>NC_138831.1:48134257-49334257 GCF_965183815.1 Platalea leucorodia
TACAGTTGAGCGTATCTTGCTTAAGGTAAAAGCACTGTAGGGGTTTTTTTATTATATACACAAAGGTCCTGAAATATAGAAATACTGCTTACGTGGGTGCTGTGTGGCAGTAATAAGCATTGCTGCAGCATTTAGCATCCTTGCAGGTAAAGGGAACTGATTATCAAAACGACACTATTATTTTTCCTGAAAGTTTTTTCCTTTCACTCTATATGAGGAAAGTTTCAGCCTGGGGAGTAAGCTGAGTAGAAAGCTAAAAATGAGGAGTGGGATGGCTTTCAAGCCTCTGTGGTCCACACCAACCCCCGTTCAGTGTTTCTTGTACAGTTGCTGTGAGTGCACACGGTGTGCCCCCGTCGTAGAGCAAGGAAACGCCTCAGAAACCAGCATCTGCTAAAAAGAGCTAGTCTGTTGGCCTTTGCGTGGGGAAGTATTTATTCTTACTGTAGCTGCTCAGTGCATTTATAGCGAGGGTGCAGGGGAGGCAGCTGCTGGAAGCACCACGTCCCCTCCATTTTCAGAGTTAACAACCTGGACAGCTTTTGGGAGGCAGGAGAGCCTGCCCGCCACCTCTGCCTGGGGTATTGCACCCACGACATGGCAGAGATGTTGGGTCCCAGCGCAGCAGCCGTGCCTGCCAGCGTGGCCGAGGGAAGCTTGGTCCAGGAGCCGAGCTGACTCCGGTGGGAACTCGGCACGTTCCAGGGCAGAATCCGGTCCTCCACCAACACACCCACGGTTTGTGGGCTGGATCTGGGCTTAAGGACCACTTGCACCTCAGCCTCCTGCAGCAGCCTACAGCCTCCCCTCCTCCTGTGGGTGAAAGCTGCCAAATTCAGCCTCGTACATGTGCCCAACTGCTGCTGCATTGGGGTGCCAGAGCTGCCAGGGCCTGACCTGGGAGATGAGCTGTGATGCAGAGGGAGGGGTAGATGCTCGGCAGCTCAGGCATCTGCATCCATCTGGAGCTGTAGCCACCCTGCTGCAAAGGAGGTGTTTAGCTGTGGGATGTGTGTGAAAGACATGTAGCCTGGCCCAGGTCTCTCAGTCCATATCATTATTTGCCATATGGCACCCAGATTATTTTTCCCACCTCTGAAAAACACCAAAGAACCAAACCGCGATCTGTGGCAGCACCCAACACCCGGATTGCAGGGCACAGGGGCGCACGTAGCACTTGGGGTGTGAGTTTGGGTTCCTGCTGCCAGGCACCACAAAGTAGGGGACATCAGAAGCTGAGTTTTGCTCTAAGTGCACCTAAAATGCAATTATTTGCCTAGAAACAACTGATGTAGCATGCAGTGATTTTTAACATTGCCGGCTGGTGGTTAAAACCCTATGTAACAAGGGAGGAGCAGAAAGCTTCCTGGAAGTGGTGATGGATCAGTGTATTTTTGTATTCTCCTTGGCCTTTGATCCCAACTCGGGAAGCCAACTCTGCTCAGGGAGAGTTAGGGATATTCCTGGGTCTTGCTGGCCGAAGTGGGAGGTGGGTTACCTGCTTTGCTGAATTCGAGCCTCCAATCAAAACTTCAGCATCACGCACCAGACGTGAGTAAAACTAATAAGAGTCAAAGGTGGGGGGCATCATGTTACATCTGAGAGGCGTTTACTGACCGAAACTGAAAACAGAAAATGAAGGAGCGCTGATGCTGGTTGGGCACACACTGCAAATTCACCCGTAGCTTTAACCTCTGTGGAAGATGCATTAAAAGAGAGAAAATTACAGGTGTGCAGCTTTGGAGAGGTAAGGAGTTGGAAATGCTCTAGGAGTCTGAGCTGTGCAGTTTTCTGCTGGCTGTTATGCAAGATGGTTCAGAAGAAGCCAACCTTTAAGAGCTACGAAAGGTCTGATTTGCCTCCCTGAACATGTTTGAAGAAGCCTGACGCTTCTGGGGTGGTAGAGTTCTCTAAAAGGACTGGGCAAAGGGGGAAGGAGCTGGTGCATTTCTCTTAGCCCTCTTTCCTTTTCTGCAGAGGATTGTCTCAGTAACCACATCAGTATTTTTCAGTTTCTCACAGTGGAGACTTACAAGAGCCACAGTCGTCTTTGTGGATGGGAAAGGTTTTGAGGTTGCATTTAGGATTTTTCCAGCTGCACTGCATGGTTTCAATGCTCTGCCTTGACACTAACTTGTGGAGAGTCTGAAACTGCAGCTGTGACCCCTGCCCGCCCCCGACACCCTCTGCCCAAAGACTGAGCGGCTTTGGTGGAGAAAAATTGGGAACATTATATTTTCTATAGTGGAGACATTGTTAGTCTCCTCTGTTAATTCATGTTGTGCTCTTAACAAAGCTATTATGAAAACAATTGTATTAATATTTGCATAGGATGGTGAGCACCTTTCTGCAAAGTAATATTCAGACAGCCTTGTTAGAATGCAGAGGAACAAGCATCTTGCAATTTCAATACTAGAACGATTAATTTCGTTTACTATTTATTTTTAAACAGGGTAAAGGATGTTTCTTCGGGATGGTGCTTAGCAGCAGTCGCTCTGCTCCTGCATTTACTTGATGGAGATCATTCAGCTTTGACAACACTATTCAATTTTAAGTGCTGCAGAAAGTTCGTCTGTTGGATCTTCACATCTGTGACCCAGAATGTACTGGTGTGTGGGAACTGAGGAATCCGCTATTTGCAGAGAGAGCAACATGGATCCACAAAATGGTAAATAGGATGATTTCTTTTCTTTCCTGTTCAGACTGGGAGTGAAAGGTTTTAAGAGAACTCAGTAGCCAGCTGCCACTGAGTTCTGATGAAATTTAAGTATTTGAAAGATCTTACAGTGATTTGAGCCCTAATCTTTGGAAATCTACAGTATAGAACAAGGAATTTTACTTGCAAGGAGAATGACGTTGAACTACTCAGGTGGTAAGAATAGCATTCCTCTGAAGACTGATTTTCTCCAAAGGCCTACGGAATTAGTCAATATATGTATCACGTCTCACCAGTTCCTAAATATGTTTTACAAGATCTGCGCCTTTTTAGCGTGTGAATGCAAATATGTTCCCAGCCACTGATGCAGTGTGTATTCAGGGTATGAAAGCTGCTAAAATCAGAGCGTCGTTTCTCAGGCTGAGCAGATATTAACCTGCTCCAGTTTTACTGTTATCTTTGATTCAGTGGCTTGCAGTGATTTATTGTTGGGCTAGATTAGAAGGTCTGCGTTTATGTCATGTAATAAATCCATAGGTGGAAATTTCTCTTTCAGAAGGGTCATATGCTTCAGGTTGCTTCCTGTTAATTTTTTTCTGAACAGCCAAATTATTTTTGGATTATTTTTATCGCTGAAACTCTCAGCTCCTAGGCACTGCTGCATTTCTCTGAGTCAAAACCCAGTTATGTTTCTGCATCAAGAACTAGCCTTCTGGTTATTGTGTAACGGTATTCCCCCCTTGCAACGAGCAGTTCATTAGGAGGCAGCATCTGCGTTTTAAGTGTGGGATGAAGGTGTGTTTGACGCTTTGTAGTGAGTAAGCAGGCTTCAGTAGAAGCTAATGTTTTTGCAGCCTTATTTTGGATTTTATCAGCAACTATGAAGCAAAACCTGATACTTTATTCAGAGGCTGCCTTATCTTCTTTGAAGACGTTTCTCACCAGCGTCACAGGGAGCTCTGGGAACTCTTTCCTTTCTCCGTATGTATTCTGCTTATTCTGTGTTACTGATTTTTTTGGTTGTTTTTTGTTTTTGTTAATTGGCATTGTATCTTTCTATAATAACCAGGGACATTTGTTTATTGAATATTCTTAGAATTTAAGAGTTTTATCTTCTGAGTTTCTCTCTGGAAGAAATTATCTCCACTTGAATACTAAGCTATAAACCATGAGAAGAATTTTAATCTGCGCTAGTGATTCGCAAGTGTTAAGAATTGCTGAAGTTTTATTCTGCAATAGTAATTTGACAAGTTTTTCTCACTGTTTAAAGATACAATAAATAAACATATTAGTTTGTGAGTGAATAATGAAGTGAAAAAGGTATATTTTCTACGTTGTGAGTTCAGTTTTTCTTCTGAGAACATCATTGCATGTTTCTGTTATGTAAGTACATTCAGTTAAACTGTTCAACTGGAGGCATACAAATCTTACTGGTATAACTGTTCTATACTTACATGTCTGGGTTATTTTCTTTGATAAACAGTTTTGGAAGGCTGGCAAAGGGATCCTAGGAAAGCTTAAGATCCAGGACTGCCCTAGTGGATTTGCTCCTTATAAGCATACTGTACATGTTTAAACTCATTTTTATTTCGGGATTGTTTGAGTTCTGCCAAGAATAATTGTCATTAGCTAGCTGGTCCACTCCCTAAGTTAGCTGGTCCTTGTTCTGCATTTGGATCCTATTACACAGCCTGAACGCAGGAACGCGGTGACTCATTCAGCCTCCACATTTGAACCTATTGTTTACGCGCATTTATTAACAATCTAGATGCAGCCTCCTGCTTCCATTCAGTGGGAACCACTGGGAAGTAGAGTGAGATCACAGATAATTAACGCCAACGACCTCATTAGTGCACACAAAGCTTGGAGTCTTTTTTTTCGGGCAGGAAGGACAGGCGTGTGGATGTGAGTGGTTTACCAAACAGCACGGTGGTGCTTGTGGCTCCGTGATGGGTCTGTTGGATCAGCGTGGCGTTACGGCCGGCACAGTGCTGGAAGCACCTTCCAGCAGGTACCATGTGCACCCGGTGCCTTGATCATTTGAAAGCCTTTAAGATTTTTAGGGCTTTTTTTTTCCTGACAGCTATACATTTGGCCAGGTCTTCATGTGGAGAATAGGCTCACAGCATCATTGACTGTAGTTAGCAAATGTAACATGATGCAAGGGCTCACCTTACTGCTCGTGTCTCCTCTGCTGTTCCTCTTGGCTGAGGCAGTGATCTGGCCTGTATCCCAGCAGGATACCCACTTACCCTGAGAGCAGGCGAGCTGTGTTTCAGCACTGGGCCCTGCCTGCCCTCTGGGGATGGTGCTGGGCTTGACTCTATGATGCTGGTGAGCACCCACTGGTCCGCAGAGAGGACTTGTCACTGGAGTGCCAAATAATGCTCCATTTTGGGTGCAGTCAGCACCTCCCTTGCCTCCTCAAACCCCGTTTCCCCTCTCCTACATTTGTTCATCTTGTCCTAATTAAAGAAAGTGAGCGGGGATACGGGGGCGGCTGCAGTCTCTCATGAAGCACAGGTTTTTTTTAAACTTGGTTAAAGAGTTCTACATAATATAGCGGAGGTGACATAATATGAATCTTGTAGGAAATACAATGGAAGCCCAATGATATCACTGTATGAATGCGTAGAACAGAATAGAGATTCATCTCCTTTCTACGGGCTGCTTGGTTTCTTTGAATCTTATGAAAATTTACAAGCTAGGATTTAATTCTCATATGAGTTTCTAGGAGACAGTTCAGCAAAGATGTAGGAAAGCAATCATTGTCTTCTGAAATGTAAGGGTACTTTTGTTAAAGAGCTTATCGCTCTCTTATTGAGGATTTTATTCAAAGTCGCAGAGCGTTCATATGCCACTTGTGTGTGTCTCAGAGGTGGAATTGGATTATCCTTCGAACACGCCAGAGGGTGTCTCTTCTCGCCTGCTAAATCTAGAAATGAGCATTGAAAAGGGGTGTTATGTTGTGATATATATAATATTACATAGTTAGGGACAATGATGCCAGTGATGGTTGTTTTATAGTTTTATAGTAGCTTTACAGATATTAACTGAATGAACTTTCACAAGTTCTTTGGAGACAAATCTGTTGTAAGCTGGTGACTTTCAACTGTCCAGGGAAGCACAGATAGATATGTGCAGTATGCCTGGAAAATAGACCTAAATATTAAAATGAGGGAGCAAACAAGTAACCAGAATATAATGACCTGAGTTGGCGTTTGGAGGGGACCAGAGGCTCTTAAAGCTGTGCTTCAGAAGTGCCATGGTGACCCTGCAGCTCACGGGGCTTTATATTTTATCAGAAAGAAACTACCCACGATGGTAGTGACCTTTGCAACCCCGTCTGGGCCGTGGCTCAGCTCAGTACTGACTCAGAGGGAAAGCTGCTGCCTGCACCGCTGCTTCCTGAATCGGAGAAAAGTCTCCACTGCAAGTAAGAGGAGTTTAAATGGAAGAGTTAAAGAGTCATTTTAACAGGAGGGACCGCTCAGGAGCTAGTGCAATTTTATATGGAAAGTTTCACAACGGATTCAATGGTGACAGCTTGAGGTTAGCTAATAGCAAATGAAACGGCTTATTCTCCTGGGACATCGCTTTGTGCATCCAGCGTCGCTCCCCTGTTTGCATGAGGCCAGGACGTTTGCAAATGTGGCCAAGGCCTTCGTCGTCGGGCGGCAGTTTGAGGAGGTGGCGAGACTGTAGGTGGAGGGATGGAAACTTTTGCAGACCCTGCCCTTGCTCTCCGTTTTGTACTTACTGGATAACGCGAGCCTTCCAGGCTGTCAGTCTGGCAGTGTGAAATCCACTTAAAAAATAAAAGTCTACAGGAAGAACCTGACCTCTTTATAGCAATAAAAGCAGGCAGAGCTCACCCGCTCCTGGGTGTGCATGTACGTGGCCTCCAGATGAGATCTTTGCTGTTGTTTCCTCATAGTTCTGCACAGTTGATTTTGTTGCCTTAAACGTGAAGGGCAGGAACTTGCATTTGGTAGTGTGAATATCTTTGCTTATAAATCTTTCCAGCTGAATAGAGGAGGAAGGGAAAATCAGTGTTGGCAGCACCACTGATATCACTTTGTTCCTCATGAAATCACCATGTAAGCTTTAAAATCTTTACATCAGCTCTGCGCGTGGGGCTAAGGCCAGCAGCTCAGTCTTGGGGGCGTGTTGACTTAGCCCCGTCCGTGGCACGTTGTGCTGTATAACCGAAAAAGTACTCGCACCCTCCGTCCTGCTTTTTCCGTCCACACAGTGGAGATGATAGTAACATTACCCTGAGTCTGCTGAGGCAGCGTGGCGGTGAGAAGGACAAGGAGAGCATCTGGGAGGTGATCTGGGCGCACAGGGCACTAGAGACCTGCAAAGTGTGTTGCTTGCTTGAAGTTCTGTATAATCAGACTAAATGAGCCTTGAAGGTTTTCTGTTTTTTTTTTTTCCCCCGCTCGTTAAGCTGCGAGTTAATTTGATTCCAAACAGCAAATTGAAAGTATTCCTACAAGCAAAAAAAAAAAAAAAAAAGGCAAAAAATAAAACAGGTGTCTTATGTGAGTTAGTCTTACTGCATAGTGCCCTGCAGAAGGAGAAGTAGGAAATGCTAGGCAGGAATAGGAAGTACCCTAGTAAAGCAGTAATAGGCTTGTATTTTTAAACATATTTAAATATATACTTCATACAGAAGTGGTGCAGTCTCACATGGGGCCAAAAGCTAATGCGGAAGGCTGCTCTGCAGCAGAAAATGCATGTGGTTAAGCCTGCTCTCCTGTGCAGACTGTAGCACAGCCATGTATTGCACCATCTCGCCGGACTGAGCCTGGATTTCCAAAAAGGGCAACGAATGCTGGGGCATTTACACTTAGGTGCCTAATTTAAGACACTCTGAACTGTTTTTCAGAGTCTGGATACTAAGCACTGTTCTTCAGACATACCCTTGGAAGATGCCCTCTGTGTTTTGAAACAGAGGCATCTAGAAGAACCATTTGCCTTTGAAAACATCTTCTTGGGCATGTGGAAAGTGGGAGTTTGGCTTGCGGGTGCTGCGTCCCTCTGGAGTCAAGGAGATATAAAGGAGCACTTAGGTCTTAGTAGTGGCAGGACCAGCTTTTTCCTGATAAATACCATCAAAGCCAGCCTGCTCTTGAACTTGAGGGCTGTAGCAAGATGGGCAGAGCTGCTGGGAGTGCCAGCGGTGTGGTGCAGACCTTGGGAAACTAATTGAGCAGAGAGTCCAACCTGAGAGCCAGTTTGATTTACAGACAGTAGTAAAACATTGATCTTTATCTGAGCTGTATCTGGCATTATCTGCTGCTATACAGCTTTATTTTTCCACCTTTCAGTTAAAAGGTATTTGTGGTGTGTTACATTAAAATGTAGCTTATGACAACTTTATCAAGAAGCCTAGAAAAAAACAAAGATAAGGTGATAAGGTAGTAAAGAAAATCCTTTGCCCTTAGGACCTGTACACAGGGACTCCTTAACGATGTGCGATTATAAGCTGGCTCTCAGGTGAGGGTTGACGCTGTGGTCATAGAATCGTTGTTCTCTGTTTCAGTGGGGAAACCCAATTGATACTGTTCACACCAACTCAGTCTTTACCAGGCCTGTAATTGATTTATTGTTTTGTCAGTGATGTTGCAGGTGATTTTATACTTGCATGAAAGAAAGTGCTATGAATTTATTTTTTTTCGTCCTCTCCAAAGCCTATGGGGGCCTTATCCAAAACCCATTAAAGACTTTGCACTGACATAACAGGCTTGGGATCAGATCTTCAGGGATCCTTACAGCATTAAGTCTGAGGTTTGTTTTGTTTTTCATTTCTCTGATCGATAAAGGGGCTGCCAGGGCTCTGCTTGGCAGAAGGCAGCTAGCTGGGAGGAAATGTTTGCATTGCAGATGAGCGTGTGGGGGATGGATTTTATACCATTCAGCTCCCAGTCTGCTATGCAGGTGAAGTCTGTCTCTTAATAGGTTCTGTTTCGGATTTTACATCAAATTAGACTGATATTTAATTCCTTTCCTTAATCCAAGTCTGTGTGCTCATTAGTGGGTCAGCAATTGCTTATTTGCGTGATTATGTATCACCACAGCAGCAGCCCTTTTATGTAAGCTGCTGAGAGTTTCACAACAGAAGTGTGTCCATGCTTTGAATTTGTGCCTTGCTCTTATTTAGAGGGAGGACTTAGAAAAGAAGTCTTTAAGTATTAGGGAAGGCCCTTAACCTTCAAAAAGCCCTCCTGCAGTCAGAGGGGCTCTGGGGGTCGGCACTTTCTGGTTTAAAAAAAAAAAAATAAAAGTGTGCTTTCAGAAATTACAAACTGCCCTTAAATTGTGAACAGCTACAGGCAGGCAAACTCGGTGAGTCTGATCATGAATCTGAAATGGAGTCAGCAAGGACAGATTCAGACCATGTTAAAATATGACTGTTGAAAAAGATTCGCATTGAACAACAGCAAAGTTGTTGTAGTGAAATCTTGGGGGTTAAGCTGCAGTTTTTGCAAATATTCAGTCCCTCCCGGTATGATAATTGGCCACCCTGTGCGTGTTGGAAGAGAGGGTGAAACCCAGTGATGTCTTTGTAGGTTATGTATTTTTTGCAGGGACATGTGTACCTACTGGTGCCTACACAGCCTTGCCTAGCCTGAGCTCTCCTGGCACGGGTGCTTGTGGTGGTGGGATGTGTTGCTCTGGACAGGCAGGCGGGACTTGGGGTCTGCCACAGAGCTGCACAGAGCAGTGGGAAATCTGGTGCAGGTCCTCTCTTTTTTGGCTCGCCCTCTCTGGCTGGCGAGGGCGGCAGATCTGTGGTGAGCTTCGGGAACTTCTCAGTCGCAAAGAGAAGCCCCATGTTGTGTCACCCAAGGGTGAGGGAAAGGGTCAGTCTGCTACAGGAAGGGCGGGAGGAAGGCGAAGGGTGAAAGGAGCCGGGACCTGGGGTTGGGAGCTGGAGGAGCAGCTTAATTTCGGTTTTCAGTAGTCAATATGTGGATCCCAAGCATAAAGGTTGGCATTTCAGATACTGCTGGGGAAAGCTCAGTCCCAGGCTGTCCACAACTCCTTTTCTGTGCATAGTTGAAAATCATGGAAAAATAACGAACCAAAGCAGTGATTCAAAGAAGAAGTCTGGATAAATTTAGCCCAAATATTCTTGGTATGTTTGTGGTCGCTGTGGAAATTACATCACTGCTTGTTTTAATGATCAGAATATCGCTTGGAAAACTGGCATGGCTACCCGAGAAGAGCTCAAAAGGAAATCTTTTAGAAGTGTGTATGTCTTTGGAATTGCTTCACCTGCAGTTACTTGGTTTTGGGGTTATTTGTTTTATTCCCATCTCGGTTAAGGAGTATTTTGACTAGAGGTTATGGCTGCTTGATTGAAAAGCCACAAGGTTTGGAGCTGATACACTCTGCAGTGTGATTATCTACTTCACATAAAAATTCTGTCTGGGGAGTAAGATTCAAAAAGAGTGCTGGTAATTGCTGAATACAAGACCTCCTCCAGAATCTGCCTGCATGTCTTTCTGTCTTGCACATCAAAGAGCCTTTGAAAATGCTTTTATTTTTGCATCAAACAGGAACATTCTTTTTTTTTTTTTTTTTTTTTTTGTAACACTAATGAACAAGATCCCTTTTCAGGACTCAAATGTAGCTTGAAAAACAAAAAAGTCTAGCTCCTTAAGTGGGCTTGTAATCATGGTCACAGTTCTCCGATGTTTTGCACCTCGAACCTTTCACATGATGGTCGGGGGGGGATAAAAGCTATCAAATCAAAGTCATTTGCATGGATTCGCCCAAGTTCTCAGATGCACTGGATCAGAGTTCATCATAGGTGGGTGGGAAGGGGATGAAATGTGCGTTGCCTAATTTTGGCATCTCTGCCTTGGAGCAGCCATCTAAAAATGCTGTGGGCTGCAGCGGGTTCACAGCATGTACTTTTGTTTGAACATAGCATCCTCCCAGGCAGAGTCCTTGTCCTCCCTCCACTGAAATGAATGCTGATATTCCCAGACACCAGGGAGACAAAGGGGAAATATCTCCCCATTCCCCCTCTCTGCAAATGCAGACACATCTGCTGCTTGTAGGTTTTGTCACAAGTGAGGGAAGGTTTTATTTCTTTTGGTAGCCCCCATTAAAGCTTTGGCAGCACACCACTACGCAGCCTGGTTCAGGACCAGCACTGTCTTGGCCAACAGCAGAGGTCTTTTCATCAGGCCTTCTCTTCTGCTCCAGACACAGCTGTTAAGGTAATCTTCCCTCTGAGATATTCTGTCTCGGAAACCAGCATCTCGGAGGATCTGCTCCTATTTGCATGGAAGCTGGTGGAAGTGCTCACGTTGAGTTCAGAAGAAGCTGGAGTGGAGCCTCGCTTTCTCCACTGTTTTGGGGTTTTTTTGTGTTTTTCAGACTATCGTATTCATCTCTTTCCTCTGATGCTCTTCCCAGCTCTGCACTTCCCTTGGCTCTGCTGTTGCCAAATTGCCTGTTCAACTGTCTTGATGCCAACCATATCCTGTATCTTGATTGCACTTTCTTTTCCTCTGCCTGCAACACTTTTACCTAAACTAATCTAGGGTTGTTGTCTTGGTGATAAATGAGAAGTGAGGATAGCCAAGAGTAAGGTATTTTATTAGGGTAGCAGACACAGTTAAAGCAGCACACGGAACTGTGTCTAACATGTACTAAGCTTGGATTTTGCTGCGTGGGGTGTTTACTCCCTCAAATCTCTTGAAAGGCTTCTTCCCTTAGATGTGTCTGCTTTCTCCTAGATCTATCAGTTTGTTTAATAAAAGATATTCTCTCTTTCTACAAACATCCCTCAAAGTAGCCTGTGAAGCCGTTATCATCTCGCCTGTTGCGACTGTTAGTGCCCGGTAGCTGGGTTAACTTCTGCACAAGTGTAAAATGGGAATGCAGGCTGTAGGACTGGAAGGAGCATGTGGGTCAGTGTCCTGGTGTCACACTCCTAAACCTTATGCAAGGCCTGTTTGAAGCAAGTTGACTTGTCTGTTGCTTCTGCTTCTTCTAGAAGACTGTTCCAAAGCCTCATTTCTCCAACATTTTAAACTTTCTTCTAATTGGCAGCCAAAATGTATTCATACCCTGTATATAAATAGCTCTTTTCCTTCCCTGGTGTCTCCCTCTGGATGTATTTATAGACAGTACTCCCATCCGCATCCAGCCTTCATTTTTCCAGGCTCAACAAGCCAAGCTCTTTTCATCTGTAGTCTTGTAATTAGACTGTCCATTTCTTTGATTCGTCTTCTCCACCTCTTCCAGATTCTCTTAATCTTCCTTGAACATGATAAACTGGAGTCGTGCAAGGTATTTTACATATCTTTTAAATGTTGCTTGCCTTTTTTTCCTCCTCTCTGGCCAGGCTTTCCAAAATCTAAATATATCCAGGTTCTGTAAGAGACCCGCTATGCTCCTTGGGGAAGGGAGGAGGGACACTGGTGGCCACGCAGGTGACAGCAAATACCCAGGACCCCTGCCATTTGATGGAGGGATGGAGAACTGGGCTTGCTGCTGTGGCCCAAGGGGACCTGATGGAGCAGCTATGAGCTTCATCCTACCAGTTTCATCACCTTTCTCTGAAAGCCCCACTGGGGCTTGTCTTTCCCGGTAGCATCCGTGGAGTTTCATGGGGCTGGAGAGACACATGTTGGCTGCTTCTGTGCTATTATTTTTGACCAGCAGTTGGGTTGGAGTGTCGTAAATGGGTTTTCCTTTTAGGAGGGTGTTTACATGTGTTATTAAAGTGAAACATAAGCTTAGCAGCTGCTTTTCTCAACTCAGACAAGCTGTAGAATCGCTGGATGTGTCTTTGGTGGACCCAGTGGAGGACTTGGACTCAGAAGAGACCTGAGCAGAGACCTTGGGCCCATCCTTCCCGTAAACGCACACAGGGACTTCTTCCCTGAACTCCAGACGTAGCCTCTCACAGCTGGGGCTAAAAGCGTTTGCTTCTTTCTAAAGCTAGCTTTAAATATATGTCTAAGGAGGATGTAGCAGAAGAGGGCTGGCCATGACTTGGTGCTTCCCCAATGTCATCAATTAATGGCTTTTTTTTTTTTAGAAGAATGTTGAGCAAATTATTTCTTTGAAAGAGAGAAAACATTGATGCATGGAATTATTTCCCCTCTGAAGAAAGCTTGAACATTAGGGAAAAGGAAAAGTTTCAAAAGAAACAAAAGTTAGCCATGAAATTTTATTTTACGAAGTTTCAAATGAAATCCAATCTTGGTTTGGTTTCATGGCTATAATATTTGATTCAGTTGGACAGGAATGGCCTCACTAGAGACACCTTTCATCATTTAATAATCCTCTCTTTCCAGCCATGCCTGGAAACGAACATGAAGAAAATACAAAAGCGTAGTCATACTTTTGCATGCTTAATGTACATTTTCCAATTTTAAATTTGGAAAGCAAGAGTGGCATAGCTGGCCTTGCATGCAAAAGCATATTTCTGAATGATTCAAGCTGTAGGATTGGAACCAAATCACTGAGGCCAAAAGGTAAAAATAGAAACTTTCACTCAGAGCTGAGTCATTTGTATTTTCAATATGGCAATAGGCTCTCTGGCCATTTTGAGCTTGCTTGGTTCCCTCAGTCTCTTTCCCTTGGGGGTGGAAATTAGGGCTGTCATTATTCTCTGTGGTCTTTGCTGATCCTTTGCACCCCGAAGAGGGCAGTACGGGAGGGATGCGGGGCACTGGGTTCACTGGTTCACGGGTTCACTGCCAGAACCAGCCTTTGCCCTGTGCTTGCCAGAGGTCAGCGCCATCCCGTTCCTTCCCTGCCCAAAGGCTAGTAGTGTGTCTACCAGGGATGATCTACCATGAGACAATCTGTCCACTGAGAAATGTGGTGTGGCCACTGATGCTCTGAGCGCTCCTGCAGATCAAAAGGGATGAACATGTGCACGTGAAGCTGCTTAGGCCTGACGTGTATTTAGGGCAGAGAGTAAAACCATCACTGTCATCAAAACCAGCCCAGTTCGTCATGCTGGTTAGCTGGGGATGGCAGGGTTAGCGAAGGGCTGCCTGCTTGTGTTCAGTACCCAGCCGCTTGGTGAAAAGTCGGAAGGAGAAGAGAGAGGAGGAGGAGGCGGAGGCAGCAGCCCTGTGTTTGCTGTTGGCTGCTGCCTTTCGTTCGGGATGTGGGAGTTGTCTCGGTGTTATCTATTGCAGCTAAGGAAGCTTTATAAACAGAGAGGGTGAAACTAAAGGTGGGGTGTGGAGCAATGGGAGCCTTGCGTGCCGATATGCATGGCCGGACAGGGATCTGTGTAGGGTTTATCAGTACAGGAGAGGCTGGCTGCAGCCCCCGGAGCCCAGGTGGGAGGAAGGGGTGCCCAGTCACGGTGCTGATGAGCTGCCTCCGCTCTGACTCTGCGGTGAGGATTGCAGTCCTGCTGTTTCTCTTCCATCAGGCTTAGCCCAGGGCAGTGGAAGTGGTGCGTGCACTTTTAAAACAGCCTGTGGGCAGGATTGTGTCTAAGGTAGAGCAATCCTCCTGCAGAGCACAAGAGAAGAGGCACGTCCCAGGCCGTCACATGTAGTAGCCCTTGCTCCTTTTCCCTGGATAGCTGCAGGTATCGTTAGTGACCCCGAAGCTACCTTGCGCTTTCCAGTGTGATTTGGATGCTGACGTGATAGGTTTGCTCCGATGGTCATATTCCAGTGTGTATTTCTTTGTGCTCTCTCTAAGCTCGTTGCCTTGTGATGGCTTTGTGTAGCCTCTTGTACTTTAGCAAAGTAAGAATAACCAGCTCTGTTTCATTTGAACTTCTTGGACAATGCAAATAATTTCCAGGAACCTGGGAGGTGCATGCAGAAATGCAGGAGCCCGCTCAGATCTGGTAGAGCTTTTCAGTTCCAGCTTAGTGCTGGCTCTGACAGACAGACAGACAGACAGACAGCTTCACACAGCCATTCAGGCAGCTGTGATGCTGCCCACTAAAGACTGCTGAGCCTCAGTGTTACTAGTATTTGAGGTTTTTCTGTTCCCTCTTTCCCCATTATCCTGGATGATGGAGAAATGATTGTCTAAGTGTAGAGCTAAAGCTTTCAGAGGCGTCTGTTTTTTGTAATTCAGTTCTGGAGCCCCTTAAAAAGGCAGGAGTCCAGAGCGTTTTTCCATCCAGGACTTAATATTTTCCTGTCAGGTTTGCATTAACAAATGTTTTTTTCCTTGCAGGTTAAGAGTGTTTCTAAATAGAAAATTTCCAATGGCTCTGGTGATAATTGGTCACTTTGCATTGCTGTACCTAAAATTGTTCAGCATGCCCTTTACAAGATCGTGTATGCTTGCTGGAAAATGTTTAATGCAGATCAGGACTTTGCATGCATGGTACTGGCATGTAAACAATTTAAAAATAAGTCCAGATTATGCAATAATAATGAAAAAGATCCTTTCAGTATGGGATTTTAGTCTTTGAAGCATTCTTCTGTGTTTCAGATCTGGTCTTTTGTAGGGTTATAAGTTTCCTTTTGGGGCAGTGAGCATCGATTGTAAGCTATGTTGTAGATGTGGGTTTCTTTTGTACTCAATACATCATCTTTTCCACTGCCTTGGCAGGCAGATCTTAGTGTAGAGCCACTCCTTTAATTAGCTGAAATAATGAATGTTTGGGTGAAATGGAACCACACGAAATAGGCAGAAAAAATGTGGAGGGTTCCCTCTCTGTCCTGAGAAGCTGGCACGTCTCACTCGTTGTGAAGAGATATTAATCAGGGTCAGAGGGACACGGCCCAATTCTGGCGTGGCCTCTCCAGTGGGGAGACTGAATTATCAAACCATCCTGTTATCTCTCAGTTGGATTTACCGTAGCTTTCTCTTCTTGTCTTCTCACAGAGGGGTTTATCAGTGGTTCTGAGCATTTTTGAACCCTGCTGGGGGCATTTTATAGTGGAATTGGTTGGGCCATTATGTATTTTGCCTGAATCTGAGAACAAGGTGAAATAGATCCTAGGGTTCTTGCTGCGGGACCCTCCTTTGCATGGCGCTGGGCCAGGTCCTGGCTATGGGGCCGCGTGGACCGAGCGTATGTGGGCAGGCAGGGGGAGCAACTTCCCTGCTGGGGACAGACCTTGGTCCATGACTGTGTCTTTTAAGAAATGAATGATTGAAATAAATGAACAAAACCTTTTAACTTTTTTAAACAACAAATGAAACCCTGTTTTGAGGTGTCAGCTAATTAGAGAAGGATGGTATCTTTGTTTCATAAAGCATTTTTACTGCCTTGGGCTGATATAACATTTTTTTTACTTTTTTTTTTAATTTAAGAACCCAGGTGTTTGGGGTTTTTTCCTGGTTTGGGATGGGAATTATTTTTCAGTATCTCAAAGATTTCCATAGGATTGAAATTTATTTCTTACCCATCTAAATGGAAAGCGCAATATAGGACAGATCCATCATCCTTTGAAATCACTGGAGGCTTCCTGTTGGCTGTTGTTCTGTTTATTAATCTGAAGTTTTTCAAAGCAACAGAAGATATGTGAGTCTGTTACAGAGCCTCAGAAATAACATGGCTTTCTGTTAATTTTGCAAACCAACCTGCTAAAGCATCTATAGGGTAGAATTGAAAAATATTCAGTGACACTTATGAGTTTTTAAGCATTTGGGGGGATTGGCTTTAAATATCCAGCACGTTTTAAACCTCATCTCTGTCCCATTTTGTTATTTGCTCTGTGGCAGTGCTCAGAAGTCAAAATGGCAAAAGATTAAGCTGGTAAAGGTTAGCTGTAGCCATCTGGTGCTGTTGAGGAATTAATGTCTGAGCTCAGCCCAGAGAGGCGGCCTCCCTGCCCACCCCCATCCCCAGATCCTCTCTGAAC
Source organism: Platalea leucorodia (assembly GCF_965183815.1). Taxonomy (NCBI): domain Eukaryota; kingdom Metazoa; phylum Chordata; class Aves; order Pelecaniformes; family Threskiornithidae; genus Platalea; species Platalea leucorodia. Next base: position 48,150,749 of record NC_138831.1, read on the forward strand.
CAGAGGCTTGGATTTCGCTGTAATGGGACATGGAGATGAAAATAACTGTCAGGGCTAAAATGTAGTAGTTAATTCAGACAAAGAAACAGCCAGACAGCCAAAAGACATTACATCCAGTGGCCGCTGTAAGAGCAGCTTGTGCTGAAGCAGAGGTGGGTGGCTAACAGTCCAAGGAATTAGTAGCTTAATTGAGCATCGCTGAATGGGATGCTGTATTAAAGTCATCATCTTGATTTGCTCCCATCTCTGGAAATACCTGCACACATTATGACAAGGTCAGTAGCAGTTTTAAAGTTTTATTATTGTTGTAATTCTGTTTTGGAGTAAGTAAGCTTCCTGCCCTATTTTATCCTTTGTTAAGCATCTCATTTGTATCTTTCTCTGCTAAATAAAAATAGCCTAGTTAGTTGCCAAAGAACTCCTGCCTTATCAAAGGGACTAATGTAGCACTTACAAACTCTGTAAGGTTATGTGTCAAAGACAGGAATGCAGTGATTTGGGATATAAAGATAATAATCATCTATACAGTGTGCTGTTTTGTTATGCAGCCGTTTGTTGATTCACAGCATTGACCTGCAAGCCCACAGCTTTTTGCTGATAATGCTGTAGTGTCAGCTTAGAACTTTTAGATTTTCTTTTTCACCTGCTGTAATAACAAGGACTGAGACAGGGTGTAACTACATACATCTCTGAAATTCTCATGGTACCCTTTATTATTAATAAGACTTGGTTTTGTTTTGTTTCTCTGAGCTGGGACAGCGGTCTGTTGCACTTTAAAATTTATACTCTTGTAACCTTTGAATGGCAATAAAATAACTGCTTTTTTATTGCTAACCACTGTTTCCATTGGAATATTTTTTAAAAGAAAATTAGTCTTGCCCTTTGCTTTTGTAAAAGGCTGTTACTGCAAAGCCAAGCTTAAAGCCTACTTCCAAAGTATAAAACATTGAAATCAAGAGTGGGAAACATTTCCAAAGTTAGTTACTTTGATACAAGCTGTTAAGTTGTGTGAGGAATAGATGAAGGATGCATTTTTAACGTCGGCAAGTGCCTCCTGTTTTCCCCTTACAAACAGTACTCGGTTTGCTTACAGTCATTAGAAAGCAAGGAAAGAAAAGAAGCCGTGAGTCTACGGAGAAGTTAAAGAGAGATGATGCAGAGATGATCTGAATGACAGGGAGTAAACCCCATGACCTTATTTTCATTGACATTCAAACGTGTCAGAGAAATGAACCCGCACCAGACCACCTCAGTTAAAATAGGCTTCATTTATCTATTTTCCTGCTGAAAGCTCAAAAGAGGGGTGCTGATTTGGGGCAGTGGTTTTTGAGGAGCCTGTGCCAACACAGGAACTCCATCCCGCATCTGTGTGCAATAAAGCAAAGACTAAAGGAAATCAGAATGGGTGTGTAAGAGCTCCTGGAGTTTCTAGTAGCCTTTTAGTACGGAAATATCCAAGAAGTACTGATAGAACATCATAACTTGCTATGCTGTTTTGTATATAGCAATGTGCATTGTCAAACAGTAATGTAGACCCTGTTGTGCAAACTACAGAAGCCAGTTCCTAAATCCATGCAATCTAAGAATTAAAAGCATTTTATTACATCCAGGCTTAAATGCTCAGCATGTTGCATGATGAAGTCCAAAAATAGAGATTCAATATTATTTAACCTCAGTATTGCTCTCATATCTTGTTGTTCAAGGCTATATGCAAGTGAGGTGACCCTATTATGAAAGCCGTGAAGAGCTCGGGTAAAGGGCATGAGATTTGTAGGGTTAAAACCATAGGCAGAATTTCTTTGGATTTCGGCCCAGATTTTTGCTAAAAATGGCTGATGCATGTATTGGCAAAACTTTTTTCCCAGCCTACATGAATGCCAGTACTGATGATAGTTCAGTCATGCATCCTGTAGAAATAAAACAGTCTTTAGTCAGTAGAATGTAATTTTCTTCATTTATTTTTTTTTTCCTACTGGTGAGTATAAATTAAGCTTATAAAACATGCTGCTTCTTATTTTCCATGTGTATTTCAGAAGTCAATATATAATTTACTAAGTCACCAGGAAGTCTTCTGTGAATTGGGTAGTTTGGTTGGCGAGATGCTTAACTTTGGAATGGATGGCTTCTGTGTTTTTTGGGAACTTGGGAACTTAGGCCCACCTTCTCTCATTTAACCTTTGAAAGCTCAAGTTAACTTTGACAGAATCGTGTGAGTACAGCTGTTGGCAGAGGGCAAGCTTTTTGTCACTCTCTGTCTCACCAGTTTTGCTCTTTTCAGGCTTGTAATTAGTTCAGTTGCAAGGTCTCTTTTTGCTGAAGACCTTTGGCAGCTTTTTGCTTGGATCTTAGGCAGGAGGTCAATTTACTCTGCAGAATGCAATCATAGAAAGAAGTTTTGATGACAGGAATTTGAGTGATGAGTAGCATTATCTTTCTGCCAAGAATATTTAAATGTAAATATATTGGTTTCAGACAGTAGAATGGCCCAGATTTCTTACATTCAGTGAAGCTTTATTGAATTCTACTTGATGGATGTTTAAATGTTCAAAACTGGGCAGTTTTGGTTAGATCAATAAAAAGTTCTTATTTGCCTAAGACAAGACTAAAATTGAGTTTAGGGACTAAAATTAATATCCCAAAGACTCTGATTAAACTGCCGGCTCACTCTGGGAGCATGTAAACTCCTCAAAGCCGGCTATTTGTGACATTTCTGTTCCTGGAGAGCCCAGAAGTCTACACCTAGCGTACATGAGCAGACTGCGGTGGTTGACGGCCAGCCCATGTCCTCCAAACAGTGGTGATGGTAGCAGTGGTTGTAACTAAGCCATTTCACTACAAAGGACTTAAGAAATTTTGAGGGGTCCAAAAATGTAAGAGGAAGCATGACACATTAGCCAAATAGTTCCGTGAAGTAATCATTTGGTAAAACACAGAAGCGGTCTTGGGATTAGGGTCTAGCTTGCGGAGTTCCTCCTTCCCTCAGTGACAACATTGTGGTCCTTCTTGTGCTCCCTGGCCAGCAGATTTGGTAGTCCTCCCTGCACGCTAGGACAGTTCCAATAGGAGAGGTGGAAAATGCTGCTGGAAGAAGAGCTCTGGTGTGCTGGATGTGTGAGAGGTTGGCTGGAGACCTCCCTAATAGAGGTGGAAGTGACACCAGGATCTCCCACATCCCAAATTAATCTCTGACCACGAGACACTCGTACCTCCACCGCCCCTGGCCATGGTTTAAAAAGAAGGAAAGAAGGCCCTGCTCAATTCTTTGGCGGAAGGGATGTGCCTTTACATGTGAAATGGCTGCAGATGTGGGTCTTGAGTGATAGTCCCCAAAATCAGGATTGAGGCTGGAAGGAAGTAAAATTTGTCCCTTCTTTCAGCATGTTTTTAGTAACCAGATTAAAGTTGCTGTGCTCTGTCAGCCCTGGTTTGCAGGGCTTCCTGCACCGCTTTCCAGCTGTTTTGTATCTCCGCTGTGAGGCATTTTTTCCTCCAAGGGGAATTCCAGTGCTTCTCTCTAGGTTCAGGATTTCATCACGGGGCACCGAGCGCGAGGAGGCTGCATGTTCCAGTAACTGCACTGTTTTCTTGGATCTGTACTTCTTGATTTTACTTAGTCCAGTTCTGAGTTGCTTAGACTGGAGAACTATTTTGCTTTAAAGTCTCTCTTCTATCACCCTTTAAACTGTTCCTTGCCTAAGAATCATTTGCATTTCCTACCTTGGTGTCCATTAAAAAGAGAATTAAATCATATGCAATATTCTTAGAGAATGTGTGGTCTGCTCTAAAAGACTGGACCAAATGCTGGATGAATTTCTTTTCCTATGTACCCCCTAAAAGTACAGAATTATGAAGGCACTGCACCTATGAACAGGAACTCTGAGATGCTGTTTATTATGCTGTAATTTAACACCACATTTATCTACCTTGATTTCTGGTGCCTGTCCTTCACACGTACTGCATCATCTGAGAAAGGTTATTGATGTGGGCACATTTTTAATGGCACGAATCTCCGGAGCCGTCTCCGATGTCTGAGTGATTTGAGCTTCATTTAAATAATTGATGAGAAGCGTTAGTCAGAATCTATTGGTGATTCAGGCTGCATTATTCAAAGATATTTACTGACCCTTATACATTGGTCCAAATTTACTTATTCTTCCAGGCTGGATTAAACTAGGCCCTGCATGACATATGTCCCTATTTAAAAAAAAAAAAAAAATATCCTTGTTAACATATGTGAAAATCTGTGGCCTTAAGGGCTTTATTTAACCAGTTGCAAATAAGCAATAATAATTAATAATGTTTTAGGAGGAAAAAGTGAGTATGAAATGGTCTCTTTTCAATTGAAAAGTGCTTCTTTTCTCTGTCTTGCATGCTGTTCAGGAGTGGACCTGAACATCTTACTCGCCATTCAGTGACTTTCCTGTAGCTTTCCCTGTCCTGGTAGATGGGGGGTTGGGTGGGAGACTTCACGATTGCGTCTTTCTTAGCCACCCACCGCAAGCATTTTCTCTAATGGTTTGCAGCTTTTAATCTTTGACATGTAAAAACCCTTCTGGCTCCTAATGGCATTTAAAAAAAAAAAAGTCTAGCCTAGGAGACTCTCCAGGATTCATCAGGGTGACCCTGGGCATCTTGCATAATCTCCTTTTACTCTTGTTTTCCCAGAGTAAAAATATTCCCAATTTCTTTTCTTTCACATTAATTGAGGTGTACAAAGCTCTGGTTGAAAGTGTTGGAGAAGTACAGTGGGGTTTTATTAGACTGTTGTCAGGAGGTGAATGAAGAGTGACTGAAGCAAGGCTAATAATACCAGAATGGCTTTGCAGGTGCTGCAGACTCCTTGCTCCTCCAGAAGTGCTGCAGGTGCCGATCTCACGTAAGCCCTTCTCTTCCCTGGTTCCTGCAGCAGGAGATCGAGCGTGGCAGGCTGCTGCAGAGCGTACGCGTCTGCGTGTGTGAGCTTTCGCACTGTCCTTTGGAAACCACCCCTGGGTGCAATTGGGGAACTCGTTGTCCATTTTAGTTTCATGTCCCTGTTGGAAAGTACTTTAACGTATTATCACTTTCTTTTATCGGGCAACTGAGTTTTGAGGTTTTTTCCTCTTTTTTAATTGTGTGCAGTAAATATTCCACTGAAAATAATTCACCCCCTTTTTTTGTTGCCAGGATGCATTGACATAGTAGCTGTGCATAAGTAATGAACGGGTACTTCTTCCTGACCCCTCTTTTCTATTTTTTACTTCAGGAACCGTGGACATGGGTGGCAAACAGTCCACAGTCGGCGAAGTCTCCATAATTCAGACACCTGTGACAGAAAGTATTCAGGATGCTTACAAAGCTGGAGACACCAGTAAGGCCCAAGAGTTGATTAAGTTGTCATGTGAGGAGGCCGCACTGCAAGTGGAAAAGGTAGGGTTAGGTTACTACTCTTTCTCAGATTTTATTGGGAAGGAAACCAAAATGCCAAGTTGCTTTCTTCTGTCGTTTCTCATGCAGAAAATCCATTCAGGTATATATGTTATGCTGGTGCTGCAGGGTCCCAGGCATGGCGGGTTGTGTGGGGCGCTTCAGGAACGTATACTCAGGGACAGTATTTGCCCTTGAAGGTCCTGATCAGAAAGGCGAGGCAGACCACAGGAACAGCGTATGTAGGAACAGGAGCCTGTGCGAGGAGGGGTGCTGGTGTTGTGGTCACTAAAACAGGGAAATAGATTTTTCCCCATAAAAAGGAAGCAGTTTATAGACTTAACCAAAAAAATGTATTCCCCCATCAGTACAAAGATGATGAATGGCCCCCTGGGAAGATTTTGCTTCTTGTGTTTGGAACTACATCCTCTGCGTCAGCTTCTGCACTGCTCTGCCTTCAGAGCTCTCATTTTGAGCCTGCTCTTTGCACAGAGCTTATCTTAGTGTTCTGGGAGACTACATGCGTGCCAAATCCAGGCATACTGGCCATCTCCAAAACTGGAAATACTACACCTTGTAGCAGAGCTGTGCAAATAGTTTTTCTGTTTGTCCATGAAAAATGGTTTTACACTCACCATTCTGTGCCTTGAGCACTTTTGCGGTAAAACCATACAAAAAACCAAACCCCAACAAATTAATATAATTAATATATCAACAGCAATGATTATAATGGCTACTAGAGTTTATGACATTCTCAGTTAAGCACAGTGACAGTGGGTATGCATTTGCATGGGCACAATTATATACGTGGCTCTAGAAATGCTCTCTTTCTCTGCCTGCTCCCTTTACAGAGAGTTTATTTTGCTGTGTTTTCTTTACCAGTGCCAGCTTTTAGGTATTGCAGCAGCATATGGAGATCTTCAGGCGGTGAGGTATTTACTGAAGGAAGCATTAGTGGTGTTACCAACAGAACCTAACGATGACAATGCAGCTGTTGTGGCTGCGTATTTTGGACATAAGGACGTTGTGAAAGAGCTGCTGGATTCCTTGCATGGTAAGCCTATTGGGTTGCCTCTGCCTTTTCTCAAGCTTTTCGGTAGCTGTGTGCTATAGCTTCAAGCAGGCATGCATTTCTTTTTTTCACATCCCTTGAAATGGGAGGGACGTAATCATGGGAAAGTGCGTGGAGGGATCTAATCTCTGCTGTGTTTGAAGAAAACTTCCCCCATGGGGGGATAAACACATGCATAAAAATATTCCATGTTTGCAAATTGGAAGTGGAGGAAGATGCCATTTAGACAATTCATTCCCATCAGCCCTCAGAGCTGGGTAACGTCCCAGACCCCACAGAGAAATTAAGGGATTTTCAGGAAACAGCATCATCCCACTCTGCTGATCCAGCAGACACAGCAGTGCTGGGAGTGAGAGTGCAGCATGACTGTCTGGCGAGTAATGGTTTGGGTGCACAGCTGGCAGCAAGCTCTATGCTCTCTTGTTGGCGTTTTGATTTGACTTTCAGGGGAATTCCTTATTTAGAATCATCATTACGTTTTAATTACATTTTATTTTAAAAATTATTTTGTAGCAGAACAGAGACATTTTTGGACCCAGACACAATTCTTAAGGCAGCTGGGGGGGGCAAAAAGAGCATTACTCTCAGTCAGGACCAGGAACTTGTGTTTGGGTCCCCTGTTGCTCTCTTGGCGTACTGCGGGCATGGCAGCTACTTCTCACCAGGACCCTCTGTGGATTCAGGGTCCAGCGGTCCTGCGCAGCAGCCAGGGCGAATCGCTCTCTTGACCTCAGACACTGCAGTAACCGCAACAGCTAAGCTGGGCCTCTGCAATATTTGACCTCAATATAGCTCTAGCTCCTCACTGGAGCTATATACTTGCCAGTGAAAATGGGAATAACCTTTTGGGAAACCGGCTTATTTGATGTTCTTAAACTGTTAGAGCACTAATAAGCAAAAGAAACGTTCCAGTTTGGGGGATGCAATTGAACGTAGTATTTCCTTCAGCCAGAAAGGAGGCTCACAACGCTGGTTTTGTAACCTAGTAGCAAAAATCAAATTATATTAATATAATACTCTCAGTAATGAAAAATGACTTAAGTAGTTTCTGAAAACTTAGCTCAGTTTAGAAATGACCAAATTCCCTTAAAACCTTGCTTTGGGTGGTCAGGGGAGGTGCTCTATACAAACAGCAGCTTTCAGAAGTTTTTATGCAGGACTTTCCATTTGTTTCTCCGGGAAGTTAGGTAGAAACCAATCACAGGGCTTAGGAATAAATTGCACGAATTTGCAATTTTTCTAATGCACTGCAGTGATTCTCTCTGGCTCAGTGTGAACTTCTTGTGGCTTACAGCTGAAGTGGAGCCTGTTTTTTTGCAGCAGGAGGGGGAGTGATTTAATCAAGCTGTTAAGAATGCAAAGAATGATGTAATTTCCACATGGAGAAACTGCAAAAAAAAGTTGACGTATAAATTTGGGCTTGTGGAAGTTTCTGTAAGCATTTCAAAGGGGAAGTGAATTTGTACAGTAAATGGAGGTGATACTGTGAATCAGGGAAGATTTGAGGACTGCTTACTGTTAGAGAAATAATCCTGCCATGGGCATTTAGTTACATGCGCAGAATTATGCACACCTAGAGGAAAGCAGTGTTGTACAGGCAAAACATTAATTCAGAAAAAAAAGCAGTTTGGGGATAACTAAAGCATTAGCAAATTCATACAGAAATCAGAACGTAGTATTTTAGTTTTTAGCCTTAAATGACATTTGTCTAGCTTTACTATGAATCAATAGTAAAGAATTCACCCAAAATGAAATATTTCAAGGGGAAATGAAATTTGTTGTGGGAGACTTTAGGTTACAGTGAAAACAAACTAAAACAATTATTTTGTGTTGTCTGAAACATTTATTTTTGATTTACTCATCCGGTAGCATGAAAAGTTAGCTGGTTTTCCCCATTCTTTGTATCCCCTCTCATGAACTTGGAAGAAGTGGACTATCGTGGATGTTTGGATCTAGCATCTGTTGGATCAGGCCTGTTGCCTCTGGATGCAAAGACAGTCCTGGTCATCCCTTGCCACCTCTTTTGGGGATTAGATATTTGATTTTTTTGCTGGTAGCCTAGCAGGCATCCTCAGAACCTTCCACTGTTGCTAGCTTATGCATGCTTAGATCAGGGACAGTCAAAAAAGTTTGCCTATTAGCTGGGTAGGTAATGAAGAACATTTAAACAAAGCTGAAAACTTGGTGCCTGACCAGCTTAGGGCTCTTCTGTAACACACTCTTGCAGTGCAGTCTGCTCCTTTGTCCTCAGGGGCTTCACCCTATACCCTTTGCATAGCCGTTATTTGTGGATGACTCTTGCGCATCACAGCCCGGTGACATCAACTAAGTCAAATGCCGTATCTTTTCGGTAGGTCCTAGTACTTGCCAACAACTCCTGAACTGGATGCTGGCCATAGCCTGCCAGCAGGGACATTTGGACGTAGTAAAACTCCTAATTCGTGCATACAGTGCTGACCCAGAGAGCTGTGCAGTCAGGAAGAACGAGTTTCCAGTTCTTATACGGTTGCCTCTGTATGCTGCTATAAAGGCAGGTATGTATTTGCATGCTTCAAAACTTTGCCCCTTTTCCGCAATGTCTTTTAAAGAATGGGCCGAGTTGTTCACATCTAGGAAGGTATCAGTGTGGACTGGCTTGCCTGGAATTGTCCTGGATTTCCAGTGGGATAAATTAAAATACAGTTGGCTCTGAGTCTTTTGACTTAGCCAAATTTCAGTCAGGGCCTTCTTAAGTTAGATTACTCTAAATACTGAGAGGCTGAACTTTCCTCTATAGACTCCTAGGGAAAAGACCCTTCCAAAATACAAACCTTGCAAGTAAAAACATTATTGTTATGGACACTCTGGCACACATGCTTGATTTAGGCTGAATAATTTACACTTCAAAGTACAGCTGTGTGTATAGTTTAATAAGACAGGGTAAAAAAAGAGAAAAAAGAAAGAGCCTGGGCCAGTGCTTTTACACAGGGTCTTTGCTCTCTCAGTTTGACCAAACTAAATCCTGTCACCGGAGGAAACAGTCTTTATACAGTTCAGTTCCCTTTTCGCACACCCCCATGGCTTTTTTCAGAAGTGGTTATTTCCCAGGATTTCTGTTCAGCTCCTTGTTGGTTCATCTACGTGAGAAGAAGAGAACAGACAATCTGCTTTTCTCTAAAGGGAATGAAGATGTAGCCGTGTTTTTATTACGGAATGGAGCTTTCTTTTGTTCCTACATCCTGATGGACAGTCCTGAATCCAGCAAACACCTTCTGAGGAAGTATTTCATTGAGACGAGCCCACTACCAGGTAGCGCTCCAGCAAAAACAGTAAGTAGCCATTTATCTGCCTGAAGAGACGTTCTTTTAAAGGAGCATCATTTTAATAATTGATACTTGTCTCCGCGTACCATGTGGCTGGTGATTTTTCTTCTCAACTAAGAGCCTTGTGGTTTGCTGCCCATTTAGAGAACAAGCTGTGAAAGTGGCTTTCATGCCAGTGCCGAATTGCAAGGTGTAAAACATTAGGCCTTTAAATGGCATCATTGTGCAAGACGCTGTGTGTGACAGCTTCCGCTTGGCAATTTTAACATCAGCGTGTGAACCAGGCATATGCTGTGGAAAGGAAACATTGACTTTGTGCTCAAAGTCTTCCAGAGAAATAAGCACTACCGCAGGCTTCCTCTGTGACCCCAGGATAATCACTCCATTTAGGTTTGTGTTGTGCATTCTGGTGCCAAGGTAATGCCGCAAGCTCTGTGGTGTCCTGGAGTGTTAGCATGGCGCAGAGCTGAGCATGTAAACCCTTCTCTTCCCCTGTGTCTGATAGCTCAGACACAGCACGTACAAATAGGCTCATGTGGCTTTTTGTTAACATGTAGCATGAGTAGAGCAAACTTACATCTGCTCAAAATATCTTCCCTACTTCAGATCCTGGCTGGTAGCCTTTGCTGTCACTCGCTCAGGACCGATCTGGCTCTCTGGAGGAACATGGAGAATATCGTGTGTGATCAAATCGTATTAGTTTAACTGCGCTTGTCCCACAGAAATGGTTTTTGATAGGACACAGAGGCCAACAAATTGAAGCCTTTTTAGGTTGGCAAGAACCCTGTTCGCTACTTAGCCACTGACAGCCTTTTGACAATTTTGGTAATTCATTTGCATCTCTATTTCTTCCACTGTAAAATGGGGAGATTTAAACTCCTCACATCTCACAGCTGTTGGAAGGCTTAATACATGATGATGTTGCTTGGAGATCTACAGATGAGTGGCATTGTTTTCATGCAGGGTATTATTACATTTCATGATTATCCCGTATCTTTGTATAACTAGGCTATATTCTTCGTTCTCTTAATCTCTATTATCCAAGTCTCCTTTATTCAGAACTGAAAACCATCTCACAGCGCACGCTGTTACTGCTTTATAGGGAAGCACGTAGTATTTCGTATTATTTCTACTGTTACCTAGCAAGTTAGTTATCAGGCATTTTTTGGTTTTCCCTTTGATATGCAGATTAACAAACATTGAATAGGAGCATCAGAGCCCTGAGCTTACAATAGTTAGTTTTCATCAGGTCATAAAAATTGTGCAGTGAAAAATTGTGAGGAAAATTTTTCGATCAAGGCTCTGTCTATGTGAATCCCATTGCCAGCTGAGTATCTGTTTGCTCAGCTCATAACCTTGCAGGGTGCTGAATCTGCTTCCGTGTTAAGTAAAAATAAGCAGAGAGGTTTTCATAGCGTTACAAACTTCTCCATTCTCTGTTTTCCTGCCCAAACCCCGTCTCTCTGGATTCCCGACAATACTGCAAATGTTAGGGACTACAGTCCAGATATGTGAGCCTGACTTCATTAGGTTCAATCAGCAGATTTAAAGCCCTCCCTGTGGGATTCTTCGTGTCATTGACAGGTAAGCAAAAGGAAGCTAAATCCTAGATGTTTCTGGATAAGCGTTGATAAAACTACATACCTTTTAGAAGAAAAAAAAAATCTAACTAAGTGGATAATTCAGCTTGAATAAACTCTGGAATAAATGTTTGAATCACAGGGAAGAGGTCTGTTTTCCACGTGAACTTGCTGGCAATATTCAACTAAGCTGCTGTAAAAATGACTCAGCTTTGCTGTTGTCACACCCTGAGTGAAGAAGAGAGCAGTTTTGAAACAGCTAATTGCCAGAAGGGCCTGGTTTAAAAAAAAAAGAAAAAGAAAAAAACAAAAATCATTCCCAGAAACTTGACCTTGATTCTTCTAGTAGCTGTTTATTTTTAATATGTTTACTTATTTAATGCTTTCTTTTTGAATTCATTTGGGCAGACTGGGACAAATTCAGGAAGATTTGTCCTAGTTTGTCTGCAAAGCTCAGGTCTCTGGGAAACGATAGTCACACACCCTGATAATTTTTTAAAACATGACTTCATGGCAGCTGCAAACAAGCTGCCTTGGTGCCTTCTTCATATCTCGTGAGGTTCACAAATGTAAGTCTTCTTGTGCAAGTGCTGTGATGCATTTTGCACTGGGAGGAGGTAAAAAAGGATTGTGCAGAGACTGCGATGTGTATGGCAGCCAGCTGGATGTCAAAAAGTCTCTCCTCTTGGACAGGGCAGACCGAGCACCGATCATTTCAGAATGAGCCCAGAACTTCAAAAGGGTTTGTCCCATCCGTGCTATCTCTGAGTGAAAACACTGCACAGTTGACCTCCAATTGATTTCACAGTAGTGAATGCTACCAGCTATGCGTAAAATGTGGTTGGAGAGCTCTGCTTAGCTGCCACACCTTCCAGGCAGCCATTGGGCTGTGCATAGTGCTGCCCTTTCTGAGACAAGAGTTATGTCTTGTTTTTCTAATATCTGTTTCTCCTTTTTTTTTTCTTTCTGGCATAAATTTATCCCCACAGCAAACCACTGTCTTGCTAAAGAGAGGAACTGCTCCATTTTTACAGGAACAGGTAACAAATGCCAAAAACCACCCCTGCAGTAAGGTGGCTGGGCACAGATTCCAGACTTCGATACGTGTAATCAGCATGGAGATACATTTTTTTCCCATTACAGACGAGAAAAGAGCTTAAACTGCTGCATTTTCCCTCTTGCCAAGAATTTTATACACAAGCATGCAAATGTATGTGTATGCGTATGATCCTCCTCTGATTTCTTTATGCACTGCCTGGCTAATCTCAGTTACATCACCATTGGTAAAGAAATCTGCGGCAGTTCCACTCAAGATTCACAGCAGCATTATTGATGGAGGAATTAGATCACCGTCCTCAGAATATCCTGTCTACAGCAAGAGTGAGGTTCTGTTGGGGCATGTCACGTCATTTAGGAGAAATGCAACAACAGCCTTCTTTAATCACCTTACCAAACGGTCTCAAATCTAAGTAAATATTTTTCATATTTATAGTTCATCGTTTGCCCAAGAGCAGTGGGGTTTCTTGCTTCTGCACAATTTCCAGTCCCTTGCCTTGCTCAGTGCGTCCCCTGACATCACTGCGGTAGAAGATTTCCATTTAGTTTTCAGGACTGGTATTGAGAAATTCTTTCCTGGGCAGGAGAGGGGAGTGTACAGAGGTTTTCCTTGCCCTTCTGAAGAGCAGTAAGCCACCCAGAGTCGGGCTGTGCCCAGGAGCTAACAGCTTCTGAACACCGTCCCTCTCTCCTTTCAGCACAGAGCTCACCAGCCAGTGCCAAATGGAGAAGGGTTGAGCTGATCACTGGGCTCTGCAAGTTCAGCACCACAGACCTTTGGCATTGAAGAAGTGGGCTTTTCTGGGGAGATAGTGGAGATGATTAAGTATGAGTTGGGGAGGCAATCCCCTCTCTTTGTGGCGTTGCTGTCAGGCTTTCTTTCACTTAATTACATTTTCACCGTGGAGTGCTGAGCCAAGTAAATCCCTAAGGCAACTCCACTGACATCAGGTTAGTAGCATCAAGGTGAATGTGGTCCACTGTCCCTAAGTCAGATGAAGGGGCTTGGCTGATCCTCCAGTTTGCAGCAGAGACGCTGTCAGTCCTTGGCTCTGGATGGGGAGGAGGACTGAGCGCAAGGCACTTACTGCTGAGATTCAAAAAGCTGCCTAGGAGATGAGGACACCTACCCCGCAGCGTTCATAGCAGGTGTTGGATTTCACAATCCTGTCTGTGGTTTTAGAAGTCACTATCTGAATTCTGCAGGTATCTTTCTATCACATAAAATACCCTGAGGCCATGGCTCTGCCTTTTTGAGGTAAATGATACACAGCAATCTAAATGCAAAATAGAGATGCGTATCAGTCTGAAATGAGAAGCAGCAGAGGAGCATGGTCCTGCTTACACCCGCTAATAGTAGGCTATAGATCTTATTATTACTGCATTGGTTGGGGTACTCAAGTACAAGTACTTTTTTTGTACTGAAATAGGAACCTGGGCCCACTCTAAAGAGCATGATCTTGAAACAGAGCAGGAACTGAGGGAGGGGATAAGCACCATCAGTTCTTTTTTCTGATTTTTTTTTTTTTTATTGCAGCTTAGTTGGGTGCAGTTTAGTTAAGCAGGAAGAAAAAAGAGGGAGCTGGAGTCTGTAGTGCGTTTTTACTCCTGGCTTCCCTGGGAGAAGAGGAGATGTTACTGTCCCATTATATGGGCTGGCAAACAGAGTCTGGGTAGCCTGAGGCAGTGACTGGTGTCACACAAGAAATATGGGGCTCTGGAGTCTGATTTCAGGATCTGAACCACAAACACCTGCTTTCCCCTGTGTGGAACAAACTGAACGAGCAAGCCAGCTCTCCAGGCCTTCATTCCCATCACTGCCAGAATTTCAAAGCCCTGTATGGTTATATGCAGCCTCTGTGGAATTGAAGGACGTGTGGAGAGCCTTTTGCATGGAATATTTGCCCAGATTTTTTGGCTGTCATTCTCAATTTTCTTGCCGCTGTTTGTTTATGTAAAACATGTAAGTAGTTCATGGGGTTCAATTCTCTGGTCATGGATGCTTATCTTAGGAAAGGTGCTACGGAGCATCCCACTTTAGATCAGATGCTAAAAGATGTTTACAAAAAAGCCAGGAAAATTTTCCTTACCTGTTTCCTTTTTGAGCCATAGTGCAGATCCTATGCATCCACGGCCATTGTGGCAATACCATTGCCAAAGGAGAAAGTGCCAGGATGCCACCTCTTCCATCTCGGTGTACTGTTGAAAGTTGTCCTGAACTTCAGGGTAAATCTCCTCTGGACGACATCTTTGTTATGTGCCCTGCCCAATGCAGTGTTAGTCTTTGGTGATCATAATATACGTGGGATAATAATTAACAGCTTCAGTGCTGAGGCCAGCTTTGAATGTAATTTCACTGTTTTCCTTGTTGCAGGGTGAAAAGTAGCTTTAGTCTCGCACCCAGATCTTCATCCCAGATTGATCTACCGCCTTGCTCCAGCAGCATGGGATCAGTAAAAAGCTGCTTCAGCCACTGCCTGAGATCTCTGTGAAGGGTGTTGCTATTCCCTTCTGTTGGCAGATGGCAAGCTGTAAAGGGAAGTAGAGGAAAGAGCATGGCTGATCTTCATGGCTTCATTTTTGAGGTTTAGTCTCCCTCTGAGCAAGGTCTTTGTGATGGTTACAGGAGATAATTGATGGGTCTGGTAGGCAGGCTGAGACAAATCCACCTTTCTGTAACCCTCAGTGCTGTGTTAGTATTTCCATACCCCATGCCTTGACAACAATATCGGTAAGCGGGAAGCCCCTTCCTTACTAGCAGTTCATTTTTAGACCATAGACATGTTGTCTGGAATTACTGCCTAAAAGCTTGGATTTTCCCCTATTCATTCTGGTTTACCCCCTCCGCCCCCATTTTGGCTGAGTCTCAGCATAGCTTTTGAAAAAAATTGGCATTCCTGGAAAGAAAGTATCAGGACAGAGTATGCTTTGCCAGCCAAGGTTAGTTGTTAAAATGGCTAATTCCCTGTTAAAACGTTTCTCGCATATCTAGGCAGACTGTGCTTGTGTTACACTTTCAGTTGCTGCATCTTTGTTACACCTCTCTCTTCTAGCCTGAAAAGGCCATTCCTATTAAAAATCTACATGAAGCGCATGTAGTTGGGGATCGGGCCTTTTCTTAGCTCTTTCTTAAGCCAAGGGGTTTGGTTTTGCTAATGCAGAGTATGTGATTTTACCCAGCGCTGTTAGGTAGGAGGGTGATGGGTTTTTTCTGTATGAGCAGAAGTCATGGTGTAGGTTTAATTGTCCTGGCATAAAAAGGCTTTTGTTGGCATGACAATAAAGCACAATATGTTATAAACGACATCAGTAAGAGAATTTCCTTGCTGATTAAGCTGTATTTCTATCAGGGACAATTTTAGCTGGTCTAGGATGGAGCTACAGTGATGCTGCCCTCCTCCTCTCCCCAGCCATGCCCTCCTCCCTCCTCTTGCATCAGTACCATTGTAAGTCAGTTTTTGGTGACCTCGGCTGGGAGCTAAACCAGGTGAAAATTTTCTCTCTAAAATAAAGAGTAATAATATTATAAGACAGGGTAGTGACCTGGAAGTGCATGTAAGTAGCCAGACAGATATCAATACTACTTGAGGATTTTGTTTGTAGTGTAGAGCTGGTATCCTGCATTGTCTGGACTGAGGGATCTGATTCCTCATATAAGCTCTTGGGGCAATTCAAGGAACCAGAAAAAAATAATCCAGTGTCTCAGCACAAATGTGCTCTTTCTCAGTGAGGTTTCCTCATGTTGGGAAGATCTTCCAGTCCCTTAGCATCAGTACCACATCCCTTTCCAGTGATGCAAACAGCTCTTGGGCTCTTGATGGTGAGAGAAAATTACAGAAAAATACATACAGAATTTAAGCCAAGTTTGTAAGCAGGAAGCTGTTAAATATACAGATTTGGAAAATCTAACAGTAAAGTAGAACATGTTTAGTGCCAGTGTGAAAGCTTTGCAGTGTAACTCCCATCAGGTACTGTATATTTTGCAGTAGCAGTGGATACTCTGCTTAATTTGATTTCTTGTTGCTGCTGGCTTGCTGTGTTTTATATGGATGCCTTGTGGCTGACGGTGAATGTAGCTTTAGACAAACAGCTTGTGCTCTTTGCTTTGCTTTCCCCAGTGGTACAATGGACATAATATTTCCATTCATATTTGCAGGGCTGTCCTGAGGCTTCACTAGTGAACACTTGAAAAGCACTGTGTCTACACGAAGTACGACTGCTGTCAGTTTCTAAAAAGTGCAACTGTTTGTGCCTACCCTTTATTCTGTTCTCCTAGACATTTGAACTGTGTGATCTACATTACTTGGAGTTCTGAGTCTCAAATAAGCATTTGAGATAGACCTTGGTTTCCCTTTTCTTTCTCTCCCTCCCCGAAATATATTCCTTTTAATTTTAAATTTGTCGTTAAAAGTCTTAAGAGCTAAATACTGGGAACTGGAAAGCAAATTAAATTTGCTGTTGGGTCCTTGCTGCCTCCTGGTGGAGAATTAATGATCACTTAATTGAGACTGTCTTTGGGATGAGTTATGTCAAAAACACTGAGCTTATGAAAACGTTTTGGGACTAACATTTTAAAAATGTGTATTTTGGAACATAGATCTCATTGGAACGCAGTGAGGTGATCTTGAAAATTAAGCCTTGGGTTGTTTACTTGCATTGATGACCATTATGTGTTCATGTTTTCTTCTAAAGTGAAGCCTGAAATAAGTAGTTATGCCTTTCACCACAACTTCTGCTTTTTTTCCAAAAGAGGATAAAACGACTTCTTCGTCTTACTGTCAAAAGCAGCAGAACATTATCTAGAAAGGAAGCAACTGCCAAATCATGTCTCTCGGATATAAATGATACCGAGCAAAGTTCTAGTGTTTAGAAATGCTTTACAAGAGGGTGTTTGCCTTTCCTTTCCTTTCCCAGATGTTCCTTTGCAAAACCTAAAACTTCCCCAGAACGGTTTGGCTGCTTGTTGCTGGAAGGTTTAAGATGGAAAAGCAGTGCCTGGGCATATATTAATTATTCCAGCAACAGGCTTCCTCGTAAGAAGTCATTACTACACTCAGCAGATCTGTCCCTGTCCTTTCTACAGATGCACAAGCAATGATCCACAAGCATTTCAGAGGCGGACTGCTCCGCAGGGGCTCCTCCTGACCTGCCTGGCCTCTCTTGGTGTTCAGAGTCCCTTGGAGATCTGAGCAGTGGTGCAGGCCACGTCCAAGAGACAGAGTGGGGTTCGGGCTGCGGAGTCTGGATTTAAGATGGGTTTCCGTGGTCTGTCCGTATCACGCTGCTAGCATAGGGTGTGAATACGTCTTGTGGGACAGCCCCATGGAAACTCACTGCACGTTGTTGGATGAACAAGCTGTTAGAGTCTGTGCAGCTCTTGGAGAAGAGCGCTGGTTTCAGGCAAGGGCAGCTCACCCTTTGCGGGGCACGCTGGAGCTGGTGTATGGACAGGCAAAGAAGTCCAAGTCCCCTGCTTGCACTTGCTCGTGGTCTTTGGAGTGAGATCAAGGAGTAGCTATATGGTGGGGACTGCTGATATCCAGGCATGATTGCACCTCTGAGCCAGTTTAATTCCTAGAAGCAGATTGGAAAGTAAAATGTTTATGGTCTGTGCTCTGATCTGCCAGATTCCCAGTGGTGTAACACAGGCCGAGAGCAATTGGGATTTTACTAACATGGTTTTCTCTTCTTTCTTTGACATACGCAGGCTTTGTGTGTGAACTGGTCAAACCTCAAACTGCCCTGGGTGGATCTGGACTGGCTGATTGATATCTCCTGTCAGATAACTGAGCTTGATCTCTCTGCCAACTGCCTGGTCTCCCTTCCATCCGTGATCCCATGGGGCCTGATAAACCTCAGGAAGCTCAGCCTGGCTGACAATCAGCTGACGGAGTTACCCAGCGTACAGTCATCCGACGAAATTATATGTACAAGGTGTGTGCGCTGGATGCCTACAGCAAACTGAACCCATACGGAGAACAGGTGCAAATGAGTCAGTTGTGCTTGTATGAAACTGCGTAAGTGAAGAGCATATGCAGGAGCTTCTCGGTTTATTTTCCGTCTGCTGCAAGGTTTAACTTAAGATTTGCTCTTTTGCTTTCTCAGTGTTTCCAGGTTTGTTGTCAGGACAATTGTAGGGACTTTTATTGCTGTATTGTCTCATGTTGCTTCTGCTTTTCTCCCGTTCTGGTGAGCCGCACTCCTCTAAGTCTAAGCCCTGAGCTGACTCAGAATGGCATTTGCTGGCTCGTATCAATTATCTGATCTGCTGGCTATCCAGACCACTCCTGTCTGCTCCCTGGAAGGGTTAATTTTCTAAATAGGGTTTTTTTGCTTTGCCTTGTGAGAGCGCATTCCAGCTGCTTTCATTCAGACCTAAAGCTGTCCTGGTAAAATAGATGTCTATGGCAACAGGAGTCTTCGCTAGCATTTTATTGATGCCTGACTGAGTATCTTCTGTACTCACAGGTTACTCGAGGTCGACGTATCCAGCAACAGGCTCTCTACTCTCCCTTCTGGATTCCTACATCTTAAAAACCTTAAAAAACTCATTGCTGCTAAAAATTATATGGAGAAGTTATTTGACGAGGAAAACAGTACGTACAGTCCAGTGTTATGCTTACATTTCAAGGCCTGATTTGTAAGGGAGAACGCCAAACTGTTATAATAACCACTTAAAGCCAGTATTAACTAGAGATGCTTAGCATCTCTCAGTCCTTTGTCCAAAGTACATGAAAAGGCCTGGTTATTTTTTATCACTCGCAAAATCCTTTGGTTCTTGTCTAGCAAGCATTCAGCATCTTGCTGGATCAGACTGCTATCATGCTTACACCAAGTCCGCAACGTTTCATGTTTTCTAGCAACTAATTGGATTGGCTTAAGGAAGCTGCAGGAGTTTGACGTCTCTGACAACAGGTTGGTGGAACTTCCAACGGTTTTTCTATACTGCTTCAAGTCCCTAAACATACTGAATGTTTCCAGAAATCAGCTGAAAGTGTTTCCAGATCCCTGGGCCTGCCCCTTGGTAAGTCAAACTGCTCTGACAGAGTCAGAGGCTGAAAAAGCTGTTGAAACAATGCAAAAAATATTCTGTGATGCTTACAAAACTGTCAGGCATCTTATGCTAAAAGGCTCTTCTGTTTCTGTACAAATGCCCCTGCCTGATTCGATTTATGGGTCTCTGAGTCTTTCTGAGGTTCTACCCTGTTCTCACCATGTTGATGGCATTGGTGGAAGACTTCTAGAAACACGTCTTACATGGATGTATTCGTTTTCTTTATAGTTCATATGAGCAGAAGTATTGTTAGGATCATTTTACAGAACACTCAGCCTTCGTTCAAAGTTAACTTTGCCCAAACCCACTAAGGCATCTATATCTGCCCATCACTGTGACTTTATTCCTCATTATTACAGGGATAGCAGGAGAACAGTATACTTTGGTGAAGTGTTTGTTTATGGTTGAAAAGCAAATGGGGATAATATTCAAAATAACTTTTTAAATACTTTTTCCCCACCAAAGAATTTGCCCATCAATGAAGTGAGCGCATCTCCTCCGCAAATCCTATGTGCCTGCACGCACAATAATTTATCATCTAGATCAAAATATCTAAAGAGATCACCTAGAATGAATTTATTAATGCCTTAAACATGTGACAGCTGATCTACCTCATTATTTAAAGAGATGATTACTACTCTGTGGGTGTTTTTTCTTTTATGTTTTCCAGAAATGTTGTAAAGCATCTAGAAACTCGCTGGAATTCCTACCTGATGCGTTGACTATTTTCTGGAAAAATCACCTCAGAGAAGTGGATTTTTCTGAGAACTTGCTAAAAGAAGTTCCACCAGGACTCTTCCAGCTTGAAGTAAGTGTCATTTCTTCCTACTTCACAGGCTTCCTCTTAATACCTACTCAGGCCTCGAAGTTGTAGCAGTGGCTGCCTGGTTAAGGTAGGAGACTACCTGCTGTTTTACGTTGATGAGCACAGCAATTGCTCAGAGCCGCTGAGCAGCCCGTAGCCTCCTGAATGACTACGTTCAGACCCTCGTCCAGTGTGATATGGCAGCCTCCTGAATGACGACCCTCGTGCAGTATGATATGGTATCTAGCTTTTGACACAGGTCTTCTGAGAACTCTTTGGATGTCTGTGGTTTTCAGATTTTGGGAGTGCCGTTTGGAAGACAACCATTGCACTCTAGCTGCAAGCTCCAGCCATTGAAATATAGATGTATTCAAGTGTGCTCACAAATAGTTGTGTTTTTTTCTTAATCTGGCACACCAGTGTTGTGTAATTAAGGATTAGTCTTTCTGTGCTGAAAATAGCATGTTTGAATGCCCTAAACAATGCTAGTTGGCATCTCTCTTTTATTTAATCTGCACAAGCTTAAAGATTTCTTGCCAATGGACATCAGAGATCCATAGTTTTACTTCAAAGTTCTTCAGAATTTGTGGCTTCGCATGGTTTCGACATGAAACGAAGCAGAACTTGGGGGTTTCCTCTAAGCTTCCCTTCCAGATTGTGAAACTGAGGGTCATGGAGATAGAAACAGAGGTAAATCATTGTGCAGAAGTTTCATGATTTTCACCGCTGGCCTGTGTGGGAAGGATGCAGAAGTGATGGTTCATATCCATGTCCAATTTGGACTGTGGGAGTCTGTTGCAAAGGTGCCTCTTGCTCCTGCCTGGGAGAAGAGTGCTGAGGGTCATTTGCTCCTTCAGTTGTTTGTAATGATCCCTGCAGATTTGGCTTTGCTTTCTGGTAACCATTTGTTTTCAATTGGCGTTTCTTCTGAAATAGAATGGATCCTATGGACTATTGTCTCCGAAACTTGTTTTTTCTGAATGCATTAAAAATAAGCCCAGTGGGTGGGAGCTACCATGACAGATATTAAACACTAGATGGTGCTTCAAGGGCACATTTCTTTGGGTGCTGCTGCTCAGAGGCTGCAGAGGGATGTGAAGGCGCCAGTACATGGCATCAGAGGAGACGTCAGTACAATCTCTGCTGATGGTCTGTCTTCAAAGTTAGCGAGCTTTGGCCGCCTTAAATAATGCCCGTTCTTATCCATATCTTTTCAGCCTTACCTTCATAAAAGAAATAAATAGCAGGTATTTTCAGTCCCCTGAGGGCTGGAGTGTGGTGAGCAACTAGAACGTGAAAGCCCATGCCTAGATCAGCCCTGGCTTGGGCTGCTCCTTGGTTGTAGAGAATAGGGCTGTACTCATGCTCCAGCCCTCTCCAGAAGTAGATGTGGAAAGGGGGAGAAATGGGCAGTAACGTGTTCCTACATATGATGTTTTACAATTATTTTATAAATAATTATTATGTAGAAACAGCAATGAACTGTCTTCTCCCTGGGAAGAGCTGAAAGCAGAGGAGGCTTGTGACTTGAAAGGATGTCTCTGACCTAGGCTGGTGGGACATGTAGTTTATCACTGGCCTTTGCTTGGTTTGTGGAGGGGTCTTAAGGCTAGGATCAGCTCACAGTCGCTAATATAATGTATATGCTAGAAGTGTGGTGTTAAGAGAAGCAGAGGCCTTCTCAGCTTTCCTGTCTGTTGCCTTCTAAAGGAACCAACCGTACATGCTCCAAGCCATGTCTTAGTTCTCTAAACCAGTTTGCTTCTCTTGAAGAGACCTGACCCTCGCTGGGTGGAAGTATTCAGATAAGACTCTGGTCAGCTTTTGCACATCACGAGCTGACCGAGGCAGCCCAATCTGGATGCTGCAGTTCCTTCCCTCTGGTATAATCTAATGCTCCAGAGCCCTTTTTGCATGCTGCAGCAGTAGGTTTGAAGGAAGTTGTCTGCTGCTGCCATTGTCTCACTTCTGGAGGCACCCATTCTCTTCCTGAAAGGCAGCAAAAATGGAGAAGTTAGAGATGAGAGAGAAGAGGCAATTGCAAAACAAGGACTAGCGATCTCCAGAATTACAGTCATGAAGAGCCACAGCCAGTTGAAAGTCACTAATTTTCCCCCTACAGAGCATGCACATAAGCATTGCATATAACCTCGCCAGGCTCTCAGCTCTCCTGGAGAGCGGCCTTTGTCTGCGATTGTGGGGGACATGTAACATGGATGCAGTTGACTGAAAATGAAGCACCCAGCTAGACCACACAGAACAAAGTTTGTGCTAATTCTGGAACGTGTAGCCTCCTTCTGCTCCCGCCCCCGCTCAGGGATATTTCGGGGGAGAAGTTTGAAGCATTGTCATTGAACAGCCCCATGCTGGTACTTGGAGAGAGCTCGACACCAGGCGCCAAGGGAGGACTGGGTCTTCCTTCCAACAGGAGGTTTGAGCCAGTGGAAGGCTAATGATGGTAAAAGCATTGGCTGTCAAAGACTCGAGTGGCAGGGAGGGTTTTATAGTTTGCACCATTTTCCAACCCTTTCCTCTAGTGGTTCGCTCTGCGTATCTGCAGTTTTATGTCTTACTTTACCTTCCCCAAGTCCCACCCAGGCCCAGTGCTGCCCCTCTCTTATCACTAGAGGGAGCGTTTTGCATGATAGTTGTCATTCCAGCAACTACTGGTTGTCCATCGCTTATGTCACATGGATACCTCATATTTTTCCAATCTGAAAAAAGGGGAGGAAGGCCAACAGACTGGCTTCGTGAGACATTGTTAATCCTGCTTGATGAAAAGGGGCATAAACCTTTTATGTTATGTGGAGCACATAAAACATTTAACACACTTGAGGCTGAAGTCTCTGCTGGTAAAACATGATTTCCATGGGGTATAATTCATTAATACTGCTGTATTTGTGGCATGAGACAATTCAGCTGACATTCTGCTTATCTCAGTTTTCATGGGGGGGACTTGCAGAATAAACCTGGTTAGAAACTCTACATAGAAGACTGTTTTTAAGCGGAAAATCAGATTTTCAACCAAATTAAAATGATCATTGGAGCCTTGACATTATTTTTTAAGGGCAGATGGAAGAGCATAAGCTGTACAAATCTGAGTGGGAACTGCATTTTTTTCTTTTATATTTCAGTTAAATTCAAAGGAGAGCTTGTGTTTAACCTTATTCATAGTATTTGCAGCTGAGTCTTATCTGTATGGTGTTAACTGTACAAATCAGCTTCACTTCTTGTTTTTAAAATTTCTGTCTCTGGTGTGAGGGGAAAAAAAAGTAGATAGGTAATTTGTATAGGTCTTGGAAAGTTAATATAAATCCGTTCCATTTTAATAGGCATGTAATAGCAAAGCAATTAAAAATTTTCCTTGTGTGAAATAGTTCACATTTTGCCCATTGATCTTATGCATATACCTCAGGTGTAAGCCCACTGCAACACTAGCTTGCACGCACATATAAGACTTCTCATCTGTATATGGCACGCTGCGTAGGTAAATCATACTGTTCTTTTCCGTTTGGAAAGGTTTCCTCATGAAAAGTAAAATGTCCTTTTACATGGGTTGTTTCCAGTTGAATCTGTCAGCACGTAGACTAATGATCTCCCAGAACTAATAGTGGTGTTGCTTCGTGCAGGAAATATACTTGCTGGAGACAAAAAGGAAATGTTTGCATGCTAGGCAGCATGGACAGGATGTTCTGATGAATAAGATGTACTTTCTTCATGTTTCTGTTGCTTAATAGCCATGCTAAAAAACCTCTTTCTGTGTGTTTGATGGACTCTGGCTTCTAACTCTAGGCTATTCCTCTTCTAGGCTTTGGTGTCCCTTAAGCTGCTGGGAAATCAGTTAGTTACATTGCCTTCACAAGATAAGTGGAATTGCAAACAGCTTAAATCACTGGATCTTTCAAAAAACCAACTTGGGAAGTAAGTATTTCTTTCAAATTTTGTCCAAGAAAACAAAAGCTGAAGAAATAATAGCAAACCCTATCCCTCGTGTAATACAAAGGATGTCAGCAGTGAATTAATTACCTGCATAGAAGGCATTGATATCCACATACCATGTCTCTAAGTATATTGTCTGTCCGTGACAGTGATGAATTATCCTTTACTGATTCTTTGGGCATTTAGCGCACTATATCATTTATTAAGTAGATAGATTACTGATAATGGCAGTTTAATTTCAGAGCATGTAGAGATTTCTTTAACCCAGTGTGTGGTTCATCACTACAAATACTAGTTTGTGAGGAGCATATCTTAACCATAAACCATCTGGCTGGACTGCAGTTTGTAGTTAGCATGGGACTATTGTTTTGGAAAAAATGAAAAATCTTTGGTTTTTTAAATGGAAGTGTAACCAGCTGCGAGTTCATAGAGAAGACTGATGTTAATAAGGTCATCCAATGCAAGAGTGATGTTATTCTGTTTAGAAATTACAATAGGGATGTTTAACATAGAGAGTTAAAGGTCCCTTATCTTCTCCAGAACTGCATTGAATTGTGTCATACTTCTGTCTTCTCACAAAGGTGCCTGTCCAGCAAATTTTCTGGAGTCCTTATGAGTTGCTGTGTCAGTCCAGCAAATTTTCTGGAGTCCTTATGAGTTGCTGTGTCAGTTGCAAAAGTCAAATTATTGGTTTTTTGAATGTCTCAGCGCATTTCCAGAGTCATGTTGTTGGGTCATCTTGTCTGGTGAAAGCAGGGAATGGCAGCAGGTTGGTTCTCCAGCACTTCTTGTGAAGTTTGTTCAATTTGCTGTTTGACAGCCTACTTAACCTTGACACCCATAAAGCCGGGGGTCAAGTGCTCTCGCCCTGGGAGCTGAAAGCGCTGCCTTGCAGAGCCCTGTTAATTTGCCAGAAGAAAACCATTGGGCCTGGACAAGTGTTGGTGGAGTGTAGCTCTGTGATTGCGCAGCAGGTTTCAATCCCATCTCTCAAAAGCAGACAGGAACGCCCAAGAGCTGTGCTGTGAATCGCACAGCCTCGAGTGGGGCCAAACTGCACCGCGTAGTGTCCTGGGCATGCAGCTCCAGCACAGCTCTCAACTGCCTCATCCAAGCTCTTTTCTCCACATGTCACCATTTTGTTTTGCCCGCAGGAGTGACGAGGGATTTAAAACAAAGCGGATTCCCTTTTTCACCACGAAGAACAGGGTGCGCTGTGGCCCAGAGGCAGGTAAGGTACACGGCAGTGCAAATGCAGGGAAGCAAGTGCTGAGAATGCCAGGTGAGCTGTGAGGCAGCAGGCGTCTGTGGAGTTTGGCTGGAGGGAAATGAGTGTAAATTCGTCTGCCATTTTAAGTGCAACAGCATTTAAATTAAGAGGAAATATGTTTAGATAAAATGTTTCTAAAGAAATGATGCAGTTGGTTGGTACCATCAATATAGAAAGATGAAGAATGAGTGAAACCTGTTTCTTTCACTGAGCTTTTTTTCTTTTCATGAAGGTTATTCTTTTTAGCCAGAGTACTAACTGGTATGTTGAAGGGAAATTAATCTATAATTAGTCTTATTACTTTTAGGATTGTTTCTGTTGCTGAATTTGTAAATTGCATGTTTTCCCCTGTCTCTGTGATTTGCACCCACAGTTTGGGGCAGAGCAGAAGAGATGTTCTGGATTAGTGCACATGAAATCCCAGAGAGAACAAAGGAATATCTGAAGATAATTGCACTGCTTCCTGCTCTCTGTGCGATTCATCTGCATTTCTTTTTGGTTTTTTGTTTTATTTTAAAGCACTTGGAGAGCTTTCTCATTCTCGGCTGCCTGAAAATGGCTTGCTCTAAAGCATTCTTTGCAAATCTCAGAGTGGAATAGAGCTGGCATCTTCATGACGCGCATCCGAGCAGCCCTCAGCTGCTTGTGGGAGGGAGGGACCCTCCTGCAGCACTGCATTCCTTAGTTCCCCTGAAAATTGTGCATGATCTCAGGTCAACGTGAACAGGTAAAATTGGTAAATGCACCTAGTATAGCCATAGCTATAGGTTAGGACCTCCAGTCTGCTCATCTGGGAGGCAGAGGCTCTACCTGGGCCTCCAGGCAAGGCTAACCCTACCTTATTTTTCTGTCCGTGGAAGTAGAGGCTGCTGTGCAGCAAGTCCTGTATCTGCACCCTAAGGACGAGAAAGGGTTGGTCTGCACTGTTTTGCAAGTAGGAAATGGGAATAGAAATGCTGTGACATCGGTGAATTCCTGAACACGGAAGAATTGGAAAAGGAGTCTGAATCTTGCAAATCTGTGGAGTCTGACATATCCTCAGAGCTTCTCTGTGAAGCGCTACAGCAGGATTTCCCAGTGGGGAGAGAAGGGCAGGAGTAGCGGGCAAAGGCAGCTAAAACCAGCTATAAAAGGGATTTGCTGTTCTAATGGAAATTTCTACATGCTGCAAACCCAGCATAGCTCTTCTACATAAAGGAGGAGAGGATGGGCTCTTCGTTAGTACCATTTGAAAAGCCTTGGCACATAATAACCCTGGTGCAACTTCGAGCTGCCTGAGGTTGCCTCAGGTTGCAGGAGGGCGCAGAGTATCCCACCTGGCTGGTGCCACGGTTGAATAGCCACAAAGACAGAGCAAAGCCAGCTCATCTTTTTCTCTCTGTTCCTCTGCCAAGTATGGCTTGGTGAGACTGGAGGGATGTGGCCAAGAATTTAAAGAATATCAGGAGAAAACAGAAGCTGGAGTGCATCAGCTGCTCTCAGAAGTCTCCTAGCGAGGTGGAGGGCAGGTTTTCATATGATTCTGCCAACAAAGCTATTTACTTAAGTCTAGATTATTTAAAGAGAATAATTTATGGATGCTCACTATACTTGATTGATAAATCTCAGAATAACTTCTTGCACATGCATGTGGTGGTGGTGGCATTTACCCATCCAAAAATATATTTTCAAGATGGGATTTGTTTTAATTTTTCTACAGTTCTTTAAAAGAAAATTTGCGCTCAAGCCAGAGAAATCATAAATAACTCATGAATAAATAATTACAATTCATAAACACCTCGAGCTTGCTTCCAATATAGTACACTCCTTTCTGCCTGGGACTCTTTGGTGAATTGAGAGTATTGCTGCTATTTTAGGTCTTTGCTCCTACGTGTCCAGGAGGGACTAAATCGGTCTGTGCCTAGGTACGTACTGAAGAGAAACAATGAAAAGTTTAAGTCCAGCAATGAGCCAGAAAGGAAGTGAATTGAATCCATGAATAAGCCTGCTGTTCTCCTAAAATAATCCCAAAGATGATTTTTTTATTTAAAAACTCAAAGGCAGGCTGTGACACCCTGCCCACACCAGACAGTCCTGTCACGTATATAAAACACCACTGCAGACAGTGAGACTCTATCTTACTCCTTTTCTAATCAGGCTTGAAATGCTGTTAATATTAGAAATGGTGAATTTTCTCCTGAGAAAACCTCTTCCATTTTCTTTTTTTTTTTTCTTTTTCGGCTAAGTCTAGCTACAGTTCCTGACGTCTTCTCTGTAAGGGAAGAAGATCTTGATGGAAGTGCAACTGTCCTCTCCTTGAGGAAGGGTGTGTCTCGCATCTCAGGGACTTGCTTTTATTGACCGTGGAGGCAGCAGATGGTGCTGGTTGTACTTTCCTAATCAGAGACTCAGAATCTGCTTTTCCCTTTGTGGCCTAGTTTTCCTTGACTCCAGGATGCTTCTTGGTAGATACATGTGACACTCTTAAGACAGCAACACAATTCATGGCAGCTTTTCATGCTGCTATCCCAGGAGTAATTTGTGGAGCGAAATGATGCTCTTTGGAACCAGTTGAATTTCCCTTTGTTTGAACCTCTCCAGCGGCAGCAACTCAGCCATACAGTTGTTGCTATTATTGCTTGGGTTGCTCCCAAAATAACACTAGTTGCTGCTCAGACATGTAGGAAGTCTGAAGTGCCCTGAGACCTTGCAGTCTAAAACAAAACAGAGGGGCAAATGCGAGCAGTGTTTTAGAGACAACATAGGTTAGCAGTCTGTCAGCTGCAGTTTGGGTTTTCTTCTCTGTTGTTATTGATTTTGATTCACCATAAATTGCTCCAGGGTGCAATGTGGGGGCCTGAACATAAATTCTGACTGGCTTCTGGCTTTCCTCAGGCAACATGGAAAAAACACGTTGAGAACAACTTGTGCCCTTGGTATGCCCTTTCACTGCCAGCCATTACGCTGGAATAGGGGCAGTTCACAAGGTATTACCAGCTATTCAGCAGCAAGAAATATAATGCCACTCGTCCTCTGACGTATAGTCATCTTGGCAGGCCTGGAGTTCCTGCCTTAGCGCTCCAGAAGTCCTGGAGACTGTCATCTTCAAACGCGCGCATCACCATGACTTTAAAAAATTGATGTTTGATCGCCATTGAAGACCGTTTGCTTTTCTGCTGTTGCTTCGTGGTTGTTCCTGCCAAGGAACATGACCTCATGTCCTGCCTATAAAGTTAAGGTGAAGGCTGTTGGTTCGGAGCATTGGTGCCTGTTACGTTTTAAAGGTGAAATTTGTTTCCTGTCTTGTTCCAGGTCCTTTTTTGGAGTTTCCAGCATTTCTGAGTGATTCTCTGGAAGTCCTTTATCTGAACGACAATCAGCTGGACTCTGTCCCGCAGTCCGTTTGCCTTCTGAAAGGTTTAACAGAACTTTATTTAGGAAAGTAAGTCTGTGTCCTGGGAAAGCTATGCAGTATTATTTCCATGTTGTTTTAGTGACCAGTCTTCTGTGGAACCCCACCCCAGATGTCCAGTGCTTTTGAAATCAAAAAGCTGGAAATAGTCAGCTCCTTGTTAGAACTGTGCCCATCATTTGCTTTAGATAAGGAGGAGGCTGGCCATTTGCATTAGGGAAGATGAGCTAATGCTTTGAACACAGGCCTGGGAATCTAATGTGCCTCTAGTTCATTCTGGCTTTTTGCTGTCAGCTTCTATAGTGTTAGAGACAATAACTCATCATTTTTGCCTTTATTTCCTCAACTATCCAGTAAAGATGATTACACTTGTCTGCCTCAGAGGATAAATTGAGGTTATACATCACTTTTAGGATGGAAATTACTATTAAAGTGCTGAGTAGTCTTATTAAAATGTTAATGGAAGATTTCTACAAGGAGAGAATAGTGTAATCTGAGAGTCCGTGAGAGCAGCTACTTGCACACAAAGCCTGGTTGTTGGTAGATTTATTTGTTTTTGTACAGTAACCCTGGTATCCGAGAGCTTCCTCCAGAACTTGGACAGCTGGCTAATCTCTGGCAGCTGGATATCGAGGAACTAAATATCGGTAACGTTCCTGCAGAGATCAGAAAAGAGGGTAAGACTGATCCTGTGTGTTCTTTATTAAATTGACTGAACATATAATGAAAATCGCTTCCTTTTAATGGTCCTGAACAGACAGTGTGTGCCCAAGCCCTTGTTGCGGTTAACTGGAATTGCATAGGGAAACCTCCTACGCATATTTGCAAATTTGATAATCAGTGCTAAGCTCTGGCTATATGATCAATTTAAGATAGATCACATGTTGAAATGATGACTTATAAATGCAATATTTCATTTGCAGTATCCGTGCCGGATAAATTCCATGGCTTGCTTCCTGAATGTGTATATTTTAGGGTATTTAGACAGTCTTTCTAAAGACTGAAGTGTTTAGGATCAGCAGTCACAGTCACATTGAAGTGACTTTATTGTAAGCTGCTAGGTTTTTGGATCTATTACAATACTGTCTTCTTTTTTGTGTGTTTTAATAAGAAAATCCTGTGGGAACAAAGTTATTAGGAATTATTCCTTCTCCAGCACACTGTTGAAGCCTAAATCTAATTTTAACTGGAAACATAAAAGTAGAAGGAAAAACTGAGTATTTTCCAATACTAAATTAGTATTTTATGTTTCCTTTGAGCTTCTGAAGCATACGAGCCACAGCATTTGTTTCTTCTTACAGTGCTCCATTGTAGACTCTCAGAGCCGTGACCTTTTTCTGGGGTCTCTGTCTCAGGTTTGTCCACTAGAGGTTTCTTTGTTTATTCTCTGGGTTGTCTCAGCCCACAGCGAAACTGCAGGGAAAATATTAATTCAGCTGATGCGTCTGCAGCCGTAGGTTTTGTGCAGTCCTGCTGTACATATGTACGTTTGTAACTGCTAACCACAGATAAAGCCTGTTCGCTTCCCCCCCCAGGCCCTAAAACAGTGCTGGCATACTTACGAGCACAGCTGCGCAAAGCAGAAAAGTGTAAGCTAATGAAGATGATCATCATCGGTCCTCCACGACAGGGAAAGTCGACGCTGATTGAGATCCTACAGACAGGAAAAGTCCCTCAGATGATGCACAGCGATGCCACCATACGTACAACAAAATGGGAGCTCCCCAAGCCAGTGGGACACAAGGCAAAGGTGAAAGCAATCGAAGATCCTTAACCCCAGTGGGATGTTTGAGCCCTGCATTGTCCCTTTTGGGCTGAACTTGCCTGCCCTTTTACAAAGTGCAATTTCCATTACCTGCGACGTTGCAAGTGACATGTCTTTAGACCCATCACAATTTCTCTTGTTTCATCTCCCCTTGGTACAAGAGAACAGTTCTGTTTCCCTGAGCACTCAACTTTGTATCATAAAGAGAAAGAGCCATGGGTATGCTGCCTAAATTCTGGCTCTCTCAGCTCAGGTAGTTTTTGGACACTGATTCTGAGAGAGTTTTAAATCAGCTTCTGTAAAGCAGATTGTCCTTTCATTTGGGGCCAGAAAATGGGACATCAGTGCCTAAAGCTGGACTCCCTTGATGTCAGAACTGTTCTAGGTGGGGAAGGTGGGTGGAAGGTAGGATGCCTGACCTCTGGTGTGATCCAGGGATATCTAAGGCTTACCTTAAACACCCAGATCTCAGATGACTCATTCAGGGAGTGTGTCAACCCATAATGAACTCATTTGGACAGCACTGAATTCATTCAGGCATTTGTAGGTGGCCCTGTCCACCACCTACGTAGTAGCACAGGGATTAGAGCATGCAGAATTGGTCCTGAGGTCTTGTCAGAGCTGAGAGTGTGCAAATGCATGGCTCTTCCTTCCCGGATGAGAGCCATGACCACCAGATTGTTTTGGAAGGGGTGGAGGAGCCTGCTGAGTTCAGCTATTCTACAGTGAAGAGTGCCAGGCCAGAGACGGAAAGAAAAAGAGCAAGCACAGCCTGACTCTTTAAAGAGAAGACTTTGGTGGGAGAAGGGATTTGTGCAGTTGGTGTTGAAGAGCAATTGAATAAAATAGAAACCTAGACAGCATCAGAGACCTGGAGTAGGATCAAGATGCTGAATGAGCTTTTGTCCCTACCTCTGAGTCTCTGTCTCTCCATACAGACACCCGCAGCTGAAGGTCTTTTGGATGAACAAAGCAGTCCTGGTGCTAGTTAGGGCTTGGTTTAAACAATATGGAAGTTCTTCCAGCTGTCTCTGGGAGACTTCAAACTGGGACTATGCTAGGAGATCAGAGCCCTACTGAGGTACTTAGCTCCTTGCTGAAATCTCATAGGGTAACTTGTCCCGTGGAATCAGTCAGGACGTGGGCCTGGACCAGTAAACAGAGCCCACTTGGTGGTACGTGATGCTCTGAGGATGGGGCTGGAGCAGGGTTTGGTTTCCTACTCAATCACAGGCAGGGCCAAGTGATTTAGGGACAGAGCCTCCAAGGTATGTAGGTGCTTCCTCCTGCAACTGGGAGCCTGAATACCATTTAAGCGGAGAGCCATGCTCCCTCTTAGTGCTGTTGTGGGGCTGCACAGAGGAGTGGATGCTGAGATACTTGGAAGAGAGACAGAGCTAGAGAGGCCTCCATTCACACATTCCCCCAAAAATCAGTGAGTCTGATTTAGAGTAGCTGTAGTTCTGGCCCATCTCCAGTGTGACACACACGTCAGAAGCCTCTGAGCAACGTGCAGGAGGTGTTTATGAAAGGCTTGAGAAGTTTCCCATCTCCTGAGCATCTATATTCTGTTTGGCTCAGTTAGGGCTGAGCTCAGTGGAAGTGATTTCAGCAGGGGGTTTCCTGCTCCCCATAGCAGTGGCAGATAAGTAGCTTCAGCGGTCCTGTCAAGCGTGGCACGGACAAGGATGAAACAGTTTCTATTCCAGATGCAGTGAAATACAGGGCTCAGAATGAGACCCTTGTTTGTACTGGAGAATCCACAGCATTAACTGGAGATTTACCAGCATCAAGGGCACCTCTATCGTTTTAGCAGCAAGTAATTAGTCTTGATTTCCTGTGGGGAAGTGGTAGCCATGCTTAACAATTGCTTGTTGATTTTTCTTTCCTGGAGGCACAATTAGGACATTGAAACCCTTCTTGTGTCATACATTATGCAGGCGTAGGTTTATACTTCAGCTATTATCTCCCTGTGATTTACTGCAACCGTTTGATTTGAACACTTCTCTTTGTCTAAGTAGGTTGATTCAGTGGAGTTCAATGTCTGGGATATCGGAGGCCCAGCAAGCATGTCTACAGTCAATCAGTGTTTCTTCACAGACAAAGCATTGTACATAGTGGTATGGAACTTGGCACTGGGGGAAGAAGCTGTGGCAAACTTACAGTTCTGGTTGCTGAACATTGAGGTAAGAAGTCACTGGTGGACTCTGGGGTGTGTATTTATCAAGTAGTAGCTCAGCACACAGATATGCGATGTTACAGATTCTTTTTGGTTTGCTTTTAAAAACTCTGCAAGCTATGAATTTTGCAGAGCTTTTGGAATTAATTTTCCATTACGCTGTAGGCGTATCGCTATATTTAATGGTTTAAATTTATCATTTGCTTTGTTCTCCCTCACACACATCAGAGAATGAAACAAAAGCTGATTTATAAACCCTTGCTAAGTACGGCTGAACATACTTATTTTGGAATTAGTGTTTGACCACACTGTGCTCCAAGGGGGGTTTGAAGCATTTTCTTTCTTGTGTGGGTTAGACACACATTAGTCTTGAGGTTATATTTTTAACACTTTAGAGTCAGGTAAGCTAGAGAGTATCTCCCAGACAGCTTTCAGCTGAGACTCAGAGCTGCAGTGAATTCATTGGTGTTGATTGATTTTTATAATAGCATATTAATATTTTTTTGTAAATGTTTATTATTTCATGTCTGTCCTAACATTACGTACACAGAAATGGGCCCGAAGCTAGTGCCTCAAAAAAGAAACATCATTACAAAAATATTAGCTTAATGGTCAGCAGCAATCAAAAGCCCAAACTAGGTAACAAAGCGGAAAGCATAATTATATTTCAAAAATGTGTGATGCGCCTGTGTCCTTAATACATCCCAGCAAGCACATAGTACCATCAGAAAAGATACAAAGATGAATGTGATGGTTAAAAGTATGGAAAAGTTTCTGAGTGCACAGAAATTAAATAGATTAGGCCCTTCATCTTGGGAAGGAGGCAAATGAGGAGGGCTGCATGTAGACTTACCAGGGGTAAGGAGAAAACCACAAGGGAGTCTTTGTTCGTGATCTTTTACAATAGAAGAATTAGGACAGATCAAAGGAAATAATGAGATGGTAGCTTTGAAACAAACAATAGGAAGTATCTTAAACACAAGAGATAGCTAACCTGTAGAATTTATTGGAACTACAATGTGCTGTGGCAGTCAGAAGTTGAAAAAACAGAGTGGTGGAAGAAAAATCCATCAAGTGCTATTAATTCAAAGATACCGTCTCATGCTCAGGAAGTTCATGAGCTGCGGGCTGCTGGATACTGGGAGGACACACCAGGGAAAATCTCTATATGCTTACTCTGTGCATATACTCTTCATTAGGCTCCAGGCAGAATATTGGGCCAAGTGAGCCCTTTGGTGTGCCTTGCTACAGCCATTACTCCTGTGTCTGCACAGGGTTCAGGTTTGGTGTCATTCAGGTTTGATATTTCAGTTGGCATTGCAAGAAAGAAATGGATTGACTGCAAATAAGCATGTATTTCTTCATCTGAATTTTCTTCTCTGGTCAAAGTCATTTGGATCGGCAGGCTGATCCCTGCTTAAGCCTGTGCAATCCCATTGTATTTGGCAGTGTGTTCCCTGAAATCAGGATATGTTCCAGTCCTGTAATAGAAGCATGGAAAGGCTGGAAGAAACCACGAGATCATCTAATCTATTCCTTTGCACTGATTCAGGATTAAGTAGATTAGACATTTCTAGCAGTTTATCTCCATATACCTCCAGTGAAAAAGTTTGTATAACTTCCCCAGGTACCTATTCTGGAGTATAACTTCTTTTTTTCAGGATATCAAAGTTAGATCTTCTAGCTACAGGTTAAGCTAACTTCTTTTCCTTTGTCTGGGCGGACATAGTTCCCATCATTTAGCTGACACGTAGCAACTTAATACCACATGGCGACTCCCTTTATGGTAAGCCCTGATGTAATAAACCCAAACTGACAGTTTCCTGCTCTGCAGTAGCAGCAGATGATTAAGCCATATTCTGCAGGAGAACTTCTGTAATACCCAGATCACTTGTTGCTGTTGTCAAGCTGCCACAACAGGTTGTCTCTATTATATATATATATTCCATTTTATTAATGTATATGACTACCTCCTCTTAAATATTATACTTTTCACGTGTCCTCACTGAATTTACCACAACGTAATCTGGATGAGATCATTGTCAGTGTTTTCTCTTACAGGCCAAAGCTCCAAATTCAGTTGTGTTAGTGGTAGGAACACACCTTGATTTAATTGAAACTAAATTCCGTGTTGAGAGGATAGCAACGCTGAGGGCGTACGTCTTGGCTCTCTGTCGGTCTCCCTCTGGATCCAGAGCAACCGGCTTCCCAGATATCACATTCAAGCACCTACAGTAAGTACTTGTGCCTTTATGAAGCTCAGTCACTCTATTTTATGTCACTTTATACAATTTTGTAATACTTGATCTCCTTGGCAACGGAACTGATTTAAGGACTTGTCAGCATTGCATTTCATCTATTTTTGACTGAGAGAATGTAGTATAATCAGAGAGAAGTTCAGTGTTGCTCAGGGGTCTGATCATGGGTCTGAGAGCTGGAAGCTCCAAAGTCATGACCTTGGCCAGCCTGTTGCAGTGCTCCTGCTCCACTCAGGTTTCTCACCATTAAATGGTGAAACAGTTTATTAGTCACAAGGAGAGAAGGTACAGATTGCATAATTAATGGTGCAAAGCTTGAGAGCATGACTGTTACGGGGTGGGTGCTGTGGGGTTTGTTAAGGGGAGGCTGCGTGGGAATCTGTTGCGACCTGACACGAGAACACAGCTCACGTGGCAGCGTTGGCAGGGTGAGGAGTGGGTCACCCCTCTGAGCCCCCAGTAGTCCAAACCTGTGCCATCTGAGTTCTCCAGGTGTGATAAAGGAGAGGCGATGCTCTCTGGAAGACAGGTGTCAGTGAGGCCATGGAGTCTGACGCCGCTCCCTCCCTTCGACTGACGGAGAATGCCCTTGGGGAGAGGAGGCTTTTCTGGCTGGGAGAGAAGCGGGTCTGTCAGCCAAGGGAGTGCACAGCACGGGGGGAGTGTGGATGCAGCAGGCTGGCACCAAACAGCGTGAAATCGCCAACGCCTGGGGCAAGAGCAGGTGGCGGCTGGCAAGTAAAGAAGGGCACTGCAATGTCCCCAGTGCTTTGCATCTGCTGCCTGGCAAAGTCATCGGGAGACCTCCCACACTCTGTTCCACAGACACAAGCGCTGCGTCGGGCGTCCCAGCTGGCTCTTTCCCGTTAGGAGGAGTACCAGGGACCCAGAGTGAGGCACAGAGACTCACAGCGAGAAAGAGAAAGCTTTGTGCTTCGGTCTCCTCGAGCCTCTTTTCCCATCACCTACCATGATCTTATTCTTTCTCAAGGGGACTTTCTTTCACCCTGCCCCACATCCCGCACGTTCCCCTTCTGCGCCTCCCTTTCCCCCTGCATTTCCTTCCAGTCAGAGTTGTGCCTGATTTCTTCCCTCCTCCCTCCCGTGCCTCTCCTTCACACCCCATCGTCCACCTGGATGGGGCTCCTCTGAGAGGTGCTCCGGCAGCCAGAGGAGCGTGAGGAGCGTGTGTTGTGAAAGCCTTGTGTGGGTGAGCCCAGAGTGCTTTTATCTGCACTAGTCCTCCAGCATCCCAGTGGGTGCGTGCTTCCCAGTGCCACTGGTGGTTGAGGTTTGAGATAAAACATACTGCTTTAGAAAAGGATTTTCTGTCTGCCACAGGAACATGTGTAGGATCAGTTAGAAAGACCCTTTGTTGGGGAAAGTGGAAAAGAACCAATCTTATCCAGCCCACAAAAAGACAAAAAATAGTAGGAGCTGGAGAGAGCAGGTTTTTAGCTGTTAAAGAGATGATGAAGGCCAGCTTTTAGGATCTAAGCATCAATTCCCAAATCACAGGATCCAGCTGAGCAAGGGCCGGAATGAGGGTGGGAAAAGGTGTCTGGTAGTCATCATTGTGCCTCTTTGATCTGAGGCGGGGAGAACTGGACTCGTCCCCAGCGATTGCCGGAGCACAGTGTTTTCCTCCTTCCTGCAGTCCCTTCCAGTATGTGTGCAGCACTGAAGGGGAAAAAAGGTGATGACTTCGGTCAGTCTGCCAGGGAAGTCCCCAGAGATTACGGTGCATAAGGGATAGAAGAGCAGTGCACCGTGAATGAAGCTGGCAGAGCAGAGGGTGACCTAATATATCCTTTCCAGGCTTCTTCGTATTTTTCTCCAAAGCTAAAAATGCTCACTGACAGCCTTCCTCCCATTCAGCTGACACAGGAAATTTAAAGTCACTGATAAGAGAAAGGGAGCCTGGAAAGGAAGCCAGTGTGCTGATAAGGTTTGATAATCTTCAACCTTGCATGACTTTTGCAGTGAGCTCTCATGTAAGACTCTGGAAGGCCTCGATGGACTCCGACAGCTGATTTTTCATGTCACTTGCAACATGAAGGACGTCGGCAGCTCAATTTGCTCACAGAAACTTGCAGGGAGATTGGTGAGAACTGTGCTTTCTAGTGGTGATCCTGACCAAAGCGGGGCTTTTTCTGGGCTTGGTTTTGGATTGGGAGGTGAACTTTAGGAGTTATTGTTGATGCAGGAGGCATGTTAAGTATATAAGATCCTATCTGTCTTTGGGAAAAGACAGCACTGTAAGATCCCTGTAAACGGGAGATGACTTAGCCAGTTCATCTCCAGCAGAGTGATTGCTGTCTGATATTGATCCTGCTATTTTTCTTGTGTGGCTTGCAGATACCAAGAAGTTACCTTAGTCTTCAAGAGGCTGTCCTTGCAGAACAGCATAGAAGAAGCCAGAATGATGATGTGCAGTATTTAACAGACAGACAAATAGAGCTGATCATTGAGCAAACGCCTGGAAATGATATCAAAGACTATGAAGACTTGCAAACTGGTAGGTCAGAGCAGACCAGTAATTTCTTGGAAATCAATATCGGTGACCACTTGAAACATTCCTTGAATAATAAAAATGGGAGGGAAAAAAGCCCACCAGATAATTGCTGTGCAAAATAACAGTTAGAGAGTGCTCTACACCTGTGTAGAGGTCACTCTGGAAATTGGTAAGATATAAAATTAGTAATGGGGTTTTGGGGAGAGGGCTGTGAAGTTTCTAGGATGGTCTGAGGCTACTAATTTTTTTAGTGTTTTTTTTTTTTTTTTAAACAACCTTTGTCTGATTTTATTTCTGCTCTGTGAAGAATGAGGGTTGCCATAGTTTCAAGGCTGTCTTCTCTGTAGGGCCCCAGTCCTGTGATCTTTATGGAGGCCGCACTCTGCAGGAGGCAGGGAGAGCCCTTCTCTGGGAGGATGGCAGGAGGAGGGTAAAGGGGAGGTGTGATGAGGACAGAAATACCGACTGTAAAGCAGTGAGATGTGGGTTTTACAAGTGGAGTGCCAGATAGCAGCACTCCTCAGATAAATGTTACTCTCTTGGCTCGGCTGTGTGCTGGCTATATCTGGTATGTGTAAAACTCCACAGACTGCCTCATAATCTTGTTCATCTGCACTGTGGTTTCCTAATGCTGGTCTATCGGTAATCTACGATTCTTTATTTTTTGCAGCGATTAATTTTCTCATAGAAACGGGTACACTACTGCACTTCCCAGACACAAGCCATGGTCTGAGAAACCTCTATTTCCTTGACCCTGTCTGGCTCTCAGAGTGTCTACAGAGGATTTTCAACATCAAGAGCTCCAAGTCCATAGCTAAGAATGGAGTCATCAGAGCAGAGGATCTCAGGATGCTGCTGGTTGGGACGGGCTTCACTGAGCAAACCGAAGAGCAGTACTTCCAGTTCTTGGCCAAGTTTGAAATTGCACTGCCTGTGGCCAATAACAGGTATGTTGATAATTAGAGAGGCTTAGCCAGGCTGGAGAAAAATGGCCAATTTAATCAGTGGATATTAACAGGTTTTGTCACTTTAAGCGGTTGTCTTGGCAAGGATCTTGCTATGAGAAAATATTTGAGTGCATTAAACAGTGTAATGGAAGGCAGCCATCCATTTGGGCTGTATTTCCTGGCCTGAGCATCCTTTGGTCCCAACAAGCTAGTTTGAAAACTTTCCAAAGCAGGTCTTTGTCCACTCGGTGCGTTGAGGCTGGCGACAGGCTCAGCCACCAGCACGGAGGGGCAGTGACACCACCAGGGATGTGGCGATGAGCAGGTGGAAGCTGTAAGCGCTCAGCCAGTGCAGCTGCAGCTGAGAGAGGATGTGAGGCTTGTGGCTGCTGGGCCTGAAATATGGATGGGCTGGAGTCATCTGTTTCCAGTGAAAGATCCTCACTCCAGAGTATGGCAGAAAACTTGGGGTAATCAATAATTATGTCAGCCCTGAAAGTAGTAGTATTTTATTTCTAGTGAAATCAGGAAGGTATAACTTCAGTAGCAATGTGATTTTCTTAATTTTTAGCCTCAATAGGTGTTGATCAATAGTTTTTCTAGAAATGGGCTGAGAAAACTCATTCTCTTTAAATGTTAATGAGTCCTCCTCTCCCCCACCCTCCGATCTCTTTTCCTCTGGGCAGAGTTCCCTGCTATTTTTCTCTCTCCCGTCTGCTTGGCGACAGCCTGTTGTTGCGTTAAGGGTGAAACCATAGTTGTATTGCACTTTTGATGTGGCATTTGCATTTCACTTCCTTGCCCTTCCAGGACAGCACGGCTGCATCGCCCTGAGCCTCTCGGGAGCTCTGAATGCCAGCACAAGTGCAGCATTCTCTGTGCTGTCATTATGCCTGTCACTTATCCAGTCCCGGATGCCAACAAATTTTCTCAGGCTTAACACAGATAAAGCAGCAATGTTTCTGCTTAGCCCAAAATGCCTTTTGGACTCCTTGTCACTATCTGCCATTTTTCTCCAAGGCAATTACATTGTCTGTGCCTCGGGAACAAGGAAACTGCTTTTTCATGGCCTGCCCAATCTTTTTTAGAGCGATCCAAGCCACATTAGCAGAATATTCTTCCCACTGATGGACTGTAGCTGTAGCAGGTTGGATTAATTTAATGTACTAGCCAGACACAGAGCAGTTATTTGTTACTGTGCTTCTGCAATTATTGTCTAGATTGCCAGATAGGGTTTCTGTGCAGTCAGTAGGAAAGCAGCTGCCAGTTTCTGTTCTGAAAGGGTGGATAGGGGCATGTTTCACATATTTTCAAAATTTGCATTGGCTGTTGTTCAAGAGCATCGAGTCACCATCTGTATTATAATCCACTATATAGTTGTGGTCCAGAAGGGCCTCACTGGCCTTCTTATACTCCTAGACCCTTTCTTGGATGTGCTGAGGAAAATTTCTTGGCTGTCATATGATGCATCCACTACCTTTACAGAGCAAGAACTTTTAGTCTGATGCACTCCACTTTTCTGCCTAAGGTGCATGTAATTGAGCTTTGTTCTGCTTATTAAAATAGGGTTGAAAGTGTGACCGTTCTTATTGTAATTTATAAGTGAGAAGAAATTTTTATCAGTTTTACATTCCAAAGATGTTTCATGGAACAGATAATTCGGTCATGTAAAATGTCATCAGATGTTATGGACTGTGACATATGGAGAGAGCTGTTTTCTAGTGATGGCTGGTTTTTCTGAGCTGATATTTCAGGTTTTACAGAATACTGCAGCTGTTAGAGAGAAAACGTGATAGGCTTAAAGCGTTGGATTTGGACCCAGCATTAGTTCTAGTAGTGTGTCTAGCCCCTGCCACTGTTATTTTGGTCAAGTCCCTTGGCCATTTGCCTCATTGCTGTCATTATGCCTGCCAATGATGAGCCCCAGATGCCAACACATTTTCTCAGGCTCAACACTGATAAAACAGCAGTGTTTCTGCTTATAAGCAAATAAGATTTTTGATCATATAGGCATCTTGGAATGTATTGAGTATAGAAGAGTATCACTGTCAAGAGATTTATTGGCGGGTATTGAAAGCCATAAGCTCATAGTTTACAAAACTGTTCTAGTCTTCCAAAAGGTTTTAGCTTCCCAAATACTAAAGATCAGGACAAATGAATATGCTGTGCTTACTGGGAGATCTGAAAATAGTTTGAAAATTTTGTGGTCCTCTATACTAGCATAGCTCTGTTACTTCTGACCGGTCAGACTCAGATATAGCACTGAGTCTCCTCCACACTTGGGCAAAGGACCTAATTACGTGACTGCAGGAAGAGACTGGGCAAGACAAGTGATAGCTCTGCTGGCATCAGTCTGCCAAAGTGAGCTCTTGCCCTAGGAGATTGTCAGGGATGTGGTAGGGAGTCCGGCAGCTGCAGTATGGTGCAGCAGGAAACCCTGTCCCGTTGACCCATAAGATGCTCTCACCCTGGGACTGGGATGAGAGCCAGAGCAGTCCCGTCCCCGCAGCCTGTCACTGCCTCGTTGCCGCCTCCCATGACACCTCCTCTCCCCACCTTCTGGGCTTACTGAAGCTGAGCTGCTGTAGGTTGTTTTTGCATTTATCTTCCGTTCCACATAGGAGCACAGCTGTAATTCTCTGCCTACTACCAGGGCAGAGTAGTAAAGATACCAAAAAATGAGTCCCAACATCACAGCTGTTCTAATGACTCTTATATTTTAATGCATTTAATTTGTGATTACACAAATGTCCTGCTCATTACATCAATTTTAGCCCTGTCCAATAGCCCTGGCTGAATTATGTAATGTCTGTTTTGCCTCTGCTTGCTTCCATAGTGTAAATCAATTTCCCCATGTATTGCTGCAGCGCCTTTAGTCTAAAAGCTTTTTTATATGCAGTAGGCTGTGCCATTAAAAATCTCTTCGGAGATTGAATCGCCTTATTATCCAGTAACAATGTTCTCACTGTTACAAGCTGGAGCTAAAATTTGAGCTGTTGAATTTGATGTGTTTCAGCTACCTCCTCCCTCATCTGCTTCCTACCAAGCCAGCATTAGATATCCACGGGCTCTGCCACCAGACCACAAACACAGTCCAAAGGGTCTTCAAGATGAGTTTTGTCCCAGTTGGCTTTTGGCAAAGATTCATAGCCCGAATGTTAATTAGCCTGGCAGAGATGGACCTCCAGGTAGGTTACTGTATCTCCCTGCAAGCGAGAGAAGACAGCTAAAGTTGTTCTTCAGTGTAAGTGTAAGTGGGTGTCTCTTCACATCCAGCTTGCTTCAGTCACAGACTTCAATAACATTATTTGAGTAAATAGGGAAAGATGAGACTCTGCAATCAAAATCTGGTTCTGTTTTCACACTAGGTGTCATTTAGAACAACAGATTGGCACCAGGGAAGAAAGGCTATGTTCTCCACAGCCTCTTTATAACATGATCCCCTGGAAGGTCTCAGTACCTCCAGCATCTTCCAATTACAAGTAATTGGAGTTCTGCCTGCGGCTCTTGTCCATGACCGTTCCACTAGGCCAGACTCTGCTCACGTTGTTTGCCAGTGGAGATCTGGAATAGCTCCACCAAAGTCAGCTATCTGAATCTATATGGGTTTAAATGAGAAGAAAATTACAGGACTGTTGCATTAATGCGATAATGAGTACAAGCAGGCACCCTATTAGTGCAAGTGGTATGCATATCATTAAAGTAGTGTTTGTAAGGTTTTGAAAGCTAAGTGAATTTTGATGTTGTTACAGACATATTTTTGCAGCAGCTTATATCTGAAAACATAGCCCTGCTGGAAACCGTAATAAATACTTGCAAAATATTTTTAGCACTACTGTGGTATCTATCTATTTACACCGTGTTCTGTCACTGATGTACAGAACATGGAAAACATGATACCTGTTTTTGGAAGGTCCTCTGTGTTCCAGGCTTCTCAAACCATGTAATAACTTTACCTGTTTTAACAGGCTGTCTTGGCAACCCCTCGCTTATATCCTCATGGGCACGACATAACCCTAGAGCACCTTTGCTAGGGACCTCATCCAGTCCTCACAAGTAAATGGAAAGGATCCCAGGCGTCAGACCCGTCTGCAGACAAATAAACGTTACAGCAATGAGTACAGTGGAGTTCTGCAGATTAAGTCTTTGGTTTTAAAACGAAAATACATTTTGCTCTAAGTGCTGGTTTGAAGTGTCTTGGAGAAAAGCCATCTTCCTCCCACTGAAACAGGTGGAAAAGTTAACTCTACATTGAGGGCAGACTTAATCAATCACTAGAACATTTAGCTCTTCTTTAGGTTTACAAGACTTTTGCAAATGCAGAATTCATATAACAAATGTCACAGTTACAGACTTAACTTTGTTCACGGATATGAAATTGTTCCCTTTTGAGTGGCATGAAAAATATTTCCATCGCTGCAAAACCAACTGTT
Source organism: Platalea leucorodia (assembly GCF_965183815.1). Lineage (NCBI taxonomy): Eukaryota > Metazoa > Chordata > Aves > Pelecaniformes > Threskiornithidae > Platalea > Platalea leucorodia. The sequence continues at coordinate 48,193,721 of NC_138831.1, forward strand.
ACTGTGTGTATTCTCATTCCATCGCAAAATTTTTTATGAGCGCAAGTCGCTCTTTAATGGAAAAGGTATGACAGCACCTGTGAAGGCCAAAAAAAGAAATCGTCTTATTGCTCACTTAACGCAACATCCTTATGAGAAATGTCAATAATTTAATTATTTTCATGCTTTTCTGCTTGTTTCAGCTTTTTGAAAACAAGAAGAACACCAAGACAAGAAACAAAAAGGTGACGATCTACAGCTTCACAGGCACCCAAAGGAACCGCTGCAGCACGTTCCGAGTCAAAAGGACTCACACTGTTTACTGGCAGGAAGGTCTGTTCGTTACCTTTGATGGAGGCTATCTTAGGTAATTTGTGTTCGTAATGCAGCATGCGTGACAGGGGACTAATAATGTGTATGAAACACATCATCTGAATGGAGATGAATGGGCCTGACTCATGCTATATGCTCACTCGTCAGTAGAAGAGGAGGCTCTTCTAACAGACATAACTCATCTGGTAACAACTGGTGACAAAAATGATGAGTAACTGATTGTTTGGCAGTTCTGAATATATCAACCTTATGTGTCATTACAGCCACAAATTAAAGAGGTCTGAAAGCAGTAAGTGATATTCAGAGCAGAACTCTTTGCCAGTGTAAAATCATGCATTTTCACATGCAAAGATTTCCTTACGTCAATGAGTTTTTCACTGAATCCTAAAACTTCACCACAGTGTTGCAGTACTCCAGATCAATGGAGGTGCTTCTGAGCTATCAGACTGCATGCAACAGAGACTATGGCTAACTGGTTTAAGCTGGCCAAGGCAGAGTGCCTGCTGGCTGCAAGGCTGGAGAAAACCTGCTGTCCGTGTTCTTTCACAAATGCAGAGAGTAGGCAGCCACTTAAGACTTCATCTCTGTAGTATCTGCAGATGCCTTTGCTCTTCCAGTCCCTGGCGAGACAGGGAGGAACCATTGGTGTTGTTCCATGGTTGGAGACCAGAAGGGCACAGTGACTTTCCTGAGTTCATCTAGGCCGTCTGCGGCTGAGTAGAGACTTGGACCCCGACATTGCAAATCACAGACTGGAATCCTTAATTCTGGACCATGGTGGTGGTCATACTCTTATCTCCCCATGTACTTCAGGGAGTTACAGAACTCAGCTCTTTGTATTAAAGCTTGGTTTGTTGGGGGTTTTTTTGTGGGAATTGCACAAAAATTGTTATGTCCGTAAACTTTTCCAAACAGTTCTTTGAAGTTTTATTATTATTATTAGGTCACTGGGGTTTTACTACTGATTTTTAAAACTCCTAACCTTCCATCATTCTGTATGGGGCATTTCTATCAAAACTCTCCATCATACTCAGTTCACTTAGGCCAGGGTTGTCTCTGGGTCTGACCTTCTGTAGCACGTACCCATTGTAAGCAACTGGCATTTCTGTGCAAGAATTCTCTTCTGAAAGTCATTTGCCAAACAGACTGAATTGAAAATCATCCTCAAAGCTAGACTGCTTTTTATTTTGATTGCCTATGAACTACGTGTTGTTATGTAGCTCAGGTTTCCTGCGAGAAAGGAAGTTTGTTGACACTGATGCTTCACAAAAGCTTCATGCGGCTGTCTTTTGGCTTTCTTACACAGTGTCGAGTCTTCTGATGTGAACTGGAAAAAGAAAAAAAGTGGTGGAATTAAAATCATTTGCCAGTCAGAAGTGAGAGACTTTTCAGCAATGGCATTCATCACAGATCATGTCAACTCTTTGATAGACCAGTGGTTTCCTGGTAAGAGAACTACTGTAATTTTCTGTGCAGTATTATGTCTTTTTAACAGAAGGTTCTTTGACAGAGCTCTCCAGGTGCACAATATTGTGTGTTAATTGAAGACCCCTCAGGCTTTGACAGTCTCAAGCCAACAAAGTTTGAGAAAAGCTGGTAACCTGCAGACAGATCAAGATTATTTCCCAGCACACCTTGGTCTAGACATTGTGTCTTTCAGTCCGTCAGTCACAGCAAGCACAGGTGAAACATTACAGATCAAACAGGATCTGCTTCTGTAGGAGTTCAGGAGACTCTTCCAGTGCTCATAGCAGGGACAGGATTTGGCCCAAAATACTTGGCACTGTCCCTTGATGCAGAACTCATTTTGGCATCAGCTGGGATCAGCGTTTGCCCACCATTTCTAATACCCTGTAATTTATAAAACTGTGATGTGGGAGGCATGAGTGAATATGATACCAGGGACTCTGTGCCAAGGTAACTTCCTTGACTCCTGCAGTTGTTTTTCCTGTGATCAGCACAGATCCTGCTGTTACCCAGTGAGCTGTTTGCAACCCCAATACACTTTGTTTAAAACCAAAACAAAACCTGAAATGTTCTTTGTCGTCCCGCACTGGTCTAGAAAACAGTGCCAAAGTGTCTTAATTGGAGGCTCTCTGGAGGAAACAGTTGTGCACTCTCACATATTCGTGTTCTGCATGTTATGAAGATAAAAGATTTTCTTTGCCTTTGGATTAAAATAATGATAACATTAATCACTGAAGCTTGAGACGAGTCATGACTTCAAAGGCTGCGGCCTGTATTCGCCCTGCCTAATTGTAGGCATTTAACAGAGCCTGTCACCACAAAATCCCTTTGTAGTTAGTGGGAGAGGTGTGAACCTCCCAAAGGTTTAGTCTTGGTAGAATTCACATTTCCCCTGGAGGGCCTGAAAACATTGCCCCTGAAGGAGCCCACAGTAACTGTGTTCCCAGCTTGGGTGCTGTGGGTGAGTACTTACTCCTAGCCTGCACCTGAAGGGCTCAGCCTGAGCGTGCCGTGCTTCCCAGTCCACTCCCATTCCCGTTCCCATGCCTGCTCTCCGCCTGAAGCCATCTGGCAGCTTGCAGTCTGCGAAGCAGACGTGGCTGGGGCTCCTGGGCAGCCTCACAGCTGCCTTCCTTCTACTGCACGGCCATGCCCTTCAGGATACGCAGTGATCCCTATCTGCAGTTCACACAGAGACACCCAGCAAGTAGGAGGTTCTCTCCAATGCTTTATTCATATACTTCTAATTTCTACTAGCCCTGAATATATTTTCTTGGCAAGCCTGTGCGTTACCTGTGACCAAAGCAGACTAGCTGTTAAATTATGTCAACAGTCCTGTCTCCTCAGTACTGTCGCTGCTATCTGCATATACTTTGCAGAAAGCTGTTTTCTTATTCCAGTCAATACAATGCAGTAAACTGCTGCTTTCATGAGTGTGACCGTTTTCAGGCAGTGGATCCAGGTGATGACTGTAGACATCTGAATGCACTAGGAGCTGTTCTTTCTCTGTGCGAGTTATGTTTTCTGTTTGCTTGCTTGCTTTGAAGCACTCACAGCCACTGAGAGTGATGGCACGTTGCTGATGGAGCAGTATGTGCCCTGCCACATCTGTGCAGCTTCCAAGCCGGAGGAGAATGAGTGTGGCGAGAAGGCAGAGGACGCGCAGTACTTTAACATGGAGGACTGTGTCCTGACTGCCATCGAACTGGACTATATCACATGTCCTAACCACCCTGACATCCCCGTTTCTCTCCAAGAGCTGGTCCCGGAGCTTTTCATGACTGATTTTCCTGCCAGGTAACGTTATTTCATAGAATCATAGAATCATAGAATACCAGCTTGGAAGGGACCTCAAGGATCATCTGGTCCAACCTTTCTAGGCAAGAATTTGCACAGTCTAGATGAGATGGCCCAGCACCATGTCCAGCTGAGTCTTAAACGTGTTCAGCGTAGCGGAGTCGACAACTTCCCTGGGGAGATTATTCCAGTGATTGACTGTTCTCACTGTGAAAAATTTTCCTTTCATGTCCAATCAGAATCTTCCTGGGAGTAACATGTACCCATAATTTGATAGCCTTTTGTACCCCAATTTGTACCCAATATTTGATAGCCTTTGGTTAAGTTTCAGTGTACCTATGTAATTCGGTTGGATTTTTTTCCTAAGTCATCTCTGCTAGAGGAACATACTGACCACAGGAAACAAATTTATCTGCTCTCAATCCCTGCTCTGGCAATTCATCCTAAACTGCATTCCTGGTGGTCAGCACACTTGCTTAGACAATTGCTGTGTGCTGACCCGAGTCATCACTTCAGGGAGTCCTTTGAGATCACTGTGGTGCAATGTGAAAGTCCCTTTTTAAAGCCGCAGCTGTCCTGCATTGCCCACGACTCTGGCCAGAGCTTTCTGTAGTTGGAGGCTTTATGGGATCCCAGAAAAGAGATTTTAATATGGCAAAACCAAAAGAAAGGGCTGCTGCATCACAAGATTGGCACTGAAATCGCCTTTAGTTTTGAAGAGCCTGTAGGTGAGTGAATTCATAGACACCACTAGAGAATTCACATTGAGTCGAGGCTCCTGCTCGGCTGAGGGCTGTCGGATGTGTTGTAGTAGTGTGGCAGTCCTGAACAGCTGAAACAGCTCTTCCCTACCCATAGCAGCACTGCCAAATCTTTAAGCTGCTTAACTGCATTCCCAGATGGGTTCAGTCTTATACCCCTTATTACTTAGTGTGCAGAGCAAGAGACCTCCTGACAGCAGGCAGGACAGGAGACCAGTGTCTCTTTTGGTTCACACTCTCAGACCTTTCTGTGCCCAATGCAGAGCCATGAGACCTCTAGACAAAACTGTGTCCTCTTGGCTGCTGTCAGAGCTTTCTGTGCTCTCCCTGGCCCCTGTTCCTTTCTTGGGGTCGTTTTACTGGGCAGACACCCCATCGGCTCGTCACGACAGCCATCCTCGCAGTGCTATCTCCTAGAGATTTATTGGACGGGCGTGAGGCGAGTGGAGATATTTGAAGTGTGAACAGCTGTAAAAGTAGTCTCTGGAAGAGTGGGGAAATGATGAATTGCAGCCTGGGAACAGTAAGCTGATTTGAATAATCAGGTTTCAGAGTGTGGGGCTGTTCATAAACATCCTGTCCTGCCTCAGCGGAGAAAAGAGGAACAGGAGGCAAATGAAGCAAAAAAATCATTAGTACAGATAAATGGTACAAATATCTGTACCCGTGTCGTCTGCTTGGAAAGGGAGCTTATGTGCTTTCCAGATCTGTTTGATTCTTGTGGGATAAATTAGTAAAAAGCCTTTTTTTCTTATTTGCCCAAGTTACTTTTTTCTGCGAGAAATCTGTTGTACATGAGCCAGCATAGAGTACATTGAGATGACCAAGGTAGTTAAGGTGATCCAGTCCTCTCAGAACATAAGACCAGACCCTATTAGGGATTCGCGAAAATGGAAATCACATGAAAAATATGAATTTACAATGTCTTTGAAACTTTTAATTAAAAAGCCCCAATCTCTTTTTGGCAGACTCTTCCTGGAAAATAGCAAACTGGAATGCAGTGAAAATGAAAACAATGTTCTTGGCCAGGGTGGAAGTGGGACCGTTATATATCGGGCACGATACCAAGGAAAACCAGTGGCTGTGAAGAGATTTCAGATTAAAAAATGCAAGGGTTCTCCCACTTCAGCTGCAGGTACAGTACACAGAATTGGTGTCGGGAATCGGCTCTTGCAGTCTGCGATCCCAAGTTAAGACCAAAGAGCTTTCGCTCTCCGAAGTGCTGGCAGCACCTGTTTAAATACAGCTTTGAAATACATAGCAAAATTGGTGCGTTTCCATGGAGGAGGAGGATGCATCTTAAAGAGTCCTTCATGAAAGCACTTGTAGCGATGAAGGTCATTGGCACTGCAGGAAGCTTCTCTCCTGCAGGTCAATGGGTGGCCTCATAGGGTGCCAAGGCAGAGCTCTTGATTGGGGTGGGAGGCAAGATTTCATCTCCTTTTCCCAAGCTATTCAGCAATGAGAAGTGTGGATTTGCATAGATTTGCACTAAGGACTTGTGGGTCTCCACCTTTGAATTAGTCTTTTACTCCATCTGCGCCAGCCACTACAGAAAGCACATTGGAAATCCTTCTCAGCCTGCCAGCTCCTCCAGGCAGGGACAGGCTCTCGTACTGCACGTGCCGGCTGTTGAGCACAGATTTCCAGCAGAGCCTCAGTCCATGGACAAAGGAAAGGGGAAAGTACCTCACTTTCCTCATTCTTGACAGGGAAGGATGCAGTGAACCCCTGGGCTGTGAAGGAGGCCAGCTGCTGTCCCAATGACAAATAACCTTTGGAAAGACCAAACCTGCCTGAGCAGTCCGTAGTGTCCCGTGGCAGAAGGACAGTTACCATGAAGGGTCCCTCTTCTGGCAGGGCAGCCAGGAAAGGGTAGGGAAGACTCCTTCCATCAAAGGGTCTGCAATGTGACATCCACACCCAGAGAGTCCCTGCTTTAAAAAGCACAGCACAAGTTCTCCAAAATCATCCAGGTGATATATGAGAACAGTGTGTGCCAGACACACTCAAGGTTGGTGTTAAAGGACCAAGGGAGCACTTGCTTCCTGAGGCAGCCGTATATATCCCGCTTATAGCCAGTGTCTGTCAGTGGCTCATGCATCAACATGAGGATGCAACTTAAAGCCTTGCTGTTGGCATAACCCCACAAGCTGCCTTCCTCCTGCAGCATTTGATCAGTGATTAGCACCTTCCAAAGAGTTTCTGACTTGGTTTCTCAGCTGGGGAGTGAGCAGGGGTTTGTGTGTCTTGCCAGATACCATGCTGAAACACCTGAGAGCCATGGATGCCATGAAGAATTTCTCCGAGTTTCGCCAGGAGGCCAGCATGCTCCACTCGCTGCAACACCCCTGCATCGTCTCCCTCATTGGCATCAGCATCCATCCTCTCTGCTTTGCCCTAGAGCTGGCCCCTCTGGGCAGCCTCACCACTGTATTGTCTGAAAACTCCAAAGGTAAAAACAAGGTCTCCTTCCTGGCACAGCTCACTCTCCGAGTCACACTAGTGACAAATGGTCAACAACATTCAAATTACTGCTTGATTTATTGAAGGGGATTTTCTTCCAGACTAGGGGATGGAATTGCTCTTAAACTGTGCCTTTGGGAACGTAGTAAAAATTGATGCTCAGGATTTTCAAAACTACTTTGGAGACCTGGATTTTCAATTTTTCTGCAAATTAATAAGAAGTGGATCTCACTTCAGTGCTGCATGGGTAATGCTGTGTTCTTCCCCCTGCAGATGGGTGTCTGGCACTCTAAATTCTCTCATAATTATCTGTATTTCTGTCGCTGTCAAATGAACGACACTAATTCCAAGATAGGTTGAGGCCATCTGACCTTCTTGGCACCTTGGGTTTGTGTCAACTTTCAGTCAAACACTAATTTTCACCAGGAGATTTAGGGGGCTAGAAGTGAAAGGGTTTAAAAAAAGAACCTAATAGAACTGTCAGATGTGTATAGTAACACGAACAGTGTCATTTCAAATTGTGGCACTGAGTGATGTTTTAAAAGGTTGTTAGTTATTGCTCTGGAGTTTAAAAGAGAAAGAGAAAGGGAGAAAAAAAAAAAAAAGGCAGTTACTGCAATTACAAGAACTGAAGATAGGCTGTTCCTTTGTGCTAGGGTCTTCCTTTGTGCCGCTGGGACACATGCTGACACACAAAATAGCGTATCAGATTGTAACAGGTCTTGCCTACCTGCATAAGAAGAACATCATCTTCTGCGACCTGAAGTCGGACAATATTTTGGTGTGGTCCCTGGACGTCAAAGAGCACATCAATATCAAGCTCTCCGACTACGGTATCTCCCGGCAGTCATTCCACGAAGGCGCTCTTGGCGTGGAAGGCACGCCGGGCTACCAAGCTCCTGAGATCAGGCCTCGCATAGTCTACGATGAGAAGGTAACCGTGGTGTATCCATGGGCACAGCCCCGGCGTGACAGCGGTGGGTGGCTGGCTTCATGCATGGGGCTGAATTCCCTTATACATGCATGGTGTGCAGCACTAGCTTTCCCACCATGGCCTTCCTTGCTCTCCTCTCCACCCGCCAAGGGAGGTTTACTGTGTTTTTTTCTCTCTGTTTCTGGCTCTAGGTCGACATGTTCTCATATGGGATGGTCCTGTATGAGCTGCTGTCTGGTCAGCGGCCTGTGCTAGGACAACACCAGCTCCAGATTGCAAAGAAACTGTCTAAAGGGATCCGTCCTGTTCTTGGGCAGCCGGAGGAGGTGCAGCTATATAGGATGCAGGCACTCATGATGGAGTGTTGGGACACTAAGCCAGAAAAGGTACAAGACAACCCTTATGACCAGTGTTTTCTGATCGTGTAGCTACAGGGATCTGGCAGCCCTTTTCACGCAGAGAGCTAGGCTTGCTCTCGGTACAGCAGAACAGCGCAGTTTCCCATTTATCCCTCCTGCTGATACGGCCCAGAACTTCTGTTGACTTAAATGAGAGTTTTATGAATGAAACTATGGCAGATTGGTGGCCTTAGACATCTGCGGTGACATGAAGGTCCCTTGACGTCAATGGCAGTTAAGCTATTGATTTCACCAGGGCAAGACGTTACCCGTAATTTCTAGAAACAGCTACAGTATCATGGTGTGAGTGTAACTACAAAGACTTCAAAAACCCCAAGATTATAGAAGGCGGTATAAGGAAGAAAAGGGTTCAAAGTACGAGACAAGGATTATGCTGCATTATGTTTTTCATTAATTGCAAGTTGGCGTTTCAGAGCTGCTGTTCTTCAAAGGTCAGCTTGACCCACAAACAGCTAGACACTGTCATGACAGTGGGTCAGCTTCCAAAATTCCTAAGCCTGAAGAAATCAATCAATAAAATGTGTAAGAGAAACACAGAACAAACCATGGAAGTACAGAAGGGGTTTGTCTTCAGTGTCTGGGGTATGGAGGATGCTAAGAACCAATCAGGTGGGATTTATAAGGAGAATTTGGTATAGATTTGAGAAAGTAGCAGAAGTGTTTATTGAAGAAGTCCTACTTCTTGGCTTTCTAGCTTTAATAAATAATGATTATTATGATTCTTTTATTTCATCTGGACCTCCAGCTGTCTCATGTGACCTGTCTTTCTCTTTTCCTTTCCCCACAGCGTCCACTGGCCATTTCTGTGGTAGGACAGATGAAAGATCCTACCTTTGCAACATTTATGTACCTGCTGTCCTGTGGGAAACAGTCTTCCTTCTTCTGCTCCCAAGGACAGGAGTACACTGTGGTGTTCTGGGATGGGAAGGAAGACACCAGGTGAGACAGCTCATATTAGTAATTTCTTTCGTTTGTTCTTTCTTCTTTTTAAGTAAAAATCCTTCAGTGTCTTCCCTTATGCCTCTGGGAGTGAGGTAAAGAAGGTGAAAGTGAATTTGGGTGAATGCCAAGGGTACGGTGAACACTGTTTTCCCAAACTCTTTTAATTGGGAACAGTGGTTGCTTTATAAAGGATATTTAATGAGCTTAACTCTGCTTCAGTTAATATGAGGAGAAGATTAGGGCAGTGTAATGATTCACACACACAGGATGAAGCATTTGCACATGAGAACAGACGTGTTCTGCCTTTCCTAATGAGGCCATTTAACACTAAACCTTTCCTAATTGAGACTGCGGTTCCATCTCTGTTCTGCAAAGCAATTAAGCACATGCTTAAATCCTATTGAAATCATCAGGATTTAACCACATGCCTGAAGCTGTGTGTGCATCCAAGTGTATACTGCCAGTAAAATGTGTGCTATACTGAATAGGCATGGGCTTTAAATGTTGTTAAATTGTGACGGAGATGATGGTATTTTTCTCAGCCGCATGTGACCCATGGCTAGTTACATTTGTTTTTGTGGACGTTCCTGATTTTTATAGACCCAGTCCTATTTGGAAACATCCACAAACGGGTCTGAATTTTATATTAACGTGGTCATTATTTGTAACCGTTAACCTAATGGGCAAGGTACGTGATTTGTTCACGAGCGATTTGCTTTGCTGTTTGTGGTGCCTGGTCAGTCGTTCAGTGCAGACAGTATAACTATTCCTGCTAAAACTGGTGGAACGCATGGGACTCACAGATGTATTCTGAATACATGGATGTTGTCCAAATATTCACAGCAATATATCTCAGTGAATCTGCTTCCTGACTGGACAATCCACTTGCTGGAGACTGCTGAATAACAAATTACTTATATGTGATGGATTTCAGGATATGTAATTGCTTGTGCCACAGCTGGTAAAACATCTGGGGCTCACAGATGTGGCTGTGAATATCCAGTTATTGTTCAAACACCCAAACCCAATAAACTTCCCCAAACAAACAAAATCCTTTTAGTTACAAAAATATTAATTAGTCATATTTATAAATTATTTTATCAGGTTACACATCTTTGGTCTTATTTGGAAGGATCATGCTCTTCTGTTTATGTACTAGAATAAGTAATGAAGCCAGATAATACTGAGGCAGTGAACTTGGAGAACAAGCACGTATTCTCTTGAGCACCTAATGGGCAAGATGGGCTAAGGCCTCCCAGCTATTAATTACTGCTATTCAGCTGAAGCTATTTGTCTCACAACTGAATTATAGTAACAGACCACGTAAGTTCTCCTAATCCATTTCCGCGCAAAGTCAGATAGCTGAGTTTAAATCTTCACAGAAGCAATTGCATATCTGCCCCCTGAGGAAGAGCCGTGGCACGTCTGTATTTCTCTTCCTTTACAAAGAGCATTTGGAGGGGTGGAGAGCCTTGCAGCATCGTCCACATCTGGACAGTCGTGTTACAGCTTGGCCAAAAGTGCCGAGTACGGTCCTGTAGCAGATTGCAGGCCGAATATTGGCTATAGGAAATTGTTATTTGCTCCTTTCAGAAACTACACGGTGGTGAATCCGGAGAAAGGAGTCATAGAAGTGGAGAGGATGAGCTGCCCAGGAATGAAGCTATGCTGCCAACTAAAATTTCAGAATGCCCTCTGGGCTGCCACGGAGGTGAGCGTTGCCTGCGCTTCAGTGCCCCACTCAAGAGGGACCTCGTTAGAAGAGACACAAATGAAGAGAAAGAGCCTATTAAATTAGTAAAGCTAAGAGTGTTTGAGACAATGGGCGTCTCAGATGAGCAGCGTGACTTTGCATCTGCTGTCTCCAGGTGTATTGTTTCTGCCTGTTCCTTAGCTGATACCTAGATCAAAATGGGGCCTCCTGGTGTTCCAAGCGATCGTGGGAACCTCAGCTTTCCGAGGCGAAACTCTCCGGATTGTAGCGTATCTGTACCCAGGGTTTCATCTGGGAAATGTCCTTATCTGTAAGCGATAAAGAGAAGCAGTGAAAGAAACCATGCGTTTAAGGGTGGGGTTTTGAAAGAGGCCCAAGGGGTTTGAAAGTTGGTGGGAAACGGGTAGCCAAGTTTTGTGTTCACCGTGGAAAACCGCAGCTAAAAAAAATAAGAGTGAGAGAGCATGGCTGATTTATCCCTTAGAGCCCCTGTCCGCTCATCAAAAAGGCCTGTGTTAAGTGTCAGCCCGTTCTGACAAAATCGTTTGACACAAACCAAACAAAAACTTTCTGAAACAAACTGAAATGTTCCTGAAGTTCAGTGTTTCAGAGAGGGGGGGAAAAAAGGCCATGCTTGCTGAATAAATAATTTGTGTTGGTTAATTCACCCCACCCTAGCATGGATGCTGGAACTGAGTGAGAGCATAGATCTCTTTTTCCCTGTAGGAAAATAAGATATTTTGACTTTTTCTGTTCCCAAATTGAGGTAAAGTTCAAATATTCCTATTTTTTCATAACAAGAAGTATAGAAAAATTACAAATCAGAAATCTTAAAGCATTTTATATCCATCTTTCTGATCAAAATGAAATGTGTTGCTATTCCCCAAACTGGATGCTCTGTGTCAGTTTAGTAGATTTACGAGGTGTAGAGCAGATATAATTCCACATAAAATGTAATACTAGCTTTCCTCGAATTGACAGATTAATGCAAAATAACATACAACGTGTTTCAATTGTCTTGACACGTTTGGGATTTGTTGGGGTTGAGGGGGGCCCATCCCTTTAATTTATTTTTTGAAGAATTTAAAAAATATTAAAAAACCCCACCAGAGTCAAGGTTGTCAAATGCTACTTCTGTATGTGGTGATTCTGGTGGCTTTTGGATAGTGCATATACTGCCCGCAGCTCATTCTGGGGAAGGCGGTACCTGCTTTCTACCCTCAGACAGAGCAAATGCTCTCCAGGGAAAACAAAAAGAAATCCAGGCTTTGGATATTGAAAAATATAAGTAAAAACTGGTTTTGGAACCAATTTGATCTTGTTCAGGTATCAAAATATGAAAAGCGTGGAAGATGATTGCAATTTATAGAGTTTTATGTGCTCTTTCACAGGACCAGAAGATTTCTGTGTATGGGTTGCAGGGCATGTGTCCTCTAAAGACTCCGCAGAAGGGTTTAGACACTCCTGCTACTGTGAGCTGCTTTCTAGTAATGCCCGTTGTCAAAAAGGTAAGGAGGAACCTAAAGGAAAAGGGGCATTAGTGAGACTAAGCCGTCTGCTGCCGGGCCAAGCTGCCAGAGTTTGCGCCGCTTGTCACTAGCTAGTGTCGAAGGACTTTGCAATGCCCAGGAACATTTTGGCGGTGCGAGGAGAAGGTTTCCAGGTCTTTGTGCCTCTGCCAGAAGACAGAGGTGTGGGCAAGAACCTGAGTCAGGGGACCAAAGCTGGCACTTCCAAGCCTGCTGGGAAAATAGTCAAAGTAGATCAAATTCTTCTGCAAGGAAGTTTTCCAGCTGTGTTTCCACATCACTGGAAGACAAGGTTTAGGCTGATGAAGCAAAGTAGAGAGGACATGAAACAATAATTAGAATAGAGATTTGTTAGCTGCTAATGCAGGACTTGGGTATATCCTAGCTCGTGTACCCACTCTTTTCCTGGTGTGTATGCATGCTGTCATTTGTGTGCATAATCATCTTTAAATATTATCTAGGCTCAGCCACACTTCTTTTTTGGTTTTGAATGAGAACGCTTAGATAATACAGCTCTTATGGGTAATACTCTTATGGGTAATATGGATAATTACTCTTATGGGTAATAACAAAAGTTATATACTATCTGCCTCGTTCCGGAATTGCTAACATCCAGTTACTGGCAAGAGAAATCTGACATGACTGCCTATTGCGGGCAAGTCTTGGGAGATGTATAAAAACTGTTTTTGGGCTAAATTACCGCTGGTTTGCTTACAGCCACCTCAAGTAAAAACATATAATTATGTTCTAACATTATTGGTAGCTGTGTAGTTTTTGCAAATGCCAGCAGACTGGTATGTGTCTGAAAGCTCAATATGGAGCAGCTCTCGGAGCGACAGTGGAGCTGGTTTATACCACATGCCCGTTCTGAGTTATTGTCCGTTTCTGGCTCATTTGCTCAGACTGCTGCATCGCCGCAAACTGAATCCGAGGCAGATGGTTAGTGTAAGGTGTACTGCTTCACTTCCAAACATGGTGTAAGTAGCACTAAAGTAGGGCACAGATATAAAGTTGGCACAGGAATGAATTTCACCCGCCGGGAGGCTGCATCTGTCGGCTTTCTTTGGCTCCCAGACCTGCAGCGTTTCTCCACCGTGGAGTTTCATTTCTGATGTGTAGGGCAAATTTCTTTTTCATGCTGCCTGAGGTTTTGTCCAGGACAGTTGAACGAGTCTTTCACTTTCAGCTTTTCCACTGTCATACAGCTTGCAAAGCCATTCCTCAGGGGTTACGAGTGGCTTTATGTCTCCTGGTTTCTATTTTCAGTTTGTGGCTTGCCTAGAAAATGTCATAAATAATGCCAGGCCCTACAATAGTAATATTGAGTCTAGACACCTCCCTTCCTCCCCCGACCCTACCCAACCTTCCAGAAATCCACATCCCTTCGGCGCACTCCTTCTTAGTTTATTGGACTTACTTTTTCCTCTCTCCTTTCTATGAATGAGTTTGGCAGTGAAATAGCCAGAGCAGCAGCCATAGGGATGTGCAGACCAGGTTGGCAAGAAACTAGACCGTTTTTCGAAACAGCCAGTTCTTCCAATAAAGCTAAGTGGAAAGCTTACACTTGTCAAACTCACTGTACGGCGCAGCGAGCTGTATCAGAGTTATCACATAGTCATTATTGTCCAGCGGAGAAGAGAATTGCTCGCATTTCCCTGGGAAGAAAGCCTTTAGCTGATGAGATGTGAGGTAACTAGCAGTCAGAGAATTGCCGAGGGATGTTGCTGGGAAGGGGAATTCTTTACGACTGCCTTGGGAAGACTGATCCAAAAGAAATAGTTTCCAAAACTTGGTTTCTCATCCAAAGGAAGCATCATGGAAATTTAAAAGCAGCAGAGAGGGGCCCAGAATCCAAAACTCACCCGCCAAGGAAAAGTCTTGTACAATTTAAGCTTTTTTGTTGCATGCTTTCTGTCACCAGTATCATTGTTTTTGGCAAACAATAAAATTTTCAGAAAAAAAAAAAAAAAGGCAAAGAAACAGGTTAAAACGAGCAAAACAAGGTGCTTTCTGAATTGGTTTGCAGCATTCTTACAAAGAGATGTTGAGGGAGAGAGACATCTGAATGGGTGCAAGCCTCTGGCCTCTTGCAAAAACCTGGAACACACGAAAACAAAAGCTACATTTAAAGGCTGCAGCCTGCCACAGCGTTCGCTACCAGCAGTGCCAGACCCTGCGGGGAAGAGAGGAGGTGACCGAGGCTGTGGTGTCGGGGGCTGTATTTATTTTTTTTTTTAACCTGCTCACAGCGGCCATCCCGACAACTCCAAGCCTTGCGTTGTCCTTAGCTGCGAGGACAGGACGTCTGGAGCCAGCTCATCTCCTGCACATCGCATACCGTCACAGCCCCGCTCAGAGGCCTTCCTCCCTGGCACAGCGGGACTTCTGGCAGGACGGAGACTTCAAATGCAGTTTTGTTGCTGTGTGTTTTTGTTGGCTCTTTGTGGAGCCCAAATGTTGAAAATGAATTCTGAGAAAGTTACTTAAGGTTTCTGGAGGCTGCTGCCCTGCCTGCCTTTGGTCACTGTTGTAATACCCTGATTTGGAGAGTTTTGCCTCGCTGCCCAGCTGCACCGACACCTAATAAAGTCTGGTGAGTCGGTGGCACCTGGGGGTGGGTGGCCTTTGCCATGTTCTTCTGTGAAATGGGTCACTCCCTGGCTCGGTCAGGCAAGGAATGGCAGGTTGAGGGCATTTCTCAGCCTTTGAGTTCCTGCTCCTCATTTCTTAAACAGAGAGATAACAACAGTGGCTGGATAGAAGCAGGTCCTGATAGCCAAGGCAATGAGTAATAAGTGCCCGAAAGCATAAAATATCTTCCAGATTTGCTTCCACCATTGTGCTACTCCAGACAGGCTAGAATTTGGCAGTCAGTATTACTGGTCAAGCTGGGTGGGGATCACTGACGCAGCTCTGCCCAGTTACAGTGCCGATTGCTCAGTGCCGGGGAAATTTGGCCTATGGAACCCAAAAGGGAATCTGGATTCTATTCTGCAGTAGCTGACGCTAATGAAAGAAATCAAAATATTTTTTATGAAGACTATGCTTGGCTAATTCAGCATTTTCAGATCAAATGAGACAAAATTATAGAGATCTCTGAAGACTTTAATTGTGGCCTGTGTCACACTAGGAGCAGTTCAGGTTGACATACTGTCATTAATTCAGGTTAATTTCAGATGTTCCCGTTTCAATTTAAATTTTCCATTTTTAGTAAGAAATACCTATTGTGCAGGGTCCTGTGGACTGAAAAAGTTGGACCATTTTCACCAGAAACAATGCTTTGTTTTGTTCTGGTTTAGATAATTGAACTCCTTTCCAAAGAAAAAGTAACCCAAAACCCAGCTTGTGCAAAGCATCGTGCCATGTTCCAACCTATTGATGCAACTCCCTGGCAAACTGTTTGCCTTTGCACCAGATCCACATGGCAGCAGGGACATGGCACCGAACACTGCAGGCCATTTGGGTTTCTTTTAATTAGTGGTTAGAGAATTGGGACTGGACTGAGTCAAAGTCCAAGTCCCATTTCACAACTTTCCACTTGCTTCCCTAGTTTTTCCCATTACAGTAGAATTCTGCTGTGATTTGGATTAGTCATACGGGCTCAGCACAGTCATGGTTTTACTCATACTTTGTATGCAGATAGTGTCTTTTTGTCCAAGACTCTTAATGAGCCTTGCAAACAGTGCTATCAATTAAACTAATACTTACCCCTATGCTATCTGCCCCGCGATATCTGAGAGCAATTCAAGATACTGATTTTGGCCTCGACGGGTTTAAGCAGCCTGGGAGCTATCATCCAGGGCTGGCACAGCCGAGATCCCTGGAAGGGCACAGACTTTCCCTTAATTTATGAGCAGCAAGGGGCGATGCCGAGTCCCTGTCCCGTGTCGCAGAGGCGGGCAGCGTTGCTGGCGTCCCGGGCATGCCGGGAGGCAGGGCTTTCCGCCGCGGCGGGGCTGTGGAGGGGTGAGGTTGTGTCGGTTCAGCTGGTGGTGCTCTGTCTGGTTCTGTTCATTTTGCTTTGCTTTAGTCTGGCAAGATTGTAACAGCAGCAAAAAAGCTCTGGGCAAAGGGTCTTTTTTTAGAATTTATTGCTCCACAGGGAGGAAATAGAAAGGCCTTTTAGGTAGGTATTGTTTTATCTGCTTCACAGATGGGGGAGTTTCTGGTACAGACCCAAGGTCATGGGGAGTTTTGTTCCTGAGAGATCCATTTCCCAGGCTGTTTAACAGCATTTCACATCTCTGTGATGAGCTGGAGGAGTCAGAGACCCGGCGAGCCGTGGCCTTCTCACCGGCTCCCATCCACGGGACGTGGCGGTATCCATCGCAGCAGTGCCTCAGAGCGCTGCGCTGGAGCTCGACGCCAGCTGCGGCTCCCACAGCTAACACATCTGTGCGTTCAGGGGCAGGTTTTTAACTCCCTGCAGAATTGTTCGTGGCATTTGGCAGCCGCTTTGCTGAACTGATGCTGCTGCTTCTGTGCCGTCCGCTGGGAAGCCTGTGAGCTGCCAGGGGTCCCAGAGCACGTCCCTGGGAGAGGAGCGGTGCTGTTAAGGCAGCAGACATTGGATGTGGAGTGATCACTGTATGCTCTTGTTTGTGAGAGGATTGTCTCCCTCTCTTTCTGTTTTTACTGCATTTCTTCCATTCCTCTCCTACCTACACTGATAGCAATAGCTTTACTGCTTTTTGGAAATGAGCCGGGTTTCTACAGCTGGATTCCTAGGATCATGATGGCTTTCTCTGAACATACTCCAGCTTGAATTTGTTAGGCTTCGGGGCAGGCTGCCAGGTCCGTCTGTCCTCCCTTGCCAATGAAGGGAGAGGTAATACTGGGTGAGAGGAGTATGGCTCTGCAGCAGCTTCTATGTAATGACTTCTTTTTATGTTGCTGTTATCACTGAGTGATTTGGGGTAAGTTACTAGTGTAACTAGTTGCAGAATTGTGAGAGGCAGCCAGAGCCTCTGGGATTGAAGGCTCTTGCATTGCGGAGAAGTAAAGAATCCGGATAGCGAATCTGCTGTCTCTCTCTTGCAGAACTCGTATGTGGTGCTGGCCGGCTTGTCGGATGGACTCGTAGCAGTGTTTTCAGTGTCCCAGGGCATCCCAGGGGACAGCTGCTCCTACCTGTGCTCCCACACGGCCAACAGGTCCAAATTCAACATTTCTGATGACGACCCCCGGCAGAACCCGTACCCCGTGAAGGCCATGGAGATCACCAACAGCGGAGCAGAGGTCTGGTACAGCAACGGCCCCGGCATCCTCATCATAGACTGCGCCACGATGGAGATCAGCAGGAGGCTGGAGCCCTTCAGCCCGCCGTCGGTCATCACATCCATCGCCTGCAACTCGGAGTGTCACGGGGAGGAGGTGGTGTGGTGTCTGGACGATAAAAGCAACTTCCTGGTGATGTATCACGTTACCACCTACCAGCTCTGCGCCCGCTACTTCTGCGGGGACTGCAGCCCCCTCAGAGACATGTTTACAATCCAGCAGCCTTCGGCAGCCATCCCAGCTACAGCACCTATAAACCACAAAGCGATGGAGAGTAACCCGCTGGCGGACATGAGCATTATCTATAGCCCGGAGGTTGGCACCCAGATACTAAACCACCAGGACTCCCTCACAGATTATTGCTCTGTGTCTTCCTACTCCTCCTCACCTCCTAACAGGATAACCCGGTGCCCCTCCAGCCTACCCAGCTCACCCATGAGCTCTTCCAGTGCACCGTTCTCCACAGATTTTGAGGAGTCTGACAAATTTCATGAGCTGAAGCCTCCCCTGCATCACGATGCTATGCCTGCAGGTGACAACACACAGCATCTCCAAGCTGTCAAGATTATTCCAGTAAAAGACCTCATATGGATCCCCAGGTAAGTGGGTCACTTATCAAAGCAACTTTGTCAAAATCCCTCCTGGGCTGAGCGTGAGATTAGCTCAGGCTAATTGAGGAACTTTTGCGTTCCCAGTGTGATTCACCTGCCCAGAAAGTCAAGTTATCATTAAGAAATTTTGTGCCCAGTGCAATGGTACATCGATTTTTCTACTCCTTTTTAAAGATTTCTAGTGTTAGGTAGAATGGCCCCATCTAAAGTCTTGCAGGATTGATTTCAACAGAAGAGAAATGCGGGTGGTAAGACTCGAAGCCCTGTTTCCCCAGCTCCTGAGGAAACAAAGAACAGCAGGCAGCTTCCTCGCTCAGACACAGCCCTGGCAAATCCTGTTGTCTCCTGTTGAGCTGATGGAAACCACTGGGACTCTGATTTCGTGTGTCACGGGGGCTCTCGCTGTAGTGGATTCAGGATGCCCCTTGGTGGCATTGCAGTGCCCCCTTCCCTGCAAAAGGCGGTGAAACTGCAGGAGGGGTTGCAGCAGAGAGGATTGATATCCAGCATGGATCTTCCTCAGTTGTCACCAGTCTGGGCTGCGGACTACATGTGACGTCTCCCTCGTTTCTCTTCTAGGAGAGGAGGGGATATCATCGTTATCGGACTGGAGAAGGAATCCGGCACCCAGCGGGGCAGAGTGATCGCTGTGCTGAAGGCTGGGGAACTGGCTCCCTACGGGTGAGGCTGACTGGGCAGCGCCTGTCACACCAGTTCCCAGGGGCGCAAGGGGACTGGGTGGCAGAGGGTGGCTCTGCAGGCTCCAGGGCCTCTTGGGAGCTTCCTCTCAGCATCCAGCAGCACCTGAGAAGCTCCCAGCCAGAGGAGACGCGGTTGCTGGTTGCACATCGAGGCATGTGCATGCTCTTATAGCATGGCAGATGGCGAGGGGAAGGCACTGCGACCACGGTCTGGTCTCTAAAAGCCACAGAGACCAAGTACCCCTGTAATGAGACAGGCAGGACCGTCTGGCCCAATGCGATAAATGCCAGTCTGATCCTGCCTGGTGCTGACTCCCAGTGCTCTGAGGGCACCTGGCAGAAGATCGGTGGAGCTTGGCAGACTCAGGCCCTGCATTAAGAACAAGAGGTGTATTTATGTAGAGCGCAGTGCTTGTCTGTGGCTGCATTCACATGGATCAGGTTGATGTTCTGGCTCTAAATGAGCACCTTTGTGCTGTCGGCAGTGACGGGCTGGGGGAAGGCTTCTGGAGCACAGGGGAGAGCAGTTATATACATTAATTCAAAATGTTTCATGCAGCGAACGAGAGTCCAAGTAAATAAATAGCTGCTAGAGAGATGGGAGTGTTCCTGCTGATCACTTAAATACCAGTCTGGGATTGTACTATTTATGTCCAAACAAATGGAGGTTAAGCAGTGCTAAGGATTATTAATGATCATTTATTACCACTGGGCAAACACAACACGAGATTAAAGTCCTCCTGCCATTCCCTCTACTTGCTAACTGAGTGTCTTTATCAGTTAGTTGGGAGCGGAGTAATCTCTTTATTGTTCACGGATGCTCTTAGATTGATCTTGCTGTACGCAGATTCAGCGTGGAGTTAAGGTGAGGTGACGCGGCCGTCTCAGACTTGTCCTGCTTTGCTGCCTTGCAGCCTGGCTGGTTCAGGCACGG
Organism: Platalea leucorodia; assembly: GCF_965183815.1. Taxonomy (NCBI): domain Eukaryota; kingdom Metazoa; phylum Chordata; class Aves; order Pelecaniformes; family Threskiornithidae; genus Platalea; species Platalea leucorodia. The sequence continues at coordinate 48,213,585 of NC_138831.1, forward strand.
CGGCCGTTGACTTGCCCTGTTTTACCAGCAGGATACAGACCGGCCGGTAGTGCCTGCCTCCTCCAAGTGCAGAGCAGGGCAGGGAGGTGAGGGAAGGAAGGTGCCTTCTTAGGGGCAATTTGTGATAAAAACCAGCTGCCAAGGACAGCCCTTGTTGCCAGTGCTCCTCACCAAGGTCTAGGGGCCTTTCTGGGGAAACAGTTTGGGGCCAGTCTTCCCCCGTCTGCCACTGGAGTGGTAGAAAGAGCCCAGCAAGGTTCCCTTGAACCCTGCAAGGACACAAGTGTCATCTTCTGCCTGGCCACCTCCCTCTGGGTTACCTGCAGGGCCAGCTTCAACCGCTCGCATTTGATCAGGTAACGCGCTCAGAGACCACGAAGGGAAGCACAGGCAACACGATGCTGTCGTGCAGGACTCCTTCTGCAGGAGCCTGGTCCCTGCGCTGCTGCCGTAGCCATGCCTGCTGATCTGGGCTCGGGGCTCGTACCCTGAGCAGGCAGAGGTGGGGCTCCATCCTGCCTCCACGCTGCGTTTCAGGCTGCAGAGGCTCTCTCGGCAGCCGGCTAGCTGTGGCATGATGCGCGGGCTGTTTTGAAAACGCCCAGCTGGCAGCAGGCAAAAGAGTCTGTGGATTTAGCAAATCAGGAGATTAACAGCAACTTCAAAATGTCATGGCAGACTTAAGCACCCACCTGCATGTTTAGGCACCTGAAGCCCTTTAAAAATATTTTCCCATGTCACTGAGCCGCTTGCTTTTGCCATGACATAGTTTCTGATCCCTCTCTTTGTTACGTTCTCCTTTCTCAAGGATTTGCAGCTTATAAAAAGAGATTCGGTAGCTGGAAAGGAAAGCTTGTGAGTCAGTGCCTCCCAGATGAGCGGTGGCGTGCTGTGTGAGCAGAGCTGCTCTCCGCTGTAACGCCCTTCTCTGCTCTCTTCTTCCTTTCCCAGGACACTGGTGGATGCTGCTCTCATAGGAAAGGACACAGTTGTGTGCTGCTTTGAGAACGAAAACACGGAGTGGTGCCTGGCTGTCTGGAGGGGCTGGAGTGCCAGAGACTTTGACGTTTTCTACCAGGCCTACGAAGAGCTGGGAAGGCTTGAAACCTGCATGCGAAAAAGAAGGTAGTGCTTGTGGCGCTGGGAACCAAAGCTCGACGGAAGATGGAAGCGTCCTGCTCTGAGCACGCCTGGACTCCGGGACACAGTCCCGGAGGGGCAGGGGACGAGGGGTGCGTGGGAGGGAGCGTGCGTCTGGTTTGCTGCTAATGAGCACTGCGGGGTTCCCGTGGCTGGAGCCCCGGCAGGGCTTTCGGGGATGGAAGAAACCGGTGTGAGCCGAGCAGGGACGAGCCCGGGAGCTGGGCCATCTCTCTGCTCTCTTGCTCCGTCGCACGCTCCCCTGCGGTAGTCGAGAGCAGAAGGTGGAGGTGGCCGCAGTTCTGCTCATGCCTCTATTTCCAGTTTCTTCTTCCCCGTTTTAAATTCCTTCCCCACCTTCAGCATGCCCTGGCTGCTGCTGCTGCTTTTATAGTGTATATTGTCGGCCAGGAGAGCTCCGTTAACCTCAGCGGGCTCTTTCCTGGGAGCCTGAGCACGTTACAGTCCCCACTGCCCGCTGGCCGGCGGTGCGGTTCACTGTGGGCTAATTCACCCTGCTCCTGCGGGCAATGCATCTGCTGGACGCCCTGCGCCGCGGGGCCGCTCCCCGCATCCCTGCAAGTTTGTTAGAGGCTACTTCAGGTGTAGCCCCTCTTGTGATTGCTGTGTAGAGACATCCAGGTGTACGAACCAGCAATAAGCTTTGGCTGGCCACTGCGTTTCTGGTTCCTAAAAGCTATTGTGGTACAGTGTTACTGTGAGAGAACCTAGAATAATCTGCCTATAATAATACTGCACAATCTCAGTGAGCGAGCGAGCTGTTTCATTGCACTGTTGCAAAGTCAATTGTAAATAGAGCTGATGATAGATAGAAAGCAAAGCCGCTCGGTCTGACAGATACCTCCCGGTGTAAGAGAAGGGAGCCCCGTGACCAGGAAGGTTTATAAACTCTCTTCACTCCACTCCTCTTTCTCTTGGTAAATGCACTCTGGAGTATCGGGAACACAATAAGCTCAATTTGCCTGTGTATCTGTGCAGCTTCTGCTCACCACAGCTTTTATTTTATCTTCATTAGTGGCCTGGGATGATGTATTGGCTCTGAATTCAATTGCACTTAGTTATCCCAAGCATGTACAGCAGTGTAAAAAGCGAGCCCGGCTAAGCACCCTGTAAAAAGGTGTACAGTTTGAATTTTGGACTTTTTTTTTTTTTTTCTATCCCAAGAAACTTGTGTGAGCATCGGCAAGGCTGGCCAAGGCCGAACGGGCAGGTTAACCCTCTGGTTCACATTTCTGTTGCAGGCTGCTAAAATATCCTTCTTCAGAAACAGAGCATATCTTAAAATAAACAGATTTCTCCCCACAACGACACTGCGTTGGTGGCACTTTGTATTGGCAGCCCACGCCTGCACCAGCTGCAGGGCGTTTGGGGTTTGCAGCGCCTGGTTAAAACGCACGTCCTGCCGATGAGCGCAGCTTGAGTCGGGTTCACAAGCGCAGTCTGTCTCCTTACCCAGCCTTACCTGTCCCCGTCCCCCCGCGGCTCCTCCAGCGGCTCGTGCGGCAGGCCCGGCAGCACCGCTGCGCCCCGCTTCGCTCTCCCTCGCCAGGACAAGCCTCTGCCTGTTGTCTCAGAGACAGGGAAGAGGTGGCGCAGCCCTTCGCCGCCACTGCGGTTCGACAGGCATTTTCACAGCTGCCTCGAGAGCTTATCCTGACTCAAGCTTAGCTGTGAAATAGCTGTATCTGTGTCAGGGCTCATTAACTGCATTTCCCTGAAACCGTGTCACCTGCCTCCCGTCCTGCTGCGTAGCCCGAAGCCTGCACGTGCCTGCGCCACCCCTGCCACCTGAGCTGGGGCTCGGCCATCTCGCGGTCGCCTTCTCCGGCTGCCAGACCCCTTTTACAGGCACGTACTATTCCATGATCCTCGGAGCCCCAACAGAGGCTATAAAACAGCTTGTACTTCGTTCAGCCCTGCAGGTTTTCTTGGAGAAAACAGGCTGGAATAGCCACAGCTCTCCCTTATCGTCTCTCTGGAGCAGGACATCTCGGGCACCGTGTTGCTTCCAAAGCCGCCGTGGGTCCGTGCCCCCCACGGGCTCCCCAGCTCCCACCGGGGTCAGCCGGAGCCTCTCCCAAACCTTCGGTGGGAACCGGCCGAGGCCCCGGTGCCACAAAAGGGGCTTTGTTCTGCTCGCCGCCGCGCGCTCCGGGGCTGTTACTGCACGCAGCCATTGCGCACAGCCTCCCCCAGGCACGCCGGGACGTCCCTGCGCCGAAATCCCTGCTGCCCTCGCCGGCCGGGCCGGGATGGTCAGGGAGGGGGGCGGGAGAGCAGCAAACCTCGCTGCATGGTGGCACGAGAGGTCCCTGCCGCAGGGGCAGGAGCGAGTGTGTCCCGAAACCTCCTGGGAGCAGGGCTTTGGTTCCCGAGAGCGACTGAGGGCCTGAATGCTGCTACCCTGGAATCGGGACAAAATCCCCCCCTTCAGCAAACCTGAAACCTCATTAGCACAAGGCTTCATTAAGTAAGCAATGCACGTGCTGCGGGAATAAATCCCCAGGGGCAAAAATAAGCAGAAATTAAAAACAAAATTAAAAAACCAAAACACCAGTTCAGGCAGTTTAATTGAGCTTTCGGCGCTCATTCCCAACCCTCCCAGCAGCAAAGCGGGACTGAGCGCAGGTACAGGTGAGGTGCAGGGGCGGCATCCGTCCCCCGGCATCCGTCCCTGGGGAAAGGGATGGAGTACGGGGCGTCATCCCTCCCCGTGGCATCCGTCCCTGGGGAAAGGGACGGGGTCAAGGCCAAAGGCAGAAGCCCCAAAAGCCCGGCAGCAAGGGGCTGCCTGAGCCCCAGCCGCTGCTGACAGAAGCCCCCGTTACCAGCGCTCGGCCCGGGATAGCTGCGTGTATCGCAGCCTCTGCTGTTTCGTTTCAGGTTCTAAAAATAAGCCCAAGCAGGGGCCTGGAGGGGGTTATTCCTTCAGCTGACTGAGGAGAGGCAAAAAAACAGCTTAGTTTTATTTTGTCCACGTCATGTTTCCCCCAGCCCGTCTCGGAGCAGCGGGAGCATACGGAGAGGGCTCGGCACTGGGAGGGAAACGGGTGCTCTGAAATGAGGTTAACCCCCCGCACCGGCAGCGCGGGCAGGGCTTGAGCCGGCCGGAGCGGCGAAGGTGCGGGGGCTGCGGCCGGGCCGGTTCCTGCTCCCCTTCGCTCTCGCTGTAGCACCTCGCTGCCGCCGAGACCAGCACGAGCCTTAAAACACCCTGCGATCGCCTGCACTCACCCTGCCCGACGGCCCGGGTGGCTCTTGGCACTTTTGAGCCTTAAAAATGCCATTTTCAGCTTCGTTTTTCCAAGAGCTGGGTGCTTCGAATGTTTTTCCGTTCTCTCTTACATTCAACAGGCAGAAAAAAAAATCGTAATTGAATGCCTTAGAGCAAGGCCCACCTCTTGTGCCCCGGTGGCAAGCGTGGGGGCCGGTGGGCGCTGACGCACGAGCCGGCCGCGCCTCCGTCCCGCGCTGCGCCAAGGGCTCGGCTTCAGCGGCGGGAAAACGTAAGGTGATTTTTAAGGGACGTGGGGAAAGGAGCAGCGCTGGCTGCTTTGTATTCTGCTACCAAAAGGACAGAGGAAATTAGTTTTCTTTAAGCAAACTTTAAAGGACAGGAAATATTGTGGCTCTTTCGGGCTGCCGGCCTGTCCTCGGCTCACCCCGGGCCCGCGGCGCTGGGACGGGGAGCACCCGCGAACTGGGGGAGTGCTCCTCCACCCTGCAAGCCTTGGGGAGGGATGGCGGTTTGGAGGGACGCAGGGGTGGAGGGGTGGCAGGTTGGAGGGACGGCAGTGGCTTCGGTGGCACAGAGACACAGGGAAGCGGCTGCCGTGTGCCCAGGGAGCTGGGGGGGGGCAGCTCAGGGCCTGGACCCCATCAGGGCTCTGCCCCATCCACCGCCTCTTCCCTGTGCGGTCACACGAGTGCACCCCTCCGACCGCCGTCCTTCTCCATTTTCCTTCTCAAAAATCATAAAGCGCAGTCCTATTCAGAGGATTAGATCAGGAGAACCATAGAATCATAGACTCACAGAATCGTTTAGGTTAGAAAAGACCTTTAAGAAAGACCATTGAGTCCAACCATTAACCCAGCACTGCCAAGCCCACCACTAAACCACGTCCCTAAGCACCACATCTCCCCGGCTTTTAAATACCTGCAGGGATGGGGACTCAGCCCCTGCCCTGGGCAGCCTGGGCCAGGGCCCGACAGCCCTTTGGGGGAAGAACCATCCCCAAAAATAATGTCCCTTGGCTGCGGTGGCCTGGCTGCACTCGGCAGAGGACAAATGGCTCCTGCTGCGGGCAGGGGACACCCGGCACCGCCGCCATTCCCGGCCAAACCTGCTGTCCCCAGCCCTCCCAGCGCGGCCGCAGGTCCCCATTGACCCCCAGGACCTTACATGGGGACGTTACGGGGACGCGCTGGCATTAAGGCGGCCCCTGCTCCCTATAAAAAATATCAGACGTCAGGGGCTCTTCTATACAATTCAGTCCTGTTGTGGTTTTTTTCCCCCCCCCGTCCTTTTTCTGACAATAGGGTCTTTTTCACAGCACGCCCGAGGACGGCGTTTTGCTGGCTGGAACGGCCCCGCCGGCGGGTGCTGCGGGGTCCGGCTGGGGCTCCCGGCTCCGGGGCCGCGGCTCCGGGGCTGAGCCCCCACCCCAGGCGCAGGACGGGGATCCCAACCCCCACGCCATCACCCCGGGGTCTGGTTCTTGCACCGGCAGTGATTTGGGCCGGTTTCCACGCTCTTAAACACTTCAGTGCGCTCTCCCAGCCCTAATAAACCTTCCTCCGGGGACTTGTTGGTCTGACCTCCGGCAAAGGGGGTTTCCCTTTGGCTTCTGCCGCTCTGCCCCCATGGCTGCAGCCAGTGGGGCTCCATGTGAGAACAGGACTGCTTAAATTGTGCCGAATTTTTCCAAAAAAGTAAACCTGCCTGGTCTCCTTGGGCAAATGCTGCCCAGCTCTGTTCCTACCCAGTTTTTGATGTCCTGGGAGGTGGCAGCAGCCATCAGGCAGCTCTGCACGCACGCCACGGCCCGTGGGGCGGAGGAAAGCAACAGTGGTGTGAAAACCAGCTCAGCTTTGCCTAAAAACCACCCTGAGAGCTTCAACTGAAGCCGGGAGCAGAGAAGCCCCCCGGGAGAGCCGCAGCGGGGAGCAGGGCCAGGCCCACAGCCAGAGGCAGCCCATCTCCATCCCTGCCCCCCTCCTGCCCCCCAGAAAACCCCAAAGGGAAGCCTAACCCCAAGGGTCCCACCGCACCGAGGGCTGGGGCAGCTCCAGCACAGGCTCCTGACACGGCTCACAGCTCCTCGCAGAAAAAGCAATTAAAAAATTCAATTTTTTTTTAAAAAAAAGGCCTTCCCCCCAAGGCTCACACTTCACCGCTTGCAGTTGGACACTAATTACCTTTGTGGTGTGGGGAGGTTGCATGAGAGCTGGCGGGGAGGGAAGGGAGCCTTTCGGTGCCCTCCAGCTTTTGCCCTTTTCTTTAAATCTTTTTAATTTAGGGGAAACTCAGTGCTGTGGGAGGGCTTTGGGGGGCCCAGCAGCACCCCCGGCTTTGGCAGCGTCCCGCTTGCTGCCATCGGGACGTGGGCGCGGGTCGGGAGGGAACCCTGGCAGCCACACCAAAACCTGTTTTCTTTGCCGGGGTCCGGCGGGCGCTGCCGGCCCCTTACAAGGACGTCGCCATCCCCACGGCGAGCTCCTGCGGCGGGGACCGAAACAAGCTGCAGGTGAGCATCTCGCTCGGTGCCCCCTCGGCTACCCTACAGCCAGGGGGAGCGGGGCGAGTTTTCGGACAGCCCAAGGTTGGGTTTTTTTGCAGATTTGGGCTCTGTGGAGCAGCACGGCGAACAGAGGGAACCTCCTGGTTTGCAGAGACGTCGCTGAGTGCAGGGGACCGGCCGAAGCCATCACCCACGTCTGGGTTTGCTCCTCTGGAGCAAGCGCCTCTGCTGCAGAGGCTGCCCTGGATGGGGCTCGGGATGGGGATGAGGATGAGGCAGGGATAGGGTTGGGGACAAGGCCAGGGACGGGGATGAGGATGGGGATAGGGCTGGAGATGACAATGAGGATGGGGATGAGGATGGGGCCAGGGATGCGGATGGGGATAGAGCCAGGGATGGTGATGAGGATGAGGATGAGGATGGGGACAGGGATAGAGATGATGAGGAGGATGGGGCCAGGGATACGGATGGGGATAGGCCCAGGGATGGTGCTGGGGGCTGAGCTGGCCTGGGGCAGGTGCTCAGCACCAGGGGAATCACAGAAGTGGTTTTTGGCAGTGGGCAGCCGGCCGGGGCACGCACCCGCCCTGCGAGGCTGCCCCTCTGCGGCAACGTGGGCTCCCCAGGGCCAAACGCTGCCCGCAGAGCCAACGCCGGCAAAGCAAACAGCCTTTATCTGCCCCGTATCGCAGCGCATTTGCTTTGCAAGTTTGTTTTATCACGGAATTACTTTGAACTGTGCCCTTTGTATGAGCCCTCTTATTGGAAAGTCAATAAAGCACAAAAGTGTTGTTATTTTTTTGTCTGTCTTTTCTAAAGAAACAGCAGGACCTGGGCAAAGTCCTCCCGGCACCCCCGGCCGCGCCGCTGGGACCCCCGATTTCCAAGACGCTTCGAGCCCAGCACGCTGGAAATGTTGGAGCCGATTCAGGTCAATTAAAGTTGAGGTTTTTATTGAATTAAAGTGTGAAAGTAAATACAGCCAGCCCAGTATTCGGTCTGTTATTTTTTTGATGTTAATTCAATTTTTTTCGCCCTGCTCATAAATGTGATTTAAAAGGTGGTAGAGATTCCTGGGCTGGAGGAGAGCCGGGAGATGGGTTTTGGAGCTTGGAAAGGATGCGGACGGGTTTCTTGCACCTGAGAAAGCGTCAGCAGCCGTTCGGACGTGAGGCATAAAAGTGCCTCTGGCAGCAGCCGCCGGGTGAAATCCCGTAAAAGGCTCGGGGAAGGAAAGCTCATGGATGCGGCTGCGCTGCAGCCCCAACGTGCCTCGGCTGGGGCGCCCAGGCCGTCTCCAAGGCGTCCCACGCCTGGGGGAGGAGATGGCCTTCGAGCTCAAACCAGGACCAAAAAAACCCCTGAATTTGCTCCAGTCAGCGCCATAACTCACGTTGCCGGCCTGCTGCTCTGCGGAGACTGCGGCCCCGGGCACAAAACCATTTGTTTAACCAGGTCCTAACGCGGGCAGCGTCCCAGCAGCCCAGACACCACCGCGTCCTGAAGCAGAGCAGAGGAGGGACCCTGGAAGCATCTTCCCCCGGCAAGGCGCTAACCTCCTCTCCATCTTTAATGCCTCTGAAGGATTTTCTTTTCAAAAAGCTCTGGAGTGAGGCTGGCTGTGCAAGCAGAGTATTTTTAGCAAGTATTCATGCGAAACGACTTAGGCTAATAATTTGCAATGTAAAGTTAGAGCTTCAACAAAAGCTCAGACTAAGCAGATTTAGAGTCAGCGGGACTTTCTTGCTGATTTTGCTGAAGGGAACCGTACCGCCAGGTCCGGGGAAGCTGCGAGGAGGCTGGGCCCGGTCACTGATTTTTCAGGGCAATAAAACCCCGCTGTGCCTAAAGGACGAAAACTTGAAATCCTTCCACGGGCTGTGACTCTGCAAAGTTACGTATAAATATTTAACCTGTAAATAGTCGCGTCGAGCACAACGGTCACGGAAAGTACCGCACCACCGAAAGTACCGCACCACCGAAAGTACCGCACCGCCTTTCCCGGAGCCGTGCTTTCCCCGCGTCCTTTGCCTCTTTTTGTTATCATTGATCCTTGAGCAAAGAAATGAGCTGCTGGGAGGGACGGGCTCTTGGAAAAGAGCGGTAATAAATCCAGCCCCACCGCGTTGCCTCTCCCTGAAGCTTCACGTGCAGTTTAACTCCAGTGACGGGTGAACAAAGAGCCAAGTGCAGACTCAAGACGCCCCAGCTCGAGGCTGGCGGTGACTTTTGGCCGCTCCCCCGGCAGCCCAGGGGACAACGCGGCTCCCCCCTCCGCCCCAAACGTCCCTGGGGACGGTCGCTGCCGGAGGAGCACCGGGGTGGGGACACGGGGCCGGGGAGCGAAGGTACCTGAAGGGCGAGGGTGGTGATGGGTCATCCCATCTGTGCTTCATACACGGTCCCTCAGCGTCACTGGTGGGAGGCTCACGAGTTCACGGTCTGTGCGGGACTGAGCTCGCACCCATGGGTGTCCGGAAAAGGTGGAAGGGTTTAAACCCAAGTGCTGAAGGGCTGCAAAGCTCTGCTTGGGCGGGAGTTTGGTTGGGGTGAGCCCGCCCGCGACCAGCACGGCGTCCGACGGGGGTTACATGCACTGCAAGGCCGAGGGAAAGAAGCGTCTCACATTTTTAATGGTTTTAATGAAGAAGAGAAGCATCGCGCTGTATAGCAAACCTCAGCGACGGACTCTCGGCCACCACGTTCTTCAGTGTCAGGATGCCACCATCTCATTTCCCCGTACCTTGTGTTTCTTCACGGACCAGAGGCAAACCCGCCCAGGTTTTCCAGCACCAGCTGGCTTCTCGGCATGAAGAAAACCTCTCCGAACCAAACCACCAGAGCAAACTGCGAATGAAACGTTCCAGCCCCAGAAGGGATTGGTGTCAGGGGCTGGGTTAGCGCTTGCCAGCCGATGACTTCCACCTGGTCAAGCTCCTTACAACTTGGGCAGCAAATACCGCTTATTTTAGTATAAAAAGGGTTTTATAAGGTTAGACTTTATCACAGACGGTTATAATTCAAAATTTAACTTTAACATGGATTACTTTTAAGTTGTGAGTCCATAAAATATGTGGTCAATTAAGATGCGGGGCCTCAAGCACTGCCTGCAAGCTTGGTGTAAAACTCGCTTTTAATGCTGCTGGGACAGGTTTGGTAACTGAATCAGAACTGCGGCAACTGAGCAAAAAAAACCCAATACCAGATGGGTGCTTTTCATTAAACGGCTTTTTCCATTTCCATGCATTCTGCTTTTACCGGCTGCTATGGGCTAAAAAAAGTCCTACATAATCATAAATGTTAATAAATACAGTATAAGTACAGGGCTTTTTTTCCCCCGTCTTTTGGTACAGTTCTTTAGGGTTCATATTCTTCAAGCTCTTTTCTGCAGCCACAAATACTAGTTGCCTTTTTTTTTTTTTTCTTTCCCTTGTGTGAAGAAACACTGCTGTAATCCCTAAGATTCTTGCTTTGGGACTTAATTTTTACACAAAAAAGGCTCACACCAATATCGAACAACTGTGATAAAACTGGCAGAGCTATTAGAAATAAGTGCTTGACACACTTAATAATTATTTTTACTGTGTTTTGAATACACAAAACATTACGAAATCACTCAGCCTTGTCATCGTATGCATTTTAACTGTATAGCTACGGATGTTTTCCGACAGCACAAGCACTTTTAATCTTTTCACGAGGAAGAAGTCACAGCTCATCAGCACGGGCCGCACCGGGAACGTGCACCAGAGTTGTCTGCCCTTTCCCCAGAGCCAAGGTACGTGGCGTTACGTTTATTCCGGGCCAAAACACACCACCGAGGTCAAAACCCTTGGTAAGAGGGAGATCCTTTTACCTGGATTTTACTTCCCAAAGCTGCTCTACCTTTGCGGCGGTGCCTATGCTGTGTGAAAAGATACGGACTGAGGCAGACGACATGAGGAGCTCCGATTGCAAAAAAAAAAAATCTTTATTGCATCTTAGAAGCAAGTCTTAAAAAAAAAAAAAAAAAAAAAAAAAGATTTTCCATGCACTGACTCCATCCAAGTACCTACATCCTTGGGACTGTCACCAAAAAACGATGAACATATTATAAGACATCGACTCTACACTAGTTGCAGTTCATATTCCATACACGTGTAAACAACGGTTATTTCTTCTACCGGAATAGCAATTACTCCATAAGATCCCTTCAAACGTGGCAACAACCTCAGCATCGGTTTTTCTCCGTTCCTTCACTAGTCTCCACTTCCCAAAGAGTAGGCAAAGTGGAACGGAGAGCAATGAGACGAAATGGTGCTGGAGGATACGATAGAAAAATATATTGTTCGCTGGTTTTTATTTTTTGTTTCTGCTGAGCAAGATATATTTACAGGTAGGTAGGTCCCAACAGATCATCTGCTTCAATGACAATGTCCATTCACTAAGTCTCAGTGTAAAGGGTTCCCTTTCTGGCTTTAAGGCACTTTATTTTGTATATTTTCTCTTACCTCGCTAGGTGTTAATTCACAGGGATCACACTTTCCTTGTATTCGGCCTCCCCATCCCCAGTTCCTCTTAGAATGCCAAAAACATTCCTAAGCTTACTGGAGTCATTCCAAAAATGTTAAAAGAAATTTGGGGAAAAAAGATCCATGAAAAAAATATTTTAGAAAGTAATCTTTGGAGATCATTTACTGCACGTATGATGTACACTACCTTATCAGTGAGAAGATGCAATACATTCCTAATATATATATATATATTTACACACACATATATATATATATATAATATTAAAATGACTAACAGATATTCAAGGAAAGGTCAAGAACCTAAAACAATGGATATTAAATAAATTAACGGTCTATCAGATACAGAAAAAAATAATCCCAAAATAAAACTAGTAATCAAACGTAATAATTGTTCCCATTAACATCACGTAACCGACCGAACAAAATTAATGCAATCAGGTGCAGTACACGCGGTATAGAAGATGTTTCAAAGTTCTCGTCAGGGATCTCTAATTGTTCGTTGCGTACTGTCGCTTTGCTGCAAGAGATTCGCATTTCCCGTCCTCTTCCCCTCCCTCCTCACGCTTCGGCGTTTCTTGATCGCATCGTCTCGGCTCTAGACAGGACAGCGGTTGAGGATAATACACAGAACCCACCACGGATTCTTAAAACACTACGTCCATATATGGACCAAATATAAAAGACAAAAATTTCTACAAGGACTAATCGGATAGCAGGTTGTGCTTACGTTCTTCCCTCCCTTGAAGTCGCCTGGCCATAATAAGTGGAAGTGTATTTTTAAACTGAAATAATCAGCCATCTGGAAAATAAAACCTCCGGCGATTAATACCCTTTATCATCGCCACACCGATTTGTTTTGTTCTAACGCAATTTAAAAAATAACGGCTATCCTTAACAAAAGAAGCAGAATCTTTGCACGGTAGCAGTCACAACAAAACATTTAGATACACCATTTTGTCACTTGGCTTGCACATTCAGGTCCCGATTTACAGAATCCCAGCAACGAAGACAGCAACGGAAAAGGTAGGAAACAATCTTTTGTTCATAAGGAAATTGTAATTCAAGTCAGATTTCCGCTGATCGGTCAGATAACTCTTAAACAATTCTTTTGTTTGAAGGCAAATATTGATCACAGTTTTGTTCAAAACCAAAAACACAACAACGAAAAAACCAACGGCCTTGTTCTTCTCAAAATGAGTGCTTTGTAAGAAAACAATGATGATTTCTAAAATATATCCTGTGTGGTCTTTTAAAAGTGAATTATCAAAAAACATTTTCCCAAAAATAAATTAGATAATTAAAAAAAAAGTCTTTTCCAGCATAGCTGGACATTAGGCTGTCCTCACTGAGCCATTAGTATTGCTGCTTTTCCCAAAATTTGGGTCATTTTTTTCAAACCATATTTCAGCCAGCTGTTGCGTGGACCCATAAGTTGAAGCTTTGGACCCCAAGCACATTTTATATTGTTTTGGATCAAGATTAGGGTCACAAAAAACAGGGTGATGCACATGGACCACTCCAATTTCTTGGCTTCGGAAAGTTTTTAAGCCAGCTTGAATGACTTTGTTAAATAGGTCTACGTCTTCAAGGCCCCAGCCTTGGATGGAGACATCAAAGCCACCTGCTCGAAGAAGATCACCTTTGTAAATACAGGTAATACCAAAGCCATAGTTCCTCCAGAAACCTGTTTTCTGGGTGAAGGCAAAATGATTGTCACTAGGAACTTTTCCACTATAAACAATCTTTGGATCATACTGGCTAAAAATGATGGGAAAGTATACTTGTTGACCCAAAACTGTATTGGCTCTACACCGCTGGAGAAATTCTGTGGTAAACACTAAGTCAACATCGCAGAAGAAAAGTAAAGACTCGTTCTGGAACTGAGAAGATCCGACTTCCAGAGCCAGTGCCCTCGAGAACTCCCCCGACACCGGTAAAACCTGCATGTCAGCCTTGGGGTATTTGGAGCGGTAATCTCTCATCAGCTCGATCTGCTTCGCTTTGTCAGGGTTGGAGTTGGAATTGAAAAGCAGGACAACCAGCTTGACGTTCTGGTTTGGAATGAGGCACGTCTTTTCAAAATTCCCCATGAACCTTGCGAACATGTCAAAACGTCCGGAGAGAGGAATCAGGATGTTGATCTTCTTGTCTTTGAGTTCCTTCCTCTCTACTTTTGATCGGCTGAGCTGGAAGGGAACAAACATCTTCAGCGAGTTGGAGAGGAAAGACAGGGATCCAGAATCCTGGTTGATTTTGCTGGCCAGCTCTTTGGCATCCATCTCTTCGTGCTCCATAAACTGGATCTTGCTGAACGTCTGCTGCAAGTACGCGTGCCTCCTGACGGGGACGGTCATCTTCTTCCCCTTGTGCTTTTTGTACAGAAGCAACAGGTCAAGAACGTACTCTGCTCCGTACATCGGATTTACTCTGCGATAGCCATACTGTATTTCCTTGAAATCTATGATCCTCCCCCGGGTCTTAGCATTGGCGTTGATCATTTCCATGACCTGCATAACAATGTCATCCAACGCTTCACGCTGAGAAGAGTCCATTCCTCTCCGAGGGGGCTGCCCGTCGGCACCCGAATACAAATACTTCCCTGTAAGAAACTCCCACTCCAAGATTTCTTCCCGGTGGCGGGGCTGGAATCGCATGAAGGAGGGTGGCATCCCCAGCTGCAGGTCATCTTTGTGGATTTCTGTATTGCTGTATTTGCTCATCAGGACAATTTCCCGGTGCAGCTGTACAGTCCGGTGGCGCAGCTCTGCTATCTTGCGGCTCAACATGTAGCTGTGAAGTCTGTACTGGTACGGGGGGTTCTTATTGGGGTGCAGCGTTATAGCTCTGTGTATTTTGCTGTTCCTCAGGTCTCGGATATAGCCTTTTTTGTTCTGCTCATAATTTTCATAAAACAGCTGCTGCATCTAGAAGAGAGAAAGGAGAAGTCAGAGTCTGGGCAGTGCTGTACTTGTGAAAGTTAGCCCCCGCAGCTCCCGCTGGGAGAAAATTCCTCCTTGCTCGCAGGGCCAGGCAGCTTTCTGAATAAGCTGTTCATGGTTTTAGGCACAGGTTGTAGCAATACCAGCTGCTAGTCAAGGAAATTAAGAGGATTATTCATTGTAAACTGGTAAAAGAAACATCTACCATGGATTTGGGATTACTACAGCCCGTTCTAGAGATATCACCGTCGGCCAAACAACTGAGCAGTAAGTAGACTGTAAGCTCATTTTTTCACAACAATACAGCATCACCAGGAAAAAACCCCCATGAAGCATTCACTACAAAACTCCTATTATTTTTCTGCCTTCCATGAGCTTTAACAACGATAATAATAATAATAATAATAAAGAACAATAAGAAAGGATGCCATATACATAGTAAGCAAGTATGACAACACCTTTTCTGTAACACCCAAATGCTGTTCAGGCATTAAAATCCAGCTTGCTGAACGTTTTAGTGAAGATGCTAAATATGTTACCTCAAGTGCTGCAATGCAAAGCCACAGTTCCGTCATTTTAAAATGTCAGTAGAAAGTAAAATGCACCTGAGACTCCTAGCAGCAGTTCCAGAAGGCAGGTAATACGGGATGCATACGTACGCTAGAATAAAAGCATCCTTAAAGTGGAAATTGCTATTTTGAAACAAGAAGATAGTGAGCTAAGATTGGATTCAGAAGCCTTACGGAAAGCCACAACTTCAGAAAAGCAGGCAAACCAGCTTTACAGTTTTCAGTAGGTCAGGCAGTAGCTGATATAACGAAAGGCGTGTGGGAACCAGGATGATAATGTGGAAAATAAGCTGAAAAAAAAATCCCAAGAGAAAAAAAACCCCTTGAGGCCGAAGTTATACACCAGCCTAGACAATGGACATTTAAAAACATCAGGGGCTGATTCTATGTCACAACACAAATGTCATCACCCTGCCATTGGAGCTGACACGACAGCTCCATTTGATATAGGATCCAATCTACGTTATTGGCAGCAGAATTTGCTGTAGGTAACACAGTCGATAAAGCACATGTAAAAAGGCTATAAAGATTAGCAAAGAGCTAAAATCCAAAACACGAACAGAAGAGAGAGTGACTCAAATATGATGGCAATTAAAGGGAGCACTAGAAGGAAAAACCACAGGCGCAGAAAGCCTCCCGTTAACAGACGGTGCGAGTGATGCTTCTACCAGCTGTTCAGACCCAGCAGAAGTCCTGTTTTATTAGGCCTTCAGTTGCATTTTTCCCATTATTGCGGACAGACATTGAATCTACGGGATAAACTTACACCTGGATTTAATTGCCGCTATCTTAACAAACCAGATGTGCGCATCCTGAAACCCGAAATTCAGCGTATCACTGTGGACAGCACAGGAGCAAGCTGCGCCTACTCGAAACGGCTCGCATGGATTTTAATCTGAACGAATGTAATTCATTTCAAAGGAGGGAGGGAGGGATTTCGGCCGGACTGAGAAAGAAAGGACATTTTTTTCATGGGTCATCACCAGTCCCCCACCCCCTCTCCTTTCCTGCTCAAGTTCAGCTCCTTGCCCACGCTCCCCCAAGTGATTCCTGCTGCTTTCCCGCTGTCGGTGAGCGATTCGGGCCAGAGGCTGCCTCTTATTAGGTAGATCCCATCCAGCAAGGCAGCCAAAGGAGAACATCTTGGCGATGGCCTCTTGGCAAGCCACAGACAAGCTGCCTGTCAAGACGTATATCCCTTTAGAAGTCATGCAAGATTTAAGAGTCCTATGGGCAGAGGTTAGCTGGTCTAATCCTGTGTTCAGCAGAGACTTATCCATACTGAACGAACCTCATGCTTTCCTGAGAAGCATGTTTTTCCACTCACCCAAAGACTGTTCTCCATTTGTATCCCCATATTGTTTCCTCTACTAGTAACGCTATTTTTTGTCCACTTTGAACCTTGCCGCTTCTGTTAAGGGCTCTAGGAGACCTCAGATCACACCCACTTACGGTCAGTCCTGTAAACACCATTTCTTACAATGGAGAGCTCACACAGCAAGAACAAGACCAGTCCAACACTGCAGGACCCACACGTATATTTTTACTGACTCCACTGATCTACCCTCTCTAACACAACACATATATATAGAACTAGAAGTATTAAATGCATATGGCAACAGGCTGGAGATTTCACTGACATTTTAACTACAATACAACTATAGGCACAGGCTTCCCCAAGAGTATTGCGACATTAGATAAAAATTCTTAAATCATGTCATTAGGCAACTATTATTTAAAGGAAAATTGACAACAGGACTTAATTTCAAATCTTCTTTTGAATTTATAAGAAAACAAAATCAAGACCATGCAGCCTGAATGCATTTACTCCAGAATGCATTTATTCCAAAACTGCCATCTAGGGCATTCTGAATTAGCTACGAGAGGAAACCATGAGAAGCAGCAAGGCTTTTAGATTACACAACGAAGTTTTAATAGAATACCGATGGGTAGGAAAATGTTATGAAACTTCCCAATGGAAGTTAAGATATGAAGGCTTAGCAAACGGCTCTAAATAAAATTAACAAGCGTATTTTAAAGCTCTGGCTTGCCACGCAGGAATAACCTCCTAGCTAGGCTGGTTAACTTCTGAACTTCTAATACTACTTCTCGCCTCTTCCAAAAACTAGCTAACTTTGAAAACTGAACTGAAAATAAAACATATCTCAGCAAGTCTTTACCGCTGCTTCAACGCAAAGCAATTCACAACTGAAACATCCATTAACAGCCACCTCGCTCCAGCCAAAAAGGTGACAACTGTAACGAACCCTGCGCTCCAGCCAACCCTGAGGTGCAACTAATGAGAAGCACTACAGTAGCCAGGCTTTTATATAATCCTATTTTTCAGAAGAATGACTTGCAAGGCTAGCACTTTCGTTGTTTTCCCTATGAAGTCTCCCCCTCTCCTACTCCAGCAACCCTCTTGTCTCCCTATTCAGCAAGCGGCAACAGGCGCGGGACGTGCCAGCATCCTGCGGCCCCGATGCCCCACCTAGGAACCGAGGTACGCTCCACGCCGGTATGAAGCACACCGAAGGGTATCGGAAGGGCTTAATCAGTTCACAGAGTATAATGACCTACCAACTATTTTTGCCCAGTGGCATGAAGCACTGTAAATGAAGTCCAAGTGGCCAGCAGCCATCAGAGCAATTTAACCCTTCCTGGGCCGAGGCGCCTGTGGACACTGACCCAATGCTGCAGAAGCACTGCGATGCCCATGGGCTTTCCTTCATGCTAAGGAGCCCACGTGCATCGCATTTTCTCAGCCACATCTACAAAACTTGAAAGAAAGGAGCACTTCCCTCCATACAGTTTGACAGCTCCACCAACATTAATCCATTTAAATCATTAAGGCAGCGCTAGTCTTCAGCATTGGGTTTGATCACTAACAAGGGCAATGTCCGACTATCACTCATCACTGCTAATGTAGTTTCTACCTCATTTTGGGCCCAAAACACTATGCTAAATATTACCTATTAGCACACACGGGCTTTTGACTCCACACAATACTGGAAAGCCCTAAGGAAGACAAAAAATCATAATTACCTCTTGTGTACCTCATTAATAGAGATTGGAGGGTGGGAGAAGACAACAGAGAAATTTATTTGTAATTTCTCTCTGTAATTTCTCTGTTCCTCCCACGTAGCAGCCATTAAACACAGACGCGGGGAGCAACGCAAGCACGTCTAACAGACATTACGTGCGAACTTCCCCAAGCCTGTTTCCAGATTCTCGTGAGTTGAACTCTTGCAAACTCTTCTTTTAGTGAAACAGGTTTTTCTATGATTCTTTTCAAAAAAGGAACCTTTCATGGATATTAATTTTGCAATGATTATATTCTAAGCAAGCTTTATTCTAGTGCAGAGCACTGAGAGTGTAGGGATACAAAGAAGAGCTACTCTTTATTGACCACTATTTACTCTAGACCTGTTGAAGCCTTAAAAACCCTAATGTTCCCCAAACCATTAGAGACTGAATGTTTAACCTGTGGTACAGCTGTTGTGGGCACTACTGGCTCGTGTCCAAAAGACCAACTGAAAGGAGAGAGTGTTATGTTCTTCGTTTTAAATGAAGAACTCTTTTGCAGGCCAAAAAAAGTGTACTGGAGAAAATGGACTTTAAAAATAAGACCAGTTTATGCAGAAACTGGCCCGCAGCCACGGATTAGCCCCTGAGGGCTTTCTCTCACAGCTCCAAATTGTACTACCACAGCCCAGAAAATGCAGCCCCACAAGCCTCATGAAAAGCAATCGTGGACAAGACATGTTGTATGGCAGGCTTCGAAATGCCCAAGATGTGCTTTAAATACAAAGCCAAACTAATTAAAAGCTCGAAAGATGGCTAACGTCACCTAGCGCATGAGCACCTCATTTGGGAGGAGATGAGCACGTAGGTCCCTCTCCACAGCTGGTGCAGAGCTCTTCTCCTACGGGAGCAACGCGGCTGCCGGGACAGCCCTTACCCTGCCCCACAGCTCTGTGCCAGAACTATGCTTGGCCCCATCTCCTCCCCACTCCTCCTTCCCGAGATGCAGCCGTAGCGGTGCAAGGGGGCAGCTCCTCTTGGTTGGTGGAAATGAAATGAAAGATGGTTTGCAGCCACATCCCAAGTAACTGTATGAAATAACTGTAGCTGTACTAACACAGCTTTGCCACTTTGGAGTGATTAACCAAAACAGATCACTAGTTTTCTGGGTTTTAAATCACCAATATAGCTAAATTCATAAAATATTTTGCATGTAGACCCAATGGAAAGGAGCAGTGGGTCTTCCTTTACTGCTGACTTGCCTGTGGTGGAGGGGGAGACTGTAGTGACCTCCCTGGATATGACTCTGTGTATGCAGGGTTCTTATGAACGATGATCTTTCTGTTTTAAATCCCGGTGCTTTACGTGTGATCCCACAGCTAACCACTGACATGACTGAAGTTGCTCCTGGGCAGACTTATCGTGGTGGAGACAAACAGGGGGAAGGGATGGATAAACACTCATCTCCAGTGAACTCAGCCACTCGTTCGTCCCTGTAACCTCCCCAGTTGCCACTCCAGGAAAGGACGCAGGAGACGCCGCTCGGCGCTGGGAGATCAGACGTCCCTCTCGGCTGACAAGTGAAGCCCTGAGCCCTGGAGCATGATTAAATGATGCAATCCCTCACACGAGTTACTTCTCACACAAATTTCATGATGTACCACTGGTTTGCATTTGCTTTGTTTCATAAATTAAAGAGGGTCAAAAAAATCAGCTGGACATCCCGAACAGCCAGTACTCAAAATTTCCATAGCAGACTGCTAGAGAAGCAGAGGCAGACCCAGCTGTGATATACTGTGACCTCTGAGTGCAATAACTCCAGGCATGCTCTGAAGCAAGAAGTTTATTTTGTACAACGCAACTGCCTCTTCTTATACGATACTGAGTGAAACAGCGCCTGGCTCACTCGAGAGCCTCGCAGTGCCTTCTGCGCTGCTCTCCTCTCCAAAGTATTCGAGAAAGGAAGCCAAGTATCTAAGGCAAGTTTCAAGCACAGCAAACTCAAGGTCATTGAATTCCCAAGGAATCTGTGAATTAGGAGTTACTGCTGGAGTTCAATCTTTTGTTAACAATACCAAGTAGCTGTTTAATTAAACAACTGTCCTTCTCCCAATCCTTTCTTGCTTAAGCAAGCAGAAGAGCTTAAAAATTACTTATTCATTTACAGTTTCTCAAACCAAGTAGCCTTTAAAGTATTCCCAGCTTGGCAATAGAAAGAAGAAAATCTGCAAAAATGAATGTGTCTTCAAAACGGGCACCGTGTACTTCACCTCTGACCTTGAGCTTGACGATCTCATTGCCCAAAACCTACACGTGGGAGCAATCCGCAGCACTTGGAAACTAACTGAGATCCTCCAGCTACGAAGCAGAGAACTTCCCTCCGCCTGGCCCTGCATTAAACGGAGCTTCATCCTCCTGGTCTAAACAAGGATACAGGATCCTGGTCTCCTCTTAGTCATGAAACGAGGATTCCTTCCTCTAGTCTCCCTTATTTTGGATAAGGGGGACAAGTTGAAGCTGTGTAAAGAGAAGAAAGACTAGTGCAATCGCCTAATGCTCTCAGAAGAAGATAGTCGCTCATTTAGTGAAACGTCCTTCCTCTTGGGTGCATCTGACACACCAACTACACAGGTGCCATCGTGCACACCGTAAAGCCTGGAACTGCTTCTCTAGAGATGTGGATTTATGTTTTTAAAGCATAAACCAGAATATAACCCGAAAACATGTTGTACCTTGGAGTAACCAGATAAAACAGAATATGCCGTTCTAGGACATTTAGATTTAACTGTGCAAACCTCAGGAGAGCTGGATGCAATTACAGGGTATGCTTCCAAAAGGTTCTGATTTAACAGAAACAAAAACAAACGAAACACCATTAAATATTAACAAATGTTCTATCCTACGGCTATTAAAGAAGCAGAACATCATAGGTGCTAATGACTAATTATCATTGCCATTGCTTGAGAAAGCGTGCTCAAAAATTTGTTTCTAGCATAATTTCCGAATTACGAGTACTGGTGCAAACTGCTGGTCTGCACATGGCTCTCCCTTGCTCAAGTTAAGGCTTTGACCCACAGGGCAAATGATTCAGCTCTCCCTCTCCAGCAGAGAGGGACTGCCTCTGTCCCAGATCCAAACAAAACCAGGAATACAGTGAACGCTGCAGATTTGTTCATTTAAAGGCCAGACTCAGGGATGATGCCAAATTACTTGCCCACCGAATATACTGCGTCTCAGGATTTCTTTCCTTGTTGTCAACTCCACACTTTTAGACTCTGCAGCACAGGCAGAGTGCAAGAAAAACTTGGTTTTCATTATGAATTTCAACAGGCCCATGAAAGAAAGAGACGCAGCCTTGGAAGTCTGTGTCTGCTCTTTCTCATGCAAAGTGTTAAGATTTCAGAGGAGCAGCACATGACCCTTGGAGGGTAGCTTCTCGGAGATGATGAGCAGAAAGCTTCTGACACCCTGGCAAATATTTTTTTGCACGCTGGAAACAGAGTTAGCGGGATGCAGTCTCCTCTGAGCAGAGACTACAGAAGAGAAGACCTCTTCCGGACTGCTGTGTGATTTTCCACCATGTGTTTTCAAGAGGCAGTAATGTAATCATTTAGAAATACTTTTGTCCATGGAATTCAAAGATTCCTATTTGGGGGCTACTTTCCACAGCCAGTGGTTTTGTAGGAGTTGCGAGCCATGATGGATGATGAGATTTTTTGGTCCCAAAACACTTGGCAAGGCCACCACAAGCTGCTGCTTACAGGGGGGTGGAGAAGAAACCCTCTGCTTGGAGAAGCTTCAGCTGCAGCCTCGGCATCCATACATCATCTCAGCATCAGTCCAACATCAGAAATAAAGCCGAAGCAGCGCAGCCTCTCTGCCAGGCTGGCTGGGGACAGCAGGGATTTTGTGGCACACACCAGACCAGGTCTCCAGGTCTCTGACAAAACCAGATTCTGCAAGAACCCTGGGGGAAGGATCGGCGCCGGTGGGTCCGGCTGCAGGATCCAGCCCCTTCAGCCTTGCCCACATCACCAGCACAGCTTCGTTTTGATGCAAGGTGTTTCAGGACCCCCCACCCCTGAGCAGGTACACGGTGCCCTACATGGAGACAATGTCACGGGAACAGGTCCCGGGCTGAAGGACAGTACTGAAGCAGTCACATCAGCGCAATCTAATCTCTCTGAGTCTTCACAGGAGATTACTGTGAATTTAATTAGGCAAAGATTTGGCCTCACAATAGCTACTGCTGCAGTTCTTCCCTGCGTGTAAAAAGGTGGGGGTGTATTTTAAAAAACAGATTCATTTTCAAGACTTCTGGCACTTCCAGCTTAAGCAGCACTGTTTTAGATGAGGAGGAACACAGCTCCCTTCTTTATGGCAACAGGCCATGCTTGCTGTTTCTGATCCCTCGTGAAGACTCGTGGCAGGAATAGATCTTTTGGAAAGGGGTGAGAGGGGAGCTGGGAACGCTGAATAAAATCCCCAAGAGAAGGCCAGCTGCTGAACTGCCTGTGTCAAAGCTGCAGCCCTTCGAACCTGCAGTGCCAGTTACAGCCTCAAAGTGACAGAGCATCTTTCATAACTGCATTTAGAAATCTGCCTGCTTTCCTAACAACTGATCGTAAAACCACTTCTCTGCCAGCAGCATCAGTATTGGCTAATGAAAATTGACAGAAAACTGGGAATATATTAGATTTCTGATTTCTCCGCTAGCGAGCCCTCCTCCCAGCTGCCACAACAGCTGCTCTCGTGGGTGCCGCTGCGTTGTGCCTCTGCCAGCTGGAAAAAGGGACGTTGTTCAGGACACACTCTTGAAACCTTAGCCCCTTCCAAATCGGTGCTGACCTGTCCCTGGGAGGTGGCAGCTGCACACCACCTCATGCTGGCGGAGATGTCTGAAACACAGAACAAGCCAGCATTTAAATAAACTCTGACAGTGGGCTCATTCCATCCACTTGGCCTCGCCGGATCCACGTGGACACCCTGGATCAATGCTCAGCTCACCAGTGTCGCCTGGTTTGCAACAGCACAAAGGACAAGCTGACGGCTGAATCACTGTGGTGTTAACCAGATGGCACAGCCACCTCTCTCCTCCGGGCCTGGAGTTTAACGAGTACTCCAACATGGTGCTCACTAACTGCTTTTTCCAGGGTCATACTGAAGACACCCAATACTTAAGGTGATTTAACACCCACAACCTTTTAGCAAAAAGGGCATGCAGCAACTCTGAGCTTGCAGGTGATGGGGAACTCCATGGGGATGCAGCTGACTTCTTTCACATGAAAAGTACCCCTATCTGACAGCCAGCCCTGTTAGTAATTTGGCACAGTTTGAAGGCCGCTGGCCATCCTGAGTGTCCCCGCCACCCCTCCAGCTCAGCAAGCTTAGGAAGAGCCACTGTGGCTGAGCACAAGGCACCAGGGCCTGTGATTAACTATATATCAGCCCCTCAAAAGCAGAAAGCCTTCCAGCGAGGACCATGATCTCCCTCCGCTTGCCGCAGCAAGGCTGCCTGCCTTTGCTGGCTGCTGCTGGAGGCTGGCCTGCTCCGAACGGCAGCACGAGGCAGCCCTGGGTCTCCTGCCCGGGACTGGTGTCAGCAGGACGCCCCTCCGAGGCATCCAGCAACGAAGCGGGAACTCACTCCACCATCCTCTGGCTGCTTCTCCTAAATTAATCTGGATTTAAAAGAACATCTCCTTTTATTCCTGTTGGTGGAAAATAAGAACAAGCTATGAGTTCCTTACAAACTCCCCAGAACCAGTGCCCAATACAGACATAACATTCGGATAGTTTTACTGCTCCTCTTCCACCAGCCTGCGAGCTCAGATCAATTCTTCAGCTTCAATCTGGCTTTTCAGCCAGAGCCACCATTTCTGGAGCTGGTTTGAAGACCATCTACAAGGGCCTGGACTCAATCACCAGCTTGCTTCACACGGGGAGCAGCGCAGGATGACAGCTTCCAGGGTTCACTAAAGCTGCAGAGCATTGTTCTGAAGTGTGCGTTTTAAACGCGTGCACATTTTTCTTTTTGCCAAAAGAATTGTTTAATAATTGCTCAGAGGAGGGGAGGGAAATAAAGCCACAAACCCTTGTTCTATGTGGAGAAGCCACATGTTTCAGTCGGCCCATGAGGATCCTACAGCTGAGCCCTGGCCCTGGGATAACACAGCTTTAGTAGGCTGCGATGGTAAAGAACATCGTGCCATAACGCTGCTGCTGCAGATAGAGTTTCCACAGTGAGATGCCATGATTGCAAAAGTGTTCTTCTTGCACTCGTATCATTACCACACAGGACTTAAAGCCTGCCCACTGTTCTGTGCTGAGTTTAAAAGCAAAACCTGCCCTTTGTCTCATTGCTGGAAAACATATGTACACCGTCCAATGTAGACGTGGCACTGCCAAAACCGTAAGATGACAAGATACGTGCAATACACAGTAGTTTGGTTATAAAAGAAACAGCTCCTTGATCAACAGGGGGATAAGCAGAGGAAGCTTGCTCATTCAGAGGGCTGACAAGCTCTCAAGAACTTGACTTTCATGCCCTGTACATCAAAAGTCCCATAAATTGTGCATTAATAGCTCTAACTAAAAAGTTCACCTATTTTTATTACTTGCTTCGCTGAAGCACAAGGGATAACATATTTAAAATAAGGCATGATTTAGGAGAAAGTAGCGATTTACTAATGCAAATTAAAGCCTCATTTTGATAGGGTTCGCAGGTTGGGTGCAGATTCAACACCCCAGAAAGAGAAGTGGTGAAAGAAGAGAAAAGCGGTGAAAGAAGAGAAAAGCGGTGAAAGAAGAGAAAAGCAGTGAAAGAAGGGAAGAACGCCGCTGCACGTGCACAGGTTTGGGACCAGCCCATTCCTCTGCAGTTTCATGTATGCTCTGAGCTAGCAGAAAGGCAAGATCTTTCTCCGCAGCCACAGCTTTTATTGTCCTCCTGTCAGTGGAACAACTTTCTCATTATTAAAACGAGCTGTCAGGCAGACTGGCATTTCCCTCCTCGCGGTGTCCAAGTAAGCCCGTTCGTTCAAATATGGTTAAAAATTTCACATAGTGTCGCTGGCTAACTGTATATGGTCTGAGGTTTTCTGGAAGTTTGCTGTCTGGCACAGTTTGGAAAAGTAACAAGCAGTGTAACTCTGCAGCGCTCTGTAACCAAGTGCCTCTTGCATTACACACGGTCTGTCAAACCAAGGGGCTCACCTCCGAGCGGGTCTGTTTAAGCTTCGCTGATGTACGCCATCCGTCATCTGGCTTTGACAAAAACAATATGCAACTGTTGCTTTTGTAAGGCCCTAAATTAAAGCTGGAGATGCGGACACAGATAAACCCAGTTATGCTGAATGTAAATCCATTAGCCATCACTAGAAATGTAAAGGAAAAAAAAGACATTAAACACTGCCTGCAATATTCCCAAGCTTGCTGGAGGATTTGCTATTCACACAACACACTGAACTCCCTTTTGAACATCAGCCATGCACACATGAAGAGCTTTTTGGTCCTTTCCTAGGATTTTCTTCATTCCTCTGCCTCCAACCTGGAGGACCCCTCGTTCTGCTGGTTGCGACCAAGCTGCCGCAGGTGCAGTTTCAAGGGAGCAGACCCGGCTCCAAAACTTGTGCCCATTACCTGCAGCCACCGCTGCTCAGTCCCTCCATCCCTCCAGCAGCCGGCGAGTCTCCGCTCGCACCTAGCTAGTGCTTTCTTTCTCTTCCCCCCCCTTGAAGGCTGCAGCCCCTCTGGAGTTGGAAACTGGTCAGCCTGGAGGTATTTTAACATTTTCATTAGTGACTTTCCCCATCAACACTTTTCTCTCATCTGGGAGACAGGGGCAATGGGAGGAGCATGGAAACATGGAGATCTTCTGGGTGGGTTTGGCCGCTGGGTTAAAGTCCCATTGCTTTGGGAAACCTTCTGGGTGCTTGATGCTCCTGAGCACAACAGAGACAGGCAGGGAGGGAGGAAAAGCCATTGCTGAGAAAGCAGAAGCAGCTTTAGCCAACAGATGGAGAAGGCTGGTGGAGTTAGCAGCTTCGTTCACCAAACAGCGATGCCTTGTCTTCTTATGACCCATTTTTAGTTGTTGATCGAGGACATTTCAGGGATTTGACTCATGAATAGCAAATGACTTATGCTGGGTTTGCCAAAAAGCCTTCTCCTTGCTGCAGGAAGGCAGGGCTGCTTTGAAGTAGCTCCTGAACCAAGACAATTTACAGCCTGACAGTTTAAAGCTGCATTGAAACGGGTACTCGTTTCCTCGGGGCGTTATAAATCGCCGCGGTTCAGACACAGGCGGGCCACTGGCCCGGGAGGGCAGGGTGCATGGATGGGGACTGTGTTCTTCTGCTGTCCCACGAAGGCACGTCCACGAGGGAGCCAGAGCCCTTCAATGGGGCTTTCAGAGGGACACACAGGACTACTTTCTGCTGCATTTTCCTTAGTACTCTTTGAGATATACTTGTATCATCTGAACTGCAGGTTGTTCCCGAGTTCAGTGCGGTTTTGAGCTGGAGCTAATACGGGCTCTGACATGAACCCGATGAGCAAATAGGTGTGCTCCCAACTCACAGCCGACAGCAGGCTTTAAAACCGCTACTGAGAGCAAGTTTTTGCGAACAGGCTCAGCTGGCGGCAGAGGGACGCGTTCCCCATTGCTGACTCAGCCCCGGGAGCAGCACCTTGTGTCAGAAAGCAAGGTGGGCACTGACATAGTATTTGCATCTTAAAATAGCAGTACCGTTCAGCACAGCTCATCTGGCAGGGCCTGGAGGCACCCAGAGAGCTCAGGCTGGGAGGAAGGCTCTCACGCCGCTCAAGGACATCTGCCAAGGACATATTCTGTAGCAACAACCTGATTTGGGATGCCAAATCCAGCATTATCAGTATTTTTCTCTAAAGCCTACAGAAAGAGCTATGCATGTACCCCAGGATTCTCCCCCCACATTTCATGGCTGTTTTGCCCATCGCTCTTTGGGGTTTTTTAAATCAAAGAGCCAGCAGGTCAGCGTGCAGGGTGCTAGACCACGCTTTTCATCAAGCCGTGCCTCTCCGGCCTTTGCCTCGCCTTGATGCGAAGGCCAAAGTCAAATACAATCCACCCACCCAAACCAGATGTTAGAAACCTGTCTCTCTCTTCAGCTGTCCTCTGAGGTCTGGCCTCCTGTCAAACGCCCAAAGGGATAGTTTTCTTTTTTATTTTTAAGGCAATGATAATATGTTCAAAGGCTTTTTTCTGTTTGGAGAAGGCAAATCTACACCTGGTCCAGAACTGCTTCAGTACGCACCAGCAAATAACAACCCTCTGTCTCTGAGGGAAGTTTGACCTCTTGACTTGCAAAATAGATGTTTTCTTCCTTAACAGAAATTTTAACAGCTAATTCAGTAGTGCCACAGGAACACAGGTGACAAATCTAGCCCAATCTATTCAGCGTGACATCTTTTTATTCAGCAAACTGTCAAAAGAGAACTTTTATTTTCCCCTCTGGTATGACATTTGTTTCTACAAGCCTTTAAGCCAGAAGAATGCAGAGATGATCTGCTGGGCATTTTGCTCTCCAGGGAAACAGTGCACCATTACAGATTTGCCCACAGATAAAAAAGAGGGGAGCAAAGGGTGGGCAAAGAGAGAGGGAGAGAGTAGAAGGGAGAAGGCACAACGGCAACCAGAAGAGGCAAGCTTGCAGCACCACTGTGTCATCTTATAGTACTTTTTAAGCAAGATGTTCCTTTTGGGTACTTTATGTCCCAAAAAACCCCTAAAACGTAACAGCAGTCTGTGTTGCGCAAAGATGAAAGATGGAAAGCATTATGCTAACCTTAAAATGTAGCTCGGGGGCCTGGTGCATCACGGACTGTTTAGTATTAGCATTATCCAGAAAGGCACTGAAAAATGCATTGCAGGATATTGAAGAAATCTATATCCGGATATTAAAACTAGTATTCAGTAAACTGCTAGGAGTGACTATCACAATATGGTCAGACCACAAACTTAATGAAGCCTAGAAAATAAAGCACCATGACTAATTTGAAGCACATTAAAAGAAATCACATACAAACTCCACCAAATCCATCAACTCAGAAAGGATACTCCTTTGCCTTACTTAGGACGGGTGAGGAGACAGACACATGTGATTTACACAACATGTTGTATTGCTCATTGCTTCATGTTGATTTTCAACAAAAGTACTGCTTGTTCTTGAGGTCTGGGATTTCACACTTGGAGGATTTCTAAGAAAAATGTTTTACAGCTGGAACCAAGGTGATGTGGCCCAAACCCGAAGACCCAGCACACTCGGCGCCTGCCTGCTGCTGCCTTCCCATTACACAAAGCAGTGTCCTCTTTGGCAGCAAGGACGAGTGTCCAGGTTTTAGGACCCACTAGCAGAGCAATAGCATTATCTTAGCAAATGTAGCATGTTATTTGCAATGAGTCAAGAAGTAAGTCAAAGCAAGTCTTCCTGGCCCTGAAAGCCCAGCTTCAGGCTCCTCGAAGGTTGTTTTTTTCTGTGGTGTAGCCCTCCTGTCCACTTTGAATGGGAAAGAAACCACCCGACTCATTAAATGTCAGCTTCTCCATTTTGTCTAAGGGCTAAAATACATTGGGAAAGTAAAACAACCCCACAACATCAAAAAGCACACCTCAAAAACCAACCCTATCCAAAACACCCTTCTCATCTTCATCCTTCAGACAACTCACACTCGGTACTAACTGAGGCTGGAAACTGTCCTGGAAGGACATTTACCTGAGCTGCTCTGCTCTGGTTTTGCTTTATGTTCCACAGAAGAACAACTAGACAGGCTTCAGATGGGTCACGGGCATGAGAAAGCGTGCAGTAACAACAGCGGATGACTTGCTCAAGGCAGCAGTCGGAGCTTTATGAGCTGCAAGGGATCATACAGCAGCTCCGCACAGATACCATGTTAGATAGGAGGTTGTGTGATAAATGCCAGCCTGGAAATTTCCTTATAGGAAAAGGGATATACTGAAGACTTGAAAATAGCAGCAGACAGTAAGGGGTCATAGTTTATGAGAGCAGTTGGAACTACCGCTAATAATTTGTGCCCTGAGTGCTGCAAAACGCCAGGTAGAGTGAACTATGTGAACTCACCAAGATGCAGGTTTGCACCAATTCATGTCATTGCTGAATGATGTCAAATCCAAATGTCAAATCCACTCCACTGGTGAGTTAGCCAGCTCCATATTAGGTTTCTTTCTTCACTTGCAAGTTACAGAAACCATTAGCCTGACATAATGGCTAGGGTTTTAATAGCACGAATCTTTTGGTCATAACCATGAAGAAAAAAAAATAATAATCTGTAAGCCTCAGTGGCAAACAAAAGAATGTAATCTTTATTCTCTTGCCCACTAAATAATTATGCTTACATCATGCTAAAATAAAAGTCCACGTTGTGCTTTCTGCTATTAAAAATACAAGGAAAAGATCAAACTGTCCATATATATGGAATTATAAATCCAAGCCATATATAACCCAGACCAAAGTATGTAATCAGGACATAACAAATGGAGTTTAATACTCAGAGGAAACCACAGCTCTGGAAGACATTTAAAGGAATATTTCCATTTTCCTAGGCACTATATCAGGTTCTTGGCCAGACATTTTTGATTGCGCTGTACTAAAAATATAGTCCTAGTTTCAGAAGACAAAAATTTTAGAAGCATGACGAAATGTGAAAGGTAATTGCAATGCACCGCTGAGCTATTTCATTACATTATCTAACATCTTTAAACAGTAGATTAGCTCACAGTGCAAACATTCTGGTTTCCCTGATGTTTAAGTCCTGGCATCGATACAAGCGGCAGAAACAACCGTGCCCGAAGATTGGGGAGTGGTGCTAGCGAGCTTCTGGAGCAGGTTTCCTCGGCAGAACGGGCAACGCTTTCCATCCAAGAACTATGTGGAAGAGCTACAGCCCCTTTGTAAATGCAGTCCGGGAAGATGGCTGGGAGAGGTGTGTGATCACTTGCCAAGCCCTCCTTAGCAAAACTGAAATGGCCAAACGGTTACGGGCATCGCATGGGTTCCGCTGCAGACATAAAACTGAAGGGAGCCGATACGAAAAGCTGTCGGAGGGCCTGCCGGAGCCCTCAGCCCCACAGAGCACGCTCGCCGGTGGTCGAGAACTGCCTCCCCCCTTACCTTCCTTCATTTAATCCTAACTTCTTTATCTTTCCAGAAAGAGAGGGCACAGTATTAAGGTGATCATGTCTTAAGAACTAAGGCTGCCCCAAATGAGAGATATTTAATTCTTGAGAAAAGGTAAAAAGCACAATTAGAAACAGCAACTGTGGCTATAACAGAAGGGACTCCCTTGAGTCAAATCCAGTTGGTGGCCGGTCACCAGTGGTGTTCCCCAGGGCTCAGTGTTGGGGCCGGTCCTGTTCAATATCTTCATTGATCTGGACGAGGGGATCGAGTACACCCTCAGTCAGTTTGCAGATGACACCAAGCTGGGTGGAAGCGTCGATCTGCTGGAGGGCAGGGAGGCCCTGCAGAGGGACCTGGCCAGGCTGGGTCGTTGGGCCGGGACCAACTGTATGAGATTCAACAAGGCTCAGTGCCGGGTCCTGCACTTGGGTCACAACAACCCCAGGCACTGCTGCAGGCTGGGGGAGGAGTGGCTGGAGAGCTGCCTGGTGGAAAAGGACCTGGGGGTGTTGGTTGACAGCCTCCTGAACATGAGCCAGCAGTGTGCTCAGGTGGCCAAGGCCAATGGCATCCTGGCTTGTATCAAGAATAGTGTGGCCAGCAGGACCAGGGAGGTGATGGTGCCCCTGTACTCGGCACTGGTGAGGCCGCCCCTTGAGTACTGTGTTCAGTGTTGGGCCCCTCACTACAAGAAGGACATGGAGGGGCTGGAGCGTGGCCAGAGAAGGGCAACGAAGCTGGTGAAGGGTCTGGAGCACAAGGCTGGTGAGGAGCAGCTGAGGGAGCTGGGGGTGCTCAGCCTGGAGAAGAGGAGGCTGAGGGGAGACCTTGTTGCTCTCTACCACTGCCTGAAAGGAGGCTGTAGCAAGGTGGGGGTTGGTCTCTTCTCCCAAGTAACAAGCGATAGGACAAGAGGAAACGGCCTCAAGCTGCGACAGGGGAGGTTTAGGTTGGATATTAGGAAAAACTTCTTCACTGAAAGGGTAGTCAGGCACTGGGACAGGCTGCCCAGGGAAGTGGTTGAGTCTCTATCCCTGGAAGTATTTAAAAGCCAGGTAGACATGGTGCTTGAGGACATGGTTTAGTGGTGGACTTGGCAGTGATAGGTTAACGGTTGGACTCCATGATCTTAAGGGTCTTTTCCAACCTTAACGATTCTACGATACACCTGCAACAAATAACACACTTCAGGGGATGAGATTTGCACTATACAAATCCCTGTTTACCTAGGAAATCCGCATTTACAATGGCTGCGGTTACTTTTTCCTTCTGCTCTCTTTGCCCTCCCACCTGTTACAACAAGAAGTGGCGGGAGCCCTCCTGCAGCCGCTCCGTTATTCACGGCTACTTTCCCTTCCTCTTCACTCTCTGGCTGGGAAGTCCAAGAAATGGATCTAGTTATCGGACAAAAAGCAGGGAGACAAGCATTAGTCTCCGCTTATTGAGGGAAAGAAGAATCACTAAACAAACTTCTGTTTCCTTTGTGCGGCCAGGCTCAAAAATTAAATAACTGCTCCCCTCCTTAAGCGCAGGGTAAACTTCTAGGGAACCCGCACGCAGGCGGATCCAGCATGGCGTGGGACGCAGGGAATGAGCAAACATCTCTCAAGAAAGGAAAATGGAGGAGAAACATCAAGGTCTTTAGTTAAAAGTACACAGTAGCTATATGTTGCTACCATCTAGTATACGATATTGCAGTTTATTGCTCTATAAAAGCCAGTTTTAATCCTGGAGGCTGTCTTCAAGCAGCAATTTAAATGTAGGGTTTCAAACATGATACACAAAACTGAAGACTCATTTTAGACAAGATGGAATGAATTGTATTTCGAATGTTATTTTTCTAAAAATGTACAGTCTGCCACAAAAACTAGTCAGAAAAACTACATCCAGAATACGAGGTGTCAATGGTCAAGCGTATCCTCATTAGAGGGTGGCCAAGTGATATTTATTTAAAGTGTTATGCACTATGAATTAAACATTTATTTTGTATCACCCAGTAAAATATGTGAACCTCATTTTGGCAGCTGTGCAAATTCTACCCCGACTGCATTGACGACTGACTGTACTTCCTTTGACTTTCATACAGTCTCTCTTCTCGTTTTAAGAGAAAAACCTAGAAATCAAGAATGCCAAAAATGCAAACATTCGTGGATCAGCCCACAGTATGCAAAAGGAGGATGAAAGCAGATCACCCCTCAAGACATCATCTTTATTAAGGTTGCAGATGGAATTACAGTGTGATAATTTAAGTCTTCGAAGACTTGGCAACCTCATCCTGTAAGAGTGACTCCTCTAAAAGATCTGGGAACACAGACCTTCTGCTCCTGGATCGGTGGCTTAAACAGGGACTATATTAAACATAACCTTGGAGATCTGACCATCGGTTCCTTCTCCCCCTAAGGAGAGAAGGGGCCTCACAGATTTTGGCCAGATACCCCCCACAGATCCTCCTGCCCAAGGTGGCTAAAGCTAGAGATGACAGCCTGCAAGAAACTCATGTCAGCCTGCTATTAATATTTACCCAGTCTGAGAAGTGTTTTGGCATGGTTTTAACAGGATTGCAAGATTTATTCCATTTCAAATGCTCTTTGGACCATAAAGCAGAGCAGTGCTGCCGTGTGTCACTGTTTTGTTGAATCAGCAGTAGAAACATGCCACTTTTTCTACCTCGGAACAGGCTTGGAGGGCAGAATTAGCCTCCGCTACCCGAGGGACCGCGACGGCAGATGACAAACTAGTCGATAGAAAAACTCTTAACAAGAGAAACTGAAATAGAAGCTGTTGACACCTACTTCTCTTGGGCAAAGCAAATTCAAAAGGCACGTTGTGACAGACCAACATTGCTTCAGCGCCTGTGGTACAAAAGAATTGTCACCACATGTACTGCCCATTGTAGGGTGGTTTATGATGAAGCAGGAGTAACGGGGTGGGACGTTCTTAAAAAGCACAGGAATGGGAAAGAGAGGGTTGCAAGCAGGACTGCTGGGATTTGCTTTGTTTTCTTTAATTGAACGGGCATTAGCTTAAGAAGAAAAGGCATTTACAAAGGCCAAGCCACAATTTGAACACTAGGTGTTGGTAGTTACTAGCTGACAATAGGGAAATGGGGTTTCATTATTGATTTAAAGGTGTAATGAGATCCAAGAGCTGAAAACAGGGGCACCACACTGTCAAAGCGGCTAAACTTTTGAACAGCTTCACCAAAATGGAGAAAGTGGGCAAGATAATACACTACTGCCCAACTACTCAGACTTCAAAATTCGATTAAAAACCTTTTGTTTTTTAATACACTTTATTTAAAGTTTCTGGGAGCTGCTGCACAGCCTCTGTGCACAGAGCATCCCGGCTGCTTAGATGTGACCATCCTGTCTGGCCCTGAACCCGCAAATTCTCTGTATAGCTCATTACTTTACGCAATTGCCTTTATCTTGCTCAGCTTGTTCCTACCGCTCACAGCCCTGTGTTAATAAACCTTTATTACTACATCTGATATTTCAGATCTTCAGCAGTTGTCTGCCAGGATCAGGGAAGATTTGGTGGTGTTAAATGTATTTGTGGTAGCAAAACGTATCGGTGGAGATCAGAGGGGCAAAGGTGCTTTGCTCTGAAAAGTTGCTGAGCATCTCACACCAGACCAAGTCCGATGTAAGATACAGTCCTTTTTTCTAAGAGGTCTGGCTAGTTAGCCATGCTGAAGGCCACTGTTGGTCAGCAGAGCTGGTGACAGGAATAATTCCTATTCCAGGACAGACGGGAGAATAAATCCTTCCCCCAGAGTGCTCTCCTACTGCAACGTGGGATATGCCTCTCTCTTAGGACCACTTAAGTACCTCTCACCTAATCAATCATCCGTCTGTGGAGAAGATCAGGAATTAACCTCTCTCTTGTCTCTCCCGAGCAAAATTGGATTAGGCTGAGGTTCTTGAGTTAAGTTTCACCCAGGTATCTCTGTATTAACAGCCTGTGATGCACGCAAGATCAAATGAGCAAAGTCCAGGAGGGGACACGACTAAGTGCTCTACAAGCTACGACTAAGTGCAAGCGCTGCCTGCTTTCCCAATTGCTTATGCTCCGTGCAGAAAAAGCAGATTTAGAGCTGTGGCTCCAAGGCTGCAGCGTGGTGGATCTGTATCAGCCGCAGTATTGCTCTGCTTCCCTCCCTGCCGCGGGGAGCACGGCACAGCGGTGCCAACCGCAAGCATCCGATTTCATAACGAGTAGAGGCACGACAGCAGCCAGCTCTGGGCACTGCCGTATGCCGCACCTCGTGGAAAAACCATTGTCAAACACTGTGCAAAGCCAGTTAGTTACACGCTGCCAAGAATCAGCTGAAAGCAGTCGCAGTCTCCCCATCAACGTGGATGGGCGACTCCCACGAACTTTCGGGGACACAATATTCCTCCAGACACCGGCAAGTCCAGTTGTGCATTTTATGCCGCTTCAGTAATGACATCGGTTTGAAGCGATCCAAGCCTCAGCCCCGAAGGATAAGTATTTGAGAGCAGGAACTCCAAGTTAAGCTGTGGGCACAAAAAGTGACTTGGGATTAAGCAGCATTTTGCTTTGCTTAGACTATTACCCTGGGTGGAGCACTGCAGCTGGTCCAGATATCCCTGAAAGGCACTTTGCTGTGCAGTACAGCTGTATCCTCTGAGTTTTGTCAGTGCTGGAGACCAAAAAAAAAAAATCCTAGTTTGATTTTAAAAGAGCAGCGGATAGGGAATGCTGACTCGGGATTTTAGCTTTTTCCTCCACACCCCACCACATCCCAGTAGTGTTAGAAAAGTTCCCAGACCAAAGGAAGAGGATAAGGAAAAAATAATTCTTTGGGCTCTTCCAACAGAGAGCAGAAGACACTAAGTGAGAATCTGTATCAGTGCAATGCACCAAAACTCAGCAAACTGCCATTAAAATGCAGCCTGATTCGCGTCCAGAGAAAACCAGCATTCTCTACGATTTTTTTTCCCCTCTCGCAAGGCCTGCCAGCAGCGCATGATGCCTCAGCTGCACTGCGATGTGGGGAAGCTCGGCAGACAGCGGGATGAGCCTCCATAAATGAGAAGCAGCAGGTTCAGAACAGGGGGGAAGGGAAGGGAAGGGATGAGAGAAGGAAGCAGATTACCGGCTGCGGCCAAGGATATACTCGTCGTATAGAAAGGAGATGAAAGGCTTTACTTAAAGTGCCAACGTCAGTTCAATGTATTTATAAGGATTCAAACAAGTCCCACCGGTGCAGAACAGCCCGAAGGAGCTTTGCGTTCGTGTAATTTAATGGCTCTTTGTTCACTGAAGTCAAAAAGCAGCGGTGGATTTCAGCGAGTCCCTGGCCAGGCCCTGCGCTGCTTCCAGGACTAAAACAGACATCGCTGGAGAGTGCACTGGACTACGGAGGGGCAGTTTGAATTAAAAGGCTGTTGTAAAAGAAACCCTTTGATAAGAGCAATTAATGCTATCCTAATTATGTCTCTTCCCATACTTGCCACTATTCTTGCTGCCTGCTGACTTGTACAGCCACGAAGGCACTCCTCCCAGGCAAAAATAAGAAACTACAAGCGAGGCGGGGACTTTAAAAATATACTTTTGCCAATTTCTTTTCAATCCAGCATACTGAATACAAGATATAAAAAAAAACCCACTCTGCAGCCTTTTGTTCTGTGATGTATTTTTATTACTGGCAAAACCATTAAGCTTGAGGTTTTCTTATTTTATCTTTGCATTCAGTTTTTTGGGGTGGTTTTTTTTTTTTTTTTTTTTTTGGTAATCAAAATGGCAATAGTTTATTATATGCTTTGAGGTTTCCTGCACACAAAAAGAAAAAAAGTCTATGCTACTATTCCTGTCTCTAATTCATCCCTTTTGCTTGCTCTGCTGTGGGCAAGACTTCAAATCATAACCAGCAATTTCGTCTGCCTCCCAGTTACCAAAAATTACTGCTGCACCCACTGGTGATTCACAGACTGAGAGCGACACACATGCACACACGTTTGGTACTGGGACATCCATCTGAACGAGCAGATGCCTGGCAGCTATATCTTTCGTTCATTAAAACATCAAGGCAAAAATCAAGGCACTTCTATGAGAAATATATCTGCCAGAATATCTGCTTATTTCTAAGGCAGACATGGAAAGGGAGAGAAACCCCTCCAACATCAGTGCATTTAAACAAAACCCGAGCTCCAGTTAGCCAGGACGTCCCTCAACCTGTCTGGAAGATCACCCTCCAGTAAGGGATGGCTCTGCATCCCCCTTAAACACACTGCGAAGTACTGCCTAACACCGCACTACAGCACGCCATCTTCCATACGGTATCTGCAGAAGAACACGCTCATTTGCATCCCCAGAACAATAGATAAATTAATGGAGATGACTGCAATTCATACAGCCTTGTGTCTGCAGCAGTGGAAAGGTCAAACAAATTAAGGCTCTGAATTCTGGGCAGAGATTTCAAGCTGGCTCTCTAACACTCGCAACACAAGGGAATAATTAGAAAACATCCATCAGCTCCATTTCCGTTAGAAAGCCCGTTTCTGTTAACATGGTGATGAGCTGTCCTCTGCATAGCTAGATCTGCTGTCAGATTATGGTCAATTATTTCTCTTCAAGTATTTCAACTCGCAAACACAGACTTTACTTCCTTCAGCTCTCAGATCTCAGACACACCGACCACACACAATACCCCTGACAGAAAGAGCACCGAAACCCCGCAGAGCCAGCGGACAGGCTAAGCCCCTGCAGAAAACCACTGCAACTCCTACGGACATCAAGGAGGGGAAAATGGTCCCTGCATTAAAAAAACCTCTAGGTACTTTAAAAAAAAAAAAATCCCAGGATTTCCACGCTAAACACACAAAACCTGCAGCACCTCCCTCCTCGTAACTGTGAAGCCTTATTCAAACGCTCAGTCCTCTTTTACAGGGAAGCATCCTGCTGAGCCCATAGGATGTTTTTAGATTGGGGGACAGGAGAAATACAGGACACTGCAGCTTAAAAAGCACATTTTATAAAAGCTGTTCCATGTGAGAGCTTGCACACCCAGACATTTCACTCCCCACAGAGCTGGCACAACCTTATTTTTAACAGACCAAACCAACCTGTCCCCCCTGGGACGCAGAAGGCTGCTCAGAAGAGATCTGCTGTTTTGGCACTGCCTTGGGACTCCAGGCTTTTGTATCTCACAGCTGAGAAGGAGACTGCCAGTTTCTGGAAATCTGGGTAGGGATCCATAAACCTGAGCGATGTCCCCAGCTACACGGTGAGGAAGGTGCCAGGAAAGATTTGATGCAGGAGTCTCAGCAGCGTGACCGAAAGGAGACGAAATCCCTCGCCAGTCACCTTGGCAAGGAAAAAACCATGATCTGAAGAGATTATTTAATATTAAAGCCTCTTCTGCCCCAGGAGAGCTCTTGGAGAGAAATCATAGGGGAAAAAAAGGGAGGAGAAGCCCATGTGAATGCTTTCCCCACCACGCTGCTGCTGTGCAGGCAGTGATGGGACACACGTACCTGCTTGTTACATGGCTGAGCTCTCTGCTTTCTGCAGCGTCTCTGTGTCGACCATGAGCTCCCACTGACCCAGCATCTCCTGGGATGCCCCTTATTCCCCCACATACTAAACTTGCTTTCCAGCTCTTGACAGACACAGGGATCAGCAGCAGAGTCCCGCCTGGAGCACTGAGCAGCAGACAGGTCCAGATCTCCTTGGATCTGGGATTCCCGAGAACGGGCACTTCCATTCAGCATCATCCCTATGCTGAAAGAGTCACTCTTAAGCCCACTTACTCATTAACTTATTCCCTGGCACAGGAAAGCTCACAACTGATGCACATTTTTTTCTTGTAGCATGGCTGCCAAGGCTAATATTGATATCTGGCCATAATCCTTCCTAACCCCATGGCGAGCTTTGGCAGATCAGCATGTTACAGCAACAAGGTTTAGGGGTTAATGGGTGCTACATAAAAAGCATGCCCTTGGAAGTTTTAAAACGTGTTTCTTCTTAAACGTTAGGACGATGCCTCCCACCGTGCCTTTTCCATGCCGTCCGGCCAGCTGCAGCACTGCCCTGGTCCCACCTTTCCAGTCTGCATTTGTGTCCCTTTTCTCCCAATTTATTTTTTTTTTTAATTTCATTTAAAATGTTTGTTAAGTGCTGGGTCAGCTGAAGCTCCATTACCTAGAAATGGCACCAAAAGAGAAAACACCCAGACTTTTCTGCCTTTGGAAATAAAAATGTTTTGACTGCCAAAGAAAAGAAAGAGTTACACCCATGTAAACCCTTCACTTCAGAAGAATTAATACAGCCAATTGTTTTTGGATGGACTGCCAGCTAACCACAAAAAAAAAAAAAAAAAAAAAAAAAAAAAAAAAAAAAAAAAAAGAAATAAGAAAAGAAGAGGCCCAAGCGCTGTCCTCTCCCATTAGACTCACTCCAGTTTCTAGCTTCTACTGGGTTCCTGTTCAGGGGGAAATCCTCCGTCACCTCTGTCTAGACTACTCACCTGATTTTTTGCTGGAAGAAATACTGCTGAAAATTTATACCCTCAAGAAGCTGAGATGTAGCTTCCAGGACCATAAGCCTTTCAAAGCACACATGCTAGAACAGACATACAAGCTATATATTATACACTTACAGTATTTTATATACATGTCTCTGTAGCATCAACCCTAGTGAAATTCCCTGCTACGCTATTTCCTTGCTGACCATCAATTCAAACATTTGCATCCACAAAATGCTTCAGAAAATGACCCTTTAAAATAGTTAGAAGTTGCATGTGCAATTCCTAGCACGAGTTATTCTACATACTATGGGATTCTAGCCTTACCCCAGACACCTCCTGCAGAGCCAGTTAAGCTAAAGATCTGTCCAGAAGGACATGTAATCTTGCATATAATCACTGCTGAATACGTAGCCATACTATCACAGCTAAATTCCCAGCCTGGATAATTAGAGATTTTATTCCTCTATTGTCCAACTGCAGATTTCATTACAGACTCTATGAACGCCTCTCCTTTAACTTCCCTGATAATCATTAGCAATAATTAAGCAATGATGATGCAGAAGACAGAAATAAGAGGTTAATCAGAAGGCAGTGATTTTTTTTTTTTTTTCCCTTTTTAAACAAATCCAGTGCCAGCACTCATACTCATGAGCTGATATTTTCACAACTGCCGGGCAAAAACATGTGGCAGGGGAAAAGAAACCCCCAAGAAATCAGGCTCTGTTGTCCCCCTTGGCTTTAACGCTGAGAGGCAATGCTGAGTGCGTATCTCATTAGCTTGTTTTAGCCCGTGCTACGTAAGAGGATCTGCTTCAACACCTCTCCTTACGTCGACTCACAGTACAATGGGGACACTGCATTTGGCCACCTCGACATAAATGACTTGTATTACAACAGGGCACTGGACTGGCTGTCAGAGGGGCTGACAGCAGCCGGACTTCATTACTCATTTCACGTACTCGCTCTCCTGCGGCGCTGAGCATCCTTCGCCTTGGCACTGCAAAGGATCTCGCTGCTGCTCTCTCATCGTTCTGTGCTTTCTGCTGTCTGCCCGCTCCCCAGAAAGAGAGCTAAGGGCTTTAAACGTGAACTAGATCAGCTACTTGACCCTTTCGTCCAGACAAAGTGGTGAGATAAAGAGGATTCTCTGCATCGCACATAATTCTCTTCAGCAACCCAAGCTGAAGGAAACACATTAAAATGCATCACTTGCAATTAAAAGCATGCTGACTAGAATTTTTCCACTTAAAAATAATTTAAAAATTCAGCTCTTGAGTACGTTTCCTTTCCTTCCTCCCTGATTTGGAAGGTTCAAATTCTGAATAATCATTATTCTGAATAATTCACCCACAGGCACAGCCCTGAAACTCCTCACAAACTAGGGCATCTCAACTATATTCAAAATTCCCAAGTGCTGCTCTAACTTGCTTATCAAATGTCTCATTAAGAAGACGGTGGAGACAATCAGTCTATGCACTGGTGGCTCAAATATCGCACTCTGTTGCTCAATTTCGTCCTGGTTTTTTTTCTAGTTTCCTTCAAAAAAAGGGCAAGCAGCTGTTCCAGCAGACAGCTCCCGGATTTCCCTCGATGTGCGTCAGTGGTATGATGCATGCTACTTCTCAATCTGGCGGCCATCCTTCAGACAGAAGGCAGTAAGACTGTGGTCATATCTAAGCTACTGAAAATCTTGGACATAATCTGTAAAGTAAGCCAGACAGACAGCTTTCTGTGCTTGCGCTTTCTAAAAATGAATCACAAAAAGCCACGACAGTACATAGAACAGCTTAAGCCAACCAGTCAAAAATAAAGCCAAAGTAGAATAGCACTGCCAACGTTGCTCCACTGTGTCATTTCACATTCAGGAAGGTCCTACAAGCGTTTGCAGAGTCTTAAATTAAGCCATCAGTACCAAACCGGACAGCATGTAGACATTCACCAACACCATTCAGTGAAGCAACGTGGCAGGTCTCCAAGCTTTGCCTTCCTACAGCCATTTTATCCTTAGTGCCTTTTAATAGCGTCTTTTCAAGCGCAGCTTCACCTTTAATTAATACAAGACGTACCAACTGCACAATAATTCTGCATCCTCTTCCCTCCCCAAAAATATTCAGCCTGAAGGTCAGCTTATCGGTTTCATATTGAAAACCCAAGACACAGCCAAGAGTCCAAGATGCAACTGAGCTCAGACTTCCTACGTAAGGGAATGAGGCTTTTCAGCCATGCAATGACATGGCTAAGGCCACAGCAAACGGTGGAAATGCTGCAAAATAGATTTACACATCCTTGCTGGAAAACCTCAAGAGCAGCAGTTATCTGTTCTGGGCCCACTTCTGCCCACAGAGGATGACAAACTCACACTGATGTCAACGAAAATTTGTCATACCCTGTGAGGGAAAAATTTACCCCATGAGCCAAAAGGGGAAAAGTAGCTGTCAGTCTGCCCTGACGAGGTGCAGCTGACCCAGGAAAGGAGCCAGACCTCATATATCCTGAGATTAGCTGATAAACCCTAAATGAAACTATTTTGCCCCAAGCAATATTCTGACAGGGCAAAACCACGTGTTTAGCAGACACTTTCTTTACCTCATGCACTGTTGACATGCTGAG
This sequence comes from Platalea leucorodia, assembly GCF_965183815.1. Lineage (NCBI taxonomy): Eukaryota > Metazoa > Chordata > Aves > Pelecaniformes > Threskiornithidae > Platalea > Platalea leucorodia. The sequence goes on from NC_138831.1 coordinate 48,254,813, forward strand.
AAATGTGCACGGGTGTTAACCCAAAAACCTGTTAGGTGTTAACCTGACACACACAAGAGTTTCTGCCTAGTGGTAGTACAGAGGGTCAAATTAAATATCACTCACAAGGCAGGAATTTTTGCCAGGACTGCAATGGAGTGTCTACGTCACATGTGAAGGCAAGATCTGTTCCACTTCCTCGCCACCTCCTGCCTAAAAATTCAACCCAGATGACAACATCCTAACGCTGTCCCCATTGCACACAAGCCCAGAGAAGGTGTCTTGCTTCAGTTCCTCATGTACTGGTCCCTGCCTGACATTCTTTCAGATTAGGATTACAAAAATCCTCCTACCTACCTACAGAAGGCTCATCACAATTTAGATTTTGATAAAACGCAACATTAAACCCACCACAACCAGAGTCACGTTAGATAGGTGCAAGTGGCCAAACAGAATGCCAAAGTGGTAGTCGATTTGGCCATGCAGTGACCACCCAACGTTCCCCGTCCCTGCCTCCCTCCCACCTCCTCAGGGCGTTAGTCACTCAGAAGACATCAGAACAAAGCCACGTTCAGGCTCGCCAGATCAGGTTTTGTTTGCTTCAAGACCACAGTGCTAGACAGCTGTTGCACATTTTACCCTAAAGTTTGAGTGAGCTCTTCACAAGATTACAGAAGGTTTGGTTATGAAGGGCCTCTGAAGGACTCCAGCCAACCTCCTGCTTGAAGCGGGGCTATTGGCACAGCTTTGAACCCCATGAGCTTCATTATGTGGCCATTGCTCCGTGCACCACCAGGAACCACCGAAGAGTTTGGTTCCGTCATCTTCACATCTGTCCTTCAAATAGTTGTAGGTGGCTGTTAGATGACTCCTTAGCTTCTTCACCAGAGGAAACACATCCAGCTCCCTCAGCTCCTCCTTGGAGGACATCTGTGACTCATGGGTCACTGGCCATCTTGGTGGCCTTCTGCTAAACCCTCTGCAGTTTCTCCATGACCTTTTCGAGCCGAGGGGATAATATTTTAGATGCATCTCACCGGTGTCAAGCAGGGGGGGTAAAAACTTGCCCCATCCCGCTGGCCAGGCTTCTAACGTAGGTAATAAACACTTCATCTGTGATAATTGCACTCTGGGCTTGTACCCAACCTAGTGCCCACCATGACCCCTAGGTCCTTTTCAGCCAGTACTGACACAGGCATCATTCCACTCCACGTGCAGGACTTTACATTTTTTTCCTCCTAAACCCCATAATACTTCTGTCAGCCCAGCCGTGAGCTGACCGAAGTCCCTACACACCCTCTACATAAAATGAGAACAGTTTGCTTCAAAATACGTTCTTTGTATGATCCTCCCTTTACCCTTCCTTGACCTGAAAGGATCCCTGCACACACATTAAATCCCCTAGCGATATCCTACGACACCAGACTGAAGTGTTTCTCCTCTGTCATCCACTTTCCCCATTTAAAAAGTGATATATACACACACAGATACATGCATAAAAATCTGGGTAACACAGCACTTCCTTGCCTTGAAGGTGTAGGTAATGTTAAGTTTATTGGAAGGCATTACAGATGCAAAAGTAATGTGACAATATTAACATGTGTGCCTTCCCCTGAACCAGTGGTGTTTCCCGCATAAGACAAACTGTAAAGGTATTAAATATATTTAAAGCATAAGGGTTATAAGCAGTTCAATTTGGAACATTTTTGCTTTTAGACTATATTCAAACCAGCCTTTATGTAATCAGAGAAAAAACAGGGCAGTTTAATCCATAACATTTTTCTCCCCTGTAAATAGGCATTCAATCAACAGAAGACAAAACACGGCATCCTGGAAAACCACTTAAATGATCAGATTTGGCAAGCGAAGCCCTGGTCTTCCTTACGGTCTTCATTACTTTAGGAAAAGAAAGGAAAGAAAGAAGCACTGGACTTCTTTTGAGAACAGCTGTTCATCTTAAGGGGGATGTGAAGAGCTGCTCTTCCACATCACACCCTCTTGTGTACAGTTGCTGGAGGGCTACGCACTCAGCAGCACAGCCAGGACACGGTAACACCTCAGCCCCTTTGCTCTCGCAGGCTGCTTCATCTGCTGAGAAAGGTGGGGTAAACCCCCAAAACTAAAACAGGGAGGGTTGAGAGCTGCCCCTGCACCCCACCGCGCAACTGCAACCGTAAGCCACATCCTGCATTTTCGGCTCAACACTTTCAGTTGACGTCCTACAAAGGGCTGTCGAGGAGAGGAGCGGAGCGCAGACGTATACGTGGATCAGACCCCCCCAACCACGGCATCCCACAGCTGGAGAGGAAAGATTAAAGAAGGGATGGAGGTGGGGAGAACACGTCCTTCTCCCTCCTCCACCGTGCAGATATGCCTGTCTGCTTTTCCCTGCCGCCTCTCCTACGCTCTTTCAAAGCAGGCTCATTTCTGAGTGGTACAGGCTGTGCTGGGAGCTGCAGGCTGGAGGTCTGTAGCCTGGTGGCCCTGGCACGCATCCCGCCTTCTAGGGAGGGGACACCGCGCTGGGGAGGCTGAAGCCGCAGAAGGCAAAATCCCAGTGTCAGCCCCGCACCGCCGGCCCCAGCGCAGGTGCACCTCCCCGGGCAGTAAGCGTGGTGCTGGATGTGTGCCCAAGGGGATGTGCTTTGACTTAAAGCTCATCCCAGCGCCCTCAGGACGTCACCTCTGAAGGCTGGGTCCAGGCACTAGCCGCCACGTCTCACTGCAAATGCTCTGTTCTCATTTATGGCCTCTTGGACTGACAGCTGTTTAAAAGTTCTTTTTCCCCTTCTTTTTTCTTTTTTTTAAAAAAAGGAAGATGCTGACACTGCAAGTGACCACCCAGGCTTTCAAAGCACTGCAGGAGGCCAAAAAGGAAAGTCACCCATCAAGCTGCTTGTTATCCTGATGTGTCTTTACAAGAAAGGCAGTTCCCACAATCAGTCCTATTTACTGCAGGCTGTAATTTTGCCTGGATGGCAGGACAAACTCCTCGGGCACTGCTCTAGTTGCGTATGAATGCTTTTGAGGCAATATTTAAAATTAATGAAGACAGGTTTTGGGTCTCCCCCCTGCAAATGTTCAATGTCCATGTGCTGACTATCAGTTTTAACAGACTCGCATGACGCTTGCCGGTGCAGAACGTGCAAATACCCAGCCTGACGAGGAAAAATTGTGTGTGTGATGGTGCTAAGAGAGTGACAGACCTGTAACTTTTAACGCCTCAGCCTCTATCTCAAGACCACAAGCCCCAAGAAGAAGTGCAATTTTACTTGGCATGGACGGGGATGACTGAGCAAGGCGACACATACAAGGAAGGTTTCAATCTCTTCTGAAAATCTCTGCCGTAGTAAGCCAATGACAGGGAACATATGGCTCGCAGCCATATTATTTGTTTTAGTTTATTATGCATAGCACAATACTCACAGTAACAAGTGTGTGTCAAGATGTGGCCCGTCAAATGTGTTGAAAACATTTACTGGGCCATTAGCAATGAAAAGGTTCCCTGCCCTTGTATTACAGAGATAGAGGTTTACCGCATGCAACCCAAATTTCAATGCATTGCCCAATTTGCAGCCAACAGCCCCAAGTCTCAAATGTTTTATGAGCAAGCAACTTGGACTCCTTCTCTAGAATGCGTGTGAGCAATTTCAATTGGAGTTGCGTTCACACATCCAACTGGCAACTGCCAATTGCGAAAGGATTGCATTTTCCAGTGGTTTACCAAATGGTAAACTCCAGTCCAAAGGCCATTTAAGAAGCTTCAGTTAACTGTAAGAGCATGAATGAGGCAGGGAGGGACCTCTAAATATCAGCTAGTCCCACCACCGTGCTCAAAGGAGGGCAACTAAAGCAGGTTGCTCAGGACCCTGCCCAGTTGGATGCTGACTGTCTGCAAGGATGGAAACTCCACAGCCTCTCTGGGCAACTGGTTCCCATGTCTGACCACCCTCAGTAATGAAGTTTTATCTTATGTTTAAATATAATCTCCTGTATGCTAGTTTGGGCCCGTTGCCCCTCGTCCAGTCACTCAGCACCACTGAGAAGCAGCTGGCTCCATCTTCCTTACCACCCCACCAGGTATTTATACATGTTGCTGAGATCCCCCCAAGCCTCCTTTCTCCAAGCTGAACAGCCCCAGCTCGCTCTGCCTCTCCCCGTACACCAGATGCTCCAGTCCTCACACCCTTCTCAAGGCCTGCCACTGGACCCACTCCAGTATGTCTATGTCTCACTCGTAGTGGGGAGCCCAGCGCCGGACCCAGCACGCCAGCCGTGCCTCCCCGGGGCTGAGCAGAGGTGAAGGACCACCTCCCTCGACCTGCTGGCAATGCTCTGCCCAGCGCATCCCAGGATGCTGCTGGCCATCTTTGCCGCAAGGGCGCGTTAATGTCTGGTGTGCAACTTGTCGCCCACCAGGACCCCATGTCCCTTGTCTGCAACGCTGCCTGCCGGCCAGTCGGTCCCCAAAACATTACCTGTATAAACTCAGTAAGCAACTAGTCTTCTTTCAGATCAAACCCTTGCCTCGGTCATTATTTGCACTCGCATAGCCAGAAAATACAAATGCAAACAGCTGACTCACCAAACGCACGTGGCAAAACCCCAAGTCTGCCCAAAGCCTCACCCATTGCACTGAGTTGTTAGAAAAGGCCACCCGTGCAGACACCTGAAAGGTTCTTTTCTTGGTGCGAGGAAAGTACGAAGCTCAGATCAGTTATGGTTCAGAAAATCAGCCTAACACTGTAATCAGTGTAATTAAATGGGCTTTGAACCACTGAAGGGAGAGCACATGAGGAAATAACACCATAAAACAACATGTAATGACGGTGTTAGCGCAGCAATTACTGTTTTCAGACTTAAAAGGGAACAGCAAGGTAACAAAGAGCAGACCACTCAAATCAAAGCTTGAGAGAGCATATTAAAAAAAAAAAAAAACAAACAAAAAACAAACAAAAAACCAAACAACAAAACACTCAACCAACCTTAAAATTGTCTCACTTCAAATTTGCATTCTCTCTCCCTGAGAAGATGATTATAACCTTTTGCTCTTTGCAAGCAAGACAAATTATATTATTGTGATAAAAATTCAGGTCCTTCTGTTGCACCAGTAAGACACACACGGTATGGCACTGCACTGGCCCCTGCTACAAAGGTCCCGGAGATCTAGAGAACAGCACAGCAGCATTTCTTCCCTGAGATAGCTTCTGGACACAAAAGAGTTAAAGTCATAAGCTGCTATGACTTAAGGGATGCTCGGCTCCTTCACCCAGCGTGCAGAGCACCACGCTGACCCATATAGGAAACCTAGAAGAAGCTCTCCCAGAGGTGAAACTGAATTGCACACCCCCATTATTTGATTTCTAGCTGCATGTGTAACAAAATTATAAGGGGAGGGGGAAAATCCAGTTAATTTTACCAAAACCTAATTGGGAAGGGAAGCCAAACAACCTACCACATCTCTCCTTTTCCTTTCAATAAAAGCTCCCTGTGTCAAAGCCTTAACATCTTGTAAGTGCATGCCAGCAAATCCATTTAAAGCTCAAACACAGAATTTTATTCTTCTGTGCCCGCACAGCAAAAGAGATCATTCTTCCTTTGTCGTGCTGGAAGGATTTGGGCTGAAAACTGGCAAGAACCAAATTTTAAAGCTGGGTCACTACTTCCCTCGCCTTTTCATCCTGGTAGGGTCTCAGTAGCAACCTTCAGTTTCAGTCAAAGGAGATTAGGGAGAGGTTCACGAGCAGCACAGTGAGAAAAATAGAAGTGTTACCTTTAATAATTACCAAGAAAGACTTTCATGATGTTACCATAGGAATTAATCCTTATATTAATATTTAAGGCATGAACAAAGCAAGGACTCTGGAAGAAATGATGGGGGGGAAAAGTGCTAGCAGTTTGCCACTGCAATGCACTAATTGTAACTGCAGGGAAAAAAAAAAAAAGATTGTGACCCCCGAGGAAATTGTGCTGTCTGGATGACAGGGTGAGCTCAAAACCAGAACCACTTTCTTCCCCTAGACATCTTCTCAAGCGAGTAGCAAAGCCTACCTAGATTTTTACAAGCCTCCAGAACTGTACTCCTTTCTATACAGCTTGTTGGAAATACATGCCAACAACACAGAGCACTCTTAAGCAAACCATATAAATTACGAGGCAATGAGATGCGAAGAACAGAGTTCCTTTCCAAATTCTGCAGGGTTGTTCTGAGTAAAGACAAAGTTTGGCACCATACCAAGTCCTAAAAAAGCAGGAAGGTGTCGGACCAAATTTTAAACTGTATCTTAAAAAGATTAGAAATATCAGACAGCCCCTTCGGATCGTTGCTTCGGAGCAAGTCTAAACAGCACCTTCTAAAAAGAAACTGGGTAAACCTCAAACAGCCACAGAAGCCAGACCTTAAAGGGACACTGTTCCCTCTGCAGCGAAGACGACGAAACACAGCCGAGCGTGCGTGCAGAAAGCTGTACCACTGCTGCAGAGGGCTGCCTGCACGTGGTTTTAGCCAGCTCTCTCTTTCGCTTAGCTCTCTTTTAAACCAAGAGGCAAGAGCAGGGAAGAACTTTTGCTTCTAGCGGTGTTATGTGAACCTGACTGCTTTCAGTAGAACAAAATCCCACATAAGTGCTGTGACAGGGCAAATGTACTAAAAATAAAGGTCATGCAAGATGCACAACCATCAGAAAGGTGGGGGTCTAGCCTAAGCCTCCCTTTAAAACTCATTATTTCAAGAGAGCTTGCAGATTTCAACACCACTCCATGCAGGAACTGTGATCTTCAGTCTCCTTTTCCCTGCCAATTTTCCTCAGCTTTACAGAAAACCATACACCAAACACTGCATTTCTAAACATTGCACATTTATTCCCTGCTTTACCAGTCCATTATAAGGCTTCTTCTAGATTCATTCTCAAACCATTTTAAACATTTGGAATACCTCCCATGCGGGGGAAGAGCAGAGAGCTCCCGGTCCCTTCACAGACAGCTCAGAAGTGGAAAAAACCTTTACGCAGCCATTTGGATATTAAAGAACAGGCCAGGGAGCAGAACACCTTATTCCCTTCCATGCACAACAGAAGGTGAATGTTTTGTTTTCCCTGGCATCTTTGAAACAATCTGAATTCTGGAGTTTGTATGTTGGCTTTGAGATGTGAAAGCAGCTTGCTCAAGAAAAGAAGTAAGATTTTTTAGCTCTTGCAGAGGTAAGTGCATTTAAATCAGTTACTGCGGTTAAAGTGAATAATCAAATGCTTCAAAACCTCACGTTACAGAATACTGTGAAGTTTGGGGGAGCACGCATGGAAAGGACAGGAAGACTAATGGCTAGTAAGAGAGCTATCCACTTCCAGTTTCCTAAAGCTGATGTCCTGAGTACTGCTATGACAGCAAAAATAACAAGTTTGGGTTGGTTTTTTTTTTTTTTTGCCCTTTCCCTGTTAGCAACAGCTATAAATGTCATCAACAGTACCAGCAGGAAACCTCCACAGAGGGTAGGATGTGAAGAAATAAGATGCTTGCTTGTTTTAGAAACCATTAAATTTGCCATTTCCACTGAACTCCTACAGTCACTTCTCCCTGAGAAGTTCAGGGACTCAAAAAATAAAAAAGCCATCCTAGCAGAAAGAGAAACTGCCTCTGCAGTGGAGGAGTGAGCGGTGATGCTCTCAGGCATCTCCTGTGGAGTCTTCCAAGCCTGATGGGATCACAACTGGCCACTGCCGGCAGTGGAAGAGGCCAAATTCCTCTGGGTCAAGAGGTTCAGAAACTGAAGACTAAGCCCTCTGTCCTCACCAAAAAAACACAAGATGATTTCACAGGAAAGACCTCACAGTCCGAAGGATCCTGCTCGCAAATTCCCAGGAAAAATCTCCCTACTCTGTCTAGATGCCTAAGAGGAAGGAGCACCTTTTTGGAAATCTGTTATTTTTCTACCTTCAAACAGATATTCAGCACCGCTGAATTCAGTCTACTAACTTTCTATTTTTCTCAGAGATATTGGATAAAGTTTACAAAACCCTTTATATTTAACTTGCAAGCTTGTGTGGAACTGGAAGTCAATGGGACACAGAAGCCAAGCAACAGAAGTGCCTGTGCTAGTTTTAAGTGTGCTTCTTTAGGGTTTGGAGACTGAACAAACCAACTAAGTACAGGAGAGGGAAAAAAAAAAATTAAAACCAATTCTAGCAACTGCCTTTTCAAGACCAAATCTACTGCTGGAAAACAGCAGCGCTCAAGAGGGGCCTGTACAGGCAGCACGAGAAAAATCAGATGCCTCCAGCTTCTTCAAATATATTTTATATATATTTTATATTGCAACTTGCTGCAGTCGCGTGTGTTTTTCCCTGCTGGTGGGATACAAGCCTAAGCCACGCAGAACAAGTAGGGGTATTTCCAGCCAAGCATAGCAACACCTAGATTGACTTGAAATGCCTTAGCTCAGGGAAGAAAGCTTACTGCAAATGTATGCAACTGCCACAGCCCATTTGTTTCGTGTACCTTCCTACTCAGGCCCCTGCTTTCACACCGCCCGGCAGCCTGCACTGCAGACGCACCCACAGGAGCCTTTATTTCTGAGCCAGTAACTACCCACGTTTTGAAAAAAAAAAAAATCAGATCTGTCAATGGGCTACCAAAGTATCAACGTAATTTTCAAAGAACAGTAATGCTACTGAAAAGCAGACCACTGCACGCTTCAAAGACAGATCTTTACAAATGCCAGGTAGCCAGATCCAACTATACATGCCTTCACGCAGCAGGTTAAAAAAAAAAAAAAATTTAAAAGATCATCAGTTGAGCTGTCTCATACACCACAGATTCTGGTACACTGTCACTTTGACAAAGATTGCTTGTTAATACTAAAAAGCAGTGCAGCAAGAGCAAGAACCAGCTCCTCGCAGGGTGTTTAATTGCCCTGCAGCGCATTTATGGAAGGGAACAAACCCAGAGCTGCGCTAACCTTTCCACATTCTCCCTTCCCTGCATGTTGTGAATATGACCAAATGCGTTTTGTTTTAAAGGTCAGGATTTGTCACAAGAATGTTAATGGCTTCACGATCCTTAAAGCAGCACTTCTAGGCTCACCTGCAGAAAGTATTTGAGAAACAGTGGTCAAGAATACGATTTCTCAGCTAATACTAAATACCCAGTAGCCAAGAACCTGAACATTGCAGGGTATCCGTGTGTTTGGAAGGAGGGGATGCCCTCCCCAGCACAAGCCCTCGGCACAGCCCTTCTCCCCTCTGACGACAGAGCCAGAGCAGCCCCAGGCCTGGCGCGGGCCGGACTCGCATCCCTTGCAACACGTCCATGGTATTTTGGGAGCTCTTTTATTGATGTGTCTGTTCTGGAGGGATTATCAAGTCTGCTGGCAGCAAATGCTAATCAGGGCACACCACCTCGTAAAGCAGGCGAGTAACTGGTGCTACATTACATTAGGAGCTGCTGGCTAAGACCATGTCTCAGCGCTTCCAAAAGACAGGAACGCTCAGCTATCTAGTGGAAAATAAAGAGTTTGGGAAGTTTGGTGGATAATGGCACTCAATAAAGCAAAGATTTCTGCAGAAATGCGTAACGAGCTGCAGGTAACGCTGGATGATGATGCAGCAGAAGCTCCAGTAACTGAAAAGCCCAGCTGCATTAAAAGGGAGAAAAGCAAAGCAAACATCTGCTGCAGGACTAACATTTAAATAGACTCTACCTAGACTTCAAAACGAGAGAAGTTTTCAACAACTGAAACATTAAAGGCCTCTGTATTGTCCATACTACTTCACCACCCACCTAAAAAAAGCTGGATAGCATTTCCAAATCCATCTTCATGATTTAAAGGCTGTTCAAGAGTGTTATGGAAACCTGCCTAATTCACCTAGACAGTTTTGACAAATCCAAACCAGTGTGTTTAAACGTTCAGTGAGAAAACATTTTTCAGAAGATGTAATACCTTTTATTAGACCAACAGATACAAACAAGGAGCCCGGGGGCTGGGAGGGCGAAGAGACTGACAAGCTTTCGGCATCTAACTCTTCTTTTCCAGTCTGAAGAAGGGATGTTGGCCTGAAAACCTTTCTGCTCAGAGAAAATAATATAAAAAAAATTAGAAAACTTGGCTCCTCCTCTAAACCTCACTTCATTTGTATCCTTAAACTGTCAAGGCTTCAACATTACTTCATTAAATGGTGAATACACCTTTGGACGGTGTATTTGAATACACCAAAAGGTTTGCAAATCCTTTTTTTATACAATGAGAAAACTGAAATCCACATAGGGGAAGAGTACAATGCCATCTATCACCAACCTTTGCTTCCCTGTCCCACAACATAATGTCAGCCCTAATGTCCTTCACCAGCACATATGAGACTAGATGTGTCCCAAGCCTCAAGCTGTTAACGTGCTAGACTGCCAACCACTGCTCAGCTACGTAGCCACTGAACACCGAGACAATGCACATTCCTCCAGACTTTCTCTTCAAAAGCTTCACAGAAAGAGCCCTTTTTTTTGTTTGCTTGGAGCTAGGTTGGGCTGGGGGGAAGCAGTGCTTACAGAAGCTTGTCACCACATGCATGACGTACTGGGACATGCTGCTATCCCCAAAGAGGATGAAAGAGGGAACGCACAAAAAGTCGTTTTGGAGTTGCGTTGGGACAAACACGACCTCAGTGTAACGTACCTCTGGAATTTCCTTGCTGCACCTGGGGACTGCAGCGTGTGGGAGCAGATGCCGGCCACGTGCCCTTCCCGTAGCAAATGCTGCAGGACCACGAGGTGTGCTCAAGGCAGCAAACGTCTCAGCTGGCCACCTGGCTTTCCGAATGAGCCATTCTGTCTACATCGCACAGCCTTTTAAAGGAGATAATTGTCTGATCACTGGAGACATTAGAATTGCTGTAATCTAATCACCACCAAGGACAGCTGGTGGCTGTTTTACGAGATGTACTAAGGATATTGCTAGATATGAGACGCTCACAAGGATCTTCACCAAAGGTCACTTTTAATGGTTTGATATGTTCTGGGAGGGTTTCACGTTACAGCCACCACCACCAAAGACATGCTATACTGGCAGGAATAGAGATACACCCTCCTGGCCAATTACTCCTAGAATTTGGTCACCTTACCCAAGGAAAGCAAATGACGGTACTGTCAGGAGATCCTCTCCAACAATTCGGCATGGTTGGAGAGCTCAAGCAGCCAGAAGAGAAAACAACATCAGCACTGTGACAACTGGCTTCTGTGATTTCTCAGATGAAGGAGCAGAGACCACAGCAAGCTACAGCTGAGGGACAGAGAAGGAAACCCAGAACTGCGCCCATCCTTGTGTCTGGTCTCACACCCATGCAGTTCTCAGAAAAGAGTTTGATCTCCCTGCCAAGCAGCCACTTCTGCTTCCAAGCCCGGACGCAGAGAGGCTGCCCAGCGTTACGCGGATGGTTAGGCACTCAGCCTGACTGCGTGCCACGCAAAGCCAGCAAGGAGGACCACAGCACGCCAGTCCTTGCAAAAAGGCGAGGCTGCAACTCTAAGAAACATCACTGAAGGTCCTTACCAGTATATTCATATCCACCCTTCAGAAAGACCTGAACAGAGAGAGCAAGTGACACTGGAAACCTGTGCCAGGTAAAGATAATCTGCAGTAACACCTACCACTGTGAAATGCTTGGAAGACAACCATGAATAAAAAAAACTGAGATATTTTAAACACCATCTTCCCCCACCCCCCTCTCAAAAAATATGAGCCAAAACCAAGACCAAATATGAAGACTTAGGCTAACCTAGTACCTTAAATAAGAGAGGTCAATTTTGCATTTGACTAGTATTTTAATATTGTATTAATTTATATTATATATCTTTTTTTGCTGTACTCCTTAGTAAAAAAGCCTTAAATAGATGCCTGAGGTCTTTTAGGCTGTTATTAATAGCAGAGACAAGAGCCTTTGAAACACACGCCCTGCAGGGATCTCTGCGCACGTATCCAATTACGTACATTTCTATTTCCAAAGTTTTTTCCTGATAAGTGTCTGGAATAATCTGAAATTTCTGCAGCATACAAAACTTCTGGGATGAATTTCAATGAGCATCTCCAGCATTTCCTGAGCAATCCCTTACAAAGAGGAAAACTAAAAGATCAGGACCACTGTCCAAAACAGGTTCTAGGCAAGGTTTTGCCACAAAATTCCTATATGACTTCTGGGAAATGTCCATTCCATAGAATGGAAATTGGAAATGGAAATTGCACATGTATAAGAAACTGCTCTCCCCTTCATCTAATAAGCCAGATGAAAGGCTGTCGAAATGATATTACAGCTTGGGCAGAGTCATCTCTAACCAGGCATGCTCTCCCTGCCCGTGGGAGAGCAGGAGATTTGGGGAGCAGTCAGAAATGCCCACTGTCAGAAAGAAAAGGCCTATTTTATTGTCATGTAGGCAGGACCTAAGATCATGTGATGGAGTCAGAGAAGGGTGAAATGAAAAAAACATTTTAAAAAAGAAAAAAAGAAAAATAACTTGTCAAAAGAGACTTTATTACCATGGATTCCGAGCCAACTGTACAACAAGGATTTGCAGGAAGCAGACAGCTCTGCCAGACAGCTGTGAGAACTTCACACTCATCAGACAACCAACCTCGCCTCTAATCACCACCTCCAGTGCTACTCCAAGAAAGATTTGCTCAAAATCTGCAAGTTAAAGACAATTCTGTTTATAATTTATAGTCTTGGGATGGCCAAAGGCTCTCTCTTACCCCAGATGAGAACCCATCAGGCTTGGTAACAATCTGAAAAGAAAAAAAAAAAAAAAAGAAAAAAAGAAAACAAACAAGAAAACACAAACACACACAAAAAAACCCAACCTCTCTCCGACCTCCAAACTTAACAAGGCAAAAGTAAGATGACACACAACAGGCAAGTACAGGCAGAGCGGAGAGCAGAAGGCAAAAGGTGAGGTAATACCTCAGCATCACAGGGCAGTGGTGTCAATAAACCAAACCCACACATCTGGAAAGGACATACAGAGGATGTGGGGCTACAGACCGATAATAAACAGATGAAATCTAATCAAGGAAATACAGATCCTTCCATCATATCCTCTATCCTTTAATGTGGTAGTCTTGCAGACTGAATATGTTAAGCACACACCCTATCCTCGACACTGCTGTTCGCAAATATGGAGCCCAGGTAAAGAACAAGTAATTTTCCTAAGCTTGACCCTACAGAGACAGAATATCATGCTTTATTGCCCCAAGCTTTGCATTTCAGCTGTGGCAAAAATTAAGGACAGAGGAAAGACACCACCTCACGTGGCTTTTTGTATGCTGATGGTTTAGCAATCCTACCATTTTTAATCACAACTGTGGTGAAAGGTGATGTATTTGCCCATTATGGCTTACAACTGGGAAATATTTATGGAATGAGCAGCGTGTTAGCGTGTCTTTATTTCCAGCAGTTAAATGAGGCTTCTGAGAGTCCTCCCTAACATTGTGGACATTTGTTTCATTGCATGAGACTTTGTGCTCTACTTTAGGATTTAGGATTAAACTGTCATAGGGGGATTTACTGGTTTAACTGAATACTTGCTTTCTGAGAGAGAAATTCCAGTTGTCTGCTTCTCAGCTCTATCTAGCCATCAATACAAGCCAATTTCAATTTCAGGTTTCCTGAATGCCTGGATTAAAAGAAAAAGAGGTGAAAATAAAAATCCATTTTCTCATTAAAAAAATCAGCCAAGACAACAACAACAAAAACAACAAAATAATCAAGCAACATTAAAAAAAAAAAGCATACGGGTCTTCCTAAAGATATTGAGAAGTCTCTTCTGCTCAGCCTTCATTACTTCCAGCTTCCTCAAACACACAAACTTGTCAAAGTCTGACATGCAGAAGGGACCATTGCAGGCCTGCCTTTTGTCTGCTGTCCAAACTTGTTCGATCCTCTGAGTAGCTGCAGACTGGAAATGAGGCAGAAGCCTCAGCAGCGCAGCCTTTGCTGCCCGGGGCAGATGAACACCCATAAAGCATAGGAAGGCAAGCTCCATCTCAATAGAGCTAATCAGATCAACAATTACTTTCCATAGTGTCGTCATGTTCAAGCATAAACATGCTTATCTTTGTGCTTAAGATACAGAAAAGGCAAAGCATTGCTGCAAAAATCCCTTTCTCATGTCCGATTCTGTTGTGGGAGCAATAATCCTGAATAGAAAAAAGGATTAAGAACAAGAAGTAACTTCATTCTGTCCTTAAAACTCCAGCATTTTGAAAAGTCTATGGGATTGCACGCATTAGTAAAATTTGAGGGTTTTTTTGCTATTTACTTTCTCATAAGGCAAAAGTAATACTATTTATTTTAAAGGTTGCAGGCAAAGGAAAAAGGAAAACATTATCAAGTCAATACTAAAAAAAACTGTATCATGTTCCAACTACAAAAATCATTATTAACAACAAATTTTTAGGGAACAACTCCTAAGCTGTTCAAAACTGTTTTTCACCAAGAAAGGTCTTCAATTTAAATATTCACTTCTGTGACACCAATTTAACAGATATGATGAACTACCAAATCCTCCCCTTATTCCACACGAGAAACAAAACCACAACACAGAACGAGCAGTGCACAGCTGGAATGAGCACCAGCCCGACTTCCTCAGAAATGCCTATAGCTTTGAAGCCAAGACAAGATGATTTGAATGATATCAAAGGTAAAAAGGACTCCATGAAGATACACTCCTTACCTTCTGAAATAAGTGACATCCAAGTGTCTACAAAATTCTTGGAAAACTAACTAACTACTACAGGAGCGCTTGAATCACAAAAGCCTTTGCCTCTGTCAAAAGCCTAATTAAATTCAAGCTGTTGGTTTAAAACTAAATACTGATACAGACTCATACCAAAGAAATCACTTTCTGAACAAATGAGAAGTTCAGGGAGCCAGGGTGAAAGTGTCCCACCATGCCAGGACTTAAGGGACATCTAGTTTTTAATGAGCCACCGTTTCAAGTTAGATTGGTTCAGCAGGTCAGGTCCATCGCTGCTTTAGGGTAAGCGTAGCAGTGGGGAAAGGCCGCTCAGACGGGTTTGGGAGCAGCCTGAGCCTATTTAAGACACAGCTGATGCTGCTGGAAGGAGCCCATCTTCCTTCTCCTAGCGCTGGCGCATGAAGCTGTGGGACCAGCCAGCTCAGAAAGCTGATTCAGCCTAAAACTAATCACTTGGTGCAATAACTACCAAGCATTTTCTCTGAGACACTAGATACTCGTTCCACGCCTCGCACGCGTCTGCTATTGCAGAAGTGCCTTAACCTGCTGTCTAACATCACCCTGACACGACCAGGAGGCCAGCGTGTACGCAAGCAGGTTTCCAAGGGGTGACGGGAACGAGAAGATGGTTATTCCCCCGGCAGGGCCAAGCAGCAAGTGGGAAGTGCCGTTCTCCCGCACCCGCCTCACCTGCCCTGACACCAGCCGGGGTTTTCCAACTAACCGCAGGGGTCAAAAACCAGCACTGTAGGTTAGGCACTGTGTAACCAGCCCTGTGACTCTATTCAGAAAGGTTTCCTACAGGAAGGAGAAGAAACACAAATCTGACAAAAACTCTGAGAGCCAGAAACCCTGATTCCTCACTATTACTGATCACCAGAAAACCGAACCACCTAGGCACTGTTCTTAAACCATTAAACATCAGTAGAAAAAGCAGATGAGTCTTTCCATCTTTCCCACCTGCACACATCTAGCCCCAGGCCAAATTTCTTTAAGAAAGGAAATTAACTCAATTAAATTTAAAAAGCTGTTGGTTTCACGTTGCATTGTTCAGATGTTCCCTTTCTGCCGCAGTGCCCTTTGGAGTGCTGTAAAGGACAGGGCAGATTTAAAGAGAGGGAAGAGGAGAGAAACAAGATAAGTCATTCTAAATAAAAGCAACCCAGCCCCATCTATAAATTGAAAGTTCAACTGACAACAAGATTTAGCATCACAGTTTGTTCAAGGAAGTTTGCCACCGAGCACTTCATGTTCCCAGGACACAGAGGAGGAGGAAAGCACAAGATCTGTTAGTGAAAACCAGGAGACAGCGTGCACTCAAACAACTCGGTACTGGGTTTGGGCAATCATGCGGAATACTGCTTGCAAAATCCACCAAAGTCCAGTGAGCAAGTAAGAATTGAAGCCACGCTGACTTGGCATTTCTTAGTATTTCCTAATATAGGAGGGTCCCTTTGGTCTATTGTCTCCAAGCAATATTTTCTCTCAAAGCAAACGAAAGACACAATCGCCAACATCTCAGAAGTGCTTGCATAAACTTAAGATTGGTATTACCTGAATACACACATTCAGATGCCCATTTCTGTTCCTAATCCCAAAAATAATTCTATACCGTGAAGCTTCATCACTACCTTCAAATACAAAGCACTAACCTGTATTAAAGCGTTTTCACATACCTGCAGGAAGGGCAATACTTGAACCTGCGTTAAGCAGAGGGAAGGGAAACACTACAGACAAAACCCTCTCCCACCAGCAATTCAAGAGGCTCTTCACGGAAAAGCTGCCCTTTACGATGTTTGCCCTACTTAGCATTAGCTCTCAATTAGTAAGAGGCAATGCTCCAGAGGATGGTAGGAATCCAAAGAAAAATATTAACAGGTAGATAGTAGAGGTTGAAAGCTGTTAAATGAGCTCACGAGATCCTCCAGGTGGCAATAAGAGGAGCAAAATGGGTTGAAGTAAATTGAATGTCACTTCTCAGTGCGAAGCACGGAGGCGAAGCAGTGCAAATCCGCTACAACCAAAAAGAAAACAGCACTCAAGTCATTTGGTTGCAGGGAAAGATTGAAAAGCACCAGAAATTAAAACCTGTGGAGAAACAGGTACATGGGACAAGATGACCCCAGGATGCAATACAGTTTTTAAAGAGTAATGTTCTTTAAGACAGCAACATCACAGTTTAAACAGCAGCAGTGACACAAAGCCATCCAGGGGAGGGAACGCTCTGGAGAGGGGCCCATCACTTAAATACAGAGGAAGAAACCAAAAGGGGACACGGAGCCGGTAAAAGCCCTCACTCACATTTCTCACAAAAGAGAGAAGCTCACAGTGCTGGAAAAAAAGGGTCAGAGGAACAGTTAATGTATTTCATCTCGTTTCATCCCGTTGACGCAGTGAAACCAGATGACATGCATCCAGAGTTTACAAGCCAGCTGGCGAACGATTTGGACAACTCAGTAAGACAGAGGCGGCACCAGAAGGAACTGAAGACTCTAAACATATAGCAGCCACGCTGCACCGGATTCAAGGCCCACCTGGCTAACGTCTGGTCTGACAGCGGGCAGTTGTGCACTCCTGCGGGAAGCGTCCGAGCGGCAGGGCAGATGCAGGATGGTCCTTGCCCCCGTATTGCTTCCCAGCTTGCAGCAGGCAGCAGCCGAAGAGTTTCCTGAGCTGGAGATTGCATTTGGACCATTATGTTTAATAGCCCCTGACAGACTTTCCCACAAAAGGAGAGCCGTAGTGTTTTTACATCTTACAGTGTGAGCTAGAAAGCAATTTAATCACCAGCACAGCAAAAAGGCTATTGCTTTGGGATATATTAATGGTATCCCCACATTCAGGGCCGGGGAGCTAAAATCATACGTTTACTCCAATACTGCACCTTCTGCAGATGTTCCTGCCAGAAATCTGGCTGCAAAACTAGAAGAGTAGGGAAAAACCCAACACAGCAACAAACTACCCAAGCATATGGCAGACCGTCGACAGACGCACAAAGGAAAGAGTAACGTCATTAGTTTGAAAGGAGCCAAAGTGTGATCTGCTAAAATGTTTACAAATATTTGTAAAGCAATGATCTAAATATGAAGGGACCAGTTAACAGTGTAAATAAGGTATTCTTCTCTGATCCTAAGACAAGACACTATTTTCTTATAACTTAAAGGGAAACAACAGATCTCCCAAGTGATTAATGAAAAAGTCACTGAACAAGTGGTTGAGATGCACAGAACTGTCTCGAACACGGCACTTACAGGACGAGCAGGGAGGAAGCGCTGGGTTCTCCCTTGAGCTTTCAAGGGAGAGGAAAAGTAAAGTTTACAGACGTCGGCTCAAGCCCCATTACTCTTTTCTATTACAAAAACACCCTGCCCCATTCCATTTAGGAAACTTCAATTTTACGGCATAATTATTTTTTCTTGTTACTTTTCCCATCTGTAGGTTAAAGCCCAGATGCCCAACACTTTACCAACATTTCAGCAGGATGGTATTTCAGAAATTTGTGCGTACAAATATTGCATACTTACAACTCAGGCATTTTAGATCTCAATTTACGTGACAACGTGCACAAGGTAAGTGTTAATTTCTTCAATTGTGTAAGTACCAAACCAGTCCGTTGTACAGAATGACTGCATGAACCACAGCTGTGTTTTCATTTACACCTGCTTTATAACACCCGATACCCTTAAAAACTGATTACATTTATATTGACTCTGCTAAAGTGCTACATAAATAATGGGAAAATGATCAATAGACTGCAGTTCTCAGAGTATTAACATTTACTGAAAAACAAATGCAAAAATAATTGAGCAGAGCAATTAGATTTGGAGTTGGAGCCAGTTTATCCAGCAAAAAAGGATTTTCAAAGGATAGGTCCATGTTCAAATCAGCAATACAATGCTGATACAACTCAGGGTCACTTGTACTTCACAAAACACTTCCTGCACTACGGAAGTAAGGTTCTTCAGTCATTATTTGCATGTCTGAACTAACACAGGGCAAACGATGCAGAAAAACTCAATGTCTTTATCTAGGGGTTGCAGGAAACTATTTCTTCAAGGTACGGTCATCTTGGAGACTTTAACATTATACGTGCATTTTATAGCCAACGACATTTATTAATGTATGGAATAACTTCAGTGGTTTTATCTATGTAAGAACATTTTCACATCCGTAATTTCTCATTTCTTTCCCCCACATAATTTAAGCTCCAAACATCAAATCTAATATCCAGACACTGCCACGACAGCGCTAATCTTTCCTCTGCCAATGGAGACAGCAGGCAAAACAGGTAACAACCCATAAGAAAATTGCTTCTCCTACCTATCCAAACACAAAATTTCCTCCCTAAGTTCCATTTCTTCCCAAGTCACAGTATATGTGAGACCTTATTGACATCTCCTACCAACAGCAGATCTTACACAGTTAATAAAAATCAGACATTTTACAGCTTGACACCCCACCCCCCTTATTTATAAAGGGCTTTATGCATTTCAGAGGGAGATTCCCAGCTAGATAATGGAAGAGTTATTACTGGAACCTCGTCCTGCAAAAGCCCAAGACACTGAGCTTTAATGTCATGCCAATCTTATGTACAGAACAGCTATTTTGGGTAATTACAGAACTTGTAATAATGCCTTTGGAGTCCCATGAAGTTGAGCTCACTGTAACTAAGACATACAGTCTTGCAGGCAGAAGATTTTTCAAAAGGGACTCAATTTATTTTAATAAAATACTGAACAAAAATATCCTTTAGACCTTACTGTTTTCTTGTAGTACTTGTATGGAGTCACATACAAGATTTCTAAGCCTAATCTTTAGCTGATGTAAATCAGCATAACCTTGCTACCCCATCAAGTTACACCCATTTACATCAGAAGAAAAAGTCAACCTTATGCCAGATCTTACTTAGAAGTAAATCTTGTAACTCATCTGTATCACACTTTTAGTATAAATAAATTAAAAAAAAAAAAAAATCTTAAATGCTATCTGATACAGCACTTGTTGTTTTGAACTGAGCTGCCTATTATACCAGAATTAATTTCCTACTGTGTATACATTAAAGGCAGTTCAATCCAAATTGATAGAGGTATTCTGTAGAAAGTGCAAGAGGAACACTTGTAAGTATGAGGCTGTTTTTACACAAGGAACCAGAGCGCAAAGTCAGCCCTTTTGCTGCAGGACAGGTGAAGGACGAAGGCCTCGGTACAGTCCGTGAGCACCAAGGCTACAAGAAGTGGATCACAGCTTTTCCTCCTGCTCCATCATGTGCGAACTCATGGAATACGTCTTAACTCTCCAAACCTATAAAGAGATTGTGGACCACATTTTTAGTTTCTGAAAAGCACCACAAGGACTTGCATGTGCCCGTCCGCATTTTGTGTCCCTGTGCGTGTATTTTGTGTTGGTATGTGAATTTTCAGGTGTTCACTCAAAAGCCCAGAGGCTTCACACTTACAGCCAGTTAGTGCTTTCCAGAGATGAGGCGGCTTTGCTTTCTTCTTGGGAGGGAAAGGTCTGTTCTTCAAGCAGGCAAAAAGCAGTGAAAGCCAGCAAAAAAATCAAAAAAAGTACGATAAAATACTAAACGCTTGTTAGCTACTGTGCACCTCGGTTTTCACTGACGTCTTTAGCGCAGCCTCCACGTTTTCAAGTCCCTTCTGTTAAGCAGGCATGATTAATTCCCCTTCAGTTTTCCAAGCCTGCTTCTGCTTAGAAGCCAATTTAGCAATTAAATTAATCGTCAAATATTTCTTGCCAGAGAATAAAAACGAAGTTTCACCTCGCCTGGGCAAAACGCAATTCCCAAAGGATTTGAGAAGTTAATGAGCGGAACAGTTGCAAAAAAAATGTAAGAACTGGCAAATCAGACAGCCAAGAAAGAGACAGGAAGTGACAGATTTAAGAAAATACCTCTAAAGTAGAGGAAATGAGTCGTCCTTTAAGAAGAAATCATACATATAAAGCACATAAAACAGAGTATTCTTTGTAGACTTGACTGAAGAAGGAAAGAAAAAAAAAAAAAAGATTTAAAAAGAGACACATCCTGAATAGCATTAAAAGCAAGACAGCTTCAGCGGTTAGCCTCATCTAGTTAAGATGGAAATTTGAACAATTTTAAAAGCAGTGGCCAAAACCTATTTGTAGGAGAAGGGGGGGGAGAAAAAAAGCAATTAAATGCATGGAGAGGAGTGACTCGAGCCAGTAATGACCATAAATACCCCCAAATATTTTTCACCCTGAGTACAGGCAGGAGAGACATTCCCAGTTTCTGGCCAGAGACCCTCACCCACCAAAGCTGGGTGGCAAACCTCCTTATGACAGTCTCCAGAATGATCCTGTGGGACAAAGCACACCTTGAGCAAAGGGTGCGATGCTGTGCCGTGCCTACTCCGTGCATTGCAGGTAAAGCCCTAACGGTGACACTCCTGAATGGATAAAAGGAACTTTTTAAAAAATACAATACGCATAGACTCCTCCCGGGAGAGATGTGCTGAGAAAAGCCTGTGTTGAGTTTCTACTCGGATGAAGTTCTCCTTGACTGAGAGGCTTCTTCAGCGAGTTACAAACTGGAAGCCTTTGTTGTAGCAAAAGGGTACGATGCACAACTTGAGGGGTACATAAAGCTACACCTTTATCACAGGCATGACAGGCAGTCCCCAAACTCACAACAGCAAGAACTGCCTGGCTGCACCCACCGAGCTCCGGGATACCCCATGCACCAGGCCCGGGAAGGGACGGGCGGCAATCCTGCGGAAGGCGTTAAGCACTTTTTAAGTGACACTGGCATTTTAAAAAGGAAGCTCAAGCTAAGTACAGCCTTGCTTATGTGAAGTTAAGTCTTCCTTAAACACTCTTTTTTTAAAGCTAGTTGCTATAATGCAGAAAATGTCATGTATAAAAGAGCTTTATCTGAGTGCAAACACCTTACAGAGCAAGTTTAACCTCAGAGATGGTGCGTTCAGCCCTACAAAAGAACATTCACTGTCCAGACATGTTCAGCAAGGTTTTGCGGGGGGAGAGAAAATGCAAGAGAAAAAAAAAAAAAAATCTTCACTCCATTTTATGACTGCAAAAGGCATTTCTAAGACATTTCTGTATAGCTACAATGTTCTCTTTCGTTATAATGTTATCATCTCATTACATATAAATTTACCTGGACCTGATTCTTTACTTCCGGAATGATTTAAGACGTCTTTCACTAGGTAGAGAAATTAGACCAATTAATAAACGTGAAAGCCTTCTGCCACAAGGATTTCCCCTGAAAAGGGCTTTAGCAGCAAATTTAGCATTTAACTGCTTCAAGCAAGCTCACTGCCTGGTTTTCTCTGGCTACAAAGGCAGCAGCAGCTACACAGAGTAACAAGCCTGCTACTGTAATACATCACCCATCACAGCCTAACTGGCATGACAAAGTGTTTGCTCGTGAGGGGATTGTGCAGCCAGTCCAAACAAAGACCACTTCATCTTGCATTTCCTAGAAATCTTTTTTTTTTCTTTAAAAAAAAAAAAAAAAAAAAAAAAAAGCTCACATCCTGAGCTGTGCCTATGGAGAGCGCTGGAAAGCCTGAGCCGCTCCCCAGCCTTCGCTCGTCCCCCCCAAAGCAGCGAGCTGCCTGCCTGCCCTTTCATACAACCGCTCTGTTGCAGCCATCCCTGATGTATTTCATTCAGTTATAAATGAAATAATACTATAATCACTTGGGTTTTTATTACTGTCACCTGGAGACATTGCCAGCAGCTTCCTCCAGCAGCTCGCTGAGCGGATGAGATTTGCAGCAAATCTAAATCAATCAAGCCAGCAAGGTCATCTTTATTTCTGCAATAAAGCCTGGATTGGCCTCCCATGTTATTTCGCCCCTTGCCCTCCTCATTTCCCCACTCCTCCCAACAGCTCCAGTTCCCGAGAGCTCCCAGGGAGATTCAGGAGAACCGCTGGGAGAGCATCACCCTACCACCAACTGCGGTGCACCTTCTCCCTTCAGGGAGCAGAGGTGCATATATTTATCTACACATTCATATATGTGTCACGTGCAAATCCCTAATTGTTACAGCATTTCCTCACAAATAGAAGACAGAGAAACAAACAGAGTGATCTATCATCTCTCCAAATTCAGTTAAATTTGCTGTGGTTTGGGCAAGCGGGGATTTACCCACCAGATGTGGCTGGGTACCCTGCGCAGTGGTAGCTCTGTTTTGAAATGTACAGTCCGCAGGTGAGCGTGCCCCAGCGCTCTCTGTATGCCCTGACGTTTTAATTCCCCTTCAGATCTTATGCATCTCCTACTTCCACTGACATTACACGGCAATGAGTTTCCCAAGCTATCCTGGCACAAAAAGCAGACCTCTCAGCCTTGACCTTCAACCGAAGTGCCAGGGGGGCAGGAGGGAAGGTGTGTTTGGCCACCCGACATGGATCCTTCCTCTTGCCCTTTCGTCAGGCCGGTGTGACATCTGCCGTACCTTACACCCGGGAGGTTTGCCATCCCAGCCTGGTTAACCAGTACATTTGAGTCCCTGCTCTCAGAGAGCAAAGGACAACTGCCAAAAGCTGGCAACTTACAGCAAAGGCATGGGACAGAAGGTCCCAGCCTTCCCAATGCTACACACCTCATGCGAGTATCTTCCAAGAGCCACAGGATAGCTTATCCCCAAGCCCAAGAGCCTGCTGGCCCACTGGCCTGCCTCCTTCTGTGGCTGGGGTTTCCAGTGAGCCCAGGCTCACCCCCAGCAGAGCTCCTCCAGGGATCCCACCCTTGGTCCCGTGAAGAACCAAGACGGCCACTCCACAGGAGCACGCACAGGGGGTGACAAGGCAAACGGGGCAGATGAGAGCTGAGGGGGACCCAGAGCTTGACCAAGAAGGCAGCCAGGAAACTCTCCTAAAGCACAGACACTAAGTTCTCTCTTTACCAAGTTGCTTGTCTAAATTGAATTCCATTTAACTTAAAACATCATTAAAAATATCTGCATCTATTCTTTTTCACTTAATGCTGCCCACGGTACTGTGTGGTGTCCTGCCATTTACTGTGCCTCTCTTAAATCTCTTGGCACGTGAGCTTTCCAAAGCAAAGGCTGCAGCACATGGCCCTCTGCGCTTTCTGCACAACACGCAGACTCCCAGCAGGGACGCAGCAACCCTTACGGGATTACAGACTCCAGGTCGCAGCAGGTCAAACGCAGAAGGAACTCGCTCCACGCTGTCAGCCTGTCACCTTCAGCCCAGGACCACTCTCCGGGAATGAAAACCAACCCAAATTGGACCATACATATAACCACAGCACCACGGGCCAACACGGATACTGCCCTAACAGGATATGGCGCCAGCAACTTCTCTGGCAGGATGGGCTCAAATCCACCAGGCAACTGGATCTAAGAAGAACAGACAATCCCATGGTTTGTTTGGAACGTTATAGAAGACACAGGTTGAATGTTAATCAGAAAGAAAAAAGTACTGATCATCAACATATCAATGGGCTCAGTTTAGCTTTCAGTGCTCATTATTGTCTGGTGTGAGATGCAGGACTGAGTCTGTACTGATATTTCCAAGTTTCAAAGTTATAGCTATGGTTTTATTCCCACAGGCTGGTGTAGAAAAGACTGCAGCAACTCTACAGAACAGTTGAGCATTTAAAAGCAAATTAAAAAAAAAAAAAAACCACGATAGCATCATCCAAGTAACAACGCTCAGGAACAGGGTCTGGAATATTTTACAGTGATTCTGTTATATTCCAGCATATACAAGGATGTGAACATTTACTTTAGCTAACCACAGAGTGCATGAGCACGCATGGCTACATGAAAAGGGGTGCTTTCCAACACAATGTGTGGCAATCGGGGGAGTCTAACCAGAATATTGAGAGTGCACCATATTTTACTATCATTTACCATCGAGGCACCACAGGAACGACTGCAGCTCCTTTCTTCTGCATATAATCATCATATTGATAAAACTGGCACCAACCCCAAACTGGACACGGCTTTTTTGTCCCACCACACAAAGAGAGGCAGACACAAAGACAACCAGTGACGTTATACTGGCTACCAAAGAAAACAAACCCTGAGCTGCTGTTCTTCATTGCACACTCTATGCTTGGACAGGAAGAAAACATACTCTAAGAAGTCACTTCCAAACCTCGTTTTTGGATGAAGAGTTGACTGTTTTGCATGGTAACTAGGCATGAAATTATACCAGCTACAATGCGGGCTGCTCAGTGTTTTTTCTATGTTGGCCATCAGTCAGGTGCATGAGTGCTCCCACTTAGATTTAACTCGGATGCCACGCCAGAACACGTCCCTTCAGCATCACGCTTGTCACTTTAGTGCAGGATGGTTTTGCTGGCACGCCAAAGCAGCTGAGTCTCAGAGTGCACTGCCTCCTTGGCAGGTGTGGCTCCTTGCCTAGGGGAGACAGACATAGGGGAGTTCTACGTCTAGAAAAAATAAGATTATTGTAGCCCATCAGATATAATTTCCAGCTTTGAGGATTAGAGCTGTGTCACAGCGAGAGCCAGGGAAAACAGCAGGTTGTTCCTTAGCTTGCACCTTGTAACATTTTACTGTTTACTTGCACTTACTTTAGGCGGATTTCCTTTCTGAAAGTGTATCCCAGTCCTTCTCAGCCTACCCTCACCGCACGCCCAGCTCCCATACTCTCCTTAGAGAGACTGCCTGCAACTAAGGTTAAGCACGTTTAAGGTTCACATTGTCCCCGTGCTCCTTAAGGAGACAGTTTCTTCAGCAACTGCAAGTGACTGCTTCTCCTCCACCCTCCAGCACTTTTGACCTCAACTTTTATAACTGTGCTGACCCTCTGCAAAGGTGAGCACCTGTAAAACAGCTCCCTGATTTACACAGGCAGCCGGACTCTCCCTCGTGGCGAGAAACTGGTTTACTTTGAGCAGCAGTTACAAAAGGAGCAACATCTGCTCTGTAACTGCTCAGCAGAGCGTTGCACAAGAGCAGTCACTTTAGCCAGCCTGATATTGCAAATGCCAAAGGAATTTGGTTCCCTCGTATCTCTACTCATGGGACCTCTGTTTAGAATATTTGAAATTACTTGGAGTCCATCACACTAATAAGACCCCCCTAGGTTTCACTCTTGCTTTCATCACCTTTCGCCTTCAGGAGGTTCTGTCCCATTTGCTCCCCGGTGCCAGCAGAGTCTCATCTGCACCCCCTGCACGCTTGGCTCCCCCCCAGCTTTATTAAGAAATCATCTTCAATGAGGGCTCTGGGCTGCGGTTCAGAAAGGCTGACGGAGAACTGCAGGTTTGTCTCTTCAGGGCTCTTCACTTCCAGCTCAATTCATTCACTCTTTGATGCCCTCTGGGAACTGAAGCAGATCGCGCTGATTATTTTTGCAATTTCTACCTGTGACTTTTCTGCACCTAACTGGTAGGGAGGGGCCATTTCCTGAGCCCACTCTGGAAAAAGGCCCATTCCGGCAGAAAATTCGGTTCTCCCTCTCCCTCTTGAAAACAAGTCTGCTCCTGCCTCACCTCACTTCAGCCCTGACGGTGGAATTTTAATTGAAGTGACTGGTGAAAGAGGGGAGGGAAGGTGTGGTTTGGCTGCAGGACACAGAGTCAGGACCTCTTACACTCTACACCTTGCCCTGACCGTACCTCCTCCCGTGCCCTGGGGATAACCCCATGCCATGCGCGGAGAGCTGTCGTTCCAGAGGGTGGAAGGAGCATGGGAAATGTTTGCAAAGCGCTTTGATGATGAAGCACAAAATTCTAGACCCGAGGTAACAGTTCCCTCAATGTACTGGGAAATCAGGTTCCTCCAAGTTTCCCTGCGAGCAAGGTCAAAACCACACTTCTTCAAGCTTGCTCAAGAATGACAGCCAGGCTAAAATTAAGTTGAAAAGTAACTTCTCACCCTCTTGTGAAAGAGGCCACAAAAAGCCTAAATGCATCTTCAAAGCCTAAACAGATCTTCAGTGAGAAATACTCCCCAGAGAGGAGAGCAAGTACAGGCACATGCTCACAAGCCAGAGCTGGGCACTGACACCAGGACCTAGGCAGGGCAGAGCTGCTGCTCTCGAGGGACAGGGACCCAGTGGTGGAACATACCATGGACCTGCCCCAAGTCACCTTCTGCCACACTCACCTACCGGATCTCAATATTTATCCACATTAATGGAGCAGAAGAGAACATCAACGTCAAAGCAAAAGAGCTTAATGTGAAACAGGGCATGTCCCTTTTGTGCTCTTCCTTTTACCATGTGATAGGTCTCATGGGATATTTGATGAAAAGTTGTTTTTCCACCCAAGCTCTACTTTGAGTCAAGAAGCCAGCAGTGACAGCATCAGAATCCTATTTGGGAATGGAACTGAAGAGCTGTCGGATAGCTTTGTGGGGTTAAAAAAAAAAAAAACAAACAAAAAAAAAAACCAAAAAAAAACCACCACAAAAAACTAAACTAAGGAGCCAGGAGATGGCAAACCTTAAGATGTCTGAAAGCCAAAGGAGACAAACATCAGAGATCAGAACTCACCAGGACTTCGTCAGCTTACAGAGCCTCCTCTCACTCCCTCCCCTACATTTCAGAAGATGAGTGTGCATTTCTGGGCAGGACTGGTTTCAGCAAAGTCTCTTTGTGAAATGAGCACGAGGACATGTGCAGGAGAAAAAATATCGGGGTGGGGGAGGGGGAAGATGGGGAAATTAATCCAGAGGCTACAATAAAGTTCAAAAACTGTAGGAAGTCAGGGTTTTTTCCCCAGTTGTTAAGGGCCCTGTGAAGGACGGGGGTCCCTCTGCGCTGGTGCACACGCTGTCTCTCAAGCCAGGTCTGTCTCTGGAGCAGAAATTCAACACACTTTTCCCCAGAGAAAGTTCTATTGTCCTGCAGTTGCATTGCCAAATTCAGACATTTAATTCAAAGTGTGAAACAGAAGGATTCCAGCCCTGCTTTTAAAGGGAAAATCTCCAGGCTACCGCTCCATCACATAACTAACACCAGCTTTGTTCAGGGCAGGACACAGCACGGCTCCCTATCCTCAAAAGGAAAGGGAGGCAACGTATAAACAACACATCACTGTACATCGCAGCCTCAGAGCTTGCATACCTCAAACAGTAACCAGCGCTAACAGTCTGAGGCACCTCGGCAGATGTATAGCCAGGCAGCTATAAAAGAGCCTTTGTGCTGGCTGAACAGAAACAAGGCATTTGCTGTAAGGGAGACGGCCTTGACCACCTAGCAGAATAAACGGGGTTACACATTTCACACTTCCTCTGCACCAGGAACTGCGAGGGCAGATGGCACAAAGCAGACGCCGCGGGCCGGAGAAATGAGCTGTTCGCTTCTGCAAAGCCACGTCGGGGATCTGGAGGAGCCACGTTACAACCAGAAGGAAGATGACGTTGCCCTCACCTTCCATCTTCCCTGCTTGCAGTTCCCGTATCAGAACTGCACCGCTCGTTGAGCAGACCTGCAGTTCAGCAGAGGCTTGCCCCTGCGGTAGCGTCCATGCAAAAGATCATCACGAATACTTCTGATTCACCATCCAGAGCTCCAGACAAAGGCTTTTCATCCTAATGCTTAGGCACCCAGCTCCTACTTTATACATTTTGAAATATCCTTTTCACCTTCACCCTAGTTTCCAGGCTAATTCTTTAAGGCTGCAGGAGCGATGGTGTTATTTCTGGCCTAGAAGAGACAAGAAACCACCTGGACAGCTTCTCCTCAGTACAAGCACACGCAGCAGCGATGATACCACTGGCAAATTTCAGGATTCGGCCAAACACATTATTCCACAGGAGCAGAGGTGGCTTCCAGTTGGGCCCAGTAAAATGCAGCACTAAGGCAAAGTGCAACTGCAAAAGGCTCTCACAGCGAGTACACCACGCATTTCAACTCTAAGGAGTCGGAAAGGGAAAAAAACGATGATTTGAAAAAGTCAAAGAAAAATCGCTCTGTCCAAAACCTGGAAAAGCCACAGCTCGCAAACATTCCCAGGGAAAGCAAAAGCCCTGCTGCTTTCTGAAGATTAAATTTGCTATTGCCTCTCAGTTGTTGGTTGTGGGGTTTTTTTTAAATAAATTTCCCCTTGCTCAAAGATGTTAGGGAGTGTCTTCAATAGGAGAAGGATATAAAACCCAAGTATGTCAGTTAAGTGATCTGTGATAAGGTTAAACAAACAAGGTAAGGTAAGGGTAAAGTTTCTTGACAAATCATCTGTGATAAGGTTAAGCAAATTTCTCTTTGTCAGGACAGCAAAGGTACAGATGCAAGGGAAGAATATTTTTGCTGACCTGGACAACAAACACGAGAGGTGTGTGTTCTGGAGTCACTCTAGTTCGACAAGATTGTTTTTAGTGAAGCATCTGGTCTTAAGGCTGTACGAAACCATTAAAAAAATTGGGTCAGGCATTTAACCCACTCTGCACCCATACACTGAGGGGGACTGCAGGAAAAAAGATTTATAAAAACCTCAGACCTAAGATACAGACAGTTGCCCATCAAGTATTTCTACAGAATTACACATAATAACATTAATTCTTAACACCCACTTACTAAGAAGGTCCTAAGTCCTTATTGAGGACAAAGAACATTGCCCTTATGCAGAGATGCTGAGGAGCAAACTCTGCTGTCCCTTGGGCAAATGTTTTCTCTCACTGTAAGACAGTAACAGATATTAAAAATTATGGTTACAAAGGATTAAGGCAAATGCAGTTAATGCAAACTAGCACTCTCTCCTGCATTCCTCACTAATACAGTGGTGACATAACCAGCCAAAACATGCAGTTTTAATTCAAATAAGGTTTAAAGAAGTTACTGCCAAGTAATTACACCCATTGAAGGCCTATGAGCAGAGGAACCTTCATTAATACTCTGCTGCTATTCTCAGAGCACTTTTCTACCCAGTTGCACCAATCTGAAGTGGCAACCGCAAACAAGAGCGGGCAACAAGTTTTCATGAACAAACTTGTGCTTGCCTTTCAGAAAGCACACCGACACAAGGTCTGAGCACAGCCAAGAGGACAGCGGGCGAGGAAGCGGCATCCAAACGCCGGCTGCCTACTCGGAGAGGCTGGGGCAAGCCGAAGGGAAGCGAGTTTTCTGACAAGGTGCTTCTCTCTTTATTGCAGCACGGAGAAGGTGACAGTAGCAGTTCTGGAATTGCAAGCAGCTTTCTACTACCCTTTTTCTGCTTTCTAATGAACTGCTGGCTGAGTCCAAACTATGGGTTCCCATTTATTTCATTGCTAATCCTAGCCTCTAAGAACCTGTGCTTAATCCACAAAGAGCGCCGGATGCTTCTGAAGACTGCTTCCAAGAACAAAAATATAGCACTCAGCTGGAGCTCCCTAAAGCCACTCAGTAGGAAGGATTAAACCCAGAGACTTGGATGGAGCTTAGATCCAGTGGGCATGACCCTACCTGTGCTCTCTTCGTTACACAAGAGCATGTCATGCCTTTTCCTAAACCTCTTTCTAAGCTAATGACTCTAAAGCACTGGCTGTAGGAGCCTCATCTCACAGCTCTGCATAAACATCTAGGGCTCCCATCCTGTATCGACTTGTGCTCTCGGCTATAAACCAGAGCAGACACTTAATGAAGCGGTTTGCTCTACCCTACCAATGCTCCCAGGACATCAGACCACCAAGCACAGAAGCTGATCGCTGGAGCTTCATCTACACTGCAGCTCTGGGAGCAAGTCCCTGCCAGCAGCACAGGTAAAACGGCATTACGCAGACTGCAAAGCTTGCCGTGAAGCAGAAAAATTGCTGGGGTGCTCACTTGGAAAAAGAGAGCTCGCTATAGTGGCTTTCCAGCCGCTATACTTAGCAGCAATACTCCACATCAAGTACAAAGTATAAATGGATAAACAGACATTTCCAATTCAAAGAGTCTTAAAAAACACTTTGGGTTCCTAATAGCAATTTAAATTACATGCAGGATTTGACTCTTTTACTGAAGTCACCAAGCTGCAAGTAACTGGCGTGAAGTTCAATTGGTTCTCAAGAATCCCGCTGATAAAATCACTTTTACTTTTGCTTCATTACTGTAACAGTACTTTAAACTTGCTCAAAACACATCTGAACCACTGACAATGAACTTGCTTTCACTGAGGACACCAGCAGAAATTCACTTTTATGTAAGAAACTAACCAGAAATAACCAGAACTCAACTTTCAGTTCTGCAAGGACCCCCAAATACACTTTCAGCTGAAACTTCAGGATTTAAGAAAACAAAACCACTTAGTTCCCCAAAACCTTCCAATTACGTTCCCAACTTCTTTGTGACACATAAAGGTCATTTTGGTCTAGGCATGCAGGAAGATAATCCCCACCCTTCAGGCAATCAGGATTTCTGGCAAGATTTTAAGAGGTCTCCAGCTGATAACCATGAAAGTTCACACCACCAGGAGTCCAGATAAGCTTTTAACACAGGAAATTAGTGCTAAAATGTTTTAAGCATTTTAAGGATCAATTAAAGATGGTGCAACAGTCCAGCAAAGTAGAACTAAGTTCTCTGCTCCAAATCAGATGGTTTTAGAACACAAAACAGCAGCAGCTCTTCAGCCGGGAGGTGTCTACAGGAAATGAGGTTAGACAAATCCCGGACAATTAATCCTCTGGGCAGTCAGATTACATACTCACATCATCCGCAGAGCCATCAGACAACAGCGCAGAGCCTTGAGTTAAACTGGTACCCGCCTGCTGCAAGGACGGGGCATTGCAGGTTGTCATCTTGCATCTTCCCTGTTCATCCATGAACCAATGGGTCTCCCACCACAGCCCATAAAGCCAAGCTCCTTACTGACATACATTAAGTGCACTTGGGTACAATGCACGGGAAGACTCAAGACACACATTTCTCATTAGTTATTGCAGCTGCAAGCTATAAAAAAAAAAAAAAAGAAATATGGCAGCACGTTGAATGTCATCTTTTGCCTTGTCAGCACCAGGAGACCACACAGGCCAGCGAGGACAGCAACTTCAGGAGGGAGCAACTGGGAAGCAAGAGAGGAATTGACAGCTCCTCGGCCGAGCTGAGAAGTCACCTGGTGTCAACAGCTCTTCTCAATCTCTCTCTCAGCACCAGACCAGTGACGGCAAACACGGTGAACCGGCAAAATATAGTGTACAGGTCACAAATGCATCCTCCGTGACTGCCTTAGTACGCTGTCAGCCCAGAGAGCACAGGGAAACGCTCCCAGAGCAGCCGGTTCAGAGCTGTGGCAAGGCAGCGTCAGCCCGCTATGTACTATCTTCTCCAAAATCATTAAGAAAAGCCTTCATAGCAGGTTAGTGCTACACACCGATACGGCTGGCTATAACCACTGTCTAATGCAATGCTGGATAATTATCTGTGTTCATTCACTCAAAGGGCAAAAGAAAATGATGTTTTATATTAAATTGTTTTTATAACAGATATTATCACCAAAACCCATCGTATCCATCCATTTAAAAGATCAACCTTTTGTTTCTTCTCTGTAATAATTCAATTGCTTTTATTAAAAAAAATGCAATTATTTCTCAAAACACTGTAGTCCAAGTATAATACAGCTGGCACTGAAAGCATTTGAGCTACCATCCCTTCGGTGACCTCAGCTAGTTTATATTAAGCCCCTTCCCCACATCAGCACTTCATTGCTATTTCCCATCACCAAACAAGTCTGGCTTTTCTCTCCCGTGGTTACAGGCTCTGACACCTCCACACTGCTGGTGCTTTAAGCTGCTCACAGAACTTGGCTCTAACAGATTGAGGGGAGAAAAGCAAATATTCTCTCCAAATTTACACAACTAACACCTACTCCCCCAAACATCCAGGTCACAGTTACCCTCTACATATAGATCAGCTAAAACCTTCCATACCGAGAGCCCCAGCTGAAGACATTTCATGTCCACTTCAGCTGAGAATGACAATTTTTTTTTTTTTTTTTTTTTTTTTTTTTTACTGTCTAGTCACGTGGGACATTTCACAGAGATTCTGTTTATACAGAGGCAGCCATGAAGTGGTTTATTCTCCTACCCTCCTTGTCTTTTGTACACAGAGATAAGCACTAAATAAAATGGAAAAGGAAACTTGCCAACTCAAAGTTTGGTCAGACATAATTGACCCATGGGGGATAACTGACTACACCGGTATTACTGGGTTTTATACTGATTAGGTTTGGAATTTAACCGTGTCCTTCCAAGGTCTCCGGTCAGGTGGGATTCACCTACAAGAGGCAGTGCAGTGCGCAGCTCTGATCACAGCACATTATTTCCTCCAAGTACCGAGTCTCACAGCTCCAGCATGCCGTAAAGTAAGAATCTACCCTGCAAACGAGAGATGGCTTTCCCATCGGTTCAGAAAAGAAAAACACATTAGAAAGCTTCTGGTCTCAGACTTACCTCCCTCTGCCTATCCCCATTGCTGTTCAACAGAACAAACTCAAATCCTCAAGTATCTTTGGTGTGCCTTAATTAAGGAACTGGGATGATGAGCTATTTTATTAGAGTTCTTTGTCCTGTCATGCAATGAAAGATTAGCCTTTCCTGACTCGTCCTCAAGATAACAACTAATCCTGATGGCTCCCTAAACTCAACAGGATGCACAGCTCCTAATTTCTAACCAAACCACTGCACTTTGAGATGACAATAATAGGGAAAAAAAGCGATACTTCTATTCGCTGGATTCATGGCCGAAGCTTCCTTAGAGCCTGCACAACACCACCAAAGTCACCATTTCAGCAACCCTCAGCTTAGGCATTAGATCAAGTGATCCAGCTAACTAGGGACAGATTAACCGTGTGCTCGCGAAAACTAGGTCAGTCTCAAACAGTCTCTACAGCTTGGAAATCCATGTATGTGTAAGCACAAGTCACAGAGCCTTCCTTTTTTAAAAGGATGGCCAGCAGAAAGTCAGTGAGATCCAGACTCCAGTGACTTGGGTACAACGCTCAGAGCTGCACACAAAGTGGTTCTTGATTTCTACAACAAAAACCCTTTACCAACCAGAGTTCAAAAGTCACTAAGAAATGACCTAGTGATGTCAAGTCAGTTTTCCCTCTTTGAAGTATTTGGTTCTCAAATATTTAATCATTTTCTGAAGTGAAAGAGCTAGGTCAGGACTTCGGCGCAGATCTGAGATCTCTGTCTCCTATTCCAAACCCTCCTAACCCGCACCTTGGTTTCACAAACCCAAACTGCAGCCTCTCCTCTCTCCTTTGACCTCTCTGCCCTCCTCCTCAGCAAACATTGCTACTAAAATTAGACTACAGTGGTCATACCACACTGCCTCCCCCACTGTCGTCACAGACTCCCTGTCACATCAGTCATGTATTTTAGTCTCACACTGAGCTCCATGCATCGCCTTCCCTGCCCAGATAATGCTCTTCTCCAGTCTCACCTGTGTGTCCTCCGACAAAATACCATTCCTTGTTACCTCCATGAAGCTCAATCTCCATCCATTCCCAGAACGGATGGGCACCCACTTTCAACTTACTCTGAAGCCAAATGGACATCTATGAAGTGTTTCAAAGATAAAATTTACTGCTTAAGAAAAGCTGATTTATAAACATCCACCCTAAAACATGGGGCATGCTTGTATCCTCCCTCTCGCACACACACACACAATTTGTATTGTAGGTCTCTTGAATGAAGAGATGCAATGGGCTACACACACACATGGAGAGATGCAGGTATCTCTTGCTGTCAGGGTTTGCCTAGTTTCTATGTTCTGACATAAAAAAGCACCTACAGGCTTTGAAGCTGGGACAATACATATATATTAGAGCGTCTGATTTCAGCAGTGCTGCTGGATGCTCCCACCACAAAGACAAGTCGAGTCTTACATTTGCTGCCTGGAGTCCAAGGCAAGGGTTCACAGAGCAAGAGGGACCAAACATCACAGTCCAACCCCACTGCCCCGCACAGACTGCGGCGAACCGAGGTGCTCCAGAGCACCCTGCCCCAAGCACCTCCTCGCGGGCCCCATCCTGCCCTGCTCTGCGGTGCACAGCTCTTGCTGCTGGAGTCACTGCGTGCTGCGTGTCGTACGTGAGCCAGCTCGCAACAGCCTGAATCTCCTTTTTCGTTGATGAAGGAAGGTTCTTTCTCAGAAGATAAAGCAAGGGAACTGAAGGTTAGCGGTTAACAGTCACGTCTGTCCCCAGTATTTCAGTTCTGATCAACCGCTGCAGGGCTTTTCTCTTTTTTTGACTTCTGGCTATGTTACAGAAAACCATAAACTTCAGTTTTGCCCATGGGAGAGTCCATTCCAGAAACGGTATGTTCTGGCACTGCCAATGTACTTGGCAGATATAATGTGCGCTTTAAGGGCTTTCCTAACTTCAGTGAATTTCAGAGTAGCAATTATCTTCAATTACTCCAGATGAAAGACCACACAAAACGTTAATTCAAATCCCCCTTCTCCCAGAAGCCCCCTGCTATCCCTAGTCACCACTGCCCTACTTTTTCCCCTCGCCAACGCCCAAAAGGTTGGACCTACTCTTCCTTGATGCCCACGTTTCCCGATGTGATCGCTCCCTTTGTCACAGCTTCTTTTCTAGGTATATTATAAAAAAACCCTGTCTCACTTCAGAACATTTAAGACATCGTTGCTGGCTTAGAGGAAAGCACAGCCCCCTCCACACAGACAGACTTGCTGCTAATTACCTAATTTCTCCCGCTACCTCAACCAGAACAGAAGGAAAACCAGACAAAACGTGGGCATTTGCACCAGCAGTTAGAGGTGCTCCGTTGGATCCAGCTGTTTCTATTGCGCTGTAGGACACGAAGCAGTTAGCATCACCTGAAAGCAATGCGTGTCAGAGGGGTTTTATGACTGAAGAAATTAATGGGATATGTATCTGCTCTGCCTTGATTTCTAGTAGCTACAAAGAGCTTGCATTAAAGTTACCAGCACTCTTAAGATGAGGCTATTAAACACTAATTAGACCAACAGCAGCAGCTACGAAACAAGGCTGAAACAACACTACGCTACAGAGCGATGGCTTCGTAATTCAGATGCGTTTAAAGGAAACATTAGACTCAGAATGAAAACTGAGATCAGCAATACGTTGGGATCGTTTAAATCACAAATGAGATAGCCTGTCATCAAAGCTGAAACCTGTTCTCGGGCTGAACAGCCAAGACGGCGCATGGCACCACACGGCAGTGCACGAGAAAACAAAACTAGCATGAACTAGAAGAACTATTGGCAGAAGGAAACGAGAGAAGGAAGGAGACTTAAATATGTAAACTTTTTCCGAGAAAAACACCCAGCAGTGTGTCAGAAGTCCAAAATACCAATATCCACTAGAAATGCAGAATCGCTTCCTAGCGAGTTCAGTACGAGCCCTTTGTGCTCTTCAAGAGGAAGGACTGCGCTCTGTATCGCTTCATGAACTGTCAAGCTCCCCTCTGCAAGCTTCAGAGGTTTCACAGCTCCATTCTTTTCATCACTTTTTACTTCCAGTTTGCTGCATAAAATCCATAGCTTTGGCTGCTCCACCCTATAGAGGGCTGAGTTTTACAGCTATTTGTCAAACAGCAGTAACAGCCTCAGTTTTGTTTTTACAGTGATGGCAATCCTTGCCGTGAAGAACTTAAAATGTTAAGAGGCACGTCTCATCTGTGACTCACTCGACCTGTCTCAAGTAGGGCAACAGCTACAAGCCTGGTCCCAGGAGCCTAAAATCCATGATGGGCTGCAAACTGCTCCTGAAGCAGCAGCCTGGGTGTGCCGGACGAAGCTCCCCGGAGCCCAGGGAGCTTGGGTTCTCCTCCAGCTTGCACATACCGTTGCTGCCTCTTTTCTGGGGCAAGATGAAACAGGAAGCCCAAAGAATCGTGGTGTCAATTCCTTTACTGTATTTGCTGAAAAGGTCCTGACGGCAGGAAGAGCATGAACAACTCTTTACAAGTCTTGAAACGGGCAATAACCGGTGTCACTAATGAAGTGGTCTAAGAGGCACCGCAGAGAGCCGCGAAGCGACAGAAACACAGGAAGGGGGGGAAAAAAGGGTTTTGAGACAGACTGCTGCGAGCAGAAAAAAAACACAGAGCCAGGCCTGGAGACGCATTTGGGCACAACCCCAGAGCCCGAGCCAGGGAAGATGAGCAGCACAGTAAAGACATTGTGGGATCCTAAATTCAGAGAAAGGGGGCAGTGACAGTCGTGGAGATGAGTAAAACGACTCTGGGCACAGAGCCCACCGCAAGAACAGCACAGGGAAAAAAAACCACCCGAATTGAGGTCCGGCAGGGCTCTCCATGTCCGAGGCTCTACGAATGAAAACCAAAGAGCCGGGGGTGACTGCAGAGACCGGCGCTCCCCGTTCGCGCTGCCGCTTGAGACTCCCCAGAATAGGAAGTGCAGGAAGAGAAGGAGAAGTTGGAGCTTTGGGTTTTCTGAGGCCAACACCGTTTTGTTTGCTGAGCCTCGTCCTGGCGCTGCCTCCCTTTCGATGGGAATTGTGAAGAATGTGGTGGCTGTGCCCCAGCAGAGCAGGCACAGGTAAACTTTTTGCTCCGTCAGAAGCTCACTGAAATACAGCGCTTTGCATTTCACTTACAGTGGCCTGCTACTTGATGTTCATGAACGTAAAAGACATGGAAAATGTCGCTTTTACACCAGGCTTTCCTAACACTGCTGTTACAACAGCTGTATTATTTCACCTAGCTTTTGCTTTATCTTAAATAAAATACCAGGCACATTTAATCTAGTTGTTTGGGTAATGAGAGGACCAGATCAAAAACAGGAAAAGATGACGGGTTTTTAAATTGAAAAGCCTCAACTAAATGAGAGTGGACCTATTCCTTGCAGAAGCAGCGTGCTTTTATCACCAAAACTCTGCCCTCTCTCCAAAACAGCTGAGCCTTAACATCTCACACTCACAGGTTACTTCTGAACATCTTACAATTTACACACTTCACACAACCCAATTTTGGGAGAATCCAGCACTATGGATAACTTAACAGAAGCTGATCAACAAAACTGATTTTGAGAAAAGCCCAATCTAATTCTGTCAGATAGCATTCCTAGTGCAGTTGTGTGCTATTTCAAGCCAAAATTTGATCATATTGAATTCAGGAGGTCTTTGCCAGTTTCAATAGGACCAAAACGCTGACCTTCAGTAAGTTATCAAATGCCACACGGTACAGACATTCACACCAGAAATTATTTCAACTCAGAATGTCTAGAGTAAAAATTTTACGCTGCTAAAAACTGTGGAAAACGTTACTGACTCCTTATGAGAGGCTAACCACGATGCTGGCAATACATAAACTAGTTCCAGGTCTGCAAGCAGGGAATGTGGAGAGCTACTGTTAGTCCAGAAAGTCTTTATGCACAAAAGATATGAATGAATTACTGCAG
The DNA here is from genome assembly GCF_965183815.1 of Platalea leucorodia. NCBI lineage: Eukaryota > Metazoa > Chordata > Aves > Pelecaniformes > Threskiornithidae > Platalea > Platalea leucorodia. The sequence continues at coordinate 48,292,845 of NC_138831.1, forward strand.
CTGGAAACCTCCTTCGCCGTCACTGAACTGTGAATGGAAGCGAAGCAACAGCTTTTGGGGGCAGAAATTCAGTGTCAGAAGTTTAACACAAGTCTTTGCCAGTGAAAGAGTGGGTCAGCTGCAGCATCTGTCGTCATCCGTGACCACAGCTCCTCTGTCACACAGGCAGATGAATCCCCCTCTTTACCACATCTCATAAAAGGACAAAGCAATAGTTGCGTACAAGTCATAAATGTTTGTGTAAAAAGACAAACTGTTCACACTCTCTTCTGCTCTCAACTTCAGCCTTATTTCTAAGACAGACCCACCAGCATTTTCCCTGGTACTAGAGGAGAAACTGCAGCTCAAGCCCAGCAGATGTTTTCAATCAGACAGTCTGCAAACACCCAGGACTCCCTTCAAAGAGCCCAGCGCACCCGGGCAGGACAAGCCCCCCTCGCCCCTGGGAGCAGCCGCCAGAGTCGACTCTCTCGGTTTTTCCCCGCCCCAAGATGCCCAATTTGCAGCCCCATCAGTGTGGGCAGACCCTGAGTTTCGGTGCAAGAGTGGTGGCTTGTCTCTGCTGACACTGAGGATCTGCTCAGTGGGTGCCTGCAGGACGGGGGTGCCAGCGAGTCCCCTGAGCAGCAGCGGACTTGGGCTGCGGGCAGGCTGGCAGGCAGCTCAGCGGGCAGGGTGACAGTGCCGGCCACCATGAGACAGCTCTGCCACGGCTATCGTTTGGGAAAAAGCTGTCATTGTCAGGGCAAACATCTGTCAGCCTTGCACATTTCAACTGCGGCAGGAAACACAATCATTTTATCATCTATTTTCCACACTGACACTATGACATACCCAGCTAAAGAAGATAAAAGAGGCTTGGACAGTCCAGACTGCAGGGACCCATGGCCATTTTAATTTAAGCTTATTCTCATTCTTTCTAAATAAAAATAACTTATGAGTGATGAATGTTCCTCCCCTCACCCCAACATGCCTAATGCCAGGCTCCATTTCCCTCCTTACTGTTGCACTTCTGTATTTGCGTAGGTCTCTCCCAGGGTGACACTTGTAGGAAACAAAGAGCACAGAAACTGTACAGTTGCATGGTCAAGCTGCAAAGAGAGGTGAGCTCTGGAGGAACTGCTGCACAGCCGTATGACAGCAATCCCCTGCTGCCAGCCTCTCCTCTACCTCCCCCAAAACACACCCCTCATTCTCCGCGCCCTCGTCCTTACCTCGTAGGACCATACACACTGCACTCCCGCAAACCTCCGTACGCATCTTCCCACTTCCACGTCCTCGTGGGTGGTGTACATCTCTCGCAGGCACTCGCCAATGTGGGGCACCATTCGCCGCAGGACTTCCCGGCTCATGATCACTCCTGGTCCCCCCATGCAGAAGTTCTCGCCCGGTTCCAGAGCCAGCTTCCCCATCTCCTCTGTGGTGCCGAGGCCAGTCTGCCCAAGAAAGAGGGGCTCGCTGCTGTTCAAACTCCTGAGGAAGTTCTCCAGTTTGTCCCCTTTGATGTAAACGTCATCATCAGCTCTCATAAACCATTCGTATTTGTCCAAGTAGTGGTCATGCATGTATTTGAGCATCATGAAAGATTTCTTCTGGGGGGGATAAGAGTCATCTACACCTGGAAGCGGCACGATGGGGATGGGAATAGAGGTGTCCGAACCCTCGCTGGAGAAGAATTCAACCTTGCCAGGAATGGTTTTGGACCACGTTCTAGATTGAAAAAAACAATAAGGACTAATTAAGTATGCAAACCAAGGCAGGCAGAGAGTGCTACCAGAGACCACTCGAAGGAACTGCACCTCATCTGCTTTACAAATTTTCTTTTTAAACGCCTTGAAGGGTTATTTTTTTTCCATGCAAATGAGGACATTCACATGGCACACAGAACAATTGGTATAACACACACAAAATTCTGACATGACAAGCATCTGAATATCATTTTGTAGCTGTATCTGATAGAAAAATAATTCAATAGTAGTAATTCACTAGTGGCAGGCAGGCTTTCTTAAGCACACTTAGTATTGGTCTAGCAGCTATCGGTCACAAGACACAGAGCAAAGCCAAAGGGACCCAAGATGGGCAAAAAATTCAGATACAACTGGATTTAATGCCTCCAAAGCTTCCCTGTGAGTTATTCAGCATCACAGCCACCTCCCAATCCTCCTAAGTCCCGCAAAAGCTCAAATGTGTGCTCAGAAGTACTGATTTCCAAAGAGTAACCAGAAGCAAATGTCCCATGAACTTGTGAGGAATCAGTACCCTGTGGGAAACCAACCAAACAGCAACTTCTCCAGATGCTATGTGGAGAAGCAGGTAGGGCTTTGGCAGAAGTAAAATGCTCCTGCCTGTTTGCAACAGCCAGAGAAGCATAGAGCACGGTAGCAATACTAAGCTCAAATGGGTCTGCTCATACCAGCAAAGGACTAGTAGAAAAGTAGTCCTAAGAGGTGCATGCAAAACATGTGATCCCAAGAGATCACCTGGTGCTACCAACAGCCGCACCTCCAGCAGCTTTCTGTACACTGCAGACCAGAATTTAGCAGACAGGAACATGACAAAAGAGGAGCCTCTTCTGTGCGAAGCAGCACAGCGACGACATCTGCTCCACACCTTCCGTGCTCCTCTCTGCCAAATCCAACCCATCTGCGTGGGGAAACTGGGACGCTTGTATTGCGGGAAGAGATGTAGGATGATTCCTCAAGGCAGACTGCAGAACACTTAACCTCCTCCAGGGAGGATTTGCAATCATGTAACTGTTACAGCCTTGCCCTAAAAATAATGAATTTTAAGCTTTGAGTACCATTTTCTCAAATTCTACCTGGGGAAAAGCCAAGTTCATGTATCCTTCACAGACACTCACAGAAAACTAATTTTGTTGGTAAACCAACAGGTTTTGCCCCTTTTTGTTCAGGGGGAGAATATTTTCTAATTATGTTTGGCGACCACGCTCACATTATAACCTATATTCAAAGCTGAGTGTGAAAACACTCTCAAGGTAAAGGACACAGCATTCCTTCAATGCATCACTGTCACTTTTACCAGATGCCTCCCAACGCAGGCTTCTTGCCAAAAGCAGAGCAGATTTTGGGCAGCACAGGCCATCTGAAATTTGAAATCTCCAGAATTAGCTACCATACAAAGTGTGAGATGTAAAAATATTTCAGAAGAATTATTCCTGAAGTTCCACTAGGAAATCCAAAGGTATTTAAGTAGTACTAACTAAACACCAACTTCGACACCTTAATGGTTACACACTAATTCAGCTTTGTGTAAGGAACATCGCTCAATTACTTTAAAAGCTTTGTCTTCTGGATTTCTTACTGCCATGGGTAGTGTTTCATAGGAAAAGTCTAGATCCCAGCTTCCCAGAGGAGCACAGGGTAAAGCCAGTGGAAACATTCCTGTTGATTTCACAACAGAGGTGATGAGGCCTTTAATCATCAGTGATGCAATTAACGCCCGGTACTACTGGTTATAAAGTCACATCCTGTTAAAGCATTGAAAACTGCCCATTTTAAAATGAGACATGCTCATATCTTGAACTTTCACTAACTATTAAGGAAATTACGCCGTTTATTTTCTGACACACACACTCCACATACAAATCATCTGGTCTTGAATGAAAAGACTACACGGTAAATCGCTCTTCCCTTATCGACTCCCAGTCTAAGTTTAAAAGACTTCTTCATTAAAGGTACTTGATGCATTCAGATTTTAACCTTATAGAAAGAAAAGGCAGACAAAGCTACTGAGAAATACAGCTCATCTCATCCACTGTGACCAGCTCCCAGTGCAGCTTTGGGCGGACCCAGGACACTTTCCAGACAATCACCAGGTGAAGTTATTAGCTAAAAGTCTTACAGAAATTTCTGCTTATTGACTTTTTTTATTCAAAAGCAAACAACGACTTTTCAGACTTGCTCTCAACATCCTGAAAGATCTGCCTTCGTACTGATTATGAAGTATGGACAACGCAGGATGCCTTCCATCACGCCAAGCTTTAGCTCCTTTCTGGACACTTCAGGAGCAGTCTTCAACTCTCAACACCACTACTCCTTCTGTTGGTTCCCAGTTTACATTTACTCCCTGCTCTCCAACCAGGTTCCCTCACCTCAGGACACCCTTAAGTATTGTCAAGATAGAGCTCCCATTCAATGAAGGTGGAATAAAACTCATGGACATCCACAAACCCTGGCAGGTTTGATTTCCAGCCCTCATATAGCCTTAAACCCCTTCGCTCAAAGCTAGTCTGGCCCCATCTTTTCTTGGATGTGGGCCATATTTAAGTTTCATACCAAAAGAGGAATAAACCAGAGAAATATCCCTGCACACATGGGACATGCAACGTTACTTCAGCCTTGGGATCTCACGCCAGCCGTGCCCCAGTACAGCTTGACTAAGCCTTTATTCATTTCCCGTGACAACGCAACTTCTAGGATGAGACAAACTCGCCGTGTTATTTGTGACTGTGGCTTTCAGCATTTGTTCGAACTCTGACAGACGAAATACACTCCCACATCGAAAAATTGCCCGAGCGTCTGTGTCAACGCAAGCGCTGCTCGGCAGAGGCTGGAACAATGGGAGTCACCATGTGCTGCTCCTTATGGCTAAGCCACAGCTCGCTGCTCCACGCAGCCCCTTTTTGGGGAGAGAATACAGAACAGTTTGCTCAGGAAACATGTCGTTGCACCCAGCCAAAGAAGCCAAACCACAGATCATAAGATGAACTGTAAGTACATTTTTCTGACCCCAGCTATCAGCAGAACCAAGGACTGGTAAACGCAGGGATGAATTCTGATCAAACCCACGTTTAACTTTTTTCTCTGACGTTGCAAAGAATCAGACCTGGCTCAGTCGCAAGTGATTCTGAAGATTAGTGCGTTAACACCTACGTTTCTCGCCTGTCCTCCCATCTCCAGTCCAGTTCACCGTGTCTGCTCTCAGGTTATGGGCAGCAACCTGACCCCTTCAGCTCCTTAGGCACAGAGCTCTTGTCTCAACGCCTTCCCACTCCTGCAGCCCCACCAGCACCCACCCCCACCGGCTGACGTTGCTTTCCTAGTCAAGGCTTCTCTAACATAAGACTTGCAGATTGTATCTGCAAATGAATTGTATGTTTGATGATAATAAAAAAAAAAGGAAAATATTTTTAGCAAAACCTGACACCTTCCCTCCCCCCATGAGGGCTCCCCGTCACCCTCAGCTGTTTAAAGGAAATGCGGTCACAACACTTCTGCCACCAGACTCCTGCACCTACGCCTGCAGAGACCACCTCCCCTGCGGTGATCGCTGCTGGCCTCAGCCAACTTAAGGCCGTCTCGAGAAATATCAGGTTCTGAATACAACCGATACATGTCCTGAACTGGTCATTTAAAAACCCAGCAACTCAACTGCTCTGACAGATCCCAACCTTATCTCTTCCATGTAATCTGAATCTGCTCGGTTAAACAGGAGGATGTGCATGAATCAGGACAGCAAGGCTCTCTATTACCTTCCCCTGGAGCAGCGCTGAAAACGTGCACGACAGTGGGCGACCTGGTTTCTCTCAGCGCACAGGGCACATAACTCCAACAAACTAGAAGCTAGCGTTGACAAGGGAATCAAAGTGTAATTTAAACAAACATGAACACAGAAAAATTAGCTAACGCTTCCGTAGAAGAAACCTCTTAGCAGAGGACATTAGGACTGCTCCAGTATTGGTGGCTACCAAGTCAATTCTACCATCCCTTCACAGGTTTTGTGCACTGGATATCCTATGTGTACCCTAATCTGAGCAAGGCACAAGCAAACTGGGTGCAAAGATTTTGTCACAGCTGGTACAGGTATTCATGCAATACAGAAAGCAACGTGCACAAAGAAAGTGCTAAAAAAACCCCAGTATTTGCTAAAAAGTGACCACTACTGTAGTTACCAAATATTGTCGTAAGTAATTTCTTCATTTAAAAAGAAGTTCAAAAAGCATAGCCCGGAGCAGGAAGAGCACAGGTCTGGAATGTTTTATCTTCAGTTTCCAGTGTTTATTATTTATTTGTATTACCTTGCTTTGTTATCAGCTCTGCAGACTCAGCAGAAGCATAGTCAGCAACGTTATGCAGACAGTGCTCCCTTTGTAGAGACCCAAACTGGAGACGATTACAAAAAAACGTATTTGGTTTTTGCCTGCAGCTTGGGAACCTCCCTCAGAGGAGATCACAGAAACCATTTAAAGTTTTGAGAAATAGTCATCTTGTATAATTATGCTGAAGAAAATCTTAATTTGTGAAGAACTCAGCAAGATAACGGACCTAAAAGACTGATTTCTTGAATATATGGTTCAGCTACATTTCATGTTGAATCAGGGCTAGCTTTGCGTAAGCCTTCTTCAAGGTCCCGTCTTCCCAGCAACGCTTGCTACAGGAGAAGCAATGAACCACAGCTCAGCTAGGAGAACCGAGCACGGGAACCAGCACGCTGCTCCCGCACATGGTACTGCAGATGACCATCACGAGAGGTCAGAAAAACAAGCTGTTTTTTTAAATTTCCAGATACATTTAAAAGAGCTTGTCAGTTAATATCTGCATTACAGAATTCAGATTTTGAGGGAGAGTTCCTTTCAAATTTTTGCAGGACAGCTTGGTATCTAGCTTTAATAGAGAACCCAAGCAGCTTCCACAGCTCCTTAGAGTCCTTTGAATTAAACTCCTCCAATTTAAAGTGCTGTCAGTTTTCTGTCCATGGATAGCCATCCACTTTCCTTGTGGAAACGGGGACGGAGAAACGGATCCATCATCCGTAGGCACACTGATACTCGGTGGGTCAGACTAAGATCAAAGCCCAAGTGTCCCAGAGGTTTAGGCCATAAGGTTATTTTGGGGTATGTAGGTGACTTCGTTTCTCCTTATCCCCCGTGCATCCATGCCAGTTGCTCTCGCTGTATGTGTTTCATACCGTTCCTTAAACATTCTTGCAAATTTTAGGTAGCTGCTTCCTGCTCGGAAAGCCCACACGTGTCATACCTCTGCTAGAGGACACAAGAGCAGGACACACCGAGTTCTCACTATTGCAATACTGCGGTACGATTTTGTTAAGCAAAACACGTATGATGCTGTCACGATGTTCAAAGTCACTTCATATGACCTCCTCCCGAGAGGCAAGAGGGCACGCTCCACAATCCATCCTATCACCTCACTAGCAACCAGAGAGGACCAAAATCACCCAACAGCCTTGACCCAGGCTCTGAATTTACAAGAAGCACAAAAATGTGTTTTGTATTACCCTCCTGCAGCAGCTAGCGCGGGCTTAGACAGATAATACAAACTCCTTTAGACCCCAAATCCTTCTGGCTGCCTTTCACTTAAGCTCTTCCAAGCACGCAGGTATTTAGATTCCAGTGCAGCCTGTTTCCTATAAGCCACCACGAACGGTGTGGCAGCACGTTTGAAATGGAGCCTCCCGAAGGCCACCCTTCTGCCGCAGGAGCGGGGCGGCTCAGCACGAGTCCCGGCATCACTCGCCATCCTCGTGCGTGTGGCCTCGTGGCACTTCAAGGTGCCGCAGGGACTGTCCCAAATTGAGAAGTACTGCGGCTGTGTTCCTGCAGAGATACTGCCAAAGGCCAACCTCTGACATCTCGCCATTAACTGCATTCACACTACTCTCCTGCCACGTTTCCCGGGAAATCTAGTTGCTATGCAAAAAAAAAAAAAAAAAAAAAATGGGTTAACTGCCTGATATTTCTGTTCCTGAGACAGCAGACTTAAATCTTCTGGGAGATTGCTTATTCCCTTCCTGCAGCTCTTTTAGGACAACTCCCCTCAACTACAAAACCATTAGCACATATTGTTGCACTTTCCCTGAACCCCAGCCATACCTTAACTCCTTCCTGCACGGCTCTTTTCCTATTTCTTGTCCTTTGATGTGACACCGCAGTTTCAGCTGCTGCACTTCACCGGCCTCCTGGTAGGGAAGCTCTGCTAACCTGGCTGTCAGATGCAATAACTGCTGAAGCTACAAATCTGCCCTCCAAAAACCTGTAGATCTATAGCTTATTCTCTGCCTCACAGACTACAAAAGCACGACTGTTTCCAAGAGCCGGCGTCTCCTGAAAATCCAGCAGGCCCGTTTTGCCTTGCAGTGGTCATTTTCCTCATGATTGATGTTCAGGAAGTGGATTGCTTCCCCTCTTGTTAGACCCTATCTGGATTCACAGCAGCAAGGATCAGCAAATGCTTTCCGCCCCGGTCCCTTTTTAGCCGTGTCTGTAAACGGCCTTTGAGCCACAGCAATTTGGAGGTATTCAGCCTCTGAATCCCTAATTCCTTTCAGCGCTCTGGCTAGCGCAGTATCAAGGCTCTGCACACGCTGCCACCCCGGGAATGCCTTGCTAGCAGCTTCCCATTTCACTGGCTGTGCCAGCGATTCAGCTCACCAGGATGCTTTGTCAATGTAGTAATCCCAGCGATTGTCTGCTCGAGTGCTTCATGGCAATCAAAAGCCATTTAAGATTTCAGGTTTGTCTTCCTCTTCCCCCCTCCCCACCTTCCCCCAAAGATGTCTTCCTGTCACCGGGACATTAGCTCTTTTCTTTTACCAACGGAGCTGAGAAAAATGCATTTAGCCCTACCGCAACGTTAAGAGGTCTCTCTATTCGTCCCTTCCGACAGCAGACATCATCTCTAGAGGTTAAACCAGAATAGCAACGCAGTAAAAAGCGATACTCAGATCTCCTTCCAAGAGCTGAAGGAGCCTGATTCCATTAGCTGGATCTGTTAAGTTGCATCTTTAGCCATTTTTTGTGTGAGCAGATGTTGCAGATGTGGTTCTGTACACCCAGCTCTCCCACAGCACGGGACTGTTCAGCAAGCACGGGCACAGCCAGGGACGAGAGTCCTTCCCACGCCAGCAAAGTGAAATGCTCCACAACTAACACCCATCTCTGGACAATACTGTGATATATTTCCCTTTCTTGAATTCTTGCTGCAAAATCTGATGGATGCTAGATAAACTATTTTGCCATAGAACCTGTTACATGATGTCCCAACACGACTCCAGCCTTTCTGTATGCAAATGTAAATTACACGGCTCATGAGATTTGCAATCCAAAATGCTCCATCCCACACAGTGAAGAAGAATACATAACCCTGAAGAAACAGATTCTTTCACTCATTTCAAAGCATCAATCACGCACTCGCTGTAACTTAATTACACTTCTACTGCTGAAAGAAGGAATTAAGTTTCCATTAAAACTGTCGGTGGACAATATGCTTCAGATTGCCCAAATTAAGCTACTTTACTGCGTTTGATGCTGATACAAAGAGAGCTACCCTTTCCCAAAAGCAGGGCTGGGCAGGGGGAAGAGGAGACGGTCTGTCATACGTGGTTTTCCCATCCTGTTCTTACTGGCCAACAGGGCCAAGTACTTTTCAACCTGGGCAGGCAGGAGACGGAGGAGGGTTTGTTCTAGTACGAGACTAAAGGGGACGTTTTATTAGAGACAGATCCGCCCCAGAGCTCCTGGCTGCTCCTCTGACAGCACTGGCTGTGCAGCGCTCAATCGGAGCCGGGGTATACCCGAGCTGACATTTTAGCTCTTAACTCTTTCAGATTTCCCAAGCAGGCTTCCTGCGCAGCCTCCCAGCACTGCCTGCTGGCGCGAACGCCGGAGCAATAAGCGTATTTCAGCAGAGCGGAGAGTTTCTCCAAAGCCACAGACACGTCTCTCACAGCAGAGATGATTATTCTGATGCCGCCGAGGCTTTGGACAGAAGTCCCGTTAGCACGCGGCGCTCGCGGCGATACCCAGGTACGGCTGGAGAACACGCCGCCGGCTACGGCGAGCGGCACGCGGTGCCAAGCACAAAGATTGTCCCTGCTCCAAAAATAGGTGCGCTCAGGTAATAAACACACGGCTCGGAGACCCCGGGTCCTGCGCTAGCTCCACCAGCCCGAAGCCAGGAGCGTTTCGCCCAAGCCGACTTTCCCCATTCAAGCTCTTTCGCTACCTGGTCCAGCCTCAGCGACAGCTGCGGCGAGCGGAGCCCGATTTTACTCTTTGTTCCCAGATGCGTTTTCTGGGTCTCGCTCCTAAGCACATGCTCTCGGCTTGGCGCAGTGGTCTTTTTTTCCTACCCAGGGGGTTACAGCCATCTCCAAACTTTATGATTAGGCTGTCGGCTCTCTTCAGAAGCAGCAGCCGAGGACTGCACCAGCGTGACGCCGCCATGCCCACGGCAGAAGCGCCGAGGGGGGCACTTTGACGACCGCGTCTCTCCCGGTGTCCCCTCGCTACCGAGGGGCTGCCTGACCCTCAGACGAGGCCGCGGGGTCCCGCTGCCAGGTACCGGCTCAACCAGGCCGTGCGGGAGCCTCAAGGCGGCTCCGCCGACCTGTCCGGGCAGCAGATGGAGGCTCGGGGCACCTCTCTCCCTTCACCCCACACCCCGGGCTGCTGCGGGGAGAACCGGGTCCGAGCGTGCCCGGAGGGGGCCGCTTCGGCTCCCTCACACCTGCCCCGGGGAAGGGCGAGCGGTCCCCGGGCCGGCGGGGGGGATCCCGGCCGTCGGGGCCCCGCCGCGGGAGACCTCCCGCCCGGGGGGCTCTCACCTCAGCCGCTCCTCGGGCGAAACGGCCGTGCCCAGAGCCGAGCCCAGCCGGCCCCCACCCAGCCCCTCCGAACCCAACCCAGCCGAAGGCAACCGAGCGGAGCCGCCCCCCCCCCCCGCCCGCTCACCGGTGGGCGGCCACGGCGCGGCTCCGCAGGTACTTCTGCGCCGTCATGACCCCCACGAAGAGGAAGCTCTGGGCCGGCGGGCCGGGGCGGCGCGGCGGGGCGGCGGCGGCGGCGGGCGGCGGGCGGCAGCCCTGCGGGCGGGCTCGGCGGGGCCGCGCCGCCGCCGCCAGCTCGGAGGCTCGGGGCAGGACGAGGCGCGAAGCGAGCACGAAGCCCAGCACCAGCCCCAGCAGGACGCTGAGCCAGGCGCGGCGGCCGCGGCCCGCCATGCCCGCCCGCCCGGCGCCGCGCCGCGCAGGCCCCGCGCGGCTCCTCACAGCGCCGCCGCCGCCCCGCGCTGCGCCGCCGCCGCCAGCCGCGCCGTGTCGCCCAGCGCCGCCATGGGGGAAGGAGCGGGGACGGGAAGCGGAGGGGAGGGAAGGGGACGCCCGCCTCCCCGGCCCTGCCCCTCGGCACAGGCGCCGTGTGCGGCCCGCCTCCCCTGGCCCCGCCCGGCCGCGGCGGGGGTGGCGGGGCCGCCGCGGAGCGGCCCCCGCCGCGGGAATGGGGAGGGAGGTGGCGCTGCCCCCCCCCCCCCCCCCCGGCCCCCGGCGCTTCCCGCCGCGCTGGCGCGGCCGGGGAGGGCCCGGAGCCTGGGCTGGGGACGGGGAGCGGGACCCGGGATGCGAGCCCGGGACGGGGAGCGGCTCCCAGAGCACCGCCCCGGAGCGGGACACGGGGCAGGGACCGGCGCCTTGACCGGGCAGCCCAGAGCAGGGCCACCCCGGTCAGGGAGCCCGACCCAGCATCCCGCACCGAGAGCCCTGAACCGCGGCCCAGACCGAGAGGCTGGGACGGGAGCCCAAGGGAGCACGGGTGCTCGGGGACTGGGACCCCAGACGTGACCCCAGGGCAGGGACCCCAGGGCAGGGACCCCAGCGCAGCACCCCGCTCCGAGACCCCAGGACAGGACCCTGGCTCAGGAGCCGGGACGGGGACTCCAGCCCAGCCCTTCGGACCAGGCACTGGGAGACTGGCACCCCGGCCCAGGACAGGCACCAGGTGCCCGTGCCCGGTGGCAGAGGCCCATCGCTCGTCCCCGCAGAGACCCAGCAGGGCTCACGCCGAGCCTGCAGAGCCAGAAATGCACGGTTCCCATCTCCGCAGGGTCGGGTCCCTGCTGCCCAGGCCCCGGCGCTGCCCTGCCTGGGCCCGCGGGTGCGTGCGGAGCCAGAGGCACGGTGCGGAGCAGCAGCCCTCCAGCCCCGGTGCATCCATGCAGCACATGCTCTGGTGCCGGGGGAGCGACGGCACGGGCAGCTCTCCCTCTTTTCCCACCTTGCCAATTAAACCGACCAGAAATAGGTCAGTCTGTTTCCATCCGGAGGCTATAACGACTGCTCGACAGAGTGAAGATGTTAGCTGTACCGGGTGAAGATTTCTTTTTTCTTTGTCCGCACCAACTCTCCATGTGCATTTCATCAGCGTGCTTCAGCTTCAAATACTGCAGCCCCAAACCCTTGACATTTTACAGGAAAAAAAAACCCTCCAGTCTTTACAGAAGAAACGTATCTAGTACAACACACTGCCCTCCTGCTTATCATTGCGGTTTCTTCCATTTCGTACCAACTTTTGCATCTCCAATTGCCAGTTTTTCCCATTTTAAGATTTATTTATCAACAACGAGCTGAGAAGAAGAAAGTCTCGGCATAACGGCAGCCTGCTCTTGAGCAAGAACCGTTGCAAAAGAGGACGCTGTACCAAATTAATACTGCACATGAATAAGTCAGAGCGAGCCGTACATGGCACATTTTTACGATCCTTGTACACACTTCTGGGAACTAGCAGGTAATATCACAATCTGCTTATCTAACGGACTCGATGATATGTCTTGAAAAAAATGCTTTCGTTTGGGCTTTATTGCTTTCGTGATGGTGCAATCTGCATACAGAGGTCAGCACCGATCAACTCGTGTGATGTCAGGAGCAACAAGTAACACAAGGAAAGCGCCACCACGATTTATGGTATTAAACAAAAATAAAATTAAATATAAATAGAAACTAGAGAAGAAATACAAGCAATTAACAGGAAAGAAGAGCAGGAGGTCTCCTTTCGGTTGCCCACGGGCAGGACACGGAGGCATTCAGTGAGATGTATGTTTGTGGGAAGAGAAGAACTAAATGGCAGAAGAGAGGGAAAGGAAGAAAAGTCCAAGCTGGAACAGACGGGAGGTGGGGAAAGCCAGGGAAGGACAGGAGCACCATCGCTTGGCAAAAGCCGGCTGGAAGGCGAGAAGAGTTGCTGAGGCCGAGGCTGCGTGCCTTCGAGAGCTGCACAGCGCCGGGGAAGGGTTGCAAATGCAGCACTAGCTCAGGTGCGGTGAATGGTAGCAGTCTCCCGACAGCTTCATGGGTGCTACCAGGCAGAGAAGAGGTTGATGAAGATCCCTAAAAGGGCTCCTCAGAGGCTGGCCACGCACGAGGGACGGAGGCGTTCCCGCCGCGGACAGGCACTGGGCAGACCCAGGGCTGTGCCCGGCTGCTGGGGCTGGCTGGAAGCCCCACGTTTGCTCTGACAAAGCCAGCACAAAGTTGCCTTTCTGGGACCTTCCTCCGGGGAACAGGGAATGGGACCCACGATCCACCTCAGTTCACCCCGTTAAAATCATCCCAAACTGCTGTTTATACCAGGAAAACCTTTTCTGCTATCCTGTCCTTTCCATCCCTGCCATATGGGGAAATGCCCCCCAAACCACTACTGTAATTCCCTTCTGCTTCTCAGCAGTTGCAATGCTTTACTATCATTTCTGACCACTGGTGCCCTGATGCCGTTCTACGAAGCCTGGAGTTATCCTCAGCCTGTGTCACTCTGCACACGTGGAGCTTTCACTCCACTGTCGAAAGCTTCTTCAAAAGGGACCTCGCCAAACTCTGTTTCTCCCGTCAAGCCTGATCATCAGGTCCCAAAATACAGGACACCGACAGACATTCAAGCTAAAATAAAAAGTAAGGCCACTCCTTTCCAAAAGAGGGAGATGTGGCAAGTCCGTGAGCAGGAGCAGGATTACTCTCAGCGTGCTCCAAATGAGCAATAAAAATCTCCTGATTCAAGGGAAAGCCACTGTGGCCTATGAATTACAGGAAAAGGCAGAGCTAGAGTGGTTAAAAGGCAATAAAAAAGAGAAGGGTTGGGGCTGAGGAGCTGTCAGTTGGCTTCTTCCCATAAAGAAAAGAAGTTAGTCATCAGAATTGAAAACTTCGTGCGACTTCAGCACACATGGAAACGATGAAGCGGAGCAGCACGCTCCCGTGTTCGGTCTCCGCTGCCCCGAGTTCTCATTTGGCACGTTCCCCCCTCCCAGCATAATTACGGTCCTGGACCTCGCTGCGTGCAGGGGGTGAGCAGAGAGCGCTCGGGGAAGGGGCAGGAGAAGGAAGGGGTGCTTCCTTGGTGCCAGGATTTAACCTGGAGAGGAGGCATGGTCAGAGGTCACACCACCGGCTGTAAGGCCGAGAAGTGCAGCTGTAAAGAGGGGGTAGCGCCTGGGAATGCTGCGGTGCTCACACAACCTCCCTAAGCACATCTAAGTGCCTCACTTCATTTATTACGCCAAACTCACGTTTAAAAGTGTTAGGTGGGCAAGCGCCCCTTTTACTGCTCCTGCCCCCTCCCCTGTTCCTGCACAGAGCAGCTGCTGTTTCCACTATAGGAAAAAAAGAAATAAAAAGGCAAATTAAGGGAAAACTTGAAGAGCACGGCTTAGTTCTTCCAGCTGAATTATAACTCTTCCATTACCTGCCTAGAGTATGCTTTTAATCTGGTTGGCAGAGAAAGGTTACACTGCATAATCACATTTAAGTGCCTTCCCTTATTAACACAGCTCTTCGTCTCAATAAACAGTTGACACTACATGTTATGGCCACTGCATATTAAAAGGCATGGTATTTTTCTCATATAACATTGCATAAACACATTTTTATGCCGCATGTTTTCTATTCTATGCGGGATTGCGTGAGGAAATATTCTGAGGGCTCTCCAAAGCCTGAAGAGGAGGCACATCGCGTGTGCTCCGTCTCCGTGCTCCCATCCCACTCACTCGAGGACGATTAGCACCCGGACCGGCCGGCGAGAGCCCACTTGACAGGCCCACACAGTTTAGATTCATAATCAGATTAACAAAGCAGTAATCCTATTTTTAAACGATGAAAAAGCCAAGTCCTTGAAGCAGCGAGCTGTTTTGTGTGCGTGCAGAATAGATGTCATCCTTTTGGAATAAAGCAGCTTAATACCAAAAGAAAAAAGTTTCTTCCACGTAGGAGACTCTACCCCTATAGAGGAAAGAGGGACTATCTTGCATTACCACCACTTCTTTTTCCCATCGGTTTTGACCTCCAAGTTTTCCACAGTGATGAGCCCACTCTAATACTTACAGGATGAACCTTCTACAATATATGTTCTTTACCATATTTTAAAATAATAGTTAAAGAAGTGAACTACTTCCCAAGTGCTCCAGAAACCTTAATTATGAATGTTCCAGTACTTAAAATGATACTTTAAAAACTACTCAGGCACTGGAAAATGAGCTTACTTCATATATTCAAGGTAACAGACTCACGGTGGAAAAAATCTAGCTGGGCAACCAGCAGCATTTGTCTCTGTCAAAGTATTTCCAGCACCGTTGCATTTTCCCAAATGATGCAGAAACTCCTTCCCCAGCTCCAGCACCCCCCCTTTTTTTTCCTCCCCATCCTTTTCTGGTCCTGCCACAGACCAGTCCCAACCTCCCCTCTCAGCTGAATCACTCCGAAGATGCCCGTTTAAGGGACAAAAAAAAAAAAAAAAAAGAAATGTCACCGGTTGCTTGTTGCTGGGGGAAAAAAATAAAAAGCCAGACCAACATTGCCATCGTACGGCCCGGCCCCGCAGTGCAGCGGCCGCAGCGGGGCCGAGGGGCTGCCCTGGGCCTCTGCCCTTCCCAGCCAGGGATCCCGATTTAGGGCTCTGGAGGGGAAGGGGCACCCTCCAGCTCAGCACACAGCTCCTGGGTTGCCTGCTCGAGCCGCCTGGTCCCAGCGCCTGGGTGGCGGCAGCATCAAGGCCTTTGAGCTTTGCATCGCAGAAGGGAAGGGGGTGTATTTTTAACGTGCTAGCACCAGACCGGAGTCCAGAAACCACTGAAAAAGTCTAGAACGTGTATTTAAAACGCAAGTGTCGAGATACAACATACCCAAGGAGCAGAACAGCTAACGAAGTGGCAATTACAGCACCTAAGCAGCAGTAAGCTGAATTTACGGGGAACATTACCCCCTCTAGTACGTGGTAAAGTAAAGCTTTAGGACGCAGGTTTGGGTTCGATTTTTTTGAAGGTGCACCTTGTAGGCCAGCCTAACAGTAGCTCCCCATTTTAATGCACGCAACAGAGCAGCAGAACTAGACTGAAAGGCCAGGTATGTCAGTATATCAATTTTCTTTCCATTCTCTTTAAACAGAATTTTCTAAGTTCGTTTCCTTGCCATCCCTCTGTTAATGTTACCCACGGTACCAGCTCTGAAGCTGAGCTCGGTAAGCAGCACACAGAAAGAATCTGGATTGGCAAACTATGGTAGACATAGAGGGACAAATGAAATGATTAATTTATCAGCAGAGATCTTGCTCCGTGCTGAAAGTGGTTTTTAGCGGGTATGCACTTCAAAACACAAATGATCACAGGAAAAATACAGACATCGGAGCAGCGGCTGCATACCTGCCAGCCCCTCGCAACAGGAATCTGCAATGAAAATGTGTATATTCACCACCAAAACTGAGCTGAGGAGATCTACTCCGTCGCAGCCATTGGTTGCTTCGTAAAAACTGATGGAAGTTTTTGAAGTCGCTGGCTCTGGAGCTGGGAATATGGGCAGGGTTGTGTCAGGCTTGGAACAGCTGGCTTGGAAGCTCAGACAAAATCAGCTACAACGGTGCAACCGGGCCAGGACACCACCCAGCCAGCAGCCGTACGCTTTTCCTTTGTGGTTGCAGAGCTGTTCCAAAAGTTAAGCTTTCATTCCAAAAGGGGGGAAGAAAAGAAAAAATCCAAGTCTTCAGCCCATCCAAGTCCAGACTGGCTCCTTCTACAGTTGGAAATTATATAGCTTCAGTGTTCAGCGAGAGCGTGGACAGAAACACGCCGTGCCCCACTCTTGCCCAACCTGAAGCCTGAAAAGGTGTCACTTTTTAGCCTCTAGAAGGGCCAAAATCTTCCGAAAGGGCAGATCCGATCTGATGTAGAGATGCGTGCTGATGTGCAGCCAGGCTTGAGAAAACACAAGGGCCAGAGGTGGGGACTGCCTCGTAAGGACAGCGTTAGGATGGCTTAAATGCAGCCGTTAACCGTAGCGCTGCTGGTAAAACACACGGGAGACTGGATGCCATCCTCCTTCAGAGAGCTCTCTGAATGCAAACGCTCTCTTTAGTCATCTTCCTCGGAAGGGGAAGAAAAAAAAAGACACAAAACCCAAGAAAAAACAACCCAATCCAAACACCTGAGCTGACTATCAGGACAGTCTAAGGATGAAACCGGACTGGGCCTTGAGCAACAGCAGAACAGCCTAATTCCTTGAGTTTTGAGTCCAAATAGCACAGAACTGTATAAAACACAGCAGATTACATTTGTTAGTACCAACATTTCACACCTGCATTCAGTCTCTGCTAGCAGAGCAGTTCCTTGCAGATATGGGTGCAATTATCATTTGCCTTCACATCGATCTTTGAACAGCACACGGGTAATTCGGGAACACCTGGGAACAGCTCTGCCGGCAGATTCCCTGTTTGGCCTCGCTCCTCAAACTCCATGTTCTGTTGTTCATCATTAAAAATTTCCAGTATAAGAAACATATTTTTTAAAAAAACCCTAAGTATGCAATGCAATAGCATTCTTACAAGCTTTCCCGCGTTTCACAATGTTTTTGAAAGGCGTAAGTAAAGCCAAGTAAATTTTATGAGAGTGACAACATGGGTTTTTGTTCAGTTTTAATTCCAGTGCTCAGTATCTCCTGATGAATACTTAAGAGAACTATGTATAAACTAGACCTCATCCGCAATTTAAAGAAAACAAAAAACTTCGTTCCTCCAGCGTATAAATCATCTGAAAGGCAATGAAAAATACTTAGCTGCATTTCTCAAGCAACTAACATTCTCAGGATTTTTTTGGGCCTCTGAACACTTGCTTGACTTAGGATTTTTCAATACCCAAAATAGATTACTCTTCAGTGGCTAAATAACATTATACAGCAATTTAATAGCATTGTATGAACTCTAAGTTTGCTAGCTAGCTTCTTCCAGATAAAGATATTTCCAGAACATCTGCATCAGTAGAGTAAGAGGCTTCTTGCATAACTGCTGTTAAGTGGGGAGAGAAAAAAAAAAATCTCCTGAAGGCTTTTTAATATGATCTTTCATAATTCATGTTCTTGGGAATTTGTATCAAAGTAGGAACAACGGATTCATTAAATAGTTCACTTTCACCTAATGCCTTCTGCATGCTTCACTCTTACGCTATGAAGCAACAAGCAGCCACCTTTCCATACTTGTTTGTGGTCAAGGGAGAGCTTTCTATTTGAAGTCAGAGGAAAAACCCTTCCCTCTGCTTGTGCAGGTTGTGAGCCAAAAGAGGTTTTAAAAACGGAGGTTCTTCCTCCCACCCTGTTCAATAGCTTAGAAGTGTCTGATCCAGAAAAACTTAGGGACTTGAGGATTAAAATAAAAAATTAAGGGAGAGAGAAGGTTAAAGTTTCCAGAAATATGTAAATCACTTCATTCTCACTGGGTATGTCTTAATAAATCTTAGAATTGGGCAAAAATCCGTATCCCCAGTCCCAGCCAGAAGCAAGTCTTGAGACACAGAGAAAGGTTAGCATATGCTCAGTTCAGACCTGCTTATTTATTTCTTAAAATGTTTTTACTGAATTAAACCAACCCATCCTTACCATTTTATCAACACAAGGAATTCTGCTGCTTTAAAGACAACAACCTCCCCCAGCTGTTTTTCTGAAGACAACACCTCAGTCTGTTGCCTATTTCCCCAACACAAGGGGAAAATGTTCCCCAGAGGCACGAGGAGGATAACAACTTAGTCCTCTTTACTGACAAAGAATCTTCAGATCTTGAAAATATCCTTCCCCACCTCTATTTTTTTTTTCCTTATTAAAGATTAAAACCTGAAGTTACACCAGTCTGTGCTACAACAATGGCAACTTAAGTTTACATACCAAAATGCAGAGAAGCCAGGAAATGAAAACTAGTTTCCATAGGAACATCGATAGCCTTCTCCCTTCATCTTCTACACGCACTTGAACACACACTTCACGGGTCTAAAGTAAAAGGTTCCTCGCCTTTCCATTTCATTAGCTGGCAACTGTAAAACTTACTAGTAACAGGCTGCTGTTACACTGATAGTCAACAGAAAATCCCAGATCGCCTCACATACAGAGCAGTATCTGTATCCCTACAAACAGTGTATTCAAAGTCAGCACTCATACGTATCGATGAACACAAATATTCCAAGCGTATTTAGAAAGAAGCGTTCAAGCAGCCCTAAGCTATGCTAATGAGACACTGATGTATACTGTAATGCCTATATACAAGCTCAATAACAGTAATCAGACCCAGGGCACTCGTATGCTGACAGGAACTATTTCACTCTTTGTCAAGGACAGCCTGGATTTTACTCATCTTTTGCATTTTGCGCACGTCAAGGCGATGGGATGGTTGGAAAGCTCATTTACGATGACCAGCTCTAACTTTATTTGCCCTCCACAGTGCTGGATACACACCAGAAGGATGAAGACCACACACGCTTCAGATACTTACTCCTTCCAGTCTCTCACTTGCAAGTTTTACACGTTCGCTAGCCAGAGGCTCTTTTCAGCACAAACAACCCTCAGCTTTTGTAGCGCACGAGCTGGCAGCAGGGTGAGAACACACCTCGGCACCTAGCGGGGTTACTCAGGGCAGCCGTGCAGCCGGGCTATCGGTGCCCACCCCGAGACACGTTCAGAACAGAAAGCAGCACAAAGTAAGTTCTTAATGTCCCCGAGGTGCAACCCTGATGCTGCACTGCTAAAGCTACGCGCAGTCCTGCTGCCCACAACACACAGACCTCAGCACAGTTTGTGGCTTCTCTTTTCCCTTTGAACACCTTGCAGTGTTTGAGTTGACCGTGCCCATGCATCCCCTCCTCCTCAAACCATATTTGTTGACAGTAATTTGGAAAGAAACCCGCTCTGCTCTATTAGAGCAAAGCCCTTTGTCACGTGTTTTCTTGATTTAGGTTCAAATACAGCTGGAGTGCTTACCAACCAGTAATGCAGTCTATCCGATTTCAGAATCGCTTACTGGGGGCGAGGAAGAGAACGGGGAGTTTAACTTTTTAAACTTGGGAAAACTTGATTTGGTCTTAACCTGAAGGTGATTCTTCTAAAGTCATGATTTGGAACACAGAACACCCAAATAAAACAAAACAGTTAAAAGCCAAAAAGAACAGCTGAAAACCCCCTTTTGTTTATGGAGGTAGTCAAATGAAAATCATTTCATTTGATCTCTCATCTTGCTTTATACACATTTATTGCACTAGAACATATGCCCCCTATATAAAAAGATGCTGTAGAAAACCACAAGATAGTAAATACTGGATTTATGATTTGTTTGCAATTATATTTAATATTAATAGTATTTTGTTTTTACAAAGCAGTTGAAATTAAAAAAAAAAAAAAAAAAAGGAATAGCAAGAACCCCCCATCTGCTGTCTAGCATCAGTAATCCTCACTGGTTTGTTTACCATTTATAAGGAAAACATCATTCAAGGTAGCTTGTCACAGAGACTCTTCTGCAATACCTGGCCTGCGGTGCAAATCCCTGGCGTTTGTCAGTTCCTCTGTTTTTTTCCAAAAGTCCCTCTTCCTATAATTCAAGGTATCTGACAATGACAATATTCCTCCCCTCTGAAGTACCTTCCA
This sequence comes from Platalea leucorodia, assembly GCF_965183815.1. NCBI lineage: Eukaryota > Metazoa > Chordata > Aves > Pelecaniformes > Threskiornithidae > Platalea > Platalea leucorodia. The sequence goes on from NC_138831.1 coordinate 48,313,524, forward strand.
GCCAAACACAGTAAATCTGGTAACACATGTCTGAGGATGGTAAATATCCTCATTTTACAGGGGTAAACTGAGCGTAGATGATTAAATTTGCCTGAGGCCAGGCTTTTGAATAGCCAGCCACAGAACCCAGATCTCGCAATCCCAGGTGATTCACCTTGGCTGGAGACCATGCTTCCTCTCTACAGAAGAGTGAAAATTATCTGATTACGCTCAAATTGTTTCTTTCTTCATCCTCTCTAAGAGGATCAGGTCTTTTTCTTGTGTAGTACCAGCTTCTGCGTTACTATTTGGAAATGGTGTAAGTCTGTTTTCGAGTTAACACCTGCACTAAGCCCAGTCCCAAAGGAGTCACTGTGACACGCAATCTGTAGGCAGTAAGACAGTGGGTAAGATCAAGCCTGCTAGTGACACGAGACACTAGGGAGGTTAGCCTCATCCACCTGCTGACGGGCCTCTCCGGCCGGGTCTCCAGGAACAAGTTCCGCCTCCTTCTCCAGACAGGGGGTTATAGCCTAGAAGTACAGAGGAGAAATCCACCGTGTTAATATTCATCCTCAACAGGCCTTCACCAACACACAAGGAACACAAAAAAATAAATCTCATAAGTATTTGCACCTTGTTTAACTTGCTACATAGGCAGCGTTTTAAGGAAAATGAAAGCAGAGAAAATATCCAGACTTGAGAGAGTTTATTTTTGTAGTGCTAACAGTAAAAGCCATTGCAAAACACTCGTGTTTTAATTTGATCAATTGGGATTAAATTAAATTGAAATTGATTACCATTTAATTTCTCTAAGTCTGCACTAAAGCTTTAATGCTGCTCTGCATTACGATAGTAACTCTTGTTACAATAGTAACTCTTACAGTAAACAGAGTGTATCTGTTCTCCAAGAGCCCTAATAGTTAGGGACTTAAACTAATCATCTTTTATTCCAGTCCCGTAAGGAATACTCCAAAGGTCAAAAAGTGGATCCACTCATTACTCCCGTAAGATTTTTCAAAAAGAATTTGAAAAGTCAAGTATACGCAGTAAGGCAAACAGTACTTTAGTTGAACCTCCTAATGCCATAACTATAGGCAACTTCACTTTACGAGTACTACTCGGAAAGATACAACTTGACAGATGTCCTCAATTTGTTCTGTACGAGGCAAAAAAAAAAGAGAAAACCAAAAACCTAGCAGCCTTGCTAACCAAGCAGGTTTCAAAGCAACCTGTTCCACTGAACCTTCAAGCATCACCTCCATCTTTGAAGTTTATTTTTCCTCATACTAGCCAAGTTCGACTTTCTAGCTTAATTCAGCAGCTGAACAGCGCAGATGGTTCTTTCACTTCGTGCTGATCTACCTCATGAGAAGATCAGAGACCTCCAATTCCATCATCTGTTACTTAAGCAAAGATTTTGCTTAGGATGAAACTAGGACAGGTAGCAGCTGGAAGGGCGCCTCGGCCCAGCTGCCCTGATCCTGGTTCTTAGCACAGCTACTACCCATGCATTCCTCATCCCGCATCGTGGCGAATATTCTGTGCAAGAGCTATAAAGGATATTTCACAGTATCAGACATTAGCCTGCACTCATATTAAACAACATAAGGTGAATCAATTGGTCAGTTCCTTCAGATGTTGTCAAAAGCTATTAGTAAAAATATTCAAAGCAGAACTTTCAGCACTGAACTACTATTGAGGTTTAATATGTTTAATCAAGAATCTTCAGGTTTCATACATTTAATCAAGTGACTGACTTATTGCTGCACCCTAAGTGGGTTTCCCTTTTAGTCTGATACGATTGAGGCTGTCTAGATGGTCCCCTCCACTATGGAAAATTGTAATTAAAATATTAAACCCAAATTAGCGCTTGCAGGTATGGCACAGGCTGTTTGGCCAAGAGGAGAGAAAGGAGACTAGCTGCACGGCCCACCTACAGCACTGATCCTAACGCGGGCTACGTAAGGCCATATGATGAGATCCTCTGGCAGTTTGCAAGAGTTGATAAGAGTTTATACATCTGCAGGATTTATATAGTCAATAGGTCATTATTGTAATATTTGATAAATAAGGTCCCATTTTGCTTAATGAAGTCTTTCATCTTCCCGAATCTACATAATACAAAGTAAAATATCCTCTTCCCGCATTTAGTTAGTGCTACAGGTCATTGAAAGACAGACCAGATGTTAAAATACTGGACTTTTACAATAACGGGGGAGGGATCCCGGAAATATTGTAAGAATCTATAATTTTGAGTGACAAAAATCTCAGTAAATGCGGCAAAAGCATTTACAAGAAAACTGATACACTACTTCGCGGGGAAAAGCACCACAGAAACGTCCTGTTAAGTTTTGCACAAAGTGCAAAGCAGATCACACTGATTCGAGATAAAGAGCTCATTTGTGAGGCACTTTTTGTTTCCTCCTCGAAGAACAGAAAAAATACGTACAATGACTATGTACACAGCTGGATAAATACTCAGAATATCTTAAGGATTGCATACTTACCACCTCCTCGCAAGGGCTTTTTGTTTGGTTTAGATTTCGGGACTGCTGATGAGGTGGAGGCACCAGATTCTACTTCTTGCTGTTCACAAAAGCAAAAGTGACTCAGAAATTAACCAACGCGAATTTCAGCTAATCCAATCACATAAACATAATTGTAACCTGATGAACAACACAGTTGTTACCTGATTCAGTTTCAGGTTTCCTTTATAGCTTTTTCCTTCTTGCATACTTTCCCACATAGCTATCTTCTGCCTTCGCTTCTCTTCTTCAAGCTAAGGAACAAATCCGGGATATGCAAGACTAAGATTTCAGAACCAGTAGAATCGCCAGTGCTACAGAAACAGCTACAACAGACTCATCAAAAACCAAGAGATCTATCTTTATCTGACGCAGTATCTCCGAGCTTATGGAAGCATTTACTTTTTTAAACACCCACATCTTCCCAACCGCAGAAAAACCGCTGTCCCTCAATATACACAGATTGTGTCTGCAGCTTCTTTTGACCACTTGATGCTTTAAAACATTTTGAAAGTAAAACAGAACCAAGTGGCAAGCTTAAATCCTGAGTTTATAAAAAGTACTGAGTAACGAATATTGCATATGATAGTAATTTAATGCGCAATGTAGGGTTCTACAGAAGAAAGTGTGTTTTTCAAATGAACAAGATAGCCAGCTACATATTTACACCCCAATATACATTATCAACAGTTCTCCCAGCTCTCTTCTAAAGCAATTTATCCACAAAACCAAATAAATTAATAGTTAAGACAGACTGCCGCCTTCTCAACAAATAGAAAGGGAAGGAGGTCACTACTCCGTCCAGTCAAAGAAAGCAAAGCTCCCCAGGTCCAAGCACACTAGACCCAGATTTTCTATGTAGTGGCTATTTTCTTCCACAACATGACTTTTCATTCGTTTTTAATTGCCAATATTTCTTAAAGCATCAGCTATAAACTGAGGTCTGAATGTATCTGACTGCAAAAGTAAAAATAGAAGAAGAGCTGGGATTAATGAGCAATATTATTGTTACGCTGATCACATCCACTTTTCTACACTGCCCCACATAGCAACATGCTATTCCTCTTTAGCTCAAGCTGGAGTTCAAACCATTAAATTACAGCAACACTAAGCTACATTTCTAAGAACTAGTATTTGCCATTAAGAACAGAAAATACATGTATGTGGTAGTACAGTCAGTCTAAATGCCAGTAAATCCCCTCCAGCCACTCACTGCACATATAACTAAGTTTCCGTAGGTACAGATTTACCTGTAAAAAAAAAAAGATCAGGCCCACAGTGTCCCACGCACACAATTACTTGCGGAGAAGCAAGTGCCACAGAGATTAATTACTTCAGGAAGGGGCAGAATACTACACGTATCAATCATTCTATTCAACAAAGAGCATCAAGACATCAGGTCAGCACAGCATATGAGTATGTGCTTGCATCACTGCAGGTCCGTCGCGATACCTACCGCCCGTTAGTTACTGCTCTGTGGATCAAACCGTATCAAAAGTGAGCCAGATAAAGGAGGGGGAAAAATCCCACCACTCACATTCCAGCAGAGAGAGTGACTGTCCTGTTCTGGTACCTAGCATGGAATAAACCTTTCTACAACAGCAGCGAAGTACTCGACAACAAATTTATGAGTTAAAGAGTTACCTGTCTTTGTTTTTCTTTGTATCTTTCTGCTTGTGCATTCAACTCCTCTTGCATCCTGAGGCGAGCTGCTGCCAAAGCTTCCTGCCTTCTTACCACCACATCAGGTTCTAGGAAATTGGGAAAGAGTTTGCAAAGCTATTCAAAGTAAATTCTAAATGGTCTCCTCAAAGAATTGTAAGAAGGAAAGGCTCACATCTCTCCCTGCAGCTGCTTTGCAGAATATCACAGCTCAAGTTCAGTTTCCAGCTAATCTTTTACTGTAATTTACATGCTGATTTAAATTTCAAAACATTTTAATATTTTTAGAGCAATTACTTTAATGGGATTTTAATGAATAAGGACACCGATGTAATGAACCTATAAAAAACTAAAATTCACACTTCTAGGATACTTGCTTCTATTTCTGAAGGATTTATTTGATACAAATAATTTCAGAAATATCACCCAAGCTTTGCAGGGATTCCGTTTTTACCCAGAGAACTTCTTTTACGCAGAAGCATGAGGCAACCGGCCCACACTCACTCCCACTCCTCTGGCAATTGGTCCTGCTTGTTTCATTATGGCAGCGAAGCAGTGACAGATTTAACATGCTCCATCAGCAGAGAAATTACTTACAAATATCACACATATCTCAAGAGAAAACTTTTAGTCTCAGAAAATCTACATTGAGTAACCACCTCTCTTCATGGCTGGCCTTTAGGAGAGAGAAGTCAAAATAAAAATTATATCCAAAGCTAAACATTGCTCTCTTTTCTTCTCAGTAGCTGAAGTATCTCTGTTTGTTTGTCTCCTTATACATTTGCTACCATCCAACGATGAACACGCAAAAGAAATTTCAGTACTTTTAGTAATTTCATTTTATAGGCAGTTTTGGCAATTAAATCAAGATTTAATTAGCATTACAAAAGAACACCAGTGGGATATGGGCACATGAGTAATATTTTCTGGGGCCCATGTAGTGCCATGCCAAGATGCCAAAGGAATCAGCGCCAAGCACTTATTGTTTTGGCAGTTACCTAAGCACAGCCTGTGCTTTATGGCAGCGAGTCTGCAAATGAGGCAGGATCACGACTGTGTAAGACTTACAACCTATGCCACACTTGAAGATAACACAGACGAGAGGCAGTTACACCCCAAATGCATACAATCCTGCCAGAGCAGGAACTATGAAGGAATAATTGGAAGGAGAGAGACGATAAATATTAATAAAAACTTAATATTAGACAAAAGGGTTTTTTCCCCCGTATTTAGATTTGGATGTTTTGTTTTTCTTCCCTAAATCCAGAAGTTATTTGATAACTGCCCACAACTCATTTGAACCAGGTGGTTCTCCCAGCTTCTGCACTATCAAAGACCGGCCATCCCCTTGTTCTGCAATGCCCCGCTCCTCCTCTCCCAACCATATTGCTTTGGGACACAATCCTTCCTTGACACAACCTTTTAAAAACACTTCTCTTGCTCCGACCTTTCCCCAGTGATCTCTTCAGGAATATGATCTGGATGCTTTCGTGGGCCTAAACAGTTATCCTGAGCACGGCTCACCGTTCAAACCCCCCAGAACTGAATCTCTTTTTGGCTGTCATTAAATAAAGACTCTGTGTGTGCGGATCCGAGCAGCTGTCAGACGTCCCACCACGACTGCGGAGCGCTGGCAGGAACCTCGAAGAGACACAGGCTCCACCCTGTACAGCTTTAAAAAGCGAATATTTACTCACCCACTGCCGCGTCAGCTGCCGCGGGCCGGCTGCTGGGCCTGGCCGCCAGGCTCTGGGACACCTTCTGGACGAGGAGATAGATGGCGACGGCGGCCAGGAGGATGTACCAGCCATAGCTGGACAGCAGGGAGCCCACTGGGACGGGGACAAGCCGGAGGTGAGAGCAGGCTACGGGGGAAGGAGCCCGCCCAGCCAGGAGGCGAGAAGGGGGAGGACGCCCGGACGGGACCCGGCTCCTCTCCTCACGAGTCCGCCGCGCTCCCCTCAGCCCCGCCGCCACCCCCGCCTCCCCTCAGCCCGGGACGCCCCCCCGCCCCCTCACCCGTGTGCTGGAGGAACTCGAGGCCGCCCCGGCCCAGCGCCGCCTGCCCGGGCCCCGCGGCGGGCCCGCCGCCCCCCGGCTCCATCGCCGCCGCCGCCGCCGCCGCCTCACGTCCGGCAGCGCCAATCGCCGCCCTCCCCGTCCTCCCCCCCCAGAGAACCAACCAGGGAGCGAGGCCTCCCCTCGCAGGCCAATGGGAAGGCGGCAGCGAGCAAAGACGGTGACATGACCGCTACGCCGGCCAATGAGAGAGGAGGTGACGGGCGCACCGGAGCCAATCGGGGTGCGCGGGAAGGGTGCCTCCCTCTCCCGCCGCCATGGCCGCCCCGTCCCGCCGCCCCGCTCCGCTGCCGCCCCGCTCCGCTGCCGCCCGGCCGGGGCAGGGGACGCCGCACCGCGGGGAGAAAAAGGAAACGTTCGTTTATTGAACGCCGAACGGCGCAAGGGCGGGGTACGGGGGGGCGGCTGCCCGCGGCGGGGCCGGCCTGAGCCCCCTGCGGGGGGAGCGGCCCCGGGGCAGGGAAGGGCTGGGGGCGCAGCCGGGGCCCGGGCGCAGCCGGGCTCAGGATCCGTTGGGAACCGTGTCTTCCTCCATTTCCTCTTCGGCGTCCTCCGACGGGCCTGAAAGGACACGTCAGAGTTTCAGGGCGGTTACTGCAAGCCTTAGTTCTCTCCCCCCGCCCAGGGGCAATGGTAATTTTCACCCCTCTGAAGAGGGGCAGTAGCAACGCGAATTAAAAACCGCTACAGAAAAAAAAAAAAAAATCTACATAGCTCTAATACACAGAGAAGAGGCAATATTGCCGGTCTGCAGCTTTGATTTGTCCATGCAGAGACCTCTCGGAGATCCCTGAGACCTTCCCATACCCCCACCTGAGGCACTAATGCTCAGAGCAGAGTCCAGACATACTTTGTAATTAATCTTTTTTTTGTTTGTTTGGTTGGTTGGTTGGTTGGTTGGTTTTTTTGGGGTTTTTTTGTAATTAACTGGGATGAACTGTTTGGAGTTAGCCAATACAGCGAAGCGCTTAGGGCTGACATTTGGCACCTCGTTCTCGAGGGACGCCAGGTCTAACAGCCCTGAACTGCGCTCCAGAGGCCAGGCGGTTAATATGCCGATTGCACAGTCTTACGGATGCGATCCTCAATTATTCAGACTATAAAATTACACTCATTTTAAACAGTTTTTTCAACTCGCTAACTGTTTGGCCCTTCCAGGGTAACTCCCTACTGAGATCCCATAAAGCATCTGGAAGCAATAAAGAGAGGTAGGTTCTGTTTGGGAAACACAAGTAACAGAAGTAGAGAGTGACCTGATTTTCGTTCTCTGCCAGGAATCTGACCAGCCTGTAGTAAGCCTTTCAGTCGCTCCACTTCAGCCAAGGTCGTGGCGTTTGCTATAGCGGTCTAAAAAACAGACAAAAGAACAGGATGAATCTTCACATACAGTATTTCAGTCTGTTTAGAATAAACGTAAAACCAAGATTTTTTTCCAGTTAAGTGAAGCTAAGCTTTTATAAGAAAGCTCTACAAAATTCTAGGAAATTCTACAAATGACACAGCACAATCTTACATCCCCTCTTATCAAACAAGCCGCTCTATCCTGGGAGAGCTCTAAGCTCAGACCAAAGTTTAATTACAGTTCTCAAAACCCAGGTATGTCATAACACAAAAAAATTACAGAAGAAGTATCTAAAACAAAAGTTACGACACACTGTTCTGTTCATCTGAACAGAGTCCGGGGTGGCCAGGAGGAAGGAAACTTTTGTTCAGTTTGGATCCATGCCAGTTCTTTTCCTCCGCTTCTGTTGTCCTGCCACACTTACCTTAATTGCCTCAACATCCCCTGGGGAGGGCCCAGCTTTCTTTTTGTCAGTTGGCAGACCAGCACCTGGATTGAAGCTTCAAAGGAAAAAATAAAGACCCGTTACACCCTTTGAAGAGTACGTGCTTCTCTAGCTTCCAAACTAGGTTTGGAAGCATTTCATTCAATCAAGTGTAGTATCTTATCTTTGTTAACAAACTGATACAGTGAAGAATTGCCTCCTTCAGAAACACCAGCAACTTGTCCTCGCTGTCCCATCTCCCCCCCACCTTTTCATCTCCTCATAAAGAGAGGCGACTGTAACTTTATAAATTAAGCAGTTGACAAAAGCTGTTCGATTTGGATGTTGTTGAACACTCAGGTGGTCTGTCGCCGTTACAAAAGCAGGGTGGATAAATACAGAGTGACTGAAATTCAGTTTCCTCTTCTCCTATGTCTAATATATTACAACAGCCTATATGAAAGCCTACACTAGACTGGATGTAATCTTAACGCTCAAAAGAAAAAGGTTATCTGCTGCTGCTTTAAGAAAAAAAAAAACCTGTAGTCTGCGAAAATGGATGTCACTGAGTAAGCAGCTGGAAAGAATTTCCTGAAGTGCTGACCCAGCATCAGTGCTGCAACCTCTTTTGCAGCTATAGAAAGATTTTCTTCGTATCTGTTTATTGAGCCGTTTAGTTCAATCACCTACTTGTTCTAAAACTACCACGGACCTGAACCCTTTGCTACTCATAAACTAGAGCTAGAGTCTATCTATTATCGTTTTAAATACTAAGTATGTTCAAGATGTTTTTTTATTTCACTATGAATTTGGAAATGCTGTTCCTATACATGATCCGAATTCTGGTTTCCAAACAGGTTGATGAAAGATTAAACAAAACCTATGACGTACCACTTTAGAATATATGCTTATTTAGTTTAATTCTTAAGATTTTCATTTGCATTTATCCTCCTAGCTACAGCAGATTTTACAGTTTATATTCCCTGGCAGGACAAAAAATTTTAATTACCAATTATCTAGAAAAAAAAAAAAAAAAAAACAAAACCAAAATAAACAATGGCCACCTCTCTGCAGTTAAATAACAAAAAGAAGAAATAAAATGAAAGTTTCCTGCTTGTTGGCTTAAATCAATCCACCCTGACCAAATCTCTCTTTCAAAAATATTTCTGAGATGTATTCACCACCATCCAAAAATCGGGATGCTTGGACAAGGCACCTGTGGCTACCAAAGCTTTTAAGGCATCCTGCCAGCAGCTGGTATTTCAGTTCACTGCCTAATACCTCACACAAAGAAAGTGGTGTTTCTGAAGGAGAATGCCAGTGTAAATTTGTTTTTTTTATCTTACGTTTTTGTTCTCCTGGCAATATCCTTTGCAAGCTGTGCACCCCGTTTGCCCTTGAACATTTTCTCTGCCTCCTGTCGCTCCTACAGCGATACCACACACACAAAGTTAATTTAAGAACATTGCATTTTGCAAAGCTTCTGTCTTTGCAAAGAAAGACGCTTTGGCTCATCTTCATCAGTGAACATTGGTACGGGGAGACCAGACGTAAGAACAAGCACATAAACATTGCCCAAATGCTCAGACTCAAGCCGTAACAACCCAGTAAGAGCTCTTTCCCACACTGCATCTTCACTGAAAGCAGAGGGCTCTGTTGCGATTGCTCATTTCTTTCTCTAGAGGTCTGTCTTTCTACCAACACCAGAGGGCCAGAAAAGAATCAGACTAAACAAACAAAGGTAGTAAAACTTAATTAAACATAACTATACAGACTATATCCTTAACAGAATGAAACCATGAAGGAAAACAAAGAGGCTGTTTTAGAGCCACTCATGATACAAAGTTTCAATAAAATTTACAACTATGGCAAAAAGCTCACTGTTACCGCTGAATTTTCAAGAACGTAACAAGGGAAAAAAAAAAAAAGTATACATCTTGTGCTGAATCAGCAGAAAGCAGACTTACTTTGAGTTTCACTTTTTGAAAATCCAGCACTCTGACCTGGGGAACTTTGTGGATTACATACAATCTGTAATGCTTCTTATTTGTTACAGGATTCCTTAAAATGCTACAAAGTAAATAAAGGTTATAAAGAGGTTCTTAATATAAAATATTTTAAAATATACCGATATTGAAATACATTAATATACTTAAAATGCATTCATCTGCCTTCTGCTATAACAGACAACAAAAAACACCACGAAATAAGCCTAGTGACAGCGTTCTCTGGTACTACAAAAATATAGTAAAAACTTGCACTTTAAAGTATTTTATCAATTAAGTCGATTTTATTGAAGAACAACATGAACTTTACACCAAAATATTAAAACAAAAACCCCAACAAATAACTAAACCATCACATTTCCTACCTGAACACTGATCAACCAAAAAAATCACAGGACAAATTGCTTTTCTTTATTTGTCCCTTGCACCAAATGTAACGTTACTGAAAAGTCACTGTTTGCATGTATTTTAAAGCATTTTGTAACAACAGTTTAAACCTTTAGTTTTTAGTTTCTTAAAGGATAAGGTTACTTCAGTCCTCGCATATTGATTATTGTAGAGATGTTGCATCTCATTGGTCCAACAGTCTGTCAGTAAAATGACAGCCTCAGTCATTTACTAAAGCCTCACCCATTAAATACCAGGTATTTCTGAAGCATAGTGGAAAAGTTGTTTATCGATTCCATTTTTAAGCATAAAGAATCTGTCACAGCTCATAAAAAGGAGAGGATTCCAGATCAAAGCAAAGAGCCAGGCCAGCAGCAGAGTTCAAACAGCAGAAAAAGAGTAGCTTTTCTTTTTAAGATTACATACCTCAGGTAAGTCAACGATTTAATAGTTGATAACGGATCCAGTTCACCCTACGTAATGGGAACACAGTAAGAAATTGTAAGTCCATTTAGTGAGAATCAAACATTTGAAAACAAAGTTCCTGAACTCGTATCTATTTTAGAGACCCATTAGAATTACTACAATTAGTTTAACAGGAAAATCACTAAGACTTTGTGACTGCTGTTCCACTGCATGCTGCAAATTATGTTCGTTAAAATATGTATGCCATTAACTACTACCGAAACCATATGATGTTACTCTAAAGAAAAAGAAAAAAAGGCTAATTAGAAAAACGACTAGTACCAACTATTACCAAAAGCATCTGACAATACTCAGGAAAAACGTTCATTAGAAAGATTGTCATCAACACAAATTTAAGCTTGTTTAGATTTATCCTGCGTCGATAGCTTACCAATTCAGCAATGTTGTTGTTGGTAAGAATGAGCTCTGTCAGGCTGGGCAGAGCCTGTTCAAGGTTTTCACCAATCCGACTAAAGAAGAACAAAAACCAAAGGTTTAAATTCGCAATTAGCAATGCTGAAAAGACATGCAGAAATACGATACCATAGGGGATACCCCCAATAAAACAACCCAGTCTGATGCTGGCAGAAGCTTGGGTTAACATCCCCTACAATACTTCTTCTAATAAAGCTGGCAATAAATACCAGCCGTCGCTGTAATTAGATGCAATATGAGATTTATGTTCATTCACTTGCAGGTATCCCCATTTTCTTGTCTTTATGGGGATGATAAGTTAAATCCAAAGTTCTGGCCAAATTCCAAATTCTGCATCTCATTGTCCAGTCTAAAAAATGAAGACTGACTTTTGCACTGAATGAAGCAGGCAACTTGAAGAAGGCCTATGCAGTACTCAGTGCCCATTTTTTTTCCATAAAACACTTCTACACCTCCCAGCACTGAACGACACATGCACTCGTCCCTCCCAAGAGCATTTTCCTCTGCCCCAGGGCCCCATCTGGCCAAAATACAACCACTTACCAAATCCTATTGTTATTCATCAGAAGAGTTTTCAGCCTTCTCAACAGAGGGAACCCATCCAGTTTACGGATCTCATTGTCAGAGAAATCAATTGCATCAAACTGGTCCAGAGTGGCACCCAAGTTCTCAATAACAGGGATTTTATAGCCTGGGGAGAGAGTGCAAGGCAGGGATTAGATAGTGCCCACAGGAGAACAGAACAAAGCAGGAGACAGAGTGTACAGGGGGCATATCTGGACGGAGCGAGGATGCAGATAGTCTCAGTCAAAACACCTCCAGAACAACTCTCCCCCACATCACCTTAGACCAAACTCTCCCGCCCCTCAAAGTCAGCAGCCCCCGCAGCCTTTTCACAGCACCCCTCTTCCTCCCCCTCAGCAAACACCCCAGCTCCCTCCCTGTATGCACCCCCTCAGCGCAAGTCCACCTTTCTGGCATGTCCCTGCTGTGTCCCACCCCCACCACTGCAGGTTCCTCCCACATTTTCCCCAAATTCCCCTTCCATCCCACCCCCTCACCCCGCTCCAGATTCCCCTACCACTGGAACCTCTTTAACCTCCCGCCCCCCAAGCGCCCCGGCCATTGCAGGCCCCTCCAGCAACCTCCCCCCCGGGTCCCCCCGTCCTGCCGGAGCCCCTTCTCCCGCTGCAGGCCCCAGGCCCCACCACAGGCCCCAGCCCGCCGCAGGCCGCTTCCCGGCACAGGCCGCACCGCCCCCGGCACGGTGCCCCCCTCAGAGCCCCGCCGAGCCCGCCCACCGCGCAGGTCGAGCTCGCGGTCGCGGACGGCGTTGGTGTACTGCGCCGCCTGCTCGATCAGCTCCGCCGTCAGCTTCACCATCCCGCCGGGCCGCGCCGCGCCGCGCCGCTCCTCACCGCCACCAGGCCGCGCCGCGCCGCGCCAGGCCAACCCGCCGAGCGCCGAGCCGCGCCAGGCCGCCCAGCCGAGCGCCGAGGCAGCGAGCGAGGGGCAGGCACCGCCCCGCCGCCCGCCCTCTCCTCAGCGCCTCCTCCCCGAGCCGCCGGGGCGGCCGGGCGGGGGCCCCGGGCGTCCTGCAGCCCTTCTCCTCCGGCCTCCGTCCCCTCCTCACTCTCGCCCCCATAAAGGTCTTTTCGCCGTGATTTTCCGTGCAGTTGAACCCTGCGGGGAGGGCCAAGGCGCCGCGCCCCGGGCAGCCGCTCTCCCCCAGCGGTGGCACCGCGGCGGCCCGTCAGCAGAGGGCCCCGGTGTCCCGCCAACGCCTCTGCCCCTCGCAAAAGCGTCCCCAGGCCTCCCGGGCCCCCTCCCCGGTGTCCCGGCACCCCGGAGCGGAGCGGTCCGGCCGCAGCCGTGCCGGTGAGCGGGGCAGCCGTGCCTCCGCGGAGCAAGGCCGCTCCTGGCGGAGGCGAGGTCCCTGCTCCGCGCTGCCCTTGGCCACCCCAGGCCTCCCTGCAGCTCACGGCCGGGCAGGGCAGCACGCAGGGCCGGCAGCCAGCCCAGCGCCCGAGCCCCTCGATCAGCGCTTGGCTTTGCTATCAGCGGTACCCTAAAGCAGCACGAAGATGTCACCAGAGGTTCCCTCTCTGCTTCTGGTGCTTCCAAGCGCAGACTAAATCTGCAGAAATGGAGGCAGAGCGGGCTGGGAGCCTGCTTCGTGCAGATGTCTAGCAGCAAGCAAGCTGTTTTCCTTTTGGATAGAGTTGGCTCCCGTGCGCTTAGCCGATGGGACTGTGCTTGTTCAAACACATGCTGCTCCCTTCCTGCTACGCAGCCAGGTCAGCCTTCCGCAACAACTGCAGCGCTTGGTGCTTTCTCTCCTCCACCCAAGGAGCAGCTCAGCCTTTGCTCCTGGACACAGAGTTGCCCATAAGCACCTTCCCCCTGCAGCACTTGAGACAGTTGCTCTGGCACTTCAATGTGCGTTCCCGGTCTCGGAGCAGCCGTGATGGGCTGGGAACACGCCACAGGCTGTGGCGTGACATCCAGCCTTCGCCTGTGAGATACAAAATGCGCTTTCAAGTGTCACCACACCCCCTCCTTTAGGAATCTGGGGAACAGCGAGGAAGAGCTGGGGGTAGCCGCGGGGGAGCTGAGACGGCTCAGCCTGCCGTGTTCGGCCAGGCAGCTCCAACGTAAAGCAGGTCACTCGGTCCGAGGCTGGCACGCTGCCCGGCGGCAGCGTTGGGCTGCTGCGGCCAAGGCGCTTGGCCCCGCCGGCAGGGCTCAGCTGGCGGCAGTAGGGCTTTGCAGGCGGGTGAACCACAGCGCGGATGACATGGACTGAAGGTGGCATGCGAAGGGAAGCGGTTGACCACCCCCAGATCTCAAATCCTGCTGAATGTCACCAAGCCACTGCTTCTGTGGCCCTGGAAAAATACTTCCCCAGCCCTCATGGCCCCCTGAGCAAGAGGAGGCAAAATCATTTCTGGATCCACTGCTATCGAGGGAAGGTTTTTTTTCGTGAGCTGTGACATTTCTGTGAACCCAGAGGATGTGATAATAGGTTAAATGCTGCAGCCACGTTTGGCACCGCACAGCGATGGCTCATACTTTTCTTTTGGGAGCATCTAGCAGCATCACCCTGAGAGTGACGCCTGGCTCGTTCCCCAGGACTGCAGCGTCAGAGCTGGCTCTGTTCTGGCTGGCAATCCCTGCGGAGGTGTCAGCTGGGGTCAGGCAGCTCCTGTGCTCCCGACTTAAAAAACACCCTCACCAAAGCTGTATACAAAAGCACGTAGTCAAGTTTTTATGACATCCGCATTTGTTTAAAAGCAGTTAGGAGAGAGCAAGAAAAAGTCGTGAGCTGTCATAAGCAGAAGCAAAGAATTAGCAGCACTGTTGTACGTGACTCAGGAATCGTGTGGTGGTAAAGACAACAGAGTCTTCAGTCATTTCAGGCAGTCATTAAAAGGAGACCCTCTTCAGCCTCCTGGAAAGCAGGTCCTGCCTCTGACAAGGCCAAATTAAAGGCAGACCTTTCTCCCTTAGCAAAATACAGCTGTGTGCCTCAGCTCTACAGCATAATAGAATTGTAATTGAGAGCAGACAGATTCTTGGTCTCAGATGCTGCACACGAGCTCTTAAAAGCCCTTTCTTTGTAATGGAAAGTCAAAGCAATGATTTTTAAGATGCGTGTTCCCCACCTGCCAACTGCAAAATGGCAGATGGCCGTGGATGCGACCTCACAGCCAAACAGCAAACGAGGAGTCAGGCCGCACTAAGATTTTCCAGAAAACAGCTATTATAGATTGGTCTTTGGTGCCAAGAGACAATAGAGAAACGGGCTTTAATAAATTGCCTAAATATGCATTTATCTTGAAGACACAGCCATTTTGTTCCTCTGAGCACACCAGTGTCAGAGAGACTTTAATAGCTCCAAGCAAGCATTGCAATAGCTTGGATAAATAATCTGAATTTTATTAGTTTCCAAGAATGATTTCTGAGGGAGTTAGTGCCCTGGGAAACGCTGGAAGCTGATATCGTTGCGTGAACTCCATGTGTAGAATTTGTTTCTCTTTCCCTGGCAGGCTGGAGGGCAGCAGAAAGCAGGATAAAGCTGGGACTGCTGAGGATTGGTCATCTTAAATTGCATTGCTTCACCCAGTGTGTATTTTAGGTTATACCAAGGATGTAAGGGTAAACATCTTTCTCTTTTTTTAGCATTTCAGTACATCTAAATACACCAGTGAGCAGTATTTAGAGGCAGGCTGCTGTGAGCCAGAGAACTGAAAGGCAGAGCTGACGCAGTACTCCCGATTCCCATCTCCTGGTTTTTGACTGTGTGACACAGCAACAGAAATGCAAGTTTGTTATTTTACAACCGAAGGAGCAGAAGCCAGGAGAATTTCACCCCACTTCTGACCTCTGGTTTGGCCCGAGACCGAAAGGGGAATCCTGGAGCAACAGAAGGAATCACTGTCTGCGATAAATCATCTGACTAATTCACATTTATCATCTCATAAATGCGAAGACCTGTAAGTCGCAGGAGCCCACACCAGCACAGCTCTGAGAAAGCATCTTCCCTCATGGGAGGGCTCCATTCTTTTCTTTTTTTCACACTTAAAAAGCTCAGTTCCAGATATCCAGGCACTACCCTGGGCACCTGGCCCATGGTTAAACATGGCAAAACCAACACGATAAACAAAAGGCTCCACAGCTCCCTCCGCTCCTTCCCCAGCCAGCTGAAGGGGGAAGGTGGCCCTGTGCTTCCCGGCTGCTGCGAACTGCGATGGGGTGCTGGGGGCTGCAGGATGCTCCGTGTATAGGTGGGAAGGGGAGCGATCTCCTCCGCATGCGAGCCCTGCTGCATGCTGCGCTCCCCCTGCAACAGGAGAATACACCCAGCCGTGTCGGAGCGCAGCCCCAAACCCCAGCCGGACAGCCCTGGGTGCACCAGAGGTACCATGGGGCGGGTATTCGGGATACGAGTTTCCTCTGAAGGTAAAAGACCTTTATGAGAACAAAAGCGAGGTTTTTGCAGATGCAGCTCATCTGTTGCTGAGCCGTTTCTCCCGCAGGTGCTCTGGGCTGATCAGGAGCTCCGGCCAGGACAGTTGCTTTGTCCAGCAAAATAAAGATGCACGGTGCATCGCTGCCCTGCCCTGCCTCTGGTCTGCATGAATTTGTAAAAAGCACAGATTCATTTGTCAGAGGAGATCAATAGTTTATTAACTTAAAGGTCAGTTCACCAAAGCTCCATCTTTCCTTGGGTCTGGTCCAGGCAGGTGAGGACCGGTGATGGCGTGGCTCTTCCCTCTTCACCTGGCTGAGGTAAGCTCTAGCGGGCAAGCCCGGGCAGGGTGTGTGTCGTTGCAACCGAAACCAAGCAGGGATTATCCCAGCTCCATGAGGAACTGGAGACAATTCGTACTGTGAATTTCATTGGCAAAAGGTTTAACTCATTAAAACTATTAACAATGAAAATCAGAAGAGGCAGCGTAGGAAAGAGTGTTTACATAGGTCTGGTGCAAAGAGCAGCTCTGCAAGGTCAGAGAGGAGAAAAGGAGAAGGATGTAAGACAAAAAGATTCCCCACTCCCATATAAAAAATAGTCTACAGAGAAAAAACAAGGATTGTATAAGTTATTTTTTAAAAATCTGTAAAACAACATAGCCAAGGATATTTTAAACACAATTATATAAACACCACATGACTTACTATTAAGAGAGAGCATGAAAAGGTTTGTTTCAGGGAAGGGTTCTGTAGAATTAAGAGTTTTCTGGCCGGATCCCTGGAATGTCTCTTTTGGAAACAGATGCCCAAGAAAAATCACTGCTGTGAACAGGAGGATTTTGTGAGAGAGAGGGGTATACCCAGCGAAACAGGGGAAGGATTGGAACACACAATGCCAGAAGAGATTAATTGGGACACCATCTCACTTAGAGCAAGGATCTAGCTCATTCCAGAACTGAATTAATCAGCAACTTACTAGCAGTTCCAGGACGGAAATACATTTCGTGGTAAGGCTGTGACCCCACAGGCTGGTCCGTGCGGATGAACCCCCCGAGTCCACAAGCCTTCCTGTAGGCACACGGGTTTTGCCTGCCTGCAGTTACCTGCGGAGCAAAGCCCTGCCGGACTCGCTGGGCTGTCACCCCTGCAGAGCCACGTGGATCAGCTCTCACTTTGGTCCTCAAATCTCCAGTTATTGCCACGGCCAGAGAGAAACAGCTACCGACCGAATCCGAACAGGAGTGCAGGAACGGGCTTTAGGGCACTGCTCCGGCAACCACCTAATTCATCGTTTTACGTATGTACAGAGCACGGCACCGGCCGTTTGCAATGCAGGTTTATATCAGCCGTCACCTAGCAGAAAAGGGTACCAAAAATTGAGCCAGAAACGGCTCTTTCTTCGCAGATGCGTGAAGTCCTGCGTCCTTTGCAGCGAGGGCTCCCGCCAGTCGCTTGGAGCAGGCAGATCAGTAGGATTTCTGCGAAGAACCAAGCTTGGGTACATGGATCATGCATTGGTCCCTGCTCATGAGGAGTGTTTGAGAGTATTAATATCACCGCTTGTCTGCTGCCTTTCAGGACTTGATCACTCAGGGTACGATCCAATCTCTGCTTAACATATTGCTATAGAAACGCGCTGACAGTGATATTAAAGCTATCAAACTTACGAGCGAATGCTTGACAGCACCATGTAAACTCTCCCAAAGCTGAAAAAATAAACTTTTGTCCTAAACATTTGGCAAAACTGGGCTGGCAGTTGGTGGAAGTCCTGGATGGATGCAGCCGCTGAACTTTACCCAGCCATAAGACACGTCTGACAGCAGAACTGCACAAACAGCTTCTTTTCACAGAGCTTGTTTGATTTCACCATCTCACAGAAAGTCTTGTCAGCTGGGAGGCCGAGGCAAGGAACAAGAGAAAATGAGAGCAGATTAACATTTTAAATAAACAAACATTGCACGTAACAGGCGGTGCAATTCGTTCCAGTGTTGGAAGAGAGAGAATTGAAAAGGAGTCACTTTTTAAGGGCATCTTTCACATGGCTTTAATGAAGGAATAAAGCAGCTTTGCAGCAAGTGGGAGAATTAGCCCCAAGACTAAACTCTAACGAAATACAAACACTTGGATGTGTTTGAGCAATAGGCAGATATCCAGCAGCTCTGCCAGGTAAGCCGCCTGCCCACTGCAGCCGGAGCCCGGCTTGCTGCAGCTATGCCCCAGCAAGCCCAAGAGCTGCAGCGCTTTTGGCTTTACGTTGTGAAGGGAATCCCCCAAAACCCTGATTTTTGCTACTGGGGAAGCACTACGGTGCCAGCGGTTCTGCCACAACTACTTACCGTTGGTGCAGGTTTCATTTGTTACACAGGAGCCGCCGAGGAGGCTGAAACCTTCTTTACACTTGAGGCAGTTTCCACTGGAGCCCTCGCAGGCTGAGCAGTGGTCATCGCACCTGGGGACAGAGACCCCGCCATGGTCGGAACCAGCACCGACACCCCGACCCTGGCCATCTGAAATGGGCTGTTGGCCAGAAAACGTCTGCCAGCACCGCAACGTCCAGATTGAACCAGAAGATGTGGAAAACAGCGAATCCGAGGCTTGAAATTTCCCAAAGCCCTGGGAAAAATGGGCTCGGTGGTGCCAGCTTGATGCTCAGTGACAGCTAGTGACATCCCAAAAGCACTCCTCTTGCCTGCTGGGAAGGCTCAATGGGACACACACCTCTCCTCCCAGCAATCCCAGTTAGAAAAAGGGCTGCGAGGGAAAGCTGTGCCTCTCCCACCCATTTGCTCAGGGAAAATAGCCCAGCCGCTGTGCCTCCCGCCTGGGGATGGTGGCTTCCCGAAATCCCTGGGAAGGGATGCTGGTCCCCTGTTCCTCCCTGCTGGATAGCCAGCGTGGGTGAGCGAAACCCTGGGCAGGCAGGCACTGTGCTGCGTGTTCCCAAGTCACCTTTAATCCTTCCCTTTCATGTTCACTTTAATGAGGCTGAATCCACTCCCACTCCCCACTTAAAGCACAGAGTGCCGGCGAGTGGGAGCAAATTGCTGCCTCCCGGCATCTCCCAGTCTCCCGCATGCTGGGCCAAGGAGCGGGCGAACACTCCTCCAACACAGCCGCGGGGCGAACGGAGCCGGTTTGATTGAAAGCTGGAATATTTGCCTAAACATCACCATTCCTCGTTCCTCCCACACCTCCTCCTCCAAAGAGCCTGGGGCCGGGGCTGAGCCCCTTCCACCGTAGCCCTAAGACATCTTGGCTGGCTGGCTCCGGCGGGGGAGCGTGCAGCTTCGCTGCTCTTAAATCTATGGGGCAGGGGCGTGTGGGGTCCAGCCCCACAGCTGCCCTGGCTCCCTCATCCCTATTTTAATTTCCCTAGTAAACAGGTCCAGCTGTGAGCTGTTTTCAGCATTATTTTTTTTTTTATCATTGCTGCCAGCGCTCCCCATCGGTCCCGGCTTTGCTCCGGTCACGACTGGGAGGTAACGTACCTCTTGCAGACTTTGTTGGGCAGCCCGTGGCTGTCGGCGGGGTAGAAGCCCTCGCGGCAGGCGGGGACGCAGCGCCAGTGGGGCGCGGGGGCCTCGGGGGCACAGGGTGCGCAGTCCTCCTCGCTCGGCCCTGCGGGGACAGGGGCGAGGGCAGATGACGTGGGCGGTTTCGGAGACAGGAGCCACATCGCAGCAGTGTGGCCACAGCCCCGCGTAAGATGGGGCGCACCGGCTCGGCTCTGCCTGGCTCATGCCCGGGAGCAAACAAGCTGCTTGTTGTGCCACCAGGGTCCTGTGCGGCTGCTTGGCTCCCATCCCCAAAAAATGAGGTCTCATCCCAAAAAAACCCAGCTCCCATCCCAAAAAACCCAGCCAGGACCCAGCGTCCTGCCCCTCTGCAGAGCCAAGAGCCAGCCCCAAGGGCTCACTGGGGGCAGCACATCAAAATCCCCTGCGGGGCATCAGCCACTGCTCCCAAGCGTGCACCGGTTTGGCTTTCCCACCCTACGCAGAGTAGTGTGGAAAAAGAGATGCTAAATTGGGCTGCGGAGGAGCTGGAGGAGGGAAGAGCTTGGGAGAGGAGCTGAGAAAGCAGAGGGCCCCACTCTGACGCCGGCGTGCTGCCGCTGGACGGCAAACCAGGGTGATGGAGGTGGTATTATTAGAGGCCTTCCACGCGCCGGGCTTGAGCAATGGTTATACAGGAAAAGGAGATGAAAAAAGGCTTGAAAAATAATTGTGGTGAAGTACATTTACGCTGACTGGAATAAGAATTAGAAGGGAAGTAATTTTCTTAAGGGATTAAGAGCCCGTTCCCTTCCACGCTTGCCAACAAGATCAATAAATATTTTGGATTTAGTCTTAGGAAATTGCCCATGTATGATAGATGAGACTCACGCCACTGAACATGAATTGTCGAGAGATCATATTATCATCAGATCTATGATGATTTCGAGGGCAGACGCAAACATTAACAATGGAAAATAATTGGACTTTCAAGAAGCAAAAAAGGCAGGATTTAAAGGGAACGCCGAGCGACTTCGGGCAGGCGGGGGGAAGCCGGCAGCGGCCAGCCTGGCCGGGATAACACGCCTCGGCTGCCTGACATTTTTATACGCTGCAAAGCCATCTTCCATCACTCCGAGAAGGTTTTACAGCCTCCCCCGCAAACTTATTAAACTAAAGCACCTGGCTTCAGAGGGATCGGGAAATAAAGAATGGCTCTAATAAAAATGTAAAAACTCCCTAAAAACCTTTCCAATATGAACATATTCCCAGCACCTCGCGGGCTGTGCTGGAGAGCTGGGATTGCTTCCCCTCCGGCACGCTCTGCCTTGGCTCGGGGTGGGTACGGTGGGCATCGGCTCTTGATGAACGAGGGTTTTGGGGTTTTGCATGGAGACGCTGCGGGGCGAAGGACGTACCTGTGCTGGCGGGGCAGGTCTCACACCGCCGGGGCTCCCGGCTGAGGTACATGGCAGGCTGGCACTCTGGCACGCAGCTCTCTCCTGCCAGGCTGTCGGGAAAGCAGAGAGGAGGTTTGCACCCGAAGCTCCAGGCTCTGAGGACTCAACGCAGCCCATCCCCATCTCCGCATCCCCCAGTGCCCTGCAGCAGCCTCAGCCCGCAGCGCGGGAGGTGTCGGAAAGCCACCCAGTGCTTCAGGAGAAATTAAAATCCTGCCTGGACCAAAGGCACGGCTGCAGGTTGCTTAATTAAGTATCCAGGAGGAAATAAAATTATTTTTTTCCTGTGGGCAGCCAGCCAGGCTCTCCCAAAGACCTCTTGCACCATGAGGCTCTCCAGAATAAAAGGAAATTGGTTCAGTGCCGCGCCTGGGCCGGTGCTGCTTCACCGTGGCAGGGATGATTTGAAGTCCTGGCTTAAAAGGATATCGGACAATAAAAAGCAAGCGCCGTGCGGATTATGTCTGACAAGTGCCTCCACTTTTGCTTTTCCAAGGGAGTAGATAATCTTTTGGCAGCAGCAATTTCCTTGTCTGAAAGAGCTCTGCTGCTACACCGTGGCTCTGGCCTGCTTACAGCCTCTGAGTGAGGCAAAGCGCTACGGGATCATACTTCCATGTGAGCTTGGGGATGGAAAACAGCTTCTCCCCAGTGCCGATGCTGCTCGCTGGCATAGCTGGGCTCTGCATCCTGCAGGAGCATCCAGCAGCAAGAGCGCCTGGTGCTCCTTGTGAGGTCGGGGCTGCCCCACCTGCACCCGCATTGCTGGAAAACCGCTATCCTATACTAGCCCCACTCAACAGGTACATCAGATAAAATTTTCCTGCATGGATGAAGCCGAGGGAAGGGTTTTTGCACTTGCAGGGAGCATTTCAGCCTGCCTGGAGCAGCTCCGCCCAGTCCCAGCTCTCCCAGGTGAGCAAAACCAAGCACCCCGTTTGGCTGGGATGGCTCTGACGGAGTCGCCTGAGACTCGGGAGGAAACATGTGCTTTCCAACATGCCGTGTAAATGTTTTCATTGCTTTTTTGCCCCCATTTGAGATGCTGTGATGCCGGGAGCTGCTCTGGTCGCAGGTCACTGAATTTGGACGAGCACTTCTGAGCCCACAGCACAGCACTCACCCACCACCCTGGCAAGCGCTGGAGAAAAGGAAATTAAATTTACGTTGTGCTTTTCAGCTAGGAAGGGGACACGAAGCACCACCTTTAAATTCCCAGCTCCATGCCACAGCTGCAGTACCATGGAAGAAGGATCTTGGGTCTTTAACTAATTCACTCTAATTTCCCATCGTTTTTCCCAAATTTAAACCACAGGTACCAATGCCGCAGGTATAAACTCCTCCCGTGCTGGTGTTTTACCTGAATCCATCTTTGCATGCAGTACATTTGTCTGCTTCGCCGACACATTTTTTACAGCTTTGATGACATTTCAGACAGCGTTTCTGACCTTTCAAAAAACAAAGCAAGGCAGGGAGAATAAAATCCGGACGGTCATTTCCAAGCAGCAGTGGGAGCCGCAAAGCCCTGCTGCACCCCAGCACCAGCTCCCCGGGGCAGAGAGGCACGTCCCCCCGCAACGGGTCCCTGCTATTGCAGATGACCTTATCTGTCATTGCTTGCTAAGAAGAAATATGCTTTGCAAGCAGCTAGGATCATTAATTACAGTCTTCTAATTAAGAGCTGAGTTGAGCGCCTCTGCTTTGCACCACCCTCTGAACACCCAGAGGTTTTCCTCCTCCCTTCACTGTGCAAAGTGGGTCCAGGGCGGGATTTCAAAGACAGTACTCAAAAATCAATGTGTTTCCTCCACCCGTAGTACTTAAAATAGAAGCAACCCCTGCATATTCTCATGCTATGGCTTGCAAGTAATAAAAATCCTTACGTTCCTCGGTGTAAAACCCAGGTGGACACAGCACCACGCAGGTGCTCATCTCCTGGTGATGGTACAGGCTCCGCTTGCACGCCGTGCACTGGGTCGGTCCCCTCCCGACGCAGCGCTCGCAGCCCTTGTAGCACCGGCGGCACCTCCGGGCACCTTTGTCACCGAAAAACCCCGCGGGGCACGAGCTCACACACATCCTGCGGAAAGAACCGAGAGCACCCCGGCTTTTGTGCCAACAGCCGGCCACCTCCCGGCAGTCAGGCACCCGCCACCGTCCCCTCGCCCGCAGCGTTCGGGATGTCCCCCAGCCTTGGCAGTGATTTGGGCTCGTTTACTTCTTATTCTTAAGATTTAGGGTGTCTTGAATGTTGTGGCTCTGTAATAAAGAGCCAGGGACTCTCTTGGCCAGCAACCCTCACTATGGGTAAACTTTCCCTGTGCCAGCCCAAGAGATTGAGGAGTGGAAACCCCAATTCCAGAAGTGATTTGGCACCTCAGCTAGCTGTCCCTTGGCCATGGATGACCCCAGCCGGTGAAGCCAATGCTTCTTCCCCAACATGATTACATGGCCAAGGTCCTCCAGGGCTCTCCAGCTCCCTGTCCCCCACCCCATCATACCCTAGTCCAGGGCAGAGATCCCCATGCCTCCTCCTCCCTCCATTTTCTCTCTCCTATGCTTCTTTCTCTGTGCAAACATCTACCACGCACGCTGCGGTGTGAGCCCTGGAGAAAGGCGCTGCCACCACCTGGGGACCCCGCGGGGACCCCCTGCCACCCCTCACCTGCTGGTTTTCATGTTGCCCAGGCTGTAGTGGATGCAGTTCAAGCACTGGTCGGCGTTGGGGCCATCACAGCCCTGGTCACCGCACTCGGGGTGGCAAGGACCTGGGGAGGGAGAGACTGGCTCAGCGCAGGGAGAGGCTGAGCATCCCCCAGGCCCCGCTGCCAGGACGCTCTGAGCACACCCTCCCTGGACCGACAGACGTGGGGAAGGGGCTGGGCGCCCGCCACCTGTCTTATCCTATACCTGTTATCTTATAGATCTTGTATATCTTATCTTATCTATCCTATGGAGCTGCATGGCTCCAGGTGCTCACCTCCCTTCCAGCTCACCCTCCCCGGCACAAACCCCACCCGGCCATCCTCCAGCTGAACACCCTGGTGCAGGAGCAGCTTTGAAAGCGGAGCCGGACCCGCTCCCCGGGGACTGGCAGGGATGCCCGCCCATGCCCACGCCAGGGGGGAAGGTGGGCAGAGGAGCTTTTTTTACTCCTCAGACGGCTGCACCACCAATTTGTGGCGGGAGCGCTGGGATGGGGCGTTTTGCTACCTTCTAATTTCGCCGTCCTGCTGCCCCATGCTGGCCGCAGGCACCGCTCCTCCCTGCCCGCCTCGGCCCCGGGCAGGATCAGGCCTCGTGGCTCCCCCAGTTGGCATTTTCCCAGGTACTTTGGGGGGGATGACAAGGCAGCTCAGCCGGCGCTTACCCGCGTACTCCTCCTCCTCCTCCACCACCTCCACCTGGCTCTGCAGGAAGGCGGCTCTCGACGGCTCCATCTCTGATGCCGGCACCTCCAGCGTCCTCCCACGGGACTGGGGGCCGCCTAGCGCGGTGTAGGGGTGCTCGGCTGTCCCGTAGAAGAGGAGGCTCCACTCCTTCAGCTTCCCTGTGGCGGCAGACACAACGTCACCCATCCCACTCCCCATCCCTCTCCTCCCCAGGGGAGCCGGCTTTGGGGGAAGCAGGAGAGGGATAGACCAGACCATCTGGGCGTCACCACTGGCATGGCAATGCAGAAGTAAACAACGAACACCCAGAAATGTTCATGAGCCCCTGAGCTCCCAGCCCGCACGAATGCAGCCGTTTAAGGCACCTACAAGGGATTTTTTATTCTATAACTCGTCTGAAAAACCACAGCATCACCATAGCCTTCATGTCCAACGTGCGGAGAGAACCATTAATTTTAAAAGCTCCATAACAGAGGATTATTTCTGTCTGATAAAAACCGCCCGGCACACGCCAGATTATTTCTTGCTGCTGTTGTTCCAGCCACCTGCCTATCTGACATGTCAGAGGTCTGAGCTTGGTGTCCCTGGAAACACCGCGGGGGCCCCCAGAGGCTGCGCTGCACCCGGGGCTGGGGAACCCCCACAGCCGTACACCCACACCGGGGTCCTCCCCAACCCACGCTGCTTTGGGGAGGGCGTCCAAAAAAATGCTGCTGCTTCTTTCCAGCGCTGTTTTTCTTTCAATTCCTCATCAACGCGAATCACTTCAAACCCATGGCCTTTAACTACCGATCCCTGCATTTCCAGGAAGGGCTTAAAATTTCCAACACCCAAAGCCCTTGGCTCTCCGGAAGGGCTGGGAGGACCCGCCTGCTGCAAGCAAGCAGCGCCAGCGTGGAGCCTGCAAAGGGTGAGCCTGGGCGGCATCAGCCGGGGAAGAGCTCAGCTGCGCACCTCCGCCGAAAGAATTAAATTTGCTTTAAATCTAAAATGTCCCGTGCAAGGAAAGCCCAGGCTGCATGGGGCTGATGCTGGGGATGCAGCAGTGCCAGCAACAGGACGCCCATAGTACTTAATGGGTATTAAATTAAACAATTTAATTGGTTTAATTTAATGGTCTTAAATTAACATTTAACACCTGTTTGTGCCGCGGGCTGAGAGCATTGTCCCTCTTTTTCCTCCTGCTTTGCCCTCTCTTCTTCAAACCTGGTGCAGACCTTTTGAGGGGGGTGACTTAATGCACTCGTTTTCATTTCATTTTGCAAAGCCAGATAAAGCCGAGCCCTGACGCCCGCGAGGGGCTCAGAAACACCCGCCACAAACCATAAATACAGCGGGAAAAGCAGCTCCGTGGGTGCTTCGCTGCTGCTCTCCGAGTTCAAAAGATTTCGGGTGAAGGCAGCAAACAGAAACACTTTCTGCGCAATGAACCCCCACGTGCGCCTCCTGCCAGAAGGTTTCATGGGAGAGGTTTTTAATATTCTCTTGGCTTCCTATCAATGAGCGTGTGGATTTTAACACCCCCACAACGCACGCCAGCCCCAGGCAGGATGCTTCATGCCCCGCTGCCACCAGCCGGCGAGGCGGCTGCCCCTTCCCAGCGGGGCCGGATCCCGCCAGCCTGGCTCCTTTGCCGGGAAGGGGTCAGGGAGCAGGCGGCCAAGCCGGGGAGGGGGGCACACGGCGGGGTTGGGGACAGGCAGGGGGCCAGGCTGAGCCCAGCCACCCCCTGCCAGCACGGTGGCAGCCCAGGGAGGATGTCTGTCCGTCTGCAGCCTGAGGGGCATCGTCCCCTTGCGCCATTGCACAACCAGCCCACGAGCCAGATGTCCCAGCAGCGAAGCAAAACAAACAAACAACAATTACAGCTCTCGGGTTTCCTCGTTTTGACTCATTACGGTTTAATTTTGGAAACCTGGCTCTCGGTTGCAGCGAGTTTGCTGCTGGGAGAAAACCCGCTCCCGGCTCAGCCAGATGAGCAGGGCTGAAGTTTTATTCCCATTTTTGAAAAATTTGGGCAATACAGTTTTGCTGAAGGCGATAAAACTCACAGCAAAAGTTACAGCCAAGTGAAGCAGCCTGCAAAGAGCTTTGGGGGTGAGGGGGACCGGCAGGCGCTGGGGGACACGGGTGCCGGGGGACCCTTACCTTGCACCGCGGGATTGCGCACTTGGGATGGCGTGTCGTGGATCTCCAGGGTCCACTCCCCCGCCGCCCGCTCCCCCCAGCAGTGGACGGTCATGAATTCCCAGCCCTTGAACCCCTCGTTGGAGTGGTCGAACACCCTGCAACGGTAATGCCGTGCATCAGGAAGCGTGACTTTGAATCTCTTATTTAATCGCAAAAGGTAGATAGGTAATTAAGGATTTTAGGGATCCTTGCATGCATCCACCCTTGCATGGAGCCGTCCTGCAGCTGAGACCTGAGCATGCCCCCCACCTTCCCCAAAAACCTCAGCAAACTTGCAGCAACCCCCTAAACGAGGATGCTGCCTAGATGCGCGCTCTGGCCACTCTTACCTCCTGGCAAGGAGCTGCGACCTGGTCCCTGCCGGAGAGACGAGGCTGATCTGGAGGTCGCCCCGGCGCGGGTGCGAGATGCTGAGCCGCACCACGACGTGCTCCAGGTAGAGCACGTGCTGGTCGCGGTGCTCGGCGCAGGCGCTGCTGAGGGTGCTGGCGCGCAGCACGTGGTCCGCCCTGATGTACCTGCGGGGGACGGGCAGAGCATTTCACTGGGGACAGCAGCGCTCTCCAGTTCCCGGCAGCCTGGGCACCCAGTTATATTTGAACTTGGTCTCCTACTGCTTCATGGCAAAAATTATCTCATCCTCCACTGCAATACAGTGTCCTAGCACAGGAATTTGCTGAATTGCTTGATGGTAACGAGATGGGTTTGAACTGCCTCTAAGATCTATGCCTTATGGGCTGCAAGGGCGCTGCTTTATTATAATTATCAGTGCAGCGTTCCTCTTTGGGTTGTAATTAGTGTCTGTATCAGATAAATAGTTTCATGAACACACTTGGCTCCAAATTCATTCCTGCTTTGCATATGCAAGTCTTTCCGAAGGGACTGCTTTTCTGATGAACAACTCAACTTGCTCTACAGTCAGGCAGTGGTAAACCAGAAGCGTCCCTTTGGTCAGATCCCTGATCCCACCCTTTAACCTAGCAGGGACAGACCTACCAAGGATGAGATGTGAACCTAAGCTGGTTTGAACCTGAAGCCAAATTCAAAGAGATCCCGGGCACTGGAAATTTGGGAACCCTCGCAACGAAGCACCGTTTTTTGGTGTCTTCCATCAAGATGAGGTGTTTGGTGGAAGAGGAAGGAGAGCCCAACCATCACCACTCATGTAGGACCCAGTGGGCGAGTTGGTTTTGGTCTTCCTAAGCCGTTTCCAAAATGGCAAACAGCACTGTCAGCCCTCAAAAAATCCCTGCTGATCACCCACTGGGGAAGCAAAAGCACAGAAAGGGCAAAAATAAATCACCTGCCATCAAAGCTGGTGCCGGAGAGCCCCCACGGGACCCGCTCCTCACCGAGCTGTAGGCACAGACCCCAGGTAGGCACTTCTGGGTCAATAAACAGACCTCGCGGTAGACAGTCGTCACTCTGACCATAAAATCCATGAACATCACCTCGCCTGCACGCAGGCTTGTCCCAGCCACCCGACTCCTAATTTCCCTTTCCAAATCCTGGGACAGCAGCTGAGCCTTTGCATCGCAAGAGCTGGCTCCATCAAAGCTCCTTCCAAGCGGCCGTGTGCCCCGGGACAGCCCCCCCGTAACACTCACTTGGGCACCCTGTCCAGGCTTCCCACGCAGACGTGCTGGGGAGGAACTGCCTTCCACTTCTTGGCTTCCACCACAATAGCGTCTGCATCCACCAGACCAAAGCCATATAGATGGCTAACTGGAAAGAGAGAAGACTCAGAAACCCACTGCTCTCCAAGCAGGTACCAGTAGCTCCTCCTCAGCTCTTGGAGGAGCATCCTCTGACTGTCGGAGGTGTGGAGTTGACCCCGTTGGGGTACAGGGCACTCCGACATGCAGAGCTCATCACCCTTCCCAAATTACACCCCAAATCCACGTTGGCACCATAGAAAACCCATTGCTGGGAGCAGCCTACTGCAAGGAGCAGCCAATGCTGCAGCTCAGGACAGCTTCCACCAAGCAAGGCTTCCAAGCCTCCTCCAAGCGAGGCTCCAAAGCCTCCACCAAGCAAGCCTTCCAAGCATCTCACCCCACAAATTACCGCCCTCTCCTCCCTCCACTCAACAGCCTGATGGTAGGAGCCCCCGAGCCAGCTGAGAGCGGCCATCCAGGGCGAACGCTCCCACAAGTGAAGCTCTGGGGACCTCTATTTTGCTTTTCATGGCCATTTTTGCCACGCCACCTCCACCCCAGCGGCCCCTCACCTTTATGCCCTGCACCGTTGGTCTTCCAGTCAGCTGCTCGCAGGTGCATCGGCCGCGAGGTTTTGACCAGCAGATGCTGGACATCCCTCCAGGTGAGCAGGGGGCTGCAACAACACTTGGCTCATGGGATGGCTCTGCTGCCTCCAGTCTTCCCAGCAGCAGCAGGGACTCCCATTGGGTTAAAATAAAAAAACCCAAAACCCTCTTTCCTGCTCCAAAAGAGCATGAATCGATGATTTAAATGCTAACACCCTGTCTGGAGGTTGGCCATCGCTTAGGGTGCCCTAGCAGAGGGGGTTGCCCCACGGAGGGATGCCACGTGCCCACAGGCATTGCAGGATCTATTCCTGGCCAAGGGTATTTAGCTTTCGCCCTTCGGGGTATAACTGGAGCAAAGTTTTCCCTATTTTCTTGCAAGAGATCGGGAGCGAAGCATATCCTGAGGTGGGGTACCAGGCTCGGCAGCTCGCTGATACACACTGCTGAGCGAACATTCCCTTCATAGGAATAACGGCAAAAATTGCTGGAAAAAGCCCTGGCCTGCTCATTTAACAGAAAAATGAAACCCAAAGTGTTTCCAAAACCACCCCCTAGGCAGGGTTTGCATGGTGTTTGTGTGTTCAGGGCGCTGGACACTAAGCGCTGTGTGCTTTTGAGCCCACCACAAGACCCCAGCCTGGGGATATTGCTGAAGAATTTTCCACACTTTTCTTACATTCAGTTCTTCCACATCTCGCACTGGGATTTATATTGCTCTTGAGCAACATTTAAGAACAGAAATTCAATTTATTCCATCTTGTCGTAATGGAGTGCCTGAGCACCAAGCCCTGGTACTTAATGTTGCGTTTTATGCCTCAGCTAAACAATACAAAAATTACATCTAACGCTCTTAATATATTTGTAATGAAAACGGCATCTCCGGAAACGTGCTCACCCAACCTGGGAGCTGGGATTAAACCGGAGAAGAGGGACTGAAGCCAACACGCCGCGACTGCCATCCCCAGACGCGAGCACAATGCTGCCCTGAGGCTTATTCACAGCCTTATTTTTATTTCCACCCCATAAAAATAATAATAATAGTGAGAAGCTCGTGAGAAGATGCTCCATGGAGTAACATGGGGATACCCAAGGGGTGAGCCTGGTCCCCTGTGGGGCTACTGCTGGGCTGGGGGACCATGATGGGACCGGGACGGGACCGGGATGGGGACAAGAGGCAAAGAGCATCTCTTTTGAAGCAGGGAGCGTGTCGCTGCTGGTCACGCTGCGTGGGTTTTTGACATTATGCAAAAGTAGTCCTTTTCCCCCAGAAATGAAACACTAGCTGAAAACCATCACTTCTACAGACATTTTCCATTTTCTGTGATGTTTGCCGACATTTTTTTTTTCCAGGAAGTATTTATAAAACTCCTGTTGGAGCCGGCTGTCAGCAGTTTCAATGCACCAAATGAAAAGCCTGACTTATCTCACCAACCCCAACTTTCAACAGATGGCAACAAGTGAAGAATTAGCTCAATAAAACACCTGCAGGAAGATTAGATGGAAAACAACAACACTGTATCAAACCTTGCCAAAAAGGAGCAATTTAGAATAACTTCGCCCCATTTTGAGTTGCTCCAGAGGGAAAAACAACACCTTTTTTCTTTCTGGTTTTGCTTGCCAGCTACTAAATTTGGAAACATCCCCCCGCAAGCCGGTGGCAAGGTTAAACTTACTTTGCCTCCAAAGCCAAGGCGATGATGCCTGCTACCATGGGGGCGGACACGGAGGTGCCGGTGTGGCCGTCCGTGCAGCGGTGCCGGAGGTCCGTGGTGACCTGCGGAGAGAGGAGCTGCAGCCCTGTGCTGCTGGAAATGCTCCCAGCATGGGTGCTACCCCATCGAGCACCCCAGGTTTGCTTGGGACGCTGCCAGCGTGGAGCTGAGCCTGCGGGTACCCAAACCTGCCACGGCTCCCACGCCTTTGGGATGCTCTGAGCCTCAAAAAATGGGCTGCAGATACATTTGGCGCATGAGAAAACACCCCTGCTTACATTTTCCTTTGCTCAAAGGTGCAAAAATATCTGGAAAAGGGGGAAAAAAGGCAATTTTGCTGTGGGTCAGCTGGAGAAAAAGCCGTGGATGGAGTGGTGTGAGCAAGGCAGGGCCGGCGTGGGTACGCACCCATGGGTGCATGTTGAGCTGTGCCATATTAAATGCTTTCCTTAAAAGCTCCAGTTCCTTGAGTCCGGCAAGAATTTCCATTTGCATGGGGAAAAAAAGGAAAAAAAAGCCATTTCCAGCTTTTTCATTTCAGGGCATGATGCTTGGGTAGCAAAAGCTTGGAGAGAGGAGGTGGGCAAAGACATGCCCCGTCGGTTACATTTTTAAAAGGCTCCTGGGTTTTGAGGTAATCTGGTAATTTTTGGAGGAGGGGTGGAACGTGCCACCCAGTTTCTCCCCAGGGTGCCCCTGGAAGCTGCTTTTTTGCCCAGCAATGCTCCAGCAGCACTGGGCTGGTGCTGCCTTCAGCCATGCGAACGCTCCTTAGTGCCATGAAAATGGCCCCAACAAGGCACTTGGATTCTGGAAATTAATCTTTTAGGGGCCACACAAATCACTCTTGAATAAAAAAAAAAATAAATTGACATAAAAACCCCACATTTTTTTGTCAAAAAAACTAATTTGGGTGGAAAACTCACTCCCAGCTCAGGTAAGGCACCGTGCTGGTGGGCGATATTTTACTGCCTGAGGTTCGGTTCGTGCATGGGGACATCGGTAACGAAAGGCTTTGCTGTGATGAGACCACAGCAGCTGTTGGGACAGGGCAAACACAGCCTGGGCGGCAGGGAAAGCCAGGCTGATCCACATGTGCACACGCTTTCAGGCAATTCCTGGACTCCAAAAAGTCTCTGCTCCCCGTTTGGGGTTGCCAAATCCCTGCCAAATGCCTCCATCCTCCCTCTTTTTTCTCTCTCAGGCTAAAAATCCTGAAAATTCCCTTTTTTTTTTAAGCAAGGGACAGTAAGCAAGCACTTTGGGGGACAGGTAAATATTTGCACAGGTATTTTTGCAAACCTCCAGCCCTTTCACCCATTTACCAGGGAAAATGCCACATCCCTGAGCTCTTCCCCAGGACCACAGCAATTTTGGCCCCACCATAAAAAAGCACGAGCAAAACCCACCGCAGGGCTAAGGGCAAAGCCCAGCTCTCACAACCAAGCCATCATCCAGCCCAGCCATGCAGATAACATCCAGGGGATGCTGCCCGACTTGACATCGGGGTAAAACTTACTATTTTCCGCTCGTAAAAAGCCCCACTGCTGTAGGTGGTGGCGAGGGTGGAGGCACACTCCTCCAGGTACCAGGGCTTGTAGCCGTTCTCGGTGGTGCTGCTGATGGAGATGGTGTAGATGCTGTTGGTGTAGCCGTCACAGGAGCAGTAATCGCCCTCTCTGCCGCCGTTCCCCGACGCCCAGACGAAAATGGAGCCCAAGCCCCTGCGGCCCTGCGGGCAGAGAGGGGACAGGGGGTGAGAGGAGGTGTTTGATCGGGATGAGCGGCCGTCTCGGCACGGCGAGGAAGGGACAGCCCTCTCCCGGTGCTGGGATGCCGACGGTAAACCTGATTTTTGGGTCAGGAGGTAGGGTTTGGTTTGGGTGGAAGGATGGGTCCCATCCTGCTCAGTGCTCAGCCCCCTGGATCAGCCCCAGTAAACATGCCCCTCGGCTCGGCCAGCCCCAGTTTTACAGGCAGCGACTCCCAGCGAGGATGGGAGAGCCTCTGGCGATGGGGATTTTGGCATCTTCCATGGGCTCTCATGGGGTAAAACATCTCAGGTGCTCAGAGCCCCTGGACCAGGCGGTAACACCCGGCACGGCGCTTCCCAGAAACCCCCCAAAACCCACGTCTCCCTCACCCCGAGCCTGCAAAGCCCCTCGCGAACCCACCCAAACCACCAGAAACCTTCCCCTGGCCTATCTTTTAGGTTTCTTTTGTTTGTTTTTTATTTTTTAAACCCAGCCTTTTCTCCCCGCTGCCCACCGCTTGGCAGGAACATCTGATGGAGCCGTCCCCACCATGTACAGCTGTGGGAGCCCACTGGGAATTGGGGGAGCGGGAGGGGTGCACCAGCCGCCTGGACCTCCCTGGAGCTGGGGGAAAATCCCGCCCGGCAGCGGCGGCTGAGGTGCCAATGAAGGGCCCCGAACAAAGCCGACAGCATGGGAGCAAACAGCTCCATCCTCCATCCGAACCGCTGCCAGGGTGCCCACACCCCCGGGAATAACCCAGCCCCGTGGGGGTTCACAAACAGGGTGCCGTGGTCCCAAGGAAGGATTTTTGGTGAACCAAGGGGGTTTGGGGCAGGAAATGAAGTGGCTGCTTCACTTCCCTGCCCCATAAGGCAGGGCTCTCCCGGGAGGGCGGCACGCTGCCGGGCTTGGCAGGCGATGGAAGCACGTGGCAGCGGAGCAGCCCCATCCTCCCCGCGGCTACTCCTGCCACGGAGAGATTTCGGCGCTAGCCTGGGCAGATCTGGTGTTTACCTCCCTCCCACTACTCTGCGGCGGCTTCCTCCACAAAAAATAATAATAATAAAAAAGCAGCTTTGCTCCGGAGGAATTCACTGGGATTTATTGTGGGTTTTAAGCGCTGGGGGGAGAGGGATGGTTTATTACCTGTCTTGCCCTCCTCCTGGGGCAGAGGCTCTCTGAGCTGACCCTGCCTCTGGATGCACAGGCTAAGTCAGGCTCTTTCCTTATTTTTATGAAAGTTTTCATTATCTGGGCTGTCTCCCAGCCAGACTGGGTGGGTATTTCCCTAGCAAAGATTAACAGAGCTGTTTGGAGCTCTGCAAGAAAAAATGCAATTGCAAAGGGAATTATTGCCCTGCCCCACATCACAGAGAGCTTGACCCAGCTCGCCAGCCCACCAAGCCTGCTGCTGGCATCTCCAATCCCGCTTCCCAGGGTTTCCTGGCTCTCTGAGGCAGCAGCATCCCAGCCCACGTGCTCAGCACAGGCAGTGACCATCCAGCTCTCCAACACTAAAATTCACCCCCCTCCAAGGACCAGCCCTGCTGCATGCAACCCAAGCCTTCCTAAATCACTAATTGGAGGAATAAAACCAGGCACCGATTGCCAAAGGCGTGTGGAGATGTAGCAATGATTTCGATTGGGATGAACAGACGGGGAGCCCAGACTTCCCTTGCATCCCACACCCCGAGCATCACAGCCAGGGGTGCTGAGAAAGGCTGCTCGGTCCGGGTCCAAACCCGCATCCCTGGGATGCCGGCGGGGCTGCGCTAGAGGAAAGCAGGTTTGGAGGCAGCATGGTTGCATGAGGACATGAACAGGCACATAAACAACATGACAGCAACACACATCTAACACCTGACGGTGTTTCCCAGCAGAGCGAGAGCTCACCGTCTATCGCAGCTCCCTCAGATTGGAAAAAACCCACTTTCCCTTTGCTTTCAAACAAGCAACTACCAAGATTTGCACAAGCAGACCCCAAACACTCAACTTCTTTATTTACCATCCTTCTAAACCAATACCATCCTGGCAAGGCGCTCCTGGCTGCTATAAAACCTGGATCCAGGCATCATGTAAACTAGGGAATCCCTCCCTGGCCAAGGCTGGGGATGATCCGGCTCACCCCAGCAGCGCATCGGTCGGATGCGGGATGCACAGCATCTCCCTGCTTCCGCAGCGCTGCCGGGGCTTGGGTGCTTGCCCAACAGCACTCCATGAGAGCCCAGGATAAATATCCCCTCGTTAGCTCGGGAACTAATAAGGTGTGGCTGGGGGAGCGAAAAACAAGATGATAAATTACCCCAGCACAGTTCTATCGCTAATAGATAAAGGTTATTTTAATGTTTCCATTAAAAACTCAATTTTAAGGATTTATAACTCGGTTACAGCTGTTTGCTTGGGCTAGAGTTGGCGGCTAACTACCCGCTTGCGGCTTTCCTCATTATTTAAGGAGAAGTAGCAATTAAGAGCTGTTCATGCAGGATGGTGGGTGCCGCAAACACGGGTGGCACTGGGGGGATTGATGTCCCCTGGGAGACAGAAGCATCCCGAAACAGCGGGGCTGCGCTGAGCAAGTACCCTGCTGCCACCCATTTGCTCCTGCATGGAAAAATAAGGTCTAAAAAGCAGCTTGTTCCCCCATATTTACACGGCGTGAACTCCCTGGCACTTCAATGGATTCCTCGGCAGGCTCACCGCCCCGGCAGGAAATCAAGTAAATAGTGGGAAAAACACTCCACCCTATTTTTAGATAACAGGCAGGCTGCGTCGCCCCAGCCCGCGGCCGCCTCGAATCCCGGTGCGCTGCAAGAAGAGGCAGCGGAGGCAGAAGCGGAGGCAGGGAGCGAAGGGAGGAGGTTTCAAAGCCCAGGTCGGGGGCAGCCTGGGGCTGCCGGTGGCAAAACCCCAACTCCAAAGTCGCCAAAGCACCTGGGGGACACCCGCTGCACAGCCCCGAGCCGCTGCGACACTTACCCGCGGCACCCCCTGAGCTGCCAAGAAAGGTCTTTTTTCCCAGTGCTTTTAGCCAATATTGAGCATTTTTTAAAAGTGCCCAGTAAAAGAAGGGGTGCGGGAAGGCCAGGGCATCCCCAGCAGAGATTGACAGCTGTCAATCATGCGTGATGCCAGCTGAGCCCCTCTTGCTGGAGGACTTCAGGAACAATAATCTGAATTTTTCCTGTGCCCATGCAGCCGGATCCTGTGGCGGAACCCACGTCCCTCCCCTGGCCATGACACAGCCACTCGTTTTGGGTGGAAAACCAGGGAAATGCTTAATGTGACGGAGACCCCCAGGAGAGGATACTGGGGGCCGGGAGGGTGAAGGAGGGGGGATGGAGATGCTGGGGGAAGCGGCCACTTCCCTCCGTGCCAGCACCCCGGGGGGACATTTTAAGGTGCAAAGTCCCCCCCACCATCAAGAACCGCTCGGGTTTCTCAGCCCGGTAGAGCTTCGCAACTCAACCTGGGGCCTGCCTGCTCTGCTGGGGCTCTGCCCGGCGGCCGGCGCTGCCGGATGCTCCTGCCGGGGCCGGCCGTGCCGAGGGGTCCCGCTAGTGCCGCGCCATCGCCGGGCACCTCCCGCCGTCACCGCCCTCAGCCGCAAAATCCACCGGAGCTCTTAGGGACGCCGGGGAAAACTAGGAAAAATTAGAGATGATTCGCCCCCCACCCCACCCCAGCCCTAACGTGGGCATCGCCTCGGGGGGCCGAGCCGCCCGTCCCCACGCCGGACCCCGGGCCGGCTGCGGTCCCGGCACACGTTCCCCACGGGGCAGGAGGAGGAGGGCGAGCGCGTCTGGGCGCTGTGGGATCCACACCTTTTTAATGCCATGCTCAAAAGCCTGTTTGGCCAATAGACCAGGTCCATCAACTGTCTTCCCATCATCATCTGGCCCCCAGCTCGCGCTGTAAATGTCAATGTAATCGGGTCTGATGCCAAGCGACTTCGCTTCAACAACATCTGTTACATCGCCATCTAACATACGAATGCCTAAAAGCACAAAAACATCAGACATTAGGGCTTAATGGCTTGGATGAAAGTGCGAGGATTGCAATCAAGGGGCTTTGTTAACGGCAGCAGAAACCGCACGGCTCAGGCGCGC
Organism: Platalea leucorodia; assembly: GCF_965183815.1. Lineage (NCBI taxonomy): Eukaryota > Metazoa > Chordata > Aves > Pelecaniformes > Threskiornithidae > Platalea > Platalea leucorodia. The sequence goes on from NC_138831.1 coordinate 48,350,185, forward strand.
CTGGAATAGCTTCAACCCGCGGCCCCACGCGCTAACGAGCCCGGCAGCGGGAAGCTGGGGAGCTATTTTGGAAAGTTTTCTGTGTTGCTGGCTCCACGGCAAGCGATGGAGGTGGGGGGGTTAAAATTCGCTTCCCCTCCATCGGCAGGGATTGGGCAGTGGGAGTAGAGCTGCACTCCCCGGTGGCAAAATCCCCCTGCTAGAAACCTTCTTTCCCCCCTTTTTAATTAATTAGCTAACTCATTTCTCCACCTGGAAGATATCAGTATTTACCGACTGCTCACGGCCCCCTGACTTCAGGCATGCCGGTGGGATGAAGCCTCTCCCCACGAGTGGGGACGACTGTGACCGTCCCCAAACCCCATCACTGCCCGACTGATGCCAATGGAGCCCAGGACAGGGAGAAGCCCCAGGCTGCGGCTGAAATCAGCCAGGACCCCAACCCGTGGCAGGACAATGCTGCCACCTGGGATAACCTCACTTCCAGCCGGGAATGCCGGTAGGTGCCGGCTGGGGTGGTTTGCAGGCAGAGCCCACCGGCCGTGGCAGGACTGTCTGGGGGACCGCAGCACATCCTGAGTCTCCAGCAGCTGCAATATGAGGGTCACAGCCCCCTCCTCTCCCCATCGCCCCCTCCGCACGGCGGGCAGAGGGTGCCAGGCACCCCAAAGGGCTGCCCAGAAACAGCCCTTGCAGGAAAGGAGGTGCTGGAAATGTCAGCACGGTATTTTGCCAGCCAGGGAGAGTCCAGTTTATAAAAACGCATTTCCCCTTCCACATGTATTTTTTCTTAAAGCAAACAAATGCAGGCAGATGTCATTACAGCTGCAGCTGTGCTCTGGACACCAGTCAACTCAAATATCTCTTTTCAATGCTGTGCCCTATCAGCCAAAAACAAGCTTAGAAATATAAAACGAGGGAGCAGAGTAGTTCCCAAAAACTTCCTCTCTTTGCTGTGTTAACAAGAAAACACGAGAAGGGGCGAAAAGTCGAGCCCAGTGTCCGAGCTGTGCTCGGCTGTGGCGCAGCAAGCAAAACCAGCAAAGAGATGGTTTTTTGTGCTTGCTAAATGTGGGCAAGTTCACCAGCAAGCCCAAAGTCAGCCCAAAGTTAGCTCAAAGTTAGATCAAAGTCAACCCAAAACAGCCCAAAGCCAACCCAAAGCCAGCCCAAAACAACCCAAAGTCAACCCAAAGCCAGCCCAAAGCCAACTCAAAGCCAGCACAAAGCCAGCCCAAAGTCAACCCTAAGTCATCCACCCACGATGCGGGGACCCTCCGGTTAAATAACGGGGGACAGGAGGGAGCAGGGAAGGATGCTGCAAAATAAATGAGCTCTTTGCCACGCAGGGAGCAATACCGGCCTCTGAAGTGAGCGTTCGAGGAGAGGGGAAAGGAGGAGGAGGAATGGCAGGAGCCCGTTTTGTTTCTTGAGCAGCAACGTATTTTGCCTGGAGCAAATGAAAAGCAACGCAAGAGCGCTGAAGAGCAGCCAGTGAAATGGTAGCTCGGTAGCTCTCCGAGTGTGACAAATAGGCTTCCCCAACAAGTTGTGCTCATTAATCGCTGCTTTATTTGCGTAATCCATCTAAAATCACTCTCACTGCAGCTACAGTGCATTTTCCTCCACAATCCCAAACTTAATATGGCTACAGACCTTATTTTTCCCCTTTGCCTGCTCACACTGTGGGAAACCCATGGCCTCTACCCTCTGCCAGGTGCCTCGCATTGATCGATGCCTCCCCAGCACACCCCCAAGGCAAGGCGCTCGTTAAAGGAAGCAAATTAAAATAGGATCCATAGGTTGCTATAAAGCCAACAAGTAATGCTTGTCTCCACGGCTGCTGTGGAGAAATGGGCTTGAAAAGGAGCATGAAGGCAATGGCCTGATCCTGCAGGATGGAAAACTGCCTTAAACCCCCACCCCGGGAGCTTTGCCTTGCTCTGTTGCTGCTCAGTGCATGCTTTGAGCTGGGTTTAGAGGTGAGAAGCCATCCCACGGGACAGGGGATGGGATGGGATGGGATGGGATGGGATGGGATGGGATGGGAGGACATGCCGCAGCCTTTACAGCCCCTGCCACTCCCCCATTCCCCCTCCCCAGGGTTATTTCTTCCCTCGGGGGATTTCCCCGGCACAGGGAACTGCCGATGGTGCTTGGCCAGGAGCAGGAATCCCTGCGGGCACCACTCCCGTGCAGACACAACCCTAACAAAAGCCGCTTCTAGCGTGGCCAGGACGAACAAGCCAAGAGAAGGAATTAAGCCCCAAATCCACCCATGGATGCTTGGGTCTGTGCTCCTGACAGAGATGTCTCCCATCGTGGGGTGGCAGAAGGGGTCGCAGCCCCCCTTGAGCAAAAGCCGCTTTCCCATTCCAGCCGTGCCAGGGATGGGGCTAAAACCCCCGGTGAGGACGCAACTCCGGGCATTTGTCCCCGACACCGTCCCAGCAGCCACGCAGATGGGACACTGCCCTCCCACCCCCGCCGACACCCCCATCTCCCCAGCGGGTGCTAGACCAGCCCAGGCTGGCCAGACCAGCCCCGGCTCAAACCAGCCTCCAAAACCAACTACACTAATACAAATGAGCTCTGTGATGCTAATTACCATCAGGATCACGATTTGGTGACAAAGATTCATTTGCTTCCTGCGCATCGAGTTATTTGAGGGACTGTGCAAAGGTGCCCCCAGCCCGCACAGCCACACCACCTCCTTGGTGTTTTCCCTGCAAGGGTATTTTGGGGGTCTCCCCAGACCCCCCACCCTCCTAGCAGCTCATCTGCAGACATTAACCTCACAAATGAGTGATTTCGACTCTGAAGCTAACCGGCGCTGCCAACCACAGAAACGCGGCCACCCCAAAAAGACCAGCCCCCCCAAGAGCAGCTGTGAACTTTTGGGGTGAAACCACCACATCCTTGACCAACGTGCGTCCTCACGGCGAGGATGCAGCCCGAGCAGGATTCCACCCCAAAATACATGCAGCAGGGGTCCCCTGCACCCTGTGTCACCCATTCTCCCCCAAGCCCCCCAGGGCTCCCTGCAGGTGGGGCACCAAGGAGGAGACTCTCTCCTGGAAATATCTGGGAGAACAGCATCCCACCACCCGCCCCAGGAGCCCATCGGCACGGCCAGGGTGGCCGCGGTCCCTCGGGGGATGGCGAAGGGCAGGGGAGCCGCAGGCAGGCGCCAGCCTCACCTCCGATGCGTGCATTGTAGGCAATGCCCACGATGCAGTACGAGTTGTTCGCCGCCGCCGCCACTTCCCCCGCGCAGCGAGTGCCATGCCTGCAAAGAGAAATCCCCCATGAGCTGTCATCCCATGGTGAAGGATCCATCTGGCCATCCCTCACCCAGCACCCAGAAACCAGCCCTGAGGACAGAGTGGTGGAAGAAAGTGCCCCAAGAGCTGCAGAGCCCTCATCCAAAACCCACAGCAAGGGCTGGGGGAAGGAGGAAACCAGTGCAGAAGGCAATCTGCTCTTTGCATCTTGCACCTAGATGCAATTTGTTCTTTGCATCTTGCATCTAGATGCAATTTGCTCTTTGCATCTTGCATCTAGATGCAATTTGCTCTTTGCATCTTGCACCTAGATGCAGTTTGCTCTTTGCATCTTGCACCTAAATGCAATCTGCCCTTCGCATTCCCATTTCCTTTCCACACATCCCACCACGTGCGCATCCCGCTTTAACTGAAGCCCAAAAAGTGCATCCAAGTTTTGACATCGAAGCCGCCCAGCCCAACTCACGTGGTTTAATCCCCGACCACGGCGAGGAACCCCACCCCCCGGTGCTGTTGTTTGATGGCTTGAGGGTTCGTTAGCAATTAGTGCGGATTTGCATTAAATGCAATGACTCTGTGCAAAGCCCGTACCGCAGCATCCTCTGCAGCGCTGGGGATGGGGAAAGGCCATGGACCTGGAAGACACCCCAGGGGGGACACCCAGCCCCGGGGACCCCCGCGCACCCCGGCCACGCAGATGCCGGCTCCACGGCAATTAGCATCACATACTTATTCTCATTGCTGGCATCGTAGCGCGGAGTCGGGTCGTGGTCATTCCCGTTGACATCGTAGCTTGCAAGGGGATCCTGAAAACATGTTGCCACCATTAGATTTGACTTACCAGCACAGCACAGGACAAAGTGGCCTCGGCAGTGGTGCGGTCCTGCTTTGCCTGCAACCAGCTGGGCAGTAAATGCCATTTTCCACTTAGTTTCTGACTATTTGCTCAATACCAATAGTTTTGGGCTGCAGCCCCCGCTGAGAGATGATTGCCCAGGGGGAAACATCCTGCTCCCACCAGAGACAGCTCCTCTGTACCCCAAATCCTGCTGGGTCCGGCACCGTTCCCCCCACCACCGTGGCCGTTTGGGGTTTGAGCTGGGGCTGAGCGGGTTCATGCAGGTTTTTGGCTCTGCCCTGGCAAGCCAGAGGGAGGCGGCTGCTTCCCAGGCAGCTGCAAAGGGAGTTTCCCCCAAACCCCCTTGTCTAAAAACCTTGTTTCCTTCTTAAAAACATCTCGACCTTTTTTAAAAAAACCCTTTTCTCCTAATCGGCCAATGCACAAGCTTAAACTGTGTTTATACGCTGAAATTCTCCGTAAATCAATTCACCGTGAGGACCAGCCCCAGCCCATCCAGCCCCAGCCCGTCCATCCCCCAGCTCACATAGTTTTGCAGGAGATCGGGGTGGTTCCTTTCTATGCCGTCATCGAGGATGGTGACCACCACGTTTTTGCCGGTGTAGCCCCTCTGCCAGGCTGCCAGGACATTCATCTCCGACCTGCAGCGACTGCTTTTATCGCCGCAGTGCTACGGGGGGGAACACAGCAAGCACAAGCTGCAAAAGGGCTGCAACCCCATTTCAGCCCATCTAAGCAAGCAGCCAGGCTGGGAGCCCATTTAATCAACCAGAAAATATATTTACATCCCACCCTCTGCCATATAACTCGTAGATTTGTTATAACATTACTCCACTGATCAAAACCATCCAGCAGCAGTTAATCCAGGCAATGCTATCTCCCTATTATTCTTTTCCTCTTCCATTTCAAATACTGTGGGCTCTTCAGTTTTGAAGAGCTCATTTCCTTTCTGCGCTTAATTTTCAATGAATTTCCCTGTCAAATACAGATCGATGAAGCAGGCAGGAGAAAAATGATATTGTAAATAGATGGTTGCAGCTCTTGGATAGGTAAAATGCATCGGTGCTGCAGGCGCGCTGCTCCCAAGCCTTCACTGTGCAGACCGTAACGAGGAGCTGCTAATGATGGTGAAACACTTAAAACTAGATTCTCTCGTGTATTAATTTACAATTTTAAAATCTTGCTGCTGAGCACATTCACTGATATTAGGGTGTTTCATTACTGGCCAGGCTGAGCAAAGATTGATGATGCATTTGATTAAAAATAAATTAACCCCCCTGTAAAGCAGCGTGTTCCTTGCGAGGCGGCGGAGGGGAGATACCCACCAGGTACCACATGTTGGGCCACACCGGGTCGTTGAAGGGCAGGGCGTGCGGCTCCCCTCGGACCTGCCTCTTCACCCGCCGCTTCACCTCCTGCTGCTGCAGCCAGTCCACCTGCAAGCAGAGCCACGGGTCAGCATCGCCCCGGGCACAGAGCCCAGCATCACCCATGGGCACAGAGCCCAGCATCACCCCGGGCACAGAGCCCAGCATCACCCACCCAAACGGGATGCGGGATGCAGAAGCGCTGCGAACCGCAGCCTGGACCCATCCCAGCATCACTCCACGCACCGGCAAATTCCCTGGCTCTTTTGGCAGGGCTGCTGCAGGGATAGTGGCTTCATTTTGGGGGAATAAAGGAGGGATGGAGAGACGGACAGGGCAAGCTCAGTTCTTTGTGGTCTCCAAGCCAGGGACCAGATTGCAGCAAAACCCTCGAGCATAAATAACGTTGCCTCCAAGCGCGTGCTTAAACCTCCCCGGCTTAACAAAGCACTGAAGCACGCGCTGAAGTCCCACTGGAGACAAACCACATATTTAAGCATTTACTCAAAGTGTTGGAGAAGACTCAGGTGCTTGGCTTAATTTTGGGGCTGATCGTTCCCCTGGCAGCCGCAGCTCAGCCCTGGGGCTTTACCACCTGCCTCCAGGGCTGCTCATCCTTCAAGCGCCTCTCCTCCTGATAAAATAACAAAACTGGGGGCTTTATCCAAGCACAACACACGTTTTTCAAAAATACAGGACAACCACACGTGGCCACGGCAGGTCTCAGGGGATGCAGCTGGCTCTGGAGAGGCATTTTTGGCACCGGCTGCGGGCAAGGTGGCCTCGGGGCTGACCGCTCTGACATTTGTTTGCTTTTCAGTGGGGCATGACATGTAAAGGGATCAAACGGGAAATGAGCCAGAAAAGTCCAGGATTGGGAAACGCCGGTGTTTGCCCACACCGCTGTGGCAGGAGCTGCCTAAGGTGCCAGTCTGGGAGCAGCCGCACCCTGTCCCCAGCAGGCATTTTCCCCCTGCAGACCCTTTATCGCCCACAGAAAGGGCTCTCCTGCCTTCAGCATGGAGATGAAACCCCAGTTTATTGAAAATAGGTTGTAAAAATAATTTATAGACCAAATCTTTACACGTGCTCATGCTGAGGGGAGAAGGAAGGCAGCAGCCGATGAACTGGAAGGGCTCTGTGGCACATCCCTCCTCGCCGGACGCTTTCTTCCTGATGGCTCAGGGTCTTTTGGGAATGGCAGAGCTGCTCGTGGGAATGTCTCTATTCTTGTGACTAAGGTTTTGTAACAAAAAGAATAAAAATCCAAAATACAAGTTTTTGTTGGGCTCATTTATGTGAAACTGTCAGCTGAACTGAGTACTTCTTGCATGGTTTATAGCTTTCTGACTTGGATGGAGGTGGATGGGGAGCTGTGCATATCAGAAACCCGACAGTTTCCAGCCTAGAGCTTCATTTTTAAACATATATATTTTAAAGAAAAAAAAAAAAAAAACAACTGTTGAAAGGAAAAAAAAATATATTTCATAGAAAAATGAGTTTCCACGCTGCCTTAGCTGACGACAGCATGCTGCTTTGCTTATACAACGATGGATTTGAGCATTGGAAGCAAAAAATACAACTTCATGGTCTAGTTAAAAAAAAAAAAAAAAAACCATTAAATAGAGGATATGGCCCAGATACCCAGCTTTTCTCCTTGGCAGCGTTACTATGGGTCTCACTGCCCAAGCCACGGCTATCGCCCTTCCCGGCAGCTTTGCTGGATGCAGGAACGATGGGAAGATGTGGGATTTTGCAGGGTTTTGCCAGGAGCTGCGGTGCCTCGTGGGGACGTCTTCATCTCAAACACGCTCCTGATCGACCCCAGCGCTGTCAGCTGGGAGTCAATGGAGAAGTCTTGGGTGGACACAGAGAAATCAGCAGTTTAATGGCATTGATTTCAAGGGGGGGTTGCTACATTGATGTGGCTGGCATGGGAAGACAACGCGTGAGAGGGAAGGAGCCTGGGGCATCCCTGCAACAGCTCCCATGGCTTGTGAAACTCAGATCGACTTCCATCACCCATCCCAGGGGGAGAAGCTTCTCGGAAATTTAAAAAAAAATAAAAAAATAAAAAAAAAAAGTCTTTTTGCTACTAGAAATGGCCAAAACTGTTACAACACAGTCCTGAGCCCAGGGGGTCCCTGCTCTACCCCTGCAAACCCTCATTAGCAATAACGAGGCGACCATGAGTGGCACCAGAGGACCCTGCGAGAAGGCACAGGTATCATTGAGCCGAACCCTTCGCCCTTGCTGGAAACAGAGGGGCAGCTTTTTATGTTCCCCCTTACTTTGAGATTTTCAGTGGGTGATGCCCGGATCCAGCCACCCAGGGTAGCTCCACCAAACACAAAAACCAGCACAGGCGAGGATGCAACTCCCTTTGCAGCTCCAGAAAAGCAATAGCTTGACTTCTTCCAGTGGATGTGCAGGAATTAAAGCAGAGATCCAGGACAAACCAGATGGCTCCCGCACATGTTCCCCATAAAGCATGGCAGAAATAATTTAGGTGGGGTTGCTTGCTATGGTACCTGGCCAGAGGCGCGGGGACTGAGGCCTTGACATCCTCCGATGAGATTTAAGAGACCGGAGCGGCGAGGCTGAAGGCTCAAGCACTGTGAGGACCAACAGGAGCATCCCAGCGAGCTGGGGAAGTTTACGGTGATGAGAGCAGCAAGATGAGCGTGTACGAGGGGCGGCACAGCATGGCATCACCCTGCTCTGCATCCCATTGAACCTCCACGCCTCTTACTCTTGCCACCATGACCTGCCCCCAAAATTGCTGGATTTGCTCCATCTCTCTTGCCCTTCAATCACCTGCCACGTCGCTTGGCTCATAGCAGCCCCAAACGGAGCAGCCACCGGCCACGGGGTCTCTGGGGGCAAGAGGGGAGCTCGGCAGCAGCGTGGTCCCACGGGGACCAGGAGCCTGGGTGATGCCCAGCCCTTGTGCCACCGACGCCCGCGGCAGAGCAAACCGATAAATAATGGCGCTGGAAACAATAGCTCCTGGAAGGCACGAACCACCCAACATCTGCAAATGATTGAATTTGCTGGTTCTTCGGGATTTCTGCAAGATTTGTTTCCATCTTTGCTATTCCAGTTTGCATTTCCTCGTGCCTCACGGTGATGTCTTCCTGCATTGCATATGCTAAGCTGGTGCCGTCCAAATGCCGAGACATCTCCAAAATGATTTGCAAACATGCACGGGAGAGGGTGAGAGACAACACATGCCAAGAGGTCTTGAACTCTGAGTGATAACGAAGGATTAAGAGAACAGGAGCTAATTGCTGTAGCTTGCAGTCCATAGAGCAAGGCAAGGTAAATGTTAATAAGACTAAAAGCCAATTGGTTTGGTTTGCATTATAACTAGACTCATTCAAATGGAGGTATTTCAATTGCAGAGCTGAATTAATCATTTGCTGGGATGCCTGTGCACCTCCCCGAGGGCAAACAGCTTTAATTAGAGCCCAGCACACTTCCAGGGAACCGATGCTCCCCTTGCTGAAGTTTCCCCTGCCGGCAGCAGCCACGCGCGTGCCTCCTCAGAAATGTGCTACAGACCCTGTCCAAATATTTAACAGCAAATCTCTCTGGAAAGCTGGCTGGCTGGGGAAAGCAGGGCTGCTGTGTGGGTCTGGAGAGATGCGGATGGGATGCGTTGTGCTGGGTGGGTTGGAAATGTCTTGGGAATTGGGGGCATCCCAAGGGTGGCTGGGAGCATCCCAAGGGCGGCCGGGAGCATCAGTGCAAGCACCAGCAGCTCGCTGTAGCATGGGTACCTTCATTGCAATGGCTTTTTCTGCATTTATTTCCCCCTCTCCCCAGAAAACAGACCCTCCCCACACATTAACCCTTCCCCTGCTCTGCAGAAGTAGCATCTCGCAGGGCTCAGGCACCGGGTGGAGCTCAGGGAGGAGAAAAGCCGAGGCAGAGCTGCAGCCCTTCCCCGCCACCCTGAGCCCAGCTCACCCGGGTCCCGCCTGTCCCTCCTTGCCTTCTTCCCCCCCCTCCATTACTTTTGTCAATTCAGCTGCGTGGAAAATCCCTTCGGATGCTTGCTCTAGGAAAAAGCAATGCAGCGCTATTGCCAAGGCTTTCGCACATAGCAACCATTGAGGCAGCAAGTGTTGTGGCAACTGGATCAACACCCCAAGCATGCAACAGCCTTTCTATCCTGGAAGGCTTTTTTTCCCTCCCTTTTCTTCCTCCTGGCTTTCAGGCAGATGTTAGCATTTAGTCACTTCTAAGTATTTTTCATCACCGATCGACGTACCCATGCCCAGTGAGTCACCCCGGGCACGCACAGGGCTGTGGCTCAAGGATAACATGTCATCGTAAGATGCCTGGGCTCATGCTTGACCCAGACCAAGCCAACCGACTCCTCTGCAGGGAAGCGGGGACCCCCATCCCGCCGTCCCCACAGAGGCTGGGGGACCCCAGGGCTGCCCGGCCCCGTACCTTGGGGTCCATGCGGAGGAAGTTGTGCGGTCCCCGGCTGCTCAGCGTCGAGCGCTTAAATGTCTTGCTGTGGTGAAAGTGGTAATAGTTTTCCAAGCTCCCAATCTGCAAAAAGAGAGGTTTTTTTTTTTTTTAAATGAGCTTTTCCCATGGTTGCTCCCCATTTCAGTGCTGCAGCATCCCTTTGTGCATCGGTGCAGCCATGCCCCACGCCGCAAACCCCTTGCTCACACAAAGCTCCCTGGCAAAGCCGGGGTTCGGGGAGGGGATGCAGGATGCTGGCACTAACCCCGGTGCCACCGCCGTGGCAAACAGCGCTGGCGGCCGGACGCTGCAGTGGCACAACAGAGCCCGGAAAACATTTTTATGAATTTTCGCCCATTAAATGCATCTTTGCAAACTGTCTTCCATCAGCTCCCAAGCAGAAATAATGAGCTAAAAATGAGCTCAGCAGCTGCGGCAGAGCCAGGAGAGCTGTGCCTCATCGTGCTGCTTTTCCCCACCCGACGCTCCGGCTTCGCCCCAGCAGCAAGAACAGCCCCGTAAGGAGAGGTGAATGCGATCCTTGCTAGCCCTGGGATGCTCCGGATATAAATGTGCTGAGCCTGGAGTCAGGGATGGCAGCAAAAGGAGTCAAAAAGAAAAGAAATCTCCAAGCAAACCACCCATCCCTCCCAAGGGATGGATAACACGTGCCCCAGTCTAGAGTCCCTCCCCAGCACTAAGCGCAGCCTGGGAGCAAAGGCAAGCTGGGAAAGGCAGCCCCACTGGCTCCCTTCAGCTCGGGGAAGCCCCACGCTCCTCTTTTGCAAGTTTTTGCCCCTTTTTTATCTTGCACAGAGCTGAAATATCCCACATTTGCAGGAAAACACCCTGCCAGCCACACCACCCTGCCAAGCCCCAGGGCAGATGCACTGCCTCCAGCCCTCTCATCCCAGCAGCTGGAGATGCCAGGACTCCTCTGTTTCCATCCCTAAAGCACAGATGAAGTCCTGGGGCTATGCAAGGAGCCAGGCAATCTCAGCCAGACACCGGACAATCTCAGCCAGACACCGCTTGATGAGCATCCCATGGGGATTCACAGCCTCAGGGATGGGAATGACCCAAAAGCTGTGCTCACTGGCATGCAGCTCCCACGTCAGACAATTTTGATACAAATTGGGTCTCTGCTATAAATTCCTTTTCTCTGAGGTTGGTTTTCTTTCTCGCAAAAAAACTATCCCATGGCCAGGAGCTGGATGCTGCAGGGAGCCGGTGGCGGTCCCTGTGCCTGGCTCACAGGACCAGGGCAAGCCATGCTACGAGCCCCAGCGACCCAGGAGCCAGGGTGATGTCCCTGAGGCCATGTGTGACCCAAGGGCCAGGGGGACATCCCCGAGGCCAGACTGGCTGCAACCGGACAGGCGGGAGCAAACAGATTTGTCCGGACCAGATACTGAAGCAGATGATGACAACTACTTACATCTTTATCACACTTAATACCTTGAGATATGCTAGTGCCTCTTACGAGCTTTAAATATTTAATTAGTTTTGCTCTGCCTTTTATGGCACAATGTCATTTCAACGACTTTACTGCCATTAGTGTGATTTTGGTAATTTGTTTCACTCAAGTTCGTTTAAACCCTCCCTCCCCATCCCCTGCCTTTTTCTTTGCATTACAGCATAGCTGTGCCTTTTCTTTAACATCTACATGCAAAGCACTTTTTGCTCTTTGCAATCAGCATTTTGCTTTTAAAACCCATTCCTCAAATCCACTCTTACTTAGGAAAGGGAAGGAGGATGCTCCAATGTCCCCATATTTTAGGGAAACCTTGCACCAGGCCACCCTGTCTCTCGCTCACTCTGCCTGGAAATCCCGATCCCGCAGCCCGGGGGGGTTCAGCTCCGCATCCGCCAGCTCAGCCTGCAGTTTGCAGGGTTATAATATTCAGTTTATTCTCATCTCTGGTCCCTCCGGCACTCGTCATAACAGGATCATGCTCTATAAACAAGCATCGGCTGAAGAAGCGCTTCTGTTCCCCACTGGAACAGGCATGGGGCTTTTTGGAAATAAATGTGAAATTACCACGTGATGCAAATCGGCAAGCGGACGGGAGGGGGATAACCCATCCCAGGCTCTAGGGATGCCTGGTGAGAGCAGCAGGAGAAGCACCCTGTGCCCCAGGTTCTTTGTTCTCCTGAGATTTATTGAAGGAAAAATAAGGAAAGCCCCAACTTGAGAAGGTTAACTTAAAAGCCAGCTCCACTCTGAGCAGAGATTGGACCCGGTGACCTCCAGAGGCCCCCTTCCACCTAAGGTATTCTAAGGAGAAAAATTTAAAAAAAGTGCCATTTTCTTTTTTAATGGAAAAGTATTCATTCTCCTCCTTGAGGTCAGTCAGCTGAGTGAGGGCTCCGCAATGCAACGCCTGGGGATGGCAGATGCCCAAGAGAGCTGGGTTTTCTCCTGCGTACAGCACCAGCGAGGCCACAGCCCCGTGGCCACAGCGACGGGGACGCTGGAACACCCAGTGGAGGAGCCAAGAGGCATGTAGCAGGACTTTACCAAGGGCTGATCCTTCCTGGCTCCCTAGACACGCAAGCGTACCCATCAGCTTCTGACCAGCCAGAAGACAGCTGCCCACGCTGAAAGGTCCCAGCTCCACCGCAGAGGAGGTAGCCCAGGTTGCCACCAACTGCAGTTACAAAGCCCACCCACCCAAAGCCCAGGAGACCACACCGAGCAGCTCCAGACATGCTCATTCCCTCCCTAAGGGTGTTTACAACTATTGACCTCGATTTTTTTTGGATGTCTAACTTCTGCGGAGAACGTGCACGGGAGGTTCTCATTTCCACAAGGATCGATTTTAATTTTCCCCCCAATTGATTCGCAGTTTTTCAGAGGAAACTTGAGGTTTTTTGAGGCAACTTGAATTTGTACCTCAACAAAAATGAGGTGGTTTTCTTCCCCCCTGTTAATTGAGGCAGAGAAAGCCCTGGCTGGCGCTGCCCAGCTCAGCTGGAGCAGGCCAGAAGCAACGTGAACATGTTTTGCACCTTGCAAAGCCATTGTCACTATGCTGAGGGTGTTGATGGCTCCGCTTCCAAAAAAACACATACCTGCCAATGTCATCCAGCCAAATGGGGAAGAGTTTGAAGCTGAAGGAGCTACTCACGGCCCTGATGGGACCCAAGTGGTTAGAGAGAGATGGAGATGCCCAGCAAAAGGATGAGAGGCAACAAGTAAGGGGAAAAATCCTATCTGGTTATAAAGACAGTAATTCTTTGTGTAGGGTGATGACATATGGGCCTGGGGAGGTGGTGGGATCTCCATCCTTGGAGAGCTTTGAATCTCACCCAGCTGAGGCTCCGCGCAGCCTGCTTTAGCCTCAGCGTTAAGTGGGGGGGTGGACCAGAGACCTCCAGAGGTCCTTGCCAACAGGAATTACCCTACAAATACAGTTCTTAAGTATTAAAAAGAGGTATGACTGCAAGGGGTTTGGCTATCTCCCAATCTCCTTTTCCCCTTCTCCCCCAAATCCTGGTGCCGCCTGCGAGCCCCCCACAAGTGGCACCGGGGCGGGGAGAGGCACCCAGGAGATGCTCCCGCAGCAGCACCCGGCTCTCCCGATGCATTGCCAGGCGGAGACGAGCCCAGTGCCCGCCCTGCCTCATTAACAGCCATTAGTATTTCAAGCAGGTTCAAGATCACTTGTAGCTAAGGAGGCATGGCAAAAGAAAGCTCGTTGGGAGCTGGACACCACCGAGGGCAGCACTAGAGCCCATCAGGGCATTTCCAAGCCCATTCCTTCCCTCCCCATCACAGCAAAGTCTTCCAGCATCTCACCAAAACCATCCCATTTCTGCAAAATGCAGCTGCATCGGCGCTGGGGTCCTCCAGGAGGACGGATCCAGCTGGGGAGGCCGTGCCTGTTCCCCTCCTGGGGACACCACCCGTCCCCATCAGGCACAAGGGCTCCAGCCGCTGAGCTCTTGCCTTCAGGAACGTCATCCTCAGATGGTCACGGCCAGATTCAGCCCAGTAAGGACCGAGCCCAGGGCTGCGAGGACACCGTTGCTTCAGCATCCCCCAGACAACAAGGAATCCAGGAAAGCTCCAATTCCAGCCCAAAATGAATCCTGCCCACCTCCTGCACTGCAGGTGAGACTGCCGAGCACGTGCGAGCCCTCCCAAAACTTACCATGTTTTGGACACCGCACAAGGAAGAAAAAAAATGATATAAATCCTGTTACTGGGATAGGAACAGGCCCGTCACCACCCCCGGGATGGCGGTGGAGGCACTGCCCGGGGCAGCGGCACCGCGCAGCCCTCGCAGCGCCCTCGGCCAGGGCCTGTCCCGGCTCGCCCCGGCACAGCGCGGTGAACAAAGACCGGTGAGGAGGAATGAGCAGGCGTTTGGGGGTGTAAAAGCTTTTCCTTTTGTTTCATTGTTTGCTTCACTTAAATAGAAGTTGATGCAAATGATTCCCCAAGGGGAATGTCACTCTGCCGTGACCCAGAAGGGTTTATGGGTGTCTTGGTGCTCAGGCAAGAATATGGGAACACGTGCTCATGGGAACACGTGGGGACCCAGCTCGGACATGGGGCAGACACCTGTGTGTGCAAACCCCAGCAATGCCCTTCCCAGCCAGGAGCATGTCAGGAGCCCCCGGAATTGCACCTCAAAGGAAAAGAGGTCACCAGCCACCAACACAGGGCTGAGCCTCCCGTGCACCCAGCTGGGTCACCTCCGTGATGGTCACCTCTCCTCCTCCCTTGCCATGTTGGACTCCACCACTTGCCTCCACCCAAACATCTCCCCAGGGCAGGGTGACGTGCCCTTGGCAGGGTTTTCCAGCAGGTTTTGCACAGGATCAGGCCCCCCGGGAAGGCACATCTCGCCAGGGACGGTGCCATCCCCAGCACCTCCGTGAGCAGAGGACGCAGCGGGGGAAGCTGGGGACACCCAGGCCCCCGCAGGGCTCGGCACACCATGAACCCCAAGCACGGCACAGCAAATGTCACCTGTGAGCACACGCACGCAGGGAAAGCGGTTCCTCAGGGAAAAGTCTGGGGAGGCCGGAGAGCTGAAGGCAAGGGCATTGAGAGCAGCTGGGGAAGTCTCAGCGGTGCACGAGCTCCCAGCATCCGCTGAAAAGGCGGGAGCCAGGAACACCCTGATGCAACCACAGAAATATTTCCCTTCTCTCCAGCCTGTGCCGGGCTGCCCCGGGGAAGGGCTCAGGGGGGAGGGAGGGATGCTCCGGCAGGGCCACGTCGTGCCCATGGGCCAAACGCCTCTGGTATCACTGGGATGAGCTCTGGAAAGTTGGGATGCCAGGTGGGAGCAGATGCTCCAGCGGGGAACGGACACAGCAAAACCCCAAAGCAGGAGCTGATGTTAGGCTGATGCAAATCAGGAAAGCGGGAAGCTCAATAAAGATATTCTCTGGCTGAGCAGGGATAAACACTGAAAAGCCCTTTGGGTTGCACAACCACATTCACCCGGCCCCGTGATAGAGGCATTTGAACAATATAAGCGATTTTCTCCTCGGCGGGGCGAAAGCGGAGCACGGCAGGTAGGGATGGAGGGCGGGACACAAGGGGTTATCCCCCACGGGAGGTCACGGACACCAGTGCAGGAGACAGTGTCCCTGATTCAGCCTCGCCCCCCCCAATGTGTTTACGCAGCACCCTGTGACTTTAATTACACTTAAAAGCAGGGTTGCGATATAAAGCAAGGTTATAATTTATAGTCCAGGAGACACCTTGGGCAGGAAGACAACCTGAAGTGCCACCCAGCCAGAAAAGCACTGAGCAGCCGGGCGGTGCGGAAGGTGATAAACTCCAGAGAAAACTCCCGAGGACACCAGCCCACATCTGGGTTTACAGAGAGGGTGAAGAAATTGAGAGGAAAAAGGAGCTGCCGTGATGAAAGTCATCTTTAAGCCATCCGTGTGCTGCAGGGGATTGAAAGCAACAGTTCCTCGTGTTCCCAAAATCTCCGATAAACCCGGGCCATAGAGTCCAAAGTTTGTTAAATCCACAAACGCAACTTTCTGGGATGGGAGGAACTTGTGCAATCCCCAGCCGGTGTGGGAGCGGGCTGTGCGGGGCCAGGGCACCCCGAGGGGCGGCCGCCGGGCTCGGCCGGGGCCGGGGGCGGGAGCGGGGCCGGGGCTGCCCGGCCGCCCGCCGGGGGCCACAGCGCTGCGCCAGCATCGCCCTCATCCCCGCCGCTCCGGGGGGCTGCAGGGGTCCATCTCCCTGTCCCGGGACCCCCGGCAGCTTCCCGAAGCCGGGACCCACAGTGCGAGACCCCCGGCAGCTCCCCGCTCCCGGGATCTCCCGCAGGCTCCCGGTGCCAGAACCCCCGGTAGCTCCCGGGGACCCCCGGCGCCTCTCCGCTCCCGGTACCCCCCGGCAGCTCCCGCTCCTCGGGACCCCCCGGCAGCTCCCGGCACCCCCCGCAGGCTCCCGCTTTAATCCCCCCTGCAACTCCCGCTGCCGGGAGCCCCGACGGTTCCCCGGGACCCCCCTCGCCTCTCCGCTCCCGGGACCCCCGCCAGCTCCGCGGCCCCGGGACCCCCCGCAGGCTCCCGGTGCAAGACCCCCGCTCCCGGGACCCCGGCACCTGCTCCCCCCCGCTGCTCCTTACCTGCCCCAGGCTGATGTACCCGTAGGCGGCGGCGAGGCGGGCGGCCTCGGCGGGGCCCCCCCGCACCCTGACAGCCCAGTGGTTGGTATAGACGGTGCGGGAGGGCTCGGCCGCGGCCCCGCAGCCGGTCAGGGCCAGCGGCAGCGCCAGGGCCAGCAGGCAGAGGCGGGCGGGCGGCGGGGCGGCCGCGCTCCCCGGGCCGGGGCCGGCTGCGGCGGGCATGGTGCGCTCCGCGGTGCCGAGCTGGGCGGAGCGGGGAGCTGCGCCTTTTAAAGCGGCCCCGGAGCCCGGCGGGGGCGGGGGGATGCTCCGGGTGGTGGTGGGGGGGGGCAGGCGGAGGCGGCGGGGAGGGCTCGGCCGGGCGGCAGCGCCGGGAGAACGGGCGGCCGGTGGACGGGGCGGCTGCCGGGCACCCCCCTGCCTGCCCCGGGCACCCCCCTGCTCCCCCCTGCCTGCCCCGGGCACCCCCCTGCTCCCTCCTGCCTGCCCCGGGCACCCCCCTGCCTGCCCCGGGCACCCCCCTGCTCCCTCCTGCCTGCCCCGGGCACCCCCCTGCTCCCTCCTGCCTGCCCCGGGCACCCCCCTGCCTGCCCCGGGCACCCCCCCTGCCTGCCCCGGGCACCCCCCTGCTCCCCCCTGCCTGCCCCGGGCACCCCCCCTGCCTGCCCCGGGCACCCCCCCTGCCACCCCTCCAGCCCCCTGCAGCCCCCCTGCGGACCCGGTACTGCTCCCCGGACAACCCCCTGCATCCCCCCGCATATCCCCAGACAACCCCCTGCATCCCCCTTGCATGTCCCGGTGCTGCTCCCCGGAAACCCCCTCTTTACACCTCTGCATCCCCCCTGCATGCCTCGGTGCAGCCCCCCCGGACAACCCTCTGCATTCCCCTCCATCCCCCCTACATGTCACCGGACAACGTCCTGTGCCCCCCTGCATCCCCCCTGTGTCCCCCCTGCATGCAGCAGTGCTGCTCCCTGGAACCCCCCCCGTACCCCCCTCTATCCCCCTTTATGCCCCGGTGCTGCTCCCCGGACAACCCCCTGCATCCCACTGCATCCCCCTGCATCCCTCTGCATTCCCCGGCACTGGCCTCCGGACACCCCCTTTGTGCCCCCGCATCCCCCCAGGCATCCCCCTGCATGCCCTCAGCCATCCCTTCATGCATCCCCCCGGCTCTGCTCCCCGGGTAGCCCCCTGCACCCCCCTGGACACCCAACATGAACCCCCACCACCGCTGCCCCCCTGCACCCCACCGCCGCTGCCCCCATACCCCCGGGCACCCCTCTGCACCCCCAGGCAAACCGCAGCCAGCTCCTCGTGGCCTCGGAGCGGGAAGGCCAGGATGGGGAAGGATTTGGGGGCAGGACTCTCTGGGAAAGCCTGGCCGTGGTGGTGGGCACGAGAGGCACCACGGGAAGCCTTGCCTCCCACGGATGCCGTTCAGGAGACGGCAGAAAGCTCGTGGGATATTAGAAAATAGGCTTTGTTAGGGAGAAGGCAGCGGTGCATACAAAGGACGGGCTCAGGAGTGGGTCAATGATGCTCTGTTCCACAGCCCTCCCTGCCAGTGCGGGCAGAGGCTGGCAGAAAGCCGACAACTGCCCGAAACGAAGCGGTGTTTCACTCCGTGCATCACATCAGAGCTTCACTCGCATCCCATCAGAGCTTCAGAAATGCCCCCGCGCAGCCCCCGGGGCTCGCAAGGCCCCAGCCATGAGCCAGGCGCTGCGGCTGCAACCACAGGCTCCGGCCGGCATGGCCTCGGGGTGGCTGTGATTCCCAGAGTGGGTGGCCTCTATTTTCCAGGCCCTGAACAGATTTGAGAAGTATTTGGGGCACAAGCCCCAGCTGCCAACCAAAGTGCTTACAAGATGCCCTTGCAGCTGCCCCCAGTCCCATCCATCTGAACGCGAACACCTTCCCGAGCCCCAAACAGCTTTGGAAAACCCACCCAGCTGCAGCCCCAGGGCAAGGGGGCACCCAGAAAGCGATGCCAGCAGCAGGGAGGGGGGCATGGGGTGGGGGGAAGGGGGCACCTAGCACATCCTACATCCCATCGCTGGAGCTGAAGGGGAAAATCACAGTTTCATCGTCATCGGTTTGTACCGGCCCGGCCAGCGGGCAGGCGAGCTGGTGACAGCCCGAGTTAATAGGAAAGTCCCCCCCGCTCAGTGGCGAGATTAAACCAAGGGAAATTTATGGGGAGCCTGTTCTGCACCAGACAGGGTCAAAATCCTCTGGCTGCTCCCGCGCTGGGCTGGATCTGGCCTGTTCGCAGGCAGCAAATGCATGGAGAGGGGCAGACAGAGGCGAGCCCCCGTGCCAGCAGCGGGCTTGTCCTGTGCAATTAGAAATATCAGTGAAATGGGGATTCGGAGGGCTTGTGCACGCAGACGGAGGGTGTTGTGCCAGCACCGGGGATGGGACAATTTGCTGCCACAGGTGACGGAGAGTTGGGTGACTCACGGTGCCCGCCGTAAGCTGTCGCTTGTGGAAATCACTGCGGGTATCAGTCACGGTGTGTGGGGACGCTGGAGCCACGTGCTCGTGTAAGGGCTCATCATCCCAGGCAGCCTCGCAAGACCACCCCATGGGCTGCCTGGGCAGAAGCAATGGGTTTGCGCATGGCTATTTCTTCTGATTAAGCAGTAAAGGATGGGTTCCATTAGTACAAGCACACTGTGAATCTAATCCTTTTTTCCCATCTGGTTTATGGGCTTTTCCTCGAGTTTCTCATTGATTAAGGTGTGTGAGATGGATAAGCAGGGCTGGCGGGTGCTGTGTGCTGTGCGTGCTACGTGTGCGACGCGCATCGAGAGAGAGGCAGAGGGGCAGAGCCAGAGGAAGGGCGAGACCAGATGAAACAAATCCCATCCCTTCGGCCTCGCAACATCCACCTCGTTCTGCCGGGGAAGGGCTGCGGGGGCTGCCTGCTGTTGGCACGGGCTGCAAAGGAGGGAAGAAATATTGCCACGGGGAGCAGAGAAGGAGGAATGGGCTCTGGCAGTGGCAGGGAGGGTTTAGGGTTTGATGGTGGGAAAAGCTTTCTGATGGCAAAGAGAGTGAAACTGGGAAAGGAGTTGCCTGGGGGGATGCAAAACCCCATCGCCTCTGTGTTAGATGATGAAAAATGGGCAAATTCCAGGATGGATCCTCTGCATCCCATGGGCAACAAAACCCAGCAGCATCCTGCATCCCAGACCTTCCATCCCGAGGCCATTGACCACGACTCCCAATGTATCAGCCCGGGGGACAGTGGTTGGTACCGGTAAAACCTTGTGCCCTGTTGTGGGTCTGGCAGTGCCTGCCTCAGCCTGCAATAGCGGGCGAGGGGGCTAAGCCTTGCCTGAGGCTGGGACCCGTATTTCAGTGTCCCCCGGTCCGCGTGCCACTCTATCCCCTCTCCTGCTGGCACGATTTCAAAATTCAAAGCGTATCCCCTTATGTCCTGGATGGCAATTTTCCTGGCTGAGCCCGCAGGATTTACCAGCTGTGTCAGGAAAACCAGACTTTGGCCCCACACACTTTGCAATGGACACGCACTGAGGCAGAGGCTCCATTTTAACTCTTTTCCTGGGATTATTTGAAAACCCGGAGAATTACTGCGAGACGTGAGCGACGCAATAAATTTTGCGAGCTGAGCGGTTAAACAGAAGCCGCTGCAAAGACAGCGCAGAAAGAGGCGCTGCTGAACCAGTAACGTTCAAACCCTGCGGAATAAAATTTATAATAATCCTGGCAGTTTTATATCTATCCATGAATTACAATTGAAATCCCACCACGTACCACGCACGCTCGTTGCTTCGTACGGCAATAAGATTACAGCTAAGAGCTGGGCGAGCAGGGAAGAACGTCATTTAAATGCTGTTTCTTTGAAAACTGAGCCCTTCTGCATCTTTTTAAGGCAAGTTCAGAAAAGGAAAGTGCAAATAAAGTACCCGAAAGCTGCTATTTTTTGCAGGGGTGGGATGGCAGTGCTGGCGCTGGGCTGCCCGCCCCGGGCAGTGGGACAGTCACCCCGTCACCCCGCTGCGGCCGTGGGGCAGGCAGAGGGAGCGGGATGCGGGGAGCTGTGCCTCTGCCTGCGGGAGTGCAAGAAGTTATGCAAACAAAAGCCGTTTTGCAAACACACAAGGCCCGGAGGTGACCCTGGGGTGCCGGGATGAGGTGGCTGCTTGGCTTGGGGGCATCGGCCAGCCGGACCCCCAGCGTGGCCAGTGGGAGCTGCTCGGTGAAACCCCGCAGGGCCCCGGCTGCGGGAGCTGGTGTTTTATCCTTTGCATGATGAGGGCCTGTCGAAGCAGAGATTACAGCAAAAATCAGGTTAAAACCCATTTATCTGACCCGAGCGGAGCCTCTGTGCGTGTCCTGGGGACGTGCAGAGCTGCAAGCGGGGCCATGGCAATGCTGGTGGCTACAAACCTGTCCTGGCTGGAGAGCCCGGCAAACCCCAGCCACGCAGCGGTGTGCGATGGTTAATAAAGGGCACACAGTAATTAAACCGGCACACCTGGAAATAGCTCTTTCTGTAGCTCCCAGGCTTAACCAAATGAGTGAAATTTGCACTGGTATAATTAAAGCGATGTGGTTCACGATCTTGTCTGCACCGGGGAGTTACTCTGCAGCTTGACTCTTCGCTCTCCAGTGAAAGCCCACACGGAAAAACCCCGTCCAGCTCCGGCTCCAGCCCCTGCATGGCTCCAGTGCTGCCTAATCTGAACTCTCACCATCAGGGTGCCCATTAACACCAGCCCATTAACACCAGTTCATTAACACTAGCCTTCAAACCGGTCCGGCAGCCTGATGCCTCCAGCATCCTCCTGCAGCCGCCCTGGCACGCACTGCGGCAGGGACGATGGCCAAGCACAGGGCTCTCGGCCGCTGTCACCGCTCCCATCCAGGGACTTGTAAATCTAAAGGAGAAATCGGTATTTTTGCATTTATATTCATGCTTCTCAAACAATCTCTTTTTTCTCTGCTTGTCCTTCTGGGTGTTAAAATAACCCCAGACTCACTAGTGACCAGATGGTTTGGTTTCAGGCGTATTAATGGTAAAATCCTGCGTGCGAGTGAGCTGCTCGTGAAGCTTGCCAGCAGAAAATGAGATTTGGAGCCGCCATGGAGCAGCATCCCCATAGCTGGTGTGTCACAGCAGCACACAAGGTGCTGGCAATGCCACCGCCGCTGCCACCGCCCAGCAGCCACCGGCCTTGCAGCCGGGAAACCCCTGGGTGAATTCCCAGGAGATTTGTGCTTGATGGAAAAATGTTGCCCCCGCCTTTTTCCTTTCCTTCCTAAATCTGGATTAAGCTGTTTTCAGAACGTAGAGGTGACACCAAATGTGATGGAGAGGAAGGAGGGGATGTGGTGGAGGAAGGTCCGGGGAGGTGCGGGACGAGTGGCAGCTCCGTGCCCGTGCCCAGCCCTGGCCACAACAACCCAGGCACAGGGAAACTCCTTTCAAAGTGCCTGAAATGCCCGTTTCAGAAATCTCTGATTCCTGGCAGTTCTCACTGAGAAATGGGGAGAATTACGGAGAAAAAAGGGTTCCTGCCAGGGTGGAAGAGCTCAAAACTATGGGGATAACCAAGGAGGGATGTGCTAATGGTTTTCTACCATCCAGCATCTCTCCTAAACACTGAAGACAGCAGCAAAGGGGATTTAATTTTGAGCTTAGAGAGGCTGCCCGCCTGTGATGATACACTCGGTACGGAGAGCAGAGCATCCCCAGCGCTGGAGGTTTTAGCTGTAATCAGACCAACATCTGTCCGGTGACGGTCGGGGCTTGCGCGGTTGCTGCGTTGCTCCAGGCTGGGTTGGAGATTTCCTGCAGGCTCCTCCTGCTCTGCTTTTCTGTAATTTCAGGGAAATCTGGATTTTTTTTTTTCTATCCAATGCGTTCTTCCTCTCCAGAAAGATTAAATCTTGATTGTCGGAAACTGGTGTAGCAGGCAAGAAGATTTCCCGGACTAGTCAAAATGTCATCCTGGTAAAAATGTTAGTAATAAAAAATAAAAAGAAAGGCCCCACTATGGACTCAGGCCTGTAAAAATATCCAAAAGATGGATCTAGAAGTTTATAAACAATTGAAGCTCAGAGGCGAAAGGGCACTCTGGGGACTGCCCGGCCCAGCACAGACCTTCGTGGGGGGGCAGAAAATCGATAAGTTAAAAAAAAAAATTGACTGTGTGCTTGGTCTTGAATTAAAAGAAGGGAACAAACCAAGATGCTTTCACCCATCTCAAATAGTTTTGGGGCTTATTGTTGTTTTGGAAATTAGGGTAAGGAAAGAAATGCCCAAGGGAGGGGTGGTGGGATGGGGAGATGCTCTAGCTTCTGCTGCATCCCTGTGGAGCTGCACCGGGGCTGTCCTGGCTCCCACCCGCTGTGTTTTGGGATACTTGGGGTGCAGGAGGGCTTATCCCCAAGGAGAGGGTGCTGGGATGGGGAGGGGACCCCGAGGGTGCGTCCTGGTGGCACCCATCCCGCATGACACCGCCCGCAAGGGGGGTAGGAATCCTTCCTCCTCCTCTCCTGGTCCCTGCTGCCATCCCGCTTCATCCGCGAGCACCGTACCAGGGAAAAGCATCGGAGCCAAGAGGGAGCTGGTAATAAACCCGGGCCAACCCCACCCCACCCCTGGAATAGCAGGTCTTGGAAAAGCCGGTTACGCCGGCGCCGCGCTGGGGCCGTGTCATCACCGCGCGGGGGAGGATATTTCGGGTCCCCCCCGAAGGAAGCGCGGCCGTCACGGTCAGGACGGAGGCTCCAGGGCTGAAATTGGGCTCAAAAATTGGGCTCCTGTGAGGGCTGGGGGTCACCGGGCAGGGACGGCCCCTGTCTGCTCGCTGTGGTGGCTTTTGCAAATTGAATGCAACTCTTTTACTTCGTCCCCAGGTTGGGTGATGTCCCCAAGGACCTCGCTGAGGATGAGACCCCCCACCACGTTTTTGCTCCCCAGCAAACCCTGCTGCACCAGAGCAAGTGCCGGGAGCAGGAACACGCAGGGAGAGAGATGAGCCTGGGGGTGGAGAGATGCAAAGATCAAACCAGCAGCGATTTCAAAATAAAATCTGACAGCCCAGGGAAAACACGGCGTGTCCTTGCCGAGGCTATCATTTATGCCAATTAAAAAAAAAAAAAAAATTGGCATGGCACGAAGGAGAGCTGAGTGGTATTTCCTGAAAAGGGCGTGGGGAGCATCCTTGGAAAGCCTTCCCTGCACAATGTGCTTGCTGTTTCCAGAAAAATAAAGTTTGCTGTGACCCACCTGTCCCCGAAAAGCAGCTATTTAGGGCTGTAACATGGTCAGCCCGGAGCCAGTGGCTGGGTCTGTCCCGACTGCAGAGCAGCTGGCACCTTCGCCAGGCTCTGGGGTTTGGCTATTTACCTGCAGCTCTTTAATTGCTGCAAAATACCCTGGGGAAAAAAAAAAAAAGCAGGAGAGCTGCCCAAGCACCAAGCGCTCCCAATTTAAGGTGTTTCCCTCCCAACTTTCAGCTGGTGGCCATTAAATCCCCCCTGCCAGCCCCCAGAGCCATGCCTGGCAGTGCCAGGACAGGACCCGAGGGGGACAGGAGGGGTTTTTCTCCTTTGCCACCTCGGCTTTTAGGGGAATTTTAGCCCCAGTTGGGAATTTGGGGGTTCAGAGCCCGTCGGGCAGCAGCTTCGGGGTTTGCCGGAGAGACCGCTGCGGGAGCGATGGGTGGGTGCATCCCCACGGGGCTGCAGGGGGGCTCTGCTGCCTCTCCCTTGGGAAGGGACAGGTTTTGGCAGGGAAGGGGGTGTCCTGCGGTTGGTGTCCCATGTGGCCCCGCATCCCCCGGAAAGCCAGGGCTGGGACTCACTCCCCATCCCGGCGGCAGGGCGTGCTCGGGGCTCACCAAGGGCGTTCCTGGAGGTTTCGGCAGCGTAACAAGACTTGCCAAAACCTAATCTCCAAGAGAGATTACCTTTGGCATGGTATTTCAAAAGGGGAGCACGGAAAACAAACACAAGCCCACAGCTTGGGTGGGTTTCTTTTTGCCTGAGCTCCGCTCAGAAGCTGCAGCCAGGCTGTATTTGGGCGATGAGACCAGATCCAGCATTTTCTGGCTGGACACGATGCTGAAGAGAAGTAGCTCCACCTAGGCAGGCGCTGGTGCTAAAGCAGAGCCGACCTCCACACCAGTTCAACCATCAACCATCCACCATCAACCATCACCTCTGCTGGGGACCGCGCCAGCCACGTATACTTCAACCTGCAGCCAGGCTTTGAACCAACACCAAGGTCCCAAGTCTTGGGGTCAATTTGGGCTGAGAATTCAAAGTTTCCCTTTTGCACATTTAAAAAAACTCCCATGTTTATTTTCTTTCCCGCTGAGGCTGGAAAATTGGGGGTAAAAATACCTGTTTTCAGCAAATCTCCATTTGCATCCTGCAAAGGCACCCCAAGACCCACAGTGGGGGCAAATCCTGCAAGAAACAAAACTCCACAGCAATAAAAACCCATCCCAGGTGGAAAAAGACCCTTAAAAAAAAGCAGCCAAAGGCAAAGCAGAGTTTTACAGAGCCCCGGACATGTCTGGATTAGTCCCATAAAAATCAGCATCAGCCGCTGGTGGGGAATATCGGCTTCCCCGCAGGAGACAGCGGGAGAGACGCTAACGTGGTCTCATTTTGAAAGCTGCTTATTAGTCCTCATCAAACATAATTATACTTCAAACCCAAATGAGATGTCCAACTGAATTTTGAATACACGTTAATGTTTTTAAATGGGGGAAGGAAAAAAAGAAAACCATTTATTGAATCCCAGCCAGGCTCGGAGTGTTAAAATAGACACTGCTAATGGCTCTGGGAAGGGGGGCAGCAGCTTCGTTGCAGCTTTGCCAATTAAATGCTTATTACTGACCAATTAGGCAAAAATCAACCTGGTTTTAAGTGATATCCAATTAAGTGGGTCCTGCAGATCAGCCTCGGTTGTTAACTGGGGGAAAGAAACACCTTCTCCCCACCAGCCCCCCCGGGATGCTCGGACCAGGCAGGGTTTCTGCCTACCCTGCCCATGAAAAATCCCCTTTTTCTTTCAGCACTGCCACTCTCCTGGGGGAAGCACACCCCAGGGACCAAGCCGGGCAAGGCAAAACTTTTCGGAGCCGGGAAGGAAATGAGGGAAAAGGGGGAAATTAGCCACACGCAGAGGGTGGCTTCTCCCCCCCAGCTCGGCAGGTTGCTGCTGCCAGGCGCACGCTGGGCCGTGCCCATTCACAGGCTTTTCCAAATATTATCCCAATATTTTCTTTCAGTTCCCAGATAAATGGGCCTCTTCAGCAGGCTTTAAGCCTGCTCTGTTCCAACATTTTCTTTAAGGCAGCCGAGGAAACGTTTGGCTTACGCCGAGCTGCTGAATCCCACTTTCAGGACTGAGCTGCAAGGGGTTTTCCAAGACAAAATAGGGACAGTGTTGGTTTTTCCCTTGTTTTGTTGGGAAATATGAAGGAGGGCACATCACCCCTTAATCTTCCTTTCTTTCTGTTTCCTCTCCCACGCCGTGGTCTGTCTTTCTCATGCTTTCCTGTGGTCTTCACAGATTTCTGAGCATGTTTGCAGCTTTCCAGCTCCTTTTGGAGAGGGTACTTTGCAGTCTCTACCCAAGATGTGCTTCCTCCGCAGCGGTTATTGGTGTCTGAAGTTAAATAACACAAAAAACCCCCTCAAACCCCCCCTTGAAATGGTAAGCCAAAGGGTCTTCCCTTGCAGTTGCTTTTGTTCTGGCGTCTCCACCAAGCTCTGAATTTTCTGCTGTGGCCGGGATGGGGGAGGAGGCTTTCAAGCCCTGTGGGACCTGACTGACGGCCACTGACCTGCTCCCAGCCCGGTTTGTCATTGCAAGCGGCAGATCAGGCTGCCGTGGCCAGCAGCGGGCAGGGGGGCACGGCCGGCCGTGATGCCCGCAGCACCCCATGGGCGAGCGGGAGCATCTCCCTCCGCAGAGCATCCCCCCGCCGAGTGGCCCCTGAGCCGTGGGGAAGCCCCAGGGGACCCTGCATCCCTCCCGTGGGGCCGGGGCACCCGAGGGAGCCGAGGAAAGGGCCCATGGCACAGCCTGGGGAGCTGGGGCTGGGGAAAAGGTAGGAAAGGACAAAAATGAGGCAAATTTGGGAAAATTTTAGCGCAAGGAGTGACTACATAAATAAGACTCTCTAAGGGCTGAGTGAAGCGACTTGCAGAGGCTTCTTCCAACCAAAATTATTCTGGATGGCGGGTGGTGCAAGCCCAGGGAGCCCGGTGTGGGTGAGCAGGGACGATTGCTCACTGTCTCATCCCAGGCGAGGAGTAGGTGCCACCAGATGACCCGGGTGGCCCAGCCAGCCCAAGGGAGGGGGGCTTTGCGCAGTGCCTGGGATGGGTGAGCAGCCCTCGGCCACAGGGGTGTGGTGGGTGTGAAGCCGTACATGGCTCTGGGGAGCACCAGGGTGAAGGAGTGGAAGGAAAATTAAAAGCTGTTGTGGCTCTGGGAGTCCCCAGCGAGTGGGAGGGGGGCAAGGGGAGACTTGGTATGGGGGGGGCATCACTTGAAGGCTTCGCCTGGCCTCATACTCTGCCCTACAACTGGTCCTTACTGGGCTGGGGGGGGGGGGGTGACGGAGGTGACGCTCTCCAGGCGCTGAGACACGTGTGATCCATGGGGACGTGTCCTTGGGAAATGCCACCTGAGATATGCAGAAGCATCCCTGGAGATACGCCCAGGGGGGTCCAGCCCTGGTGCTGGGACGAGCTCAGTGGCCGGGGGGGTCGTGGCACTGTCCCTTGTCCCCAGCTGGGCTCCCGGTGCTGGAGGGGGGGCGTCCCCTCTCCCAGAGCTGCGGGATGGGGGATGAAGAGGCAAACAGTCCCAGGGGACGGGGCTCCCATGGCGGGCCCATCCTCCGGAGCGGCGCAAGGGCTGCATCAGCACCTTTCCTCCCACCATTCATTTACCCCGGAGCATCCCTCGGAACCAGGGCAGGAAAATCCCCCGTGGGGCCGTGCCACGGGTGTCCGGGGGCATCGAGAAGGTGCCACGGCACCCTGCCCAGCCCTGCCTGCACCCCGGCACCCGCCCAGGCAGCCTGTGCGCCGGGCCGGCACTAGGTGGGGATGGCAGCACACCGCCGCGCTGCTGCGCCGGGGAGGCAGGCAGGCAGGCAGGCAGGCAGGCAGGCAGGCAGGCAGGCAGGCAGGGAGGCAGGCAGGCAGGCAGGGAGGCAGGGAGGCAGGCAGGGAGGCAGGCAGGCAGGGAGGCAGGGAGGGCAGGGGCTGCAGCCGGGGCTGCTGCTGGCGGCTCTCCCCAGGGGAGCAGCGGGGTGGCAGGGGTGCTGAGGACTGATGGGCTGGGCTGAAAGGGGCTGAAGGGAAAAGGCTGCCGGGGAGAGATGAGGTGCGGGGTGCAGGCGGCGGCATGGCAGGGATGCTGGAGGCAGCACGGCAGGGATGTGGGCAACGTGACAGGGATGCTGGAGGCAGCGTGGCAGGGATGCAGGTGGTGGTGTGGCAGGGATGCAGGCAGCGGCATGGCAGGGATGCTGGAGGCAGCACGGCAGGGATATGGGCAACATGGCAGGGATGCTGGAGGCAAGGCAACGTGGCAGGGATGCTGGAGGCAGCGTGGCAGGGATGCTGGTGGTGGTGTGACAGGGATGCTGGAGGCAGCACGGCAGGGATGTGGGCAACATGGCAGGGATGCTGGAGGCAGTGTGGCAGGGATGCAGGTGGTGGTGTGGCAGGGATGCTGGAGGCAGCGTGGCAGGGATGCTTGGAGGCAGCATGGCAGGGATGCAGGCAGCAGCATGGCAGGGATGCTGGAGGCAGCACTGTCAGGCTGCTGAGATGGGTGTTATTGCAAAGGCTGTGGCTGTCAGAAAGCCTGAGCCCCTCTCTTCACCCCTCCAGGCTCATAAATGCCCCAAGGCAGGGCAGAATTGCCCTCTGCACCCGCTCCAGCCAGTGCAGCTGAGGCAGCCCACAAGCGCATCCCAGCAGGGCTGCGCTGAGCCCCTCGACCTGCCCTTGCAGGAAAATGCTTCCCCTGGCACACCCCTGCCAAGGAACAGCGCAGGGCGAGCACCAGGCCCTCGCTTTGGCTCAGCCCGAGCATCGCTGGGTGCTGCAGCACCCGGGTCCCACAAAAGTATTTGAAATTTTGGCATTTTGTCCCGCTGAATGGGCCTGCTTGCCCTCCCAAAGAGCCTTGCCAGAGGGGGATGCTGCCCAGGTTTTGGGTCTGTTGGTGCCATGCAGAGATCAGCCCCAAACAGCACTGGAGGGATTCACACACTGAGAGGAGTCTCAGGGAGAAATGCTATAAAAAAAGGAAAATACTCCTTTTTCCTGGACAGTGAGAGCCTCATCGAGGCCGCAGAAAGGCATTGGCAAATGCCACTTCCCGAGCCAGTGTCCCTGAGCCCATGCCTCCAGGGGATGCAAATGCCCATAGATCACCCAAAAAAGGGGAAAAAATAAAATAAATAGCGCAATTCCACATGGAGCAGAAATTAATTTGCAAAGTTCACATCCCAGAAGACTCGCGTGTGAGCACATCGCAGCCTTTTCCCTGAGAAATGGCTGGAGCCAGCTGACGGCTCCCTGGGGCCTGATCCTGCCCGAGGGTCCTGCTCTTCAGCTCCCCGCACCGGGGGCTCGAGGGTGTTTTGGGACTGATTGGGGCAGACGTGGGCCCTTTGGTGTTGCCTCACCGGTACCTCCTGGGGCCAAGGTGCTTCCCCGGAGGGAGGCAGAGGGGATTTGTTTTATATTTGATGGTATCAGGACCCCTTGAGGAGATCCTGCCCACCGTGCCACCCTCCTCATCGTCACAACCAAGGGACGAAGGCAGGGAATGGCTTGTCCCACCCTGCTGGCCCTCATTCAGAAGAGGTTGCAGCGCTGAGGCTGCCGTTAGCCAGGGAGAGCCCAGCCCAGCCGCAGAGCTAACAAGTTTCCATGTTTATTACTGGCATTAATTACATTTTGCAGTTTCAGAAGGGAAACATTTCCTATGAGTGCTTCTCAGCCAGATCTTCTCCCAAGCCCACAGCTTGTTTCATCCAAGTGCCTGTGCTGGATTCTCACTAAGGTGGGACACCGGCACGGCTGCAAGCTGGGCAGTCAGCTGCGGAGGTGGCGGCAGCGCCGGGAGAGGGATGCAAAGCGTTTGTGGTCCCGGTGCTGCCTCGACACGGGGTTAAGGCTGGATGAACACGTGGCAGGAGGAAAACCCCATTGCAGGAGAGCATTTTGCACTCCCCGCTCCGCCTTGGCCGCTCAGCCACCGGCAATACCTCCAAAACCTGTCTCAAACACGACGGGCCAACGCGATAAGCCCTTCACGTGAAAGAGTTTAGTTCCCAGCACTCGCTGTAAATCCCTCCGGAATCCACTTGATCCAATCCTACCTCCTGCGTCTCCACCAAAACCAGA
Source organism: Platalea leucorodia (assembly GCF_965183815.1). Taxonomy (NCBI): domain Eukaryota; kingdom Metazoa; phylum Chordata; class Aves; order Pelecaniformes; family Threskiornithidae; genus Platalea; species Platalea leucorodia. The sequence continues at coordinate 48,380,231 of NC_138831.1, forward strand.
GCACGGCCAGAAATCTCACCACCTCCCTGCTCACGCCAAGGCTCAGCTCGCGTCCACCGCCTCTGCACGAGGCATCTTCAGGGAGAGCATCGCCCCGGAGGCTGGGCCCGGGGGATTTTCCCAGCCTCCTTCTGCAGGGACCCGAGCACCGGCAGCAGGGACTGAGGATGCTCTTGGCCATCAGCATCTTCAGGGAAACCTGGAGGCAGCTCCGACAAGGCACAGACTATTTACTGATTTCAGGCAAATTTGGAAAATATTTGGGGGTCAAAAAAGAAGCTGGCTTGGAAATGTCAAAACATCTCCTCTGGGGTTCCCAAAATGAAGGGCCTCACAAATACCCAGCCTCTGTTCTTGATGCTTTTTCAGGAACCGTGGGGTTTTACTTTCTATTTGGAAATAGCTGCTTTTTTTTTTTTTTTTTTAAGTTTTAGAAAGGGGTTAGTTGATCTGCAGACATAAACTTTGCATTTCTTGTCAAACTGACTATTCTGAGGTGATCTGAAACCAGATTGGGGGATTTTTTTTTTAAATCAGGCTGCTTCAGTTTAATCTGAATTGATTTTTTGCCCCTTCCCTCCCCCTTATATTTTCCAGATTGCCACTAAATGACAAATCCCTTTTTTCACCCCACAGCGCATGGCCTTTCCAGGCCATCCCATTACTTGGCTACAAGACAAACCAAACCTGATCCAAACGAGCTTCCCACGATGCTCCCTGCAAATCCAGCTACAAATAACCAACCGCATCTCTGCCAAATCCACGTGCCAGCATCAATTTCCAGCTAAATCCATGCACCAGCATCATCATCATTCCTCGAGCTGCCTCTGGGAAGCCGGAGCATCGCCCTGGATCTGCTGCTGCCTTTGGGATACATCTGCCCTGATTTATTATTGCAAATTTCTCGGACCTGGGGCATTGCTGCCCGAGCCCGCTCCCACCTTCAGCCGACACACCGACTTAGCGGTCCAGACCTTGGAGCCAACACACCGACTTAGTGGTCCGGCTAAAATGAAGCATCCGAAAGCCAGAGCTGGGATGCTGCGGCTCGGATCGCATACAACCATAGAATGAGAAAAAAAATACGATGACCACAAACTATTTGCATTTTGAAACTGAAACATTTACTTCCTTTGGTATTTTTGCAAGAGTGCTGGAGGCAGCGCGGGCGATGCTGGCGGCCGAGGGCCATTGAGGCTTTGAGTGGCTTGTGTGAAAACACTTTTTGCCACAGAGCCTTCCCTTGGGTTTTTCGTGACACGCAGTAGCTTAAACAACTGCATTTGGATGGTATCTGTGGAAGGGCCCCTGTATTTTCTATATTTTGCTTCCAGCACACAGGATTTTTGCATTGTTGGCTTCAGCCGACTCCACATGGAGCAGCACAAGGTGGGGTCCCCCTGCTTGACCACATGCCTTTCAAGCGACCCCAAAATCTATCCTACGTGAGAACAATCTCAAACATAAATTTACACAAATAGAGCATTTCCATGCATTTGACAGTTCTAAAGCCTGCGCACAGGGGTGAGCTGCAAGGGTACATGGGGAAGCTGTGGCTGGGCACGTGCCGGGAGCACCGCATCCCTCCATGGCAAGGAGGTTTTGGAGATGAGCAGGTTTCTTGGCCGATATTGGCCGTATCGTGTCCCCTGGGGAAGGAATAAGAGAGGCCAGAGGGCTGCAGGGATGGAGAGTTGCCCACTTTGTGGGTCAATCCCCAAAGGTGTGGGGAGAGCCTTAGACTGAGCTGGGCTCAGACCCAGGAGTCCAGCTCCAGCCCCAAAACCCTGCATTAGCTGCTGAAAGCATCTCTCCAGCCCCGGGGCAGCCGCTCCGCTCCCTCCCCACCCCGCTGCAGAGGGCTCAGAGGCGCCAGCTCCCCCCTGCGCCTGGGTGTCCCCAGGGAGGGGACACGGACCCGTCAGGTCAGTGAGCTCGCTCCATCCCAGCACCCGGCATCAAACTCCCCAAACCTCACCCTTTCCCGCCCTGCTACGCCTCCCGAGAAGCCGTGGCAGCACCTATGGAGGATTAGAGCCCTCCTAATTTCCAGTCTTCATTTATTCCTGTCCACTTTTAGTCTCATTTGTCCTGGTGCCAACATTGTCTTTCAGCTTAAATAACTCTTCCCCTTTCCTGGTGCATCCCCCCTTGAGGTACCTGCGAGCATCTTCTCTCCCAGCCTTGGTCTCGCACACCTGAACCGCACGCATCAGGAGAGGGGATTTTCCTTTCCTTAGATGAGGATCTAAGAAAATACAGTACCAGCAGCTGCAACCACACAGAGCTGGCCGAAGCCCCAGCCCTGTGGAGCTCAAAACCTGCTGAAAGCAGCAGCCGGGGCCGCATTCAGCACTGATGCTGCTCGGGTGAAGCCGCTCTGCCACCGCAGGGACCTTGCTGTGCTCCACCACCCACCCACCTCCATTCACGTGGGTGAGATTTTGGAAGCATGCAGTCAGCTCGTGCATTGGGTTTGCGTGGCAACATTTTGGTAGCGGGGGACTCCAGGGGTGGCTTCTGTGAGAAGCTGCCAGAAGCTTCCCCTACATCCGATAGAGCCAACACCATCCGGCTCCAAGACGGACCTGCCGCTGGCCAAGGCTGAGCCCATCAGCGACGGTGGTAGCACTTCTGGGATAACATATTTAAGAAGGGGGGAAAAAATCCCTGCGCAACTGCAGCTGGAGAGAGGAGCGAGAATGTGTGAGAGGAGCAACTCTGCAGACACCAAGGCAAGGGAAGAAGGAGGGGAGGAGGTGCTCCAGACGCCAGAGCAGAGATGCCCCTGCAGCCCGTGGGGAAGACCATGGTGAGGCAGGCTGTGCCCCTGCAGCCCATGGAGGTCCACGGTGGAGCAGAGATCCACTGCAGCCCGTGGAGGACCCCACACCAGAGCAGGGGGATGCCCGAAGGAGGCTGTGACCCCATGGGAAGCCCGGGCTGGAGCAGGCTCCTGGCAGGAGCTGTGGCCCCATGGAGAGAGGAGCCTGCACTGGAGCAGGTTTGCTGGCAGGGCTGGTGACCCCATGGGGGACCCACGCTGGAGCAGTCTGCTCCTGAAGGACTGCGCCCCGTGGGAGGGACCCACACTGGAGCAGTTGGTGGAGGACTGTCTGCTGTGGGAGGGACCCACGCTGGAGCCGGGGCAGAGTGTGAGGAGCCCTCCCCTGGGGAGGAAGGAGCGGCAGAGACAGCGTGTGATGAACTGACTGCAACCCCATTCCCTGTCCCCCTGCGCCGCTGCCAGGGAGGAGGCAGAGAAAATCAGGAGTAAAGTGAAGCTTGAGAAGAAGGGAAGGGTGGGGGGAAGGTGTTTTAAGATTTAGGTTTTATTTCTCATTACCCTGCTCTGATTTGATTGGCAATAAATTAAACTAATTTCCCCAAGTCGAGCCCGTTTTCCCCATGATGGTAATTGGTGAGTGATCTCTCCCTGTCCTTATCTTGACCCGTGAGCCTTTAGTTATACTTTCTCTCCCCAGCTGAGGAGGGGGAATGATAGAGCAGCTTTGGTGGGCACCTGACATCCAGCCAGGGTCAACCCACCACAGCTCACCAGGAAACGCGATTTTGGAACCCCCTGAAAAAAGCGGCGGTGGGAGGTCAGCCTGATTCAACCATCGGGCTTTCCTCTGGGCACAGGGCAGAGGACCAGGACCCCCACAGCAGCTGGTGGGAAGGTGGTGGCTCAGCTGGAGACTCCTGCCTGGACAGGAGGAGCTGGTAGGACCAAGATGGGCTGAGGGCGAGGAGCAGGGACCAGGGATGGAGGCAGGGACCCTGCAGAAGGGATAAGACAGGGAGGTGGCCCGGGGCTGGCTACTGTCCACCCCGTGGCATGGCAGGAGCTCATCCTGCATCTCAGAGCCAGAGATCCCAGCACCCAGGTTGCACCCAAATAACCAAAGCCAGGAACTAAGGAGCCAGGATTAAGCCTTGGGCCCAAGCAGTGCTGGGAAAGGCAGGAGCGAGAGGGGAGGTTGGGAAAAAGAGCATCCTGCGACCCCAAAATAACGTGAGCAGTGAGGAGCAACTGCTGAGGCTCCTTTTTACACCCAATTTTGGGGAGCTGGTCTCACCAGCTTGCTTGGTGCACAGACCACAGCCATGTTCAGGTTGTTGCTTCATTTTAGCTTTTTTTTTTCCCCCCTCAGGAAAAATCAGCCCAAATCCTGCAACACATCTGCCAAAATCCACATTCACAACAGAAACGGTGGCTCAGACTCTGCCACTGGGGTCCGTGCCCTCAAACCAGGGGGAAAAAGAAGGCGGCATTGCTAGGACAGGACCATAAATCAGCATATTGATTTAAACATAACTATTGATTTAACCCCTTCTGCTGCTTCCCTGCATTCCCCAGGTGCTTGTCCAAATGACAGAGAACATCGTTTTAGACAAACTCCATGGTTGCTCGCTGTGCAAGTCATCGGTCCCCAAAACCCGCGGGTCCCTGCGTGCACGGGGACGGTTGGCATGTCCCAGGCTGCTCCCCTGCCAGAGTCCACAGAGGGCACCTGCCAGCCTCAGAGGTGGTGCTGGGCACAGCCGGGAGCAGGATTTGGCCCCGGGAATCAGGCAGGGTGGCAGGTAGGGATGGCAGAGTTGGGATGGCCAGGGATGGCCCTGAGAGCAAGAGCACGCCTGGCAGCATCACTTTACCTGGGGTCACCGGTGTTGCGGGTGCCAGATTATGCCTATCTGAGGGTTTATTTCTTGACATAGCAAACAAAATCAAGTTCTGAGGGTATTATTACATATATATATATATATATAAAAATATAAAATACATATATATTTATCCCAGCAGCTCCAGGAGGGCCCCGCTGGCTGCGGGCATTGCACAGAGGAAAGCTGGTGGCTGCGATGCAACCAGAGATGCTGCCTTACCTTAAACTCACCCAGAAAAATCCCTCCAGCACCTCCAGGGCTGCAGCCCTCCTGTCTCGAAGCAGCGTGCACAGGTCAGAGGTGTTTTGGGGAACTCCCTGCCTAGACGGAGTGGGGAGCCAGCAGAGATGGCGGCTGGGGCGCAGGAAGCGATCCCCCCCAAACTCAGCCCAGCTTGAAAGCCCAGCAAGCACTAACACTAACAAACAGTCAGTGTGTTTATATCCCACTTTCCTGCCGGAGTAGCAGAGAAGGGGGGTTATTTTTGGCATTTTTTTTCACTGCGGCAGAAGTTGGTGAAGGTCAGGAACAGCACAGAGCTCTTGGGAAAGCCCAGAGGAGCCCCAGGCATGGGGCGATGCGGTGAGGGACGTGGGGAGCTGCTCCAAGCCCAGTTACACAGGGCCACACCCCTTCAGGATGTGGGGCACATCCCTGGCTTTGAAAGACCTGGGGATTAAAACCAGCATGGACTGGGATAGCCCATCCAAGCTACCTCCTATTCCAGCCCCGTGCTTCTCCGCTTCACCCCGTGCAGCCATGGAGCAGGAGAGCCACCCTGAGCCCTTGCCCACCCGGTCCTTCACCCCTTCCCACCCGTCCTGCCCGTGCACGGACGCGGCCATCACCTGGACGCTGGCAGCAACATTCCGGCATCATCGGGCACCTCTTCCAGCCTGCACCCGCTGCCTTTTGGCAGGGCTTACTGCTAACGGCGAGTTAAAACAGAAAGGAAGAAGAAAGCACAAAGCAGCATTCCTCATTGCCCACTTGCCATCATGCCACAGGGCCATGTTCTTTCAACTCACTGCTAGTTTTAAGATAATTTAAACCATCCATCTCCCCCATTTTGCCCCAGCAAGTGACCTGCTCACCCACAGTTTTCATCTGCTTCGTCCCCACTGGGAGCCCAGGCTGAGGTTGCTGGCCTGCGGTGGCACATCCAGACGTCCTCTCTCTGCAGCAAGGATTGCTTTTCCTTACAAACCCAGCAAGATCAGCAAGGAGAGCACATGAGTTCTTGCAAGCGCTCACAGGCTGATGGCTTTGGCAGATAGCTGGGTCTTCTCTTTCAAGCACATAACTAAAATATGGAGCACAAGTGGCAGGAAAGCCCAGGTTTGACTTGGGGAGAAGCTCCGACTGGTATCAGCCAAGAGAAAAACAGGTATAACTGGGACCTCAGCAGGTGAGGAGCTACTGCCCAAACCCCAAACCAGGCGTGCTAACTCCAATTGCCCCACCGTAGCAGGGAGCGTGGCTGGAAACACCATCTTTTCACACGGCTTGTCCATAAAACATAAGATTTAAGCCCAGAAAGCAGGTGGGGAGAGGCCTTCTTCCACACTATCCCATGTCTGTTGTCTCGCATCTCCTGAAGCCTTTGCTGCTGCTAATTCCCTGTGCATCACCTGAGGATGGGGCCACCTGCGCATTTCTTTTCTAGCACAGGTCGTTTAGAGGATTGCACTCACCTGAGAAGTGGTTTATCCCCACAAACACGCTGCAGCTGTGGAGAGAAGGTGCCATGGGCTCTACTTGGCATCAAGAGCCTGAATTCAGCCCTACCCTTGAGCATCCATTCAGAGCCAGCGCTTTCTCTGCGCCTCTTTATTTTAGCCCTAACTGCAGAGATTAAATTAAGAACACCCACATTAATTTGCTGGGCATGTGAAGGGGCTGAGGATTTCTCCTCCAGCTGAGGGCAGGAGCCCCGTGGCCGCCCTGAGCCCAGCGCTGGCTCCCAGCCTTGCCAGCATGTCCGCCTCCTCCTGCCCGCTGCCGAAGATATCAGGGCAATTGCGATAATGAGCCTCTGCCCTTCCAGGGCTTCTCAAAGCATTTAATGAAGGCAGGCGCTAATGAACTAGGCTTCATGGCGCCCTGGAAATGGGTTATTGCCATTTGAGGTGGAGGGAAACCAAAGTAGGAGCAAATGGAGTGGCTGATCCTGATGACGAGGTACCTCGGGCTGGATGCAGGAGCCGGAGCTCCGTGCCTGGAGCAGGGAAAGGATGGGAGGTAGACGTGATGGTGACCACAGCTCTCTCATGTGGTGCCTGTGGCTGGAGAGACGGGTTTGCCCACATTTGGGAGGGCAGGGGGGACTCCCCACCCATCCTGGTCCCAGTTCAGCCCTGAGGGGCTTTGAGGCAGCCATGCCTCCGCGGCCAGAGCTCCCGACCCCCGTCCTCCTCTGCATCCTGCCCCTTGAGTTTTGCAAGATCTCAAGTGCAGCTGCCGAGGCGCAGAGCACGAGGACTCATGGGTCCCCGAGCTTCCTCGGTTTTGTGACTCACCAGCCCAGCCTCCTCGGTGTCACCCGTGACTCCGTTGCACTTTGCATTACGCCACCTCTTATCAGCGAAGGAGACAACGGTCTGCCAGCGCGTCCCACCCCGACGGAGCAGCCCAACCCCGCTGTAGACGCGTGTCCAATGCCTCTCCCCACAGCATTTTTGGACCAGCCTCCATGTTCTCATGCAATGAGCATCCTCCCTTAATTCCTCTTGCAGACAACCGGTCCCCCCGCAGCGGCTGCTCCCGCGTTCCTGCCGGTGGGGTCGCGGTGGCTCTCTCTGGGTCTGCCTGCAAGGGCAAGACAGCCGATAAATCACAAGGATGTGGCCACCAGGTCACATGCTCTTACAGCACACATGTCCTCACATGCGCGTTGATGGCGTGCTAAAAATATTCTTCACTTTTTCACTGATTAAAATTTTCCAGGAGAGTTGGAACCACAGCCCACGCCCTATCTGTAAAGCCAGAGGTTTCCCCTCACTCCCCCCAGCCCTGCCAGGAAAACAGAGCATGCCAAACAACATTTCTGGTACTTTGAGGGTTTTTTTGTCATTTTAAGAGTCTGGCTAAAATATCACCTTCTTTCAATAATTCATATCATGATGGCTGGCACCGTCCCGCAGCCGAGCTCGGCACCGACGCACCCTGCCTTGCTCTCATGCACCCACTGAAGAAGCCTGTGGCTGAGCTGGGATGCTCCCACTCCCCACCCAAAGCCCCATTTTGATGGCTTGGAAAATTAAACAAAGAAAATATGTTTTTAAACCAGCTCGCACCTGGCATTAAGTGGCAGAGAGCTAACCCCATCTTGGCGACAGCTCCAAATGACGATGGCCAGTCACCATTTTCTGGTCAAATCTTTCAGAGGTGCCTGTTGTGCCAGGTAAAGGAGAAATCTGAAGGATGCTCACAACCCCCTGGCCACTGGTCAGGCCCCCCCGTGCCATCGCCGGTGACCGTGGCAGCATTTTCTTTGCCCAATTTGGCTCTCAGCCACGGAGGAGGAGCAGCAGAGGCCACAGAAGGTGTGTACACAACAAGGCGATCATCTCAGCAAGACTGGAGCCTTTGCCAAACCCGGAGCTAAGCTGATACGAAGATGCCATCAGTGTGTTTTTGCTAATTATCGCTAATAATTATTTGTGCATAGTTGCTCTTAGGAGCCCCGGTCCTGGCTCAGCCCCTGCTGCTCCTGCAGCCTTGTGCAAGTGGAACAAACAGGGGGGTCCTGCCCCAAAACCATGGGGATGAGAGGAGAAAGAGGGCGATTGTGGCGCCGGGGCAATGCCCCAACGGTGGCGGTGGGCACAACATGTCCCCCCATGCTGTCCTCTCTCCCCACTCACACCAGTGACGGCCAGTTAGACCCCGTCTGTTCTCCCTTTGCTTTTCCGACTGCGTTCGGTGCCTCGGCCTCTTGTCAAAACCCAGATTAATCACAGCACATCTATTAGCAGCTTCTCCCCCCGGCCCCGCGCGGGATGTCTTTCTGCTGACACGGCAATCATTTCCCTGTCAACGCGCCTTGACAGCACCAGGATTTCTCATTTCAAACCCTGGTGTGTCCCAGGGTGATTCCCAGCTCCTCCATTAACCCCTGGCCCTGCAGGATGGGGGCAGCCAGCCCTGATGGATGCTCCAGTATCTCTTCCATCCCTGGTTAGCAGAAGCTGTCTCCTGTTTTTCCTCCCAGCACTTGCCATACCTATGCAGAAGAGCATTTAACCTGGAGGTAACTGGGTGTCGAGACTTTTTCTTCTCCTTTCCTTCTTATCTTCTCTGCTGAGAACAATGGAGGCAAGGTTTGCAGAGGGAGGTAATATCTTTTTTTAGACTGACTGAAATAATTAGAAGAAAAAACAGGCAGGCTGTTGGGTACATGAGCCCTCCAGCAGGCCTGAAATAGAAGCAGAAGTCTGCAAAGCGGAATACCAGTGGAGAACAATAGCTCTGAGCGTGACTAGTTGCGTTAACCAGTTCTGCCACCAAAGACCATTCCCCAGCTGTTTCCCTGGGGCTAAGGAACTGCATCACCCCTCTGCCGAAACCCGCTGAGACCACCCCACTGCCAGGAGCCACTGCCGCGGCCGAGGGAGCCACGATGCCGCGTGGACCTGAGCCCCGGGCATTGCTCCACGTGGGCTTCACGACACCCAGCGTGCCACGACGGTACCCACGAGGGCATCCCTCGCCTCTCTGCACCCTGTGCCCCGTCCTGCTGCTCCTGGGCCCTGCCTGACCCCAGCCCCAGGGACACTGTCCCACCCTGGACCCTGTCTCACCCCAGGGACCCTGCCTGACCCTGTGGACCCTCTGATTCATAGAATCACACAATGGTTTGGGTTGGAAGGGACCCTAAAGATCATCTGGTTCCAACCCCCCTGCCGTGGGCAGGGACACCTTCCGCTAGACCAGGTTGCTCAAAGCCCCATCCAACCTGGCCTTGAACACCTCCAGGGATGGGGCATCCACAGCTTCTCTGGGCAACCTGTGCCAGTGCCTCACCGCCCTCAGAGTGAAGAACTTCTTCCTTACATCGAATCTAAATCCACCCTCTTTCAGTGTAAAGCCATCACCCCTTGTCCTATCACTACGTGCCCTTGTAAAAAGTCCAGGGACACTGTCCTACCACGGGGGTCTGGCCTGATCCCTGGGGACCCTATCTGATCCTGGGGACCCTGCCTGACCCGGGGGACCTCTCCCACCCCAAGCTCCTTATCCCGCCCCAGCGACCCTGTCCCACCCCACGGTCCACGTCCCCCCCTGCAGCCGCAGCCTGACCCCCGTTCATCCCGCGGGACCCCTTCCCTTGAGGCTCAGCCCCCCTCCCCTTCCCCCAGCCCCAGCCCCTCCCGGGGGGCTCCCAGCCCCACGCCCGCGGCGGGGGGGGCCGGGGCCGGGGCCGGGGCCGGGCCAGGCGGGGGGGCCGGGCCAGGCGGGGCCGGGGCCGGCGGCGGGGGCATCCCCGCCTCCTCGCTGGCAGCGCCGGAGCCGCCGGAAACCCGGCGTTGCTGCTGCCGCTCCCGCTGCTCCCCGAGAAGTTGGTGCGGAGGCGAGAACCGGGGGGCTCGGCCCGGCACGACCCGGCCCGGCCCGGCCCGGCTCGGCATGCCCGCCCGCCCGGAGCCGAGCGGTGCAGCGGGGCGGCGGCGGAGCCCCTGAACGGGCGGCGAGGAGCGACCGGCCCCGGCCCGCCATGGAGCAAGTGAGTCCGACCGGGACCGGACCCGACGGGACAGGGAGGGGACCCCCCCGGGACGGGGCTGGACGGGACCCGCCGGGACGGGACGGGGCTGGATGGGACCCGCCGGGACGGGACGAGGCTGGATGGGACCCCCGGGGCGGGACGGGAGCCCCTCGCTGCCGCTGCCGGCCGGGAAGGGGGGCAGAGGACCGCACCCGCCACTTTGGGCTTTTTTTGGGGGTCTCCGCCGGCGCTGGGACATCCCCGGCCCCGCTCCGCCCGGGTCCGGCAGCGGGGACAGCCCCGGCACAGGGAGGGGGCAGAAATGGAGACCCAGAGGATGGGGGTCCCTTTTCCCAAGCAGCCCCCCCTTGCCTTCTGCCCTCGCCCGGGTGCCTTGGAGCTGGCGGCAGTCGGTGGGACAGAGCATCCCCAAGAGCTCTTCGGGTTTTAAACTTTCCAACCGGCTGGGTGAGGCTGACGGGCAAACGTTGGCGCTGCCGGAGGACGAGTGCTGGCAGACTCGGGCTTGTTCAAATGCCACGCTTGCTCAGGCCACCTTGTGCTGACTCTTGCTGGGGTGTTGTACTTCCGTACTGGAGCTGGGCCTCGGTCAGCCCGCAAGCTTGGCCATGTCCACGTACCTAGCAGCCTTCCCCAAGTCTGTCCTCCTCCTCCTCCTCCGTCTCTGCCTGGGATGGGTTTAACTCGGAGTAGGGCAGTGGTGCTTCTCCTGCACGTGTAGGTTTTCATGTCCATGGGATCACACCCCAAAAACGCATCCCCACGCAGATCGATTAAGATGCCACAAATTTGTTAGCAAGTTAAACAGGTAGTTTTCTCCCCTCATCTGGCCGCCCAACTATTCCTGCTTCCTTTCCTTTCCTTAAATGCTGCTCATGCACAAAGAAAGCTCCCGGTAGGGCGGACTTCAGGCTCTCGTACATGCCATGCCGGTAGCTGTGGCTTGTCTCTCCCCCTCGGCCCCCCCTTATTTCAACTCCCAACATTTTGTGGCAAGAATGAGAGCTTTTTTAAGACAGCGGGGAGACGGCGAAGCAGCCCAAGCTGGTAGTGACTGAGAGTTGTTATTATCCGCCGGCATCCATGAAATTAATCCACAGCAGAGAAAGTGCTTCCAGCTGGTGTCCGTGCTCACCAGGCGCCCGCCAGCCGAAGGGGCTTCGTGATGGGCCCTGGGGTTCGCGAGCGAGGAGGCTGGCAGGGCTCTGGCTGCCCCACCGCCTCCCCAGCACCGACCGACCGGCTCACCAGACGCTCTTCGTTAACCATAAATGAGTCCCCCGGTGATTTCTTTCGGGAGAGGGCGTCAGCTGCAGTTTCCCAAGTTTCACGTGGATCTGAGCAGTTTATTTCCAGTGAGACGGTTTTGCTCCTGCGGGTCGGGGAGAAGTGGAAGTGCTAACGGCCGGGCTTGGAAGATAACGTGGAAAGGGAGAAAAAAGAGTGGAGGTCTGGAGATGCAGGTTGTCCCCTGGAAAGCGTTCATCAGTGCCTTGCTAGAGAGGAGTATGCCATAAATGAGCTGCTTGCTTTAAATGAAGTTACTGTAGCTGGGTAAGATGCTTCTGTGCACTCTATGTAACTTGTAAAAGCACCACCATGATTCAACTGTTGGGGTTTTTTTAGTTAAAGACATGAAAAGTATGTGGGTTTGTGGGCCATTAAAATACAGGGGCAGGGGAGGGGAGAAATAACCACCTAATTGTTAAATAAAAAGCCACCCTGTCCCCCGATTTGGCATCTCTGACGAGCTGTGAAACATGAATCTAAACCAGGCTGGAAGAGTGAAACCCATGTTTCACTTCTAGTGCCACCGTGATATAAATTGCAAAAATGAGTCTATGGGTTGATTTTGGGAGCGATGCCTTTGGCATGAACCAGGAATGGGATAACTCAGTTCTTCCCTCGTTTATGCTGGCTCGCTTGGCTGATGCCAGTGGGTTTCTTCTCATGGATTTACACCAGTGGCAGGAATGAATCCAGCCCAAGAACATCTCGGAAAGGATATCTTAGTATTTCTTGCAGAAGGAGTACCCACATAAAGCTGAATTAACACCAGCAACTCATCTCTTTGTGCCATGCTCTGGTTTTAGTTGTGGAATCGCAGGCAGAGAGTGCAGGACGGACAGAAAACCCTGCCCTCGGTGCCCTTTCCTGGCCAACCCCCCCTCGCTGATCCGTGGCAGGGGTGGTGTGAACTGGCCATAAAAACAAGCCACAAAAAATATCAGGCACCGGCTCTGAGACTCTTTTTGCTTTCACAGGAACAAACGATCAAGTTGCATCATCTGTTTTTTTACGCCTTTAACCTGCAGGCGAGGGATTACAGCAACTGCACCCCCATCTTGCGACGCGCTGGGTGCGTGCGAGGGGGCAGCTGCTGACCCAGAGCCCGGGGTGCTCAGCAGCCCCCGGCGCTGCAGAGCGCAGGATCGCACCCATCACATCTATCTTGTAGCGGGGGCTGGAGGAGGCACCGGGCAGCTCAGGCGCAGGTGACTCCTGCACAGTGCAGGAGCCCTTTGCTCGTGGCTGCTGTCATCTGCTGAGACCAGCACTTTCCATCTCATCTTGCTTTCCCTCTCCTGGGATGCTCAGCGGGGGCAGGCAGGGGCTTGGAGTCATGGATCCTCTCTGTGGATGCTCCCAGATGCCGGCACAGCTGGGAAGTCCTGCCTGGTGTGGAGGGAAGCCCATGCATGGCTCTTTCCAGGCGGGTGGCTCCAACCAGGGCTCCCGAGTGGCCTGGGGAGAGGGTGAGCTGCAAGGCCACCCTGCAATGCCACGGAGAGGAGGTACCGTCCCCAGGAGGCTGGAGAGCCGGCCAGCCCACGGGGAGCAGGCAGCTCGCAGGCAGCGCAGGCTGCCAGACAAGCTCTGCCCTAGCTTTTCAGCTCTGCCTTGTGCAGAAGTGCAGGCATGAGCCCGAACTCCAACAAAAATGGTTACTGGGGCAGGTTGTTTTTTCAGAGGTAGATGTTAAGTGCTGTGTCTTCACAGGGAGTACTTTTATTTTAAAACCGGAGGAGACAGGGTCGTTTTCACTCTGCAGGGCACCAGGAGAGGCCACGGATAGACATATTTGCCATGTGATTTCAGACAGCCTTTCTGCCAGGTGGGGAAAAAGAACAGGAAAAATTCATCTGCAAAGCAAAAAAAAACTTAAAGAGTAAAAACATTTTGGCAGCTGTTGGTCTGGAGTCACTCAAATAAACTCTTCGTACAGCTACATCCATGCAAAACGAGGGAGGTTAAAGTCCGTGCCCAATTATCTAAAAATGACATCAAAAGGGTGCTCGATCAGGAAACCAGCAGGTCTATATTTGTGCAGCAATTGATGTTTGCTGAAGTCGCAGATCACAACCGAATACAACTTCCTGGCAACCTAAAAAGTCAAGTTTAAAAAAACCCACGCACTACCCCTCATTTCCCGGAAAACTTTTTCATGCTCTGTCATCCTGTATTGTGGCCGTTTCAAACACGGCTCGGTACAATCGAAATAACTTCTACAAAAGGCGCCAAGGATGTTACAGATTTCCGCCTGATTTTTCTTTTAGGTGATACACAGTTTGTTTGAGTTTTTTGTGCTCGGTCTGCACCTGTGCCTACCTGCAAAGCCAAGCCTCTTCCCAACCTTAGCAGGGATCGGGATAAATGCGGGTGCATGGGGTATTTAATCTGTTTTTCCTCTTTTTATGGGTGCGAGTTCCCTCTTTAGAGTAACAGCTCACCCCAATGGCAGCTGCTGTCCAAGGGTGTGTTTGTTGGGAGTCTGGAGCATGGAAACAGATTTATTAGCAAGGCTCTCCTCCGAATTTTTGGAGCTCATCCGTACTCGCTCGCTCTGTTCTCACTCCCTTCTGGCCACGGGAGTGTCCAGCTCTGACTCCTTTCCATGCACGTGGGATTTCCTCACGTTATGAAACATGATGTCTGAGCTCCAGCCGCTCCGGTTTGTTTTGTTTGGAGTTTTTTTTTTTCCTGTGAGAAAAGGTTTCATTCAGGAGCTAGCGAGGGCCATTTGGGGAGGGCTGGGGCTCTGCTTTGTTGTGCATCCTTGGTTTGTGCGAATGTGCTGCCTTTCTGCAGCGGGATTGCTGCTACTACAGATGGGGACGTGGAGGAAACTGAGTCTGGGGGGACAGTGGGGTTCCTGGGAGGACGCTGGAGGATTTGGGGTTGGCCTCTCCTTACAAGTCACAAGGTTGGTGAGGTGTTTGTGTAAGGGGATTTGGCTCAGCCAGGGATTCCCCTCGCCTTGCTCCAGGGAAAGAGGCTTATTGAGGGCTCCATGGGGTGTTGGGAGCAGTGGGGTGCTCCGAGGGAGGCAAACGGGGATCCTGCCTTTGCAAGGCTCTTCCAGCGCACCGGAGGGGAGGACAACTCTCATCTTTAACCGAGTCTGCTGGTGAAGAAGGCACTCAGCTAATAAGCCTGGCTGTCCCCGCTCCCCTTCTTAGGTTTCCTGTCTCCGTTTGACGAGAATATTGATATTGGATATTTCTGATGTTTTTTTTGAAGCAGGGAAGTTATGCATCTCTTAGTTTTTACCAGGCCTGCAAAGCCAGCAGCCTCCCAGTGCAGGATGCTGGGGCTCCCCGTGCTGCTGCTGCGGGTGGGCGAGAGCAGGCTGTGACAAACAGCAAGGAGCTGAAGGCAGGACAAAAAAACCCCCCACTCTTGGTGCTCCCTTCTCTGCCGGTCCTTCCTTCTGCCTACAAACCACACAGGAGCCTGCTGGGAACATTTTAGTTCAGATGTGATGAAGTCCTGGCCCTTATGCCATGGATTTGCCCACAGGAGTTGGTTTGGGGGCGATGACCAAACGTAGAGACCTAGAGGAGAAGCTTGCAGAAGTGGCCGTGGGCTAAAATATGAGCATTGCTACTGATGCCAGCAGGATCCGTCCTGCTGGGGTTCATCAGAGAGCTGGAGGAGCAAAGCGGAGAGGAGGGTGCTTGTTTTCAAGGAGCACTTGGTGCACAGCAAGCAGGGAGTACCTCCACAGAGAGGGGAGCAGAGCCACTGGGGAAGCAGAGGAGCAAGGTGGACTTGGTGCCATCCCAACAGTGTCCCCAGGGGTGGCCAGGGTCCATGCCCGCTCCCCCGTCCTGTGGCAGCTCTGGGATGGGAGCTGGTTGAGTTTTCCTCTGGAAGATGTCAGTCTTTTCCCTTGTGATGTGGTGGGGAGGGACCACGTGTGGTGGGTGCTGAGGTCTTGCCTGGGCAGGCTTTCTGATGACCTTCATTAAATGGATGGAACGTGCTTTTGACGTAATTCCTTCTCCCTTCTGTCCTTGCAGGATACAAAGGAGGAGGTCTCAGAGAAACCAAAGCCTGCTCCAACCGCAGAGAAATACGGCTGGATTAAGAAAAGCAGTGGGGGGCTCCTGGGATTGTGGAAGGATCGTTACATCCAGCTACGGAAAACGCAGCTTGTGGTCTATGAGGATGAGGTACGGTCACAGCTAATGGCCTTGAATGAAGGGCAGGATCAGGCCCTTGGTGACACACGTTCCTGTGTTTTTCACTCTTCCCTCCAGCCCATTCCTTTCAAAAGAGCTTCTCCAGTTATCTCAAGGAAGGGTAAATCCTATAAAGAAGAGACAGCAGCTGCATTTTAGAGCATATTCTATATTATAACTATTTTAGCTAGTAAATACTTTGACAGTGCCATTGCCAAAAAAAAAAATGAGGGCAGGACATCCTGTGAGAAGGCGAACAGAGCAAAGCTTTGGGCGGAAGCAGGATATGTGCTCTGCGTTTTTGGCGTTTAAAGGATAAAACTGGATTGTAGCAGGCTGGCTTCCCACCCGCCGCTTGAGGGGACGGCAGGCAACCTTGCAGCTGTTTGGCACCCCTCAAGCAGCTCAAATTGTTGCTAGCCAGACTCTTCAGGGTTTCCTTTAGCCACCGATGGATGCCGGGTGAGATTGTGAGTGCCTGCTGTCCTCCTTAAGCAGGGATGCAGTCTGGATTTGGCTCATCCTTTCCCTTTGCTTGAGCCAGTACTGAGCGAAGGACCCCTGGGAGCCTTGTCCTGGACTTCCCTAGATAAATAGCATGCCTTAAGTTCATGGCCTCGTTTAGAGCTGTTTCCAATCAAATGAGAAATAAGAGCCAAGCAAAATCTGTCCTGCATCTTCATGCGAGAAGAATGGAGAGTGCAGGGCTGGTCCTGGGTTGCAAAGGTGGCTCTTTCCTGAGTCAGGCCCTCGCTTCCTGGCCTGGAAGGGGCTTCAAGAGCAGAGTTTGCCCCGAAAGTTCAATATTACAGTGCAGAGCACAAGCTACAACCCAGAGAGGTTTGAGATGAGGGGTGGCTAAGTCTAAGCCCTGCTGGTGTACGGTGGCTTGAAGTTCGTGTGTGTGTCAGGATGGAGGAACATTTCTCGCTGCATGTCTCCACAAGGACCACGTGCCTGTGCGGTGTCGGACACAAGGGGATCTGGGATGATATAAAACCAAAAACGTGGGCATCAGGATGATATAAAACCAAAAGCATGTAAAGCTTCTGTGCAGTGTGTCAAGGGAAGAAGAATGGGGAAATGTTTCAGCAGCTGCATTGCTGCGATAGTTTCAGGAACAACAGGACTGACAAATGAGTTTGGTTCTCTTTTTTTAAAAACATACTATTGCCTAATAGACAAGATTTGTTTTAAACAGTTTAGGTTAAAGGGTATTACCTCCTCCCATATGCTGAACCCTCCTGAATCCCGAAGCTTTCCAGAGGCATTTGTTCTTAGTTTTGAAATGTCATGAAGAGTGCAAGAATAATGAAATGAGAAGTTAATGTCCGGTGATGAGCAGCTTGGAAGGCAGGCAACGCGGTGGGGGTTTCTCTTACGCAGAGAGACGCAGCCTGGTCCTGCAAGCCTTGACTCTCTGCAGATTGCTTCCCAGTGCCCCGGCCACCTGTTGACTCCAGCTGAAGCTCCAGGAACTCACGGATTCAAAATCTATAAACATGACGTAGGTTTTTTTAAAGGGCATGCCTTTAAAAACAAGATATATGGAGGCTCTCATTACCACAAGGGAAAATGAGGCTTTTAAAGTAAGATTAATTTTCACAGACGTTCAGAAGAAGGAAAAATCCCAATCATTTAAAGGGTTATTTTATTATCTCAACAAGGAAAATGGCATTTGTAACAACCAGGCATAATGTTTTCTGGTAGCCTGCGGATTGTGGTAACATCCTGTAATAAATTGCATCTGTAAGCTACAGTAGCTACAAGGTCCCATTATTGTAAATAAGGGATCATGTTAATATCTATAGGCTATTAAACTGGCTTACAGTGAAGTCAAATGTCTTAGGAGAGGAAATTGCTACAAAATTATCTGGTAGCACAATAGGATAGCATGTGATTGTGCAGGCTTGCTACAGAGGAACTAAAGGAAATGGCAATTTTCTGCACTCAGGAGGGGTCCCGTGGCCACAGAATTGAGGCAGTTCACGTTTATTGCTGTATTTATCTTCCTTTAACGTGAGTTAGGGCAGTGTTGCTGTCTCCATCTTACGACTGGGGAACTGAGTTTTTGAGATGAGAAGGGCCTTGCCCAATGTGAAAGGAGAGTCTGTGGTGCAGCGTGCTATGGTGGCTTGTATTTCTGGAGCTCCAGCTGCCATTTTCCCCACTGGACCTTCTCCACATACCTGCCCTGCTTTGTGTGACCCTGGAGACAGACGCAGCATCCCAGACCATCCTCAGGCCGAAACATCTTTGAATGGGATCATTCAGTGCTTGCTGAATCGGGGCCCTAGAAAAAGAAAGGAGATAAAGCCTCAGGTAACAAAAATACGAGCATCTTTCCGTATGGATCCTAAGTTAGACCCCCATGGGAGGGAGGTCAGCTTCCGTCTGGGAGGCCAGGTTTGGAGGCTGAGTATTTCAGCTGGTCTGAGCCCGTCAGATTTCCAGGAACTGAGCTAGTGACTTGGACACACTGTGCTTTTAATCAGTCCCTCATGTGTTGGAGCCCTTCACGAAGAGGTGCTAATATTGCCTTCAGCAGTTGTTTCATATGCAGGCACACTGGTTTATGCAATTGCAGGAGGCTGGCTGCACTTGTAGCTGAGGTTTGTGTGTGCAAAACAAGAGCAGAGGGGATGGCCGACGCAAGATGCAGGCAATAACGTTGTCACTGGAAAGTACAGTCTGAGCACAACACAAATACTGTATTTATCATCATCAATAGCAATCTCCTGGAATGTGCTCCTGACCTGCCCCGGGAGCCTGTGTCCCATATTGCATCTGTTAGTCAGGCTTTGCCTTTGGTTTAAAGCGGAGCCACCTCCCGAAGGCAAATTGCAAATGGTTATTGTATTACCTGGAGCAGATGGGGGGTGAAAGTCATCCCACCGGGCTTCAGGTTTCTTTCAGCAGATGTGAAATGAGGGGAGATAGATTTCTTGTTATCTGCTGTGCCCCTATCTACAGCACCCCACATCTGTACCCTCACGTAAACTAAGAACGGAGCGGGCAGGTGATTTTCTAACGGGGTTTCTTGTCTTCTCTCTGCATATTCTTGCAAGAATAAAAATGAAGCCTTGCAGAACTACAGAGAGCATCTGAAGAACAGGCAATCCTATGCAGAGAGGCTACACAGATCAATATCATCGCTCCATGGATAAGAAAGCATCAGTCTTGGGTTTGGTTTCTTTTCCCTAAACAGTGCAGCTAGTGGTTAGAGTTGGTTTTTTGTTGTTTTATTTTTTTTTTTTTTAAAGTGTACTATTTGACAGGGAAAAAAACCTACTAGGCAAAGAGTCTTCTAGAGACCAGAGGACCCACTCAGCATTTAACAGTGGTGCAGTTAACATCTGCATTTTGCCCCTGGTAAAGTGATAGCAATGTATACCCAGAAGTGATTTATTAAAACGCTTTGAGATCCTCAGATGGAGAAGTAAATTATCATTTCAGGCAGTCTAGATGTCGTACACTGAGGGTCACAGCCCATGAATGTATGTCAGTGAAGAGGTCTGCTGGAAATTTTGCCTTCAGAGAAATAAACATTTCAGTGGGTCTTTTTTCCCCTTTTAATCACTTTTTGTTAAGGAAGTTGTTTGCCAAGTGCGATTCTTTGGTTAAGCATATGCATTAATATGTTTAGGTGGTCAGTAATTTTCTTCTTAAGGGCCAAGCTTACAGACACATACATATTTAAGTCGCAGCATCTGCTCCACAAACAGCTACTGGAATTGGTTTTCTGCATTAAATCATGAACGTAGGGGGTTTTGTACCAAGATTTTAAGCGTCTTTTTGATTGTCCCTTACAGCAAGCACGAAAGCAATTTAAAAATACAGCCCTAAATTCTGTAGAGGAAAAGAGAAAGGTGGCCTGAAGGGAATTCCCTGCCTTGATCGGCAGCAAACGCCGCGCCATGGGACAGCCTTGTGAGCTGCGTGCTGCAGGGAGGTGCGACCGCCGAGTGAGGACTCAACCTTTCCATCTCAGGACGATGTAAAAGGACGATCGCTTTAACTTCTTTGGGACGCTACAGACCAAATGGAGGGGGAGCTTGTCCAGAACACATGTCTGAGACCCGAGTGTTGGGGCAGGACTCTGGAAGCGAGCTTGTCTCTGCGTGATGCTGAGTAGCCTCTGGGTCCCAGGAGGTTGAAGGGACCTGGAGACCTGTGGCAGGGTCGAGTCTTTTGGTCTTTATCTTAGTGGTACAGGACAAACATAAAGGATCTCTTTGTGACCCAGGTAGGCTCACAGAGAGGGGATGGCCACGTGCCAAGGGTAGAACAGAAACAAAAGCCCCATTCTGGCGCTCCCTGAACTCAGATGCTTTTCCTTTGCCCTCAGACATGGAGTTTTCGTATTTCTCTGGCTGCTTTCTTCCCTGCCTTCCCTGAAGAGGATAACTTACTTGAGAAGTTCAGGTCTCTGAGGTGAAGGAGCCATAGCTCACACAGTCAAGCCAGTGCCCCTGGGAGGCAGGGTCCTGCACGTCCCCATCCTTGCTGCCCTTGTTCCCTGGCCAGGCCAGAGTCCCCCAGGCCTCCCCAGGGAGGAGAGGGGCAGCTGGATGCCAAAAGGCAATGTCATGGCAAAAACGCAGCTTTCCACCCTGCCAAGTCCTTCTTGTCCCCCAGCTCGGTGCTCCACTGTTCTTAGGAAGCGGAGGACGGCTTGCACTGGATCAGAGGGAAGGTTCCCCTCCAAGAGGCAGGAAGGATGGTGTGGACAAGGCGGGTGACATGGAGCCACTGGGCTCTGCTGGGGACAGAGCCGCTCTCGAAAGCGGGGAGGGTGAGCAGGAGTCCTCGTGCTGGTCTCCGGTCAGAGCACTGTCAAGCTGCCTACATCCTGAGCCCAGCAAACTTGCACATCGGAGCTGGTAACCGCACCGGCCGTGCGGCAGGGCTGTGATGTGGGCGGTCGTCCACCAAAGGCCAGGATGAGATCATCCATCCCTGAGGCATGTATTCCTGACCTCACCCTTCTCTGTCATTTGTTGGCCGCTGAGGGGTTATTATTTCCATCCCTGTCCTTTTGCAGTGACATTGCAATACCAGGATTGCAGCAGGAGCCTTGCGCCTTCAAAGGGCTCAGAACGTCAGCAGGATTTTATCTGCTAGATTTTAGGTTTGGGCAGGATTAGTATACATTTTCCCAGTTCCCTGGTCACATTCAGCTAGTGTTAAATGAAATAAACAGTAATGTCATTAAAATAATAAACCCAAATTAGATCCAGACATCCCTCAGTAGCTCAGAACTTGCTCTGCGTACCGGCATCGGCTCTGCCGGGCCCCCGTCCCCAGATAGGAGGGTTAAAAAAAACTAAACACAGTCTGAGCTCTGCACAGCAACTTAGATGTCAAGTGGTAAAGGGAGGAAATTCCCCGCAGCCCACTTCCCTCTGAACTCTCCATTCCCTGCCTCCAACCACGCAGCAGCTTCCTGGCTACGACACATTTCCTCGTCCCACACCCCCCCTCCGCTACAGGAATTGCTAAATACAAACTCATACGGGTACAAGGAGCTGCCTTGGGAGCGGAGCCTGAGCTGGGGATGGTCATGGCCAGCGGTTTTAATTTAGGATGGTAATAGAGAGGTTCATGAGGCATGCTGACTGTAGCACTTTACCAGCAAGAACTGCTCTGCGATTCTCAGTGCTTATTTGTGTAATGCTTAGGAAAAGGGAGCTTTGGTCTCTTCTGGGCTGCTGAGACACGAAGAATATTATCTGCCCAGCGTTACGCTGTGATTCCTATTAGGGATGGTGCTCTGCAGCTGAACTGAGCCACGCATCACGTGTGGAATTTTAGTTATGTTACTGGGAGAAATGAGCCAAGATCGCGGCCGGCAGTCATCAGCAGAGATACACCAGAGATAAATACTCCCCACTGAGACGCTGGCCCCAACAGTTTTGCTGGCTATACGGGGCCGTATTTCCAATCCTAAGCATTTTGACAGCTCAGAGCGTGGCTGCAAGAGGAGCGCATCCCAGTCGCACATGGCTCCCGCTGACCTTGCTGGGGCTTGGTGCGGCAGCAGGGCTCGCCTCTTATCTCCGCTCTGCCTTGGGCTTCCTGGGGGGCTGCTTGGACCATCATGATGCTTGCATCGTCTTCCCTGGGAAAAAAACAGAATAATGTCTCCTGCGTTCATTGTGGGGAGGAGGCAGTGTCGCCAAGCTTAAGGGGAAGCCTGGGGAGCGCCCCGAGATCATGCCAGGAAGGTTTGTAGAAGTGTATCGTGTTATTCTTCCTTCCTATGCCAGGACTGGCAGCACGTTGTCAGCCTGTGGCTGGGGCAGGATGATGGGCAAAGACCTTCCCACCTTGTTTCTGGCTGCAGATCCCTGGATGAGGCCAACAGAGACAGCAGAGGCTGATGTTACTGTCCCCATTGTGTTATTTGCTCAGCCACTGTGGACCACTAGCCACAAATCGGCCTGTAGCTTAAAGACTAGAGTGTTTTCTTAGTGAGATGCCAGCCTGATTTATGGGGGCTTGCTGTCTGCATGCAGGTTATTTTTAAGGCAGAAGAGCTTTTAGACAGATGCAGGGGGAAGACATGCAGAGTTTGATGGTATATGATTGATTTCAGTGCCTCCTATTCATAATAATGTTTCATTCCCTCTCTGCAGGATGAACAGAAGTGCATAGAAACAGTGGAACTGGAGAGTTATGACAAGTGCCAGGAACTGCGTGCGCTACTAAAAAAGAAAAACCGTTTCATTTTAATCCACTCCCCGGGTAAGAAGGTAGGATTGCCTTTCTCATCACCCTCAAGTCTGCAGACTCCAAAATGAGTTCCCAGGCAGCGGCACCCAGAGCAGATGAAAGGCACTGAGATTTAGCTCTTTGGCAGAAATGATCTATAGCTGTGAATGGTCTAGAGCGTGTAAGGAGGAACACTGCTGTCTTGTAGACTTTCTTCTTGTGGTGGGGAAAGGGTCTTCCTGCGACTCAACTTACTCCTTGTGATATTTTTCCTGCCTGATCATTTTCTTTCTTCCAGTACTCCCTGAGCAGTGGAGAATGACCATTCCCTGTGGTTCCCCCATGTGCTCTGGGCGAGGAAGTGTCCCTGTCCCAGCTGCACATGCTGTAGCTTTGCCTAAGTTCCAGTGAAATCAGTGATCCCGATCCATGTACTGAGACAGTTCCTGGAGTTGGAACCGTTGATCCGAGAAACTCCAGTGCAGAGTTACTTGCAGCCAAACAGTTCCTAGGAGAAAACAGTTATTTTGCAGAATTCATAAAACTCTACATCGTTAGCGTCCTGCGCGGCATCTGGTTCGATCCAGAACCTAACAACCAGGCTGGTGTTGCAAAGAAGTTATGCATCCGTCTTAGCACTGACTGTATGCAAGGACATGCTTGACTGACTTACTCCTTATGTAGGTTCATCATCACTACATATCTTCGGAAGTTCTCCTTAGTTCCTACTTACATGCTATCTGTTTCAGCATCTTTATGGGCTAGGATGCTTCTGTTGTTGCTCTGAGGCATTGCACTTTGACTTACATTCTAATTTAAACATGATTTTATTGGCATTAGAGATCTTATTAAATCTCCCTGTGCAAATCTGAGAGGTTGTGAGGGACAAAACATATTCATTTCCATAAGAATGTGAACAGGCAAAAATACCAACTTGCCTGCATTCCCCCATCTCCATTTTGTTTAAATAAATGGAGATTGTTTAGTCATTGTTGTCATTGTGGCTTATTCTTTCACTCCAGTCACTTAGTGTTTATGCGTATAATAAGACCCCAGCTGAGTTCAGAGCATCATTGTGCTAAACTTCATTCAAAACAACAAAACAAGGACTGTCCTGCCCCAAAACACTCACATGGACCAGGGTGGGGGTGGAGAGAGGTGAATGATGGTCGTTTTGCAAGCAGGCGCAGTCTGTATCGGGGAGAAAAGTGATATTAAGCACCATGCACCAAAGTGATGGTAGCCTGGAAATTTGCACCCTGGGCTAGCGAGCTCCTGCTCAGCAGCGGATCCCAGAGCCGTGAGTCTCTCCAGTCTGAGCAGAGGTTTAGCCTTTGTTTCGTAACTTGATTCATCAGAAATAATGTGAATTTTAGATTGAAAGGGGCTAACGCTGGCAGGCTTGGTGTGTCTTCTAGAGGGTGCCTTAATAACTACAAATGCACACCTACTCCCAGGGAGGCGAATAAAAGCCTGTGTGCTCAGAGATGGGCGGCATAGTAGGAATTATGATGATCTGCAAGTATGTTACTTGGAGAGGCAAAGTGTGTAGTAGCTGCATATGTCTCTGCACTGCTGCATGAATCAACACAGGGTGAGACCTCTTCCTAAACCTTTCATTTCTTGCTAGGAGAAAGATATGCCCAAACTCTGCCCCGACAGGGTAACTTCATCCTTTTGGCATTTTGGCAAGTTTACAGCTCCCCTGGTTTTCATGCCACTGATGAAATGGAGACCTAGATAGAGGCTACTTTTTATAAGGTTCTTCTGGTAAAAAGAAGGGCTTTTATAAATGAAAAGTTCCCTGTTTGTAGCTCCCCTCCTTTTGGCTGGGAATCTGGTGAGGGTGTTGACATGCAACATACTTTGGCAGATGTTCGAACAGGCTTCAGTTAGGAGGCCAATGTACACAACTGTCCTTCTTCTGTTTTGAAATTGCAGCTGTGGCGATATATATCAGCTAAACATTTTCCATTTGGGAGGCTTGCTGCCATCCACAGTTTAAAATTACCCTGTGAGCTGCCTTGCCAAGCCCCACCAGATCTTGCTAGGGTTTTTTTTTGCCCCCTCTCCTGAGCACAATGCTGAGGAATGCAGAAAGCCAGTGAGTTTGTGGGACTTATGAACAAGCTAGGAAAGGCCATTTCTGTTTTGGTGCACAAACAGGAGTATCCCTGTTGAATACAGGAAGCCCAGTTTAGCTGTAGGGGAATCCCAGTTAAATCTTGGATGGGATATTCTTGAAGAGCAGAGGACATGAATCAGTCAATTAAAACTACTCTGCGGCTAGAGTTGCACCCAAATAAATAAGTTGCCTTGCTAAACACTTGTCTTTGATGGATGTACCCCAGATTCTGCTTGCCCTGTTCACAAGGATGACATTTTTGTTAAGCTGTGACAATATGAGCATGTCACACACCTGCACTGGTATGGAACTGAAAGAAAGCACTGCCTCCTGAGCTTCGATTCTTCAGCAAAGGAAGCTGGAAGTGTGCAAAAGACCCGTTCTGCTTAGAAATCTCAAATGCTTCATTCCACCTGCAGCAATTAAATGAAAACTGTTGGATGCAGAGAGCTGAGCTTGTAAGAAAGGGCAGCGGCCTTGGCCTGGAGACTTTAAAATGTACTCATGATGCAAAAAGCAGTGTAAATGATGCTTGGTGTAAACTGCCTAGAGACTACAGAGATTGGCACAAGTCTGGTATTCAGTGGGTCTGAAAGCCTTCAGCTCCAGGGAGGTCTTAAGAATGGGAAGAAAGAGGGTGGTAGTAAGGGAAAAGAGTCCACGAGCAAGCACGGCAGCTCCCCACGCGTCCTTTCCTAGCACGGCCAGGCACAAACTTCACACCTGCAGTCAGGGGTGGAAACTTTCATTGCTTATTTTTCCCTTAGTCGACTTTGGAGGTACCTGCAGCTGCCTTCAGCAGGGGCCCAGCCTGGAACCTGCAGATCGCAGTGAGGCACGTTTGCCCTGTGCATGGAGGAGTCTGCTCCTGGGGTCTGCCCGTTTGGCAGAGATGCTGCGTTATTCCCAGGGATGAGGTAGCTCTTGGTTCAGCTGCAGAAAACCACAAGAATCCCCTAGCTGACAGTCCCTTGGCTTCCACTTTTCCCTCCATGATCTAACCTGACAAAGTCATGTAGAAGAAGGCAGGCGATGACCTCATGTCTGGCAGAGGGACTCTGGTGCACTCTTGGTAGTTTAAGATGTTACTGACCCAGCTCTGCTCTGGCTTCTGCTGGAGGTGACCACCCCGTACCAAAAGTCAGCAGAAGGGAACACATTCCCACACCTAAACCAGCAGTTCACAAGCAGGTCACCGTCCAGTTTAGCCCAATCCCACTGAACTGAAGCCAACACCAAGCTTTGCACTGAAACAGCTGAGGAGCAAGCACAGGTTTCTGCCGTCGCCCACTTCTGCTGCACATCAGCAGCATCTAGCAGAATCGCTCAGCAAAGAGCTGGTGCTGGTAAACGTCTTAAACTGCAACTGTACAGTTCTCCAGAGCTTGTCTGTTAAATCCTTTAGTGCAGGTACAACAGACTGACCCTGAGAACGCTTCTCTTTCCTGGAAAGCAGGGTCAGCATAGCCATGAGACTGTCACTGCTTGAAGAGACTGATGTCTCTGAGAAGACACGGAGCAATCGGGACACTGTGGTCGCTGTCATCATGGACAGTGACCCGTGTGTTAGCCTCTTGTTGCGTGACATCCAGGCAGTGATTCAGCGGGAGCTGACTGGCCCTGCTGTGCTCTGAGTTAACTGACAGTAAATTGCGTAGTCTGTATTCATGGCTTACAATGGTCACTATCACATTAGGTTTAGCCATGACAGCTTTTCCTGGCACACCAGCCTGTTGTTTATGGCATGACTCAGTCTCAGCTGGCCTAGCCAGAAGGAGAGCAAATGTGCCTGCTGCCCTCTTAGATTTGGTGTCACTGACTGTCTACTGCTGGGGAACAGACCTTGCTTAACATTTTGTGGGGAGTATTCATCTTCAGGTGCATCCTCTAATATCTGTGAATACTCAAATGAGTAAAAATACAGACAAGATAAATTCACTTGTTTCTTGTTTGTAGAGGACCTGGGGGTCTCAGATTAGTGTACAGAGCCCCAGTGGCAGGCAGGACTGAGACCAACTCCTCCAGCTCCTTCCTGCCTCTTCTCCACAGCCGTCTGCTTTATAGAGAGCATCCCCCCTGCTCTGGGTTAGCCTCTTCTCCCCAGTGCCGTGGCCGAGGACACGAGCCACAGATGGATGCAGAAAGGGACTGAAAAGCAACAAAGAGACTCTGGCTGGCAGCATCCTGAGCACCCGCCTCAGAGCCCCAGCAGCACGACGCTTCCTTGGTGTCTGTGGATATTGTTCTAAAAAGGAGAAAAAAGTTTTCAAAGATAACTGGGTGTACTGGGAGGAACCTGCTGCGAGCCTCGAGGCTGCCCCTCTGTGTCACAGCCCCAGGGACTTGTGCAAGCGGAGAGCAGGGCTGCAGCAGCATGAGTTTGGCATTGCCCACGCTTCCCCATCGCAGGGAGCGGGGTCCCACGCAGAGTGCTGCTCGTCCTCCCTTGCCCAGCCCATCGGGAAACTGGAGAGCTCTTTCTGCTGATGCCTTGGGAGCATCTTTCCACGAGTGCCTTTCCCCCACCATCCGTTGTGTCTGCGTTCGGTGGCCGCGGCGGTTGGTCAGCGTTGCACTGTGCGGTGGAGGGTTGCCTGCCAGAGGGACATCTCAGCTTCTTATTAATGACGAACCATTCCCCCGAGCCTTCGCTCTGCCCTGCCGCAGGGTTGCTGACACCAGTGCTTAGTCACAGTCCCAGCTCCGGGAGGCCAGAGGCTTTTGTTGAGAATGAGGCACAGAAAGTAGCATTAGGAGAGGAAGCTTGAAGCGAGGCAGGAATCCTTCCCTTGAACAACATGTACGGAGATTTCTAAACCCTGGTGCAGGCTGCCAGGTCTTTGCCAGGCAGTGCAGCAGCTCAGCTGCTCACAAGTAGAGCTTTCTCATAAGCTTTTGTAATCACAGAGCTTTGGAGCAAAATCGTTTCCAAACAAAAAAAAAAGTTTTTAAGCACACACAAAAACAGGCCTGCTTGGACTAAAACAAAATCTGGCTGTCGCTCAGGTTTGGAGCCTTGCCTTCCCCTAGGTTCCCTGCTTAGCGTGGCCCTTCTGCACCCCAGACAAAGAGCTCTTTTTGCAGCGGGCTGGGGTTCAGGCCCTAACCTCTCCTCTGAGCTCTCAGGAAGACATGTGGTCCCGTCACCTTATGTGCAAACTAATGGAACAAATAATCTTTCCCCAAATTGTTTCTTAACTCCCTGCTTGCCATGCTGGCTGTGAGGGTTTGGCACTTTGTCGCTGTGATGTGCAGAGGTAAAACCATGGCACTGAAGCGAGGAATAAATGCAGAAGGGAAGGGCAGTTGGTTTCTAGATAAACAGCAGGACTGGGTGTAAGGAGATCAGGGTTTAGTTCTGCAGTCTTTAGTTCTGCAGAATTTCTGATGCTACCATCAGAAGTTGCTGAGACCCAAAACAGTTGCTGCTTTGTTGTGCCATAAACAAAACAGGGAGCTGCTAAGAGCATTCGACTGTCAGTCACCATTAGCTTCATTACCCTCATTTTATATAGTCCCTGCTTTTTATAGACACGGCTGTGATTTCACAATGTGGGGCCTCATTTACAAAAAGGCTGGGACTACAACTGCTCTTGAAGGCAATGGGAAGGTGCAGAATCATAGAATCCTAGAATCATAGAATCGTTAAGGTTGGAAAAGACCCTTAAGATCATCGAGTCCAACCGTTAACCTATCACTGCCAAGTCCATCTATACCATGTCCTCGAGCAATACCTATAGCATGTTAAATACCCCAAAAAACTATTCCAAACAAGACCCTGCTAGTATATGTTTTGGATGAGCCTCTCTGTATTTCACCTCCCAACCTGTAAGAGGTGGATAATTTCAGTTGCTCTGAAAAGTAATTTGTGGAGCCCCCAGATATTGTAGTGATAAGCAGCAAAGAAAAGATTGTCGAGGGAACCAGTAATTCTGTTTTCGGGGCAGGGCTTGAGCAGAGTGCCACCAATAAGACATATTGACCCACGAGGATAAAACACACGACGGGATAGCTCAGTAAGCGGTGCCGCCCCTGTCCTTAGGGATGGTGCTAGGAGGAACATGCACAGCAGGCTGAGTTAGGATGGCCCCGGCCACATTGGGATTGTCTAATTTTTAAGTGCTTGATTTTGCAACTTTGATGATGTTCGTTAGCGCAAGAGCGTTTCTGTGTGCCTGTGCAGTGCGGATTAGGGCACCGCATGGAGCTGTTTGGATCCAAGCCAGTCGTCTGCCATAGAGCCACCTGTACCGTGAAGATGATATTTCTCTCACCTGAAGTGTACTTTGGGGCAAAGCTACATAATATCAGTGAGGCGCTCAGAGAGCACAGCAGTGAAATAAATAACACCCCACCTGTTGTTCCTGATGCGGTCAAGAAGAGATTCGAAACACTGAGCACAGCCATGGGACAGCCCTGGAGGAAGGGGAGAGCTGGCGGAAGGGAGGACAGGCCGTACAATCACCCATCGCTCCCTCCTTATTTGTGTCCCGTGCTTCTTGCCAGCTCCCTCTTGTATGGCCAGTTCTTCCCTTCTTAGGACAGCTGTTCAAACCCCAGAAAGCATATGTTTGTAGCATTCACTGCTGTATTTCTTCATTTGCAAACAGAAGAAGAAGAGGGTTAATTTTTTCACTTACGTTGCCCTTATGCCTCATCACGTCCCTGCTCAGCTGAGTCGGGGTGAGCGCAGCCAAGGTCAGAGCCCCAGATTCCCGTATCAGTTCTGTTCTGCAGAGCCGCAGGAACAGGGAAGCAGGCAGAGCCCGCTGCACGCAGCCTTCCCGTTGCTTGCAGCCTGGGGGGAAGTTGGAGATAAAATACTTTATTGCATCTGAAGCAGCACAAAATGACTTGGACTTTCAATCTGACTCTCTATACACAGTGTGACCATTCGCTGTACAACTCGCTGCTGCCCTAAGAGGTATTCCAAGCGTTTTGCAGAAGGAAGAAACTCTTACTTTCTTTCTACTTTAGTTACTAGTTGCAAAAATAAAACTACAGCACCAAGCTGTTCAGCATAACAAAATCCTGTTCATGGGAGCTATGAAGTGAAGTGCTTGCCAAAGCGCAAAGGAATCTGTAGTTTAAACACAGGCTGGAACTGGATGTTATATAGAAACTGAAGTGACACACAGAGAGCAGAGAGGTACCTCTCTGTTCCTGGCAAGGAATGCTTAGGCAAAAAATTGTCTCTCTGCTCTTGCAGGTTCATGATATCAAATTTCAAGCTCCAACTTTGGAAGAAAAGGAATCGTGGATAAAAGCTCTTAATGAAGGGATCAATAGAGGCAAAAACAAAGTATTTGATGAGGTAAGAGGAAGTGTTTTCAAACTCCTGTATTTCTGTGTCAGTTCTCATCCACTACTTTTTTAGCCAAAAGCAGAACTTGCCTGAGCCCCTGTGCTCCCTGTCCTTCCTGCATGCCAGCCATGGTTGAAGGAAAGATGGTATTGAAGGCGAACCAGGTCGCATCCCCGCAGGCTGGGAGCTTTTAGCTGCTTCAGTTCCCAGCCCAAGAAGGCAGAACATGTAGAGAGCTGTTTGCAACATCCTACGTCTTGCTGCTTTTCCCTTTCTTCTGGCTGGGGTTCGATGCAGGGAGGCAGGGGCAGCTGGTTGAGTAGACAGTGTGCCGGAGGGATGGTCTGTGCTGCTAAGAGCTAACATCTCATCAGGAGGCCCACGGGACACAAAAGCTCACAAAGTCAGTGTGAGATGGTCTGCTGGCTTCAGTGGGTTTGGGATCAGCGAATGCAGGGGTGTTCCCCTCTCCCGGTGGAAGCGGCTGGTGCGGAGAAGCAGCTGCAGCGCTGAGTTGTGTCGAGCTGGGGCTGCAGCCTGGAGGGACTTGTCTTCCCCACGCTGCCATGATCCTCAGCACCAAGCACCCTGGAAATGGAAGTATTTGGTTAGGACATAGCCCAGTCTTCAAGACTGGAAAAATGTGAAGTGACTCAGTCCACCAGCTATTCCGCCTGCAGTCTGGAGAGAAGTCTGGTGGAAAGTTACTCCGTGGCCCCAGCCAAACCTGCCTGCCTCTCAGCTGGCCCCGGCACACCTGCACTCCCAAATTCTCCAAGGATGAAAATTGCACATCCTAGAGCCTGACTAACCTTACCTTGCTCCCTGTTAGCTAATTCCCTGTTAGCTCCCTGAACTAAACCAAAGGAGCAGTATCTATTCTGCAGTTGTTTCAGTAACTGAAAGGAAGTACACAAAAGCACCATCATGGGAATGACTCAAGAAGAAACAGGCAGGGGAACGAGGGGACGAAGCAATCGGCAAGATCTGTTTAGCAAAGGAAACCAAAGCAATGAGTAAAAATTTTGAGAAAAGGGCTAAGCGCTGCAGGGACGGCGCTAGAGATGCGAACTCTGAGAGCTTGGGCTTTGCTTTTATTCAGCAGAGGGCAAAAGCAGGAGGAGAGGCTGGAACATGCTCCTTTTTTGCCAAGGCAAATGGCACTCAGTGTCAGGTTTTTGCTGGTAGTAGGGTGTAGCGGTTCCTCGGGCCCTTGGACCAAGTGGGAAGCAGCACAGGGAATTAAAAAGACCAGCTGGGACCAGCAGCAGCCTGAGAAGATAAAACCCAGCAGCAGAGAGCTTAGCAGCCAGGTCTGCCCTCACGTTTCAGCGGGTGGGAGATGGGATGTCCTGTAATGCAATGCTGCTCAGCCCTTGCTGAAGTGACCTGAGGTGGCTTGGAGCTGCCTGGAGGTGGGCAGTGAGCTCTGCACACCCCCTTGGCAGCACAGCAAGGTGGAATCTCAGGTCACCTCCCTGCCCCGTGGCCCGGGGTTATCCTCTTTGTGAGGACCTGGGTTCTCAGAGGGAGCCAGCCTCTAATTCTCATTCATTCCAGTAAGGATCAGACCTCAGATTTAAAGTGTTTCCGCACAGGCCAGGCACAAGCTAACAGGTCAAGCCCTCAGCTGGCTTGGATTAGCTGTTCTCCCCTGAAAGAGCTGTAAAACCACTCTGCCATATCAGCCAGGGATTGGGACCCATTTTTCCCTTTAAATCCCTATTTCACCCTCGCCAGCTTTCCTATTGTACAAACTTGTAGCCAGCGAACCAAGGACACGCTGACGTTTCACCATCCCCGGTCGCTGGTGCTGCCTCTCGGCATGGAGCAGACTCCAGCCCTCAGCCATCTCAGCACGGGTGGGTAGACGATCACAGAGCCAGCACAGAGAAATACCTGCCAGGGGGCTGGGACCTCCCTCCCCTCATGTGGGAGGCCTTGGATTTCTCATCTGATTCCAGGAAATAAATGTGTTAATTCAGCTAGAGTTGCAATTAATCCAGGTCACTGCTCACACCTTCTCTTCAGCATCTTGCAGCCATTAGAGCTGTAGAAGGGAAGGTCTGTAACGAAGCGCTGCTGATACAGTTCACAGTCAGGTCACGGTTATTAATGAGCTTTCACCTCGAAGATGGCAACAGCAATTTCGGCGCTGTGCTCTGCCACATGCAGGAGCTGGTCCAAGACCAGGCTGCAGCGAGGACAGCAAAGCTGCCTTGTGTCCTTCCTTCCCTGCCCGTTAGGTAGGGGGGAGGTTAGCCATCGCAAACATCTGAAGGTTGGATGCTTTGCTTTGGAGAGGCTTTAGATAAACACGGCTCAGTATAGGACAGATATCCATCGCATACATGCAGGGCTTTGCATGCAGGCTGTAACTAAGGTCTGAGGCAAAGACTGTAGTGGTGAAATATCCAAAACCCTCCTGCATCCAAATGCTCCATCTCTTCATGTGTGACAGTGAGAACTTTATAGACACATCTTGAGAAATTAATGACCCTCTTCCTTTTTTCTTTCCCTCCTCTTCTCCCTTTTAAAGGTGAAAGTAGACGAGAGCCTTTCCTTGGACCACGTAACTCGGGACAGAGTGAAAATGACCCACGGACGCAGGCCACCCACGAGAAGTCACCTAAAGGAGGTAAGTGCACCCTCCTGGGGTGAGCCATCTCCCCAGCTGGGATCACCAAGAGCTGCTCCTTCCTCTTGGGTACGAAACCACAGGGAAAGCCCCAGGAACAGAGAGCCCAGAGAAGGCTGACGAGGGAAACAGCTTCTTTCGAGAAAGACACCGCCAGCGCCTCTCTAACGAAGCTCCAGGTTCCTATAGATCTGTAGTTGCTGCAACACGTTACGATATATTTAGCTTTCCATAACTCACGAGCTGCTTCACCGTCTGGTGAGAGCCATTATAGTTTCACTTTAATCACAAGAGACCGAAGCTCCTATATTTATTTTCTAAGTGATGATTTTGTAACCGCAGTGGTCTAAAGGTAGAACAGCATGGTCTGTGGGGAGAAGCTGTATTTTTTATTAAGCTAACTGGAAAAAGCAGATGAGCTTTCAAGCTTACAAGCCCTTCCTTAGGTCTGAAACAGAATACATTATTCTCCCAGGCAGTTTTATGGACTAGCCTGTCTACTCTTAACTGATTTTCTGGATCTGTCACTTAAAAAAAAAAAACAAGAAAAAAAACCCACCACAAAATAAACCTGCAGTTCACTTCTACGGGAGAGGTTCTTACTAATGTTTGATTCCTGTGATTTATGAAAAAGTTGCCACAGATTGATATTTTAGCGGAACATTAATCTCAACCAAGGAAGGTTTTTAAATCAAACCTTCTTTCTTCAAATTTCCAAGACTCTGACTTATGTGTCTGCAGAGCGCTCAGATGACCCTCATGCAGAAAATGAGATGCCCCGAGACTTTTTACTTTGCATAGAAATGAAGGAAGGGTGTCTCTTCCAGAGAAATGCATGGGAATGAATCACAGATTCCCATCCACTCCTCCAGAAAACCGCAGAAGAAAACATGACAAAAGTCACAGCAGCCATGAAGTGTGGATTCTCTGTTGCCCAGTACGGGTTCAGGAAGGTAGGAAGCCCTTCCCGAGGCACTAAAAAGATCTCTCTCCCCTACTCTGCTCACTAAATTTGCAGGATGCCTCTGAGGTTAATACCTGTAAGACCTCTCACCTTCAGCCCAATTCAGGGGAAACTGGCTTACAAATTCAGAAGCAGGAATGAGGGGAAAGGGAAGGGCTAGAGCCTGCAGAAAGATGTGTATCACGGCTGCTGGCTGCAGGATCGTGAAGGAAATGGGATGAACGATGATTTTCAGTGTCAAAGCAGGCCAGGTGAGGACAGGTCAGGGCCAAGCTGCCAGGATGCAGCTTGCCTACGTCTCTCTGATGGGCTGGAAAGGCAAAGAGAGACTTTAACTAAACTCCCTGCATTGCAGGAGACTGGTCCTGGCTGCAGCTATGCCTTCGTGTGTTTTGGGTTCCCTCACACAGGAACTGTCACCGCATTTCTCCCTCTGGGCCACTGAGCTTACACGCTGCAATGTCTTTACTAAGTCCATCCTTTTTTAGGACTCCTACTAGAGTGATTTCCACACAGCCTCGGGTTTGAAGGAGGTGTAACCAGCTGAGGCTTGGCCCCAGTAAGACAGGGATGACATCAGGTGGAGGACGCAAGCAGAAGGCAACGGTATTACAATAGTATCCCTGGCCAAGCGATCTAAAGATCAGCTTGGTTTATATGTTCAAGTAAAAATATGACAGTCCCAGAAGCAGAAAGCAGGTGTGCTTTGGGTAGGTATGTTGTAAATTAAAATATGGCAGAGCTGACTGCTTAGCACCGACAGGAAAACCAAGAAATACAGTTATTGTGGAACAGGCTTTGAGACATTCTTCTGAAAGGAAGTAGTAAAATAAGTTCTGTGCTTTTGTCCTAATTCGTGACTGCTTATGGTTATTTGCTTTGATATTCTTCTGCAAGTTGCTGCACTATCAGGCAGAAAATAACTCGGCAGAAAATAACAGAGAATGTGTTGGTCTGGGGAAAAAGTGGGGCTTTGCAGGGGGGTGGAAGTGCTTCACTCGATGCATTCAAGATTTGCTGCAGTGTACGTGACTTGACCCAACTTTCTTCTTTGTTGGGCGAAATGTTTGGGACTCGTGATTATCAGAGCTCATTAAATTTCAGCACAGCGGATCACCTTGGGTTTCACTTATCAGATTAACGCTGGTAGAGCTGACTGCTGCTGTTAGAGGGTAGCACAGGGCGATGCTGCACGGAAGCAAAGCAAGCTCCATAGATTGCTCTGGAGCTCTAGAAAGAGCTGCTCTTAAGAGCACCATTTTTGTTATCAGTCAGATTCTTCGTGCAGTTTCGACAGATGTAAGTATAAATGGGGTGGATGTGTGAAGCAGCAACCCCTCGCTTGCCATGCTGGTTGTGAGGGTCTTGCACTTTAACTTGAAGTTAAAGAATGGAGCACAGGATTGGTGATGGGATAGATATTGAAAAAGTTCTCCCTTGTATTTCAGGCTGCCAAGTCTACATCAGATGGTATCCTGCGGCTAGATCTGGATATAGTAGACAACGGACCGCCAAACCTTGATTCCACTATCAGCGAAAGTGACAATGAGCCACCTCAGAAAGAAACTCCAAAGCCACCTATGCCACCTACAAAACCCACTGGCACAAAAGAAAACCAAGATGCAGAGAACAATGTTCCTAACCAGGAACATAAAATACCTCTGTCTCCTCCGTTGCCTCCAGATAAGAAGCTTAAGGAAGGCCTAGCATCAAAGGACAATGTAAATGCCAAGGAAGAGGACTCTGTAAGCCCAGAGGAGAATGTAGACGCATCCCAAGCACCAAGTGAGGAGAAGAGAGAGAACCTCATTGAGGTCAGCAACCAGGGCATAGCAAAAGCTCCAATTCCTCTTCCTAAGAGCGTGCCAGACAAGCTAAAAGTAACTTGGGACCAACCAGTCCCTGAGCCTAAAAACACAGAAGACTTGAAATCATCAGAAGGCAAAGACAACCTTGCTGAGATTGCCGCTGCAGATGTTACAAAGCCTCCTGTTCCTCCTAAAGTTCTGTCAGAAAAAATGCTAGCCACAATGAACTCCAGCCATGGTGACCTGGAAGCTGGGGTTTTGGAAGACCTGGAGTCAGGCAGCTCCAAGCCCCCGGTGAATGGGATCTCAGCCAGCGAGGCAGCAGAGTCCACATCCCCAACAGTTGAAACTGAAGAAGGAAATGGGAGAACCTCTGCCGAGAAGGAACAGCAAACTTCAGCAGAAGAGACAGAGACTTCCTTAGCTACAGACACAGGCCATGAGAGTGTAAAAGCAGCTATTGAGAAGACAACGTCTGTAGAAAGCACTTCAGGTCTCAAACTTCGCAGTTCTTCTCTGGGAGACTTGCTGTCTGATTCCAAAAATACACAGAGAGCACTTCCAGACCAAGGTTTCCCCAAGGATGCCCGTCACTGCTTAGCTAAAATGGAGGAGAAAGTTGCTAATGAAAGGGAAAAGACAGAAAAACTTCTGCAGAAGGTTTTACGTGAAGGGTTGGAACAGGCCCAGGAGGGGAATGGACCCCCAGTGATGGCAGAGACATTGCTCAATGAGGCCGTAGAACAACTTCGGCAAGCTACACAAGTTTTGCAAGAAATTAAAGGTCTTGGAGAACTGAAAAAAGAAGCAACACAGAAACAGAAAGACAAGCAAAAGGATCTAGTGACTCTTTATAGGAGAAGTGCTCCCTGACATACTCTTCAAAGAGACTTCTTTCTCAAGATGAAAGCTAAACATTTGCCATTTATGATTTGTACCATTGCTCGGCCAGTGTTTAAAAGGTGGTGTTTTGCTGTGCACGCCCCATGTTTGTGGGACAGAATTGAGCTTTCAGTTATAGCATCTTTCTCTCTTTCTTCATGCTGTACATACCAGTCCGGTTCTAATCCTCTTAGCACAGCAGAAGGTTACAGGACATTGAATGGTTTCGAAAATGTGAATGCTCTTGAAGGACTCTGTCCAAAGTCCTTTCAATGGATCAGGCCTTAAAAATTACTGGTAATCAAACCAAGCCAGATTTTTGAAAGGAGCAGAATGGCTATTCTAGCAAAAGCCCCTGTCTGTCTGTATTTACAGACAAGCAGATACCAGATTACACTGGCACCTATCTGGTTTTCCCAGTTAAATCATTTAAGGATAAATGTAGTCAATGTTTTATTCACTTGCTGGCAAGGTTTCCCAGATCACCTGGCCCCATGGCATCTAGGAATGTAAAGATAAATGGTTTAGTCTTCTCCAAAGATACTCATAAAACCACATCCGCAGTTCAAAAGTGACCTCACACAGAGGCAAATAAAACCGGCCAACTCCTGACTACAAGTAGTGCCCTCGGATCTGGAGCAGCTGTAGGAAAGCGCTCTTCTGAGCCTGGCTGTGCAGAGCTTTAGGTGTGCTAAGCACAGCATAAGTGAACGCACATCTCAATGCATCATTGCCAGGCAAGTATTAATTGTTCCTGCTCCATTAATAGGGAAACTGAGGCAAAGAGCAGGCTACGTTTGACCTTTGAAGGAGTGTTCTCTAGCAGCACAACACACTGATTATTGAGGACCATACCTATCTGGTAACTCTGAATCCCCTCATCATCTTTGGGAACAATTAGCCAGGCATTTGGAGAAGTTGTGTCCAGGAGATCCCCGGGAGCTTCCTAGGAGAGAGCTGGCATTAAGAAGCTTTAGTGATGTGTGTTCCCTTAGCTGTAGGCTCGCTCTCTGTCTTGTCTTGGGATGTGAACTGACAGGAGCATGCACATCAGGCAGCGGGGCTGGATGAGATCCCTCTTCCTATTTAACACGTCTCTACCTGCTGTGTCCTGGCTAGCCTGAGAGCCATGGTTTGGCACAGACGTCTGTAATCGGAGTACAGGGAGGGAAAGGCATTTTGCACACACAACTTTGGGGCTGGTCCCAGTGGCTTAAGTATATTAAAAGAAAAATGCATCGCTACAGAAGGGTCTGAGGAAGGCACTGCAGAAGGCTCCGGCACAATTCCCACAGCTTCCCTGCCCACCTGCTGAAAGCAACCACAGTTCCTGTGGTCTTTAGTGATTACAGCTGTGATAAAATCATGTCTTTGCACCGCTGCTGTCTAGCCCCATACCTGAGCTGCCTCCCCTCCCCTATTCTCTATAGTTGCTCTGAGGAGAATCGTCTGACAGCCCAAGGGGCTTCTCCTTTGCTTGAGCCAGACTCTGGAAGCACGGAGAAGGGCAATCTTTCCAGTCTGGTTTTAAGGAGTGACATGCTAGCTAAGCTCTTTTCTCTTGTTTGACAGCACTGCCCTCTTAGCTCGCCCACTTCTTTTTCTTCTGTCCTTTCTTTTATAATTTCCCAGGTTCCACAAGGCTGCAATGGGCTGCCATCACCCCTGTAGCAGCAGCCCAGTAAAGCTTCATCTGAGCCTCTTCTTAGGCTAGACAGTGGGCACTTCAGGTCTGAGCACAGAAATGTTGGCTTTGGGCTTCCAAGTATCCCATTTTTCACCACCCGGAGCCACCAAGACAGGTAGTGCCTAGAACTGATGCTTCTGCCTCTTTTGATTAAAGCAGCCTTGGTTTCAGTGGTCTGTCCCCCTCTCGAGACAGCCATAGACATCGCATGGGAATTCACTTCTTATTCTCTCTCATGGAAAGTTCTACACAGTCAAACACTCAGGGCTCAGGTGCCAAAAAGCTTTGCTTTGAGACAAAAAGATTCCTACGTCCTAAGCCCACTGCCAGGCACGTAGCCTGGAGCAAACTCTGGATCTGTGTCATTTGCTGCTGTAGATTCAATGTGAACCATGGGTCTTATTTGCCTTTCCAGATATACTTAGGACAAGGGCTAATAGCACAGACAATATTCAGTGCCTATCTGCTATCTAAATGTATTTTTCTGCATGTGCACTTTTGTTTACCGAACACTGTGTGGTATGAATGTGAGCTGTCAGAACCTGGTGTGCACTGGAAGTCGAGGGACATCAGCTTCAGAGAGCAGGGAGGCTTTTGCAAGATGCAGTTCTGTAACAAGAGAGAAATGAGATGGGGAAAAAGCAGTTCACGCTACCAGGAAGACACATAAACCAGGGCAAACTCTGGGTACAGGTTCAGATCCCAAGGCAGAAGCCAGTCCTAAACTCCAGGATGGGCAAATCAAAGCCTGGAACTGAAAACCAGGGGAATGAAAACTGCTTGTGGGATAGCTCAGTCCCCTAATTTATATACAGATGCTTTTGCTCTCACAGGTGTTTTCTTGTGGCAATGTGTTCTGTGGATACCCGTCTGGCAAAGCGCTGATGAAAATACCCAGACATCCCTATCTGTTACAGCCAAACCTACAGGATGTGCTTATATTTACTGTATATTTTTATATTATATTGAATATTCTAATGAATAAATGTCTGACATTTTACTGAATACCCATCAGTAGGAATCTTAACAGATAAAAAAACCCTATATCTGTTAGGAAATGGGCAAGTTAAATCGTTTTACAAGCTACAGCTAATTACTGTATTTGCTGTACTAACAGAACTTACTGGATTTGTATTATGTTGTGTAAATAGGTATAACTTAAGTGGAATCTCCGTAGCACTCAGTAACTCTACTGCTGAAGATGCTGTTAGAGACTCTTTGGTTTTAACTATTTTTTCTAATAGGGTTAGCCGTTCATCCTAAAGTGTCTAGCCCGGCCGTAAGCCTGATTCACCTG
This sequence comes from Platalea leucorodia, assembly GCF_965183815.1. NCBI lineage: Eukaryota > Metazoa > Chordata > Aves > Pelecaniformes > Threskiornithidae > Platalea > Platalea leucorodia. The sequence goes on from NC_138831.1 coordinate 48,419,515, forward strand.
GACTTTGCAGGAAAAAACGCATCATGTTCCTTCTGCAGTTTTCCCACTTGTTCTTCTCATTCTACTCATTAGCCAGGCCCTGCCTAGGGCTGGAAACTACCGTCTGGGGTGTTTTTACATGCTCCTCTGAAAATGGCAGTGCTGGTCAGTCAGAGACGGGATCCTGGTCTGCTCTGACCTCATACAGCATCTCCCATCTTCAGTGTACGTCCTGCCACCATGCACTTTTAAAAAAAATCTTCCTTTAAACTTACATTTAAACGTACATCTAATTTCTGGCTGCACTAAGGCTGGTCTTTTTGTGCCTGAAAACCCTCTGGGCATGGAGCGCTGGGGTGTGAGTGCGTGTTTTGGGCTGTGCCACCAGGTTACATGTCTGTGACAGGAAGGAAGTGAGTTTGCAAGCAAGCAGATGTGGATGACTATCTGAAAAGCAGCTGCTGCAGCCCGTGGAAAGGCAGCACTTTGTCTCCTGCTTGTAAAGAGCTTTGACGTTTGGCAATAAAACCCCCTTTTAAATATCAGCTGTTTAAGAGCGATTTGTCCTAAAGAGGAGCAAAGAAGAGCCACCAAGGAGCGGCACATTGAGGCTTTGCTCTGGAGGAGGGCGCGTTGCACAGGCTGTGGTCAGGTTGGGGTGAGCTAGAAGCTGTGCTAACCACAAGCCCGGAGGAAGGAGAAGCGCTGGGGGCTGCGGCCAGCACAGAGCTGGAGCTGCTGCTGCACGCAGTGCATCCTGAATCATCCCTGCCTGCCAGCTTGGCTGCCCTGGCCCGAAAGCATGGCCGAGGCCAGGATCTGCTCCTGCTCCTTCTGGAAAGCAGTGGGAAGCATCCTCATTGCTGGAGAACTCACCAAGTGCAGTCTCCAGCAGTGCAGTCTGGGCTGCCCTTAACATCTTCACGTGGACTCTCTGGTGTCTACAAAAAGTTGAACTCATTCAGCAGTCGTCCCCTTGGTGGTGAGCAACACCAGAGCCTCGTTCCTCTGCTCATATGCCAGTAAGCTACAGGAAGATAAGAAGCTGGTATCCTAGTGAGTGCTTCCCCTCTGAAAGAACTGGGTAGAAACTGGTCAGTAGGTTCAAAAGTTACGAGGAAGCAGGGAAAAGAGTGCAAGTATACGCGCCATCCTATTGCGCAAGCTTGGCTTCGTTTGGGTAAAAAAATCTGCTTAGCAAACCCTCTAACCCCTTGCTGGGAAGGGGGCTGCTCCTCAAAGGAGTCTCTGAGACACAGGGTTGATTTCTACAGATATACTGTAGAGAAAGGCGCTCTCTTCCTCTTGCACTAACAGACGAGACAGCACATCACATTTTGGCCTTAAATTGATGTTGGTAAGGAAGGGAAGTGTCTAGCACTATGTGAAACGATTTAAAAAAACGCAAATGAAAACATGCATAGTATTGGCATATGAAACATTTGCCTGATTGCTTTTAATTCAATGGATAGTCATGGTTACTGGTTCGAAGAGACTGCGTTATCGTGTAATCTGAAATAGAAAATGCAGGTCCTAGGTTCCGTCCAGTGATCCCACAGAACTCAAGAATTTGCAACTGAAAAAGAGCAGAAAGAGCTCTTCCAGTCCTGGGGTGCCAAAAGATGTACTACAGCATTGGCTAAGCTACTCTGATGACTAATTCTTGCTATTAAAAAATGTGTGTTTTATCTTAAATATGAGTCATCAACAGTGAAGCTCTCCAAGATTTCCCCTTTCCAGCTTCAGAGTTAGAAAATTTGCAGGCACAGAAGATATCCACTGTGTTTAGAGAATGGAGATCCCCAGCTTGTTATGCTATGCAAGTTCACATACTTCAGAAAGCCAGTGCTTAATTTATTCCAGGAAACTTAGTCACCGTGTTCATCTAGCGCCTTACCTCACAGCTAAGCAACCCACAATATTCCTGTGACAACCGCCGATGTGATGTTACAAAGCATTAACGATTTCGTTCTCAGCAGCAGTCCTGTTGTCTGAGGGCAATGCGAGGGACTTTAAGCCATGTATTTTCCATCCCCTTCTGGGTGTCGGAGACCCAGTCCCACCAGCTTCACTTCAGAGAGCAGCTGGAGGCTTTGCCCTCGCATCTCCTGCTGGGCAGCGTTAGTCCCTCTGCCTGAGCTAGCCCGGCTTGGCAGTTCAGAGGCTGTAAAACACAACATAGGAGGAAACGGTGAAGGAATCCTACCTTAGTGCATCTTTACTAAAGATGATACGTAAAGCACATGTATTCACACCTATAGAAAAAAAAGAAAACTGGAATATTGCAAAATGCCATTTATAAGAAGTTATTACAGGAGGGATGGCTATCAACAGCTTATCACATTGACTGGGTAAAGGGAAAAAAACAAAGTTGGCTTACTTTGCAGCAAAAAAAGATTGTAGATCTTGATTTAGAAAAGTCTTCCAGGCCCAGGGTGGATGTATTCTAGAATGGGATCCACAGGGGGACCTTCATCACTGGGACTTCTTAAGAGCAGATACGGAGGGAAGGTGGGTATATCTCACCCTCTTCTGCATGGAAAGGTGGATGAAAGTGTTGCCTGCAGTCCTTCCCAGCCACATGGTTTCCGCAGGACACTGGCAGAAGCCTCAGCAACCAGACCCAGGGGCTACTAAACCCCACAGGCTATTCAGGTCTTTAACCCTGTCTTCCCTCTCGCTGGGGAGCTGTGGGATGATAAACATGGTGCCCTAGAAATCCCCCGCAGACCCTGCTCACACCTCCTCAGCCTGGCCTGCTCTGCCCGGCTTTCTTCTCTTCTGCTCCAGATTTCAGTTCTCATCTCTCCCCGCTTTCCCATCTCATGCCCCTTCTCTGCCAGAACAACTGATCCTAGAAAGCTCAGCGCCGTGTTGATAGAAGCTGTCCGTAAGTTTTAGTTGTGCCACTGCCAAGAAAATCTCCTTACTCCTCATCCCTGTCAGATTCACGAGCCGGTTTCTACATCCCCATGGGGGATAAGTTTACGCTTTGGAACGTGGACATTTTTCAAAGTCAGGAAATGAATTTTAAAATTATTTGCTCAAAATAAATGAATGAATGGAATCAAAATGCTGGGAACCCAAGCTAGAACTACCTCCATTTTTTTGACTAACACCACTATTGGTGGTTCTTTTATAGCATCTTCCAGTACGAAGACCTGAAGGTGTTTTGTGGCCATGCATGAATTCTGCCTTGTAGTGCAGCCAGGAGAGACAGTGGAGCTTCTCACCCTGCAGAATGAAGGCAAAGGCGCAGAGCATTGAAGAGCTGAGCTCCAAACCCATTGCCCTGCAGCAGATGATACTTTTATTTTTAATTGGTGCAGTAGTGACCTTTTGCAGCAAACGTTAGATACCTGAACATTAGATGTCCACATGAAGTGCTCCTAAAAACAGCAAACAAACAAACAAAAAAAGCCAATTCTGAGAATTTGTCCTTTGATGACTTTTCTAACCCTTAGCAGGGGTAGGAATGGACACCCAAATCCTGCTTTCTTTGGGTGATATGACAGTTAAAGAACTATTATTCCTAGCCCATAAGTGGGTAAGACATACTGTGCAAATACTACAGGTAGCTGTTAAATCTACCGTATTGTTCATTTAAAGTGAGAAATAAGAACTCGAAGTATTTTGGAGATGTTCTGGGGGAAAAGACAGAGCCATCTGGAGCAGGGACTGTACGGGGGTGTACTGGAGAGGGGGTCAGAGGTAGGAAGAGGGTGAGACGTGGGGAGGCAATGCTAAGTACTAGCTCCCTTTCATGGGCAAGGATGTGACATCTAGGCAACGCAAACAGATCCAAACCCTCCTTCCCCTCAGAGCTACACAGCAGGGTCACATCCAGAAATGAGGATATTTGAAAGCCAGTTACTGGCTTTCCCTTACCCCTTATTGAAACATTTAATTCCCTCTTGGCCTCTAAATAGTTTCAGATGCTCAGTGAAGCTTTTAAATATATTAATATTTTTCTCTCCCACCCAAAAAACCTCAAGTAGTTTTGGAGGAAAATTATTTTTTCCTTCCAGAGAAACCTACCTTGCACAGAAAGAAATGCTTCTTAGAGGAAAAATGCTAATCAGTTTTAGATGCAAGTTATCTAGCACACCACCGCACACTGGGGTATTTATCACTGACTTTGATAAAACACTATAAGATCTCCAAAAGTCCAACAGATGTGCAAGCCAGCATGACTAACGGGGCGAGGATCTGCAAAACTGCAAGTTCCTCTGCTATTTCATTCGCAACAAGAAGTCAGTTTTGAAATACTGGCAAAATACTCCGGGTTTGTTTAGACCACATCACCATGACAGCAAAGCACTGCCCAGTTCTTCATGTATTGTACGCCTTTGCAAGAAACAGTGGCGAAATGGGGGGAAATGAAGCTCAAAAAAAAAAAAACAAACCATGGCCAGATGTTATATGGGAGATCACAGGAGATACAGGTTTGAAGCTATGTTCTCCGATGCCCGTCCCCAGCACGTGGATAACCTTCCTGCCCAAGCAACAGAGCCTCTGATCAGCTCTTTCTCTGGAGCAACGCTGAATTTTCAACAGCATGGGCTGGATTTCCTGAGCGAGGCAAATAAATTCCACTTGTTTTCGACTGCCAAGAACTAACGAACTTCTGAAAGGTCATCAGTTCAAACAATAGTTATGTATCGGAATGACAGGATTGCTCTCAGCTCAGCCACGCTTCTGCCTTTCTGTCCAGGCGGGTTCAAAACCAGCCACCTCCAAGGGTGGAATCAGGGTCTCAGGGGAATTGCTGGTGAGACGTTTCCTGGCAAAACGTTTTCAGGGCAAAACAGCAACCCAAAACTGTTAACAGAGAACTACAGATGTGGAAAAGTGTCTTGGTTTCAAAAAAATGTACAAAACAAGCTTTGAAAATTTGACATTTCAAAAGGCGACAGTTTTGCTCAGCAGCATGAAAACACAATTTCAACACCTTAGTTAATTTACAAGTTTTTAAGTAATTTACCCTAAGAGTTTTTAAAAGTATGAAATTAGGTATTTTGATGGAGCTCATGTGATTGCTTCCTGTCTGCTTACAGGAGTTTTAATTTTTTTTAAATTTTTTTTCCTTGCTCTAGATAGGGGAAGAGAATTCAAACCCTTGGGAAGGCTGGGAAGATGGGAGAGCTCTTTCAGTCCGGCTCCAGGCAGACAGAATAGGATTCCTGTGCACTTCAGCCCTCAAAATGGGGCACAGGGCTCCAGCCTGGCTCCTCTGTGACTGCTCCCTCCAAGGACCAGCGTTTCATCCTCAGATGAACCAGTCGCACCACAGGCTGTGGTCCATTTGTTTTGGCTCAAGGCAACAGTAGCTGCACAGGTACAGGGTTGTTTTTTTAAAATGAGTCTGTCATTGCCCAGAGAGAAAATGCCATTTTCTCAGACAATCACAGTAAACTTACAGATGTCAAAAGCAGCACTCCCTAGAAATCCTTTAAGGAGTCTGGTCTCATTCCTGTGACAAGTCTGCGTTCAAGAGTGTCATGTTCTTCTGGTAAGCAGCTCGTCTGGAATTAAAGTATTCTCAGTGCTAAACACAACAGATGTAAATTCAGGGGCCTGCAGCCAAAGCCACCATTCCTATAGAAGAGCAAGAGCACAGGCTGTTCTCTACAGCTCTGCACGCTCCTTCTCTCCTCGTTGGGACGGAGGCAGAGGGCAACCTCGGCGGCAGCCCGGTCCCGGTTAGACATCGCCCCCGTGGACCATGAGACATGTCAGCAGAATAGAAGGCATTTTTCGACCTCCGAATCAGGACCCTTGGAGGACCCCTCCCATTCACACAGTGAACAACAGCAAATTGAAATGCAGCCACTGCCTACCCCAGTTTCCTGGCATTTAGCAGACACTTGCGTCGGCTAATTATCACCAGCTTTGTACTAGCCAGAGCTCCTGAATCTTGCAATGGACTTCTTCAGGGAAGAACATGGTATCTGCATATGACCCCATTAATACCATGGGAATAGCATCTCGGTTTGAAGATGTAATGTCCACAGATTGGTTCTGCACAAATGCACTGATGAGGGGAGCAAGCCCTTTGGGTTTTGACCCTCATTTCTAGATTCAGCAATCCCTAGCAAACAACAGAGGCCAACAGAGTTTCATTATTATTTTTTTTCAGAGCAGCTAGGTGCTCGACTGAGTTACTGCGGCTGTAACTCAGCTGCGTTACAAGCCATCTCCAGCAAGAAGGCACTGGAACAGGAGATAATTGAGGGTTGGCTCCCGGAGGGAATTTTCCCTTAAAAGGATAACTACATTGTCATGATGAAACCAGCTTGCTTCCACTGCCCGCAGAGCTTTTTGCAAACACGGCTGCCAGAGCTGGGGGCGGTGGCGAGTATTAACAGCAGACAGCTAGGAGCAGCAGGGCAGCGGCTGCTCCTTAGATGCTGCAGGGACTCCGGCCTCTCTCAGCCATGCTCTCCCAGGAAGGGCAGCAGGACCCGCAGGCAGCCCCAGAAGGTCACTTCAGTGCCATGTAACAAGAGGCCAACTCCTACCATCTGCTCAAGGTAAAAAGAAACCGAAGTGAGGGATTGAAACCAAAGAAACCAGCCTCACAAGAAGCGCTTGCACTCAAAATCAGCAATAGTTTCAGAGAGGGGCAGGCAGGATGCCAGCTGAAAGCATACCAAGGCCAGGCAGGAATTTTTCCAATTAAATATTTTTTCCACCAGAAAATAACTGAAACCCCAGCTTTTCATTTGAGAATCCACGGAACAATTCTGATCAAAGCTCTTTAGACAGGATCAAGGCAAATGACAAGAGAACTGAACCCTAGGGTGGCCTCTTGTCCAGCAACAGGCTGCTGAGAGAGGAGAGCCAGGTTTGACGCCAAGCCCCAACGCTTACACCGGTGACTTGAAGCTCAGCTTCCCACAGCCCAGAGGAGACCGCCTTAACCCTGACACAACCCCTCCTCCAGGCCCGAGATCCCTCCTCGTCCTCTGGACAGCCCACCCAGCTGGAGCTTTGCACTGTGCTCTTCTGTGCAGTGCAGGAAGGGCCGCGCTGTGGTTTTTACACGGAATGAGGCTGAAACGGGAAAGGCTGGGTTTGGCCCAGCTGTAGTGGCAGGCACTGGTTCCCACCTCGCACCTAAAGCCTCCCTGTGCAGATCTTGGGTGAGGTTTTCAAATCTGCCTCACGCTCGTGCGGTCTCTAACACAGAATAACCCACCCCTCATGCTGCAAGAGAAGGAACCAGGACCCAGTGTTTCCCTGCACCCTGACGAGCGGACAAAATATGCACGAGTGAGCAACAGCCAGGTTTCAAGCGAGCAGAGACTCCTGAGCTGGCAGTGCAACAAAGGCTTTCACAAAGTAAACCACCATCCCTTCCCCTGAGGACTAGAGCAGCCTACAGAGCCCCGCACAGCTATAGTCCTCATCCTACAGCAGGGAGCCGAGGCAGGGGACAGAAGCCCAGAGAGCTGGTGAGACAGATTTCTGGTCACCAACAAGCCATGGTGGCTGGAAGCAGGATCTCCTGGCACTAAGCACCTTTAACAGAGAGACCACCAGCAACTCACCCCAGACCACAGAGGTGAGCTCAGGAGCTGCAGGAACTCTGCAGCCGTTCCCAGCTCTGCCTGCTGGTTGCTCCATCTGGTCCCAGCCCGTTGCTGCCCCTGTGAAGTGTCTGCCTGAAATATAGTCCCATTTTGGGAACTCCACAGGCAGCCATGGAGATTCAGCACATTGCCTCTTAGCTTTAGGGGTAGCAAACTTTATTTGCTAATCAGTCTTTCTCTATAGAGAGAAGTATTAAAAGCTTCAGCCGGATAAGTGTGTTAGTGCCGATAAACAGAAACTCATCCAGAGATTAACAAGCAGAAAGCTGGAGGATTACAGGTGTCTACAGGCACAGACTGGTTGCCATTTGGCTTTCTCCTTCTATGAGTAACAGCGTGAAAATGAGTCAGGCTCTATAGATGAGTCACGGCGAGTGTATATAAACTTCCTCTCCAGACCAGGAGAACCTGGGCAGGTGGAGGAAGAGCTCTGTATATTCTGCCCTAGATAAACACAGCATGGTGCGTCCATGGAGCTGTGCGAGCCCTGCTCCGGGGCCTGGGATCTTCCCAAAGGAAGACCCTGTGGTGGAAACATATGATAAACATACGACAACATCTGCCTCCTGTTTCCTGTGCTCTGTACAGATTATCGCTCTCTACAGATAACCCTGTCCTTCTCAAAGAGAAGGCTGGGGTTTGTGCTTTTTAAACGCTGCTGAGACCAGCTACAATTTGAATCAGCTCATTCTAGATCAGTTTTCAGACCGTGTGCATCACCACATCTCAGCATCGTCCGCTAGACGCTCCAGCAATGCGATTACACGTCTGCCCGGGGTTGTTTGTTCCCTCATCCCTCCTTCTACGAGCACATTGCCCTGAAGCCAGAAGCAGGACAGGCAAAGCGCTTTCTGCGTTGGCATGTGCTCTCTCCGCAATCGGAGTGGGGCTGAGGCCCAGCTGAGCTCCCCCACCTCCTCTCCACTGATGTCATGATTTTCCGTGTTGCTTCTTGTGCCCAGAAGTGAGGAAGCCCCTGGAACGCAGCAGCTCGTGTAGGAGCTGTTTCTGCACCGATCACCAGCAACTCTAGCAGCAGGTTTAAAGGGAAGCCCGGTGGGCTGCAATAAAATAAAAGTCATCAGGCTGCGATTTGCCATCAGCAGAGCTCCTTGTAGAGCGCATGACTCGGGCTGCTGTCCCAGCCCCCTCCCCCTGCCTCCAAATCCAAGACCGTGAAATTATTCATTAGGCTTGGAACAAAACTCTTTCGGTGCACTTGCATGTGGCTGGAGGCAGAGACAGATGTTTTAAGCTCTGGAAGAAAATTGCTGAGAGAGAGAAACGAAACGCTTCCAAAGCTGCACTGCTGCCTCCTAACAGCCTGCTCTCCTGCTCCTGTTGCACTCTGTGGTGCACCGTGATGTCAGAGAAGAAGGGAGCGATGGCATCACAGCTTAGCGACCCTTTGCTTCCACTTTGCTTTTATTAAATGCTCCAACACAAGATTTTTTGTTTCGCTTCAGATTTTGCATTGACTCCTACAGCATGGCATAAAGGCAGCTCAGGGCTGTGCCTCCGGCAGTAGGTTCCAGCGCTTCAGGTTTATGGTTATAAAATCCTACATTTCAGCTGCACTTTTGTCCTGACAAAGGCAGGGAAGTGCTTGCCTTTAGGAGCCAGACAGTCCTCAGAGGCCCAGGAAGCAGAGGATCCTCTCTTTTTTTACACATGCAGAAAAGTGAGAATAAAAACATTGCCTGCAGGCGTGTCAGCAAGGGGATTAGGATTTAGTGTCCGATTATTGCTGGGTTTATCCGATGCAGCCGTTCCCACCTCCCATAACCAAACCTTGCTCAGCTAACCATCGCATTCGAACCAGGGAGGGGCTGGACCCCAGCTCCATCACACCATTTCTCTTCTCAAATTCAAGAAGGAAGATTTTCTGCCCTTTAGATCCTTCCCCGCTACGCTTGCTTTCCTTCACATAGTAGATGTTTTAAGAGCATACTAGTCGTCTATTCCTGGGTTTGAAAGACCAGCCTCCACTCTTCCAGTAAGACGTACAGTTCAAAGCAAGGCCAGGATGACCGCTGTGACCTGATCTTCACTGTGAGATGGAGGTTGTCACACCAGTAATCTCCCAGCTACTGGTCAAACCTGGCCTCATGCATTAAGAGAGTCTGAACACAATGGGCTCACATAGACCTCCTTCAGCAAAGCATCACAGAAATAACAAATTTCCCCCCCCCTACACTATTTGTCTGAGATATCATTCAGGTACAAGTGATACTGGGCAGGTTTTTTTTTTGCTTCTCGTGTATTCCTGCAGGAGAGATGTCAGCCCAGTTCTCCACAGCTGGAAGGAGAATATACCGAGTTGGACGATGTAGTGAACTCATGTCAGTAAGCTCTATGCGAAGGTCAGGGATCAACAGGAGTGATCGGATCGTCAGGAACAACCCCGGCTACAGGGCTAATTGATTGTAAGCTTCACTTTCAAAGCTACATAGAAGCTTAAGCCCATTTATCTTTTCAAGGGATTGAAAGGCCTATTGGCTTTGGGAAGTGCGAGTGACAGGAGAGGGAAGTTCCAAATCACCAGCTGAAACTTCCAGTTGCTGGATTAAACTGTGTCAACCCCATGCAGCAGCATCTTGCCCGGCAAGACTCACTCACCCACCCTCTCTGACATTTCCTGGCTTCCTTGAGACTTTGCCTTACAAACAAACAAACAAACCCTTCGATTTCTCGAATATGTGATTTCCTCCCAATCCCATAACACTGGATTATTCCTAAACCTAAGAGAGAGAACATCACTTTGGGATACAGGCTGCTTGCTGAGCTAGGAGCAGCAGCTCTGCTGAAATACCTCATTCGGCGTTGTCTGAAACACTACGCAGGATGAGCAGAGCCTGGGAAGACGGGAAAAATGGAATTATAGGCTCGTGAAACGGACACTGACAAAAACCTGGAGTGTCGAGCTCACTCAGATGCTGTCTGTGTTTAATCCAGTCATCAGACAGTCTCTGTTTAACTAAATATTTAACTTCAGAATTGGGCCTGAATTATTATTGGCAAAGCTTCCAAGCTCCACAGGTCCCTCTAACAAGCTGTTCCTCTGTGGAAGCCTTGCAAGGAGATGAATGCAGCCTTTGAGGAAAGTGCTGGATCCCTTCTCCGGCTTCCAGAGTGGGTTTGTGGAGTCCTGATAGGGTTTCTGAAAGCTTCATATGTTGACTGTTAGAAGCTACAGGGCTGATGTTTGTATGCATTGCTGGGATGTTCCCAGAGGAATTTTGGCTCCGCAGCATGTCACAGCAACAGAGTTATCAAAGAAAGCACCAAAAATAACCTAGTCTGCAGGACAACTAAACGCCTGGCCCAGACAAAAAACAAATAAGATGGAGCCACACATGAAGCCATGTAGCCAGAGCTCTCATTTGTATTCCATTCGAATGGGACAAACCTGGAAGCACAGTTTGCAAGCCAGGACACAGAGCTGGTACAGTTAGTCCCTTTCGTACCCGCAGCGGGCACATAAAGCAGCACAAACATGCAATTCCTCATGGCATCAACGGCAGCCATGCACAGCAGTGCCCAAAGGACCTGGTTTCGGTGCTGCCACGCAGAGCCCACGATTGCTATCTCAGCAGGTTGCGCTGTTTGACACCCAGTCATGTAAAAACAGTCCATCAGCACGGAAAGAGGAACGTGCTCATCCCATCTCCCGTGCAATATTCAGCTTCCTGACTGTGGCAGCATATGCCAGAAAAGAGAATCCTCCAGGGCTGGAGGCTGTTCCCCGAGCCAGGCTCCCCGCTGTGGGCAGCTCCAGGGACGCAGAGGCTTGGCTTCCTGGACTACAGGCAGCTGCAGGCAGGAGGAGTCACCTTCCAGTTTTGCTTCCAAAGGAAGATTATAAATTAAAGTCCAATTTGCTAAACCTTTAGGTAAGCAACTGTTTCTGCATAAACACATACTGGTTTGTGGGCTGTATTACATGGCTAGCTACAAATCTGACTGACTTTAAAATCACAGTGTATACAACTAAACCAGAGAGCAAACAGAGGCGCATTTTAAAATGGCATGGATTTAAACAGCCTGACTCATGATTTTTGAAAGCTGGAGATTGAAAATAATGATTATCCTAAACTAACACATAAAAATTGTGCATGCAAGGTAAGAGCACAAAATGCTACGCCAGAGAGCTTCACTTCTAAGTGAAAAAGAGCACGTAGCCGGCTTCACTAAAATTATTCTTCAAGTGAAATAAAGTCGAAGACTTTAACACCTTTCTGAAGATGGGGTCAATATCAGGAATATATTGCAAAAAGAGCTCAAATGATCACCTCCCCCTGTCATTCGTTATGCTACAACATTAGTGGAAAAATCCAACAGCTCTTTTAGGTCTGTTAGCTAATAAATGGATCGCTAGGCAAGCGTTCAGCATCGTTAATAAATCCTTGCTGCATTCGGTACTTAGTATCAGCAGAAAGTCTTCGTCCCTTCTGCCCCTGAACACATACCTATTTAGTAAAGACAGAAGGAACTGCCTACACGGCTTTTTTTCTGCCCGCTGGAAATGCCCAAGCCCACAAACAGATGCAAACTTTCAGTGCATCTGCTCTACTTCTCTTCCGAGGTCAGCATTAAGCAGCAGAAGAGCCGTAGGTGATCAGTCCTGGCTGATTCAAGCTCTGGAAGAGGTGCAGACAATGACATTAACAGTGGCAGGTTAAGTCCAGACAGCTTTCCATCCCAGGATCTCTTACAGCGTAACAAAAGACTATAGCAAGAGCCAGAGGTCCCACCCACGGCTGGGATGCACGGTAGGTCCGTACCAGCCAGGATTATGCTCTGCCCTATTCAGGGCTGTTTCCCCAGCCCCCAGGCACTCGGGTACCCAGTGGGAAGGGCACGGCCCTTCGCAGTCATTCCTGCTGGCGCCATTCCAATTTGTCTAAAGACGCTTAAATATTCATCGAGAGAGAGCAAGACTCTGTCTCGCCGGGTGCACAGACTGCTCTCCAGGGAGACAGGACACCTGCCTTCTCCACTCCCTGCTCCATCAAATCATTAATTATTTAAAATAACAGGAAAGAGCAAGAAAAACTCTCCGCACCAGACATGCTTGCAGCCTGCTGTTTACGGTACTCTCTGGGGTCTTGTGGAGACCAGGGTTTGCATCTCCCCTCCGGCAGAACCAAGGATCAAACCTATCTTTCCCCCTTCCTCAGGGAGGATGCTCTACCCGCTGAGCTGTTGTACAAAAGAAGGGCTTCCCCTTTATCCAGACAGACCTTATGTTCGCTTTTCCTACCAGCGAGGGTGGTTTTTTTAATTCAATTTGAATAAAAGGAAAACAAAACACAAATGCAAAGCTCTGAGACCAGCAGCTAGCCACAGACCCCCACACAATCTGCATTCTCTCGAGAGCTTAGGGTCTATCTCCCCATTTCACAGCTGGGCAGGCCAAGCCCTGCTCGTGGTCCCTGCAGTGGGTCAGCTGCCCCAGCACAGCGCTTGGCTGCAGGGACCCTCGGCAGCGGGCTTCGATGAGATGGAAACCGCCGGCTCAGCCCTGCTGCCCCCAGCCCTGAAGACAGCTCTGCTGTCCCTGCGCAGTGCCCGTGGAGGGACATTTCTGAAGTAGCAGAGGGTCTCCGCAGGCATCTCTGCATCCCCCGGGACGCTGCCTGCCTCCCTGCATCTCCCACCACATGTGCATGCCCTGCGCTCTCTCGCAGGAGCAGAGAGCAGAGAACAGACCCCCACAAGGGTCCCCGGGACAGGGGTGTCCCCCAAAACTGGCCTGAGCCCAGGCAACAGCCCCATCCGCACCCTGTTCATTGCTTGCTGCAGTAAATGGAGGCAGGTGAACAGCACTGGCACCCTCGTGTGGTCGCCGGGATCAGTGGGTGCTGGAAGTCAAAACCTGCGTACAGCAGAGCTGGAGAGGACGGGGAGACTCCTCCTGAGTCCTGCTGAGGAGGGAGAGGGGTCCACGGCAAGGACCGAGTCTGACACAGGTCTGTAGGCCAGCCTGGCACAGGCAGGGAATGCAAAGCTGATGCTGCAGGGACTAAGTCGAGAAATGAGAGCAGCGAGGCTGGAAGGGTCCGTGCAAGGTCTTCACCCCTATCCTGTCACCAGCAGCAAAGAAACCCCCTTTCTGCAGTCAGCCCCTCTTTGCTGCCTCGGCCACTGGGAAGCCATACACAGGAGAAACCAAAGTCCTGCCTACCATGATACCGAGTAAGCCAGCACGGATTCACCAAGGGCAAATTGTGCCTGACCAATCTGGTGGCCTTCTATGATAGAGTCACTGCAACAGTCGGCAAGGGAAGACCGATTGATGTCGTCTACCTAGATTTCTGTAAAGCCTTTGACACAGTCCCACATGACATCCTTATTTCTAAATTAGAGAGATATGGATTTGAAGGGTGGACTATTAGATGGATAAGAAATTGCCTAGATGGACGCATCCAGAGAGTTGCGGTCAATGGCTCTACGTCCAGGTGGAGACCGGTGACAAGTGGTGTCCCTCAGGGCTCTGTCTTGGGACCGGTGCTTTTCAATATCTTTATCAATGCCATAGACAGTGGGATAGAGTGCACCCTCGGCAAGTTTGCGGATGACATGAAGCTGAGTGGTGCAGCTGACACACCTGAAGGACGGGGTGCCATCCAGGGGGACCTGGACAAGCTGGAGAAGTGGGCCCATATGAACCGAATGAGGTTCAGCAAGTCCAAGTGTAAGGTCCTCCTACACCTGGGTCGAGGCAATCCCAGGCATGAATAGAGACTGGGAGAAGAATTCATTGAGAGCAGCCCTGCAGAGAAGGACTAGGGGGTCCTGGTGGATGAAAAGCTGGACACGAGCCAGCAACGTGCACTCGCAGCCCAGAAAGCCAACCGTATCCTGGGCTGCATCAGAAGAAGTGTGGCCAGCAGGGCGAGGGAGGTGATTCTGCCCCTCTGCTCTGCCCACGTGAGACCCCACCCAGAGTGCTGCATCCAGCTCTGGAGCCCTCAGCAGAAGAAAGATGTGGACCTTTTGGAACGGATCCAGAGGAGGGCCACGAAAATGATCAGAGGGCTGGAGCACCTCTGCTATGAAGACAGGCTGAGGGAGTTGGGGTTGTTCAGCCTGGAGAAGAGAAGGTTCCGGGGAGACCTTATAGTGGCCTTCCAATACTTAAAGGGGGCTTATATAAAAGATGGGGAGAGACTCTTTATCAGGGCAGATAGTGATAGGACAAGGGGGAAAATGGTTTCAAACTGAAAGAGGGGAAACTTAGATCAGATGTTAGGAAAAAATTCTTCACTCTGAGGGTGGTGAGGCACTGGAACAGGTTGCCCAAAGAGGTTATGGACGCCTCATCCTTGGCAGTGTTCAAGGCCAGGTTGGACGGGGCCCTGAGCAACCTGGTCTAGTGGAAGGTGTCCCTGCCCGTGGCAGGGGGCTGGAGCTAGATGATCTTTAAGGTCCCTTCCAGCCCAAGCCATTCTGTCATTCTATGGTTTAGGCTTGTGCCTCCCAGTCCTGCCCGTCCTGGGTTTGCAGAACAGGTTCGTCCTTTCTCCTCGCACCACCTTCCTATGTATTTGAAGGCCAACAAACAGCATTTACTCAATCAAGCCACAGTGTCACTGAATGTGTCACCCCGTATCTGTGGCAAGACAGTGCAAGCAAAGACAGGAAAGGCTAGAAAATATAAGGAGTAGGGAACACTCGTGTGCCACCCTTACCCTGACACATTAGATACGGGGAGAGAGCTGTGGGGGCCAGACCCACGCCGGGGACCTTGCACAGGCTGAACTGAAATGGCTGTGGCAGAAAGAGCGGCCCTCATGCAGCTCCAGGAAAGATTTGCTGCCAGAAGAGCCACTGCCTGGTCCTTCGTAAAAAGGCAGCAGCATCCCTCCAGCCTGGAGACAGACAACGCTGACACGACCAAGCACCCAGTTTTGGAAATTTTTTTTGCTGTTTTGGACCTTTTTTTTTCTGCCTACCTCAGACCTCCCTGAAACAGATCTGATTCTCCCCCCAACCTCAGCTCAGCCACTGCCTGGTTCCTTCCCCCTCATGCTATCAAAATGGGAAAGAAAATAAAAGACAAAATCAGACCCAGATGCTGAAAAAGGAGAATGAACTAAAACTCTTGAGTGACGAGCGCTTTTAACTCCCTCCTGCGCCCACTGCCGTGCCCTGGCTGTGTGGTAGAGGAGAGCACCTCATCCCCAGGAAACGCCAAACGCTGAACCCTGCTTTAAGGGAAAAAACCCAACAACCCACCTCATATTTCCCACAGAACAGAAATCCCTCTCCTCCCAAATCGGTTCGGAAACAGAATTAAAGCACCCACAGCCTCAAAGTAGCAGCACTGAGCGGAGCCACGCTGAGGTGAAGAGCAGCGCTGGCCTAGGTAACGGCCGTGCAGCCCCCTGACTGAAATGGCGGTAGCTGCATTTTCCCCTTCGAGTCATCCCAAAACGGCCCGGAAACACCGTGTTTGTCGGAAAGAGGATTTGTTTTATTTTATTTTCCTTTAAATAACAGTTAAAGAGGCGCTCTGCGGCGGCGGGGCGGTAGCAGCCACCCCGCCCGTGAGGCGGAGGGGCCGCGCTTCTCAGCCCGCCCGTGAGGCGGCGGGGCCGCGCCTGTCAGCCCGCCCTGAGGCGGCGGCGGCGGGGCCGGCGGGGCCGGCGGGGCCGGCGGGCCGCGGCATGGGGGACGAGCTGGCGTCGGAGGGCGATACCCGTGAGTGGGGGCGAGGCGGGGGCTGCCCCGGCGGGACGGGGGGGTTTGTGTGGAGGGAGAGGGCGGGCGCGGCCCCCGCCTCCCCTGGCTCCGGCGGGGGACTCTGGGGGCAGGGCCGAGATGCTTTGAGAATAACAAGATGTATAAAAATCCATTCAGAAACAAACTAGGTGTATAACCTACGCGGGAATCCAGACTGCTTTTGCCCCAAAGCATCTTGTACCCCTAAGATGCTGCAATTAACACCACTTCGGCGTTTTGGCCCCCTTTATCGACCAGTCCCCAGCCGTACTGGGTTGCCTTTGTGTCCTGCAGCCTCGGGTAGAGCCCAGCGGACAGTTTTAGCGCATCGCTTTGCATGCCTTTCATCCCCTTTGCTGCTTTTTTAAATCTCTTGCATAATAATCTGCCTGTGAGTTGGTGCATTGCACTGAGGCTCAGTCACTTAAGTTGTTTTCCACGCAGTTTGGGATAACTGAATTCATATCCAGTACCATAAGGTATGAAATACCCCAGAACCTGAGCTCAAAAGAGAAGGAAAACTGCTAAATATCTACTGAAATGCTGCTGTTGGACAGGTGCCTGCCATGATGAGGAGTGCATTTACATTTACAGGGCTAGCTTCGCAGGTCTGGACACTAAGTAGGAAACTCAGACCGTCAAATTGTTTCCCATTTGTTGCTGAGAACAAATAAACTGTGGCTTCTACAGCCTTAGCGATGCAAGGTTTGTTACTGCATCTTCACAGGTAAAGAATAAATAAGTCAAGGGGTGGTTTGGCATCTCTTGGCAATGATGCTTTGTGCGATCATAAAATGTAAGAACACATATATGTCACCTGGAGAGCAGGGGCAGCAACATTTGCTTAACTGAAACATAGGATTTACTCCACTGAACGGAGATAAGCATTTGCAAGGAGGTAGCATGTGTGTAGCCACTGGTGTTAACAATTAACATAAACTCCACAGGTTTTTCCCAAGTTCTCCTGATATTTCCTCTCAAACGAAGGGTCCATATGGTGTGGAAATGCAGTCCCGTTAACGCACCTGACCAGATGAGAATGTGGTCTCGATACACAGTACAGAAAACCTTGTTCCTGCAGAAATCAGTGTCCAAATCCTGCTGCCTTCGGTGAAGCAGCAGATGCAATGCTCTTGAGTGACCCTGTCTGGTATTAAGATTTGTGTTATTTGCATTTTTCTTGAGCTAAAGGCTATTGTTTGAAGGTAAGATGAACAGAAATTGGAGGATGAGGTTATACCTCTGCTGCTCTAAGAGTCCGCAGTAGGGGTGCCTTTCTTCTCTGCCTTCCAGAGAGAAATGGGGTAGTGCTATTTAGACAGCAAGTCTCCTGTTTATCTCCTCAGTGTGGTGGAACGGGAACAATAATATGTTTTGATGCCTCTTGCATGGCACGCAATCAGTGTCTAGTCAATATGTTGATACAAACTGAAGTTGCATTGAGCCCCTGCTACCCTCAAACTGCAGCCTGAGATCTGTGGAGACGTAGAGGAGAGCAGAGCACCTGAGCCAGCTCTCCAGCGGGCTGTGACAGGCTGAGGATCTGACTCAAGCACTTCTCGAAACAGTTACCCAAAAGCACTGGGGCAGAGACTGAGTCCAACAAAGACTGACACCAGCCCTGCCAAAAAACCTTGAGAGCCTCCCTGCGGGGCTGCGGCAGGCCCAGAGTCACAGCCTTGCTCTCGTTTCTTGGCAGGAAGGTTTATTCGATCAAGGAGAAGATTGCTGGGGCAAGGCCCAGCATGGAGAGTAAACACCCTTAAATTGTGCCTAACTGTGCAGGACAAATACTGCCGGTTGTGGTAAATTATGAGCAGAACTGCCACGGTCTATTAAGAGATGCAACACTAATCACAGGCCAGACTAGCAGTTTTGTGCTGCTTGGCTGATTCAGGTTGGCCGGAGGGGGACAGCAGGACCATGTGTAAAGGCCAGCTTGCAGAGCAGCGGGATGTAAGTGGAGGGATGGAGGAAAGGGTCTGGATCATCTGCCAGAGCCCTCACACCAGCACTGGGCCTCAGAGGATGCCAGACCTAATGGATCAAAAGGTTTTGGGGCTGGAACAAGTCTGCGCAAACAGAGAAAGACACCGAATTAGAAGAGGAGCTGGTAGGACTGGAAGAACACTGATGTGGCACAGGGGTACTCAGGGAAGGGGAGATAGTGGGGGAGGACGAATCCAGCAAACATGCCCATGTCTGTAGTGCTGGGATTCTTGCTGGAAGAATCTCTGCTGTCATCCTTCCTTGAAGCCACCGGGGCCAGTGAGATGAAAGGGAGGTTTGTCGGGGCATGCTGCTCCGTGCTCCTTGCCAGCACTGTTTTAATGCTCGCTCTTCTGTCTCTGCTGCAGTGCTTCATTCAGAGAAGGAGTTCCATGATGCAGCGAAGCGTAATGACACAGCCAGAATGGAGGAGCTTATCAGGAGAGGCGTCGACATCAAAGCCAAAAACAATGTAAGTCCTGGGTTTTTCCACCTCTAAGCTGCAGGAAGTGCTGAGGGGGTGTTTCAGAACAGCAGCTCCTTAACGCTACTCTCCTCATTAGCTGCTCAATTGGTTAAAGCTTTAAAATGCACCGCCCAATGCTAAATAGGGCCTGTAGCAACTGAGCAGTTTCACAACACACTGGAACCCACAGCACTGTCATCCTGGCCAGACTGAAAAGTTGCAAGCGCTGAGGGAGGGTGATAATTTATAGTTCCCCTCAGAACCCGTGTGCCAGATACACGTGGCTGCAATGAAAGGCTTTGATTTTGCTATCTCCGTATGCCAAGGCTGTGGGATTAACTCAGTTCCTGCTGCAGGTCTCCCCTTGTTGACCAGTAGGTTCCTGGAAATACGGAATTGCGCCCATCCCTACTGTTTCAATCTGTCCATCCATGGTCAGCGATACTTCTCATTCCTGTGCTGTCGTTACAGTCCATAACTGCAGTTTCTGAGTAGAAGGTGACTAGCAGAGGTCACTATCTGCCTGACAAGAGAGCGAAGAGACAGAGGGCTGTGTCCAAAGAAAACCCTGCGCAGTGTGGGAAATGCTGGCTCCATGGATGGCAAAGGAGATTTTGGCCTTCAGGAAGGCTGGTGGATACGCACGCACTCTGCATACCTCAGCCTTCCCTCTCTCCTTCCTTCCCTTCCAGACGGACCGGACTGCCCTGCACTGGGCCGCGGGAGCAGGGAACGTGGATGCTGTGCGGCTGCTCCTGGATCACGATGTCCCGGTGGATGACGAAGACAGTGTATGAAGGCGAATCTCCCTTGCGCGTCCTGCAAATGTGCTCTGTGTTGGGGGAGCGCCGGGGACTGGGTGCTGGGCTGGCAGTCACAGACCGCACCTTTGCCCTGGGTCAGCGGCACAAGGCATTGCAGTGCTTGGGAAGCTGTGGCCTCCCTGCTGAGGCAGGTGCAGTGCCTTTCTGGAGCAAGCCTTGTTTTCAGATGTGTCGGTGCTCTGTTTTTTTGCCTTTTCCTTGCATGCGTGGTGACTGGGAAGTAGGCTGGTAGAATCTGTGAGGTTTTCTGTATAGCGTGGGGATGCTTGGCTGCTTCTGGTCGTGTTGTTGGGGCTTGAGGGAAGACAGTGACAGCCAGCAAGTTCTCTTTCCCCCGTAACAACCAGGCTAACATGCACCATTGACTAGGAGGTGGCAGTCAAGAGACAGGTCTCTGCTCAGCTGCTGCGACCATCCGTGGCAAGAATAATAGTAATTGGAGAAAGTGAGGCTAAAAAAAGCCCAGAGAGAAACAAAAATACTTGGGAGACTTCATGAAGCTAGAGGACAGCTTCCCTCCAGGGTGGGGATGGTGGTGGCTGCAGTTTAGCTGTAAGTATCTCTCTTCTCTTCCACCCAGTTTGGAATGAATGCGCTTCTCCTGTCTGCCTGGTTTGGCCACCTCCGCGTCCTGCAGATCCTCGTCAATGCTGGGGCCAAGATTAACTGTGTCAATAGGGTGAGAGAGTCTCCCTATGTGAGTCCACCACTCAGCTCCAAACAGTGACGGGGGGAGAGAGAGGCTTACCTGTGAGCAAAGGTGTGGGACAGCATCTGCTATGGCGACTACCATCTGCCCTTCTGCCTTATTCCTAAACCAGGTGTAATAATTGTAGCTATAGAGATGTACACAGCTTTCTCAGCTCCCATTTGTGCAGTGGTGATGTGGAAGGTGTTACAGAAATGGGAAGAGGGTTTAGTGAATCAGCAGTCTGTGTATTTTAAAATAGACCTTGGATGGGAAAAGGAGCATTAATACTTCAGTCATACCTTGCTGTTTGCAGCACAAGCTAGTTTAGCCCTAGAGGTGCAGGGAGGCATGGAATGGGTCTTTGCTAACAGAAGCAGGTTATTAAAAGAGACTGTCCTGCAGTCTTAGAGTTATTAAACGAACGGTCCTTTATCTCCTCTCCAGAATGGCAGGAACCTGCTCCACTGTGCGGCTCAGAGGGGACACATCCAGGTGATGGAGTTCATCATGGAGGACCTGGAGGACATGTGTGTGGATAAGACAGACAAGGTAGGAAGGCTCTTTGCTGCTTTTTTTCACGAGGTCTGGTCTTGCTCCGCTGAGCTTAGCAGGAATGTTGCCCTTGGTCTTGGGAAGAGACTCAGAGTCAGATGCTACTCTTGGAGAACCAAGGGTATCCCACACAGGCTCTGGCCCTCCTGCGGAGCGGGGCTTAGGGATGATGAGGATTCTGGCTCTGATCAAGCTTTGGCAGCCAAGGCTTCCCAATGTAGCCTTTTGCAGAATGAATTCAGGAATTTCAGTGTCCTCCTCTTGTGCAGCTGATGCTCCAGGGTGTATTGTAGGTAAGCAATCACCAAGGGTAGCCCTCTCCCAGCATGTTCCAGCGTTAGCTGATCTGTTCCTGAAGGCAGCGTAGGAGCACGCAGGAGTTGGCGCATGCTCTTTCCCACTCCCTGGCCTTCATGGCTCCTAGAGTGTTCCCCGCTCTGATGCTTGGGAGTTAAATGAGGCAACAAGAGCTCTGCCTTTCCCCCTTTCCCCAAAAGGGCTTCTGACCCACTTGATAACTGGGGTCGCAGATATTAATTCCATTTTTTTATCCTTATTTGCTTTTAGTAAACTATTTATTATCCTCTATTTCTATGAAATAAACACCAAAAAGATCTATTTTCCAGTGTTTGGCGAGACCAAAGTGCTTGGACTTGTTAGCCCCAGTGGGTAGCTCTGTTCACCTTGTTTGGTTAGGCTCATCCCAAATATAAAGCAGAATAAAATTAACAGCAGAATAAGAGATAACTATTTTTGAAGTGCAGCACTTTTTCCCCCTGTGGACTGGGTTTTTGCCAAGGCATCATTATATTGCTTGCAGCAGATGATCTAATCTTATGCTTTCTGAGCCTTTCTTGGACTGTATTTCTTTCTGTTTCCTTTCAAAGATGGACAGGACAGCGTTTCACCTGGCTGCAGAGTCTGGGCGGCTGGAGGTGGTGGAGTTCCTAATTCGACTGGGTTGTTCTCACGGTGCCAAAGACAAGGTATGGGCATAAAACCACACACAAGGGAGGTAAAGTCCAAGGGTTAGAGGATGTGATAGTCAGGGAACAGGATACCGAATGAGGCTCATGCAGAGAAGGTGTCAGCAGTTTTAACTACGGTTGTGGTATGTCAGGGCTTTTCTTCCCTATCCGCTTGCAAACCTCTTGCACCTCAGTCTGTGTTGGATTTCTCTCTAGGACTTTTCAGACAGGATACACAGCAATACAGGATACAGGATACACACCTGGTGGACTGTGCTCCAGTTTAAGGTAGCTGGATTTCTTACCTCCCTGCTACACCTATCGGAAGGCTGTTTCAGACTCATGCTACTGGTTACAACCTGCTTTTCAGTCATGCTGGAGATACTCTGTGCAAAGTTGTGGTGTAGGAACACTCAGTCCTGTGATACGTATATGTATGATGTCTGCTTGCAGGAAGAAAATACAGCATTGCATTTAGCTGCTAAAAGTGGACATCTCTCTGTGCTGCAGAAGATTATAGATGTTGGAGTGGACCTTGATGAAAAGAACTTAGTAAGTACATTTAAATTAAATGAAAACCACATCAGTTTCGCCCTTTCCCTCCCTAGAAATACTCTCCTGCCACAGTCATCAGCCTGAATAGTCGGTATTGACAGGAGAGGTTTAGAAAACAGCTGATTTTATCTAAAGTGCACGTGTATAAATGCAGGTCACACTTGCAGAGTATCAGTGAAAGGCAACATCCTTCTTGGACCAACATCCAGTTCTAAAGTGTTGCCTTTTCTTCCTGCTGTATCTGCTGCCCTACCGTATCACTCCATTTAATCTGCCTTTTGCCGCCCTGACCCTTGTACATTCAAGTGCCTAAATGGTTATTGAGTGTATTTTAAACTAAACTTCACTATGCTTTATAGTATTGACTTAGTCACCAAACATATGGACTTTCTGTTTGAGATCTCGCTTTGATAGACCTGCTTTGGAAAATTCTGTGGCTGGAACGTAGTTAATGATTTAGATAGCAAATATTGGCTGAGTAACGCTGTTATTTATTCCAGGGCACACTCCCAATTAGGTTTATCAGCAATTTTTTTAAACTTATTTGGTTACTGTCTTTGAAAAGTGTATTTGATTGTGATTAAGATCTGAAAGAAAAGGGAAACCACCTTCTGCGGTAACTTGGGTAGCATTTGTTTTCCCTCAGATGAGCTGCCCTTTGTGCAAACAGCAGTAATAAAACCAGATAGGAATTCTGCTTGTTTCTTGTGAAGAAATGAGCTGCAGCCCTCAGAAGGGAGAACCAGTGGTTGAGGGCCGTGGGCTTCCAGTTCTGACCCTCTTTCTGGGCTGCTCCAGGAAAATGGTTTGTCTTCATTGTCCACGTGAAATCCTTTTTTGTTTGCTAATGGGCTGAAGGGGAGAAAAGATGATGAACATGATGTCTGTTTTGTGGCGCATGGGCCAGCTGTTTCCAGTGGCAGAAGGACAGAGCAGTACTCTGATATGTCGGTGGCAGATAAGTGTGTCCTTTATTTTCCTAACAATCACCCTGGCCCTCAGAATTGGTATTTTAACATCATCTCATGGATTCAGAAGACGGGGTAGAGGCTTGCTTGTTCCGCTGCTCTGGCTTGGCCTTGTCTACAGAAATGCTGCTTGTCTCCTTTTTGCCTTGTCCAGGAAGGATTTACAGCTCTGCACCTGGCTGCTGAGGGGGGTCACAGTGACTGTGTGAAGCTGCTCTTGGAAGCAGGCGCCGATGTCAATGCCCAAACCCAGGTGAGCTCTGTGGAAGTGATTCCATTTCCAGACGCTGCTTTGTGGCTTTTTGCCCAGACCTGTGGCCTCCCAGGGATGGCTCCCGTTATCAGGTGAGGCCATGTGGAGCCCAGCGCTTCAGAAACAGCGCAGGGAGTCCAGAGGACAGGGCACGTGTCTTTGTACAAAGAGGCGGGTGAAGCTGCCCTGGGACCGGTTTGGCTGTGGAGACAATCTCTATGAATTTGTCGGTATGGGGGCATGGGGCCCTCCCAGGAGGGAAGCAGGGAGATCTCTGTGGACAGTCTGTATGAACTGCAGCTTCTGAGAAGAAACCCTGACTAATACCCGTCTCTTCTGATGTGCCTCTCAGAAGGAGATGAATTGCCTTCATTACGCAGCACTGCATGGCTATGAGGAGATAGCCAGGATCCTCGTGGATGCAGGAATCCACACAGACGCTGTTAATCATGTAAGTCCTGCTCAATGCTCTCATCGCTTACAAAAAGGCAAAGCCAGTTTGTGGAGCTGTTCAAGACCACAAAGCAACTCGGCAAGGAGCAGTGTTGCTGTGGGGTCTGTGCTTATGGGGCGGTATCCCCAGTCCGCCCCGAGTCCAGGCTGGCAGCTGTCTTAGAATAAGACGCTGGGCACTGCATGGCCTTTTCAGTGCCGTGAGCTAAGCTTTTCCTAAGCGCAGGGTCTTCTTTCCGCAGCAAAACGCATCAGCGATACACATTGCGGTACTGCAGAACTTCCCAGCCATGGTGAAGCTCTTGATCGACGCGGAGTGTGACCTTGACATTCCAGATAATGTAAGACTGCAGCTCCTGTTTTTTGTCTTTGAAATGTGAACCCGTTTCATGGGGGATTTGGTCACCTTGGGGACAGGATTAAGGAGGAGTGCTTTAAAATGGGGAAAGCCTGGAAGCGCAGCTTAGGAAACATGAAACCTGTGAAATGATTCTGACTGTTGCAGTGAGGTAATTGCTTGATGGGCTCTGCCACGTCCCTGGGACCTGTGCGCAGAGACATTGCTTAGTCAGACTCTTTGCTCCCTGTTGGAAGCAGGGGGGAGAAAGTTCAGCCTGGAAAATATTCTGCAAAATGGGGGGGGGGGGGGGGGAGCTGAGAATGGGAGACAAACCTGGAGGTAGCTGGTTGTCTCACCAAATTGTAATTTTGTGAATGAGGGGCTTTGCTAACAAATGTGTAATTTTTTGTAATGTTTTGGTTAATGTTCATTCTTACAGTGATGTTCTCTCCTGATGACACCATAGAATTGCCACATTTCATATTTGATTTTAGTTGTTTCCATTAAACAATCCCAAGGTGCATACAGTTTACAGCGCATACACATTAACCTGGCCCTGTGTCCCAGGAACAAAGAATTGGCAAAGGTCCTTTCCTCCCCTGGCCAAACTATCTGCCTACAGAAATTGTTTAAATAACAGGAAATAATATAGCCCTATAAATGGCCCTAGGGAGCTTTATGGAACTGAAGAGGTTCCTTCTTTAGACTGAAATATTATCAAGGAGGCTTCCTAGCGCTGGTGCTGGGACAGACCAGTTCTGCTCAGCCTAGGAACCCAACTCCGGTTTGAGGTAGGAAGGTGTTTGGCCCTCACTTTAAAAAGGGGTAGAGGGCAAAGGAGGGCAGAGCTGACAGCGTTCGTACAGCACTTCCTCCTGGTGTTGTTCTGTCCTCTCCTTCCAGCCTCGCACTTGTCCTTCTCTGAAATTTAGTCCTTTCACCCCCCTTCTGCAGAGGCAGCAGACCTCACTCCACATCGCTGCGGAGCACGGCAGGCAGGACATTGCCGAGATGATTCTCATTGCAGGAGTTAATCTGAAGCTAACAGACAAGGTAAATGTCTCTGCGGGTTGACTAGATTCTGTGGGGGTACGGAGGGAAAATATGCGTGGTCTTTGCCGCTGTTTTTCATAATTTTCAAGGAAGGCTAGTAATAATATTAAAATCTGGATATTTCCAGGGATAAGGCCTTGAAACACTGCAGAGCAGGTTATTTTCATGTGTTTCCCGGGAAAGAAGCGACTGGTTCTTAGGAAGGTAGAAAACAGTTCACACAATAAGCAAACTTTTTCTTCTCAGAGTTGTTCTAGTTCCTTCTACTTTTACTTGTGCTATCATGCACATTAATATCAAAGCTCTTCTTGAATAATGTTAAATAATATACCTCAAGAATTACAGCACACGTTTTAATAGGTTAAAAGTTGGTTGGTATAGATCTGGCACTGATGTCCAGGGCTTTTGCCCTCTAATTAAATCAGTAAAAGGAATTCCAGAGGAATCAGGCAAGTTGTGTGCAGCCTGAAAGCGTGGTATGTGCCCAGAAAACACTGAAGGGGGCTTGGCCAGAGATTAAAATAGTGTCTGCCCTTCGCAGTGGGTTAAAGCACACACAGACTCGAAGCCACCTGGCTGAAACGGCCTTCAGCCGCAGTGAATGTTTGCCACCTTCCAGCAGTCTGTGGCACCACAGCGAGACTCAGCGCAGGAAACACGTTCACACTTTTCTGTGTGAAACTGGGTTTCTGCTCACATCTGAGGCTAGAACCGTTCTCACTGGCATGCCTGATGGCTGGGCTGGCTCACTCTCCTTCATGCAACTTTCAAATCTTATTCCTTTCTGCTATTTGCTTTTAGAGATACGTACAAATCCCCCTGCCCAATCCAAAATCATGTTCATGTAAGGAGCGTAGTTACATTTTCATAGTCCCATCAGCCTGTGCTTCTCCTAGGAGACCGTTTCTAATCACGCGTATGTGGAGCCTATAAAATTAATGAGGTTGTATAAATCAGTTCCATGTGTCAGCAAATCTGCTGTGCAAAAGGCTATAAAATGCCGTGGATCGTCGTGCTGAGCTGGTCCTTGGAGGGCCGCACCCGTGTTGCTGGGAGCCTGAAAGCACCCTGCCATCCGCTGTGGGTTACGGGATGCGTTCCCAACCGCTCCTGCCAAACGGGCAGATCCCCTGTGGCAAGGGGGATGCTGCAGAGCCGAGAAAATGGCTCCCCACGCCCTGCACGCAGTAGCTGGAAGCTAGCTCACGTCCGAGGTGGTTACAGGCCTTTCGTCCCGGCTGGGTGCGTTGCTGAGCAGGCCATGCTGCCTGCTACTACGGACCGCTGGCTGGGCATGGAGATCGTACCTCCTGAGCGTGCAAGGTCTTTTCCAGCTCACTTTTCCCCTTCTAATTTCAGCAAGGGAAAACATCTCTGGATGTCGCCGCCCGAGGCAATCACATCAACTTGGCGGACATGATTATCAAAGCCGATCGGTTTTACAAATGGGAAAAGGTGAGCAGCTTTTACACCACCAGCCCCTGCACTTTCCAGGGCAGATGTAGCTTTATCCTCTCTGTTGAAACTCCACATTACCCGCTGTCAAAAGGAAAAGAAATACAGGGCGTCCCGTGACAGCCTGACCTCTACTTTCATCACTTCACTTAAGAAAAACAAAAGTCCTCACCATGCCAACAACATCTACTTAAGGCTTCCCTTATTTAAAAACGCCTCTGTTGTTAAAAACCCCAGGCTGCCCTGAAGGGAACAGGGGTTTTCAGAGATTCTTTGGCTGCTGTTCCCAAAGCCCTGTAGAAGGGAGTGGGGTAGCATTAGTTCCTTTTCCCAGAAGGAGAGACGGAAGCACTCGGCAGGAAAATGCTTGGCCCGAGGCCACCAAATGGGATGCGGGGAGTTTTTCAACAGTGGAAGGGGGATGCCTCTTGCAAACAGAGCGATCAGTTCTTGTTGGAGTCGTACAACCCACTTCCCTCTCAAACTTCCCCACAGCCGGGGCTGTTCCTCCTGTGCTTCCCGGGGTGGCCCAGCAGCCTCTCCCCTCCCGTGGCCCCCTGCGCAAGGCGCAGCTGCTCAGCCCCAGTCCTACCCCAAGCCCAAAAAGCAATCCGAGCAGAGGGCATGCTGAAAGAACAGCCAAACGCCACATCCCTTGCGTCTTCAAGACTCTGGGCATCCTTCCATACCAGGAAAGCCGGCGCTCTAGCGGGGAAAGAAAAGGAGGGCATACGCCTGTGGCTGAGGCGCAGCTTCAGGAGTAATGCGGTGTGTATCGGGCCCTCGCCTGGGCTTCCCGCGCAGCCCTGAGGGAAGTCGTTTAGCCTCTTTGCAGTCTGGCACGTAAAGGGGGCTGAGCAGCTGCGCCTGCGTTGCAGGGGAGCAAGGAGATTTAATTAAACGATTCTGCATACAAGCCCCAGATAAAAGGCACTGGAGAAATGCAAATTGCGATCCGCATGGGCTTCCACAGCAAAGCTGCTATTAACAGTATTTGTTAACGTGCATGATTAGACCAGAGTGAAACAAGAGAATAAAAAAAAAAGTCATGTGCTGTGCCAGAATGAACTCCCAGCGACCTGCAGAGCTGAGGGTGCAGGAGGCTGCAGAGGGACAGGTCCATCTGCAGCATCCCAACCGAAACCCCGGTCCCGCCTTTGCAGGACAACCTGAACAGCGACTCCGACTCCTGGCTGGCAAAGCACTTGAGCTTTAAGCAAGATCACAGGCTGGAAACGCAGCACATTCGCTCGGTAATGTGGAGATTGGCTACCAAGTACCTCAAACCCGGTGAATGGAAGAAGCTGGCGCACTACTGGAAATTCACTGATGCCCACATCAGGGCCATTGAGCAACAATGGACAGGTATAAAACACCGCCCGGGTGTTTTCCTTCCTTCCCTTGGGCTGTGTTTCTAGGAGATCAGTCTGCAGTAATAGCAAAGCGGGAAGAAAACCACCTGGCTTATTTAAAACAACCAAAAGATTAGGTTAAAAATCCTGGTTTTAATGAATGTGGAGTTACCTACACCCTGGAATTTGTCTAGGAGTAAAGCACCCAAGCAGGGGGTTAGCGGCCCGTTGCTCGCACCGAGGCACTTGCCAGACCCGTGCGTTCTTGCTACACTTCTTGTTCTGTAGGACAGAAGAAACTTGCTGGGTCTGGTTTATTTTTTCTTTTAAGGAACTGAACCAAGAAGGCAGTGAAGTCCCATTTAGAATTTAAGAGCTACGTTAGCGGAAGCAGGTTCCGAGTTTCAGAAACAGATCCCCTCTGGTTCGGTTACTGTAAGGACTCCTGTAGTTGGCAGGACGCGAGCAAGGGGCTAAGCTATGCTCTGAAGGCAGAAATTCTGTATTGCCCTGAAAGGTTGTCTGACAAGCCCAAGCTCATCCGTGGCCCACTCCGTTCAGTTTGGCGTTAATCTAGCAATCACGCCACAACTAGGAATTACGCTAAACTGTACTTTAGAGCATCCTAGTAAAATCCAGAGAGGAGGGAGGGGTGTCCGAACCCGCCAGTTCAGAAATCCGCCCCGGTCAGGGCTGCGCACTGTGAAGCGCAGGATTTCAGCTGTGGTTTGATCTTGCCAGGCACTAAAAGCTACAGGGAGCACGGCCACAGAATGTTGCTTATCTGGCTCCACGGCGTGATCGCGGCAGGAGAAAATCCAATCAAGGGATTGTACGAAGGCCTCGTGGGGATCGGAAGAAGAGATTTAGCAGGTAATGCTTTTGTCTTCCTTCAAATAACACACACCGAGCACAACAGAGAGAACTTCACTGAAGCCAATTCACACAAGCTGGAAGCCTGCCCTGCCCCCTGACTACCATTTCTTTCTCTTCCTTTGATAAATTAAGCCATCCTGCCACGGCTTTATGCTTTCCGCGCAGCAGAGCGTTCTCTCTTCTTTTACAGAAAGCATTCGGAAAAAAGCAAACGCGGACTCTGCCTCTCCACGGAAGTGCGTAGCGATGTAACAGCGGGAGGGCAGCGGTGGTTCCTTCAGCTGAGGCATCCCCGGCTCATCTTGGAGCTGCCGGAGAAACTCTTGCTCTGCTACCGAGCAGAAGGCAGCTGCAACTTAAGGGCTTCTTGTCATGAAAAGCTGGCATCGCTGCCGCTTCCTTCTTGGGCCGAAACGGCCAACGCTAACGGTCTCAAACGCCTCTACGCAGAAGGGAGATTTTTATCAGCGATTGCGCGTGGTCTGGGTACTGCAGTAAGAGTCCGGTGAGCGAGCCTCGCTTGTCGTACTGCGAGTATCGGGAAAGACGACGCTATTTCACTGTAACTTGTTTTCATCACATTTTTATATAGAAATTTTTAATTGTCAATTTTTTAAGTTATTGAGGGGAAAGCCTTTGTTTTCAGAAATGTTCTTTACTTCCCTTTTTGGGGCAGGAGGTTTGTCTATCGCTTGTGTCTTAGACGTGTTCCTAACTTCCCTATTAGGGTGGGAATTTAAGAAGAAAGGTCAAGGCCACCACTTGGTCCTTTTGGAACCTTAAGGGTCGGGATCGTTTATGTTTCGACTCCTCACATTAACGTATACCGTTTATAAATCAATCAGGGAGCTGCTTTAATCCCTAGGTTACAGCTTGAAAAGTGTAAGATAAGAACGGTCACCGGTTACCTACACGGCCTCTGAGGAGGAGATACAGGTTTTTAAATGCCGATTTGTCATGTAATACTTCCTATTTATTTTTTACAGTGTTTCAAGGGGAAAATAATGTCTGTCTTTCAATAAATCCAGATTTTACCCTTAAATGGCTTAGTCATTCTTCATTAAAAAGCTACCACATAATTCTTACTTAGAGCTAAACAGTGCAACCTTATCATTAAAGCTTGAGGTGAATTCAAGAAGGTGCTGGTTTTCTTAATTTCTAGAAATTAATTCATCTAGAAATTAATTTCAGAGGTGCCCGTAGAGGCAGAGCAGGACTGCGGTACGCTACACCACCGTTCTCTTGCAGGCAAAACGAGAGACGCTTGCTGAAATTGAAGTTTTATTGAAAACCGTTTTTAAACAGCAAGAAAGTTAAAAATTCAAACGCTTTATTTCCAATAGAAACAAACTAACTTACAACACAACATACAAAGCAAATAAGTGGTGGCAACGTTGGCACTTAAACATCTTTTAAATCAAATATTCAACAAAAATATATGTCAGCTTATAAGTACATGATCTGTGGCAATATATACAGCTGAGTGAAAAATATAAAAAGAAATATAGTTCTGCTTAAGAACATGATAGTGAAGACTTTGGTAGCAAAAATGTCTTTGTTTTTAAAACTCTAGTCTTCCAAGACGCTTCCTTGAATTCAAAGACTAAAAATTAAACTGACCTATCCCATGACACTGCTGGAGGTTGCTGTCCGCGGGTAGCTCACTGCCTAGTGATCCTGCTGGAATCGCACAGTGATAATCGGCTAACGCAAGGAAAAAGGCAGAGCGGGAACGGTTGATTGTACGCCAGAAGACCGCCAAACCGATTCCTCGTTTTCACCAGCGCTCCAAAACCTACTGCTCTTCTTGCTCGTTGCTGGCGTGAAGACTGATCTTCTGGACTTCCAGCTCTTCTGCGCTGACCATGGCGGGATCGATGGCTGCGTAACGGGTACCGTGGAACTGCAGTAAATGGATCTGTCGGACACAGAAAACAACACTGAAACGGGTGTAGAAGCATAAGGGTTCGGTAAAAGAGAAACATTCCTTCTGAGTAAATTTTGTGAGGGTGAAATCATGGCTCTGGAGTACGAGAGTTCAGAGAGGACAGAGGAAACAGGCAGCAGACAGACCCCCAAATCCAGCCCTCCACGAACGCGGCTGCTCCCAGCCCTGCCCTTCTGTGTCAGTGATGCGGGAGCCGGAGCCAAGAGAGCTCAGGCGGGTTAAGAAACGAGAGCGAGCAGAGAAAAGGAGCCCCCAGCGCCGTTTCAGCGGGACGCATTAGCAGATGGGGCTGGCACGCCGAGACTCACTTGAATGTATAGGTTGACCTCAGCGCTCCTGCAGAGATACGGGAAGTTGCCTCCTGTTTTGAGATGAGCTCTTCTGGCATTGGGATAAAGCTTATACATTTCTTCTTTTGCTTCAGTCGAAAGTGCGCTTTGGTCAAACACCTACGTAACAAGTCACAGCAGTTAGTTCTAAATCTAATCAGATTTTGCTTATTAAATCAGACTGGATGCATGTTGCTCCTAGAAGCAATTCTCAGCTTCTCGGTGGAAGAATGTTAAAGAAACAGAAAACAAGCAGACACGTGAGGCGCTGACAGCCAGAAAGCCGGCGCTGTGATACGTCAACACGTCTGTCTTATTGCACAGAATATCCCATTCGTAATTTGACACAGAAGAGTCACGGTGTCGCCCCGTCAGTAGAAGGCTTATGTAAAGATGAAGTTAGACGCTGCAAATATTTATTAAGTTGCTAACAGAATATCCGGGCCCCACCTGCCAAGGGCAGGAAACAGTCTTTAAAAAAACAAAAAGGATTAGGCGGAGATTAACTTACATCCATAATGGTTACAGGGATGTCTCGGATTTTATGAGGTTCCACATAGGAGTTCTGGCAGTTGAGGGTAAGTCTCGAAGCGAGCTCGCTCTGGCCCAGACTCTCCAGCTTTCCAGTAGAGAGAAACACTGATTAACAACATATTTCACCGCGGGAAGTTAATGCAATATTAACAGTACAGCCAAAGAGAAGTTAGTTTTAAAGGGAAACGTGATTGCACTTCAGACGAAGGTTACAGTTCCAACTTAGTATCTCTCTGTGGGAGACAAACGCTTAAAACATGTGCCGTTAGTGGCTCCAAACAGGACCGGCAGGCAGGCGGTCACAGCACCACTTACACTGCTGGGGCTGGGACACTCAACACCTCCTAAGGTTCCGTTCCTTAACCCTCCCTTCTGGGTAAGTAAATGAAGAAAGCAGCAGGAACACCCCAACCTCCCGCTAATAAATCTACAGAGATTGGCGTCACAGCCCCGGGAGTACGCAGCTACCTACCCTGTCCACCATGAAATCGATCCCATCCGCCATTTCAGGATCTAGAGGACCAGACGCAAAATTCCCAAGGACAATTTTTTTCAGCATAAAAGCAGGCATCAGCCAAAAGCTAAAACAGAAACAAGATGTGACAATCTTCAAGCACCTGGGACTCCAACGTTAAGATGCTTTGTTGTAAGCACGCCCTTTCCTTGCCTGGACTTTGTGCTTTAACTTCAAATGAAATCCTGAAGCAGCTTCAGGAGCACAGAGATGGAAAACCTCGCAGCTAGGTGCTTGAAATGCTCTGGGAAGCTGTTAAGTCTTGCACTGCAAAAGTGCATTTTAAACGTGGGGAATAACACTCTTCTGACTAAACAGCTTTGCTAGAAAACAGGCAGAGTTCTTAAATCTGACGGCACGTCCACAGAGGATGACAGGACGACTCGTCCGTCCAATTCCACGCTCCCAATTGCAAAAATTTCAATTTTCCTTGTGGCTTTAAGAGTCCCAAGCATTCCACCCCGCACCTCCCTCGCCCAGGTGGAAGCAGGTTAGACACATGTCCAACCAGATCAGCGTGACATTTCATTGCAAAAAAAATGCTACGCATCTGAGCCCTTGTCTCAGTCTTCCTTACCTGTTTGCTGTCCATGTCTGATTGAAGATAGAAGTGTCACTAAAGGAATTACACAGGATGAGAGATTGAACTCTGGGAGATTTGTGTGTGTATTCAGCAAATTTTTGAGCCAGAAAGCCTCCCAGAGAAGCTCCAAAAAGGTGAACCTAATTCAAGGAAAAAAGAAAAAACCCTAGATCATGTTACGCTTGTGAAATAAGTGACCTGTAAGCACAACAGTTCATTACAAAAATAAGTCATTTAAGTTTTACCCTCACAACCCGTTTTTTAAAAGAATCAAACTTCTCTGCTCAGCCTCTGGTTTATGTGTGATATGAATGTGATAAATACTGAAAAAAGGAAGCGTTCCAGATCCCAGGTCAAATTTCTGTTTGCTCCTGAAGGTTAAGAAAAAAACAAACATCTTACTTTGTCTTCACTAGCTATTCCAATCCAAGATACTTTATTGTGGTACTCTGTACCACGAGTTAGGAAGGATAACTTCCGCAGGATCTGATGAAAAACTAGTTAACCAACCCACTTTAATAGGCCTAGAACAGCCATTGGATTTAGGCCAAGTATGACAATTTTCAAGGGTATTCACCTTCCAAAATAAACTTGTTTCAAAAGTAAAATTGCAACACAGCCTCTTTATTTATAGGCTACGTTTCTGTGTCCTATTTTATACGCTTGCTCTTAGATGAGACTCTTTCAACCATTAGGTTTTTACTGCGACTATACCTCCGTTTCCCCATCTCCGAGCACTCACTTTATCCAGCTGAAGGTGGTCTAACAGTTTTCTGAATCCGTCGCAGAACTCGAGGTGATCCCAGTACACCGGATACTGCAACTAAAATAAGATGAAGTTAGAAAAAGCCGGTCTCTGATCAGTCCCTGTCAGCTGCCCGCTTGCAAGCCCTACCAATTCTCCCACCAAAGGTTTCAAGATAGCGACCTGCCTCTCCTGTCTCATCAGGCTCCTCGGCAAGGTCCCTACAGCCAGAGAGTGTGACCACCTCCCCCTCGCTTGCACAAAAATACCCAACTGCCAGTACCGCAGAGCGAGTTTGTTGGGGAAAGTGCAGCATTGCTTCATTCTGTAAGCAGCGGGAGGAGAGGCTGGAATGATTCCTCAGCAATTTTGTAGCAGGTAAATTTGGCAGGTACAGGAATCATTAACTGCTGCAAGAGATACAGCAGTCCTCCCACGGCCATACTGTTTAGCAGGAATATTGTTGTGCAAATCAACCGTTTCGGTTCAGCTCAGGAGCCGAGAAGCGACAAAAGAGCGTGCTGTTGGGATTCTAAGGAGTGACTTAGCATTTGCAGCTGTGCAGGCTAAGAACCAGGTTATCCACCATCCCTACATCGACACCCTGAACTAGCCCCTGCGCTTGCCTCGTGGCTAACAAAGGTCCAGCTGGAGGCAAAGATGGCTGGCGTCCAGGGCACACAAGGGAGAAAACAGACCGAGAAGTTAATGACGTGTATGCACGAGGCTTTGGGTAAACGCTGCCATAAACATACAGCAGATTTCAGCCTGGATCTGCACGCTACGTACTCTGGAGTACAACTCAGGCTTTTATGGATTCTCCTTAGTCAACACTAAGAAGTTCACCTTCATTATCCATCCTCGGATTAGAGCAACAAGCG
This sequence comes from Platalea leucorodia, assembly GCF_965183815.1. Lineage (NCBI taxonomy): Eukaryota > Metazoa > Chordata > Aves > Pelecaniformes > Threskiornithidae > Platalea > Platalea leucorodia. The sequence goes on from NC_138831.1 coordinate 48,454,145, forward strand.
CAAGTACGTTAACTTTGACCCAGGACTGAGAACACTCACAGCGATAACTCTGTAGCCCCATCCAGTCAGCGCCAAAATTTGCTGGAAAAACACATCTGCAGTTCCGCTTACAGGGGGGAGAAATATGAGCGGGCACCGGATGCTCCTAGGTCCTGCGTCATACAGCGACCAGACTTTACTGTCGTCATCGTCTACTATTATCTGGAAAAAGAGAGGCACGGGGGGGAGAAGAAACACACAAGACAAATGAGGTTCTTCAGCCAGCTTCCACGATTGCTTCTACAAAATTTCCGTCATCTAGTAAATATTATAACACTCAAGACCCCTTCGAACAAGGCCATCTTTTACTCTTCTTCACAATAGCTTTCTTCTCTAAGGCTGTTTATTAACTGGAATTATAATCTTTGTGTGACTACTGCTGGAAACAGAACTGCGGCCATGCACTGTCAGACCAAACGCCTCGCACGTCCTGATGTAAGCCGGATAACGAACGCCGCGCCGAGTCAGCGGCAGCGCGATACACGGTGTCGTACGGGAGCTCATCCTTCTGCAGACAACTGGAGACCAGCGCAAGTGCTGAAAGCAGCGAATGATGGTGGTTTTACAGCGACAGACTGCACTTCAGAAATTACACCCAGGAAAAAACATCTCTCTTCCTGTCTGGGGAAGTGCTGTTAGCTAAAGTTTGCAATGCTTTGCTCTGGATTTCAACTCGGAGGGCCTGAGTCAGAACGATGGTACCTCTGGATCTGAAAATTCATACAGAAATAAATCACGGGAACAGCAAGATCAGGTTTATGCAATGCTTCACGTGCAGAAAAATATGCTTGGGAAAGGAGCCACCGTGCCACGGCCCAGGAGAAACCCAGGAGGTCAGTTCAAGGTACAAGAGCAACAGCTGTAGGCTGGAAGAGCCAGCACTGCCCCAGAAGGCAGCTTTTTAAACGACCATCTACGTTTGCATTCACTGGACAAAAGATGTTACAGGTCTGGATACACACAAGCCTTCTGAATTAAGCTGCTAACACCACAAATTATTGATCTGAAACAGTTCCAGCCCGCTGCCAGAAACGGAGACGCACACAACGCCCAAAGCAGCACTGCAAAGCTGCCCTGGAAAGAAAAACGCTTCCATCATCTGGCAGCATCTCAGGAGCATCTGGAGTGCCTAGGACACGCGGCTGGCTGAAACGGATTATTCACACGTGAGCTGCTCTCCTTAATGAGCAGTTTCTCATACAGTGCCCATCTCGGGGCAGAAGTCCTAGCACAATTCGTATCTTTAAAGGTCCAGGAATTAGATAAAGGTCTTTTCTAGCAGTGCTGGAGCCTGACTTGTTTTTACAGGGCCTGTTCTACCAGCAAACTGTTGTGTATATTTAGGATGCACTTTCAACCCTCCACAACCCAGCAAAAGTGTGCAGCTCCTACCAGATCAGCAAGCACAAACCTCTGCGGAAAGCCTGCGTTGCACAGCGGGAATTCATCTCCTTTCTACCAAGATTTTGTAGCTTTTTGAACAGTAATATACAAGCACAATTCGCTTTTCCATCACTGCAGTTAAGCTTCTCAGGGAATCGGAGAACAGCGTATCACAAATCAGATTTGCTTGACTAACAAATCTGCCTGTAATAAAGCCAGTATTTCAGGCTCTGGGAGCATGTGAGAGACCACATGATACTGTTGTTTTGTAAAGTCTTTACAAAAAAAAAAAAAAGATTGCATACCAGAGCTTCCAGACCATTTAAAAAACAAACCTTGTACAAAAGCCCTCCCAGCCCCCCCCAAAACAACCCTTTGCCCCCAGCTCAAGAGCTCCTGGCCTCGCTGTTCTCCGCTGTTATTCCATCAGTAACGTTGGATCCGTTCAGGGTAGCTGTTGGTGGCTACTACAAAGTTTACCTTTAGGAATATTTCCAAAGGTGAAGCACGTTCCTTGAAATCAGAAAACCAAAGTTATTTCATGTGAAGGGAACTGAGGCTGAGCGATAATGTTTCTCTCCTCGAGCCCAGACGATGAATCAATGGGTTTAGACAATTCTATTTGATTTCTAGCCACATACCGGATAGTTTAACTCCAGCTCCCGAACAAGGCTAAGCGCCGCAGAGGCGGACAGCAGCGTGTTTGGTGGCAGAACTTCCCCCTGGAGGTTAGCAGAGCCAGGCTGCCCTCTCCTTGAAGGCTTTTAGGAAGGACTTCTCTAAGACAGCAAGCGGTGTGTGCAAATGGATTCTCGCAGGCAAAGCTAAAGACTTAGTTTAAAGATGTTATTTTCTGGGCTGTGCTTCCTATAGCTGACAAGAGCAGGAAGGGCGATGGAGCTGTGCACTTCCCGCTCCTGGCAGGAGGAACATCTCAGCCCGTTTTCAAACAGCTCTGGCTCCGCTTCCTTATGTCGATCTGACAGCAGTAACGTGTACTTACCAGCAGTAATGGTCAGTCATTGCTCCCTCCGTACTGCGTGTGCTTTGCTTTGCAAACATACCCCCACTTTTGGGGGGATAATGCAAGCAAATGTAGCCCTAAAGACTGCTTCAGAGATTAATGACATCTTCAAATTGTGCTTTTTTTTTTTTAATTCTCTCTCCAGAAACCACGACTAGTTAGTTTATTTCTACCTTCTTCATACCCCACATTCATCACTGTGGCATCCCATTTACTTTTGAGTAGACTGCATCACTTGAGGGTCAGGTATTCCCTAGGCTGAAGGCCACCAGGTCACCAGCAGCTTCAGTTTACGTGTCCCCATTTACGAAATCCTGCGTAGTCAGCAGCAGCTGAGGGCAGTGGCCCCTGGCAGCGAGCTGCAGCGTCACACTGTCCCCACAGCAGCAGCAACGCGTTCTGTTGTAACCACAACCTCCAGCTCCTTTCATTTACCATACTGCATCCCATAAAGCAGCGCCTCAGAGCACCCACGTGTCTTTCCGCTGAAATACTGCCTCGGGGCTTTGCTGACCCAGTCAGGCACTGCCTGGAGGCAACAGCGTGGCACAAATAGACCCAGCAGATCTGGTACTGGCCAGAAATGGAAGAAGCTGGACAGCCAGAGCACACATCATCAACAGCAATGGATTTTTCTTATTTACTGAAGACACAAACTGGCAAAAATGAATGAGAAACCCCAAATGAAAAATCCTACAGCCCTTCCATAAAGGTAATTTCTTAGAGAAAGCCACACACCACTCAGTGGAAATAATGCTAGGCACATTTCAGCGTTGTTCCTTAGGTTTGGGGACACAGTCTCTTTTGAGTGGCCCAACTGCAACCAACTTGCTGTTGAAAAAGGTAATGCTACTCCTGCCTCTGCTGCCAGCACCATCCCCGGGCTCCTGCAGCCCACACAGCCATCCAGATTAGGGAACTGAACCAGCTGGAAGTCAGCATAAAAACAAGCTATAAAACACTCCTGAGCCAGACAGGTCACTGACTCCGCTCAGCTTGTATGGTTACATGAGAGACTGTGCTTGCAGGAGCAGCAGAGTCCTTCACTCTGGCGGGAGCCTGGGCTGCTGCTGCAGGTTAGTCTGTAACCACAGCCCCGGCAAGCCTCATCGGCAAAGGTAGGTGCGAGAGCTAGTCCAGGTCAGGAGCTATGTACTAGCACTGCACTCTGTGCCCTCTGCCGCTCGGCATATAGAGAGCAGAAGTTGGAGCACCGCACACCTCAAACACTCTCCCGTGGTTCAGTGAAGGGAAGTGGAGAAATCCAAGCGAGAGGAGAAAGTGGTCAGACAGTGTGGTTAAGCAGAAGACATCTAAAGGACATGCAGCAGAAGAAACCATTTGGCTTTTTCCACCGTGGTTAAGGCATCCTTCCACTCTCAGGAACTCCGCGTGCAGCCCGACTGCCGAGAAGTTGCCTTTAGAGGCTGCGCTTCAGCCTGCGGCTGACGGGTAGGAACGGCGGAGGTGGCTCTGGCGGCTCTGTGAGAGGGCACGCACACGGTCCCCAGCACACGCCGTTTCCTCGGACTCTCCTCCTCAGGCCTGGCTGGCATCAGGACGCCAGGTACTGCTGCTGCGGCTCACAACTGCAAGCCTCTGCTCCCCACCACCGCACGCGGAAGCGACCTCTGAGAAGCACGTGAAAATTAAGAGCATGCTTTCGTGCACTCATATGACGCGTGGGACAACAGTTCAGGAGATAAGCCAGGTCGCTAGCACAGCCACAACCGTTCTGCATTAACCAAACAGCTGTGTCTCCCCCACTACAAAGCAAGAGGAGACATTTCACCCACAAGGCGATTACAGTTGTACGTACCTTTTTAAGAGGAACTGTGCTTCTGAACCAGTTATAGTCAGGAGAGACTTTAATCTCTCCCATGATGTTTAGAAAAAACTCAGTTTAGGTCAGCCTGAAAAAAAAAAGAGAGACAAAGTTAGAAATCAATACAACAGCTTTACCGTAGGCAGCATGCAAAAGCCGTGCTGCGTACATAAAGCATTTGCAGGGTGAGTTTGCTCTTATCTGTTGATTGTACTCCCTCCAGCTCACGCCAAGTTTATTTATCCTCAGTTTTCATCACAAACCATTTAATTATTCTCCCAAGAGGCCGTCACCTGACTGCCTTACTGTACCGGCCCAATTACGAAATGATGATGCTTTTGTAACCGCATTCCCAGGTAACAGTTGTAGCGAAAGACAACTGTGTTGCAGGCTCTAAGTGGCTTAAAAAGCTAAAGCACGTTTTCGGTTTGTTTTTCATTTATAAAGCACTCCAAACTTATATCTAATAAATATTCATACGATTCACTCAGCAGTTCAGACAATAGACGTACATTATTTCATGAACCTACTGCCAAAGCATTCAGACCACGTTCTGCCATCTCAGTATAACTGACCCGTAGGAGTCCCAAAGCGCATCGGGAACATCAGCTGATCTGAGGCTTAATTTACAGAAGAGCCCTGAAGTTTCAATTCTACCCACACAGAAGCTGACTCCTGTCAGGAGTTACCAACAAAGGTATCTTTGAAGCACACCAATTAATACAGAACAAATTGATTCAGAGTTGGGGCCACACAGGAATGCCACTAATTCACTCTGAAGTCAGAATGTCCTAGGGGACATAATGAAAGTGTCTTACAATACTCCATTAATTTGTAACAAACACTTCTCATAACAAACAAACTTCTAGATTTAACTTTTTTTAAAGCAGCGAGAGACCATTAGCTTCCATTTATACAACAGATGGCATCAAACAGTTTGAAGCTTGCAGACTCAATAGCTTTACCCTGAAAGCCAACTGCCTCAGGAGATTATTTTCAGGCATTCACACACAGCACTGAGCACAATAAAACAAAGCAACTTTTGCTCTTGTTACTTAATAGTTGCCAAGTATAAATGAATAGGTTTTGTTTCTTAATTCTTCATAAAATAAGACCTTGGTACGTTCTGTGAGTCACTCCAATTCATTTCTCCTTGCAGAAAAGCTGCCGGTGTGCAGGTTTAACTAGTTTATTGGATTACAGCTGGATTAACAGTTATTTACAATTTCTTCATCTTTCAGTCTTCATTGCTATTTTTCAAGTACAGAAAACAGGGATTTTAAAAGGGAAAGTACTTTCTAAATTGCAATACAACACACATTTTCCACAGAGCCGGCGATACACCTGTCATGTCTAGCGAGGGTGTCAGAGGTAGGAAATTCAGCTGCATGGCCATTGTTTCAATGTTGCATGGCTCCGTTTTAGTGCTTTGATCAGCTATTCTGCTCCTTGTCATAGTCTGGCAGCAGGCTGAATTACAGCAGAGGTAAAAAAAAATATCTATTCCAACAACCTGCAAGGCACAAAGATGCATTACTGGACTAAGGGGGACAGCCGGTCATTAGGGAAAGCAAACAGCAGCTCAGACTACTAATTCCTTTCCATAACCACACATCAACTCGTTTTTGAAAAGCTATTCAGCAACGACGGCATGACAAAATTATGGCAGAAATAAATTACAGCAAATGCCTTAAAACACCACATTCTCTTTGGGTATCACATTACCCCAGGGCCAAGAAGCAGAAGTCATGGTCAGGGCCTCGCTACACTGGGCACTGCACGAACACAGAGGCACAGGAGAGGAAGACTCTCTGCTAATAATTCTGGTTGCCATAAAGGGTGGGCAACCTCGCCCTGCTGTGATCACTTCCCTTTTTCTGCCACCTCAGTCTTTCAGCACCGTTAAGCTAATTGTCGGGCTGGCACATCACTTGGGAGCGCAAAGCTGTCCGTCATTAGACTAGGTAAGGAACGGGCACGACGCAGATGAACTCGTCCTGTCAGCGTACCTCAGCTCGCACCAGAGCGGGTTAAGAGCCCATCTGAAGCCTAAATTCTGAGCTTCCCAGTTCACCTGTTACCACTGGTGGAAGCAAACCACTGGTCACCAGGACCTGAGCTGATTTCCCCCAGCTCCTTTCTTGTAAAGGACCCCCACTCCTAAGGATGGTCCCTCTTTTAAAGCAAGAGTAAACAGTTTTGATTATAGAAGTTTTTGCTGAAGTCGATGTCCTATTACTGAAATACTTTTTTTCCTTGGCACAGAAACGCAGCATTACATCTGCACACACAAATATTCCTGTCAACAATGACTATGTGCTCTTCCAGTCACTGAAAAGCTGAACCATCAACTCGAAACAAGGAAACAGCCAGCAAAGGCAACTCAAATCACAAACAAAGAACCTGACGGTCTTCAAAACCAAGCCTCTAAAGACCCAAGTTTCATTTTCAGTAAATCTAAACAACCTGAAGAACTCTGACCTCTTAAAAATAACTCCTCTAAAGGAAGAACCACCTATGGATGTGTTCAGAGTACTTGATAATATTCACCTTTTAAGTTATTCCCGCTACACTAGTAACATTTTCCACTTGTTATCGATTTAGAAAGTCTTTGATCCTGCCACTAGAGAGAAAACCCTGCCAGAGGGGATCAGATGAGCGGCGACTCGCTCCTCTCCCCTGTGCCGTGTCTGCGTGAGCCGGGGCCACCGCGCAGCCGCTCTCCCTCTGCGCTGGCCACCCAGCGCCCACTCCCACGGGCCAAGAGACCTGAATCAGCAACACCAGCACTGGGAGCTGACGGGGGCTGCAGGCAAACGCCAGGGGATGCAGGGGAGACGCCAGGACTACGGGTGCTTTATGGACGCCAAATGCAGGCAATGGGGAAGAAGTTACGGATAACTGGGACATGGCAGCGGGCACCTTCCCCTCTTCCCCAGCACTGTTCCCACCGACCCCAGGCGCTGCTCCTTCCCCCCCTCCCCAACCACCGCCGGCTCCCCCAGCTCTGCGGGGAGAAGGGGGCAAAACCCACTCAGCACCCCCAGCCCAGCCTCTCCTCCCCGCAGCACAGGCTGAGGCGGCCCCTTCCCCTGAGAGCCCCCCCGGGAAGACGAACCCCCAGGGCAAGGCTGGGCTTTGGGCCCCCCTCTGTTCCTCCCCAGCCCGAAGCCCCTCAGGGGTCGTGATACCCCCCCCCTCCGGCCCGACGCCTCCCCACAGCCCCCCGAGCCCTCAGGCACAGCCTCGCTCACGGGTAACGCTGTCCCGGAGCCTAACAGACTCCCCGGTCTCCTCACGGCCCACCCGGCCCCTCAGCGCTTCCCCCCCCGCGACCCCGGCCCCTCAGGCTCCCCCCGGCCCCGGGCCCTGAGGCGAGGGGCGGGCCTGTCTCCACAACGAGGATCCCCCCCCCGCCCTCCCCTGTCGCTGCCGGGCCCTCACCGGCTGGGCAGGCCCCGGGGACGGCGGGACGCGGGACGGCCGCACTCCTGCTCCTCCTCCCCCGCCGCAGCCAGCGGGGGCACCCGCCGCCCGCCGCTACTTCCGGGTGCTGCGCCCGCCCCGGCCACGTGACAGCGGAGAGGAAACGCGGGCGGGGCGGAGGGCCCGCCATTGCTGCCGAGGCGGAAGTAACCGGTTCCGGCGCCATCGCTGCCGAGGCAAGGATCACGTGGCCCCGCGGCGGGGCGGTGATTGGTCGGCGGGCTGTGAGGGGCCGCGGCCGCCATTAGCGCCCCTCGGGCGGGAGCGTCTGAGGAACCGGTCGCTGCTGTTGTCGCGCCGGTTCTTCACAGAATAGGGTTTTAACCTAGGGAAAAAAGGCACGGTAGACCTCTGGGGGTGCTTTATTCCGCTCTCTGCCGGGCGCAGGCGTCACTGTGAGCTGCCGCTGCCATGCAGCGGGAGAGCGCGTTTTTTTTTTTGATACACGTGAGAAATCCCGAGTGATTTCAGTGAAAGCACCGGTGAGTGAAACGGCGTGTGTTCACGTTGGGGTCTTACTTTTAATAGAGTAGGTTTTATCCCGCTCCTTTGATCCGGGTGTTGTGCAGCGCTTGCTCGTCTCATAGGAAATCTGGATCTTTTCATCAGCTGGGTCTATTTGAACAAAGTTTGTTTTAAAAAAGCTAAATTCAAGGGTATGCAGGCCAGGTAACAAACGCGTATTCACGGCACATGTGACCGGTACCGGCTGGAGCCGCTGCCGCTCTTCCCGCCGTGCTCTCTTCAGGTGTGACCTGAACGCAAGGCAAACGCCAGAGGCCGGTGGGTCCCTGAGCCCAGCCTGCTGCTCCTGCCGAGCTCCTCAAACACCTCCTGAAAGGAAACACAGCGCTGGGTAAAGACCAGTTGGCATCGATTGGCTTTGTTTAATTGGTACGAGACAAATAGGAGCGGAAGGTGGCTTGAAAGAAACGGACCGATAGATACCTGACGGTTGCAGGTGCGTTCTCCATGAGATACTCTAAAGGATACGTTTGATTAGATAACGAATGTATTTATGCAGAGTGGTGTTCCCTGCCTGAAGATCACCCCGTGAGAGAAGCATCGTTTTCAGCTCTCTCCCAAAGTTGCTTCTTTTTGCCTACAGTTGCTCAATGCTGTCTCAGCTTGATTTTTCAAGAAAGGCTTTTTTAAAAAATTATTTCTGGGATCCAAGGGAAATATTTTTTTCTCATGAGGAAGCAGAATTAAAAGGCAGGAATCACCTGAAATAACGCGTATCGGGGAGAGTGCCTGAGGGGCTGCCGCTGCCCGGACTACATTTCCCATGATGCACCGCGGCGGGGTCGCCCCCACGCTAGGACTACATCTCCCATGGGCCCCCGCGCGGCCTCCGGGGCGGTGGCGGGCGCGGCGCCCCGCGCGTTGCCCGCTGGGAGCGGTAGTCCGCCGGGCGTGCGTGGTGACGCCAGGCGGCAGCGCGCTGCCGTCACTGAGGCGGCGCCGCGCGGGGGAGGGGGTGTTTACGGCGCGGGTGGGGCGCGCAGCTCCGCCGCCAGCGAGGCCTAGTCGGCGGCGGGGGGAGCGGGCCGCGCCGGGCCCGCGGCCGCACCATGTCCGCCTGCCACAGCTGCGCCGCCGCCGCCCGCCTCCTGGGCTCCACGCTGCCCTCCGCGCGGAGAGGTAACCGCCGTCCTCCCCTCGCCGTCACCCGGCCCGACGCCGCTCCCCGGCGGGGCCGGGCCCTCCCTCCCGGGGGCCCTGACGGGGCCGGGCCGCGGCGGCCCATTCCGCTCCCCGCCGCCTCCCTGAGGGGAAACCCCATCCCCTCCGGCCGCCGCGGGGCTGTCAGCGCTCCGCGCCCCTCCGGCCCGCCCTGCGGCAGGGAGGCGAGCCCTCCCGCGGCCCGGCGCCCAGCGGCAGCCGGCCTGGGCAGCGCCGTGCTGCAGCGCTGCGATAAGGGCTTCGGTTAGGCAGCGGCTGGCCGCTTCGCCCTTTTGCCTTTTTTGCCATTAATCTTTTGCCAGCGTCAGCCCGGGCGGTGTGAGGGGCCGGCCGGCGGCGGGTCAGGATTAAGGGCAGTATTACACCCTGTGAAGTTCTGGAAAATTAGCCCGCACTGGAATATCTTGGGAAATGCGATGCGCGAATAGAGTTTATTTCAATGGGAGTGATTTTCAGCAGCAGTTGTCCCCTGTCTGTTACCGTGCAGTGCTAGTAAATGAGCTTAATTAGCCGACTGATTAAAAGCCTGCCTTCTTTTTACAGCCTAAACTTGAAATACTTCTCACAAAGGCTTGGGCTCAGTTAGCAAAAAGTAATTGTTTCCAACTTGGCAGAAGGGCGATGCTGTGCAAACCACTTACTAGAAGTTGAAGCGGAGGCAGGCTGTTACTTTTTTTCCTACTTTTGTCCTTTTCATCATGTTCTTGTGGGTAGCGAGAGTTGACATAGTATGTGCTGCTTTTGGTGAAAGGCAGACCCCCCCCCCCAAATTTTGCTGAAATCTCCCTTGTTGCCACATTTGCAAGAAGATTTTGGATGATTGTACCCTCAGCAATAGCCTTGACGAGTCAGGGGTGATTTATTGCCTTCAGGAGGTGAGTTAACTCATTGCAGTTGACTTTACATTTACAGCTCTGACGTCACCTGTGCTGAAAGGTTTAAACTGGTACTTTCAACTCCAGCCTGTCTGGCCTCATGTAAACAATAAACTTTAAAGGAAGTAACATTCTGAGTTAACTTCAGAATTATCTTTTTTTAAAATTTGTATTTTTTTTGGTCAGAACTAAGGTTTAAAAAGGATATGTAAAAGAACAAATGAGACTAAAACACAGATACAGATTAATAATCTTATTTATGCATCAGCTTTCTGTGAAAGTTCTTTAAAAAAAAAAAAATCTTATTTTGTTGCATTTTTGTTGTAACAGATTATGTCTTCTGCCCGGTACTTTGTTTGCTGTTGCTGGTTGGCACAAACTTGAGAGTATTCAGAGTGCGTGGATCAGTCTAGTCGATCAAGTGTTGTGTGGGACAGAGAGGAGACTTCTCTTTTGTCACGGTCTCCCTGTCACTTCCTTGGGCAATAGATTCTTCCAAGACATTTGAAGCTTGGCCCAAAAGTGAGTGTTTCTTCCCTTAAATCTCAGCTAAAGGTGAATAAGGCATGAAAGGAGCCTCCTGTTATTTCTTGACGCACTAATCTGTCCTGGAGAGATGCCATTGCTGCTACCAACATTCTTATGTTAGGTACAGGTCCTTTAAATTTACTGTTTCAAAAAACCACCGAAGTCCTGACTGTGTGTGTGAGCAAACGCTGCTGTGCTAGCCAGCTGTTGCATATTTGAACATTTATCAGTATCTGGATCATTCAGTGGAAGCTGCCAGGCATTGGGCTGGAATGTTGATTTCTCCAGAAAATCTGCCTAAGTTGCAATAACTTTCTTACTGCTTCATTCTTTAATTATACAATGCTATTTTGTCAAAAAAAAAAAAAAAATCACTCAGACCTCATGATAAGCACAGGGGCAAGGCTTTTCATGTTTAGCCACAAGCTGATGTAGCAGTAATATGATTTTTTTTTTTTTTTTTATTCTGGTTTAGCCTATTTACACCCTTTAGAGTTCAGCATGTGTAGCAGGGTGAGTTTACCGTTCCTAAAAGGCTGGCCAGCTAAGACTTTTGTGAGAGCGAATTTAACAGCAACAAAAGCGTGTCAGCGTGGGTGTAATGCTGCTGGCTAGCCTGGATCTGCTGCCGGCGTCCCGTCAAACGCCGGAGGCGCAGCCCCACAGCTGCAGCGTTTCTGATCGATAGCTGGGCACAGGCAGTAACGTGGCACTTGCCAGCTCAGTACTTGACACTCTGTGTAGTTTCATAGTTCACCCAGAACAGTTTTCAGTGCGTTTTCTGTGTCACAGGGATGCTCGGAATTAAAATCGGTGAGCTTTAGTCTGCGTGCGGTGCTTAGCGGTAAAATGTTTGAGTTTCTGTATTAGTGCTTCGTCCTTTCTCCACGGGCCAAATCTCCCTGTATGGCAGGAAAGTTGTGTGACTTTGGGTTTTATTCAGGGACGCTGAGGTGATTTGGTTTTATTTTGTTAAGGCGTCTTTTCTCAGTTCCCTTCAGAAGCGGTAAAGCAAATGTCAGTAAAGGAACCATCAATGAGGAATAAGCCCCCAAGACCGGGAATTAATGCAGAACAGCTATTGCATTGTAAACGCTCACCACAGCTTATTCTCTACTGACAAGGGCACTTGGCACACGTAGTCTCCAGAGTTCTCTGCAGATTCCGTTGAAACACCACAACTGCTTGTGAAAGTGAGCCAGTATTTTTAAGTTTACTGCGATATTTTCGTAGTTTATGTAGTCTAAAGCGTCTTGCTGTGTTGCCGTGGCACTCAACAGAGGAATTTAAAATTGGAAAGCACATTGATCGTTATTCCTCCCTCACATTTACAGACAGAAGTAATGCTATTACAGATTTTTAAAAGATTACATTTTTAGTCGTGTTAAAAATAACTGCAAACCATCTTCAAGTTCAGGAATCTTTAGCAGCATATAAGTTAATAAAACAACTTTAAACCTCATTTGACACTGTCTTCTCGGTTGTGACTTTGCAGAAGCCTATGAGAGTTTTCCTGGTAAATTTAGGCTCGTCCATAGCGCTTTTCCTCTTTATTTTTCTGTTTTCCTGTTACAGTAGCAAGGCGAATTTTTTTAAATGTCTTCTTTCAACTACGATTCCAGCTCTCAGTTGTCATTGTTACCTCTTTCAGAGCAAATGAACTGTACACCTCTTGCCATTCTTACTGGTTTTTATTCTTTTTTTAGAAGAGTTTTTGGAGTTTTCTGTAGGATTCCCTCATCTCTCTAACAGTAAAACCCATGTATTATCAGCAAGTTTTTAATTGTCATTGTTGCTATATAGGTCTTCTGTCGGTAAGTCACAGAGTTCTTATCAAAACCAGAGAGCAAGTGAGAAATTTGCCACTTCAAATGAGAGAGGGAGATGTGAGATGGATTCCAGGCTCTTGTCTGTGTTGGGAGATGTTGAAATCACAAGCATGACATATGTTGATTCACATCATACCTAGTCATGAAATGTAATCCTACCCGCTGTTGCAAGCGGAGGAAGAGGCTGTTGAGTTTCTCAATGAGTTTTTTTTTTCACGTTGGCAATAAGCTATTTCAACAAAGTTAAGATTACGCTGAATTTACTTGTGCCTGTCTGTCAGCACGTGCCAAATATGACACTACCTTTCAGTTTTCCTCAGGACCTTTTTTGTCAAGCGGTACCTCAAATTCCTGGAAACTAGTTTTTAGTAGAGTTCACAAGTGAAAGCCAAATCCAGACGTGCAGTCCGTGAGTGAGACACTTCTTTAGTAATTTTTGCGTAATAAGGAGACACTTCAAAGGTCTCCCTTTTATTTCAGGGGTTGAATTATTTCACAACGAGGGCTGGATGTTGATTGCATTTATCATCCTGAGGATTGGTTTCATAACTGGGATGTTCCCTATTTCATGACACAATGGGACTCTAAATTATCTGATGTTAGAGGACATGGAATTACTTTTGGGTCATTTTGGGACAATCCTGGCAGCTTTTAATGAGATGAACGTTGAGGTGGTGAAGAGAATTTATTCCGGATAACTGAAATTTGGATGTTCAGAGCTGAGTTCTGTTGCCAAAACCTCTAAGCTCCATTTAATGTAAATAAATTCTGGGGTTTGGTGGTATTGGGATTAGAACTAGAGTATTTTTAATGTTTAATTTTCATGTTTTCATTTTTGTTTAGGTATTACTTGTGGTCGTACACGCATCCCTGTTTTAGGAAAACTTGGGACTTTTGAAACTTGTTCCCTAAGGCGAATTCCTCTTAGAAACTTTTCGGAAACACCAGCGTATTTTGCTTCAAAGGATGGTGCAAGCAAGGATGGTTCTGGAGATGGAAGCAAGGTAATCTCCACGCGTTAGGTTTTTCAATGGTTTATATAAAATGCTTCTTAAATGTTCTTAGTACATTTTTTCCTTACTTAAAATCAGAATCTTCTTGAAATTTTTGCTAACTTTAAACATTTCTCATCCTTCAAATTGCTACAACTGACAGTGAAAAAAAAAAAGATTGTATTGTGAATTTGTTAGCAGACAAAGCTTAAAAAAACATCCCATAATGCTTTTCCCAGTTTTATAAATCTTTTTGCCTGGTGTAAAGGACACTTGAAAACTTTGTAGAATGTTACAAATCCACAACAGGTTTCTGGATCTCAGGAAAGAGTAGTAGTCAGAACTATTCTCCTTCAAAAGCCTTCTACTCCCAAGTAGACTTTTTAAAGTAAGTACATTTTAGAATATTTTTGTTTTCAGCACTGATTTGGTAGTTGTATTAAGCAAGACAAGTTTGTGAGGAGACTAGCTTTATTCCTGTTAGTAAATTGCGATCTGTCTTCATCCTAGTCTTTCTCTATAATTATAGTTAATAAACAGCTTCTTCAGATAAATGATTACCTGAGAATAAAATTGCTCTTTAGTCAGCAAATAAGAGTTTGAGAGTTCACAGGCAACAACTTCTCCTTAGTGTGGCGTGTTGTGACATCTGAGGAACTGTCCGGATGACACAGGTGTGTTCTGAAGGTTCAGATTAAACTTCTTTAAAAAATAAAGAAGGAAGGTAAAAAAATTTGAATAGTCTTTTTTTCTCGAGAAGGGTTGCGATGAGAAATGAGTAGGCAAGCAAGGTTTAAAAAAATGGGGAACTGCCTTAGAAAAGGGAAGAGAGATCTTTGCTGTTTCCTGAAATATAGTTTTTATTATTAATCAAAGTACAAAGGCATAGAACGGATATAGATTTAAAAAATGTTAACCTTTAACACCACTAAGCAGGGTAACGCGGAGAAAGGCAAGTAGGTCTCTGTCAGGGAACTCTGCCTTAGAAATAAAAAATAAAATATTTCCAAGCAATTTCTGAGATGCTTGTTTTGTAGGCCATATCTGCCCTACAGCCATCTGCCAGCATAGCTACATCTGTCAAGGACGCGAGAAGAGTTGTGGCTTCAGAAACCCTTAGAATCAACACAGTTGCGATAATGACATTACTCTCTCTATAAGTATGATTTGTTTTCTTCTCTGGGGTTAGAATAAATTACATTGAAATACACTATTAAAACATTCTTGACACAGTTTAGCTTATTGTGCTAGTGCCAGTCAAGCAGTTCTAATGTAGATACGGGATGCCTCTTCCACGGGCATCCAAAATTGGCAGACCTGGGAAATGCAGATGTCTGTACACTTCAAAACGTTTATATTGTGTGGTTCTAAGTTTTCAAAGCCTTTAAAAAAATCCTGACGATAGTTATTTTGTCATTCAGCTATGGCAATATTGACATTACTGGATTCCATAAACACGCTGCTAAATGCCTCATGTAACAGCTCCATTGTTTGGGGCTAATTGTCTGGAAATCTTTTCTAGAAGTCTGTCGGTGAGGGGGGTGGCAAGAAGTCAAGCTCTGGAAGCTCTGGGAAAGGAGGGAACCAGCTGCGCTGCCCGAAGTGTGGTGACTTGTGCACGCACGTGGAGACCTTCGTGTGTAAGTTTTAATGAATACTTTCTTTTTTAAATAGACACAGATGTGACTGTATTTGTGATCTAACGTAGTCCTGATAGCTAAGTTTTAGCCTACCTAATGAGTGTCAAAAATTTTGTTATGCTTAGTTTGGCCACATTGGCGTAGGCACGTATTGTCTGGGTGGATACACGTGTGTAATTTCCTGTGATGTGTGGTGGAGCAGAATATGGTAGTGGAATTTGGACGGCAGCTGTGAATATACAGTTTTAAAATAGTTCATTACATTTTATGCAGTGGAAGAGATGCTGACATAAACAATACCATTTTAACTACTGATATTTCTTTCTGTCTGTTATATAGAAGTATACTTATCTATATATATGTTTGTAATCTCTGTCCTTTGTTTGCTAAATAATAAAACTTTAATCCTGTGTGTACTATAACCAAAGTGCTTATCCAGCAGAGGAATTTGTATATGACAGATGGCTTACTAGAATGGTCTTCTGTGGCAAAGTCAGATCCATTTCAAATAGGAGGCTGAAACGTCCAAATAGAAAATCCAAAATGTGTCAGATGCCTGGTGTCCAGCAGCAATAGCTACTTTTTTTGAAGTACAGTCCAAATTAATGCCAGTTATGCTTTAGGTTCTATCAGACCTGAAGACATTTCTCCTTATTTCAGCGCTAATGAGACCAGCCTAGAAAATAGTTGTCAGAAAGCAAATACCCATTGTCAGTTGCTGGGGCTCAAGGAGGAGGTATCAAGTCAGAATCAGACTGGTGCACTAAGAAGCTTAAGACAAGGTCAGCGTAAACTTGTTCAACCGTTGTTAATATCGCAGTTGGTGAAAATAATGAGCAGATGTGCTATTATTTGCTGCTACTTGTACGAAATACTATTTAATAAAAATGGTCAAACATGAATCACAAGACAATTCTATAATAATAGTATTTATTTACATTAGATAAAAGGATCGGTCCTCAGCTGCTATTTTTTTTTTCAGAAATAATAAGCCTTTTTTTTTTTGTTTGAAACTATAGGCAACAAGGTTTTCTAAAAAATTTGGCACTAGTTGATGGAATCAGAAATACAATCCTGTGTGGTGTTCAATATGTTGGCTTCTCCCTGGACTAGGTGTGGTTGAGAAGAGTGGCAGGATTTTTAACCTCATTTACCTTCCTATCAGATGATTCATGAGTAAACAGAGACGTTTTGAAGCTCTCTTGCTTCGCTGATATGTCTGCTCCCCTTGTTGCTGGAGGTTGTGCTTTTATGTGGAAATACCATTCAGGCATCGTCCCAGAGTGGAAAAAAAATCACTGTGTATCCCTGGAAAGCAGAGGTGTGATTTAGTCTATTGTCGGTGTTGCTAGGAATCTTTAAGCGTGTTTGAAAACCTTCTTAGGAAGAGGGCTTGTTCATACTAACATTATGGGAGAAAATATCTAGGATGCGCAACCTCAAATTCACAAGCAGCGATGCTGCGCTTGAATTGCGGCACCGGAATGGCACAGGTACTGTAAACAGCTTGGGACTGGAAACTCGCTTTCTACTTGTAAAAACAGTGTTGCAGCTGGTCAAATTTGTCAGAAGCTTGAAAGTCAAAATATGAGGAAGTCTGCTTGTGAATTATTGAGTGTATTTACTTTTCTCATCCTTGCACGTTCTGCTCTGAGGCTTTAGGGTTTTACAGCCTTTAAATGAAGGCTGTTACTAGTTCAAACTAAACACAGTGTCACCAGATAATGGAGTAGAGTAGACTTTTTTGTTCATCATGAGAACAGCAGTCATCAGTTTTCTATTAACTGGTAACTTAAAAAAATTAAACCAAAGATTGTAATTGCTCTAATTTCTCAGAAATTCCTAGAGTTGTGGTTAAGTTTTCTCCGGACCTGTGTCTTTCTGGTTTAGTCTGTTAATTTGAGCACATGGCTTCCCAGCCAAACTGTAGAATATAAAGCAGCTGGAAAACAAAAGAGCTAACTTCTAATTATCTTAAAAATTATTTAAAAAAAGAAAACAAAAACTACTAAGAAAAAAAAAATCTGTCTTGTTCTGCCCAAAATGAATGGGTTGCACGTTGTATTAAACGTACAGTAACTTGATTTTTCAGATAAACCTTTGATGTTGCTTAGTCAGGAAAAATGATGAATTCACTCAATTGTGGTTTGAATTACCAAACTGCAGAGCCTTGGGTAAATATCTAAAGCCAAAGGAAAATACGCAGTTAGCATTTGTTTCAGTTCTTAAATACTAGGTTTTTCAGTCATCTTGAGAGAAGTAGGGAAACAAAATACTGAATAAAAGCCGCATTTGTTAGTAAATTAATTGCCATTGCATGATCAGTGTGACAGGCTGGCTGTTCAGTGAAGTTTGTTTTTAACAGGGCTTCACTTTGTATCTGCAAATCTTGCACAAGGATTTGCTGGGCAATGGTTTTCCAGTAATTAACAATTAAGGAAGAATATGATGCAAACAAAAAGGAATTTTGCCTTGACACACTTTCTCAGCAGCTCCTGTATTGGTTTGGGTTATGAGACTGTGTGAGGAGAGTTTTATGATCAGTGAAATAAGATCTGAGCCTCAGATGTAGAGTGAAATCCAACAGCTGATTGACATGGGGAGCCTTAACTGTGTGCTGCTTTTGCTGTCTCCACCTGATGCCATCAGGTTTGCTCCCATCCTCCAAAGCAAGACTTCCCCGCTGCTGTACACACTTAACAGGCAAGAAGCTTCCCTGCTCTTTTTCCTCACGTCTTTTTACCTTATAGCAGTTTAATAATAGCCCATTATCTCAACCCTAGAAGTGTTTTTAATCCTCCAACTGTTTTGGCTTCCTGTACGCATTGTAAAAAGCCGGCCTTTCTCTTTGGCAAGGTCAGCTCGTACGGACTTCAGAAATCTCTTTGCCAATGCAGCCTCTGTGGTAATGTTGCCTGAATCACTTGGCTTGCATTTTGCCACACTGTCAATATTTGCAGATATCTTAATGACAGTGAGGTAACTTGACTTGAAGGCTCTTTGCAGTGCTTTTATGTGTTTGCTAAAAGAACATATGAAAACACACCAGTATTTAAGAATAGCAAAGTTGCTTGTAATTTTGAATGCTCAGTTTGGGGGAGATAGCAGTACTTAAACTTCGTTTCCTTGCATTTCAGAGAAAACTTCTCAGATTTTTTTTGTTCTGTTAAAACTCACATTGATACTTTTTTCCAGATTGCTGTGTAGATGATAGAAACTGGCCGGTTTCACAGCTGTGTTTTGATAACCAAGTCTCCTCCCCAAGGCACCCCGTACATCAAAGTTTCTCTGTAACCATGGTCCCTGTTGGTCTTCCGGAAAATTAGGAAGTTCTCTAATAACCTTCCTGTCTGCTGCTTGCAGTAATTGATAAAAGTATACTCTGCACAATAATATTTTTTAGTGAATGATGTTTTAAAGATGCACAATAGAATTCTTATAGCCTGCTCTTTATTTTCTATTTTTTTTTTAACCATTCCTGTGGATCTATAAAGGGGGCAAGTATTCTCGTGGCTATTCCTAATAAAGCTATTAGCATTGCATTGCATAAGGAAAGACAACAGCCTCCTGGCAGTATAGTCATTAAGAGGATATTATTAATCTTAATTATTAATGTTTTTGTATTTAATTATTTTAATAATAATTAATTATTAATCTTTCTAAGATGTTTTCAGTGAGCATTGGGAGAAAGTTCGGGGTTTTTTTCCCTGCCATGTTGTTGCTAAATAATAGTTGTGTAAGAGAGGTGGGTGCATGCAGGTGGTTCTCCGTTGCATACTCGTCAGGCAGATAACAGTAATTTGGAATATTGCCAGGAAAACTTCCCAGCTGTTACACAAATTTTCTTTGGAGTAGAGTTAATAAAGCTGTGATGGTCACAGTGTTCTGTGCTGCATTATTAAAATAATCTGCTGGTCTTACTTTTACAGTCATAAGGTGTGTTTAATATTAAAAAAAGAACCCCACTCCTCTTTTGCTGATGCCAGCTCTATGGGAGGCACTGAGAAGTTATAAATAAGCAGCTTGTTTATTGCTAGAGGTTGTTATTAAAATCAGCTGCTACTACAGTGTTCAAGCCATTTTCTAAAAACTTTTTATGATTTCAGAAGATTGACATTGGAGTTTTTCATGTGGTTGTTTTGCTACATTTACTTTGCTTTCAATTGAATACATTTACTAATATATTTACTTTAAATCGGTCCTATTGCACATGATTTGCATTTAATAGCATAGCAATATGGTCAGAAAAGATCTATTTTGGATTACAAATCTATTTTTCTCTACTGTCTATTTTTTATTATTTCAACTTCACTTTTCCAAAGGAAAAAAAAGCAGTGCAAGTTCTAGCTTGCAGGCTTTTGAAACCAGTCTTTGCAGATAACGTGATTTCTTGAGACGTGGTTCACAAAGTCAGCGGTAGGAGGGCTTGGCGTTTGGAATCTGAAAGAAATTTGTTCTACTCTTGACAGTCAAAATAAATAAGCAAAAGATCTTGCAAAACATCAAAGTCCTGATCATCTCTTGCGTACCACAGCTGCCTCTTGTTGGGATGAGCCCTTTGTGTGACCCCGCTGTGCTCCGTGTCCTGGGCGTAGGTGACTGGAGCACGCTGCATAGTGGTCCACAGCCGGTGGGATGCAGAGACCGGGAGCTGCCCCAGCTGTCCTTTCCTGAACCTGCTGCGTGCTACCTTTGATGTCGTAGATTGCTTCCCTGCACCTTAATCTGTCCCTAACCACAACTTTTTTTTTTTTTTTTGCCTGCTAGTTTGAGGTTAAGGAACAATTCCTGCATAGATAGAAGCCCTCGTTAATTTTGCATCGCTCTGAGATGCAAAGTTTCCTCTTCTGAGTGTAGTGCCACTGAATAAGTACAAAATAGATTTTTTGCTTTTTAATCCCTTGTTTGGTTGCTGCCCTGCGTTGTGACTTTTTGGGTGAATTACATTCCCTCTGTGTCAAATTTCATAGTCCAATAATTGCTTTTAAAGCTTCTAAGGTGAATGAAGGGGAGGTGTTGTGTAAACACAGAGGTGGCTGTGCCGCCTTACAGGTGCTTGTCCTGTGTTTGAAGAACTCAGGCAGTCTGAATGAATGCTGTCTAAGCAATTCCTCTTACCGTTTTGTTTTACTTTTTCTGCAGCTTCCACCCGTTTTGTGAAGTGTGAAAAGTGTCACCATTTTTTTGTTGTACTGTCAGAGGCAGACACAAAAAAGAGCATCATTAAAGAGCCCGAGTCAGCAGCAGAAGCTGTGAAATTGGCATTCCAGCAGAAGCCACCGCCTCCACCGAAAAAGGTATGGTTCTTAATTTCACCCCAGTGTTTCCTTGTATTACAGCATGGTGAAATGCTTTACTTCTTAATCTGCATCAGGTGTGTAACGGTCTGCTGTGACAGAGCAACAGACAAGAAAGACGATTAGCTCAAGATTAAACCTTTGAGAGCTATGTGGCCCAGCAGAGCACTGATAAAGGGAACAAATAGATCCAATAAAAGTAGCTGGGCTTGTTTTCCTCTGGCTTTGTCTTGTGATTGAAGTCTAGTACCTTCATTTTCTCCTTGTGACCCTGAGACTAACCTCAGCCCTCACCAACCATAGTATCTTTTGTTTCCTGCTCTGGCCTCATTTTCTGCACCCTAATGTTAGCAGCTTCTTTCTGTAGTTGCTGAACCTTTTATTTGGCCTGTTTCTGGGTGAGAACCGTGGCTGATTAGCTTTTGGCAGTGACCCATCTTAAGTTATTTGGTTTCCCTCTCCCGAATGGTGAGGGAGCTTATTGTGTTTCTCGGTTGCTAGTGAACTGTAATGAATTCTGAAGCTGTGTGTGGCTCCTGGTTAGATCTCTTGTAAGACATTAATTGTTCTTGAAATTTCTGTTCCTCTGACAAATTTGGGTGAAAATGACAATGACTTTAAATATTAGTAGGGGAGAACTGACAGACACGATACGATTGTGTAAGTACCATGTTTTTAAGTAAACTTATTGACAGGAATGTATTTTGTATGTTAGATGTTGGGTTTCTGTTTCTCGGTTCTGTAATGGTTGGTTTAGACCAAAGTCCATCTTTGGCACAATATACTATTTTTCCTTTTCTGCTACAAGGTGATTTAGAAGTGTTACTAAGATTGAGTTATTTTTCAGATTTATAACTACCTCGACAAATACGTTGTTGGTCAGTGTTTTGCCAAGAAGGTGCTTTCAGTTGCTGTGTACAATCATTACAAGAGAATCTACAATAATATCCCAGCTAACCTGAGACAGCAAGCAGAAGTTGAAAAGCAGACGTCTTTAACACCGAGAGGTTTGTATGATGTTTGGTATTTTTCTGGTCAAGTAGAAGTTATAATTTCAGGGCCCTAACTTAAGAAACCTGAGAAGGGTTTTACCTTGACGCTAGATGTTCTGTAATTGAAATGATCTAAAAGAATTTCTACTAAATCTAATTTTCACTCTATGTGAACTTCTGTGATTTATTTAAATAGTAATCCATAAGGTTTATGATGCCATGGGTATTGCCTACGGTATTACATGGTGAGCATTTTTTACTGATGCATGTTATTAGGTGTGTAACTTTATAAAGTGAGCCTCCTAAACTTTTCTTTCTAATCTCATATACTGCTTAACAGTAAGTAAATCTGCTGCTTAATCTGCAAGCAACAATGCAGATCATGAAGACAATATTTTGCAGAAGTAATTTGCTGAATAGCTACCTTTCTAACCTCGCTTGCCGCTGTTGGCAGCATCTGTTGGTCGCCATAGTATTGTTCCATATCTAGCGGGTGTAGATGGAGTTACTCTTGGCAGTACTTTTGCTACTGAGTAAGTGTGTAGCTATGTTGATCTAATTTATTTTTAGAAGTAGGATTAAGTTACTGTCTCTGATCCAAAATGTACCTTGATTTTTTATTTTTATTTTTTAAAGGTGTTTTGTTCTGTCTTGCATTAAATAGTATGCTAAGCAAACAAATCTTCTTTGTTTTTTGAATTTATGTGAAGAAGTACTTTAGCTGAGGGGGAAACATGAGTAGCGCTGTTCTGGTAATGGTAGGAGAGCAGTTGTGTACCTAGCACAGAGAAGTTCCTGACCCTCCCCAGGAAGACAAAATGGTACACGCGCAGAGGGACTGGCAGTGAATGTTTATAACGGGTAGTACTTTGAAATATGCGAAATCTTACATTGTAGCACTCAGATATAAATGTGAGAGTTTAAGGAAGCCTGTTCAAAACAAAATTGCATTATAGAATTTTTTCCCCCTTCTATAAGTGGTCTTAAAATGAAAATCAGAGGTAATAGATTGTTATTGTTTTAAGAAGTAGAAAGCTCGCTGTCATTTTAAAAGCATGCAAGTTGGGGTTTGGATTAAATTTGAGAGCAATAAAAACTAACTCGTGGGGATTTCTTGTTAGAAATACATTCATACACAGTGATGAGATGTATTCAGAAGAGGGCAAGAGGTGGAGAACTTATAAGCTTTTATAAACTTATTTTTTATTACTGTTTTCATCCTCTCTCTTAGAATTAGAAATCAGAAGACGGGAGGATGAGTACAGATTTACAAGTAAGTGAACTCTCTCCTCATGTCCTCCTCTGCAATATCTACTCTTTTGATGTTAATGTAGAATAGTCTTTAGTGACTGCTAGTTTGAAATGCTGGGCAAAATCCTGTTTGCTTTTCTTCTGTGAGTAAATTTAATTGATGGCATTGAGCATATTTTTAATGGAGGTGACTAGGATCTGACTCTCTACCTAGTTCTAGGTGGAAAGCAAGTAAAATGTAAAAGATACCTTTTATGACATTGGTTAAATAATTCTGTCCTTAGAGTTGTTCTCAATAGAACAAGTGGAAATTGAGATTTATTTTTAATTTAGAACAGATGTGTGATTATTTTAATAATGCCACAGAAGATAGGATGGGAGCTAGATAAAAAGGGGAGTTAGGCAACTGTTTTCTGTGGGGTATTTGTACTCTGAAAAGGCACTGTCACCTTGAACCTCAGAATGCCTTTTTTTTTTTTTTTTAATCTGCATGAGGTCAGTCCTGTTTATTTTCAGTCTGCAGGAAAAAAGAAAATCCAGCTCAATCTCCATGTCTGTGTGCAGAGACACAACCTGTAACAACTGAACTAAGACAAGTCTTTAAGTCTTGAGAGTAGACCTGTGCATTGCTTTTGTAACTGTTGTAATATGCCAGTTCTTGTACTTTCTCATCATAGAGATCAACAGTTTGGGTTTATTTCTTCTCATGTTAAAGAAAAAAAAAAGTTACAGTTAAAATGAGTCAATTTGTAAGGACTGAACATTTCTCTAGCGCTTGTTCTTAATGTAGAGGAATATTTTTAGATAATCCACTCTACCGCTGGAAATTCTTTTCATATATACAAATATGTGCTTGTGCAAAAATATGATTGGAACTGATGTTTTTATAATAATTGCACCGTATTTCTGTTGCAGTCCTGTGTCTAAACTTCTGTACAGATAGACAGAATTACAGGTTTGCAGAACAAAACAGAAGAACTTTTATTGTGTATTTAAGGTAATGGCAGACCTTGTCGGTGCTCAAACAATACTGCTATTGTTCTCTTCAGAACTACTGCAGATTGCTGGAATCAGTCCACACGGTAATGCTTTAGGAGCATCGATGCAGCAACAAATGAACCAGCAGATACCTCAGGAAAAACGGGGAGGAGAAGTACTAGATTCACCCAATGACGACATAAAACTTGAAAAAAGTAATATTTTGCTGCTTGGACCAACTGGATCAGGTATACAGCTGCATGTTTTTTATAGGTGTCGGATTTTTCTTAGAGTTGATTGTTAATGAGCGATTTTTCTCTTTTGTGACTATTCCAATTTGGTGCATAAAAAGCTAACCCCCAAACTGGGGGTTTGTGCTTTTATGCCGTGGTAACAAGCTGAGCTACATGGCCTTGAAAAGGAAGGAGGTCTAGTCATGTGTGGGTTTCTTTTTTTTTAATGCCTGTATTTACTGACTGATTATAAGATGTAACTTTCACTAAGCCGATATAAAACGCATTTAAAGTTTCTCTGCGTTAGATGGCAAGTTGAGATGCTGTGGTTAGTGTTGTTTCACCTCTGGGACAGGTCACTTATAAGGGGGGTTAAAAGAGAAATTATATTTGTGTGTTCAGAAGAAGTGGGAGTGTTTGTGCTGAAGCGATAGCATTTTACAGAATATTTGGGAGAACGTTCACTAAGTAATATCTTAATTTTGCTTCTCCCCAACTTCAGAGGAGGAGCAGTTGGACTTTGCACCGCCCCCTGAGTGTCTGCAGAGGGCTACTGGTTTATTTAACCTTTTAATCTATGCATGTACATGGATTTTGGTTTATATATTGTGTGACGTTTTATTTGTGATACTGTATGCATTTCAAGCTGCCTCAAGTGTGTAGTATTAGTCTAATGCAGAAATACAGCTTGCCCAACATAAAAACTAGTCTGTATGAAAACTGGCTCCCTTGGAAAATATGTGAATACGCTGGCGTCATTCAAAATGTCTAATGATAGTAATGATGATCTTATGGTAAATATCGGGGTTTGTGTGCTCTAGAGGAATGTATGGCAGATATAACATGCAGTTTTTATCTTATCAGGTAAAACCTTGCTGGCTCAGACTCTGGCTAAATGCCTAGATGTACCTTTTGCTATCTGTGACTGTACTACCTTGACTCAAGCTGGCTATGTTGGGGAAGACATTGAATCTGTTATTGCAAAACTCCTGCAGGATGCCAACTACAATGTAGAAAAAGCTCAGCAAGGTAAACTTGTACGGCGTGTTTCCTGAAGCTCATTCATAGGCTGTTAAGCTTGCCTAAGTGTTCTAAACTTGGAGACCATCAGTATTTCTGTAATTTATTTTCCTGTTTCATGTGCCTGAATTTTAACATGTTAAGTCATAAATAACAAACCAGAAAAGAGCTCTAAATAAAAATAAATAATTAATTAATAAATAAATAAATTTATAAATAAATAAAAATAAATAAATAAAAATCTCGTAGTTTTTGTTTTTGCCCATAGTTGGACAAGATTGCTTACATTTTTACAATTTACAGTATGGCAGTAGAACAGATTGCAGCTATCTTAAATTATGTTCTTTCCTATAAGTTCTTGTTTTTCTTAAAAAGTGGAGTCTTCCTTAAATCCATTTTCTGTAACTGCAGGAATTGTTTTTCTGGATGAAGTAGATAAGATTGGCAGCGTTCCTGGTATTCATCAGTTACGGGATGTTGGAGGAGAAGGTGTCCAACAAGTGAGTACTTCTGTGGAGTGATTTTACTTTGTAAGCGAACAGCCCATCGAGCCTATGTATCGTCCTATCACGTGTCAAATAGCGCGGGAGTGTATAGCGTCATGGTTCTTCAGTTCCTTAGTTATTAACCTTTGAATCCCTCATCTTTCCTCTTCACTTTCTTCATTCCAAAAAAAATCTCAAAAGCAACTCTAGACCGCTTCATAGAAATGTTTTAATTGAAAAACATCTTTGCAGCTTTCAGATAGCGAGTTATGTAATGTAGGCAAGAATAGACAATATTTTCCATTTTTGACAAAACTCTTAAAGCAATTCTTGCAATTCTTTACTAAGTGCGGCTCATAATGTGTACAGGAGTCACATGAAAGAAAGATTTTTGTCTGTCCTTGAGTGGGCTCGTTTGTCTTGTATGGAAAGCTGATTTCTTATTGTTACTATAAAGGTATAAGGGATTAAAAAAATAAAGTACATGTGTGAAAGTAAGCACAGTATGGTGTGCCTTCTTACATGATGCTACACAGTGGAATTCATTATATTGTTTATTCTCTCCTCCTTAGGGCCTGTTAAAATTACTAGAAGGCACAATAGTAAACGTTCCAGAAAAGAATTCTCGTAAACTACGTGGAGAAACGGTGCAGGTTGACACAACGAACATCCTCTTTGTAGCTTCTGGTGCTTTTAATGGTCTTGACAGAATTATCAGCAGGAGGAAAAATGAAAAAGTGAGTGCATGAGGCTGTATTTGAACTGAAAAATTATTATCTTAATTACTGTTCACAGTACTGACTCCTAAAGGTCTTGCTATATTTGTAAACCCACTAAGTTTGTTTGTAGAGCGGTGGTTTTCCATCTGTTATCTGGGAACCTGAGGTCAAGCCTAAGAAAGAACAAGCAAAGAACAAGCCTGTTGCTGGTAGGCTTAAATAGCTTGCAGTGGTCTCTGCTTCCACAGAGAAATGTTTAGCATATGCAAACAGGAAAAAAAGGGGGGGTGGGAGGGAAGTTTGAAAGCTGTTGGCAGAGGACTTGCTGTCCGTACGTAAGTGGTTGTCGTGGTTTAACCCCAGTCGGCAGCGGAGCCCCACCCAGCCGCTTGCTGACTCCCCTCTGGTGGGATGGGGGAGAGAATCGGAAGGGTAGAAGTGAGAAGACTCATGGGTTGAGATAAAGACAGTTTAATAGGGAAAGCAAAAGCCGCGTGCACAAGCAAAGCGAAGCAAGGAATTCATTCCCTGCTTCCCATGGGCAGGCAGGTGTTCAGCCATCCTCAGGAAAGCAGGGCTCCATCGTGCGTAATGGTGACTTGGGAAGGCAAACGCCATCACTCCGAACGTCCCCCCTTCCTCCTTCTTCCCCAGCTCTATATGCTGAGCGTGACGCCATACGGTGTGGGACAGCCCTTTGGGCAGCTGGGGTCAGCTGTCCCAGCCGTGTCCCCTCCCAGCTCCTTGTGCCCCCCCAGCCTGCTCGCTGGTGGGGTGAGAAGCAGAAGAGGCCTTGACTCAGTGTAAGCGCTGCTCAGCAGGAACGAAAACATCCCTGTGTTATCAACGCTGTTTTCAGCACAAATCCAAAACATAGCCCCATCCTGGCTACTATGAAGAAAATTAACTTTTTACATTATTGTCTTGTGTTTCTTAAAAGCAGAATATGTGAAACAGTTCTAGCAATTATAATAGGATTTCTTTCAGTTGGCGTGTACCAAGTACGAAACTGAGAAATCCTTTGGATATCAGTAGAAAAAAGCTTTTACTGTTGGTACTCAGATAGTTTGAGCAAATGGCGCTAAAAGCTATCATCTTCTTAAAATACAATGCAGTTCACTGTTTTGTATATTAATGTCTGGGGACAGAGTTCTTCTGGGTGCAGCTTTCTGACAAAATGTGCGCCCTGTTCCTAACAACAGAGGAGTGACTGAAATCCAGATTACCGTTTATGATAATTCATGTAGCTTTTCATGTAAGCATACTGGTGTGCGTTTGCTTTGCTGCTGAAGAGCCCTTTTTAGTGTCACTGGTATTTGTAAACTTATCAGGACGCATTACAAACCTTTTTTTATTTTAAGAAAAACTTGCTGATGTATTGATACTTTACTGAGGGAATTAAATGTTATCAGGAACTGATTGTGTGCAAGGGGTCTGATTTTACTAAAGTAATTTCTTGAGCTTGAATTAATGTGTAATGGCATAATCAGTCACTCCAGGCTCTTTAATGCACATGGAATGTGATTTAGTGATATAAAGAAAACTTAACTATTATAGTTCTGTAAGCATAACACGTTTGTTTTGCAGTATCTAGGATTTGGGACACCATCCAATATGGGAAAAGGCAGAAGGGCTGCAGCAGCAGCTGATCTTGCTAATATAAGTGGAGAGTCTGATCCGCATGAAGATATTGAAGAAAAGGATCGCTTGCTGCGTCATGTGGAAGCCAGAGATCTCATTGAGTTTGGCATGATTCCTGAATTTGTGGGACGTTTGCCCGTTGTGGTTCCTCTGCACAGCCTAGATGAGAAAACTCTCGTACGGATTCTTACTGAGCCACGAAATGCTGTGGTTCCTCAATACCAGGCACTTTTCAGCATGGATAAGGTTTGAATTTTTATTTGATGACTCTTCAATATTCTTGTTTATAAATACAGTGTGAAAGCGGTCCAAAATAGCAACTGAAGTAATTTCTTCCCCCCACATGTGCACCTCCCCACTCTGAAAAAAAGTAAGCTAACCTGTTAAAACCTGGTGGGTTTAGATTGGATAACTGTGCTTGTGGGGCAAGTAATCTGGAAGTAGTTGAGCTGCTCTTCATGTTTACATTCAAATGGACATCCGTGACCTGGCCTAAGAGGCATGAAGAGCCACCTCATGTACTGTAGAGGTACTTACAGGAGTTGTAGGTAAAGGGACATAGTCGATACTGGTAACGTTAGTCAAAACCGACGCGTAGCTGAAGCTTTATGTATGTAGCTTAAATATTCTGGTCTGTAACAAGTAAATTGCTACTGTTGGTTATTTTCAGTAACACTTGCACTGTCGCGCTCAACACAGCGTTATAAATGAAACGATTAACTAAACTTACCATTTTTCTCTATGTAGTGTGAATTAAATGTAACTGAAGATGCGTTGAAAGCTATAGCCAGACTGGCCCTGGATAGAAAAACTGGTGCAAGAGGTCTCCGATCTATAATGGTGAGTACATTAAGTCTCATATTGAGTAAACGAAGCTACCTGCGTTCGTGTGTGTGGGCCTGATCGTGACAACTTTCGGTCAAAAGCTCACTTAGTTCTGGGTCTCATATGGATTCAATAAGGCTCTTCCTAAAACTGGGGGTATTCAGAGTTCTTCCAAGAAAACTCTCTAGCTCTGAAAATCACTTGCTAACCGTATTGTTATGTAGAAGAGGGCATGCAGAAATTTTTTTTTTTTTTTCCCCCCTCTATTTTCTTGTAGGAAAAGCTGTTGCTGGAGCCCATGTTTGAAGTGCCCAATTCTGACATTGTATGCGTGGAAGTTGACAAAGATGTTGTAGAAGGCAAAAAAGAGCCAGGATACATTAGGTAAAACCATAACGGAAGTATCAGAACAGACGAGTAATACAGCCAGACAGGTATTCTGATGTTTGCTGTAGGAACAAGCGTATGAACACAAAACCATGCACACAACCTAAGAAGGATCCAATTCTCTGTATACTGTACACAGCTGAGTAGTGCCTATTCTGTCCTAGAGACTTTGGGTTTGTATTGCTTTAGTTTTTAAATAGAAATGTAAAATAAACTTATATATGAAGTTACTTTAAGCCTTCTGTGTGTGTGTATGCCTCTAGAAATAGAAGTAAATTATAAGCATCATAAGTTAACAGTAAAAATCTGAAGTTTAATTGTGACTGTACTGAAATTTCTGAAAGGGAACTTTTTCCTTCCTCCTCCTACTTTCTACCACTGAGGTGTGGTTTGTTTTTCTTTTTTATCCAAGCTCCAGGCTGCTGCAGTTTTCTTCTCCATTGCTCTTGCAGCAGTGGAGAGCCACAAAGGCACATCTATAGATTTGCCGAACTCTTGTTAAAATAATCAGTTTAATGTTGTAAAGATTGTATTATGGTAATGTTATAATGTGGAATGCTGAAAGCACTGGACAAATCTGGATTTAAAAAAAAAATAAATCTTAATTTTAGTGAACAAAGGATGGAGTTGAGAGGGGATGGGTCAGGTTAAAAACACAGGCCTGGAATTTAGGAACTCTGGCTTGGTTTCCACCTCTGACAACTTTTTTGAGTACGTGCTTTGTATTCCTCTGTGCCTGAAGCTTGGCTCAGCACACCCAGTGTCTCAAAGGGTATGACTCTGACAGCAATGGTTGCTTTAAGTGATTTTGTAGAGCACCAGCACCCATGTTTGCTGAAAAGTTAAAATTTGCTAATTTAATCAAAAGGCTATTGAATTCAGTAATGAGACTGCATACTGGTAGTAGTGTAAATCTGCACAGCACCGTTTTCAGATGAGAAGGTTGTTCAGCAGGTGGATGCTTGTCAGAACTTTTGTCACTGGGGCACTTTGCAGGTGGCATGTTTACCAGAAGCTATGGAAACTGTCTCCGTTCTTTTCCTCAATTTCTAAAATGTCTGATCAGTTCGTTTTAATTATAGGGCTCCCACTAAAGATTCGTCTGAAGAAGAGTATGACTCTGGCGTTGAGGAAGAAGGCTGGCCTCGACAAGCAGATGCTGCAAACCATTAAATACTGTCAGAATGCTCGCCCGCATAAAGCGCGCTTGGTTATTTCCTTACGATTGCCTCTGGCTTCAGTCTGATACTAAAGGCATTGGATCTCTCTCGGATACGATACGTGATGAGGAACTTTATTAGATAAATCAGATCGTGTATTTTATTGCAACACCACATTGATTTCTTTGATGGACATTGTGTGGACTTGGATGGCATAATGTTCACATATGAATTGTATATTACACTTGTTCAATTAAAATGTATAGCAAATATAGCAGCACCTGGATCGCTCTTTTGAGGAGTTAAAACAGCAATGCAGGTGCTGCAGATAGTTAGATTTTACAATAATGTTACTCTACAAATGGGAAATCAAGATTAATAATTAGTAGAGGGTGAATAAACTCTTAGCTCCTCATACGACTCACAGGGGGTTGCGTTCAGGTCAGTGTTAGATTTCTGCTGGTGTTTGAAACCCGATGGGTGCTGGAGTGACTTGTTACATTGGTGGGGGAGGAAGCCCTTGCAACAGGATTTTGGAAAAAGTGGGACACACTTGATGACACTGTTGGGAGATTTTGCTAAAATGTGACACTAGTTTGTTACAGTAATTTGAATGCAATATCAAATAATATCCTTTCCTTCACCTCACCATTAAGGAGTAAGTTTCAGTCACCTTGAATACTGTGAAAGAAGGTGAAGTCAGTAATTTGCTAATTTTTCCAGAAGAGTAAACAAGATTTCTAGGAAGCGGTAAGCCATCTGAATTTGGACGAGAAGTCGACATAAATTTTTAAATATTAATGTTCTAATATAGTACATTTTGTTTAACGTATTGGAACTATCATGCATCAATTTTTTGGTGCCAGGTATTTGCCCAACCTATCTTATAATGTTAAGAGATGAAAGAAGTAAATGTATAATATTTTTGATGTAATCAGTAGTGATTGTTCACATGACACAGTGCTTTTTAAGTTATACGCTCAAATGCTAGTATTGCATCTTGTGGTCTTGTCTTTGATTTTTAGTCTCACAGCAAAGCAATCCTCCCTCTTCTGCTCTACACCAAAATTAATCCAATCCTTTAGGAAAGTCTTTGTAAAAACACTAAAGGACCTGTATGTTTTTGATTTGTTTCAGGAATTAAAATTGTTGCTTACAACTTTGTTTTGTCCTTCAGTGATACGTGGACTTAAGTTTTACTGACCCCTTTTTCTAAAATTTTAATTCAAGCTATTTAAATAAAACTTCCATCATTCTTTTCAGTCTAGTGGATGTTCCAGGGCAGGAAAGGATACTGCAGATGCGTTGACCCTATTTTGGTTGTTAATTTTTGTCATGTAAATTTTCTGTAATCCTTGTGTTCTTACCTAGAAGCAGCGTGATGTGCAGCTGTAGCCAGATGCAACAGATACTTCCCTTAGGATTTCAGGTTTTTCCAGGTTAAATGACCCATAATGGTTTGGAGAAAGCTGCGTTCGGAGTTGAGGATATTTCCAGGAGAAGCTTAGTCCCCGCAAAATGGGAATCTGTGGTGAACTATCTGTAACTGCATCCTCACTTTCCTTTTTGTAGAGTGAAAAAAACCCTATAACCGCTTTTATTTCTGGATCCTTTAATTCAAATCCTTTTTTTAAACGGATTGAAAAAAAACAACATTTTAGGCGAAACCGTTCAACAACTTAGTTTTGAAAGTTGTTTGGAATTATGTAACCAGGAACTGTTTTTAAGGCAACAAAATGCAGTGTAACTACAGTTTGTACTTCACCTCTGGCGTTTGAATAAAACAAAGCGAATATTCAAGCAGCGGAGAGTTGTCATCCCTGACGTCATCCTCAGAAATTTTAAGTGTTATGGGAACGTGGAGCTTTTGAGGCTGCTTTTTTAGGTGGATCTCTAGGACATTAAAAGGGGATGTGGCAGCCGGGAGGGGCGGGGGACTTTTTCCCGCCTCCTCCCCTGGGCGGGGCCGGCCCTCCCGGCCGCCAGGGGGCGCTGCGGGGCGGGCGGCGGCGGCGGGCCGAGGCGGCAAGATGGCGCAGCCCTCTCCTTTCGCCGGTCGCTTCCCGCCGCCGCCGTTCCGGGCCTTCCCGCCGCCGGCCGGGCCCTTCCCGCCGCCCGCCGCGCCCTTCCCCGGCCCCGCCGCCCGCCCGGGGCCCTTCGCGGTGGCGGCAGCGGCGGCGCCCCCTCCCTTCCTCCTGCCGCCGCTGCCGCCGCCGCCGGCCGGGCCCGAGGGCGACGCGGGGCCGCGCTTCCCGCCGGGCGCCGGCCCCTACTTCCCGGCGGCTCCTCCGTTCCCGCCGCGGCCGGTGGCCGAGGAGGAGGCGGCGGCGGCGCAGCGGCAGCAGGACGAGCTGTGGCTCTCGCAGTTCCTGGGCCGGCGCCGGGCCGCCCTCCCGCCGCCGCCGCCGCCCGCCGCCGCCAGCCCCAGCAGCGCCCGGGAGCTGGCGGTGGCGGCGCTGGGGCTGGTGGGGCGGCTGGCCGCGCTCTGCCGGGCCCTGCGGCGGCGGGAGGCCGAGGGGGACGAGGCGGGCTGGGCCCAGGAGCGGGAGGAGGCGGAGGCGGCGCGGCGGGAGCTGCGGGAGGTCGTGCGGCCCCTGGGGGAGCCCGGCTACCGGGAGGCGCTGCGGAGGAAGGTCGAGAGGGCGAGGAAGAGGAGGCTGCGCCTGCAGCGGAGGAAGCAAGAAGCCAAGGCGGCCAAGGAGGAGGAGGCGGCCCGGGCCGCCGAGCGGGAGGCCAAGATCGACCAGTGGAGGGCCAAGTGCATCCAGGAGGTGGAGGAGAAGAACCGGGTACGGCCCCCAGCGGCCTGATCCTGCCGCCCCCGGCTGCAGCGTGGCCTCCTGGGGACTCCTGCGCGTCCCCCTGGGGCGCAGGGCAGCGTGGCCGAGCCGGGGGAGCCCTGCCGGTAACGGGCTCACAGCAGGCTGCGCCTGCCCGGCACCTGGCTTTGGCCCCGGCCCTTCAGTAGGTGCTGCGTGGGTTCGGCTTGCTTGGAGGTGCGCTGTTCCCGACGCCCGCAGCCCTGCTTCTTCCTTAAAAGCCTCAGTGGGCATCTCAGCTTTGCCGCGCTCATGTCCTAGGCCTTGGCAGTTGGGGTTGAAGTGGTTTCTGAACTCTCGGTTGCATGTGGAGGTCCTCCTCTCTGGTCCCAAGCTGTCGCTTGCCCCACGCTTCTCACAGCTACCCTACGGCGGTCAGCACCACCTCAGTAACCATAAGCCTTGCCTGCTGCCTTCATCCTTGTGAAGCTTGTTGTTCGCAAGCTTTTCGGTCTCACCAGAAAGTAAAACAGCTCCAAAGGAAAAAAGAAAAAGAACAACTCAGATTAGGCTTGCTGGGAAGTGCTGTAGGCACCTTTGTGTTGGCTGTTGGCGAAAGAGCTACCCTTCTGCTGGTGCTAGGTCCGCCGCTGGGATGGTACAGAGCAGCTCTTGGGAAAGGTTTTGTGTTCAGGCTGGGGCATGTTAATGGCCTTTAATTGCCGAGCTGTAGAATCGGGATGGTTTGTGTTTATTGTTAATGTTTTTCCTAACTTTCTAGGTTAGGTTAGGTCGAAGGTTATCAGGATTTATGAATTCATTAGCCATTTGGCCCAAATTTATGAGTTGCTCAGCATTCTTTTTTGCTTTCCTGAAGTCTACCATGTTTTAGCTTTTTCATAAAACAGCAAGGTTGGATGATTGACTTACCTTACTATAGCTGTGTTACTAGGAAGTTATTCTGATCTCCAGTGCTTTGCTGATCTTTTTAAAAGTACCATTTCATTCTTATCTACATGGGATATTTCACACATAGTGTCTGGTTTTTTCTTTCTTTCATAGGAACGAGAACTGAAGGCTGCTGCAGACAGCGTCTTATCTGAAGTACGGAAGAAACAAGCAGACACAAAGAGGATGGTGGACATCCTGCACGCCTTAGAAAAGCTTCGGAAACTGAGAAAAGAGGCCGCTGCCAGGAAAGGTTAATTACGAGATCTTTACCAAACTTTTTTATTTGCGCACACGGGAAATAAGGTGATGTGCGTGCCCTGTGCTGACTAGCAAGGTGCAGCTTGAAAAAGCTGTTTATTAGTGATTTTAGTGACATTGTCACGCAAGAATTGCTATAAAATGCTGAATACAGTGGTTGCGTTCCTACGTTTCCAAGCTCTTTCTTGATAGAGGAATTATTCCAGTAAGATAGTTGTTAGCAAGGTTAAGCTCAAGTTCCTGTGAGATTTTGCCAGCTCCGCTCTCAAGTCTGATAACAGAGCCCCTTCTGAATTTGAAAATTTAAAATTAATTCTCTTTCTCTTTAGGCGTTTGTCCACCCCCCTCAGCAGACGAAGCGTTTGAAAATCAGGTGGAGAGTCTCAAAACGTTGCTCAAAAATCGCACGGAGCTGTATGAAGCTGAGGAGAGAGCATTAAGAGTTATGTTGGAGGGAGAACAGGAGGAGGAAAGGAAGAGAGAAATGGAAAAGAAACAGAAGAAGGAAAGGGAAAAACTACTACAACAGAAGCTAGAAATTGATTCCAAGCTGTTTGGGGATCCGGGTAAATTCTGCATGCCATACGTAACAGTATTTCTCCACACCACACCCCCATCTCGTAGACACTGGGTTTAAAATGCAGGCAGAAAAATAGTTGAGAAAGAAATCATCCACTGGAGTAATTTATGCTCTGAGGAAAAGAGGGGATAAATGTAGTGTGCTGTTAACACATGTGATGTAAGAAGAACTGTTTAGCTCTTCAGCGTAGACTGCAGTAGATCGCAAGCCAATTTCATAATGTTTTGCAAGAAGAGGTTGTAGATTAAGCTGAAGTGAGAATAAACAGAATAGATTGAAGACTTCCAGCACCCAACAGATGCTTTAGTCTGGTGATTTGCTAAGTGCGACTCGGCTAATCTGTAAAGATTCAGCGTCCATATGTTCCCCTTGTTTAGAGGATGGAGGCAGGAAAAGTTTTGCTAATCTTGACTTGCCTCTGACAGCTCTGGTAAGGACGAGGAGACATGCAAAACATGTAAATAGTCCTTAATATTTTACGTAGGGCAGTGATTTCAGGTTATAGCTGGGGAGCAGCAAATGACTTGGCAAATTTGGGCCTTCTAAGACTGGGATTGACGGTCTTTCTGGTTTATTGAACGATTTCTATGTTTGTGTTTTAACAGATGAATTTCCTCTAGCCGATCTGTTGCAGCCCTTCAGAGAATATTACTTACAAGCTGAGCATTCTGTAGCAGCTCTAATCCAGATCAGGTAAAACCACACCAAGTCTTTATTTTATTATCAAAGATGACAAGTATTGTTTGTTGAGATTGTAAAATTATGGTCCCTTTTGGTTCGTTAACTTCCAAATACGGTTATGCAATGAATAGTCCTGTTTTTTTTCAGCGAAGGATCAGGCTTCTGGCTTGATAGAGTTACAGCCAACAGATGCCCGTGTGAGGCAGAGTGCACTTCCATGCATAACCATTCCATTTAATAGAATAGTACACACAATTTTCACATTTGTGTTTTGAAAAACAAGTTTCAGAGTACAATTTATAGTGTTTTGGGTATTGATTGGTATGGAAAAATACCTATGTGGGTATAAAATAAATCTTACCAAACTCATACCAGCTCTCCTCTCAAACCACGCTTTCTCTGTTAAAGGCATGAATGGGACCAGTACTTGGTGCCAGCTGATCACCCTGAAGGAAGCTGCATCCCTCCAGGATGGGTTCTTCCGACTCTCCCCACAAACGACACTTGGGCCACTGCTGTCAGATAATTTAGTAATAAATTATTTTAACGTCGGAAGAATGTTTCATTATAATTGCGTGTGTAAATATGAGGGGTTCCCGAAGAGGAAGTCTCATCCCGTTTTGGTAGCCAGGTACTGGAATGTCTTGGAAAGCGTAAGAACCGGTTTTGCCATCTGCCTCTGCAGGGAAATACCTGAGCAAGCCCAAAGCTGCTGGGCCTCTCGTGGTATGGAACTACAACCCCGCTGCGAGTTTTCGTTAACAAAACTCAATCTTAATAAAGAAACATTGCTGACAAGGGTATTTGTGCCAGTATTAACATCCTATTTTTAGCGGCTTTTATCTTTATAAGCCTAAATCCAGCTGATGAAATCTCCAGAAATAAAGAAGTTTTTTTTTTAAAAAAAAGAGATCATTAGTAAACATGTTTTTCTTCTCAAATGAAGCATGTCAAGCATCACTGTCAAAATAGTTCCTGTATTTTTGTGCGTAGAAATGAACCTATCACAAGTTTAAACAAATTCTGAAGTACAAACAAGACGGGGTTTTTCAAGGTTGATTAAAGCAGCTGTTGACATTTTACTTCTGTGGACTAAAACTGGTACCACAGCATGGAAAAAATTCCCCGTTGTGGTGAAATAGGTCAGACAGCCGTGTGAATATATATAAATTTGATGAATAAGCCTGCTGGAAAAAACACAATGAAATCTGAAGTCTAACCTACTGCAAGTGTTCTTGCCTGTATAGCTATTTTTGTATAGGGACAGATCATGTATATAATATTCGATTAAAAAATGCAGCTCTATTTTGTAAGTTGTTTTTTGTACAGAATAAATAGAGAAAAATGGATTTTTTCTTTCGTTTGAAGCGTTTTTACTCCGAAGGAGAGATCTGGTTTAGTACTTGGCATCAGATACGACTCCAGTGTGGAGAGAATTGCTGGCAAAAGGTTTGTGCAAAGGAACCTCTCCCTCCGACAAGGTGACGGAGGCATCGGATTTCGAAGCCTCCCATGTTCTGGGCAGTTTGCTTGAAAAATGGGTTTGGGGCTTTGCTGGTCTACGCAGATTGTCGCGGCAACTTTCCAGAGCTGCAGTCGTTATTCTTGCTTAGCCCTAATGTGCGGGAATGGATTTAATCTCTCCAATTCCTTACCTCTCTGCATCACAACGTTGTGTAATCGCCTAAATTCAACACTTGGGCCTTATATGTGATGTTAGTAGTTTCTTGGCTGAAGCTTTGCGTTGATTTTTGTTAGTAAGAGCGTGCGAACTAGTCATTTTTGGTAGAGTTAGAAATTTTAGTTTTCAGTTCAGGAAGCTTAGGGACCGGAGGGTGCTCTGCGTAAATAGTTAGGCTCCTTATCCCATCAGCGTGTCCGACGGGACAGGCTATCTGCGTAAGCTACGCTAATCTTAAAACTGTCAAAGTCAGATGCTTGCCTGGAGCTGCAAGAAGGTAAAGAACCGAGCAGCAGATAAGCAGGCAGCTCAGAAGCAACCCTGTTGGCCCTGCGAGAAGAGCTCCATGATTTCGTCGGACGGTAAGGATAACTTCATCTCGTTAATGAAAATAGCACTTTAAAATGCCAGGGGATGATGCGGGTTGAGGTGTATTTCAGTCCCTCAGGCTCTCTGCGGTTTGTTCTACATAGTTGCTCTTGTCTGATGACATCGGCGTTAAAATGATATTTTTAGCGAGGAAGACGTTGAAGCCACAGATGGAAGAGGAACGTTTCAAATCTTAACTCATAAAATACATGGAGACAGGGTATTAATTCTTAAAAAAAAAGTGTGTATTCAGATTTAACACTCAAATTTGTCTGAGTATATACTATTTTTAACTTTGAAAAAATCATTATAGCTCAGAAGGAAAGAGGGCTTGGCTACGAGTTTCCAAGACTCCTTTGCATCCCGTTCCTCCCCCAGTCCCAGTGCGGTTCGGGTTTCTCGTGCTTTCGAGGCACGTCCTCTGCCGGATAGGAATTTCTCCGTTTGCCAGCCCGTACCTGCGATGTGAAAGCGGGCAGGGCTGGCGTGAAGCAGATGAGGGCAGAACGCTTGCAGGAGCTGCTTTCTGGTGTAAGCTGGTGTTCACGACTGACCCTCTTGTTCTTGTCTAGTAGCGTTTTCGTCGTCATCGCTCCTCACCCCAACGTACTTCTTTTCTAAACAGCAGTTTGGGGAATTGACTCTTGTCGGAGCCTTTCTCAGAGCACGGTATTTATTCAGTGAAATACAGTGAGATACGGTACCGTAATCTCTCTGTATTTTCTTCATCGTGGCTTCAGACACATCCACTACCCGTCTCCATCCCTTAAATTGGCATTTAAAACCAAGTAAAGCCGTTCTAGGTGTGAGACGACGAGATTCTCTTTTCCTTTGCACCTTTGTACCGCACGGCTTTTGGGAAGAGCTGCTTTACAGCCTAAGCTGCAGGGAGGATCCGTCCCTCTCGCAGGCGGGGAAGGCGGCTTCGCTTGCAGATGTTTCCGTGCATTGGCTTTGTCAGTGCTGACGTGGATCGTGACTTAGGCTGAGCCCTCTTAGGCTGGGGAGCAGATGGCCCGGCTCCGTGCAGGCTCCCACCACGTTGCGTGTGTTGCGTGTTAGCAGCAGCACACGTGCGGGAGCCGCAAAGCTGGTTAGGGGCTCTGCCCGCACCACGGCCCCAGGCATTAAAGGCTCCTGGCGTAAGCAGGTGAGCAGCAACTCTTGTGATTCTGATAAGAGCAACTGAGTTGAACTGAGTGACTGTGCGTGTCGCGCCTCCTTTGTGGTCTAGAGGCAGTTTGTTAGTCCTTTGCTAACATAAGAAATGACCTTGACCGCCATTTCCCCATCATAGACCCTTATTTTTGCATTAAACTAACAGGCAGCTTTCCTTGATACGTTCATCTGGTTATTTTCTTGTTGTGGAGTGTTTATCCTCATTGTCATAGAAGCCATTTCTTTTTAAAGGGGGAAAAAAAAAAGATCTGAAAAAAAAAAAAAAAGCACTGAGGGATGTCACACCAAGCGTTTACTGTTTGTGTCCTGGGAATGGCTGCTGCTTCGGGAGGAGCAGGCACGGGCCGCAGGGACCAGAGCTTGATGGATTGCTGACCGTTACCTCTTGCCAATTCACAATATATAAAGGAAATCATTTTGCACGCTGTTGTCGCTGGGAAGCTGAGGACTGGAGGCTTCATGCAGCAAGTAGTGGCTTTTTACTAAATTGAGACATTTATACAGAGCTGATGGCTACGCTATTGCAGTAATATTTTCCATGCCACCATTCCCAGTTCATCAGAAATTTTTCTCTCCCCTGCTATTCCTGATCTAAAAAACATCACCGCGCTTAAAATGACTCAATGGTTCTTAAAAGCTCATCTGGCCTTAAAACGGCTCGTTCGACACCCCTCCAACACCGCAGCTTGCCCTGTTTGGCTCTCGGTAAGCTGCTGCGGCACCGGAGGGGCTGCCCTCGCCCCAGCTCCCCCGGGCCGCTCCGCAGGATGGCTTGGCACGCGTGAGCTCCGCGACCACGGGCGCTCTTGGGTCACGCAGAGAGAGGAGACCTGCGAGGTGTCCTCCTTGGCTGCGGTTTCTGCCTCTGTAACTGGAAAAAGTGCTCGATCCGTCCCCAGCTTGGGAAGGAGCGTGCGATGGGCAGCGGAGGGAGAGGGAGAGGCAGGAGGAGGGATGGAAAGCGGCGGGGCATGCATGGAGGTGGAAGCGGAGGAGAAAAACGCTCAGGATCTCTGCCAAATGAAGCTGTAAGCTTGGTCAGGTCCTGCTGGCTCAAGCTCAGAATAGCAAAGGTTAGTTCAGCCAAATCTTCCCGGTACCAGTAATTAAGATTTTGCAAATCTGGGCGTTGCACACAGTGGTTTCTACTTGGCTGGCAGCATCTCTGAGGGCTGCGTTCCTTTTCCCGGCACCACTTGAAATAGCTCGTCTTTCCCTCCTTCCACCCTACTTAAAAGGTGCTAGTCCTGCCTTTTACGGTTTTGTTTCATCCCTTCCTCCAGCAGCAAGAAGTCAGGCAGCGGCCATGAGCTACCTGGATGAAGTTCCCTTCCGGACGGCCCGGAGCCTCGACGGGGACTCTGGAGGAGAAAACACTTTAATCACCGCCCCGGCCATCGACCTCCCCGACTGCGCCGACATCCTCATGAGCACCATGGTGAGTCGCCGCCGCTTGCGCCCGCCTCGCTTCGGGGGGGGATGCCCAAAGGGATGGCGGCCGCGTTTGCCTTTTCTTGTGAAAAAAGGGAAGGGAAACCTCTCCTCCTAATTGATCTCCTCTTAATTGGCTGGTTTGCAGGAGTGGGAGGAGGTGAGGACGATTTGTGGTGGGTGGGAGTGAGGCAGGGGTGGGTTTGGGGTTGGTTTTTTTTAATCCCATCCAAGCAGGAGGGTTGGGTCTTTCTGGGATAGGAGGACAAGCTTCAGGCTCTGCTCTGGGATTGTCTTCTAGTTCGGAATCATCACTATCTCATTTATTAATAATATTTACTAAATATTTATTAATAAATTAGCAGAGATGCAAGCAGGCAACACTACCTGTGCTGGCAACATATATATAATATATATATATATATATAAAATATCCTGTGGTGCTTTGTGATCTTCCACATTGCTCAGTCCTAAACTGCTTTTGAATTTACACCTATTGCTGTAACAGCTCTGTCACCGGTTTTAAACCCCGTCACGGCGATTTGAAGGAGCTGTCTGTGCTCTGGAAGGGGGTAGGAAGCCTTTCCCCGTACAATTGCGCCGAAGGCATGGAGTCGGCTCTCCGGGCTCACGGGTAGGGCTAGCACAGCTCCAGTGGAAGATGATTTCAGAAATACTTTGCGTGTTCGGCCGTAGGTAGTCTCACCCATAGGTGGGGTCAGTGCACTTCACGGCGGGGAAGGTGATCTGGGCGATCCCAAACAGCCTCTGCTCACTTCTGGTGATGGGTGAACCAGCTTTAAACCCCACATCTGGCTTTTCGCTAGCTCAGCCTTGCTCATCCCTCCCCCCAAAATGACACATCCCGAATCCACAGGGTGTGTTTAACATGAAGAGTCACCGTGGTGTTCATTTTAAGCAATACCTCCGAAGGAAATTTTAATGCACGCATTTTTTGCCACCCGTCTAAAGGCAGGTGATGGTCTGCATCCCCATGGACCGTCTGAGGTGGTCCACCACCCCGTCCTATCCCAGTAAACCCCCGGCCCCGGGTTTCTCCCTGGTCAGGGACAGATCGGTGCTCCCTGCTGGGGCCGAGCGATTGCACCGATGGCCCGGGCTGATCCTTCCGGAGGCACGTGGTGGTGTTTTCCTCGCGGAGGCTGGTTTGGGTCCACAGCTGACAAGTGGCAGGGAGCAGTAAAACCAGCATTCCTGGGCTGTGAATGTACTTGCCTGCCCGTCCGGAGGAGACCTTGTTTGGAGAGCTCTGGGACGGGCAAGGCTTGTTTTTTCCAGGAAAACCCTCAGATTTCTGTCTGAAACATGCTTATATTTTAAGCCAGACTACGTGGAAATGACGACTCTGTCCTGGGACCGGCCGAGCCCCTGGCGCTGCCGGAGGCTCCCACAGCCGGTCCTGCCTCTGCCCAAGGTGGCATCTCCCCCCCTTGGTGGCTCCCGCGCCTCTGTGCCCGATGTGGCTCTGCCAGGTGCCACTAATGGCTGCTGTCCCCTTCCACAGCAGCCAAACTGTCACAAAACCACCTCTGAGCATAAGACACCTATCAAAAGAATTGTAGATACAACTCAAAATAGAAATAACTTCGTAGCCAGATTTTTTTTCAAGTATAAATTTGGGGATTCCTTATAGGGATGAGGCTGGCACTGCCCAATCCTACAGCCCTAGTGCCTGCCGCCAGCCCTGATGCTCAGGGAAGTAGGAGCCAATATGGGAAGGATGCAGCCCTTAAGGTGTCCTCGTGAAGCACGTGGTTCGCTCCGTGCCCTGTGGTCTGGTTGCAGATGCCCTCACCAGCTGCTTCTCGCTCTTCTGCAGCACGACTTCTCACTGGAAAGAAAAGTGCTGTACTGGGTCGAGGTGGCCTCTCAGCGGCAAACCTCCCGGCATCGGGTCACCTCCGAAGTCGTCCCCACGGCTCCGCCGTGCTGGCTGTTGCTGGTGGACGCCGCCGACAGCTACGGGGGGAGAGCACGGGACGGGGCGGTGCGGCGCTGCATCAGCCTCAGCGCTGCCGACGGCAGCTACGGGCACGTCAAGGACAGAGGTGCCTTGCCCGACACCGAGAGCGAGACCTGGCACTCGGAGGAGGATGAGTACTCGGAGGATGATGAGTACTCCTCGACCTCCTGGGAAGAGAATGACAAGGATGACAAGGTTTCCAGGAGGAGAAACACTGGGAGAGATGCGGCTCCACGTCCCAGCTTTTACCAGAGCCGACCAAAGACATCACCCGGCTTGCTGGAGCCCTCACCGGAGAACGGCGACCGCAACCCAGCCAGCCCGTACCCGAGCAAGCAGAGACGCTCCATGGTGATATTTAACAACATGAAGAACGAGCTGGAAGCAGCCAGGAGGAAGCTGGCTGCTTTGGTGCAACCTTTGAACAGAGCCGCCGCGGAGAGCGGAGGGGTCCCGGTGCCACGGCCGCTCCCCCAGCGCCCCCGCACCAGCTGCAGCATCAAGTACGGGCCAGCCCCGGACGGGTCCCCGCTGGGGACCTTGGTGCCGGCTCCTCCGGCCGCGGCGATCCCCCCGATCAAACGGCATAAGCCCACGGTGCCGGTGAGGTTTTTTTTCGTCCGGTAGCCCTTTGCTTGTCACTGACACAGGAGGGAGGTGGAGGGCGTCGAATCGGTCCCGTTTGCTGGGGTCTGGGCAGCAAAACGGAACTGAAATGAGGCTCTGAGAACACTACACCCATGAGAAATTGCTGACGAGTTTTCATAAGAAGTGAAGGAAGGGGGTTTTTTTGCTGGGGTTTAAAGGCAAGCTTTATGGGAGGACGTTTACTTGCTCTGTCCTACCCAAAACATCTGTTTTTCCTGACAAGCAAGGCATCTTATTTGATTTGCAATTGAAACACTTAAAAAACAAGTGAAATTTTTTTTCCCCCTCTTTCCTCTCCATTTTCCCCCTCTAACAGATATAAACAGGGTTTACAGGGAAATGCCCCTTACAGCCATCACAGCTGCTCCTCCTGGCAGCCCCAGAAGAGAAGCCGGGGCTTGAACGGAGACAAAACTGGGCTGTTTCTGTGTCCCCTCTGCCCCGGGTCTCCCTCATTACCTGTCCCCGAGCTCACTGCCCTCCTTCTCCCTCTTTTATAGCTGGAAAAGGCCACTTCACCCGACTCCTCTCGCAATATTGGCATCCTTCTCTATGGCAAAGGCTGTCTGGCTTTTCTTATAAGTCTAGGAAACTTTAGATTTCACAGTCCTGCTAGAAATAAAAATCATTTAATGATAGAGACAGTGATGTGGAGTGATGGAGTAAATATTGCTTTCCATCACCTTGAATCTCAATTGCACCGTGTTTTTTAAGAAATCACATCTCATCCAGCTACTTGAGAGACTGAGGAGATGAATTACTGAAAACCTGCAATTAAAACCATCGGACACATGAAAGGCCAGGTTATTTATATGTAGCTGCATTAGACATAGGGTCATTAAGGAAAGATTAAATGCCCATGTGTATTTACACACTAAACAGCTGTTGCAACTAATTACTAATCCATCGCCCGCCCTGCTCAGCTGCTGTTGCAAATGGATCACGCCAAATACTAAAGCCTTGTACTCAGGCAAGCGTTTCTATGTGTAAGGTCGTTTTTGGAGATGGCTTTGTAAGAGCAACCTAAATACATCTGATAAACATCATGGGCATAAATGGGGCGTCTGGGGAGCATCCTCCTCCTCGGGCTGCCGCATCGCCTGCCCGCGGGCAGCGCTGCCTCTCGCTTGGCCGGTCGAGGACAGCATTTATTGCTGGAGACGTGACCGGGGCTCCTAGGGAAAGGAAGCTGCTTTTGCTCGCTTT
This sequence comes from Platalea leucorodia, assembly GCF_965183815.1. NCBI lineage: Eukaryota > Metazoa > Chordata > Aves > Pelecaniformes > Threskiornithidae > Platalea > Platalea leucorodia. Next base: position 48,498,167 of record NC_138831.1, read on the forward strand.
GCCCCATGAACCCTCCTGAGCTCTGATCTGTGTCTATAGCTGAGCTTGGATTTAATTAAGTCCGGTCTCCTGTGAAGCCCAAGGGGGTTTGTTCCACATATGGAAATTTTCCTCTTCTAGAGAGAGCAAGGTAACTGCCGGCATCAGAAAGCATTGCTTCAGCCTGGGTTGTTTAGTGTCGTTTCATGAGCTGGAGCAAGAAGAACATGTGCTGTTTTTTTCTCGCAGTCCCTCAGCCCCTACGCCTGCCTTCCCCCTGCCTCCACGCCTGCCTCCACGCCTGCGCGGCCTCTCAGTTCCCACAGATCCCAGCAGGATTCGGCGGCTGACCTGCTCTCGGCGCTGAGCCAAGAGGAGCGAGACCTCATCGAGCCCGTTATAGCTTTGGGCTACCCGACCCGCAAAGCCATCCTCACCCTCCAGAAGACCGGAAAGCAAAGCTTAAGTCAGGTTAGTGGAGCTGGCATGGCGCCGCGGAAGGCTTTTGGTAAAGAAAAACGTGATTTTCATGGAGAAAGGGATGGCTGTCTTGTTTGGGGTGGACTTCTGATGGCCTTGGGTTTCCCGCTTTGGTATCAGACCTCAGTTGATAGGGTTTTCCATCAGATCACGTCTGCAGTTTTGCTGTAATAAAATAGCAATGAGTCACCTTCAGCTTTTCAGTGAGTAATAACGACTGGGTAACATTATCGGTTCAATCTGTTGTATGGAGCATAACGTCCTTTTGAAGTACAAATTTTGTCCCTGTACATGGAAACTTTTTGCACGTTATTTTTTCCCGGCTGTTAGATTCGTATGATTATTGCCATGGCTCATCCTGTCAGAGCGGGACTGTATGAATACCTCAGAGATTTGCCTGGGCTCTCTCCAAAACACAAGTTCCCCACGTTGGAGCAACGAGGGACTCCATGCAAGCATTGCAGCTGGGTCCCAGAGCTCTTTTCCTGAGGAATCCTCTAGAATAACCTGGAATTTATTGAAAATAATTAACATACAACCTCTTCCTATCCCTGGTATCTGAGCAGATCACAGCCTGCTGTGCTGCATCCTGATTCCCGAGGTCTCTGCTTGTCCAGATGAACCTCGCGTGGTCCAGGTGGGCTCGGAGCATCCGTGCCGTGAGGGATGCTGCTGGCTCTGACCCTCTGGCTTGGCAAACTTGGGGCTGGACCTGCCCATCCCAGCAGAGGATTTAATAGGGCTAAATTATCCAAGTAGCTCTTGCAGAGAGAGAAGGGGCTCGATCGCAGCTTAGCAAGAGGGATGTCCACCGGGCTGTCATGCCAGGGAGCAGGAGCAGACCCCGGGCGGAGGTGTGAGCAGGCACGGCACCGAGCAGCCGCTGTTGGGTGCCAGTCTCCTTCCCGTGCTCCCGGGGAGCTGCCTGTGCTGCGTGGGCCAGCTCTCACCCGTCTGGTCGGCGCACGAAGCTGCTCTGCAGTTGAGTCATCCTGCAGCTTCTGGCTCCCTCCTGAGTCACCCCCGGCTGGACCAGCCTCCCCAGAACCTCGCTGGTGTTTCAGGCGAGCGTCGCTGCAAGCCGAGGTGGGAAGGGAAGCTTTATTTCTTCAATTCTGTCATGGTTTCATAAAGGTTTCGCCTAGGTAGAGGGAGATGGGCAGAGCCCAGCCCACGTTCTTTGCACAGAGCCGTGCAAGGGTGTCTTGTAACAACTGCTGGCTTCAATATGAAGAAACAGTGCATCTTATTAAGGATGGAAATGGGTAGTCTGCTCCCTTCTGTATAAACACCGGGACTCCCATTCCCTTGGGGAAGAGATTAAGCCACCAAAATACAAGGTCTGCCTTATATCCTGTGCCTTCTTCACCAGCAGTTCCCATCTTTCCCATTTATGCCCAATTCAGCCAAGATAAAATGTAAGGCCTAGCCCTTCGTGCATCTCTTACAAGTACAAAACTACCAAATTAGGCTAAACCTTCCTGGAAAATATGTTTCAACTCAAGTTAAAAACAAGAGCTGTGGGTGCTCTTTATTGCTTGCTGGTGTCACGCGGGGTTTCAGCGTGTGACGATGACAGCTTCAACTGTGAAGATTGATTCTAGTACCAGATGGTAGCCAAAAATTGCTCAATTTCTTTGCAGTGTCAAGTCAAACTGGCAGAGCCCACCCTGGTGGAGAAGGCAAGTTTGCTGCCTTAAGGAGGTGATGCCTTCTCAGTTTGGGTGAAGAGCCTCTCTAAAAGGCTCAAGCAGGGTTAGTTGCCCCAACGTGCCAGAGGTTCATCATCTGGGATGTCATGGCCAAGGGCTAAACCAAAAATGCATCATTGCATTTTGATCAATAATCATTGATCAATCAAAAATGCATCGTTGATCCATGGAGCTCTCAATGTACGTGTGAGCTGAGACATGACAGATGGCTGCGGCTGGTCAGCATCCCCCTCCCCAGACAGTCATAAGCACGGGGTTCAGAGCAGGGCGTTCACCAGGGACACAGCCCACTGCGCCAGCCACCTCTTGGCCATGCACGGATGGGGAGCCTCTTCCTATGGACCGTTGGACTCTCGTGAAGTCAATGATACAGCAAAATATGTGCTCAGCTGTGCTTCCATAATGTGCTCCTGCCCCTTTCCTCCTCCAGAAGAACTTGCTGTCTTACCCTAAGTGACCATCAAGATCTTCAGCGCTTCCTACAAGCCTTGCATCAGCTGTCCCCGCCGACGGTGGCTCCCTGAGCATCTCCGATGCTTGTAGAAGTTGCGTTCTCAGTGGCGGCATTTGCGGCAGTGAGTTGAGCAGGGCTGTCCGCCGTGGTGCTGGCTGGGGTCAGTGCCCACCGGGTTTGTGCATCCCTGGCTTGAACCCTGCTGCAAGACTGGGGAGATGTTTACCCTGTTCCTCCACGATGAAATCAGCATTTGGGTCTTTGGTGGTGTTTGCTCATGGTATTTCCATGCTAGCAGCTTAGAGTCCATGGTCCAGGTGGGTCAGTGAAACAGTTGGTGGTAAGGCTTTGCTCTTCTTAAGCAGCCAGTTGTTGGAGCACCTGAAGCGGGGACCTCCTGGGGATGGGCCTTTCCGATGGGCGTCAGCTAATGTGGTACAGGGACATGGAAGATAAAACCCATCGGAGGAGGGATTTCCTTTACATCACTGCCCATGCTTGTCTTTGATGTGAAAAGCTACCTTGCTGCACGTAACATCAAGTAGCAGCAAATGAGGGGAGAGATAGATCAGCAGGTTACTGATCTACCAGAGCCTGGGGGTCTCTTCCCACGCAAGCAGTCTGTGATGAGGTTATTGGGTTGGCCGTGTAGCGGATAGAGCTGAGCTCTCCGGGGGTTCCTGCGCTGGAGGAGCTTCACGTCTAAGTGCGATAAGGAGCCTCCTTGAGAGCTACAAGGGGAGAAAAAACTTCAAGAGGGCAGTGGCACCGCCTCCTCCTCCCCAGCGAGCGGTGGGGCTGGTACCAGACCCAGTGGTTAGCAGGTCATAGTATTTAAAAACCTGTTTTTGTTTAGTCTTCGGGATAGATATATATATATATTATTTTTTTAATGATAAAAATCATTGAGTTGACAACAGCACAGATTTCATGCTGGGCTTGAACAGCACACCAGGCTGCCAGGACTGGCCGTGAGCACGGCGAGCAGGGCAAGAAAATACAGCAACGATCTGGGGTGTTTAGTTAGTAAGGTAACGAGGAAGATAAAACCAGGTTATAAATGCCAATGACCATCTAATTTTTGAGGTAATAAGCTGCTCCTTAAGGCTGACATTTCCTAAAATTCTTACTCTGCTCTGTAGCCAAACTAGATCAACTCAACGTTTGAGGGACTTTTTTGGCTTTCTCCTATGTTTCATGGTCTTTTACTGAATCCTTCTCCTTGGCTACGGCGGTGCTGGGGAGGGTGGAGGTCTGTGCACTGGTGGATCTGGGGAGATATGAATCAGCTTCTCCTTGGATTCATCCAAGGAGATGGCATGGCTTCGGGGAGACCCATGGGATGTTTTTATCCCCCCTGCTATTGTATAGCTCATTTATTATTGTCTGTCCCATATGTTTTTGGACAGTGAATGATTCTCATGGTATTTAAAAGATACCGCTGGGAATAGTGCTGTCAGCACTCCAAGAACAATGAGGAAAGCCAAAAATAACTGTTTACTTTCAGTAATGACAGCACACGGGTCTCCCCTGGGGTCGGTTTTGTGCTTGGACACCAGAGCGAACCCGTGGGTGCCCGAACCCCAGCGCATCAAAGGGATGCTGGGTCGGCCGAGGGTAGACATCTCACCGGGATAGGCTCTGCTTCACCCCCCAGCCTGGAGGTCATCTCTTTGTATCTCAGATGGTTCAGATGTTTGGTTTGCTCCTTGTCCTCCCTCCCCCTTGTTCCCGTTCCCACCCTGGGGGGGTGGAGGGGACCAAGACGTTGTCTTCTCGCGGTGGGACTCCTGCTGACGGACAGACCTCCATTGCCGAGCATCAGACAGGAGCTGGCAGGACAGTTGTGCCCCAGATCCTCCCCAGGAGCGTGTCCCTGGAAGGCGGCAAGGTGGGCTCCTGAATGCACTCGCACCTCATGTCTCTGAGGTTGGATTAACCCTAGTTGTCTTCTTCTGCAGTTCCTGAGCTACCTGGGTGCCTGTGACCGGCTGCTGAAGCAGGGCTATGAGGAAGGGCAGGTGGAGGAGGCCATGGAAATGTTCCAGTACTCGGAGAAAAAGGTCAGAGCGGGGCGGCACAGCCCGGCCCTTTGTGCTGTGTCCTCCAGGCTCGCTTTTCCATGCATGCTTCCCTCCTCCTCCACTGCCCCTTCCGCAGCCTCCCGGCAGGCCAGACCCATTGCCCTGCAAGCAGTGAGGCCACACTCGCGGCAGACCCCCGGCACAGCGTCACCGTAAGAACCCCCCCAGGAAGGACCCCCGCTCCGTCGCTCTTCTCCATCCATCTTCTCACCCCGCCGTGCAAGCGCAACGCTCGCCACCCTGAGCCCACCAGCACCCGCGCTCGCTACCTCCCTCCCGGCTCCCCCTTTGCATTCACCCCCCAGAGAGAACAACCGTGGTGGCACGCCGGGTGTTGGTCTCCATCACCAGTCTCCTCCTGAGGGTAGTGAAGAGCCGGGGTGGGAGAAAAGCTGCTTGAAATTTGGGCTGGCGCTGTTTGATGCGATGCCGACGGCACGTAGGGTTGCTGGCTCACCGCTCATGAGGGCTGTGGCAGCGGGAGGGCGCCTGGGTCTCGGTGTCAGGCAGGGGGTTATTTATCGAGGACACGGCTCCGGGAGATGTTGTGGTGCTGGGGCCCAGCCTGAGCAAGGGGGGAAGCAGGACAAATTAATTCCAGCTAGCGCTCACTGCCTTTCCCTGGCCTCTTTATAACGCAGGCAAACGCTTGCATGGAATTCATATTAAACTTTATAAGGAGTAAGTGAAACTAGAGGTTGACTTTATTAAATATTTCTTATTTAAAAAGTTGATGTAAAGGCACACTTTTAAACGCTAGCAGTGGTATGAGTGCCCTCTCTCTGCTGTCGGCAGTGGCACCAGGAGTGCCCTTCAGCGGTAATACAACCCGGCAAGGTCGTCTGGCTGCAGCCTCGTCACCCAACGCCGTTTCTGCTGCAACTCTGCGATAAATCCGTCCTTGAAACCCCATGATAACATCACTCCTTTCTCTTCCTTCTTCCTCCAGGCAGCTGAATTCTTGCATTTGTTAGCTCAGTTTAACGATATGGGTTTCCAGCAAAATGAAATCAAAGAAGTTCTTTTGCTTTGTGGGAATCAGAGGGAGAAGGCGCTGGAAGAGCTCGTGATGAAAACCCAGTGACCAGCATCCTGGACCCCAGCCACAGCTTCCCCTCTCCGGACCGGACCACCGAAGGACTCGGGTGGGTCGACACGCGCTTACCCTTCCGCTGCTCCATCCCCACCCCGAGCAGCTCGGCTCACCAGGCACAAATCTTCAAAGCACCGGCTTGGTGTCTCATCTCATTTTATGGACATCCATCATAAGCGTGTTTGTCACTGTGCTAAGGCAAAGGCTTTATAGCAGGAGTGTTTATCTCTTCACCCACACATCTCCACCCTTGATCATCTCAGCTGTTTAGATTAGATGCAATAAGATCCAAACCGCCTTCGGCTTAGATTTTGCAAAACCCAAGCCACAGTTTTCTCCCTCCACCTGGGGTGATGGGTGTCGTGTTTTCAACTACAATCAAATGTGGATTCTTAAAAGATTATGTAAATCAAGAGAAGAGATTGTTTTCTTAAAAACTGAAGGCTCCTGCAGAAACATTTGTTGGTCCTTGCTTGGGAAGGGTCTCAGCTGACTTAGTCATGGTTGAATATTGTAATTGAAATCCGGTCCGATCACATTAGCTTCTCCTTTTAAACCAGAAACTTGAGAAAAATACACAATTCAATGAGGGTAAGGAAAGAAAACAACCTGCCCTTGCTCTAGAAATACATTAAGTTTATTCAGTGCAATAAAAAATGCCTTATGCAAGGGTTTGTGCTTGGGGAATTTCATTAAATTAGAACAGAGAGACGGGGAACGGCTCAGCTGCCCTCCTGCTCTACCCAAATCAGGAAAATTCAGGGGATGCTTCCCTAAACGGTGGAGACAGACTCCAAATGAAGTTAAGCATGAATGTCAGGATCAGGAAAATCTGGATGCCCAGGGGAATTTTTGTATGTAACTGAAGGACGGAGAATGGGAGATTCGGGTCACTTGACGGGATGTGTCTCTTGGCTTGGCAGCGGAACAGTGGACAGTGTTTTCACATAAAAGTATATTATTTTCCTGTGAATTAGATACAGATGTAATTTCTTTGAGTAAAGATGGTTGGAGGGGTTCTTCTGAAATGTATTTCTGTCTTTTCCTGTGAAAATGCCAACTGGCACAACCTAGCAGAGAAAATCCTTAATTAGTTGCATTAGTACCATTTTTCCATTGTATCCTTCCAAACGATCTCCCAGCCCAACGTACTGGCATCGAGTTAAAACACTGTGTCCCTTCTCTGTGTATTTCTCGGTAGGTGCCAAACACCAGCAGGAGGGTCCAGCCCTCCATGGCTGCCTTCATCCTCGCCTGGATGCAACGAGGAAACTTGGCATCCAGGTTTTGGGGGACTTGACCCATCCGTACCCAAGGATGCTTTACACCTTCTCTTCTTTAACGGATGAAAAGGGAAATGTGGCACCTTGTATGGCCAAGGGAGATAGTCGCGGGGAGCTCACAGGCTCTTCTTTGGAGTTCCTAGCTCTGTTTTTCCTCCAGCTTTCCCTTGGTTATACAAGCTTTTATTTTTGATACGGCCCTTATAAGGCAAGTCCATTCTACAGACAGCTTTTCGTTACGTTCATCCTTGCCAAGATGATGTCACCTTAAAAAAGAAACTTGCAAAAGGTTAAACTGTGATTAGATAGATCGCTTCGCCTCAAACTGTAATCTTTGGCGGAGTAAACACCATGAAGATTGAAAGGGGAAGATAACAGTGCTGTGCTGGTGCCAGTAACGTTGAGGGCTAAGTTCTGGTGGAGCGAAGCACATTTGCAGCATCGTGCCCACTCACTCGCTGTGCAAAGGCTGAGCAGCCTCTCGCTCTCGTTAGAGATTTGCTTGGTCCTGGCTCATCATTTTTTCCCTCTGCTTGCAGAGGTAAGAACTGTATCTTTTTTCCTCTCCATGCATCTAAAATTATCTTGTGTTTACTTTCTGTATCACGGTCTGGATTGATGGATGCAACAAATTACTCATCTTTTGGGAGCATCCATGGCATACTCAACAGTGCCTGCCTAGACCTGCTCTTTCCTGCAGGTGCTACACTTAAAATCCTAAAACCTTTTGCATGTTGTCGGCAAATACCTTTGTAAACCCCTCAACTGTCAAAAAAACAGTGTGTGAAGGTGGGCGGAGAGGTTGTATCGCTTGGTGGTGTCAGAGCTGGAAGGAAGGGGAGAGCCTGCCTAGTTCAGCTGTCCCGGGTTAGCCACAGGAGCCCGTCATAAATATTGTAGTAACAGAATTATTTTAAATTTATTTTAATGGAGGGTTTAAGCTGTTTGTTCAACTTAAGATGGTTTTAAAGCAGCGTGCTTCCATGGGCTGCTTTCAGTTAGGGGAAGACAGCATGAAATGTTAATTGGCTTCGTCTAGGAAGGGAACAAGGATTTGACTTGATGGGCTTTCTGCTAACAGTCCGCCCGAGGACAGGAACGCGGCTCAGCTAATGCTGCGGCACGGTGTAGAGCTGGGCAAGGTCCATCAGTGTCCCCTGCCAGCCCCGTGCCACCATCAGACCTGCACCTCCACCGGCTGCTGTCCCCATCCCGGGGGTGACAGCGGAGCGGTGGCCTGGCCCAGTGGCAGAGGGCAAATGGGGACAAGATGCATCGAGCGGTTTTCAGTCTGGATATGGATGCGAGCTGGGGTTTTCTTGTTTGTTTTGGTTTGTGGTTGTGTTGTGTGGGTTTTTTCTCAAATGCGGTAACTGTTTTGAAAATTCTGAGAACTTGGCGAGGGTCAGCAGCGGAGGTATTTGCGGCATCTCGGCTGGTATTCTCTTCCGCTCCGTCTCAGCTGGGATGGCACGAGCAGCCCGAAGCCTGCCCCACAGATGGGAAACCAGCTGAGCCATAGCCTGGGTTTGCTGCTGTCCTGGTCCCCACAGGTCTCCCAGCAGCGCTGCGGTTGCAAAGGGGAGCAAGGACGTTCTCCAGGCTGGACATTCTCCAGCCGTCCCCAGGGCTGGTGTTGAGGGCTAACAACCTGGGGATGGTATCTGATGAGAATGGCTCATCTGGTTATGAAGCTCTGCTAATGGAGAAGACCTCTGCAAGCCTGGCATCGCCGTGCAATGGTGGTGCTCTCTCCTCTCCTTCCCTTTTTGCACCCTTTTGTATTTCCAAGGTTTGCCATGTCCTAAAAAGACCCTATCTTGGCTCAAATGAGCCTCCAATGAGTGCCAGCACTTGCCACCCATTGGGTCTGTGCTGGGGCTTGGCAGACAAGCCTGGAGGAGACAATAGCTGGCTAACGCACTCCGTGGGGTGATGGATGGCTCCCAGGTCCCAGAAGCCCCTCAGTGCCTTAAGCACCCAATGCTCAGGAGATGTTTTCCTTCATCCTCCCATCTCCCCTCTCCCCTCTTCCTCCCAGGACCTCGCTGCAGCCGGGAGCGGCCGTGGAGACCTCCCCGGGGAGCGCGGGGCTGCGTGGGAACGGCGCTCCCACGTACGGCTCTGAAACGGAGCTGCAGCTGAAAAAGCATTCAGCGAGCAGGAGCGAGCCTTGACGTGGATCCCTGTTAGGAGGTATTTTCCTTCAGAAGAGGGGGGAAAAAAACCCCAAACCCCAAGAGTAATGAAAAACACAGGGGTTTTTATAGCTTTCCTTTTAATTCCAGGATATAACAAATGATTTCCCATTGGAGCAGAGAGGAGCTGGGATGCTGCACACCTTCAGAGTGCGGCCAAAATAAATAAAACCTGTGTTTGCATCTCTGGTATCTGTCCTCTGCAGAAGCCGTGAAGCCCTGCACGTGGTTGGCTCGTGAGCCCATGTCTGGTAGGACTTTGCACACAGCCCATGCAGTGCAGGCAGAGGCAGGCAGCAGCTGCCTGCAGCCCCTTTCCCTCTGGCAGGGTCTAGTGTCACCTCCAAGGTCCAATGTGACGCGTCCCTGGACCTGAGCACGGCTCTGCGGAGGAGGAGAGGAGCCCGGCAGAGCGGCGTGTGCAGAGCCAAGGCCACGTGCAAGGAGAGCATCCCAACGTGGGACGGGAGGGCCACCTACGTCGCGACATCGTGGTTGCGCCTCGGCAGCCGCAGGAGGAAGGTCTGCAGGGAGCCGCTGCGCGGGAAGCCCGCCCGCTCCTTCTTGAACCTCCAGGTCTCCTCTTCCACGGAGTAGAGGAGCGTCAGCATCTTGTTGACAGTGTAGACGGTGTCACCCCTGATGACGGCGGTGAAGAGGGCTCCTTTGCTGTTCACGAACTGCCCAGGCAGGGCGGTCCACTGCCGCGATGTCAGGTTGAAGCAGTCGATGACGCAACGCAAGAAGTCATCCGAGGGGCCGTTGCGCATGATGTAGAGGTTGTCACGGTGGGCCACCATACAGTGCCCATAGCTCTGGTGCCGCTTGAGCTCGGTGACGGGAAGCCATGCGTCTCGCTGGGTCTCATACTCATAGATGACGGTGGTGTCCAGTGGCTTCCACAAGCAAACGAAGATCTGCCCCATGGCTTGGGCACAGGGTGCTGCTGCGCTCGGCTGTGGCAGGTCGGAGACGAACGTCCAGGTGCTGGAGGCCACGTCGTACCTCTCCACGGACTTCAGGGAGATCTTCTCATACTCCCCACCGATGGCGTAGAGGTAGCCCTCGTGGCCCACCAGCCTGACATCGTAGCGCAGCTGATGAGGGCTGGGGAACTCGCTCCAGGCGTTGGCATCAGCGTCGTAGCAGAAGCTGCTCTCCACCACCTGCTTGCTGGCCCCGTAGACACCGCCCACGATGTAGATCTTATTATCCATGGTCGCCATGCCAGCTAGGAACGTGCTGGCGCTCAGCGGCAGGCAGGAGAGGGTTCTCCACGTGTTGGTCTCCTCGTCCAGGTAGCAGATGGTCCTGGAGAGGTCCTCCAGGAACTCGAAGGTGGGCGTGTGGGCTCCTACCGCCACGAAGGTGCTGGGCAGGAGGGTCTCCACGTAGGCCAGCAGGTCGGCGGAGAGGCAGTCCAGGTACTCCTCCAACTCGGCGTAGCTGTCCCTGATGTAGAGCGCGGCGCAGTGGAAGAGGTCCAGGAGACCGAATATGGCGGCGGCTTGGTACAGCAGGATGCAGTTGTCAGAGTTGATGGAGTGGATCAGGTACTTGGCCAAGGGTTTCACCTGCAGGAAGGCGGCACACTCGACCGCCTGGAAGGTCTCCTCGCTGCTGAGGATGGGCCTCTCACCCGCCAGCACCCGCAGCATGGCGAGGAACCCGGCCGCGCTCAGCTCCCCCAGCCCGATCTCCTCCTGCGTGCTCTCCTTCATGCCCGAGCGGAAGAGGGCACGGAAGTACTCGCTGCTCTCCACCAGCAAGGTCTTCTCCACCCAGAACGACTGCTCCTCCACCCGGATAAGCACCCGCTCTGGGGGCCCTGCCCGGGAGCCTTCCTCCTCTGGGGTCATCCTCACCCGGAGGCTCAGCGGCTCTCGGCGAGGGGAGCAGCACCCGCTGCCCCTCCGTGCCGTGCCCTGGTGCAGCTCCCTCCTGCCTCCACCACCCTTCGATGCCTTTGCTGCGCTGCCCGGCGGCCGCCACGCTGCTGCCTTGTAATATAAATACCTTCGGCTAAAGATAGCTGAGCTTGTGACCGGGGCCTTTCAAAGGCATCCGCCGAGCTCAGCTGCCCACCCAAAACACAGGCAGGGCTCCGGCGTCACCGGCCGGCGCGGTTCACGGCAGAGATGCCCGGCTCTATCACGGCTCATCCCATGGAGGATGCCCGGCCGCCCCGGGGGAGACGGGTTTCACTCTCCCCTCTCTCGGGCGTCCTCCTTGCGATGCCCTAAAGGGACGGTCCCCACCCCGGGGAGGGCAACACGTTTGCATGGCTGGGAAGAACATGTTGCTGCACTATTTTTATTTCTCTCTTATAAAAGTGGGTTTTACGGCTGCAGGGATGTAACCGACGTCAGCAAATCTCCGTGCTGTCCAGCCCGGCTGTGGGAAAGGGACTTTGCCACCCCCTGAGCACGGCCAGAGGCAGGGAGAGACCTTTATGGGGTCGTTCCCTTTGCAATCCTCCCCAGGTAGGAGGCATGGAGCAACCTTGGCAGCATTGCTGGTGCAAGGAGCCATAAACCAGCCTGTGCTTCATCTGGAGATCCCATAGTGAGAAAAATGATGTGCAGCAAACCCCTTCTCTCCAGTAAAGTCCCCTCCGGCTGCAGGGCTCACCCCGCTCCCCCGTAACACCCAGCCACTGGCAGAGGCAACCTCCCTCCCAACTTGATTCATGTAGATGTCGACGGTGAAGAAAAGTGTTATTCATGGCACGTCTCTCGTTCGTGTGCTATTCACAGCTTTTTCTGGCTAGAAATCCCATTTTGCCTCTGCCGTGTGGTGCCGCGGAGGGCCAGCAAGGAGGCCCCCAATTCCCCCCATCACCACCTGCAACTGGTCTTTATTTTTGATGCATAATTTAATCCAAGCAGCATAATGATGCATCATTTAATCCACCTTGCCAAAGGTATATTTTTTCCTCCCTCCTTAGCCCCTCATCCCAGCAGGTGGGAGCTCCCGGGGCACTGCATGATGGCAAAGCCATTGCCCCAGGATCGTGGCTCCAGCAAGTTCCCCCCAAAAAAATCTCACTTTAGGGGAGAAGGTGAAAGCTTTGCCTTGTGTTACTGTCATTAATCCTTACAGGTACCCGGCTTAAAAATACCACATTTAGCTCTGGTTGCTTTTAAGCATCCTTGACCTGTGTCCACAGGGGGTCTGGGGGTCCCCAGAGGGGCTCTGCTCCCTGTGGGGGAGCGATCCCCATCCTCTCCGTCCTCCTCATCCTCCCCATCCTCCCCATCCCTGGGGCTTGCAGGGACTTCCACACTCCCAGACTATTTTGGGAGGGTTTAAAAATATCCTCCCTGCATTAACGGGCAATAATCCCAACGGCGCAGCAGCCCAGCATGGCCACGGAGCAGCCTTTGCCCCCCAGCCCCGGGTACGGTCCCCCACAGAAACCCCTTGGGGCCGGCCCAGGGGCCGTATCCTGCGGTCCTGGGTGCTGAGCCCCATCCCAAATGGCTGTGATCTCCATGACAACGCTGACTTCAGCCTCCGCCACCTACTCGGGCTCTGAGCCCGCTGGGTGCTGGCTGATGGCTCGGTGCGGGCAGCGGCGGTGAGTACTCCCCGTGCTCCCCTCTCCCCCCTTGAGATCACGCCTTTTGGGTGGAAAAATGGGGGTTTTTACCCCTGCAAAGTCTCTTTCAGCAGCAGAAGGTGTCTGCGCTTAAACGGGCTGGGCAGGTGGTGGGCAGGAGGGTGGCTGTGTGAGCATCACTCCCAGGTGCTGCTCCTGCCTGCAGGAGGTGTAATGAGTGCACCGGCCTCAGCCAGGGCAGCGAGACCGGGCTTTTGCTCTCTGGGGGCTCGGTGAGGTGCTGGGGACACGGCGAGGTGGCCACCAAGTGCAGGCACAACGGGTTTCGGGGCCAGAGGTCCGTGCCCAGAGCCCCAGGAGCTCGGGGGCTGGCGTGTGCCCTGCTGGGGGGATCGTCCTCGGGGAGGCCGGGGCAGCGTGTCCAGCCCGGCGCCGGCGCGGCAGCTTTCCTTACAAGGAGTTTGGCTGGGGCCCGAGCGGCGGGAGCCGCGCTCGCCTCCGCCTGCCTCATTCATCGGCAGCCCCGGCGGAGCAGGGGCCGCTGCTCCCCCAGCCCTGGCCCCGGCCTCGGCCCCCACGCACCCCGGTGAGCCCCACGTCTCCTCCGGTGGCGGGTTTTAAGGTGGGAGGCTGCGTTTCTCTTCTCTTTCTGGGGTGCGAAGGGTGGGCAGAGGGCTGAGGGTGCCGGTTTTGCTTGGGTGGGGTGCTGGCTGCCAGCGTGGGGTGGTGATGCCGGCCGCTCCAGCTCCAGGATGCGGATGGAGGAGAGCGGATCCCCCTCCCTGGTGCTGCTGAGCCCCCCTTTTCCCCAGGCTGGGGCACCCCACGAGCCAGGCGGCGAGAAGGTCCCCGTCCAGCACGGCAGCGGGTGCCCCACGTCCCCCCCGCTCTCTCCCGCAGGACGGAGGATGACCTCGATGTTCGGCAAACCCCGAGCCGGCGGCGAGCGGCCGCCCCAGAGCCCCCTCGCCGAGTGCAACGTGGCCATCCTGGGGTGCAGAGGGGCCGGCAAGTCAGGTGCGACGGGCGCCCCGCCGCCACGGGGATGGCCGGGCACTGGGGGGGTGCCGGGGTGCCGGTGGTGTGGGGGGCCACCTGCCTTACCCACCTCTCTCCCTCCTGCAGCCCTGACCGTGAAGTTTCTAACCAAGAGGTTCATAAGTGAATATGATCCGAACTTGGGTAAGACGATTTCTCCGCGGGTGTTTCCCCCCAGTTGTCCCCCATGAGCTCCCACAGAGCATCCTTCCCATCTCCCCCATTTCCTACGAACATGGCATTTAAGGGGAAAAAAAGCCCAACACCCAAAATTACATGAAAAACAAGGGAAGGGTGGGATTTGACCCAAACCTCCCTGTAAAAACAGAGGTGAAAGCAGCACTCTCTCTGCGGGCATGTCCCATGGGGGAACGTCGGCTCCTCTCATCGCCCCGAAGAAACCAAAAGCTGAATTACTGGGGGCTTGGGGAGCATCTCCTGCCTCCTGCTCGCTCCTGGGGGTGTCGGGCAGGGGAAGGGCTGGGGCAGCGAGCGGGGGCCGCAGAGCGGGCGGCCCCGGGGGCTGCGCTTTTCAGCGAGCGGTTCTGGGCAATTTTTTTTCCCACTCATTTGAGTAATTAATAACTATTTTCCTAGGCCTGACTCCAGGGCGCGGGGAAGAACCATAAATGATTTATCAGGGACATTAGGGAGATATGGACCTTGTCCAGGAACTGACTCCAGCCCCTAATAACTCAGCGACTCTTAGGAAAGAAGGATAAATCCTTTCCTCCTCGGATCTTTTTTGGGAATGTGGTTTCATCTTCCCACGTCAAAACCTTTCCGAAATGCATCTGTTAGGACCCGGCTGGGAGAAGGCATCTTCCTCCCAGGGGAAGGGCTGAGCGGCTCTCCCTGCCTGCCCTCCTTCCAAAAGAAAGGGGTGCTCCTTTCGCCTGATTTATTGGGAAACAGCCCCGGTGTCAAGCCCCCAGCTCGCTTTATCTCGCCAGGTCGTGGCATTTAGATAAGGGCTGAGCCCTGGGTGCGGTGACGGCCGCGCCGGGCTCCTTCCCCTCCCTCCTTCTCCCGTGGGAGCCCACGCTTGCAGCATGCGGGGGGAAATAACTGCTCCCAGCTGGGCTTGCCCAGCGGCAGCACCACCAGTCCCCCAAAATAATGTTGTCTCAGGAAGGAGGGAGGTGGGAGGTGTTGGTGGAGGATGCTCCTCACCAGGGGATGAGCTTTTTTCCATGGTGCTCCAAGCATCCAGGGCTTTGCTTGGCTTTGGGGAAGACAGGATACCCCAGCCCATCCTCACAACCACCCTTCTCCTTGCAGAGGACACCTACGCCTCGGAGGAGCTGGTGGACCAGCAGCCCGTGCTGCTGAAGGTGATGGACACCGCCGACCAGGTGAGGCACCAGGGCACCGCTGGTGCCAAACGCCTGGTGTGACGCGGCTGGACCGCGGCTGGACCACGGCTCAGCCGCTCCTCTCGCCCCCAGGACGGCCCCGGGAACTGCGAGCGCTACCTGCGCTGGGCCAGCGCCTTCCTCGTCGTCTACAGCATCGACGATAGGAAGAGCTTCGAGGGCTGCCAGCGCTACCTGGAGGTCCTCGCCCTGCACGCGAGGGGCTGCCAGCGCCGCTGCCCCGTGCTCCTGCTGGGCAACAAGCTGGACATGGAGCAGTACAGGTATCGGGCGCGGGGCAAGGCTGTCTTTTCCCGGTGGGGGAGAGCTCACAGATCAGCCCCCCATCCCTCTGGCTGGGATGCAAAACCCAAATCTGATTTTTTTTTGTGGTTATTTCCACCCCCGCTGGTATTTGCCATGTCCTCCCACATCTCCAAGGTTCCTGCTCTCCCGCCCGGGGGATGATGTGTTTATTTTGAGCCCGGTGGTATTTTCAGTGGGATGTTTTTCGGCTGCATGGTAAGGCAGCGTCACCGTCCCCAGGCAGGCCTTGAGCCCGCTCCAGCTCCTCGCTTCCCTCTGGATGTGCCCTTTCCCTGGAGCCCTTTCTCGCCCCGTCCCTGCTCCCAGGACTGGATGTCCCCGGTGTGTTTTTCTGGCCTTCTGTGCCGCTCTGGGGCCATGCTGAGTGTTGGTCCCACGGGTCCTCGAGTCACGCGCGTTGCTGAACCCCACTGTGCGTCGCCAAATCCCCCCATGCTCCCAGCACGGAGGCTTCCCCCTCCCCACAGCAAGGACCTGCCCGTCTCCTCCCCGCTTCCCAGTGCGCTGCCATCGCATCCGGCCCCCCGCGTCACTGGCGCACATCCCTGGCACGGGAGGTCGCGTGATTCCCCAAGGACCCGCGCAGCCCATTGCTCTGGGATTTGGGGAAAGGCAAAACTTTTTTGGACTCGCGTCCCCTGCTTGTCCCAGGATGGGGGACGAGCGGGCAGTGCTCCCCGCCTGCACCCCTTGCTCCCCTTTTCGGGTGGTTGCATCACCCCAAGGGATGCTGCACCCACCCGCTCCCTCCCGCCAGGCAGGTGCCCGCAGCCGAAGGGATGTCCCTGGCGAGCAGGTTCGGGTGCTTCTTCTACGAGGTGTCGGCGTGCCAGGACTTCGCGGGGGTGCAGCACGTCTTCCACGAAGCCGTGCGGGAGGTGCGGCGCCAGGCGGAGCGCAGCCTGCCCGTCCGGCCACTCTTCATCACCGAAGAGCGTCCCTGCCCGCCGGTGGCCACGCCGGTTGCCCTGCCCACCCACCACGGCTTGGCCAGCTGCACCTTCAACACCCTCTCCACCGTCAACTACAAGGAGATCCCCTCGGTGGCCCAGGCCAAGCTGGTCACCGTCAAGTCCTCGCGGGCTCAGAGCAAGAGGAAAGCTCCCACGCTCACCTTGCTGAAAGGTTTCAAGATATTTTAGGACGCATCCCTGCGGGCTGCGGAGGAGGCAGCGAGAGACCCCCGTCCCCCCGGCTCTGCGAGGGCTGAGACCATCTGTGACGGACTCACGGGCACCGCAGCAGCCGCTGGCGGATGGTGGCCCCGGTCTCCATGCCGGGGCAAAGCCCGCGGTGACGATTTTGAGCAGACGGGGTGCCGAGAGTCTGAAATCGGCTGCGGCATCACTGCCTGCCCCCGCCCTGGCTCCCGTCCCCCCTGGCCGAGCGCTGCCACGGTGTTTGCACCCTGTCCTGCCACCGGCACCGGGGGCCAGCCCGGCTTTCCGTGCGGATCCGGGCAGTTCCCAGAGCAGCCGGAGCCGCGGGCACCACCGTGAGGACGAGGGCCATCCCCAGGGCCCCCCAGCCCGCTTGGGCGCCTGGCACACAGCGATGGGAGCCCAGGAAGGGGGAATTAATCATTAATCAAGCACGGAGGCACCCATCTCGTTCGTCTCACGGGTCCCCTGACCGAGCAATAAGTAGGAGGAATGCAGATAAGAGATAAAAGAAAGATGCAGATATTGTTTCAGCCGACTAAAGGCCTCAGGTGTCCTGAAACTGGTTCCCATGCATCGAAACAAGTCATACCAAAAGAGCTGTTTTTTTAATCAACTTTTTACGCTATAGTGTTCCTTTTCAAAGGCTTTGCGAGGAGAGGTGCTTCACTGAGGAGGACACGCTCTGAAAAGCCTTTGTTTAAAAGACTGATGTACTTCCAAAAATGTCTTAAATTATTTTATGGCTTCTACACGTGCCCAGTGAAGGGCGTGAAGCGAATCCTAAAGCAGACCAGGCTCTGCCTGGGCCCAAGCCAGGGCCAAGGGCTGTGCGTTCAGCTTCGTTTACGGTACCAGGTTAAATGTGCTGCTTCTCCCTGGAGTGGCAGTTACTCTGCAGAGTAAAATATCCACATGTGTATTTGTACATATATACATACATATATATATATAGATGACCTTACTGATAGAGAGAGAGATTCAATATGGGATTTCGATCAACCACTTTGGAAAGTATTTTAATAAAGACGATTTCTGAAAAGAACAAAAGCGCCTCTGCTTCAGCGTGGCTGCTTTCCCGAGGGGCCGTGGCAGCGCGCTCCCTGGCTGAGGGAGCCTCCCGCCCCTGCCCCGGCTCGGCTCCCACCCGTTTGCGGCGGAGGCAGGCGGCACCTGAGGGAGGGGGCGAAGCTGGCGCGGGAGCGAGGGCTGGATGGAGGCAGGCGAGCGCAGCGGGCAAAGACCAGCCAGCCGGGAGCTGAAACGGGGGAGGCACGGGTTTGCCTCCAGTCCAGAGCCGCTTCTGCTGGTGCAGCTCTGCTGCTTTCCTTTTTTACTCTCTTTTGTTTCCTCAGGCTAAACTGCATTTTTAAACTTCCATCACTGTGAATTGAGACATTCTGATACATTCCTAAATGGTTTGACTTCAGCTGCCGTTACGTGGCATCCTCAGATCTCTGTGTACAGAGACGTGACGGTCCCGTCCTTCCACTGGACCATCACGTCTCCTGGTCTCTGATCCTGGAGCACCGGCTCCTGCTTTTGCAGCTCGGCGGGGCTGTATTCCTGCACAGGCATCAGGCTTTGCTTGACTTCCAGCTCAGCCTGCTGAGTGGTTTCCACTGCTTCTCTATACGCATCGATCTTCCTTCTCCTGCAGGGAAGGCATAAAAAAGAAATGCGGATTGAAGCAGCGAGCCCAGCCTGCATCTGGGGGCAAGCATCTACCCCCAGCGACAGTTCCACCCATCGCTTTGCACCTTGGCCTGGGGAACTCATCAGCTGCTTACGGGCAAACCCTGCCAGCTGCACTCTGTCACGTAAGTGGTCTGAAGTGTTTGAGTACACACGGCCACGGGGTTTACGCTTGGAGAACACGCAGCGCGCCACATCGCCCAAAGCAACACCCAGCAAGCCGTCGGTAAAATGAGAGCATGGCAGATTTGTAACATTAGCTCTTTTTCTCTCATTTTAAGATGAAAGCTCTGACCCAGATGTAAGTTTTCTTGCTGTAGAAGACAGCGAGTTGCTCCTCAGCTGCTGGGTGGTTGTGCAGCAGTATGGCCCAGGGAAACATTGTGGAATGCAGATGGGGAAAGGCTGGGGAGTCCTGCTGCGGAGCCCCTACATGCCCTGTACTTATAGGAGAGCACCTCACACCACACGTTTAACATCACTTCCCTCCCAACAGCCCTGCTGGGCTGGGCAGAGCTGTCGCAGACGCTTTACGGATGAGGATCCAGGGCCTGGAGAAGTGAAGTGGCTCGTTCCAAGTGACACATGAGGAGAGCAGGGAGTCAGGCAAGGTTTTACAATGAAGCACGGTTCAAAGGGAGTTTGTCTTTGCTCTTCTGCCCATCGCTCAGGGCTTGTTCCTGCCCTGCGTCTCAGCATGCTGCCCTGCCCTGCCAAACCCACATCTCTCTGCCTGGGGGGGGTCTCAGCGCACCACCACACACCAAAAGACCTCCAAATTTTCCTGACTCACCTGTTTCGCACAATGTTAATGGCCAGGAGGAAAAGACCCAAAATCATGGCCATGAAGGAAAGTGCAAGGACGGAGTAATTCCACGTTGATGCTGGGGGAAAGCGCGGAGAGGCAGCATTAGTGTGCAACAGAGCAGTGTGGCCCACAGAGCCTGGCCAAGCGTTTCCTGAGGATGCCCAAGCTCAGAGTGCCATGGCTTGGCTGCAGGATGAGGGCTGAGGTGCTGGTGTCCAGCTCAGCACCCAGAGCAGAGCACCCAGGTCCCATTTTTGGGGATAACCTCAGGAAACTCTCCCTCCCCGGGCAGGAGACTTACACAACTGCTTTCTGCCGCTCACAGCCCCCTGCCTCGGGCTCTGTATCTCTCACGCTGACCACACCTGCCTCTCATGGCTTTGCAGCCTCGCCTGAGAGCTGTGAGCGGCTCTGACGGAGGGTGGGAGCAAGGCCGGGAGCTGGAGCATCCCACCATGAGCACTGCTAGAAGGGCTCCTCCGCTCCGCAGCCTTTCTTGCCACTGCCACACTCAGGCAGGTAGATTTTGCCTTCGAACCCCGGCTGGCGTGTGCAGCACAGATGGCAGCGGATGCTCCGTCCTTGATTTTTGTGGCTTTGAAATTGATCCCCAGGGCACTGACCTGCTCGTATTGATCTGCTCCCTCCACCCTGCCAAAATCAACGGTCATCCCAGACCTTTGCTCCCTTGGCAGGCTATGCCTAGAAAGAGGCTGAACCCCTCTCTGGGAGGAGACAATACCTCAGTAAAGCCTCATGCCTGTCTTCACCCATGGCCTGCTGCTTCTGGCGGTCAGACTGAGGGTTTATATACCTGGAGTAAATCACCTCCTCGGGTAATTCCCTCGGCCATCTCCATTAGGCAGGAGGGTTAACAGCCAAGGACTGCGTATCTCTTTCAACTCTCAACCCAGGAACGTCAATGGGACTTACAGTCTTCGCTGCGGAAGAACCAGAGCAGATATTCTAGCTTTTCTTGATCTATGCCCAGCGCAAGGGTGGCGTTGCCTGCTGTGTGGTCATACACGCGTGTGCTGGCAAGGGCTGCAGGGAAGTACCTCTCTTGCTCTGCCTTGGCTGTGGAAGAAAAGAGCAGAAAGATGCAATGGTCACTCACGGCAATACTTCGGGCCAGAAATGGCCTTCCCCTTGGCTCCCAGGGTTGCCCAGCACGTCCCTCCAGGCAGGCAGAACGCAGCCGTGAAGGCACAGCCCTATCTCGTATACCGAGAAGTGGAGAGCATTTCTGGCTCACGCTGCAGATCCCATTACGGTGGGGCACCCAGGGTTGGAAAGACCCCAGGACACCGACTGTGCCCTTCCACACACCCCAGCAGTGTGTGTGTGTGTCCCACTGGTCCCCGGCTGTGCGGCACTTACCTGCTTTCTCCTCGCACACGCTCCTGTCTGCAGAATCTTGCCACTGGGCCTTCACGCCTCTCACGTTATTGAGAGCAACTCCTTTCCTGTTTGCCACCAGGTAGCCCTGGCTGCTGCCCAGAGGGGAGAGCAGAGAATTCGAGCAGTTCCAGCTCGTGTAGCCCGCGCTGCCGCAGAGACTTGTCTGCACTCTGTCGGCCCCCACCACGGAGAGGCAGCTCTGCGTGCCGTGATTCATCAAAGAATCACCTTGCCAAGACCAGTCCTGGAAATCTGACTCTGGATTACAGTCCTCCAGCAGTAAATTCCCATTCATCGGGCTGGCTTGTAAACACAGCTTGACTTTAGCATTTTTCATCAGAAAAGCTTCAGCGTCTGCAAAGAAACCAGCGTATGAGTGTTGCCACCCCCTAAGCACAGGACATACACGCACACAGAGTGTATAGGGCAGATGGGAATGACACCCAATTCTGGAATTGGGAAATCAGCATAAGGCAAAAGGCATTCAAGAGGCAAACTGCCTCCAGTCCAGCTTCTCTCTGCCAGGGCTGCTGGGCTCATAGCTGAGCTTTCCCTAACCCACGCTTCTCAGCAAACATGGCTCAAGCACATCCTTTCAGATGGGTCCTGGGAAGCCCAGCGAGACTTGCCCTTGCGACTAGTGCTGAGCTCTGTTTGCAGCTCTATCTGTAGCTGCTCCCCGGAGAAGAGATGACGGTCAGCTCCTCTCCTAGACTTGAGCTCTGCGGGGCCAGCCCACGGCGCCGCGCAGCCTGGCCCATGCTTAGCCTCTTCCTGCTGGTTCTGGGAGGTGCGAGGCTGCTCTCTTGGTTTGTTCTAAGAGGCAGAGGAGGCTCAGACCCTTTGATGAGCCTCATGGCTGGCTTCTGCTTTGCCTCTGGGGACAGATGCTCTGATGCCCTGCTCCAGCTGGATGAACTCAGAACTGCCTCTGCTGACTCTGCTTCTGGGGAACCGAGGGGGGAAGGGTTTGGGGCTCAAGTCTTTCCAGTTCTGCTGTCTAACCTTAAAGTGCCAGTTGGAGCATCCCTCTGCGCAGTCGAGGTGCAGATAGTCCCAACAGACATTGATACCGGGCTTAAAAAAATCAAATCTCCATAAGCCAGGTGTCTTCCTAGGTGTCAAAGAGATTGCAACAGTGCTGTGAGCACAGGCTTAGGGTGCAACTTTCTCCATGGTTGAGCCAGGCTGCTGCTGGTGTATACTGAGCAAAACGGGCCCATGGAGAGGAAGAAACCGTATTTCCAGAAAGTGAAGGTCTTTAATGTATGCCTTTGCCATACTACTATCTGTCTGTGTTTGCCCTCAGCCAGCGAGGCATTCATAAGGTCACACAACAATGCTGGAAACTCTTGCATGTGCACATCCAGCTCCCGCGAACCTGCCCTGCAGACAATGTCTTGTTGCAACCCCTGCTGAGCCTGGTGTGGGTGAGAGCCTTTGAAGAGACACAGCCTCAGCACGTGTGACCTACTTCACCCACACTATTATCCTCTAAGCCAAGACTCTACCTTGCAGCAGGAAAAATGGGATTATCCAGAAGAACTTCATATTTGTGTGTGCAGCTGGGATGGATCACGCCTTCACCAGTGTTTCTTCAGCACGCAGATGCCTGGGAAAGACAGAGAGAGAAGAGGTGAGGGATAACCTCGCAGTGTCCTCTGCTAGCTCCCACCGTGCGGTGCCACAGGTTTTACCAGTGGGAGCCCTGAAGTTATACACGTATGCAGTAGATAAAAGGAGACAAAAGCATGAGTAGAAGTGATGATCTTTTAAACGACTCTGTGCTCATGCCGATTCCCCTCCCTGCTCCAGCTCTGTATTCAGAGAGGGGACCTGATGTACCCCGGCAGCTGTGGCATCTGTTTTCTTCTGTGAACGTGAGTCTGAGCTGTCAGGACGGGTGCAGACATCCTGGGAGCCACTGAGGTGACAGCAGAGTGGGTCTGGCACAGGGTCTGCTGCCTGGGGTTGGACCCCTTGCCTAGGTGACCCCGTGCAGATGCAAGCTTGGCTGCTGAGCGCCAGCCCCTCCCCAACCAACCTCGCTGCTTCCCTCCTTGCTCCCCTGCCACAATCCTTAAAGAATACGTACGTTGTGGACAGTGACTACCTGCTGCCAAGCCATGGATGGCAGAATAAGGGTGTGGAGATGAGGAAGTGGAGGGTTCAGCTCCAAGAGGAGGAGAAGCTGGCTTGCCATTTGAGGTAAAGGTATCTCCCGTCCCTCAGAGAAGCAGAAAGCTCCTCCTTGACCTTTAGTCCCTCATTTGTCAGTGGCATCAATCCAGCTTTTATGACTGCTTGTCCAACTCAGTTCTTCAGCCTCCTTTGGAGGGACCTGACCTGAGCAGAGGGTTCCCGTCTGCCCACTGTGAGTTACTCTGAGATGGTTAGGTGGCTCTCCCCGGCCCACTGCTCTGCCACTGCTCCCTCACAGCCACATCTGAACCGTCGCCCACTCGCAGGTGAAGGACACCACAACACACGTGTCCCTCAGACACGCTGGCCCCACAGGCCATTAATTATTATATGAAGACTTAGACTTTTACAACTGTCTGATAGTCTCAACTTTTACCTGTCTTTGTAGCGTGGCCTGGCACTTTCTGAAACTGTTCCCTGGAAATCGCTTATGAGCACTTTCCACCGTGCCAGGCGTGTCAACAACGCTGCTGCTGACTCCTCAGGGAAGCATTTGTCCTATCGGTTATAGACCTAATGATTGCTACTATTTTCCTCCCTTTCTCAATGTCTTCACAATTCAAAGTTCACATTTTATAGCCAACCAGGCATGCAGGCTTGCTCCCTGCTGCCAGAAAACCACTTGTTAGTAATTCTTTGAGGACGGGACTCTGAAATACGTGGTCCACTTTGACTCTGTATTTCAGAAAACATGGGTAAAGCTGCTCCCTGCAGTGAGGTATGCCAATTACCTTACTGTCCAGGTAAGCTTGAGCTTATTCACATGCTTGAGCTTATTCACTTATTCACTTATTCCTCAGAAAGGAGGAAATAAAGTCTGGGTGCCAAAAAATTCAAGTTACAAGTCTGCTACACCCTAATGAGAAGTGCCACTTGAATGTGTTAAATCTTGCTGTGCAAGGCTTCTGTCTAATCATTTGCTTGAACAAGAATATTTTACATGCATGTTACTGATTTTCTCCTAAGGTGTTTCATAACTTGTCGGCCACCTCCTGGCGTCTGCACTAAAGCGGGGATGCTAGAAAGCTGCTAGAAGTACTTCACTACCTCATAAAGTAGTGGCTGCCAAATCTCCCCCAGGCATGGGAGGCCAGAACTTCTCAGGTACAATACGGTAGCAGAATGGATATTTAGCGTGTGTTAAGAGGAAATTTAGGCAAAAGACTTTAAGGGAACCCCCCGTTATTTTAAATATCTTCTACATCTACATCAAACTGACCAAACTAGTTTTGGAAGTTTCATTCATCAAAGCTACAAAACGAAGTGTTCTCAGGCCAGCGTATTTACCCCAGTGGAGAGCCTGAGCAGGATCCAGAACGCTTCCTGCACCACCAGTTTCCCCAGTAAGGAAACAGTGAGTCCCACAATTGGGCTGGTGGTCTGGAGAGTTTGGATCTTCCAGCCTGAAAGAGAGATTTTTAAAGTCATCTCCTCCAGCTTCCCCCACACAGCTGCTCTGCCCCGCTGCCCACCTCCCGGCGTGGGTGAGCACTGCTCCACCAAACAAGCTGAGGGAGCGTGGGTGATGTCTTCACTGTTGCTCCCTTGCCCACACATGTCAGCAGTCACTCTGGCTGCTGTTGGATGGGGATGAGCCCTTAGATCCAGGCCTTGGACAACTCTGAGCTGTGGACTTTGGTCTCCTAGCCCTCTGAAGACACCCAAGACCCTTCTGAGGTTGCTTCCCAGCTTGGGTACAACACGGGGAACTCAAATGAGAGAAAGCTCATGCATTTTAAGCTTGTATGGAAAGAAGAAAGAGGCCAGCACCTCTCAAGGAAACATTTTACCTGTCTTATTTTGAGTTCGTATTTACACCTGAACAATTTTGTAATTTTTTTCTTTTTGCAAATGAGACTTTCACATCAAACCCTGCAAAATTTATATGCTGTGCATACTTCAGGAACAAAGAGTCACTCGCCAATGCTGTCCCAAATCCTCTTGTTCAAAATGCGGATCTGTGGACTTTGGTGGCACCCTATGAAATCTAAAGAAAATACAGAAAAATGGCAAGTGACCGATTTTTGCTCTACCTATTGATCCCAGCACTTAAATGGTAAAATCCTTCCCCATGATGGAAGCCTTTGGAGACCCACCACATGCACAAGGCAGAGCTGAGGGATTGGTGGCCTAAAGGTTGGCATAACCTGGCGAGGAGCCTGTCCCATGCGGGAACACGCATGTCTCCAGCTGCCTGCGGACTGTTTCCAGCCAGGGCACAGCACGCGGCGCTGTGAAACCACCATATGCTTTGTATGTTGGTTTTCTCAGGTCTAATACTCAAGGCTGCTTACCAAGCCAGATGTTGCCCTCACTCTGCAAATGATGAGTCTTGAGGTACTTCTTATATTGATATAAGTAAAGATGGGGAAAGAAGGTCTTCTGAAAAGACCATCAAGTACAGCTTCTGTTAAGATGATAATGTCCCTCTGGACACTCTACTCACTACACAATATGGGGCAACACACTTATAATGTCCCAGTCTTTGTAAAATAGTCTCCTCTTGTCATTCAGACTCTCTCTGGTGGTTATCTTATCTTAACTGATTGTGTTAAAATGTGTCAGTTATTCCAAATATATTACAAAAGTCGGAAGCCCTATCTTTGGGATTCATACAGGATATACAATGGCACACCACAGAGATACAAACGGATGGGTTGGTTTATAAAGGTACATTAAGGACCGAGTTCAATTAAAGAACACAAGAAAAATGTTTAATATTTAAAATACTAAAGCAAGAATGCAGTCTGTACTATTTTTTAACCTTTGTAAAGTCAAAAGTTAAAGAGCAAATCTGAGTTATATTAAATATTTTCCTTTGACTGCTTTCCAGGCTGTTTATATGTAGGAGTTATCCCAGCCTGCTTCTCACTTGCCGTTCAGTCTCTCCTTAAACAAGTCATACAGCCTTTGTTTAAAATTTCAAAGCATCTGAGCTTTCTAACTGAAATAAATAAATAAGCCTTTCTTTACAGATAGCTATAAATTAACCCGCCAGCTAGTGCACCAGGAATGTCCGTTAATCTCCGCTAACTCACCAGAAACACGCAGTTCCCAGCAGAGAGGAAGCTACATTTCTTCTTTAAGCCCTGCCATCTGAAGAGGTCTCCTCCGAGCACCCGTCAGAGCCTTACTACGACGACAAAGTTGCCTTTCCTCCTACTCCCGGTATGCTATGAGCTGTGATTCATTCTGCTCCTGAGTCATGTGTGAAGGCCAGTCCAACAGGTGAGGTTCGCTCCAGCCCCTAAAAAAAAACACACCTCTTTTGTGGGTCCATTTACAGCATGGGGTGAACGACCTTTTCCCAAAGAATGAACCATAGGAACTTTCAGTTTATTTGCTCAAGCTATTGGCATAATCAGTATTAAAAGAGCACGCCAAGTAGAATGACACTCAGTAATAAGTTACCCTGGGGTTAAAATAAATGATAACGTTCGCTCTGCCTGGCTCGGTCCTCATTGCAGAAAGGAAGCATGTCCTGATAAAGCAGATATCAGCCCTTTTTTCCAGTGAATGGTCATTCTAAGGCTCTCAGAGCGTCTTGCAAGAGCGACTGACTTGGCAGGCAAAGCACCCGGCAGAGATTTTGCTGTCCCTGTTTCACTGGCACTGGCAACAGAGTTGGCTAAGTCAACAGGCTACCAAGAGGCTTTGCAGTGTCACACGGCTGATGCGCTGCCTTTTTGTGCCAGCCGCATTTGGAAAGGAGGATTCCTCCTCCCTGAACTATCTGATCCATGGATGGAGCTGCATATTGCAAAGCAAGCTAGGTACCTCTCAGGGGTGGGTTTGGAGCACACAACTAGCTCTGGTTAGCTTAAGCTTAATCGGAGACGGGCACAGTCTCCTTATGTTCGTCCTGTTCTCAGTGTTTTCCAGCTTGAAATACAGTGTCTTTGGCATTGAAGCCGTGTTCCAGTGTGATTAATCCTTTGAATCCCACCTCACATCCGACGCAGAGCCTCCTCCGGCTGCCCCTGTGAAAGTTCACCAGCAGACACGCATACTCCCCAAACAGAGATGTTTTACTGTTCAGCGTCAGCCTGGCAGCGATCGGATGGGAGCTCTCACTCAGAAACGAATCCTCTGGGAAACAAGAGCTCCCCTCTGCTGGGGAAGGCAGGTCGAGCCGGGACATGCTGTAAATCGTGCCATCTTTCCTCCTCATTTCGAGTCGGATCATTTAAAAAGTGCCATCACAGTAGGGAATGCTTTTGTACAGTGTCCTCGTGACCTTTCCATCGCCAGGGAAGGGGTACAGTGACAGGCCAACAAGCGGTCGCACAGGCTACACAACCAAATCCTCTGGCTCGCTGCCTTTGAGAAAGGTGCAAAGAAAACGCCTGCCCCCCGTAGTGCAGGCTCTGAGTAGAGGGATAGGGACGCTAGCCATGGCGAAGAGGTGACTGTAACAGGAGGAGGGAGACTGCAAAGCCCCAGAGGGTCCCTTTTCATCCCAATTTCCTACACGGCTTGATTTATGTATCTATATTTTAATTAAAAAAAAAAACATTTTCTCCAACTGCTGTGTGGAAGCTGGGTGTGACAGTATAACCCACATTTGCCAAAACTGAAGCCTCTGAAACCAGGTGGAGAAACCTGATCAGAGGAGCCAGAGTGCCTGCACCTCGTGGGAAGTCACAGGCACCTCTGCAGCTCCGCAGTGGCTGTCTGGGTCCTGTCCCACCTTTGGGCTGTTTGCAGAAGAGGTGTCTGCCAGCTCCTCCCGTACGGGAGACCCCCAAAGCCCTACTGCCGCCCCTGCAAGCCCCATGTCCCACAGCCAGCGGTGAAGTGACGGGCTACCTCCGCTCGCCTCCCCGGGGTGGAGTGGCGTGGGTCGGGGACAAGCACCAGCACAGTAGTTCCTATTTCACCCCCCAAAAATAGTGTCAAAATGCAGGTAGGTGGCCGAGACGCCTTTAGGACTCAGCGTGATGGAAATAAAACCAGTTTCCCACTGGTTAGGGCTAGCCCTTGTGCCCAGCAATCCTCTCCTTCCCCAGAGGACCACGAAGACGCTCAGGAGCAATGTCTTCAGCAATGGCTGTGAGTGTTTTATTTCATATTTCCCTTGACAACACTGGCACTCTTTAACGGGAGATATCTTTTTACTTCTTGGAGACACTTTCAGTGTCTTTGGCTAGGAAGCAAAGTGGAGATAGGACGTTGATTTGTGTTCTGCTTCCTTCTCGGATTTGTCTTCACTACTCTTAGGAAGAACTTGTCTGACCTTGGCGTTTTAATTTTGCTTATCTTTTTTGATCCCTTCTGTGTCTTTGACCCGAAATGCCTGGTTACAGAATAACTAAACATTCAGGGTTGGGTTTTTTTTCTTTTTCATGTACAAATCAGACTCCAAATGCAGCAGGAAAGCAAGATTTGTGAGGGTTGGTTTGTGGTTTTTTTGTGTGAAACAATCAGATTGTTGCTTTCAGTCTGCTGGAAAAATTTCTATCGAAATAAATCTTCAGTTAAAATTCATGTACACTGTGTCCAAGGCATAATACTAAATAATAGCTGTAATCTGAACCGTACAGTCATATCAGAGCTGAGCATGAATTACTTGGAAGCACGTAATTGCACTCGATAAACTCACTGCAGATGAAACATTAATTACTTCATGCACAAGTCTGGCAAAAACTCAGCATGGACTTTCAGTACTTCCAGGAGCCTTAACTACTGCCAGAACTGAGAGTCCGTCTCCAGGGTTTAGGTCCCCGACGAGCAGCAGGTGAAGCTCTGCGCGCAGTGCCGGTGCACCGCTGACACGTTCAATGCCTCCCGGGATCTGATACCTGGAGATCAAGCAGCAGCTGGATGCCGGCTTCAAATTCCGAGCTTTCGGGTGGCATTTGGGCCATCCAGACAGGCATGGGATGTCCCTGGCCTTTCTGAAGCACTGGTGATGAATCCAGGGTTTCACCCAAGACCTCAGAGAGCTGGTATTCGCCGGCACGACACAGAACGCCTCCTTCCAGCCTGCCTTCCAGCAACCGCGCTGTCTGCTTCTGGAAACCATGAGTATTTTTCAGCATCTGAGATACTATGTGGTCACATTTTTTCAGCATCTAAGCGGTCGAATTACACGCTGGGTGGAACACTGCTTCCTCTCTTTGGGGGTCTGGTATCTGTTAGGTGCCTGCAATCGCTTCGTTATTGTACAACGACTAATTGTTGCCTGTTTACCAGCTCCGTACTATCTATGATAAGACAGACTGCTCCCCTGCGCTTCCCCCCACGTCCGCTTTCCAAGATGAACTACGCTGATTGCTTTAACCTCCTCTCAAGCAGAAGCCATTCCTTCAGCCCTGCTACCCTCTTGTTTATCTTTTTAATTTTTACCGTACCATGGATGCGCCCTGAGATGCGATGGCTGGGATTGAAGAGCGCCCTGCATGCGACTAAATAGGATTTTCCTGGGGCTCCCCAAGCAATAAACTTTTCTGGAGCAACTGATTTTTATGTACTGATTCTCAGCTAGGTAATTACCTCGGTATTTGGTAGCGTATTCTCTTCTTCTCAGGGTGCAGGAATGTAAGTTAGGATGGCCTGACTCATTCTTTTTTTACCTCTTAACAGCACTTTTTCATTAGGTTTCCTTTGTCTGAGAGAAGAAAGCCCTAACAACGAGCAAAACAGACATAAAAAGGGAATAAATATGCACAGCACCGCTTAGCGTGGCACAAAATGTCACTGTCCTTAGCGATCCTTCCCGTGTGTATCCATCCGATATAAATCGTCACCCAATTTCCCAAGTAATTTACGTGTTTTCACTGGCATATAGGAATTGTTTTCTGATTCTCACGTTCTGTTTCTAGTGTCAAAGACTGTAGGATAGACTGTGCTTTACACGCGTAGGGGACTTGTGTATGTAATTTACATTAAATGACACGCTACACAAATAAACCATCTTCCCATGAGGGAAAAGAATGTTCTTAGTAGAACGATAAAATATTTTCATTCTTATGTTATGGGAAATGATAGTTCTTTAATTGGGTATTCTGACCCCAGAGTTTACATGAAAACATTCTTTAATCACTGTTAAAACAAAGCTGTCCACAGCGGCAGATGCAGAAATGAGCTTTTCAAACGCCGCATCGGAGCCAGCAGCAGATCAGCGGCTGCGGTGTCAACATCCCTTTCCGCCGCAACGTTTTTCCGCGTTATCTTCGCGCTGGGGCAGAGCGGCCAATTTACGGCCATGAGGGCCAGGGTCAGGGGTCCACCGCCATGGGAGACGCTCGCTCGGGCAGCACCGACGCGGTGGAGAGACAGAAGCCAGGGCTGGAGGCCGCGCTCGGGGTGCGCAGCCGAGACCGGGGCTGAGGCCTGGCTGCGCTCCCCGAGATCGCTCGCCTTTCCCTCGGCGTGGTGCTGCCCCTGGGGGCCAGGAAGCGCTACCCGCGGGGTACCACGCTGCCCCGGAGCCCAGCTCGGAGCGCTGCTCCGGGCCAGCCCTGCCCGCCTCTCCACACCGCCCCGCACCAAGATGGCGCCGCCGCCTCAGCCCGAGGGGCGGCACCGCGACGTCCCTCGCCCCGCCCACGAGGCGGGCCCTTGCTTGCGTCATCTCCCGGCGCCGGAAGGGCCGCGATGCGGGGCCGGCTGCTGCGCGCCTGGCGCCAGGGGGTGCCGGCGGCGCGCGGGGCGGCGGGGCGGGCCGGGGCGCCGCCATGGCGGGTGCTCTTCTTCGGCACCGACCGCTTCGCCGTCACCGCCCTGCGAGCCCTGGAGGCGGCCAGGTACCGCCCGCCGGCGGGGGAGCTGGGGGGACACGGGCCGAGGCGGCTGGGGGCTGCGGGGAGAGAACCGGGGTGGTGAGGGAGGGCCGGGACTGAGGGGCTGGGGACTGAGGGGGGAATGGCAGGGGCTGGGGAGAGAGGGGCTGGGGACGGTGAGGGAGGGCTGGGCACCGAGGGATGGGAGATGGGGATGGGGTTCAGGGGTCATTGGGGGATGAGCTGGGGTCGGGGGAGGGCAGCGGTTGGTAGGGAAGCGGGGGGGAAAGGGACCTTAGGTGCGACAGGGACCGTGGTGTCACGAGTAGGCTGATGAAGGGGAATCACGGGGGGTCAGGATTTGGAAAGGGGGTAGGAGCGTGGGGCTGAGTAAGGGGGGGGTCTGGGATTGAGAGGAGGAAGGCGGGGGTGGTGAGGGGGTTGGGGGTGGCAGGGTTGGGAGGCTGGGGTCAGTGGAGGGAGGCTGGGGATCAAACAGGGGATAGGAGTCGGAGGGGCAGGTGCTGTGGGACGGCACAGGGGCATGGTGAGGGGTGGAGGTGACCTGGGTTTTGCCTCTCGCTTGCTGTGCCTGCATGAGGCCTTCAGTGCCTTGTCCACCCCAGGGAGCCCAGCGAGGACTCGCTCGTGTCCAGGCTGGAGGTGGTGACCCTGCCCTCCCGCCTGCCTGGGGACCTGCCTGTGAGGAGCTGTGCCCGGGAGCTCCAGCTGCCTGTTCATGAGTGGCCACAGACGGGACCTGCGGGGCAGTTTGATGTGGGTGTGGTGGCATCATTCGGACGTCTCCTAAGCGAGGACCTTATTCTGCAGTTCCCATAGTGAGTGAGTTGACAGGACATCTATTACTGCTTCATTAGCAAAGCTAGATTCTGTTTTTGAGTCAGCACCTGTGATGTAGCAGGTGAGGTCAACTTCTTCCCTGGGTTCATCTGCTTAGCCTGAGCCCTGCTGTCATTGTGAGGTTCAGTGCTGTTCTCTAACACGATGATGTAGATCTGTGCAAATGTTCAGCATAACATGTTTACCTTTATTCCTCTCATCTCCCTTTCTGTGCTCACTGAGAAACTGAAGGTTGTATAATGTGAATTTTCCTTTAAATGTATATTTAAACCAGTAACACTTCAGAACGCCTGAAAAGTTAATTCTTAAAGTACTTTCAGTGTAATAAATGTTGCACACCCATTCACATATGGGTTCAGCTTCAGGTACTGTTCCTATTCTAACTTTAAAATACTTCAATTCAGTGGCGTGCTGAATGTCCATCCCAGCTGTCTCCCACGATGGCGTGGTCCTGCACCAATAGTCCACACAGTGCTTCATGGTGATAAAGTGACTGGGGTGACAATTATGGAAATAAGACCAAAAAGGTACGTTAGATGTGCTTCCCAAAACAACTCGCTGCTTCTGTTGCCTCTCAGGACTGTAAATCATCACCACTTAAGTCATCGTTTAAATCATCCTATGTAATCGCTAATTTCTTTAAATGTGTGTGTTTAATATTAAAATTTGAAACACTTAGAAACTTTCATCTGACCCTATGAGACTTGCCACAAATACAGTATTTTGGTGAGTGTGTAATTTGCGCTCTAGACTCTAGGCCTGTTCTCTAATTCTTAGCATTATTACAGGGAGCAGGCAGAGAACAAACACTCACACAGCTAGATGGATAGGCTTGGTATGACATGACAGAAAAGAGCTGTTTTTCAGACTTCAGAGTTGCCTGTAACCTCCTGTAAGTGAAACAGACGTTGCCTGTCTAGGGATGAGAGAGATTTTATGTTTTAGTTTCAGCACAAACTTTGGCTTAAAAGGCTTGTGGAAACATATTATCATAGTTGTCTTTTCTTTCTTAGATGCTTGTCTGATAACAGATCTCAGGAAAGCGCGAAACAAATTTCTTCTGAATACTTCAGATTGTGTAGAGATCTTGTGTTTCTGAACTGTAAATTGTGCATTCGTAACAATCCCAGCTTGCTGAGATGAATCTTACTTGCTAAGATATATCTGATATTCTTTTCCCCATATTGTCTTGTGAACCAAACATTATTTGATAATGTGTGAAAAGTGAAGTTTTAGGGGAAATAAAGGCTAATTTGTAACTGAGTTAATCTATTGAATGTAGACTTTTGAACTACTGATTGAGTTTTTATTTCTCCAGTAAGCTTGTATGTTTTCTGCTTTGTAGGTTTGATGTAGGTCCAATTATTAAGCAAGAAGAGTTTGCTGTTCCTCCCCGCTGTACTGCAAAGGAGCTGGAAGTGATCTTATCAAAGATGGGTGCAAACATGGTAAAGTCATGCAAGCTAGCGTCACTTCTAATTAGTGCCTCGCTTTTAACATGTGTAAACAGAGTTCTTTTTAATCTTGTTGTGAGTTGACTGCAAGTGTTAAGAGGAGAGTGATCTGAAACTTAGCGTTTGTGAGCACTTGCCTCGCTGAGAGGGAAGCTGAGCGGTCTGTGATAAGCTGCCAGTGTTGGTCCTGCACGATGCCGTTCTGTTTCTATTCAGTGAAGAAATCAAGTGCTTTGTATGGAAACAGTGCAGTTGCTTCTTTCTGTTGAAGTGAATATCTGCTTTTTCATCTTAATAATCAGCTTTTGTCCTATTTGAGGATTAATATCAGAGAGGAGATCATCCATAAAAGAATACTTGGGGTTTTTTAATTGTAATTCAGTGGGAAGGATGCCTTTAGTGTGTTTGTGTGTATGATACAACTCTTCTGAATATAGTGACCCAATTTTCTGAAAGCTCACAAGAAACTTTCACTGATAAAAAATTAAACACTGTATTTATATGTCTTGGACTTAATAAATACACTCTACTTACCTTTGTTAATATTATGTACAAAATTTAATTTTGCAGCTGATATCAGTTTTGAAGAACTTGCCTGAAAGTTTAAAAAATAAAAAAGAGCAACCACAAGAAGGAGTAACATTTGGTAGGTACATGTATTTAATGCACCTTGTTTGTTTTTTCTTTTATCAGTTGGAAAACTAACTTTCTTCCTACTGTGCTGAGTTATATTTTTTTTTTTTTTAGATACCTTTATCAGTATGTCTCTTCACTGCCTTCTCTGGCTTAAAATAGTCATAGAGAGGGGGAAAAAATGCTTCAGAATTCTTCAGTCTTACTACATTAACGCTTTTTTCCAGTTGCTGGTACAATACCAAAATTACTAGCAATGTCCCAAAATCAGTGCCAGTTTGTTATTCTTCATGGTTGTAACACTAACAAAAATGTTACAGCTGTGCTTGTAAATGTGTGTTCTCAGTTTTCAGTGCAATGGGTAAATAAGAGGACAGCTGAGAATAAACTATAAATAAGCCAATTTGAGGTTTCTACAAAATCTTTTCTCCAGTTGTTGTCTAAGGTATATATGGTTAGAGTGTAAACCTGCCGTTGGTCAGGATAAAATCTGTTTTAAAATAGTTTAAGATAAAATAGTGCAGCTATTTGTTTGCAAAAAGATGCAAAACAAGATACGAAGTCCTTTAATTTCTTTTTTTTTCTTTTCCCCCCCCCAGCTCCTAAAATATCTATAGCTAAGAGTTGTATAAAATGGGAAGAGCAAACAGCTGCACAAATAATTCAACTACATCGTGCGATAGGAAGTATGGTAAAACAGTGGATTTTTTTTTTAACCCTTTTCTGTCCTGTAGCATGTCTGAGTTTGGTGTAGATATTTTAACTAATGGCTAAAACTCAAATTTAGTTATTTTAGCCTCTAAACCCCAGCATATTTTTTAAAATCTCCACGTAGTTTACTGTTAGAGATGGAGTTAGAGCGGAGGAGAATTTTCTTGAATTTGATCCCAAGTGTTGAAATCGGCTCAATAGTTTTATTTTGTTTCCTTAGCTCTGAAATTTCCACCGATGCGTTTGAGAGGGTTTCAGAACGCTAAGAACACTATATTGACATCTTTGCGTGACAGTGAACAGCACCACTGAACAGCTACTATCGCTAGTTGCTTAACTCATTACTGCATATGCTAATGGTTTGCTTGTCAATGAGATGAAGAACAAGGAAAACTGGATATAGTAAAGAAAGTCTCTTATCTGGACAGAGACCTAAATTTTTGCCCTAATGTTATTGTCACAGGTACCTTGCATAAGAAAAAAGCCTAGAGAGTTGCCTGGAAATTGTGAAAATATTCTCGATGTGATATCTGCTTCTGTTTGCAGTTTCCTTTACAGACGCTCTGGAAGGGTAGCACTGTTAAACTTCTGGATTTTGTGGAAGTGGATAACATCCCTGGTTTTGCTGGTATTTACTTTTAAATTAATCTGTTAAGTTAAAATTTCCTGTCTTTTCAAACATTGACTTGAAGATAGTACTAAACAATAGCTTTAAGTACTACTTTCTGAAACTCCAGGAGAACTAAGTCAGTGTCGTGGTTTAACCCCAGCCAGCAACTAAGCACCACACAGCCGCTCGCTCACTCCCCCCACCCCAGTGGGGCGGGGGAGAGAATTGGAACGGTGAAAGTCAGAAAATCTTGTGGCTTGAGATCAGAACAGTTTAATAATTGAAGTAAAATGAAATAGAATAGTAGTAATAGTAATAATAATAATATAATAATGCCATACTAATATACAAAGCAAGTGATACACTATACAGTTGCTTACCACATGCCGACGGATGCCCAGCAGGTCCGTGAGCAGCGATTGCTGCCCCCCGGCCAGTTCCCCCCAGTTTCTGTACTGGGCATGATGCCATACGGTATGGAATAGCCCTTTGGCCAGGCTGGGCCAGCTGTCCTGGCTGTGCCCCTTCCCAGCTCCTTGTGCACCAGGCAGAGCATGGGGAGCTAAAAAGTCCTTGACTGGTGTAAGCCCTACTTAGCAACAACTAAAACGTCAGTGTGTTATCAACGTTATTCTCATACTAAATCCAAACCACAGCACTATACCAGCTACTAGGAAGAAAAATGAACTCTATCTCAGCTGAAACCAGGACAGTCAGTCTCATATATATGCAGAGTGCAATAAGTTTCTGTGGCCAAAGATGAGTAAAAGATGGCTTTTAAGGGCATTCCTGCTTTGTGATGATGTTGAGTGAACAGCAGGTACAGTCCTGTGAATCCTGAGATTGGAGGATTTTAATCCTCTAATTAGTTAGGAGATCCTTTTCTAACGCCATTGTCTGGGGACCTCTCACGAGGAAAGCTGGCCCTGTGTACTGTCGCTTAAACCGTTTCCTCTAGCAGCCTGTGAGTCTGAGCGCCTTGTGGGCACAGTGGTGTGCCAAAGCACACGGGGCTTCGTGGCTGCTTGTGGAGGAGATGGAGAGCAGTGCCAGGGAGTGACTGTTCTGATTCTACCTTCCTGATTTGGGTATAATAAAACACAGAATACAATACAATATTTTTGAGTAAAATAGAGACTCAAGCTGATTATCATGCTTCAAAGAGACTTAAGTGTTTCAAACTTTTTTTGGACTTGGTGGCATAAAAATGCAAGACAATCTCTCTTTGCTTTTAGATCAAATATTGAATGACCGTGGAGCTGTTCCTGGTTCGCTACTATACCATAAAGTGTCCCAAACACTGATGGCTCGTTGCAAGGTAGGTTTTTCCCATTTGTTTTATGTTCACGACCTTAAAGATGAGGTTTTTAGTATTTGTGTGTTACACAGCTTTTGTCTTAATTATCCGTCGTCGTTCACTGCAGTAGTTTAGATTAGCTTCAGTTTTTTTATTTGATACCTTGAAAAACTTTCAATTTCCACTAACAGGCTTTTGACTTGCAAGCGAGAATTTGATTTGTAATGTAAACATGATGAAATTAAATAAAATGCGTTCTGTAAGCCAACCTAGTGACAGCTAAAGATCATAATTATAAAACAGGGAAGAAGCTTACTGCCAGTTTTTTGTTTTTATTTTTAGGAAGGCTGGGTTGGAATTAAAACAGTCGTATTAAAGAAGAAGCTTACAGCGGTTGACTTCTACAACGGATATATGCACTCTTGGTTCCAGCAGAACTCAAGAACAGTTCATCAGGAATGCAGATTTCAGACACTCAAACTTAGCACGACAAAAAAGACTCGGAAAGAGAGAGAAATATTGGCACAGGATGTGAAACAATAGATATATTTTAAAATGTCGAAAAAGATGTCTGTAAGTTCATAGGAATATAAAATATTTCAATGCCCACCTCTAACATTCAACTCGGTTAAGGGCTTTCCTCCCGAAGTGTTTGATCTCACTGTCATCTGCACGTTTTCATCGTGGATTCCTGATGATACTCATTTCTCTTTCCCCACCAAGGAAGAGAATCTCTGTGAATGCTGAAGATAGTGAATAAATTCCTGTTTCCACTGTTGGGTAATAAATTTATTTTTGTACAATGTTTTCAATTTATTTTTGAGGACTTTTGGTATAATTTTCTTCAAGCACAAGTTGTGCACAGTTACTTTAATGTGGAAATGTTAAAAAACCGTGCTTCTCTGTAATTCACGTGGGGTTCCACAAAAGAGAGATTCTAAGAACAGAAGCCTGTTTCGTTTCCAAATAATTTATGTCAAATATCTTCTCATCTTTGATAGGATGTCTAGCAAAAGAGTATCCGGGCAGTGTTTTTCTTACAGCTTTGCAATGCTTCTCCGTGGAATATTTTCTGGGGAAATTAATGGATGGGAGTTGCCTAGGGTATCGGCTCTACCTCAGAGTTTAATGCTCACCGAGACTCTTAGGTGGTCTAGTTTGATTTTCTTGCGGACCCTTAAACTACCTTTGTATCCCCACACTGAGATGAATAACTTAAGCCTTAGCTGGGAGCTTCTGCAGAACCTTTTCCTGCCTGTGATAGTTTTCTTAAAAGAGTCAACGAGTCTGAACGCAAAAACATCCCTTACTTCTGACTGGAATTTGATGCAGCGTCTTGCTAGAATACCGTACCTGGAGCTGTGTGCAGTTGGTCGTGTGCCTTTTTTGGGGTTGTTTGCTAGGTGGGGTTTCCTGAGCAGTCGGATGTTCTGGGTGATCAACTTTTTTTGTCTTTTATTCTTGGTTATGTATATATTTTCTCTTACTAACAATAATGTTACTTGACAAGCAACTTTGTGGTGCTTGATGAATATACTGCATAATTTCAAGCTTTGTGTTGATCTTGCAGAATTCCTACATATTGCACTACTACATATTTCAACTATAATTGGATAAAGAACTAGCTAATGCGCTTTATCAATATTACAGGTTGTTGACCCCTTTAATTATAATATCCTGTAGTACTACAAGTTGAAGCCACGTCAGAGCTCAGATGGATCTGCGTTTAAATCGTTTCCATTCTTAACCCCTCTGAACAACTTTGCAATTGACTCTAAGGAGGGGGGGGAATCTTGTCATGTGAAATGTTACAGTCGTTCTTCATTTGTGGGAAGTTAAATGAAATTTTATCTTCTCCCCCCCCCCAATCCAACAATCCATGCCAACTGCTGAATTACATGTGTCTTCCTGCATATTCTCATTGCATAGTCTTAGTCTACTGGAACTTCCACTGTGCTGGAATTTAGTTTCAATAAGTCTCAGATTTAGAAAGGGAATAAATGGAATTTATTTTATTTAAATATAATATATAATTTATAATACAATATATAAAATTATATATTATATTTATAAATTTTATATAATTATTATATACAATTCATCTTATATTTAAATATAATATTTAAATTATATATTTTGTTCTAATCTGAGATCTCATCCAGTTCTCACAGGACCATCATGTTTATTTGGGTCTGTTGACTTTGAAAATGCTGTAAATAGTAGGTACTACTTAATAGCATCCACAAATGCCAGCTGACTGTTTTTAGGCACCTGCATATGACGTGAACACATAATTTTGTTTCCTTTTAAATTCAGAAAAGAAAAATGTACTGCATATATTTGCTTTTCAGTACAAGTGACTTGTTTTAATCTCATAAACTTGTCATTCACCTTGTTCAGTAGATATTTTTCTTCGATATCTTTAGCTTTTCTGATCAATTGCTTACCCTTCCTATTTAGTCATCTTGATTATCATCTCTTCCTTCTCCTTTTTGTTGTTGTATCCTAGTATATATCCTACTGGGTTGATATTTGTGTGATATCCATGCAGGAAGTTCACGTTCTGCTGCCGTACTTTGACGAGAGAAGTTTTTACCCGATGAGGAGTTGTTCATCTAATCCAAGCTTTTCCTCAACCTGCCTTTGGTTAATGTATGGGTAAGAAGGGGCATTTCAGGTGAAGAACCCCAACCTGATAACTGTCTTACTTTCTTGTCGTAGAAGTAACGTAGCACTGTGAGAGTAACGCAAAACAAAGACCGGCCAGATCTTAGGAGCTGCTCTCGTGTTATTTGCTCAATTAATTCTTGATTTTTCTGAATACTACTGAAGTAAAAGCAGAGCCACTGGAGCTATTCAGACTCGGGGAGGCACTGTTCTGTTAGCTTCACATTTACAGCATTACCACGGAAATTTTGGAAGCCTCAAAAGGGAAAAAAAAGAAATTGCGGGAGTTGCGTAGGGCTGGTGTTACAGTGGCTCCGTTTTGCTCATGCTCATCCTCTTCCATGTGTCCTGTTGGCTCTTCAGACTTCTCGGGGTTTTTCAAGCACTCGGGTCTGGAACGTAAAGCTCAAGTCAGGCGTTGAATTCCTGAGGCGTATCAAAGTGACAGGAGCCTGACGTGCTTGAGTCTGACTCACTGAATGAGGGAAAGCAAAAAATCTAGAAAAATATGTTGTATAACATGGATTAAAATGTTTCTGAAGAAGCGTCTGTTGAAGCAGATGCTGCAGGATTTTTCTTTCGTTGCCATTGGTCCAACAATTAATCTGCCTCTGACAGGTTTTCCAGAACACGATTCGCCAGGAGATCCAAGCCTGTGAATCAGAGTCAAAAGCTGGAAACAACAGCAAGGTGGGAGTCGGGCTCCTGTGGAGAATTCCGCTCGGTTTTGACCGCAGACTCAAGGGCGCAATTTGTGCTGTAGAAATTATAAACCCGGCAAGTTTGTTCCTAAGCAAATGATATATTTTAGTGCTTTGCTCCCTCCTACCTACTACTTGCAAGTAAAGGTGGTGAAGTCATTTTTGCTTTCGCTCTGTTCAGATCGGTCTGTGACAGGTTGGTTATCAGTTTATGCCAATAGAAGGGATGGCGGGTGGGTGGGTTCGGGGGTTTCTGGGGTTTGTTACAGCACTGGTCTCAGTTGGGTGGCTGCTTGCCTTGCATTTTCCCAGCAGGAGCTTCTGGGAATTGGTTATTTTTAAAGAACACTCATAGGTATTATTGGGATTCAAATATTTGATGTTTGCTGAGGATAACATTTTCTCTCAAGTGTCTTCTCTACAGACAGTGAGGCTTTTTGACACACATCAGCTGCGTGGTAGGAGTCTGGCCTCAGGCATGAATTGTATCAGAAGCTGAATTACCAGAGAAATGAGTATACAAAAAAAACCCCGCACCCAAAACCCCACCACCACAATTTACAGCTAATTTTAAGCACAAACGATGAAGAATTTTGGACTTGGAGAAGTGTTTTAGTTATCTGTTAGTATGGGTGGACCCAACTTTTCTGATGTACCAGGTCCCCAGGCTCTGGAAAACAAATTGTGGTTCATTATGACCTGAGCAAAACGAACGGTGAGGTGTGATTCCCACAGAAACGATATGTTTACAAACGTTCAGGCAATTTAGGGTTAAAAGTTTTTAGATGACCAAACTGTTAAATCAACCGCTTTGTTCCTAAGTTTTTAGCTGACCAAACTGTTAAATCAACTGCTTTGTTCCTAGGAATGACTTTTGAGGAAAATTGCTTGCAAGTTCTTGAACTTCGTTGCTTTTTGGAATCTGCTCTGGCATCACAAAGCTGACAGCAAAGAACTATGTGTCTATCCTCCGCGTCTCCAGAACGACACGGAGCAAAGCGATGTCCTTGCTGGGTGGCGTTAATGCTGCTAATTGGAATATCAGCTTTCAGCCAGCAGCGGCTGCGTTAGATGGTAGCGTCGGGGAGAACCTGTAGGGCAATTTGTACATCTCTCGCTGGCGGTTTTAGATGGCGCCTTGTGTGAGATCTGTCGCTGCTAGTCATCGCTGGCAGGTGGTAATTTCAGGTCTAACTAAGGCGTAACGAGTTTCCCTGTGTCTCTGGGGGAGTTTGCGGCGGTGTGTGCTCGAAACCCAGCAGATGGAGCTCGCTGCTTCTCTTTTAGGGGAAAACCAAGGTCAGCTGGGCAGAAGATCGTGGACATCTGGTACAGAACGTCTTCGGTTCGTTGCTTAATACCAAATAATATCTAAACCATATTGTAGCCAAGATACCTATACTTATAACTTAAGCTTTTGATCTGTGCAGAGTTTGCTTTAAGGCTTCTCAGAATTGCTTTCTGTGCAAGAGGTTATCAAAGATTAGACAGTTCTCTGTTGCTTAACAGTTAATGTCCTAGCTCTGAATAGGCACAACTTTACCCTAGTTGTTTTATGGAGGAAAACAGGGTAAGATTAATTTATTTTTTATGGAGGAAGTCTTTGGCATGCTATTTTTGACCTGGTAGAGAAGCTTTAAAGGGAATTGGTGTTCCCCAGGCAGCTGTTAGCCAAAATGTCTCTTTGGAAACTTTGCTTTCACCTAGCTCCGTAGGGATTTAACTAGGTAGGTAATGAAAATCTGATTATTTTTGCAGAACAGACAAAACAAAAACGGGGCATTCACTGATGAGGTGTGGAATAGCATGTCAGGCTTGACTCTGGAACACAGACGTGGTGATTCAATCCCCAGTACCACTGCCGAGGTTGAGTACAGCCACCCTAGCAATTGCAAAGCGATACTAGCAAAATAAAACAGCTGGCCTCCTCTCGGACGAGAGAGGGAAAGTAGCGGAGGTATTCATAGCCCCAGCGTCCGCTACGGCTCAGTTTAAGATCACTGAAGCCAAATTACTGGTAGAACTGCAAAACGTTTGGGCACCAGAAGGGCTCTGGTGTTGGATAAGAATGATTTCATCTTGGATTTCAAGTAAATGTTAGAGGGAGTGATATTTTCTAGAGTGCTGGTGACTCGCAGTTAGATGCATCTGTTTCATGATCTGAAACTTTACTACTTCCCCTGCTTCCTAGGAAACCTCTTTATTCCTGTTTTCTGCTGAATAAATTACAAATAAACAAAAAGTGTAAGTGACTAATCACAGCAGTACTTGAGTCTTTTTAAAAAGCTGATTGCAAAATCCCTGAGTAATTGGAAGGTTGAGACTAGACAAGAATAGCTCTCCTTTTGTTTATCCTAACTGCTGACGGCCTGATAGCTTCTGGGAATCCTTTTCTTAAAAATAGGAGGAGGGATAGGTCACCAGATTTATCTGAGGGTTGGAAACTAAGCGACCTTAATGGAAGATGCTTTGCCATTAGCCGCAAACCTGCCGACGTTTAGGAGCCAGGTCTCCTGCTTCAGCCTGTTTCTCAAGGCTGGTGGTCCGAAGGCGAAGGCCGAGGGAGGAGCTGAGTCGCAGCCCTCCTGCGTTCCTCCAGCTGATGCTCTCCTTTGAGATGTGGGAGTCTGGCTTAGGCTTCAGGTTGCAGAAAGGACATTGCCGTGCACTGACCATAAACACAAGCTGGAGAAGTCAGCGCTGACGTTGAACTACAGCATAAAACTCGTGTGGGCGGGGGATGCCAGGACCTGCTGTAGCCTTTGTCGTTTCTTCATGTATTTGGCACGGTGGCTCATCAGGAACGATGAAGTGTTAGCACTGAGTGGTGGTGCTTGGGCCAAGGTTGGTTTCTGTTGATCGTGCTTAAGCACCCGTGTTTGAAACCTCTCTGTCTTGCTCCGTATCCAATGTACTCTGCCAGCAGCCTCCTCCGAGAGCTCAGGGACTCAGTGAGTGCAGAGATTAGTTTGTTCCTCCAAGTCAGAGTTAAGCTGCCGTGGGGGACAGTTTGGGGAAACTTGGAGAGCGTCTTGCTGTTTCAGGCTGTAGGGCTGTGGCCATTTCATTCCTGTTAAACAGACATTTCTCCCCAAAAGGAAGAGCCCTGTACTCTGCCATGTTTGGCTCTGGCAAGCCCACGTGCAGCACAGGGACGAGATCCCGAGCCTGCTTTCATCCATGTATCTCCTGGGTTGATCTGTAGAAGTCATTTGTGTTACTTCACCCTCAAAGTGATGAAACCGAGTTTGGGATTTGGCTGGCTGGCTGCAGAGGAGGAGGGGAGCAGAGGGAAGAGACGTTTCTCTGCGAGTCTGCAGCGCAAGCCAAGAGCTCTGTGGGAAGGTCCGAGCTAATGCTCCCCACTGGCTGCCTTGGCCCCAGCTCACGCCAAGCCCTTGCAGCAGACTAGACACAAAAGAAAACACACAGTCTGAATTCGTTGGTATGAAGAGGATGTGCCAGAGTATTCCACAGCTCTTCCTTTTCTGCTTCTCTTTGATAACTGTCAATTTGCATAAAAACATGGATTATTAAGGGATTTTTTTAACCTTTTTAAGCATAAGTCGGGCTGCATAGGCACTCAGTCCTGCACAGCTCTGCATTTATTGCCTGGGATTCCCCGTGTCAGACCTGAGAACCTGTTCTGAAGCTTGCTAAAGGCTGTCGAAAGATTCCCCGTGCCCTTAATGGGCTGTAGGTAAGACAACGTAGACCTAGGACTGGCTCCGTACCCAGTGGAGGGGTTGGGGTAGGAGAGGCAAATCCATGCTTGAGCATGTGTTTGAATTCCAGTTTTCATCCAGTAGGGCTGCCCACCTTTTTGTGGTCTCTTGATGGAAATTTCAGTGTTGGAGGCTTGCTGGCTTGCCTGCACCCCAATAATCGATTGCCAATGGTGTGATTGGGTATAAACACAGGATGTCTTCTGTGCTGGTGAGGTCCTTGACTCCATGCTAGAAGTAAGGGGGTTTGGTAGGGCAACTTAATAGCTCACTTGGAGATGGATCACTGTCTGTCTGACCCTTTCTGTGGCCATCTGTACCTTCAGCTAAGAGCAGCTTCTTGCCCAGCAGCATCCTGCTCCCTGCTGCTGAATGTG
Organism: Platalea leucorodia; assembly: GCF_965183815.1. NCBI lineage: Eukaryota > Metazoa > Chordata > Aves > Pelecaniformes > Threskiornithidae > Platalea > Platalea leucorodia. Next base: position 48,541,758 of record NC_138831.1, read on the forward strand.
GGGGGAAGCCTGTCTCCTGTCTCTGCATCTCCCAGCCTTGCTCTACGTTGCCTGGCTTCCTCTCATCCTTAAAGCCCTCTTCTCCCCCCATCTTGTCCCACTCTGGGAGCCCTGCTGCTGTCTCCTTACTTCATCCCTTGCCCTGACCTGCTGCTCCGCTTCTCCCAGCACCGTTGCTGCCTCTCCACATCTTGAGCTGGGGACAGATTCCCTGACCGCAGCACGCCGTGGCCAAGCCCCAGACCTGGGGGAGCACCAGCTACCCGCCAAACCCCTCACCCGTACCCAGATCGGTCTCACATTGATAAAGCTGTGACCTGTTTGTGAACAGAAAGGTGAAATTTTGCAAGTTATTTGGTCAGCTCTGCACGTGGTTTACTTGGGCACGTCAAACACAAAAGCAACACAGTATTGTCGAAGTTACAAAATGACTTTTTTTTATTAACCTACCCTATCATAGAGCGTGGATTTTTCTTGTCAAATAATGCAAGAAGCAAGAGAAAACTGTAGTTTAATCCATGTGGAACCTACAAATCCACATGGCTCCTCTGTGCTATCGAGCATGTGAGTTTTTAGAAATGCAGCTGCCGGTAGTTTAGCTTGAATACAGTCATTCTAAAACAAGCTAGAAATAAATAAAATACTTACATTTCAAGTACAAAACCTCGCAGTTGAATTCAGTATGAGGAAATCAGTTTATTCTTTTTCATGTTACCAACTACTGTACAGGTACTTGGGCTGGCAAAGTCTGCAGGTGCAGAACAGAAGAATGTTTTATGTACATGACTTAATTGAATTATGTGTTTAGTCTTCCCTTTAGGCTATCATGTGAAGCTGTTTAATGTCAGGCAGAAAGAAGATTTTTATGGATGCATTTAGTAAGACACAAACCCACTACTGCTACTGGCCCCCAGTTTTTGCCTTATGTCTTTCGTTTCTGGTGGAAAAAAAAAAAGTGCACCTTAATTACATCTCAAAAATAATGACACCTACCAGCTTTGAATTAGGTTATTAGCAGGCAGGTGTTACTTTCAAATTATATTTAATCAAGTGCAGGCGATTTTACCGAGCTCCTATAGAGCTCTAGTACGCAGGAGAACGTTGACGTCTCATCGGGATCCTGCCTTGGGTGGTTTGGCGGCTCGCTGGCTGCCTTCGGTACGCGGGGCTCTCCCCTGGCAGAACCAGTATGGACTGCTGGCCCGCGTTCCTCTGAGACTGGAAGATGCTTTGCTCCGCTGCGCTCCTCTCTGAACAGGTGAAAGTCAACCCGACGCCGACGTTGCTCTTCATAGTTCGGGAGGTGCCATCGGACGTGCCATCGAAACACCTGCCCAGGGCGATTTCCTTGGCGATCCTTGGGTCTTGGTCAGTGACGGTGTAGATGCCGTAGTTGTGTCCCAGCGGGTCGAGAGGAGCCAGCATTGTGTACTCGCTGGAGTCGTTGTTTGTAGCCATGGGGAGGTGGTTCACCAGGTACTCGTGGAGCATGCTGTTGACGCTCTCTCGGCGGCAGCTGCCTTGTGGGACCACTTTCACGAGCGTGCGGTCCACGCGGTCTTGGTCGAAGAGCATGCCGCTGCACTTGAACTCCAGGCAGGCTGCCGACACATCTGGCTGCCTGGAGTCACGAATGCTGCGGACGTCCCTGATGCCGTAGAGCTTGCCAATGGTACGCGGGTGCGTCCCACCCATGTTACGAGACCTTACGTTCACCTCTTGGGGGCCGTTTATTTTTACTTTAATGTAGCAGGCCCTAAATTCCATGGGTTTGGGCCACCATGCCAGGTAGTCATCAGTCCAGCTCATGAGGTCATCTTCACTGAAGGGAACGGTGTTGTAGTCGTACCGGTCTCCCTCTATCCTGTAAAACCTGAAGTGAGCAGCGTTGTATGGAGCTTCCTCGCATTCTCTTAGGTTTTCGTAGGCATAAATAGGGCCGTTGTTCTCTTCTGGGGAATTAGGGCTTGGCTTGGCCATGTTAATGCTGAATGCCGTTTTCTTAGTGCTAGAGTCCTCATGGTCTGTTCTCCTGTAGTTGAGCTTGTTGAGGTACGGCTGTGGGACCCCAACAGCGTTAGGGTTGAGTTTGGGAGCAGAGGACACAGCTTCAAGCTCTTCGCCCCCCAAGCTCGCCAAGATATAAGCTGTGTAGGCCTTGGGGTTTTGATCATCGCAGAAGGCAGGCACGCAGGCACCATTGGGACCAGTGACCACGCTGTCAAAACGACCCCATGCTCTGGGGTTGGAGGAGAAACCTGGTTCTGGCTCCGTGTTTATAACAGAAATCACAACCCCTTGGATCTGTTCGCTTTGCAGAAATCTCTCGCTTCTGTACGCCCGGACTTTGATGTAGCACCGTCTGCTCTCTGGGACGTCCAGGTTAAAAAGCCGCCTTTCTTTGATCTCCATGTTCCCAACCAAAAAAGTTCTCTCCTCCCTTTTGCGCCGTCTGCTTTTCTCAAGGTTGAAGTCCCCTTCTTCCTCCCATAATCCTGTCTCCGGGTTCAGCGACCAAAGCTTCATCTCTTGCAGGTGCTCTGGCATCTTGACCTGAGCAGCATCCAAATGAACTTTCACTTCCTCTGCATTAAGAGACTCGGTGCCCTGTTCGTCAGTGAAGTCCACGGAAAACATGCCGTACGTACGAAGCGGGAATACGTCTCCTTCCTCGTCTACAAAGTTCAGGTCACTTTGTGTCGCAGTGGCCGTTGAGATGTTTCTTGGGTCCAGAAATGTCACGCTGGCTTTCACTTTGCCTCTGTAGGCTTCTCCGTTTTTCCTATAAAATGCATCGGGAGGGATTTCTAATTCGGCAATTGGATCATCATCTTCCATTTCTCCCAAGGAAATCACGTTGGTTTCCGTGGATTCCAGCGTAACAGGAGCTTTCTTTCTTAGTAGCTTGATCTCATGAAACACAGCCCCTCCATTTTCCTTGAAGGGCAGAACTTTCGTTGTGTTCACAAACTTCTGCAGCCGATCGACGAAAGTTAGAACCAGTCTCTCTGTGTCTGCTGGGACGTGGATAGAGAAGGTTCCCTTGTAGCCGGTCATACTCACTTTCTTATTCCCCATGTAGATGTGGCCAAACCTCAGTGGCTCACCGTTATCTGCTGCTGTAGCTCTGCCTCGAACTGTTATTTTGGTCTCGGTGCATTTTTTGCAGCCACATTCTGTGACGACTTTAGTGGGGAGCGTGTACCCGTTGCAGGAGATGTCTCTGGTTTCCATCTTGGACACCCCGCAGCAGTAGGCGACGTTGTCCTTACACCGGAGTCCCTTATCCAGCTTCCCAGCGCAGGTCTTCGTTGGGCACTTGCCCACATCGTAGTAGAAGGAGTTGGTCGCTTTTTGGAGGCAGTCATGTGGAAGTCGGATGAGGTGGCTTTGGGGCTGGGAGTTGCAGGCTGCCTCTTGTCGTCCTGTTGAATAGGATTTCTTAATGAGCAGCGTGAAATAATTGTACAGTCATCGCTATGTGGTCTGACACCCTCAGAGCTAAACATTGCTAATAAGAGTGAGGTTTTTGCAGCCGTAAAACAGATGTTTTGCAGGATTTTGGTTAGCTGAATTCATCTGGCCTCCGTTTTGGTGAAGCAGGTGCTCAGCTTTAACTTTAGGTACCTGATTAAGAGCAGTGCTGTTTGCAGGAGCGTCCCAGCTCCTGCTTACCCACCACTGCATCCAACCCAGCCTCGGCTGGATGTTCTGCAGCTGCCTGGCTTTTTGGCTATGGACAGACCCAAATGTGTCCCGGGGTTTAAAAAAAAAAAAACAAACACCAAACCAAACAGAAATATTCCCACATCAGGCAGCAAGTGCAGTGGGAAACCTGCTGAAATCAGCAGACTGAGGTCACCTGCAATCCAGAGCTCCAGTTTGTAGAGAGCATCTGGTTCATAACCAGCTCACGCAAGCTTATCTGCTAACAGATGCATGAAATAAACCCCAAATATTTTTCCTGCGACTTTTCTTTCCCGCATGGATCACGATTTCTGGTTTCTGCACCCCGCCGCCTCCCCAGCTGCTTGGAGAGCATCATGTGCACTTTCTCTTACCTATGACAGCGAGCTTGGCAGATTGGGACTTCGCCGAGCCCCCGGCGCTGCTGGCCTTGCAGAAATACTCTCCTGACTGCTCTCTCTTCAAGTTCTTCAGAATCAGGTTGTTTTTATATTTGTACAAGGAGGGATCCAGCAGTGAGCCGTTGTGGTACCTGTCAGGAACAAGCAGGCAGTTAAGGGGACAGAGACTGACCGCCTGGCTGGAGCACAGCGATGGCCTAATCCTGCATCCTGCCCTGTGGATTTTGCCAGACTTCTTGCCTCAGTTTCCCCATTTGAAGTCTGGCTGAGTGGCATCACCCAAAAGTTATTCCCCTTCCCCTGGCAGTACTGAGATGTGGCTGCCGGGCGGCTGGCAGGCAGGCGGAGCTGCCAGTCGTGCCTGCTGAGGTTTTTCAAACTCTTATTTGTATTTTTTTCCAGTAAGTCCCTCTGCAGACGACATTACTGCACCTGTGAGAAACGCCAGCTCTGCACATCTCGAGGAAACCATTGTTTCCAGCAGTTCTCGGCGTATTTAGCTGTTTTACAGCTAAAAAAACACCTTTATGGAGATGGTAAGGAGATAAAAATTGAATTTGTGGGACAGGTAAGACTTCTGTCCGATCAAACTCGAGTTCCTTACCAGAGGTAGCGGTCGGGGGCCGGGCTCCCGAGGGCATCGCAGCAGAGCGACACGCTCTGTCCCACTCTCCTTGCTTTGTCCTCGGGGCTCCTGAAAATGTAGGGTTTGCCTGCGGGAGGAGGAAAAGGCCATCTCGTTACTCCTCCCCTCCTAAAAATCAGGGTTTATTTCTGATTCCTGCATAAAGCCTCCTGCATTCCCACCCTCTTTGGGGCTACCTGATCGTTGCAGCTGCACTTGGATCGCCAGGTTTCTTCTGTTGCTCTCTGGCACGGTGACAGTCGCTGTTGCGTATTTAGCCTTCTTGATTTTAAGGGCGTTTTTGCCATCGGGGCAGATTCCTGGGATCCTAAACATGCCCCTGTTATCGGCCGTTGTCAACAGCTTGAGTTTCTTGGCTTGCAGGTAGACCCGGGCACCGGCAGCGGGCGACCCGTCCTCCAGGGAGACCTTCCCGTGCAGGGTCGCATCCTCGCACATGCAGGCGTCGCAGTCGGCGTTGACGCGGCCCATGGGGCAGGTGATGTTGCAGGCTGGAGGAGAGGTACGCAGGTCAGAAAGCAGCCCCAAGTCCCCGTAATGCTCACAGCATGGTTTCACGTCTGCTTTTAATTTAGATGCAATAAGGCAGATACTGCATAAGGAATAAATTGTATCCAAAACATATTTTTGCTGATTATCAACAGCTGTGCATTAGAAACACAGCGACAATGTTGTTTTGAACCTGACAATTAGTAGAAAGCAGCCACGTGGATATAATTACAGCTAGGAACTGTTATTTACCTTCCCCAGAGGACTGAATTTCAGGAAAATTTGAATCCAGATCAGCACGTGAGCTCTTAGCTCAACCCTGGCAAAATTACAAATCCAAATCCCTTAAACTTTGTAGGTTTCTGTTACCAACTCATGCCCAAAAGTCATGACTTTGGTCTATCTTAAAAGCTGTCTCCCTTTACTCGATGGTAGCCTGGCTTGAGCAAGACATAGGTTAATCGCCAAATGAGCATTATCTGATGGATTTAAGGAATGGTCTCCCAAACGGTGATTCTGAAACATTTTCATTACCTGTAGTGATTAATCCTAAATAATAATCTCTGTCTTTTCCCAATGCAAGGGCTCAGGTCATTCCTTTTACAATCACAGAGCATCCCTGTACAGCAGCTACGTGATAATTTTTTTTGTAGCTGGAAATAAATGGAAGAAATCAGGGAAAACCCGAAACAACTTTCCTGGAGAAAACATGGACTGTTTTCAGAGCCACATGTTTAAAAGAGGATTATAAGAATAATATAATTAATTACAAGCCCCTTTAGCAAGGGCTGCGGCAATTCAATATTCCCAACTCTTCTCCTTCCTGGAGATTGCATGGAGGCAGCTGCCTGCAATCGCCGACTCCACCTTAAGAGCTGCCATTGCAACACGATTAACGGGATTTTTCCTATATCCCCAGGATCTTTATGGGTCCCTGATGATTCCCCATACCTGGATTCCCCCCTCATCTTGCTATTTGGCTATAAACTCCCCATGCCCTGCTCCCTTAGTACTCTCCAGCCCTGCTCCTGAAGGCACTGGCATCACAAAATTCTGGCAAGGGAGAGAAAAACAGTAAAACGGCAGCGAAGGGAGTACAACGCCTAGGGAGTGGTGAGATCAGGACCTTGTCCCCTGCCCGTAAGTGAGGTTATAGGAGCACCTGAGCAAACATGTCCAATGCAGAGCCGCCCTTCCTCAGTTGCTTCGTTACAGTGCACGCCCCAGAGGCGCTCGGCTAGGCAGGATCTGGTCCGCTTCTGCACGCCGGTTTGGCCACACGTTCCTGAGCACTCGCTCCATTTCGACCACGGAGACAAAAACCGTTTTGAATCTTGCACCAGCGGACCTTGAATAACATCAGTGTGTTACTGAGATGCACGTTACGTGTATGGCTGCCTGAAAACAGGCAGTTGGTTTTGTAGCAGCTTCTATATAGCAGCTTTTCTATACAGCTCAGGCTATGCGTTTGGATATTACGCACCACATGGATTAAACAAACTCAAAGCATGTTCAGGGAGCTGGGAAATAAAGCACGAGTAGGCGCCTGAATGCTTCTGACTGAATTCCCTGCAGGCTACTGAATTCAGGATGATTAAGATAGATAAACTCAAGGGGAGCAAAGTGCATGGAGCTCATGCTTAGTGTTGAATAACTTTGGCTTAAAGGAAATCAAACACACATTGTCATTTAAATGCTGTCTGAGGGGCAACACTCGCCTGCATTTCAAATGTGGTTAAGTAAAAAAAAAAAACCAACCAACAAAAAAAGAGCGTAAAATTGTTGGTATGATCATGTTGAATGTCTTTAACTGTACTTCAACACATGTTCTCTATAGGGGAAGCGCGTGTCCTGTTGTGAGCACCAGTTTTACTGTGTGCAAACAGAAGCCTAAGATGCTACCGAGCAGGCTGAGCATGTTAGGGGCCAGCTGATTTGTAAAACACAAAGAGGGTTTATCGAGAGTTTAATGTACGGCTAGATTTTTAAAGGAATTTCTTTAACCGGTCTACGAGATGGTATTAATTTAAGCTGCTTTGAATGGATAAGATACACTCCAAGTCTGTGGTTTGGGTTTATTTTTAAATGACAATGTTCTAATAACTTTTATGAGGATGAGTTTGTAACCAAAGGTTCTATAAATGAGGTCTCTTGGGAACATGTGCCGTGTTGTCTCCCACACCTACTCTTCCACCCGATTTGTAATAAACCAGGTCAGGTTATTTCCTAGAAAGGCAGACAGGCACATGGCTGGACTATTTGAGTAGTGATGGTCAAAACCAAGCCCCTGGCTTACAAAAGCAAGTGGCTGGAAAAGACCCTTTAAATGAGCAGCCACGGAAGTGTCTTGTCTGGTTTGGAGCGAGCGCTTGGCTTAGATGGGCGAGTTTTTAATCTGTTGGCATGTTGGCATCTCCAGTTCAGCAGCCCGAGGGGTGCTTCCATAGACCTTATTTAGCAATTTGGGAGATGCAGGAGGAGGTGGGCTTGGAGACGTGGTCCCATCCCGGGTGGCACATGGATAAATGCCCATCTGTACCTGCCCCGAGTGAAAATCTAATGTGCAACAGGGTAAAGTGGGGTCTTAGTAAGATCCTAAGCTTGTTTGGGATCGGCTGCTTTGATCTACAGGCTGGTGATGGTAAGAAAGGAGGAGGGGAGTCCTGTGGAGGAAAATGGCATTATATGGCTCTGGGTAGCACCTCGGCAGCAGAAAAAGCAGAAAGCGGAGGTCGAGGGAGAAGCCGAGGGGTCGAGCGCTGGTGGGGACATGGGGAGGGACAGAGCTACCCCGTGGCACCGGCCGGCAGGAACGTACTGCGTCTGGCGTAGGCCAAGGTCGGGTCTCCCCGGCGAGAGCTGCTCCTCGTACCTGCGGGCAGAGGACGCGCAGGATGATTCGGGCAGGGTTTGCCTGCTCCCTGCCTGAGCACCAGTCCTACCTGCCGGCCTGGCTGCACCGAGCCCGGCTGCTCAGGCCGAGCAGGTCTGGCACACCCTCTCCTGGAGGCAAAAACTGAGTTTACAGCTCACTGCTGCCAAGGGCAGATGTTTTCATTTCCAGTGGCATTGGTCAAAAACTCAAGATCTTCCTTTATTTCTCCCTAGAGGAGCAGGAGTCACCCCCTGCTCTGCGAGCCCCAGCCTCAGCATCACTGCTTTGTGCCATCCACTTTGAGGGGAAAGCAATTTTCCTGGTAGCTTTCCTAAAAATACCTCTCAGCAGGTGGAGGGGACCTCTCTCTGAGTGTCCATGTTTTCAGTGCTTTGCTTCTCCCCAGCAGCTAAAAGAGCTGCTGGGAATGGGACAGAAAGCTGGGAAAGTCCCCTAATCCCTCGGCTACGGCATCAGCATGTCCAGCCCTTTCAGTCCTGCTGGCATTTAAATCCCAAGCCCTGGGCAGTACAGCTTGAGGGGTCGGGGTATCTCCTGGGGATTAACGAGCAGAGCGGGCTCTGCGGGTAATTAATGCCCTATGGGCTTTAATCCTAAAGCAATTGCGTCGCAAACCGCCCCGGGCATGGGGACAGGCTGGGCAGGGCAAAGGCAGGTCGGAGCGTGTGCTTGCCCATCCCTGGGCTCTCCTCGCCCTCCCAGCCCGGCGAGGGGCCGTGCATGCCTCTGATGGGAGTTGGGGCTGTGGTCATGCACTTGACCTTCACTTTTCCAGGAGAGGAGCCAACAGCATGTGTCAGCGATAGCCAAAACCCTACAGGAGGTCGCGGATGATTAACATTTATTCCATTGCCTAAATGTCCTCATCTACTCAAATAATATTGTTCGGTTGTAAATTAAGGCTGAAAAAAATAATATGCATGTAAACACCTCTTGTCCTGGAGAGGGAAAGCTGCCCGAGCTGGGAAATAACTTACTCTCCAAGCTGAGCATTACCAGCGGGCTGAAGGTTTTCTGTCTTATCTGGATCCTGCCGAGGGCTGGTTTCAGAAGCCTTTGACCTAAGGGTCAATAAATTAGAGATTAAATTAGATTAATAATAAATTATTTAGATTTGAGGGATTGGGCATCCTTAGGCTCAGTTTTTTAGATTTCCCTTTGGGTTGTGGCTGGTTAGAGCTGCTGATTGGAGCTCCTGTGGGCTGCGGTGCATCACGTGCAGGCGATGCCAAGTGAAGGGCATGATGGAGATGCCCCGCAGCATCGCTGCGGCTCGGGTATGATGCAAATTTGCTATTTCCCTTAGCACCCAAGAAAAACTTTTTTGTGCTTTCTGTGTTGGAGCAGCTCAGATCAAATCATCTTTTTATAGCTGGCGGTATAAAATATATCCTGCTTCTCCCTGCATGAGGAGAAATGAACCTGAGGTGCATGAGGTTGGACCTAACGAGGACGGTTGTCACTATGGGACATGGACTGGTTTCTGCACTTGCTGGCTGCCCATGGGGAGCTGGTGGTCATAGCTGGTTCCTGGGGTGCTTGCTGGGACCGGTCCCATTTAAACTGGGGAGCTAAGTCCGAAGCTGCCCAGCACCAGCTCTCACCCGTGCCCAGCTCCTGGGGGCTCAGCAGGACTTCTGGGCACCTCCCCAGCTACAAATTGACTCTCCCTGTTCTTATCCCTGGGCGTCTGGCCAGAGCACTTCAGGGCAAAATTCCTCTATAGCCTCAGAAAACAAATCCAAAGAGCCTGCAAACACATTTGCTCTGCGAGACCCACCGGAGCAGAGGGGCAGGTTGCTTATCGCTCAGCGCTTTGGTATGTGCAACCCGCCAGAGCCAGCAGCGGACAGATCCTGCTGCTCCTGAGCATCTTCTCCTGGAGAAGAGCAACACTGCTGCTTCCCAACAGCTTGGCTCCGAGGCTGGGGTTGTTTCGTGCTCGGGTGATGGATAAGGCACCGGCCAGGGTGGGTCTGCTTGGAGCAGAGGGGAGCCGGGGTGCTGTCTGGACACTGTGGGGTCTCTGGGATGGTCCCAGCACGCCCAGTGGGCACAGGGGCTCACCCCCGGTCAACCAGAGGCTGGCTGACTTGCAGACAGGCTTTGCCCATGCTCTGGGGTCTGGACAGGCGCCAGCCCTTGTCTGGAAGTGGTTTGGCCGGGCGAATGTCGCACTGACCCAGAGCAGCGCCCGGCATCGGTGTCGGCCCCATGTCTGCTGGCTCAGCAGCCACCGGCGGACGTGCCTTCGTGTCGGTGTGCCCGCGGGCAGGGGACAGCACGGTGATGGGAATAGAAATGTTTTAACCTTCACCTAAAACGGACGTGGCTCCCAGGAGGAAGAGGAGGATCAATCCTTTTGCGGTGATCATTGCTGTCTTCAGAGGTGACCAGGGGCTTCTTGGAGCAGCCACAGCCGTCTCGCACCTTCCCCAGACCTGCAGAGACAAGCCTGGCCGTGTCGAGGCTCACCCAGGGTTCTGCTGCCTTCAGGGACCTTCTCCAGGCTGAACCAGTCCAAAACACGCCATGGGGCTGCTTATACCCCCTGCCCACCCCCGGCAGCCCCCCACTTACACCCAAGGGGGGAGCAGCAGGGACTCGGCGTCTGCGCTCGCATCCCCTCTGCTACTCGCCATCGCATCTGAGCCCAAATCTATTCTGCAGAGCGCTGCTTTGTAATGACATCTCCTTAAAGCGCCTTTTAACAGCTTAAATACTTCTGCAGGGATGCTTTTGCAGCCCATGCGGCTCCACGAGACCCCCAGCTCCCTGCTCGGCCCCCAACACGAGCAAGGACGTCTCCGTGCCTCCGTCCCTCCGCCTGCAAACTGGGCTTAGTGTGAGGATAGCGGCTCGTCCCAGTACATCCCAGGAGTGTGGGGAGGGGGAAGGCTCCTGAGCGCCTCTGAAAATGGAAAATCCCGTGCACAAGCCAAGCCTTCACTGCAAATGTGAGTAAGAAGCCAAATATTTTCCTTTTTTTACATGCAGAGATGAGGGACTGAGGCTTTGTGTTGCTCTTCCCCAGCTCAGCAACTTCAGATTTTGTTTGGAGTCCCTTAGCCCTGCGGCGTCAAGCATTTGGGTATTTAATTTGTGAATGCACCCATGGAGCTGGTGTTATCCCAAGTGACAGCAGCTGGAACTACAGGTGCTTTATTTTATGCACCCCAAATTAATGAACTTGGGGGGGGCGTGGGGTGGGTGGAAATATTGCCTCAGCCTTTCAGTGCCTCAGTTTACCCATAAAATGAGACTTACAAAGAGCAGCTGGCAGCGAGAACACCCTGTTATTTGTAAGAGGTATTAACCATCCCCTGCGAGACTGGGGAATGTGGGACTAGGAAATACTTTGATTATGGCTCAGCAAATCCCAGTCAAGCAAAAATAACAAGCAACACATGAGCGGTGTTTTGTGGGCTTACGGCAGGGTCATGAACTCGCAGCCAGACAATAACCAGGAAAAATTAATCCAGGCTGAAAGGCTGTTTCCCACTCGGTGGCTATTTTGGGAGCTGGCTGCGAGTTGTTCGGCGCTGGGTTTGGAATGGGATGCGTCCCTCTTTCCCCGGGACACGCGATGCTGGAAAGGGGGGAGTTCAAGCGGCTGGATCTCCGTGACGGGGAGGGTTCGGCATCGCCCGTGTCCCCTCTCTGGCAGGGCACTGGGAGAGCCGGCACGGGACGGAGCCACGGGAGATCAAACAGCCCCATGCCCCCCCAAAGCCCCTGCTCCGGCTGTCCCCGTAACCCTGCCCCAAACCCATTAGCTGGGATGAGGAGGGGAGAAGCGGGACGCGAAGAATCACATCCCCACCAATGTTTTCCAGCCCGCAGCCTCTGTGCCTTCATCTTTCCATCAATTAATTTCCACCTTGCCCTCAATCACAGCCGCTCTTAATTACACTGCCTTAATAACACAGCAAAATTATATAACCACTAGCTGCGACGAAGGGGAAAAACGTAGCAAGGCTGGGGGTTTTTTTTGATCTTACCTACAAAAACCATAAAAACCCCAGTTAAGGAGGGTCTTGTCCTCTCACCACAGAGCCGCCAGCTGAGCTGCGGTCCGGGGGCGAGGTGAGGGCTTGTCAGCTGTGGGTTAAGGGATTTGCAGCCAGTTGGGAAGGAGAGAGAAAGTTGCAGCTTACCGAAACCTCCCCTGCACCGCCGCCGAGCCGGGCTGCGCACGAGCCTCCCCGCAGCCGAGGCGGCGAGGTCGCTTATATAGCCCGGCGTGTAGCTTAGGGGATGGCAGTGAGCCACCGGCCGCCGAGCAAAAACAGATCGGACGAGCGAGGAAACCGCAGGCTGAATAATCCCTTAACAAGGTGATGGTAAACACAAACCCTCGGTGAAACAGCAGCCGCCGGGGCTGGCGGCAATGTCACAGCATGGCAGGGTGCTGGCGGTGGCAGGGCAGGGCACGGTGTGGGTACCACGTCCCGGTGTGGGTACCACGTCCTGGTGTTGGCACCGCGTCCTGGCACGGCACCGTCAGTCTTAGGGGTTTGCCCTAGGTCCGGATCCCAAATAGATGCTGCTGAGTGTTGAAGATGGAGGTACAGGCACGTGGCGCAATGAGTTTTGGGGATGCTTTTTGGCTCTCACCTGGTCCAGGACAAACACAGTGCCCACCCAGAGTTGCCCATGGCGTTCCCACGTTTTGCAGGCATGGGGCAGGGCTCGGCTCGGTGCCATCCCACGCGCTGCCCGCGCTGCCCATGCTGCCCACTTGCCTCTGCCCCGGCACTGGCTCTGGCAGGGGTCAAATGAGGATGCTGTGGGGATGTGGGACAAAGCCAGATGGCTTGGTTTGGACACCCGGGGCAGCACAGAGCTGCAGAGGCAGGACCATGCTTGCAAATAAACGTGACTGCGTCTCACTCGAGCCGTGGGGAGATCTAGCAATGACCCCTAATGAGAGCTCCCCGCCTGCCCCAGGCTGGCTTCAATCCCCCCAGCTCCTTCCTCCCTCTGCAGCCGTGTTATTCCCATGTAACTCGCGGCAGCCAGTCCTGGCTCGGGGCTCTTGGGTGTTGCACGAAGTGTGCGACCGTGTGCGAGTGGGTACCACCCACGCACGCAGCCCCGGGCACCGTGGGGCTGTGCTGCCGGTTTGCTGCAGGAGCCTGGTGCAGAAACCTGTGCGGTGCACGGCGGGAGCCATCCCTGAGGGACGGGGATGGGCGGCAGGGCAGCCAGCGGGATGTGCCGGCAGTGTCCTGGGCTGCCTCTTAGTAATCCTTGCCGACCCTGCTGCCAGAGGGAGCGGTGCAAGAGGAACATCGATCAAGGTGTCACATAAAAAATAATTGGCGGTGGCCTGCACCGGCTCCTGTTTATATTTACGAGGGAAAAGGAAAAAACACCTGAGATGTGCCAAAAAGTGGCAGAATATTTATCCGGTGGGCAAGGAGAGCCTGGCGAGCCAGGGGCCCCAGACCTGTGAGATAAACATGAAGCTCAGCCGCGTTTCCCCGCCATGATGAGGACAAGATGTGGGAAAGGTGCCGAGACTGAGAGCAAGGAATTCATCTTCCCTGGATGGCACCTACTTCCCGCCGCAGCCGGCCTGTCCCTGGCACAGCCCCGGTGCCTCAGCAGGCAGCTCCGATCCCAGTGGCTGCTTGGCATGTGCTGGCATTGATTTCCATGGGTCACACTGCAGGGTAAAGAAACATGCTTTTCTGCAAAAGGCAAAAGATATTAGTCTTTGTGGTATGGAAACCAGGTATTAGCTCTAGCCCAGCGCAGACACAGGTGTTTCTGCATGGGATTTTGCAGCCTCCTTAGCACAGGTGTCCCCTCCCCAGCGTGGGTCCTGCAAGACAAGCTCAGGAGACGTGTGTGTGGATTCAGGAGCGGGTCTGGGACGCGTGAGTTCATGCAAAAACCAAGTCTCTAGAACAGTCTGGTTGCGCAATCACTCTTGGCTTGGCCATCCTTCGCTGCAGCTCCGGCATGTGGCTGACGTTGGATGGAGCAGCATGAGCAGAGCCCCAGATGTTTCCAGCGCTGAGCACCGCTGGCTGCGCCGCGGCTCCAGGAGATGCTCGGCTGCTTTCCGTCTGCCTGAGGTGGACGATGCCCCGACCCGTGGGGTGGAGGGGACAAGGTGGGTGCTGGCCCATGCCCAGAGGCAGCTGGGCCGTTGCTCTGCAGGGCTGTAGCACCCTTGGCTGGCGGGGAAGGATGCAACCCAGACCAAACTGCTCTTACCTTTCTGGCTGTGGGTTCAGCTGTCCAAGGCTGGTGTTGCCCAACCAAACCATTGGTACAGCAGAGCCACAGATGCATTCACCTCCCGGATTAATCCCCTGGGGGCCCTGCCTGGCTCTCATGGGATTTTTCCATGGTTTCATCACCGATGTGTAATTACAAGGCCATAGTATATTTATGTGAATGCTGCCACGCTGAATGCTCCCCCCAAGCCAGGGCCAAGGATGGGGCAGCATAAGAGGACTGTGATAACTGATGGTGCAGCAGCATCTCCCTCTCCACGTTCCTCTGTCGTTGTCTCCATCACTCTTCTCGTGCCCCTCTAATAAATCCAGGGGAAAACAGGCTACTGATGCTCATCCTGGCTATTTGTACCTCCCTCCTTTTCCGATACGGTGTTGGCAGAGTGACCACCACCAAAAGCCAACTGCACCATGCTGGGAGGGCGGCAGGGATGGAGGGGCTGCTCTCAGGGCTGTGTGTGGGATTTACAGGCTGTGGGGTCTCAGAAATGCTCTGTGGGCTCCATGAAATATCCTATGGGCTCCGTGAAACATCCTATGGGGTCCATGATATGTCCTTTGGGGTGGACACTGTGCTCAGCTCCCCGCCAGCTGCCCCCGTCCTCCCTCCCTGCACCCTCTTCTCTCCACCAAAGGGAGCTGACGGTTATTTTCCCCTGCTGCATGTTTCTGGGCTTGCTCCTGTTTACAGAGATGGGAGTTAAAATAACTGATTGATGACTTTGTTCCATCCCAAACACTTTGGGGAAGTTTGTGTGGTTTAGGAGGGCGAGCAGGGAGCTGGGATTTCATTAAGCGCTTGGCTCCCGGCACTTCTCCAGCCATGCTCCAGGGGTGGCTAACGTTGTTTTTTAAATCCTGTTTTGCTATCCCAGGAGCCGGCCTGGCGATTTTCATGGTTTGTAGAAGAACTTGGAGATGTGGCGAGTCCCCGGGGTTCACTCTGAGCTCTGAACCACCAGCAAACCTCGCAGCCACCACAATATTGTTTCACTTAAGCCCTCCTCCACCGCTTCATCAGCACAAAGTCGCAGTCCAGCTGCCTAAAAGCCTTGGAAAAGAGCCCAAAAAATGAACTACTGGAGTTTGTTTTTATTGTGTGGATGAGGATTTACAGGCTGTGGCTGGGAGAAAAGGAGCAAGTGGACCTTTCCCCCCTGGAAGGATTTACTTAGGAGCTAAAGCCTCGACCGTGGCTGAGCGGTGCTCAGCTCCATGTACGTCATTTATGAAACAGATGCAAAACGCACCACTGAGGGGGGACGACATGAAAGCCAGGAGCCAGGGAAAGGCTGATTTTAGCTCTGGAGGTCGGGAAGGCTTTTTCTGGAGCCGTGAAAGAGCCAGGAACTGGGGAAGAGCAAGTGGCTGCGGCCGTGCTGCTCGTGGGGTCCAGCCATGGAGCAAGCCCCTGAATGTCTGCTGGCACCAGCACAACATGACTGACCCCCCCAGCATGTAAAACGGGGGGTGTCCCCTGCTCCGTGATCACATCTGCCAAGGAAAAGGGCTTTTCCTAGTGTTTTTGCAGGGAATGGCTGTTATCTGAGTGCCTAGGGACTATTACCTCCATCCCTGCCGCACACATCCAGCCCTGCATCCAGACCCACATCACCTGGAGAGGGGTTCACAGTCACTGGGACATCCTGGACCGCCAAAGGGTCCTGCTGGCATTTTCCTCCTGGTTGCCATCCCCATCCCTGCCATCTCTCCTTCCCCATCACAGCTCGGAAAAGCAGAGACAAGAGATGCTATAAGAGCACCACAAGTGTCTCAATAGTGAATCCCTTTTTAATTGCGTTGCTGAGCTGGGGAAATTAAGATAAGTATTCTGGCTCGTTTAGAAACTTTCTGCGAGATGGAGAAGGCCATTATTTTCAAGCCCTCCATGAGTAACACAGGTCCCAGCCTCTCCCTGCCCTGTGCCTGGAGCATTAACCCCCTGGGGACACTCGCAGGGCAGCATCACGGTGCCACGTGCCGGCGCAGCACCGCTATTTTCCGGGAACATTCTGCCGGCAGACGCGGGCTAGCAGCAGGGCCTGAGTTATTGCACAGCCTCGTGTTGGTGATGGAAATGCGGTCGCAGGATGCAAACGGGAGCGATGGGAACGTGGCCAGGTCCGAGCCGAGGCAGCACCTCAATGGGGGCATTTAAACCGCAGAGAAAGAGCAGGAGCAGAGCTCCAACCCGCAGCCCGCCGGCTGTTTGCTTTAGCTCTGGACAGGGCTTGGTGGACAAAGACCGTCCTGTGTTGAAGCACATGTTGCTTTGGGCAATTAATTGCTCCTGAAGAAATCCTTAATTTATTGCTCTTATTTACTGGCATTAGCTTTGCGCTCAGATGCTCTCTGGGCTGCGCACCCGTGCTGGTGGGGAGGGCAGCCTCCCACCTGTGGGATGGCGGTCCCTGGTCTCATCTGTGCCTTTTCCTCCTCGATTTTTTTGCTATAGACCACGTCAAGGTGGGCCAGTTTGCAGCTGATTTACACCAGCAAACACTGGCCAGTTTTTCCAAAAAAAATGGCAAAATCCTGCATGACCTGCGAGGGTGCTGGGGAGGGCTTGGGTCTTCCAGCACCCTGCAATTTGTCCCCCTCCTGCTCTGCAGGGATTCCCAGCTGATGTGCACCGGCAGCACGTAGGCTGTGCAAGCCGGACCAGAGGATCTGGTGTTGGCAGCAAAACTGGAGCATCAGGTTAAAAGCTGCTTTTTAGTGTGCGGATGAGCCTCTACTTGGGATGGGCAGAAAATGTGGAAGGGATGGAGCTGGGTGGATGGTGGGGACTCCTCGTTAAACCATGCATGAATTTATTTCAGGTTAATTATTGCACTGAGCAACATGGAGCTGAGCCTGGGCTGGGATAATCAGGGCTGATCTGCCTCTGAGTTTTGGCTCCGAAAGAGTTTGCCAGCATCCGCACTGGCAAAAAGCGGCATAGAAACGCCTCCCCTTCCCGGAGCGCCTGTGGTCATGGGGGCGACCAGAGCCATAAAATATCTCACAACCTCATGCATCATGCCAAGGGCATGCTCGGAAAAGCCGCTCTCTGCCAAGCTAATTCCAGCGCTGCTGGGATTCCCCGTGGCGTGGTCATGGCCATATCAGCTTTCCCCAGAGGGTAAGTGTGCCTTTGCCAGCAGTGGGCAGAGGTGTTCAGCGGGGGCCAAGCGCTGGCGAAGGGAAGGGCTGGCAGCCCCCCAGTGTGAGCACCTGGGACCGGCTGAGATGATAACCGCTGGGAGCAGGTCGGGAAGGCGGCATGGGAGATAAGCCCTTCCCGAGAGAAACTCAGCACAATGCTCCTGGCATTGGATCAAGCGCTGCCTCCCCAAAATGCCTCCCTGGGAGCCCAAATCCAGCCGGGGGGAGATGTCAGCACCGATGCTCATCCCAAGGGACACCGGGGTCCCACAGTCCCAGGGCTTGGCTCAGAGCAGGTTTCTTGCGGGAGGGCAAAAACAGGGTGGGGGAGCAGAAATTACATTCCTCCAGCTGATTTAATTCAGCATTAACGGCACCTCTCCCCACCGAGCCACTGATCCTTTCCTAAAAGGAGTTGTGCCCCACTTGAAGCTCACCCAAGGGTGTTTTTAAGCCTTTAAAACTGCTTGGAGATACCAAGCACAGGGGAAAGAGGTGCCGGGGGAGGTTTTCCCTGCTTCTCGCTCCTGCAAGCTCCAGGTAACGCTGCTGAGGTTCCCGCGGGAGTCTCAGCTTTCCCCCCATCTCACCTCTCCCCCAGCAAAATGGAGGAAACCAGCCCTCGAGTCTGGCCTGTGTTTGGGAAGGAGCATCCAAAGGGAGCGCTGAAACACGGTCTTGGGGCACACAGTCCAATTTGGGAGCATGGAGAGAGGAGGATATTCGATGTTTGGAGCAATGCAATGGGCAGGTCCCACAGGGAGGAAAAAAAAGCGGAGGATAAAAGAGAGCATGAAAGGCAAAGGCAAGGACAGCAACTAAAGCCCATCCAAAAACAAGGGCAAAATTGTTCACTTCCATGGGTTAGTCACAATGAAAACATTGGGATTTCATAATTTCTTCCAGCTCAAGAAAAATACCCAGTTAGGGCAGCGAAAGCCCTGGCCGGGTCAGTGCGTGCCAGAGCCGAAGGGGACCCATGGCCCCTCCATCGGCCTCGTGGGTGATTTTCCTGGTTTATTGGGGACAGGAGCATCACGGGACTGGGGTGCCAGGTGAGACTTCCCAAATAAATCCCCCCAGCTGGGATTTCCAGCCTGGGCAAGGAAGCGGAGCTGCCATGGGAAAGATGCACTGTGAGTGGAGCAGCAAGGCACACATCCAGGTTTTATTGCTTGGCGGTGAGCGGAAGGGGCTCGACACCAAAGCCCACCACATTTTCTGGAGCTTGACCTCAGGGTTTGGTCTAGGGTGATAAATTTACTCTTCTCTCTTGTCTAGTTTAGAAACGGAGAAAGGGGATTTTGCTTTGGTTGAGATGTCCTGGTGAAAGACGGAGGAAAGATGCTGCGAGCTGCTGCTCTGTGTGGGCAGATGTAAATTTGGGGAACATCTGGGAATGATGCTCTGGACATCTGGGCTCCCCTGCCAGCGGGGTCCTTGTCCTCTATGCCATCCTGGCTGGGTACGTCACTTGAATATCCAGCGTGATGTGCTGGGCTCAGCAACACCAGGAGCACCAGCCAGGTTATTAAAACATGGGAATTGCAGCAGGTTTGAGCATCAAGAGCACATTTTTCTCAGCACCACTGTCCGATGGCATGATATCCCCTGGAGAAGGGCTTTTACCAGCAAGGGCTCCAGCGAGGCTCTGATATACAAAGCCAAATCAGAAACAGCGTGTTATTTCACCAAGAAACGGCCCAAAGACACAGTTTGCCAAGATACTGAGCACAGTGGGCAGGAGAGATCCCTCCCTCTGCTTTAAACAAGGACTTTTAGGAGGGGGACGGGATGACCCAGATTATCCCCACGAGGGACAGCAATTATCGTTCCTCTTGGCAGGCTCGGCAGAGTGGCCAGGGCTGGGTGATCAGGCAGAATGAGCTGCTGGTTTATCCCCGGTGACCGCTGAGCTTTGGTCCTCTGCCTTTTGCTGCAAAAGATTTTGGGGAATTTAGGGTGATGCCCTGCGACAGCCGATGCCCAGGGTCCGTCTGTAGCGTACAGCCGGAGGCAGCACTGTGCCGCACGCAGCCCCGATGCTGTTTTTTAATGAGAAGGATGAAAACTGGGAGCTTCACAACTGCTTCACTTGTGAACTTTGGGTAAGAAGAGAAGCCGTTCCAGAGGTGAGCTCATTTCTAACCCCGGGAAATGACTTCATGGACGCTGGTATTTACTCACAAAAACATTGCATGTCAGATGTCCCTGACTAGACTTTCTGTTTCGAGTCCAGTATGAGACAAAAATTTCCTTGGACAAGCTGCTCCTGAGACAATTCAAGGCTTGGAGGAGGAGAAGAATATTGGAGGGAAAAAAAAAAAAATCAGCATTAAAAACTCTGAAATCATGAGGCTTCTCTGAGCAAAGGGGAATTTTTGGACAGCCAGCCCAGCAGAAGCACCTGCCTGGGGTGATGGTGCTGGGGGCGAGGGGGCGAGTGATGGGTGCTGCTGTAGGATGGCTCTGCTTGAAGAAGAGCCATCATGACCCCCCGTAATGCCCAGCAGCAGGAGTTTCTCT
Source organism: Platalea leucorodia (assembly GCF_965183815.1). Lineage (NCBI taxonomy): Eukaryota > Metazoa > Chordata > Aves > Pelecaniformes > Threskiornithidae > Platalea > Platalea leucorodia. Next base: position 48,561,801 of record NC_138831.1, read on the forward strand.
TGGAGGCAAAAAGACAAGTTTTTCTCTTTTTTGTGAAGCCGAGACCCTGGCAGTGATTTATTAGGATAAACGGCAGCAGGTTCCCTGCCCCGTGTTTGCACTAGGTTAATGGAAATTATATCCCATGCCGCTTTCCCTGCATGAGATCCCAATTTACATGGGATGTCCGATGGAAAAACACAGCGCTTGTACTTCTCTTCAAGGTCTCCTCATGCAAAAAATTGCCACTGGGGCTGTGCTACCTGTTGTGGCTTGCTGGTTTCTGTTTTCTCCAGCATCTTGGGATGATCTGTATGGATTTGGAGAAAAAAGTCCTGTTTGGGGAGCCTGGAGATGCTCTGACTCCCCGTGATCCAGCGCTGGGCTGCAGCTCCGGGGATGTACTGGGGCAGCATCCCAAAAGGAGGGGATTTCGGAAAGAGCCGAGCCGGGGTGTATGGAAACAACCCCTGCCTGCCAGTACTGTTTCCTAATCCTGGGGACCAAAAACCTCTGATTGTTAAACCAGTGTTCAGAGATTCAGCTGAAGGCTGCTGAGCAGACAACATCCAAGCTGACCTTTGAGGAGACGAGCAAAAAAAAAAAAAAAAGAGAAAACACAAGGGGGTTACTGTGCAAACGCTGGAGAAAAATAGTCATTTTAATAAGGGACCCCACCCTTAAAATAAGACTTATTGCTAATGCATGCCCAGGACATTTCTGCGTGATGGCATGCTAAAAAAATCCTCTCTGAACAGGGACCAAAGGCTTTGTTGTGGCATGAGTGAGACTTACAGTTCCTAAGAAAAATCCTGTCCCTCTCTTGCATCATACAGTCGGGGATGGAGAGGACATTTCTAGACAAAAAGGCAGCCAGCCGGGAAGGAGGACAAACAGGGAATACATTCCTGACTCGCTATTTAATTGCTTTAGTGCAGGTGCAAAGAGCTAAATGAAAGGAAAAATAAGGATGAGCATGTGGGGCCGAATTAATCTCGGCTTTAAGCAGGAGTCTAACGCAAGAAGGAGATGGCTGCTGTAATAAATGGGCTTCCACCCAACTTCTTTGTGGTTTCTGTGCTTTCTTTTCCCCCAGGGACCAGGCTCTTTCCCGCTGCACTGGTGGGTGATGCTCCGGCAGGTAAGGAGGTGATGGGGACGGTCCCCTCCTGCGTGGCAGGGGTGGCCGGTGCTTGTCGGGCGCCTGCCCTCCCGCTCTGCTCGCGGTGGCTTTGGGGTTTCAGCCAGGCTCCGGCAGGATCAGGGGGCTGGTACCCCCCTCTGGAGGGGTATTGTTGATGTTAAACTGCTTTGAAACTGGGTCTTGGGAGGACAATGTCCCTTCGCTCTCACCTTGTGAGACCACGTTTTGGGTGGAGGGCTGGCAGTGCCGGGGGTGAGTCTGCTCTTCTCTTTCCCCTCGGATGTAAAGCACTTTGAATGCATAAATTGCCCTCTGCGGCTCTGAGCTGAGAGTTTCCAGCCTGATCCCTTTTGGCGGTCAAATGAAGAAGCGATGGAGGGTTTGGAGGGCCCCGATGGACGGTGATGCCTCAAGGGCTGACGTGGTCCAGCGCCTGCAGCATCTCCTGCGTCTGAGGAGCTGGTCTCTCCGCCACACAATTTGACTCTTAAACCGACAAAGGGAAAAAAATCCTCTGTTTTTCCTGTGCCCAGGAACAGTCCTGCAAGCGGAACAGCCTCAAAGACGGTCTATCTTCCTCCCACTCAGAGTTCGGCCATTTCCTCCCAAAAATAGGTGGGAATAGGTTTAACGACAGAAAACCTCCTATCCCAGAAAGTGAACCTCATCCTCTCAGGGAACAACGCAGAGCCACTGCCACCAGCCTGGGACCTGCGGTCCCCTCGTACACCATGTATTCTTAACTGAATAGAGTGGGAGATGTGAAGGTCTGTTTGCATGTGATGAAAGTCCCCGCGATGCCCCTGGGAGCGTGCGTGCCAGCACCAGCCCCAGCGGGGCTTGTCATCCCCACAGCTCTTTTACTTTTGCTGGCCAGAAGAGCAGAGTGTCCTCTGTTTCCCTCCCTGGCCTTGCATCGCACATTGTATTTTTTAAGCCCTTGTGAGCTCTTTGTCCCTCCCAGGGTTTGGTGCCGCACATTGAAGCTCTTACGCTTGAAAGAGATACAAAAAGAACAAGGTGGGAACTTCTAGAGTGCAGAGGAAAGAGTATATTCATTAAAATGGCAAAATGACCCAAGTTTCTCCTTATTAATTCTCTCCTTACAGCATCTCCAGTCCAGGCACGTACCTATGTTCATCCATGATGCTCCCACAGACCTGTGTGGTCCAGGAGCATCGCTGGGGCATGTGTGTGTGTCTGTGTGTGCTGCGAGTCTCCTGGTTGTCTGAGCAACGGGACATTCATCACTAACAGGGATAATTAACTCATTTTCCTGTATTTATAGAAAACCAATGCAGGGAGCGTTGGCACTTATCCCTGATGGGGCCACATTTGGCTACAACATCTTGAATTTTGGCCATTTCTTGCAATACGGCGGCTTTGTCATCATCCCCACTGCCTGCTCATTAAGCCTGAAATCGGGCAGCTCGTTAAGTCCGCAAGGGCAGGGGTGCCGGCCCCTGCCTGGGGGTGAAACACCGGCAGCTGCCTGAGCCGGGCTGCCCGTGGGTGCCCACCTCCGCCTGTCCCGCTCCTGGTTTGCCAGTGCAGGGGATGTTTGCATCAGCGTTGCCATCTCCAGATGCCTGCATACGCCTGTGCTAAAAACAGCGTAGCTCCCGGCTTGGCCGCCGGCAAGGGGAAATTTTGCTGCTTCAAGGGGTTTGTTGCAAGGATGTGATGCAAAGAGGCGCTGGAGCATCCTGACTCGGCACCGTGGCAGTGGGAAACCCGCGGGGCAAAACAAGGAGCATCTTCTCTTGGCATCATGGCATGCGTATGCCAGGTACGTTCCCATCAGCTGGGACAAATCCAGACCTTGACATCTGTTTCCCCTTGTTTCTCCCAGCCAGCCAGCAGGCAGCTCGGCACTTTTTCTTTTTGCTGCTTGCTTGTTGGGTTGGTCTTTGGGGAGGGAGGGGGGCGAAGGTAGCAGGGGGGCTTGCTCTCAGGGGCTTGGGGTGCGGGTGGTGGGGCTGGAGGAGAGCGGCTTGCTGCAAGGTGTCAGCATCTCCATCCCACAGAGCTGGGGAGACAGATTTGATCTCTGCTGCTTGTGTTATTTGTGCAAAGGTGGGGAATGCTTTATCTTGGTATCAGCAAACCAGAAGGTGCTTGAAACAGTTAAGATACATACCCTACCTGTGGCTGGAAATGTTAACAGCTTGTGTCCCTGAGAGTTGGAAGTATTTGCCCTTGAAACATGAGTTGTCCCCAAGTTGGTTGTGCTTGGGCAAAAAGGGCAATTAAATCAAGCCGTGGGGGACCACCACGCTGCTCATCACCCCCTCGCCACCCCCCCGTGTGGGTGTGCTTCTACCTTCACCTCCTCCTCCTTCTTCGCCTCCTGAAGGCAAAGGGAAAGAGGTGTTGAGCTGGTGCTGCCCCAGTCCTGGGAAGGTCCAGGCTCCTAAATGCCACTGTGATCCTCTCCCGAGAGCCACTGTCAGTGCCCTGACAGTATGGGATCCCCCTCCTGCCCACCCCCAAGTGCTCCCACCCACAGCCCCAGATCCAGCACTGGAGATGGAGGTAGACCATTAAGGTTTAACACACTAATTGAAAGTGCCGTAGGGTTTCTAAAAAGCTGAGCCCTGCTTGCAAAACCCCTTTGGAAGGACAAGTCCTTGAACCGAGCACGGCTGCCCCGGCACAGGCTCAGCCAGCTCCAGTGTGACCCATTCCCTGTCGGGTACTGGCGGGCAGCGGCTCGTCCCGTGGTCCTGGCCACCGCTCCCGCTTCCCAGCTGCTCAACCACCTCATAAAGAGCTAAAAATATATGTGTCTGTGAGCAATCACTATAGCTACAGCAGGGGTTAGCCAAAGAGGGCAGCCGGGCAGTGTCACTGCAACGGGGAGGTGCGGCAGCTCGGCAAAACGGGCAACATGGAGGGGACAGGCAGGGACAGGCCGGGACTGGCAGGTTGCTGCTGGTGCCTCTGGTGCAGATCCCACCATCTCCCCATTTCTCCTTATATTGACGCTGCAGCACATGACACAGTCCCTAAGAGGGGGTTCACTTTGCTGCTTGTGTTTCAGCAGGGGATGAGTGATGAGCGGCTCCCCACATCTCCCCGCTGCCCCGCCGTGGATGGGGATGCCAACGTCTCAGCCTCTAGCTGCCCTGAGCACTGGGTCGAACCCCAGTTCACGCAAGCGGCAAGGGTCCGCGTGATCATCACAGCCATCTTCTTCTTGCTGGCGGCGGGCAGCAACGCAACAGTACTCGTCAGCCTGCTGAGGAAGAGGAGGAAATCCCACGTGCGGCCACTGATCGTCAGCCTGGCACTGGCAGACCTGCTGGTGACGGTGGCGGTGATGCCCCTGGACGCTGCGTGGAACGTGACGGTACAGTGGTATGGAGGGGACATCTCCTGCAAGGTCCTCAACTTCCTCAAGCTCTTTGCCATGTACGCAGCTGCCCTGGTGCTGGTGGTCATCAGCCTGGATCGGCATGCAGCTGTCCTCCATCCCTTCTCCCGTGCTCGCAGCCGCAATGGACTGCTGCTCCGCGCTGCCTGGGCTGGCAGCGTGCTCCTGGCTTTGCCCCAGGTAGGGCTCGGTGCTCTCCCCATGTGGCTTGCCCAGGCTGGGGTGGTTTTGGAGAAGGGCTTCCCCATCCCGACAGCCCCAACAAGTCCATCCCAATCCACGGGCTCCACCACCACTGGATTGGCTTTGCTGAGCAAAGCGGTGTGGTTGCTGCATTGGGTGCTCAGCGCTGCTTTGCACCTTCTTTATGGCACCCATTCATTGCAACACCATCAGGGTGTTATGCCAAGGGCTGGGAAAAAATTGTGTCCGCTATTTTTTATTCCTCATGCACATGGTTATCTTCTCCTAAAAATGTATCACTGCACCACTACAAAACATGTTGGAGCAGACAAAGATAAATCTGAGCAGTTCCTGACCAAAATAACATTTGGTATGGCCAGAAAATGGGATTTCTCAGCCGTCAGATCCCATCCCTCCTGGCCATAGCCATGAGTTACGTGCCCAGAGTGCCTCTCCCAGTCCGACAGGGCAGGGAGATGTTCTCCATGCACAGCCAGGAGCATCTGCATGATGTGATGCCCTGTTCCAAAGCCTCTCTGAGTTATTTGGTTCTCCATTTCAGCTTTTCCTCTTCCACCTGCACACGGTCCCGGGAGGGAACTTCACCCAGTGCGTTACTCACGGAAGCTTCCGAGCGCACTGGGAGGAAACTGTCTACAATATGTTCACCTTCACCACCCTCTACATCACCCCCCTGAGCGTCATGATCGTTTGCTACATCCGGATCATTTGGGAGATCAGTAAGCAGCTAAAGATCAATAAAGGTAAGCAGATCCCAGCCCTTTAGTGTCCACCGTGACTCTATGACTGAACCTGCTCCAGCCTGGAGCCTGGTCTGTCCCAACACCCTTTGAAGAGTAATCCAACTAAGGGGTTTTACACAAACTTCTTGACCCCCCTTCTTGCTGTCTTCTGCTTCCTGCGGGCCACGGACCAGAGATGGTCTCCCCTCTCTGGCAGAAGCATGGTCATGGGTGGTTATGTTTTCCTCGTTTTCTCCCATCTCCAGCTATCCTTTTGACTCTCCCTGGCAGGTTTGATAAGAAATCAAAATGACCACATCTCCAAGGCACGCATGAAGACTCTCAAGATGACCATAGTGATTGTTGCCACCTTCATCATCTGCTGGACCCCATACTACCTCCTGGGCTTGTGGTACTGGTTCCAGCCAGCCATGATCCAGAAGATGCCGGAGTATGTCAACCACAGCTTCTTTCTCTTTGGCTTGCTGCACACCTGCACCGACCCTGTCATTTATGGACTGTACACCCCCTCCTTTCGGGAGGACGTGCAGTTGTGTCTCAGGAGCATTGAAACAGCCATTACCAAGCACGAGAGACACAAACCCATCTCGGTCTCGGAGAAGAACATCAAGGATGGTGCTGTAAATGGTGGGGTGGCATCAGGGGGCTCCAATGGGACAACTGTCAACACAGTCTGCTGAAGAGACATACCCACAAGGAGATGGGAGGCACAGCTTTGGGTGCTGCCTTGTCCCACAGGATCATTCTGGAGACTGTCATAAGGAGGTTTGCCACCCCACTTTGGTGGGTGAGGGTCTCTGGCCAGAAACTGGGAATGTCTCTCCTGCCTGTACTCAGGGTGAAAAATATTTGGGGGTATTTATGGTCATTCTTCCATATTCTGGCAGTCCCGTGACAACTAGAAAACCATCCTTTTTGTACCCTACACAAGCTCTAACCCTGATTCTGGGAGAAAGCATCTGCCACACTTCCAGCATCGACCCCTGAGAGGAGACATACTAGCTTCTCCATAGTCCAGGGCCACGTCTCCCAGGGTGGCCAATCTATAAGTGCCCTTTGCACCTACACCGAAGTGTGGAGCTGCACAGATGCACAGCACTATGTGGTGTCACCCTGAGAGGCTGCAAAGGTGCGATCACAGGCTTTTATTCCATTTTCCCCACCTGCTGTAGGAAAGGCTCTCCAGAAATTTTGGCTCTCCTGGCTCAGAACCTACCTGGTTCTCCCATGGCCATGTGTGAAGCCCTGGGAAGGATGTAAATCTTTGGGGAGGGACTACTAATGCAAGGACATTAATCCCCCATGGGCTGCCTCCACGCTGGGGAGGGAGAAGGTGCTGCTGGGATGGAGGGGCTCAGGCAAGAGGGGTATGAAGAACTGCAGTGGGATGGGATGGGGTTTTCTCTCCCTTTTGGAGACAGCCAGAAGGGAAAACAGTCCCTGCTACCTTGTTCTGGCATACAGGGAGCAGTATGAACACATCCTTACATAGCAGCTTTTTGAGACACAGGGTTGACCAGGAGAGAGAGTATTTGGGGTAACCAGAGAGTGAGAACCAGACGCGACGCTGCTCAGCCCCTCTTGACTGTCTCTGTCCCCGTGTCCCAGGGCACGAGCTGGCAGGTCTCGGTGGCAAACCCCACATTTTCTCCTCTCTGTTTTTCCCTCTCTCATTTATACCCATTTACTTCACCTTAATGGCTTGACCCAATGCCAGCACCTCGTCTCTGCCCCAAGCAGGGTGGGTGCAGCCACCCCACAGGTGATGCCAATGAGGAAGGTGATGGGAAACACCTGTGGGTGAAGGGGTCTATCAGCACCCACCTGGCACCCACAAGTGCTGATGGTCTTTGGTTGCACTGCGAGGGCAAGGGAGGCTGCTGGAGGGATCAGCTGAGCTATGGTGAGTAAAATGGATTTTTTTTTTTTTGCTTTTCACCAATGTGCCAAAAGTTGCTTGTGAAGGTGGAGGCCTCTTTTCTGGGTGTGGGTTGAAGAGGTGGCTTTATTCAGCTGTGTTGTTCCCTTTCATGCAACTAGAAATAGTAGCTTATTTATTTGTTCATTATGTGCTGATTGTTGTTAAATGCATTTTTTGCTTTTGAAAAGAAATTTAGTTTTGAGCCAGGTGGGTTTTTTGGTTTTTTTTTTTTTTTTGGTTTTGTGAAATCTTTGGGCAGCTCAGGAGCTCTGGATTTGTCAGGAGGCAGCTCTCTTGGTATTTCTGTGGCCACTGCAGCTTTGAATGAGCATCTGGACTTTATTAGGATGAAAGAGCTTTGTTTTAAAAACAATTCTTAACTTGCTGTGGCTGTGTGTGTAGGGAAGCTGGGAGATGTCTCCCCCCCAAGAAAGCAAATCTCCTTTGGGCACCAAGGGGGCCTGCTCAACCCTGTCTCCAAGAAGGGATGGATCCCCATCGGTCAGAAAGGATCTGGACTGGTCTCCCAGTGCCCCAGCTAACAAATTATTAAAATTAGAGAGATGGCAAGCGGTGTTTGAAGGTTGGCTGAGGCTGGGCAGTGAGGATGTGGGAAGCCATTTTGCTCAGGGTGGTGCCAAGCTGTGGATGGGTGTTGAGCACTTGCCTTTCCCCATGCTATCATTTATGCTAAACATGCTGCCCAAGGAGAAAAATATTCAATTATTAGAACTGCAGGAGCCCAGACGGGCTGGTGGGGATTAGCGTGAGCCCTTTAGGAAGCATCCAAACTCCAATGAGATGCGTAATCGCCGTTTGGCTTTCCTGGACTCGTTCTGCTCAAGGTTAATTACGCAATGCTAACGGGATCGGGGCTCGCTGCTGCCAGGCTGGCTCGGCTCGACCAGTGGAAATAAGTGTTCCTTGTAAGGTGATGGGAATGACTTGTGGTAGGGGAAGCTAATTTATTCATCAAACACTCATTTGGTCTCACTGTTTATATTACCGATGATGGCTAATGGGAGGCAGACTTTGAAGGTGTGTTGGTTTTCTGGCAGGCGTCAAATAAGCAGGAAAGTGTCTTTAATCTCCTAAGAACGTTCTTCATCTGCTTTCTGCTGAGTGGGAGAGAACGGGTCCAGCATTGCTTGCACGCTTTAGGTCACTTGTGCCCTCTTGCACAGCGGCAGGAGAGCTTGGAGAGGACAAGAAGCAGTTTTTCCCTTGTGGGAGGGACCCAGCACCTTTACACCCCATGGGTACGGTGGGAGGGCAGAAGCAGGTTTGGCTTTAGGTGAAGAGTAGGAAAATCGGGATGCTGGCAAAGATACATGCCTTGGTTCTTGGGGGAAGCACGACACATCCCTTGGGATGCTCGCAGGCACTCCAGTGCTGCTCCTTCTGCCTGCCTCTTGATACCTTCCCTCCCATTGCTGGTGCTCAAGGCTAACGTTTTGGGAAGCCTGGAGTATGGGCAAGGTGCCCAAAGTGACAGCTTTCATGATAGAAGGAAAATGTCACTAGAAGAGGATGCTGCCAAGCCGTGCGCCTAACACACACGGGAAGGGGGAGCGAGCAGGCGGGCAGCACCTCCCCGGGGAAGCCGGGCAGCCTCCGGGTCACCGGGGATCAGCCTGGGTCTGGGTCCGGCCAGAGGCAGACCGAAGCCCAGGCCTGGTTTGAATGTCTCCATATTTCTGATTCTGCATTTCTTAAATCCATTTGAGAGCAAAAGATTTTTGCATCACTCATCAGGAACGCAAAACCCAGAGCCTCGCTCCTCCCCGCCCCAGGGGTGATCCTGCTTTCTGCCGTGGTTCCTTCTCTCCCCACGTTGCCTCAAACCCAGCTCTCCAACAGCACCTGCCCTCCTCCTCAGCTGGCTCCGGACTTCTCTCCATATATATTTATTATCTATTTCCCCTTATGGGAGGAAAATTCTCCCACTTCCCCAAAATCTGCGCATTCCCCCCAGGAAACACCAGCTGCCACACTTCTCCTTGCAGTCACAGCAGGGCTGGATTTGTCTGACTCAGTAACGGTTCCTTAATATTCACCACAATAATGTAATGAGCATATTAATAAGCACAGGTAGCTCTATATTTTACAACTCCTCGACCTCACCCTGGGCTGCCTGCTTCAGACACAGCGGTCTTTTGTTCGGGAGGAAATTCTGATTCATTCCCCATTAGCATTTTTATAGCACTATGCATGTTCAAAGAGGCACGCAAGTGGCTTAAGAGGTTAACACGAACCTTGGGTTAATTCATAATATTGTGAGTTACTCAGCACAATACTCGCATGAATTCAGCTGCCTGCATCTTGCCACGTTGGGAAACACATGCCGAAATCAGCAGGGAGCACAGAAAACAAGCGTGGGAGTAGGATATTAAGTATTTTGCTGGCCCGCTAAGGTAGAGTCTGAGCACCTTAAATGTATTTATTTTCCCATTGCCTTTAAGGACAGCGTTACCCCGCTCCGCAGATGTGGAGCTGAAGCACCGAGGAGTTTGAGCCCAGGGTCCCTGCAGGCTTGGGAGCGGGAGGGATGGGGCTGCGAGCCCTCCGAGGGGCACTCCAGACATGTCCATCAGGACTCAGCCCCCTCTTCCTTGTGGGTCCATTTAAACTGTTCAAAGCAGAAAAAACCATTTTTTTTCCTTTGATACCTGCTGATTTAATTGCAGTGCTGGACTGCGTGTGTCTGCCGTGAGAAGCCCCGCGGTACTTTTCTCTCTGGGGATAGAGCCTGGAGCAGCTGGTGCAGAAGATCAGCCTGGGGACTAGCTCCCTCCGCGGATGCTACTGCCCCGCGCTTGGGATGAGAGCTCAGCTGAATGCCTTAAAGCCAAATAAAAGCCCAGACAGACACTAGGAGATAGTGCTGAACGGCCACTATGTATTCATTCCTTTTGATTACTCTTCAGAAACTTTCCTACGCAAAGAAAGCCTAAGGAGGGAGCCTGAAAACCCCGCTGCGTTCCTCCCCATCTGTTCCTCTCGTCTGAGGCCCCGGTTTGCGCCTTTCCCTGCAGCGCCAACAGCCATCCATCCATCCCACAACTGCTGCCCAGCCTCCTCCTTTTCCAAAAAGCCCGATGATAGCCCATCTGTTCCAAAAGCTGGTGCGTTTGCAGATGTACAAGCCTTTTAACAACACAATATCCTTTAGGTAGCATCCAATACCTCTAGGTTTTACCCCGAACTTATATAGGATATATATAGGCGCGAGGTTATATAGAACGTGCTGAGGTGGCCCAGAAATGGGCAAATACTCCTGGGAACCCCATGCATGTCTCAAACCTCAAGTTTCTGCATTGGAATATCAAACAGTAAACTACTATAAAGTAGTTGAATCTGTTGTGCAAGAAATTGTTAGTTTATGTATATTTTAATTGCAAATCAACGCTATAATTAGCACATACATCTCTTGGGCTGAGGCAACGCAATGTGCTTTAACAGTGAGCATTATTAATGGACTGTAAAAGGCAATGGGGAATTGGATTATAATGTTCTTGTTTTGCAAGCTGTATGGTGAATAAATAAATTTGTTCTGGCAGCAAAATTAACTGGAATAAATGCTTCTAGCTCCATCCACCAAGAAGAGGGGTTGCTGTAAATGAACTTGTTCTCAGCCTTGAGTTAGAAAACCTGATTACCAGGTCATTATTTCTGGCAATTAGGTACCAGAACAACATCAGAGAAAGAAGAAATTTTCTTTGAAATATTTAATGAGTAAGGTAGTAATCATAGACTCATTTGCTGGAAATATGTGACGAGATTTTTTTTTTTGTGGCTAGGGTTCACTGTGCAATGAAAACCTGCATTTATCAAGTCTGCTAAAAGCTAGGCTGCAAGCTGGAACTGTGGCACATATCTAGCTTTTCTTTGCCTAGAATCCCCGGGCTCTTTTTCAGTCACTAACCAGAGGACGCTCCTTTGCTCCTTTTTCAGTTTCAGGTAGTTGTAGGTTGCTTTCTAACAACAGCAAATGCAAAGGACTCGGACAGGAGGGCGAGAGCGTTGCCCGGTTTATGTTGCATGACTAACTTGAGCATACCTGTATGTGTGTTTCCAAACAAACGCCAAAAATGTCCTTCTTGAAGATTAGGAAAGATGAACCTGAGAGAGACTGAGGTTTTACACACCAGCATTAAGCCAAAGCACTTCGCAAACAGCGTCACTGCCGTAATTCCAACCACAGAAAACTCAACCTTTGTGAGAACTTAGCGCGGACAGTCTACCTTACAAACATATAGTAGCACGCACAAGTTGTCACGTAGAGGCCTAAGTGAAGTCTACGCAAAGTTAACTGTACTACAAATGTTCACAGACATAAAATACAACCCTACCAGTTCTGCTGCCGTTTTACTCCATTTCTTACAAGTGTTTCAGGAAATCGCTGGCACGTTACTGCGTTAGTCCATTTGTTCGTAAAGGGAGGCTGAAAGCAGTTCAACGCAGGCAAAAATGTTGAACCAGATCCCAAAGCCCAGGCAGCCCCAACCCCAAAACTCCTGGCAGGTGGCAGCATCAGTGGAACCCTTCACCTCTTCTTGGTGCAGAAAAGCCAAGCGGAAGGCAGTTTGATAGGAATAATCCTTACTCAGTATTGACGCTGAAGGGCCCGAGTTTGTCTCATCTGCACACTAATGAAGGACAAGGTAGATCAGGGCTGAGAGCACAAACCTTGGGGTTGTTTTACAGGGGGGAAAAAACACATACTAGAAACCATTTAACTTCTTCCATTTTGGTGGTTGTTTTATTTCTTGTTGTTTTCTTACAATCATTATGCTCAAATATAAAAATTCCTGGCCAAAGCCAAAGTTAGTTTTAGAAGTGATCCCATCTGCATTGATACATGCTAAACGTCACTAAATTCAGTTTCTGAAAACAAACTGGTAAGACGCCCTCCAGGCTGCTTTGTCCAACAGACAGAAAAATCCTCCTTTCCAACTTGTGCAAATATTACCACTTCAGTTTGACAGAAGATAGTTACACCTGAGTGTTTCCACACTGAGTTTTCATTAACTTTAAGTAACTTTTTCCCATGGACCCTTAACAATTGATTCATGCTAAGCTGCACCATTGTGATCCTTTTCAGCTGTACTGGGCATCCTCATGAATCATCAGAGCACAGAAATAAGAATAAATGGAAAGATGCCATGAGGATAATATACTGGAGACAGAACTGGAAAGCTCCCGGCACCTTTATTTCCAGAGCTCTGGAACAGACGCAGTGCGTTGTAGATTGGTTATTCCTAAGGCACGTAGTGAAAGTAACAGTTTATCATCTCGAGCAATTCATCTCTCCGAGTCAAACATTCTGTGCCAGTAGTAGACGAAGGTTGGCGAGTTGCTGGCCCCTATCACTATTAGCAGCAGGAGGTACAGCATCATCATGATGGCAAAACGGTGGGTGTAAAACCAGGAAGATTGACTAGAAGGCCTGAAAAGGGAGAAGAGCATGAATTCTGTCAGAGATGCACAAATACCTTGGCAAAGGGTACTACTTTAGGTTTTGTGATTTTCAGTTGTTAAGCTAATGCGACAAAACCAGAATGTTGTTCCGCAATCCCTGTAACTAACAAAGCCTGATTCCCCGTCCCTTTTCCCGACGTCTCCGTGCACAGTCCTGTCCTTCCTCCCCACGTTCACACCTCTCGCTGTGGTTTGGAGCTGTAACCGCCTGCCCTGTACAGCCACGCTGGTTAGCTGGGTGAATGCTGCCACTTGGGATAGATGAGGGCAGAGTTAAAACTGCCCTAGTTTTAAGAGCTGCACTTGTCAGTGTTTCACTCTTTCTTTCCTGCCACAAAGAGATTATTAGAGCTCTCAAAGCTACTAGCTGCTTACAGGTCTGGTGAAAAAGCAAATTTAGCTGAGCCTGGGAGTGTCAAAGAGTGAGACAGAGGCAACATGACGGTGTAAGCCTTATTTCACAGGCAACAGACGAAAACCAAATTCTGGCAGTGCAGCATATCTCTCTTGCTTGTTTTCTGTTGTTTTTCAAGAATGAGATGTGCTTATTTGGCTGTCATACCATGCTCATCACTCTAGACAACTGAACTCTTACCTCCTATGCTGTTTCTGTGAATATACTAGCAAGTATTTAACTCGTAAAAGCTGATTGTTTGTGACAACAAAGTATTTCTGTGGTACATCACCCCCTTCGCTGTTTTTCACTCTTGCTCTTTTTTTGTCTATTTCTTCTGAATCTGCAAGGGAAGAGAAAAGAAGTGGTCTTTGGGGAATAGAAAAGCAAAAAGAGATGCACAACTTCAAGTAAAAAAGCAACCAGCCAACACTCTCCCACCCCCTACACAAACACACACACACACGAGTGGGGATGAGATGATAACCAAAGATCTGGTCTTGGTATTCCCCTGAATTCCTCAGCATCCAAGAATAGACTGAAAAGTTTGCTTGAGGCTATACCACTCCTAGTCATCCTTGGTATGGATGGCATTATGGCCCAGACCAGGGTGAAACGGAGGCGAGTCTCCCACACAGTGCTTGAGGAGCTGCTAATATTAACAGGGAACGAAAAACAACGTGGAAGGACTGATTGAGCCCTGCAAGCAGGAAGCAGTCAAAGGATCTGAGCAGAGGCTTCCTAGGCATCTAACATAGCTCCTTCTTGATACGTTTGTGATGCTTCTGTTTCATCATCCCAGGTGAAATGATCGGGCATTACGGAACATGATTTTATCATACTACTGAAACTAGGAAAACCAAATAATGCCACCAAAGTATTTTCTACCCCTTAAATATACTATTTTAAGAGAAACTTCACAGACAACAAGGCTGTTGTGCATTTGTTGAAGGGTCAATTGGAAAAGGAGTCTGCAGCCAGTTTCTGCCGAAGGGTATGCACGCTCCATACACTGCGCTCTTTATATGATAGCACAAAGCTGAAATATGAGAAGCGCTAAGTAAGAGATGAACTACCCGTAGTTATTATTGCAATAGACTCACCTTTCTTTTTGACCTGACACTTCACATCTGGATGGTCAATGATCTCGCAAACAGCTACGCAGCTAAGGATAGAGCCCAACGCACTTCGCTGCCAACCAAGACCATGAGGGCTATAAAGGAGAGCCAGGCTCAGGTCACTGGTAAGATAGGTACCTTCACCAAACAGGGACGTCTGAAACGGAGCAGAAATATATCCTGAAATCCTGCAGCGCAAACTATAAACAACATACAAGTGTTCTTTACTTTCAGACAGGCAGTTCTGTTTCTGAAGGTAAATTAAGAAAGGCTTTTCTGACCTGTGTTGGGCCTGGTCCATGCACTGTTTTTGTCCTGGCACAACTTCCTCAGGGTGGGGCAGCTGCCCTCTCCCATCCCTCAAACTAGCTGCTTGGCACAGCCCTTGGTGTGGACAGATTCATGCTTTCCCGGATTTGGATTTAGTTTGCCAGCCTAAGTATTTTATATCAACATGACTGCACTGCTGTCAGAGGCATTTCACTGATTTATTGAGACTGCCGTCATTCAAATAATCCAACCTCCACAAACAAGACAAGGTTTTACTCACATTGAAATCCGTGCTGTACTAGAAAAGAGGGAAGTACTTTTCAATTGTGAATTCCTTTCAAATCTAACTGTTTTAATAACTTTGAATCCGGGGATTTGCCACTCTGGCTAAAATTATTAATCCAGTAAGTCCGCTGTACCTGATAAGCCACTACTCATAAAGAATGTGGGGACAAAACCATGGTCCAGGTTGAGTGGAAGGTCAAGCAGCTGTTGTGTTAAAGCTGCTTTACAGATGACAGAAAAAGCCAGGAGTCGCAATTGCCTTTCCGCTGAAATCGGAAGAGGTGCAAATCCTATGGGATGTCTCCCTTAACCAGGCCATGTAAAGAAGGCTCCATTTGCAAACAGCACCTAAAACTTAGTTGATCTAAACTTGAAGCTAGGCAGAAAGAGAGAATCTCTGCATTGCCTGGGCCAGTATCCTCCTCTGTGCACAGGCACTTTCCAGCTGCAGGCTGTCAGACAGGCCAGTATTTTCAGGGGCATTACACTTCCTTACAAAGAAGCAAAGGCTACCTGTAATTCGTCACACCGGAGAAAAGAGTTTTGTGCTGCTTCCAGTTTTTACCCTCAGGCTGCACTAGAAAATCCAACACAATCATCCACAAAGGCCTACACCGAAGTGAAAACAGCAGGGTAAGATCATCAGCACATTTCAAATCCCTAAAGGAATTTGGGCCTATTTTTAAAAAGTGTCGCTAGCTGCAAGTGACCAACAGAAAATGGTGCCAATACCAGGAGCCTCACCCTGTTCAAATGGCAGTGCAGGCCGTTGTGCAGTATGGAATGGAAGTTCTCGAGGCGGCTCCCGTGGAAGGCGTAGATGAGGTCCCGCTCTCCCTTGGTCTCAGCAAACTTGGAGTTCATTTGATCGCAATACACGATCTCAAAGAGGTAGTCTGGAGCAGGAACCGCAGCCCCAGACATCCCTGTGAGTTCTTGGATCTTTTCGTACTTAAAAACAGGAAGGAATATGAGTGTTGGTTTATGGGGTTAGATTACTCACTGGAAATTTTGCTTACTGTCCCTTAGTCTTTCACGTTGCTTTATGTATTTTTATTAAGCTTTCTGCATTAGAATTCAACACTGTCACAATTCAGGACGAGTAAATATACGGTGAGAATTCTGACAGTTCCTTGCTATGAAAGCTAAATCCTAATTCTTCTTTCCAGAAAAAAAACCTGAATTGTGGTTATGGTTTAATTGATGACATAAGGACAATATCCAATCCTACTATGCCACTTTGGCTACTAAGATGATATATTCATCAGCTGATCTTGGAAGAGGAAACAAAGTGAAAACAGAAGTTGTTTTCATCTTGCTGCTAATCCCTACAACTATTTTGATCCCTGTTACAGAAGTTCCTCAGTGGCTCTCAACCTTTCCATTTTTGGGGCCGTATGCAGAAGTACAAAGTTGTCTTTCTCAGTGAGAAGCAGGACCTAGCTCCATGACACCCGAGTCGGACTATCTTGGTTTAGAACATGAAGGTGCGTGCTACGTTAACGGCAGTAACCACCTACAATCACTGCCCATCACCAACTACTGACAGCGATAACTATTTCTTCCAAGTAGTGTTCCTGAAAATTTTATTTAAAAAACCCCTCTCTATATACAGAAAAATAACGCATTCATGTTGAACCATCAAGCTCTGACAATAACCAACTAACTTCTGGCAGGAGGAAATACTTTCTGAAGTGCAAGTTTGCCTCAAAAGATGAATCCTAATCGAAACGTTTAGAATTCAAAACTTACCTCCTGTTTCTTAGTACTTTGTATCATGAAGACCTTAGATGATAAAATCCAACTTAACAAATCCCAGGTCCTTTTCTCTGTGTTTGGAACAGACTCCAGAAGTTCTTTCAGGCTTGGTAGAGCGTTGGTATCTGCAAGCTAACAAGACGGGCATTTAGTACAAGCTCCTTCTTTTCATTATGATTAAACAGAGACCTCTAGTGAAAACAAAACAATATTTCACCCTAATAGGTTGTAAACTAAAAAACAGTTTCCGTTCTGAGATACATTTGTATCCAGTTTGTGGGAAAGTTTGCCACCTGTTCGGAAAGCACATACCAGACAAGTTATAAAATATTTATATTTACCCAGAATATCCGCAAGGTACATACAAGAATAACCAAACCAACTGCTGAAAGAAAACAAGCCATCACAGCGCAGTATCTGCAGCGGGACAGACACAGGGGGGTGTGCAGGCCATGGAAAACACAAACCCTTCAAAATTCATTTGAATTTCACGTCGGGCAAGCTCTTCTAACGCTTCATATCCCAACGCTGGATTTGGAAGTTTCCAAGCGTGGGTTTATTGGTCAGAATCCCAAATGTACTTTAAAACCTGGATTCCTTGAGGGGATAAACCATTCCTCCTGTTTTATCTGGAACCCTGAGGCGCCGCTGCCCTCGCCTCCGAGGGCGACCTCGCCTGCTTCTCCCCCAGCCCAGCCCAGGCGCTCGGCCCGGGCTCCCGCGCCCACCGGGCCCTTTCACGGGGCTGTTCCCTCACTCCCGAGGCGGCACCCCGTGCTCCCGGCTCGGATACCCGCCCCGGGCCGGGGGCACTGCCACTCACCAGCCCCTCGAAGTCCTTGGTGTCGCCGCCCGCGTAGCGGCCCGGGAAGGGCCTCAGCGCCGAGTCGCGCTTGTAGCTCTGCAGCGCGGCGGCGAAGAGGCTGCACCGCAGGTCGGCGGCCAGCGGGTCCCTCCCCGCCGCCTCCCTGACGCGGGAGGCCGCCTCGCCGGGGCCGGGGCCGGGGCCGGGGCCGGGCGGTGACATGCCCGGCGGGGGCTGCCGAGCGGCGGCCGCTCCCAGGAGGCGAGAGCTCCCGCCCGGCCGGCGTCGCCCCTTCCGCCTCGCCGCCGGGGCCGCGGCCTGGCCCCGCCGCCCCGCCCCGCCCCGCTGCCGGGCGGCCGCCTCCGCCCGCTGCGGCGCCTCGGTCCGCCCTCCCCGGGCCGCGGCGGGGCTCTCCTGACCCGCGTGGCCGGGCCGCTGGGGCCGCCGCGGCCGCGGCTGCGACCGTTCCCCCGGCACGGGGAGGAGGGAGGCCTGGGGGGAATGGCGCCTGCCCCTGGGGTAGAGACCGGGATGGGGGTACAGGGGCAATGGCGCCTTCTCCTCGGGTAGAGACTGGGATGGGGGTACAGGGGCAATGGCGCCTTCTCCTCGGGTAGAGACTGGGATGGGGGTACAGGGGCAATGGCGCCTTCTCCTCGGGTAGAGACCGGGATGGGGGTACAGGGGAAATGGCGCCTTCTCCTCGGGTAGAGACTGGGATGGGGGTACAGGGGCAATGGCGCCTTCTCCTCGGGTAGAGACTGGGATGGGGGTACAGGGGCAATGGCGCCTTCTCCTCGGGTAGAGACTGGGATGGGGGTACAGGGGCAATGGCGCCTTCTCCTCGGGTAGAGACCGGGATGGGGGTACAGGGGCAATGGCGCCTGGCCCCTCGGTTAGAGACCTGGAGAGGGGTACAGGGGCAATGGCGCCTGCCCCTGGGGTAGAGACCGGGATGGGGGTACAGGGGAAATGGTGCCTGCCCCTGGGGTAGAGACCTGGAGAGGGATACAGGGGGAATGGCGCCTTCTCCTCCGGTAGAGACCAGGATGGGGGTACAGGGGCAATGGTGCCTGTCCCTCGGGTAGCGACTGGGAGAGAGGTACAAGGGGAAATGGCGCCTTCCCCTCAGCAAGAGACCAGGACAGGTCCGTGGCCTGTGGGGCAGGGAGAACATGGAGGGGGAGCCCAGCTCTCTGTACCCACAACGCCAGCGCGTCGTGAGCTCAAGGCAGGGGACGGCGGCTGGCGGGGATGGCGGCGACGTGCTGGGATGGGAGCTGCGCCACGGCCCTGTCAGACACCGGGTGCCCCCTCCCCTGCATGGCATCAGGAGGGTCCCAAGCCCTGATCCCCGGCTGCTGGGGCACGGCAGATGCAAACTCACAGCTTGGGCATTGCATTCATGCGAAACAGCAGCGCTCCTTAGCCAGAATGGGTAATCCAGGGAGACCGGATTAGCCCTGTCATCCGGGGAGTCTGCTTTTCATGTAAAACGTGGTGTTATGTAGCTCTGATTTTAACAGACTGTTACGTGACAGTAAGTCGAAAGCACATAGATGCCATTACTCCTTAGCAATTCCCTTTATCATCCAAGCTTGTAGCCTCGAAGAATGACTCCAGGTTTCTTTGAGTCATCTCCTGCAGGCTGGTGTTGCAGAATTAAGGGAGAGGAATTTACTTTTTAATTGAACCTCTTACCAGTGGTTTCACCAGGTTGCATTCTCTATGTTGCCTGAGATGGGGGCTTAATCTTCCTCTCTGAAATATTGGCGCAGTGTTAGCACTCTGAGGCATCCCTTCACTTCCAAGATGTATTAGAAGTCACCATTGGCAGGGTGGAGGTCTCCTCAACCCAAACTCTGTTGGTCTCCTGAGCGCAAGTTACAGAGACTGACCAATTTAGGAAATGTATAGCCATATTAGATGTCTTCTAACACCTTTCTTGGCCTCTTCATTCAGGAGGGATATTGCACATATCCATGGAGCCGCTGCTCCCATAGACTATTGCAGATCCTCGGAAAAAGGTCAAGGTCACTTGTGGATACCTGTTATTGAGCTCTCATCCTGCAACTGGATCTCCAAAGACGGTCTTACTCTTTTTCTGAGCTGTAATTTGCAGCCTTACTCGAACGAACAGGAACAGCAGCTGTATTAAATACCATCTAAGGGCAAACTGATATCAAAGCAAACAAAATGTGAACTTCATTCCTAAGTGCAGAGTTCATATTGTTACTCACCCACTTGAATGGCTTGGCAGTATAAGGAGCTTTCATAATTCTGGATAGAACTGAATAGATCATAGACCGTGCACAGTTACACTAAATTGAAAATGATTTCACACAGCGTATATAAATTGAATTGAGTTGTAGGTTTGTTTACTTGCTTTTTACCATTTTATCAAAAATGCATTGTTCAATAACAGCTGCATGAACAACCCTGCAATATGAAGCCTTCAATTCTAGGACAGCAAAAATACTTGCTTAGGTTTGACATATTTAATGGCAACATGTAGACAAAATGATTTTAAAGGTACCTTTGGTTTAGGTTACCTCATTTACTAGATATCTGTACATGTTTTTATCTTTAAAAAATGATTTAGCCTATGAGGTCCATGCTGTTTTTTCCTTCTTGACTTGTTAGTAATGGATTTTTATTGTGCAGGTTTTGGATGAAACCTTGAAATCTAGGTTTTGTCTGCTCTTTGTGGAACTTCTCACACCGATAGAGGTTTGTCTGAGTGTCACAACCAGCACATTTCCAGTTTCCTGCTGTATTTTGTGCTCTTGGCTTTCTTAGACTGGGTAGCAGCCATGCCGCGCTTGGTCCAGAGGGTCTCCTGCATACCAGCAGCATGGATGGGTGACTTGTAAGAAGAGGTCTGGCACCACACAAAGCTTTTTCTCAGGAGTTATGTAAATTGCCCGGACTTGAAATGCAGCCGGAGAGATTCCTTTCCACATTTCTATATCCGTGAGAGGATGTATTTTACTTTATCTGATGTGGTGCCTTATTCTGCTGTAAATATCTGATATCTCTGACAGGCTGTTAGCGACATCATTCAGTGATTCAGCTCGGGACATGTTTATTATCTTGCATTATATTAAATTGTTCGGTGCGATCCCTTTGAAAATCAGTCATCGTCTGTCTAATTGGCTGATTTCAGTCACTAATAAATCATTAGTAATAATTTTTGGCGCTGTTAAAGAATAGTATTAGAAAATGGTAGAGATGTCTCTTTCAGCGCCTCTGGGTGGAATTTTGCATTGCTATTTTGAGCTCTTGAATTGGTGTAATCCCAGTGCCCTCGTTTAAAATACCACGTATTGCGGTAGAGAAGAGAGGAAGAGTACTTCTGATATCCCTGGGACGGGCAGAGACACTTCATGTAGCGAAAGGTGTGTTGGTCTCCCCTTCAGGGCTTTTACGTGACAGGCAGCGTGCTGTGTCCTTTATCTCATAGCGTGCCCAGGGCTGTGATTTTGGGGCAGAGTATGGTGCGGAGGGCAGGACACATACGGCATTGGCGACTGGGGCTCTGCTGTGGGGAGCGGGGCGTCCTGGCATGCGATTAAGGAGTAGGGATGGGCGATAGTCCCTGAGGAGAAACTAAAAAAAAAGGAGAGCGTGGTGGAATGGGGTGGGAGAGCTGGAGGGAAATGGGTTTCCTTGGAACCACGTCAGTTCTGGAGATGCTGGGCTCATCGTGCCACCACTCTTGTATTACCATAAGAGAGTCTCTCAAAGTGAAGGCCTTTTGTTGACTTGTCCTGGCATGAAGAAATTAACCCAAAATAGATCTAAAACATCACTGGCATCATAATAGTTAATGGAGATTCTGAGAGCATTGATCCAAAACTGATGCCTACCTTTGGGATTTGAAATGGATGGTGCTTCCATTACAGCAAGCTCAGCTGAGTTAGGCAATGACAGATATTGATGAGATAACAAGTTTGCTGTATCGACGCTGACCGAGAGTGCTGTCTGATATAACTCATCTAACACCGGACTAAAACCCTGGTTTACAAAGCGGCCACTAAGCCAGAGATGAAGTACTGAAAGCTTTTGGTGCCGGTTTTAAGGGAAGCGCACCTTTGTGTGTTGGTGATGCTGAACATCAACCCGCTGTAGACTTGGGCCTGCAAAATGTGTGAGGATAAGCCAGGATAAAGTCATCACTCATTGGGAGGGGAAGCACGATGGCAGATAAGGTCTTCCAGCCTATGCCTCGCAGAAGCCCCAAACCCAGATCTCCTCTCATCCCTCTCCCGACAGCTGTAGCAGGCACCGTGTTGGCAAGGCTTTGGAGTCAGAAGAAATACGTAACAGCTGCTGTTTTAGCTTCTGCGTTGCTGCTTTTTAATTAAATGCTGCAAGTATGTGCCGTGGGCTGGAGGCTGAGATTCAAAAGCATCTTTCCAGTCCTCTTAAAAACAACCCGATCAGCAGCCTTTGAACAATACGGTGTGCACCTCAGCATCTCTTAACGACTGCATCCCACGCCGCTAAGCTAGCTCGCGCGCTTTTGCACCCCTGCTCGGTGTGCTTCTGCCCTTCGATACCTACAGGCAGGCAAGACTGGCTGGGGGCACTTGCAAGGAGCTCTCTTTTTTTTTTGAGAAGTGCCCTTCAAATGTATTTCCCTCTTCCAATTTTATTTTCCTAGATAGAAAAGCTGTCCTCGGTGGTTTGCTATGATTCAGTGCAAAGATGGTTTTGTAAAAGGTTCTGCCAGGGTCATTGCCAGTGGAGGAGTTTGAATAACGTAGCTGTACAGCTTCTTATGAAATTGAAGATCTGATTATTTAACATAGACTGTAATAAAAATAGTTTCTGGTGTTGGTGGATGCATTTCAGCAGAGAAATGTGGCTTAAATATCTTCATTTAATTCCAGTGTATTTAAAATTGATCTCATGGACCGGAAAAGAGATTTTTTTTCCCCTTAACTAGGGTCTGTGAAGGAAATTAATATAAGGAAGGGAAAACAGAAATACAATACTACACTCAGTGAAACAAATGCTTATGACTGAGGGGTTCGTTACTCGCTAGCACCACTGGAAAAGCCAGCTGTATAAGGTATGTTTTATTATAGAATTAACCTTGACCTAGGGTTCAAAGAGAAAGGTTAGTTTGAAATAAATCAGTAGTATGGTCAGGTCACTTCAAAGAGTCTAAAGCTGAGCTTGAAGATTACATGCTGTTTATGTGTATCCAGTTGGAATAGAACATATGGTAAAGATAATAGAAGTAAACTATTTATCTCTCCTCCCCGCCCCCCCTTAGGATTTAACGCCTTTTTGTCCTTTGCGCGTATATGCTGCAGGGGATGTTTTTGTCCTGAGAGATTTATTGAAAACAGAAATGTGGAATAAAACAACCTTCTTAAGTCAGCTGGGTAAAATAGTCTCGCCTTTAACATTTTCCGATTGCTCAGATAAAAGTAAGAACTGTTTTGGAAATAGTCATATGAATGTGATGAATCATATTTCTCTGTCACTTGTCTCGGTGAATTCATATAGTCATAAGAAAATCAAAACAAAATGTGGTCAGCTCTGAATTATTGTAGTTCTAATCTAAAAGCAGGGCCACATTTAATTGTTACGTGTGGGTTCCACGGATTTAAGAGCTTCCCAAATACCAGAGAATTCATGCAACATCCCGGCAAAACGGGCACGAGTATCCCAGCTAGTGTGGGGAGTGGGGAATGAGGGTGGTTAAGCAATTTACCCAAAGCTACTCATAATCTGTAGCAAAACTCAGATTAGTCCTCAAGGCTACGGTTGATTCCGAGCTTTTTTGGGGGGAGAGGGCCAGAATCTCACCTCGAATGTCCGGAATGCCGGTCCGCTGCTTTAACCACACGACCGTCCCTTATCTTTTGGCCCACATTCCCTTATTCTTTTGCTCTTTGTGCAATAAGGAAGATATCAGGACTTGAAAGGTGGCACGGCCACCAGTCATTTGAGTCCATGTTCAGCTTTGTGTAAATCGCTACATGGGGGGAAATAAATAAAGTTTTCACTTCGTCCAGACACATCGGAGGATAGAAAGTGCTGTCAGTTAATTCCTACTAGATGGCAATTTTCCAGAGCTTTCTGATACCTTGTGTCTATGATCAGGTAGCCAGAGAAGTCCTTTCAGTTATTCGGGTGAAATTCAGGAACAACTCCACTAAAGCGAGTATAGTTTTGACTAAAAAACAGCGTGTGAAGAGAGCTGGGCTCACAGTGTGTAGAAAGGCAAGGCAGATGCAGTAACGAGCCGGCGTTCATTGTCTCGGATGCATAGGTTCTCCGGATTTGAATTGCGGTAGCGTGTGATGTGCGAGGCCAGCGCCGGAGCTTTGCAGCGCTTACAGGGAAGCGGTGGGAAGAGCAGGGCTGGTGGCATTGCTGGGCAGCAGAGGGGTTCTTTTGCTGAAATTAAAACCAGCTGCTGAGCCGCGACATGGTCACTCAGTAATAGCTTTGCTCCACAGATTGTTTTTTCCCTAATGTGATACATGCAGTGTGCAAATAGCACGTTTTAAGATTTATGATTGCCTGATTTTTCCCATTAATAGGGAAATCTGATAATTATCCATTTTAAAGCAATTGCTAAACAATAGGAAGGAGTATGCTTGTTAAAAGTAAACATAAAAGCGAGCTGGATCTATCTTAGGGTGCTGAGCTTTTCATAGATTTGCTTCTTACAGCAGTCTTTGATCTGACACACTAGAAAATAAACTCAGTGGGAGACTGGATATGGGATATAGAGCAGTTCACCTCTAGGTCACGGGCTCCAAGCCAAGCCAGGTCAGGAGCAAGCCTCCGGGTCAGCTTTGGCAGGAGCTGGGGACGGCAGCAGCCCCGACGTCTGCACTGCACCTGCTTGGTGAGCAACAAAGGAGGGACCTCTTGCTTCTTCCCCCCTTCCCAAATAAGAGCTTTGCAGCTTTTCCAAGGAGATAAACAATACTTTCCTGCACCTAGCCAGCCAGTGTGGGCATCCCCGGGGCAGCACGGGGGCTGCACCAGGATTTGGTTCTCGGGAACGCTCTTGCTGGAGGAAGCTGAGTGCTCTGGCATGGGGCACGTGCGGGTCGTGCCCAGCCCTGCACTGCACTCTCTGTGTTCTCCTCCGTCTTTTAGGACAAGAGGAAACGGCCTCAAGCTGCTCCAGGGGAAGTTTAGGTTGGATATTAGAAAAAACTCCTTCACCGAAAGGGTAGTCAAGCATTGGAACAGGCTGCCCAGGGAAGTGGTTGAGTCTCCATCCCTGGAGGTATTTAAAAGGCGGGCAGATGCGGTGCTCGAGGACATGGTTTAGTGGTGGACTTGGTAGTGATAGGTTAACGGTTGGACTCGATGATCTTCATGGTCTTTTCCAATCTTAACAATTCTATGATTCTATGATCTTCTCAGAAACACGACATGAGCTGTGCCTGTTACCTCCCAGGTAGTCTAAACAGAAGTCTTCAAAGTAGTCGTATCAGTCCTGTAGGAAGAGACCTGTGGATGTGCAACCGTTGTCCTGGAGGCAGCAACACCTCCTGGCAAAGTGCTGTTCTGACCACTTCGTTGGCAATAGGCGGGCAGGTCCATAAATCACTCTTTAGCCTAGTATTGCCACGCCACGGCACGAGGTGATAGTGTTTGTTACGGGCCAGATTCCCTTGTCCGATAAAAATGGCTCGCGGTATACAGTGACACAAAGCTGCTTTGAAGCTTGCCTAACTTGCCCCTCCAGCCTACTTTTGGCAACACGGGAATAACCATAAATGCTGGTCCATCACCTGCTCCAGCTGCAGCCAAGGTAGAGACGTGGCAAGGACTTGTCTGTGCCCAGGAGACCCCGGGTGCTGTGGGTGCCCCTGTGGGAAACGCAGCTTTGCAGCCCCGCTCTGGGGGTTGCGAAGGGGGCTCACGGCCACCCTGCCCGTCCTCCAGGTGTGACGCTGCCCAACGCCCCAGGCAGAGGATGTTCCATGCAACCCCAGGGTATTTTTTTTTTTTTAAATATTGTTTTTCCATGACCCTGACACAAATCAGAAAGGGCTGTTATCTCAGAAATATTTGAGGCCCTATGTTTCCCTGCCTTCGGAGGGCTGATTCCAAAGGGAAAGTTCTGCAGTGTGTGTACCAGGTTACAAATAAACTGACTTCATGGCAAGCACTTACAATGGATTAGAGTAAGGTTTTCTGGCTATGAATTACGAACTTCTGGCTATGAACCTGAATCTGAGCTGAGAAGGAACATAGGAGAGAAATAGAAATTAAATGAGAACTGAAAAGCTTGTGGTTTCTTGCTGTTGGGGAAGTCACTTGAGTTTCTTTCTGATAGTTCCAAAAAGAGCAGAAACAGGGATTTTGTTGCACTTCAGCTGTGTCAGATCTGGGGAGCGGGTTCTGTTCTATCTCGTGCAAGAGAGAGCTGCCAAGAATTATCTTTGTGGGTTTTTTTGCAGAAAGGGAAACAGAAGTGAGAAAGGTCTGGAATCTCACATAGCTCTGGCCAAAATCATGTTATCTGAAATAACTGGTTATCTGAAGTTTGGCCAAACCCCATTCTGCATGAGACTCTCAACGCCAGACTAGAGCTGTAGGGATAAATAGCAAGAGCCAAGCTGTCTGCTAGGGAACTGCGCACCTGAAAAATGGGTTTCTGAGCCCAGAAGAGCCGTCTGGACTGGCTCCGTGTGGAGCTGAAGGTCTCAACGCAGTCGGTGGTGGAAGGTGTGCGCTTTTGCTGGCCGTTAGCACAGGGAGCACGGCTGGCTGGAGGTGCCAGCCCGCGCTGGGCGGTGGGGTGGCACGGTGAGCCGTGGGCTCGAGCCCCCAGTCCTCTCCCCTCTGCAGCTCCTGCCTGAGCGTGCCCAGAGCCCCCCTCGGGCACGGGGTGGGATGCAGAGATGGAGCCGGTCGCACACCGCTGCCCAGAAATGACTGGGCTCTAGCTTGGGAAACATGAAGCCTCTGCCCTTACCATTTTTGCAACCAGTTTTTGCTCCTCTTTTAAATACCTGTCATCCTCTTTTATACATTTTTTCATGATTCAAACCAGCATATGACAGATGTGTATTGCGGGAAGGCCACGAAGCCTTTTGCTTTAGAGGTGAGGGCAGGCAATGAGCTGTGAGATTGGCAGCAATCTGCCCAGCAGGAGGTCAGGGAACCGCTGCGTAGACGCAATTTCATGTGGCACGAGCCTGTGCGAGGGGCTGCTCGCTGCCGCCAGCTCCTGGGGACAGCGGGGTCTTGGGGGCCTCGGCAGGAGGTGGCAGAGGAGGGGAACTGGAAATTAGAATGTGAATGATGTAAAAAAAAAAAATCTAAAAGAAAGATCCATGGATTGATGATGATGGACAAACCTTGCTTCTCACGACTGTTTAATTTCTATTGAATGGGGTGTATGTCTCTGGTGCAACTTCAGCACTGTGTGAATGCTATGTAGGGAGCTGCCTGAGCAATCCCACTTCTGCTGAGCTCCGAAACACCCAACCCGGGACCCGGAGAGGCCTGTCCACACCATCACTCCAGCCTTATGCTTCTGCAGTTCTCAGCTCTGTGGCGTTGGGGAGGATAAAGCAGCACTTAAAGGCAAGTTTTGCTTGGAGAGGTCCAGCTTCCCCTGTGTCTGAGCATCCCATCTGCTGCGTTGCTCTTTTTTTTATGCCGAAGGATGCTTCTTCAGAGTGAAAACAGCAAAAGGAGGGTTTGGCGTGTTAAGCGGTGTGTATTGTACTTGCTTTAGCTCTCGGGATCCTGCCCTGTGCTGGTTTCCATTTGCCGGCTGATGGCAGCAGCGCATCTGCACAGAGGCAGCCAGCAGGCAGCTCGGGGCGCAGGGCCGGGCAGGCAGGGCTGGGACAGGCAGCTCTGCCTGCTCCCCTGCCTCTTCCCTTTGCTGCTCTCACCACATTGCCCCAAATATTGCAACTTAGGGTTATAACGCAGCTTCCCGCTGCCCTGGTGCGAACCAGCCATTGCCTCTGAGCAAAGAAGTCGTGCACGGGAGAGTTATCAGAGAGTGGCATGGAAGTAAGTCTGCTGCTTCGGAGGGGAAAAACTGCAAGAAACTTTCCTTGTCTGCACACCCACCTGCTGATTTGTTCCCTTCCAGCACGGCAGAACCGGTGAATCAGCTCCAAAAATAAATGCCAGGCGCTGAGTCGTTCCTCTTCTAAAAACAGGACTGATATTTCCTTGGGAGCCGGGAAGCGATGGGGCGATTCCCTCTCCCTCAGAGGGGCTGGGGGTCGCCCTGCTGTTATCCTGCTTTTCCCTGGGATGCGTCAGCGCATGGCATTACATTTAAAGGAAAAAAATATTCCTCTCTTGCCTTCTTAAACACAAGCAATGATTTTAGGGGAAGAAAGAGGAGAATACGCTATTGTTATGTTGTTCCCCACCTCAGCCTCGCACTGAAATATTTAAGCTCCCCCATGAATAATGCAGCTTCAGCCCCAAGCCTGTTTTGCACTTCACACTAACCGGGCCCATAAAACAACAGGATTGCTCCCGGCATACATTATGCCGTATAGGACATCTCCCACCGAGCAAAGCTTTGTCTTCGCTGCCACAAAGGCTGTTGGGATTTTTTCCCTGTCTCCAAGAGAGATAACGAGCACGAGAGCTCTCGCTTTAAAATATTAGTGGAAACAAGTCACCTGTGGTTTTTTTAGCTGGTGCTAACTAGCTGCGGTCCGCACCGCATCTCCCACTTACGGCTGTTCCCGTGTAGTTTCCTTTTCATCCAGCTGCCATGCCCGATAGCAGGAGAGCTGTACGGCACTTAATCTAGGGAAAAATATGCCGTATTTAGCTGACAGGCAAAGACAAAATGAGCCAGGTCAGTAGTCTGCACTTTCACAACAACAACTGCATTTGTGTGATTTAAAGAAGAAAAAGCCACGCTGGGTGATTGCGTAGACCGAGTCTCTCCCTGAGCAGTTTTGCACTGGCCTAACCAGTGTCTGCAAGTGAGTGTTAGATCTGATTTACATCCAGCTGAGAGCGGTCAGGTATCGTCGAGTACTGCGAGATAAACTGATACATTAGGAGTCAGGATTGCTCTGTAACCCAAAATACAAATTATTTCTTTCTCTTGACTAGGCAATAGGTACCTAGGATGCAGCAAGGAGCAGGGGCAGCATGCTATAACAGCTTGAGGCTCATACATACCCTATCACACAAACCATATCCCTTCCCGTGTCCTTATAAAGTTCAAGAGAGATTTTTGTAGCATTTTAATGACGTTGTTATACAGAACAGGACCCCTTTGGTGTCGGGTTTAGTTGCTCCCAGCCATGCTGTGCGAAGCTCTCCCCTCCTCAAAGGAAAAGGAAAAACGAGGCAAGAGGGAAAAAAAATGCGTGCCCCCCCCCCCCAACCCTTCCCATGAAGATACCTTTACACTTACTTACCCTAAACTACAAAGGTGAGGCTCTTGATGAATTTTGGATTAAAAGGAGCAATATGCCTCCCTGGACATCTGGTCTGTCGTCAGTAATGACATAAGAATCTGTCACATAGGAATTGCCATCTGTGATCCGG
Source organism: Platalea leucorodia (assembly GCF_965183815.1). Taxonomy (NCBI): domain Eukaryota; kingdom Metazoa; phylum Chordata; class Aves; order Pelecaniformes; family Threskiornithidae; genus Platalea; species Platalea leucorodia. The sequence continues at coordinate 48,590,814 of NC_138831.1, forward strand.
TCGGAGGCCTTTCAAAGGGAAGGAAACAGGAGGGTGGAGATCAAGGAAGGGTTTGCTGCCCCGGAGGTGCCCGTACCCTTCCTTTAGCTCTGCAAATCACTCCATTCCTCTGTCAGCTCAAGGACAAAGGTAGAAAAATCTTGGATTTTGGAAAAACCTTGGGAAGCCTTTGCTTTGCGAAGGGAAGAGATGAAGCAGGACAGGTAGGATTGTCTGCAAGGTGGTTAAAAAAAAAAGGGCCATCCTGAGTGAGTGCAAAGGTTCATCCAGACCTGAACCCTCTCCCCAGCGGAAGATGAGGGTGATGCTCAGAGAAGAATAAAGCAGAAGAGAGGCCTGCAAGGTGTTTGTGGTGTGCTCTGCAGCCTCCGTTGTGCTCAGGGACTTCCCAGGTTAGATGTGGGATGTCTGAGTTGAAGGGAATCGACCAAGCTCTGAGGTCTGGTGCAAACCACCGCAGCACAGAAAGCAAATTAAAAGCAGTGCCTGGCCAGGGGGTATTGCCCCGCTTGCAGACTGCACCCATCAGGCTTTGACTTCTGAAACGAAGCAAGGTTACAGCTTGCCTTCCCCAGCTGCCCCTGCAGCATGCTGCGTGGCCGCGCATCTCCAGAACCTGCTGCTCATGATTCCAATGCAAAGATTATGGTAGTGAAACCCAGGACTGTCACAAGTGGAGACGAACAGAAGAGCCGGAGACATAAAAATGCTGGGAGAGGTTTTCCAGCTGCTCTGTGAATTTTTTGCATCATCTGGGTTACACCACCTGCTAACTCTCTCCCAAACCAGTGCCGTTTGGAAAGATGGGTGTCTCTGAAAACCCACTTGCTGCCATGACTGCAAAAGCAATAACATTAAAACCTCCAGGGACGCGGTGATGATATTTTCCACACGTTTTGTTTTTCTCTTTATTAGCTAGGTATAAACTTTCTCCATAGAAACGTAAGATTAATCCAATCACCGGCCCATCAGCTATTTATTTAAAGAGGTAAGTCCTCATCTTGTATTTTAGCCATCAATCCCCATTAGTTGCCCTATATGGTTGATTGAATAGTCCATTGCCTGTACTAATATGCACCCATTAGTTGTCCCACAGAGCTTTAGTTTTATTAGAAACAATTCATGTCAGTCGAGGCCAGATGAAATGCTTTTAGCTGGATTGTTTTGATTGCATTACTTGGAAGGTGGCATATGAGCGCCTGGAAGGTTAGAGAGATGCAGCATCCGACTGAGCTGCTTTTGCGCGTACGCAATGCAGGAGAAATACAGATGACACGGTTGTGAGCGAGGCGAGGATTTGCTGCAAGGGCACACGGAGTGCATTTAAATCTCCAGGAACGGCTTTTTGGTTTGCCCTGTTTGGGTCAGTCTAGAAGGAATCTCCAAGGATTTGAAGGAAATGTTCCCGTCACCTTCTGTCTGGCTTTGGGCTTTCGAACGCTGGTGGATCTCAGGACATGCCATTGATGTTTCTCTGCCTTTTTCATTCTCCCTCTTCATTCCTCACGCTGCAAGCCCAGAAATTTCTCTTTTTGCAGCATTTCGGGCTGCAGTAAGCTGCTTACAAGCAATCTGGCTTGCCGCTCTGCACAAAAAAGTGTGGAAGGCAGGAATTGCTGCAAATCACTATTCAGCTGCTCTTCATCATGCCAGCTCTGGCTTCCATCTACCTGACAGCCCCGCTAAAAGGATAATAATGCTTTAAAAATTAGAGTCAGCCGAACAACTACTTCATAAATTCATGGCCTTGCCCTGATACTTTCCAGAAGTTTTTCTTTCAGATCTAGTCCACGTCAGACCTTGGATTTCTTCCCTTTGGAAATGCTGCTGCTTTTCTACTTTGCGAGCGCTCGCTGGGTCACCCAGCTATGCAAAGGGGGTTACCAATTATCTGTCATTAGCTCAACATAAACAAGCCTCATTTCAGGATAATCTTGTGATCTCTCCTTCAGAGAACGCGGGATAATCTCTCCATGATATTGTCTCATTGTGGGATTTTGTCCTTGATGGATAAACCGGTCCTGAAATCCTATTAAGAGCTATTCTGCCTCCCCTGAAAAGAGACAAACTCACAGATGAAACAACCTCCTGGCAAACTCGGGAGAGACCCTTAGCTTTGTCTACCTGATGGGAAACAGCTCTGTTGTTTTGCGGCAGCTGTTTCCATCTATACCACTTCTGAAAGCGATTGAAGATCTAACACAGCCCCCACTTTTGTATGGGACTGATGGTCCTTCTCAGCTCATCAAATCCACCTCGAGCTACCAGCAGGTGACCATGGCAAATATACTGGGGGCTTGCTCGAGACATGGTGGAAAGGCAGCGCTTGGTGGAAAGGCTGGTTGAGTGGGTGATATAGCATCTTTTCAATCAAAGGTAGGTCCTGTCCACATCAAGGGATGAATTGCCCCGTTGGGTTTTCCACATACCCCAAAGGTGTAGAGTGCTAGAGGAGCTGGGCAGGAGAGCTCCCACCATTGCCAGCCAGAGGTGAGGTTCAGCTTTATTGTCCTGCTTCATAATTTGGGGAATCTCAGCAGGAAGAGTACCTGGCTGGCAGCTTCCAGGATTTTCAGCCTGGTCCCCTAAAGAAGACGACCTCTTAGTCCATGTGTCCTTCTCCCAAAATAACTCTGACCCCAGTGTCTGACTTCATCTGTGTGAAGAGAGGGGCAGAGCTCTCTGAAGCTTTCAGGTTTCAGAAAATAGAGGTTTCCATCCTTGGAGATGCGTAATGGCTCTGCAAATGTTAAAGCCACTGTAAGACCTAATGTTTCAGGCCCTTTAAACCATCCTGGGAAGCTCTGCTTTGGCAGAGGGGCTGTAGAGGGAATATTTGCTTCTTATTGTGCCTGAGGAAATGCAAAAAACCAGCAAGCTGGTCAACACTGAGCCCTCCACAGCTCATGACATGGGTAGCTCGATCCATGCCCCGTCTCCTCTCTTTCCCTCGCAGCTCCATGCACCCAGGGCAGCCCTCCTGACCCCATGCCCCAGCGCCATCCACACCCAAGCAGGAGCAGTGAAATCCTCGCCTTGTTGGGTAGAGAGCAAAAGAGGGACCTGGGGGTGCCATGGCAAACCCTGTGAAAAGCATCTCGGTGGCCAAACTGGGAGGTGAAGCTTGGTGGGAATCGAGCTGGTGCTCTGACTCCTATCAACCAGAGGAGCCTGATGCAAAGCACATTTAGCCAAAACCAGGATATGCTGAGCACGGCCGGGACAAAGCTGCTCGGTGCCTGTCACGTACCTGGGTGCAGCAGCATCAGCCATCGAAAACTGCACGTGCAAGCGTTGTCTTTGCTTGACTTCTTGGTTTGCGAGGAAGAAGGATTGCTGCATTGATGGGTGCTTGGTGCCCTCCTTGCTCTTGAGTTGATAACACATTGCCTGTTTTTTCTCATAGAAAAAAATGTGGTAACACAGCGATGCTAATTTCCCATGAATAAATAAAATCAATAACAAACATCCCTAACTCAGATAAAAAACACCTCCGTCTTTAAAGATACCCAGGTCTTCCTATGCCTGGGATTAAAGAGGAGTCTTGCAGAGAGGAAGCTTAATAATACACAGTGGAGGTCAGGCTCCAGGGAATCAGAAAAGGTTATTAGGATCCACATTTCCTTGAAGCACAGTTTTGTACCCTGCTTAAATCAGGAGTTTATTATTAATAACAATATTTTGCATTACTACAGCTCCTCAGACATGAAAGCCTTGGAGCGCTTTGCGTGGTGGTGGCGTGGGTTTTAGCCCAGGTTTCTCCTGTGATTTGCTCTTTAATTGTGGGGAGCTTGTTTCAACCTTTTGGTGCCTCTTCTTAGAGGCATAACAAATAAATAGAGAATTTATTTTTGAGTACCGGATCTGGAAATGGCAATGCGTTGGCTGGTTTCCCATAGCAGGTCCATGCCTCTTGGTCAACATGTAGGTTTTTAAGATGCAAAGAAATATTGTTTTAGCAGCAGTCTCCCAGACACCACGGCAATAAATACGAACTGTATCTTTTTAGCAATCCCTGCTTACTCTTCAAATTTAGAGTCTTTATGTCGTTAAGGAAGTTATGACAATAAAAGAAAAACAAATCGATCAGTCATGAGGGGAGTCTGAAAATGTTTTTTAAAAGGCAGGAAGGTTTGATAAAAGATACTGAGCGAGGTGTAAAAATGAAATCTCTTATTTTAGAAATCTGACAACTCCAGCAAAGTCAAATTCCTTCGCAAGGCATGTTGACGGGAAGAGGGAGCCTACCCAAGCCTGGAATTCATAAAAAAGGAAAGAAAGTAGTCTAGGTTGTCTTAGATGTTGGTTTTTTTTTTTTATTTACTCAGAGCCATTCAGCCGTGAAGGTCTCCAGTCCCCGCTGTGCATCTGTGGGGTTTGCTGTGCACAGGCATCAGTGTCTCCCTGTAGCTGTTTTCATGTCTGAAAATAGTGACGGTGATCCAACTCTCTCGGGTTCTTTTCCTTCTTGGCATTTTGCTTTTGGCCTTCTCCAGGCTTTGGGAGGCAAGGAGGTGCTTCCCCCATGAGTCGGGAAGCACATCTCCTGCTCTTTGAGATGTACAAGAAGGGAACTTCAGGCTTCTCCAGTTTGGGGGAGAAAAGTGAGAATAGGAATATATATGAATATATCTCATATAATAAGGCACATTCTCTTCCAGCAGTGTGTTGCCATGTCCCACCAGTCCTACACTGCCCAACCTTTTCTAGTGCCCATCAATAATTTCTCTTGGTGCAAACAATAAATTTAACCCTGTAGATTAATTTTGGTGGAGCTGCAGCAGAGTCCAGGTCTGGCATGTCTGCCACCAGCGGAGCCATGAGCAGCTGGAACGGTCTCTCCTCCTCGCTGCAGAAACCGCTGGGTCTGTAACATGTCCCCTGCGCGGCATCCTCACCCGAGGACTTGCAAGCATGCATCCGATCTTCAAAAATAAATCCATCACAGGAGCAGGGAGTGGATGAAGCTGCTGCAGATATAAAGGTCAAATTATAAAGGCCATGTTAAAATATGCTCATAGGAAATGACAGCTTATGAGTACTCTGTTATCTAATTACTTGTGTCAGGCAGATAAGTCTGGACAGCAATTATTTTTAACCTAAATCACACAAATAACTACTGTAGGAGCTTTCCTGGTTCTCAACATTTCTTTTAATCATCATTTTTGGGGCAAAACGTGGAGCTTTGCAGGACAAGCAGCTGTCTTAAAGGGTTGGTTTTCACTTCTCTGGAGTCTGAAGGTGGGGATGCTGCTTTAGTTTTCTTTTTTTTTCCCCTTCTGAGAAAAGTAAACGCTATGCATTGTAGTCTGCGGGCAGCCTGCAGCACTGAGCCTTGTTTGCATTGCATGTGGAGAGGGACTGGGTTTTATTTTCCTGCTGACATTGCTGGAAACGGGCAAAGGAGAGAGACGTGGCTGAAGACAGAAATTCCTCGTGCAGGAGGAGGGCAGCCCCTGGCTCCTGCTGGGTTGGCGAGAGGAACGTTAGCGTGGTGATTTGGAGAGGCTGAGAGTTGGTCCTCACCCTGCCACGGACTCACTATGTGACCTTAGGCTGGGCACGAGCTTGAGCAAGGGACTGCACCCGAGAGGAGCCACGCAGGAGCATATGGCTCATGGTCTACACAAACACATGAGAATGGAGAGCAGTGTCTCTGACTCCATCTCTAACTGCACCCAAAGTGATGCCGTGAGATGACCCTAAGCCCAGAGCAAGAGCATAGGATGGGAAGCCACATTGCCCTTTTGCAAGTGGGTGCTACAGCCTTTTGCTCCAGCCTGGCTCACAAAAATCCAGGTCCTCTTGGTCCAGCATCAGCTTCCAGCCTCTGCATGATCTAAAATCTTCCCTCATGTTGCTGGTGAAGCTTTCTAGACAGAAATATTTCTCTGTGCCTTATGGAGAGATCTTGGGACCATGTATCATCTTACAGAGCACTTCAGTCTTGGCTCTTTGACCTGTGCCTGGGGGAGCTGCCCCCCTTCTCTCAAGGTCTTTTGAATATCAGCAGAGACGTTCATCATCCTGGGGCCTCAAGGAAGGTATTGATCACATATGATGAATCGGCGCATGTGTCGTGCAGGAGGAATGATTAGCTAATGGATGAAAGATGTGAGCGCTCGTGCTTTCATCCCGGGTCGCTGTTTGTTCCTCCTCCCTGACGCGAGGCTCTTCCTGCCCCGGCGGCGCGGGAGATGCAAAGGAGAGCGAGAGACGGGCTTGCGGACGGGAGCCAGCGTGTGTTGGTGGCACCTTCTCCTGGGGACACAGTCTGGGTCTTCCCAGGTGGCACCACCACAGCTGGCAATGGGATTTTGGGGAGAGAGAATGTTAAATGAAACAGTGCTTTGGTCCGTGGTGGTGAAGCCAAGAGGACCTGGTGCAGCAGATGACACAGGAGGAGCCCTTGATGAAGTAAAATCTTTCTCCAGTTTTTCACCAGTGCCACGGAGCTTAGACAGCCCTTTTGTCTGCAGCGCAGCCCCTGTAGCTCCGGCCGAACCTGTTACCACCACAGTCTGAGCAGGGCAATGAACATCACTCCAGCAGTGCCCTTCCAAACCAGACAGATTTCCAAACTGGGGCGTGTATTCTGCAAGCAGCATCAGTGTTGTTATACCAACCAAAACTGCGAACGAGCGGCTTTGGTAAAGATCTGCTGGTTTAAATCGAATTTTCCCTCTCTCTCCCGCTCTCCAAAGATCTTTTACTTGAAGGAAGCATAATTCATTTCACCTCCAAGGCTAAAACGACACCTTCTTTTAGCTTGCCAACTTGGCCTGACGCATCCCTGAGCAGTGGGTTTGCAGCAATGCTCCAGCCATGTGGCATGGAGCGGTGCCACATTATATGGTCCATAGGGACCAGCAGGGACACAGGTGGGTGCTTGAAGCACCAACACTAAAAAATATCCATAGCAGGATAGCTTTGGAGACAAAGCGAGGAAGGAGGAGATGCCATGTGCCTCGCAGTCGCCCCACTCTCCCAGCCTGCAGGAATTACTGCAAATCGTGATTTATTAAATCTTCGTAAACCGACACAGTGTTGCATGGCCCCACTCAGAGCTCTTCTGCATGAGATGCTCTTCCAAAGAGCTGCTTCTGATTGATTGATTTTTTTTCACCCTCGATTTTTCCCCTATATGAATGTTTTGGAAGAAAAGCACGTTATTCCAAATGTGATTAAGTAATTTGGAAGAGGATTATGGTGTTTTGGAATAACACCCTCTTATTCCAGAATGAGATCAGTCACACAGGGAGTTAATCGGAAACAGCTATTTTGCTCCTCTGGGAAGCCTCCACCACCATGACGAACAGTCGGACTACCAGAGTCGCTCCCACCGCCTGCTGCCCACTGGTGCCTTCTTCTACCCATGCGGTATAAGGCCAGCCGGTGCGTTATGACTCAATAATTCAGAGATATAATTTAATTATTTCTGGGCTTGACTCTGGGCTTTTTGTAGTAGTGAAGACCTCAGAGTCCTCCATAGACATTGCAACGAATAGGCATTTCATGGACTGAAAATCAGGATGATTTGTAAAGGGCTGTTGCCTTCAAGAGACATTTGCTTCCCCCCAAAGCCTCTCCATTTATTTCAGTAAGGGCTGGATCAAACCACACCGGAGGCATTTGCGTTTACACCCACAGCATCACTCTTCCCATCAGCCGTGGGGCTGCGCTGCCCCGCTGGCGAGCTGCATCCCTTGGCCACGGCCATGAAGGGCATCAGCATCTCCCGCGACGCTGCATCCTCCACTGCACGCGCGACTCTGATGCTGCAGCCATCGCACTTCGTGATGCAGCAACCCAGAAACTATCGGCTTCCATATGCCACGAATTATTTTTTTCATCCTCTGATATGTATTTATTATTGAAAATTAAAGGGTTTCCTAAATTTTTATTTCCGAGCTGGGCCAAACACAGCTTAGGCAGTAAGCAATGCATATTTATTTCCAGCTCGAGAAGGAAAAATATAACTTCTTTCCTCGTGTTTCTATAATTTCTTTTCTGTGCATATGCAAATTACCGGTTTATTTGTGCAAGATTTATGCAGCTAAATGATGGGGAATTATAGAGGCAATTCAGCACTTAGAAAGGAGAGAGACAATTGCTGCAATTTGCTTGTGCCAAGCGCTAATTCCTTCAGAAAATGCTTTTGCTCATTTATTTGCACCAAGCACCAATTTCTGCACCTCTAAGCAAGCTTGGGAAATTTTCTCCAGGGTCAACATACTGCAAATGGTATATATTTCTTTCTGCCTGTGCCATCACCTCCCCATAATACTTTATAGCAATTAGTAACAATAATGAAATATAACTGTGATTTCTCAGCACTGGAGAAATGCAGCCAGCGCTTGTGAATCAAGCACATTTTCTGATCAAATTGGCCATTTAAACATGCTGCTCAGGAAGCTTTAAATCCACCTCGATGGATCACTACGAGCTAAGCTCCATGGGGGAAAAAACACTGTTGGAAGCAGATTTTTTTTCCCTGATTTTTTCACTGCCAAAACTGAACCTGCTCTGCGAAGTGATGCTCACAGGTTTGGGGGAACCTCTCACCGTGGTGCGAGCTGATGCATCGTGCATGCTCACAAGCATCATCCTTGCTGATGCAGCGAGACCTTGGCTTGCAAAGCCAGCGGCAGCAAGACCTGGAGCATTTCCCAGGTTTTACTCCACGTAGCTCCTGGGTGAGGCCGAGCAGGGAAATCCCATGGGCCTGGGATCATAGAACCATAGAATCATTTAGGTTGGAAAAGACCTTCAAGATCATCGAGTCCAACCATTAACCCAGCACTGCCAAGAGTCCACCACTAAACCATGTCCCTAAGCACCACATCTCCCCGGCTTTTAAATACTTTCAGGGATGGGGACTCAACCACTTCCCTGGGCAGCCTGGGCCAGGGCCTGACAGCCCTTTCAGTGAAGAAGTTTTTCCTAATATCCAATCTAAACCTGCCCTGGCACAATTTGAGGCTGTTTCCTTTCGTCCCATCGCTTGTTACTGGGGAGAAGAGACCAGCCCTTACCTCACTACAGCCTCCTTTCAGGTAGCTGTAGAGAGTGATGAGGGCTCCCCTCAGCCTCCTCTTCTCCAGGCTGAGCCCCCCCAGCTCCCCCAGCCGCTCCTCCCCAGCCTTGTGCTCCAGCCCCTGCCCCAGCCTCGCTGCCCTGCTCTGGCCACGCTCCAGCCCCCCCATGGCCGCCTTGGGGTGCGGGGCCCAGCGCTGAGCACAGCATTCGAGGGGCGGCCTCACCAGTGCCCAGCGCAGGGGGACCATCACCTCCCTGCTCCTGCTGGCCACACTATTCCTGATACAAGCCAGGATGCCATTGGCCCTCTTGGCCACCTGAGCACACTGCTGGCTCGTGTTCAGGTGCTGTCAACCAACACCCCCAGGGCCTTTTCCGCCAGGCAGCTCCCAGCCACTCCTCCCCCAGCCTGCAGCGTTGCCTGGGGTTGTTGTGACCCAAGTGCAGGACCCAGCCCTGAGCCTAATGCCTTAGATCCGATGCCCGGATGCAGGATGGAGACAGGACATAGGGACGGAGGTCCAGAGCCCCAGGAACTAACCTGGAGGTCCTGCAAAAGGACTTGTTGTAGTTAAATGTCACAAGACAGCTGGTGCCCAGCACTTAGGAGAAAGGGAAGTGATTTAGGTTTGGCCATTATCAGAAAAACATGTGTGGAGGATGGGGCAATGAGAAGAGCAGCCGTTTTCTATTAGGATAAGAGTAGGTCAGGTGTAGTTAAAACTGGGTAAATGGAGCAGGAAATGTGGCTGTATATTACTCACCCAAGATATATTGCACACATTAGCTTTGTTTGATCGGGTTATTCGAAGATTCGGTGCTCCGAGTGGTGTTTTAGGGTGGCCAAATCCAGGCTTTGTACTCTATTAAAATAAATATATTGCTAGTGTTTAATAAAGTTGCTGAGTTTAAATGTAACCAAAAGTCTGCGAGCGGTCTTTTCTGGAAGTCTGGGGTCTTAATGAATCCATGCCTGCAATGAGCTTTTGAAGGTAGAAGGTGTGATATTAATATTGTTTATGTAGCAAAATAATTTATGAATATTCATTTAATGATGTTACCGGCTTCCAATATGTTTCTGTTCTTGGGAACTCTAATGGTTTTTCTATCCTGGCAGAGAGCTGCCTTGTGCAAGGGCTGGAGGCTTTGCTGTAAGCACTCGTGGGCTGCCCTGCGCCGTAGAAATGTGTCCGGGCTGGTGGAGCAAGGCTGCTCTGAAATCCAGCTATGAGAACTGCTTTTGCAGAAGGATTGTGAAAATACGCTTTTTTTCTATTAAAAAGCCACATGCAGTGCAGACGGCATTATTGGCACTGGGCAAGTGAAAATGTGTTGGGTTTTTTATTTTTTTGGTGCTTGAAGCTTTTGAGTCTTAATGAAGAATTGTGTGTCCTCTCAAGAGCAGCAGAGTGGAGAAGGAGTCACTAAGGAGGACAGTCATTATACACTAAAATTAACCGGTATGAGATGATCCTCTAAAAAATAATACCTTTTATCTCAGCTGTATCCTATGCGCCGGCTTTATCTGTGCATCTTTATCTTTACCTTTGATGCGTTGGTGCATGGACAAGCTCTTTATTGTGTCCCTATGGCCCGTTCCTAACCTCTGGGATAAATATGTCCTGATAAATACATGCTCATGGCATGGCAATGTCCCTCTTTCCTTTCAGTGATGGACAACCGAGTCTGGGTCCAGCTGAGACACTTGGATCCTGCTGATTCCCTACCGGAGACCTCCCAAATCCTGGTCTCCGGAGAGAGAGCTACAGCTGAAGATGTTGCTGCATGTGCAAACAGAAAACCAAACCAAGTGTCCCGGCTGTGGGGAGACTTTCCCGGCTCCCCGTTCCTGGGGCTGCCCCGGGGCGATGGACGGTGCATCACCTGCAGCCGCCGGCCCATCTGCGGGCAGTAAATCCTGCGGCAGCATTCGGGGCTGACCGCGGCTTCGTTCCCTCTTTGCCTCCGACAAAGCTTTATTGTTTCGGCGTGACCTGCTTTTAGGAGCCCCCTGAGTTACAGCCATATATCTGTCCTTGCCAAATTCTCGAGGGCGGCTGGGACCCCGGCGGGGTCAGTGAAAGGGTACGTCACGGCTGGACGGCAATTATCCCCCGGGCTGGGAAAAGCCAGGGCCAAGGCTGCGCCGTGACCTGCAGTCTTTTAAAAAATCTTTGAAGGGTCCCAGGCTAGCGAAGCACAGGGTTGCTCTGCATCAGCGCATCCTCTGCATCCTCCCCTGGGCATCCTCTGCAAAAAAATTTCCCTGCTTCTGCTTAATCATTCGTTTATTTGGACATCCCATAGCAAATGTAATGCTTTGCCCTGCCCCAGACACCCCTGGGCTGGCGGGGAATGTCTTTTGACTCTTGGATGGGCACTTTCTGATGAAATCCTGCAGGACTGAAGTACTGCGCTGGTAACCCTGCCGCTAACGGGGGTAACCCCAAAAGAAACGGGCAAACTGCAAGTGGGCAAACCGCTGGGCTGGTGATAAATGGGAGATGAGAAGCAGAGCCCGGATGGTGACAGGCAAAATAAAACAAGGTGACTTGTATCCAGGTCAGCTCGGGAGGGGACGGCTGGGGAGGTGTCACTGTCCCCTGGCCGACGGGCTGGAGGGGAGGCAGCCACTCCAGAGGGAAGCCTCCATGTGCCTCCTCCTGATGCTCAGCAGCACTTTATTTACTTAATCTCCTCCAAGAAAAGCAGCCCAATTCCCTCTCCTGGCCGCAAGCAAACTCCATCCCCGGGAGCGAGCAGCAGCGCCCGGCCAGCCCCTTCCCACCGCTCCAGCGGGAATGAAGGCTGCTGGCTCCCATCAAACCACTAAAAGAAAAAAAACCATGGGCAGAAGGTGCTGGTTTGGGGGGAAGGATACTGTCGCCCCGGGGAGATGCTGGTGTGTCCTGTATGCATTAATGAAACACTTTCTTTCCGGTTAGGACTTGAAGGATGCTCATTGAAAATCAGGCTGCCATGGAAACCAAAGGTGTTTAGTCTTTTGGGAATGCTGTTGGACGGAGCCAGGGAGAGGTGTGGGAGGGGGGAGGAACAGCCTCTGCAGATGAGGCATTTTAGCAAAATCCTTGATTTGACGTCGGTCGGTACCTGTCTGTTGCTTGTGGCTGCTAATTGTGGGAGAGAAGGGTTTGCCTCTTTGCTGGATGCTTTTCCTGGCCCCAGAGGCCTCCCTGGCCTCGGCGTCTCCCTGTGTGGATGTGGCACGTGGATCCTCGTGGCCGCGGAGGCAGGGATTTGTCGTAGCAGTGGTGCGGGGCCCGGAGGGGATCAGCAGCCACAGAGCCCCGAGCATCCTTCTCTCCTTGGGCACCAGGTCCCTGCTGGCAGGCAGCGGGTCAGGGGACCTTCAGCTGCTCAGAGCCCCCCAGTCCCGGCAGGATGGGTGCCAGCACCCCGGTCCCCTCCATCCCCTGCCCCGCTCCTCGAGGACGAAGCCTGAGGAGGTGCAAGCATGGAGAGAAATAATGGAATTATTGCACCTCCCCTGCTCGCTCTGTCAAGTACCATTCGTTTTAATTAATGCAGCACATCCGCCCCGTGACAGCAGTATTAACGAAGGTTAGGAGGTTATTGCAAAAGAGTGTCATCTTCCTACACCTCGTCACTTCCCAGCGCTGTCCCCGGACCAAACGCCCTCTCCTTCCCCTGCTCTTTCCCCTCTCCATCCTCCAGCTCTTGCTGGGGGCCCGTGGCCATGGGCAGGAGCTGGGGGCTAAGCCCGCTCCCCCTCGGCCCCCCCAGCCCCTCACCATGAGAAGTACCTACCAACGCACATTTTAATTACAATAATTAAATGAGTCGTGCTAGGAAGAAGGACCGGAGCGGGTCCGTGTTGTAGCTCTTCGCGGTGGCTTGTGCAACACCCTGCAACACTTGGCTGCAAGCACTGATGCTGCTGGAGGTCGTCGTTAAGTCTAATTAATGGCAAAGATACCCAACACTTTCTGTTGGGTACCTTTTTATTAGGGGCTACAATGTCAGCGCATCGCAGCGTGGGCAAAGTCAAGGAGCCGTGCACTGGCTCAGCCTGGGTTTGAAGGCAAAGAAATAGATAAAAAGAGCAAAGCAGCCATCCTCCCTCCCATCAAATGTTCCTGAAATCAGCACATTTCTGCAGAAAACCTCGGCGTTTCTCCAGGCGCAATGGAGAATCCTCAGCGACGGGGGACAGGGCCGTGCAGGGGATTTCAGCATCACCCGCCCAAAGATCAATTAACCCGTGATTTGGATTTCTCTCCCACAGCCGTTCATGCACTGCCAGTGTTTCACCACCATATCCAGGCCCTTAATTACAGTGACTGCACGGATCAATTAACAGCCGCTTAAAGCCATTAGCAGCTCGGGCCCGTATAGCCCGTAGCAGCCCGTAGCTCATGGCCAGCAGCCCTGTGCGTGGCGGAACCGCCTCGGGAGGGACCCATCCTCCTGGTACCTGCAGTGGGCAGCCCCCTCACTTATTTTAAATTTAAATTTTAATCTTGTTTTCCTCATTGCACATCAGTAAAAATCTAGTGATGTCCCTAGCAGGGATGCTGGGCATCCCCCAGCTCCGGGGTCTAAGGCTTCGGCGTGGATTCTCTGATGTCTGATAAAATCAGTCACTGGCCACTAAGACGCTCGAAGGTGAACAGGACGGATTTGCTCTGGGACTGCAAAACCTGCTTTTTCTTTTCTTTCAATTTTCTTTCTGGCTGCAAATATTTCCTTTCTCTGGGATTTCAGCGTCACCTCTTGGGGTTGGCCAAAAGGTGACGCTTCTGCTTTGTAACGGGCTGTTGGGTTGGAAATTTGTCCTTGTTCAGTGCTGGGAGAAACCCAAAGCCCCCAGGGGTCTGGGACTGTCTTGAAACATTCCTTTTCAGAGGGAAAAGCAAAAATCTTTCCTGGGGTCTCACCCAAGGGGGCGAGGGAGCTGGGGTGGGAAGTGGAAGAGGTATATGAATGCCTTTTCATACCTGAAGCCGTAAAGAAAGACAAATATTTTCTCTGTGCCTCAGTTTCGCTGTTGAAAATGTAAATATTGCCTCTACCTGCCTGTGTAACCCGCAGCGCTCTGAATCATGCAGATTCGGAGCTCGATGTTTTAGGTTAAATGGTTTATCACCGGCATGACAACGGAGAGCCAGCCAGCTCTGGTGGGGTGGCTCAGGTTAAAGGATGGAGATGAAGCTCCAGGCTCTTTGTGAAGTCATCTTGACATAGCAGTGAGCACAAGCACCTCAAACACAAGGTTTCCATTCCAAATATAAGCATTTCCATTCACTTTTTCTCTTACACTGAAAGAGGACAGCAAATAACATCCAAAATATTCCCCAAAGAGATCATTTCTTTCAAGGTCTCCCCAAACGTGCAGGTTAAAAAAGTCCCAGGAGAAGCTAGAGGCTGTTAACCAAATCTTGTAATATCCAACATCTCACACGCAGGGACTTTTTTCTCCTCTTTTCCTTCCTCTGATGAAAGGATTTACCGCGTTTAACGGTGGCATGTCCTGACCTGGGTGGCCCTATGGCCAGGGTGTCCTCGGTGGCCCGGCTGTCCCTGGGCAGAGCCCGGTGCCCCCAGCAGGGAGGACCCCTCTGCATTTAAAAAATGTAAATAGCTGGGAAGGTGGTTTTTTTCCTTTTTCTCCTAATTTTGTAATGATAACAAGAAAAAAAGATTAAACTGCTGTGAAAACCGCAATATTTTGGCTGGGGCTGAGGGACCCCCTATGCTGGAGACCCTGTTGGGGCTGTGCTGGTCCGTGGGGTGCTCGGGGGGTCCATGGGGCAAATTGGGGGTCCCTGGGAGAAGCTGGGGGGGGGGGCTGGCTTCCCAAAACCAAATCATAAATCACGCATGTAAAAAGTCACTCGGGGCACTGTCTAAACCAGCGTGCAGCAATTGTAAATATTTCTCATCGAAAGGATTATTTTCTCTTTGGGAAGCGGATCGCTCTGTGTGTGACTTATCTCGTTTCTAGATTGACGTATGTGGGGTTTTATAGGCAGGCACGTGTGCCCTTGTATCTGCTCGTGGTTAGTCGATAATGCAAAAACATATGGGCTGCCGTGTACTTTTCCATGTATTCCTGTTATATAGGATACGAAAATAACTTGAGGGTTAAAAAAAAAAAAAAAATCTCGAGGATGGCATTGTTCGTGCTGGATAAAATCCTGTGAACAAAGCAATTGGCATCATTTCACTTGCAAATTGAGCAGCGAAGCAAAATACCATTTATGAAACTGTAATTTATTCTTGGAAAATCAAGCACTTACAATGTTGGCTTGTCGCAGGTTAAGTTACAGAAAAGGGAAAAAATAGATTAATGATGAACGTGACAACATTTCAGGGTAAATCATCACAGCGAAAGCCTTTGAAAAGCTTGTACGCTCCCTGCACAAACTGGATGTGGTTTTTTTTCCTCCCGAGAACATTAAACCAGCGATTGCTTCGGGGCTCAGCGATGCCGGCTGCAGCCGAACAAGCAATAGCAAGGTCCGGGGAGGTCCCTGCACCCCTTTGCCCCCGTCCTGCTCCATCCCGCGCTGGGGAGCCCTCGCTGCCTTCAGAAACCAAAAAGCAAATTCTGGCTCATTATTTTTTCCCCTGCCTGCAATTAGGCCATCCCTTAATGATCCTCTTTCTTTCTGGGCACCCCTTGATAGCCAGGAGACGCCATGGAGTTGTTGCAACGGGGATGGGAAGAAAATTAATATAATTTGTGCAAGAAGAGGACAGAGCTCATCAAAATAAGTCAATAGGTGATTAGGAGATCTGCCTCATCTCCCAGCGTGGGGGAGTTTCTGGATCACTTAGAGCTGTGAATCCTGGCTTGGGGTCACACTCTGGACGCGTGTTTTATGTCTTTATTAAGGGAAATATCAGGAAATAGTCCTAATCCTGGCAATTTCTGCACCAGCATCTTTTAAGGTCTCACCCCAAGCTCTGGATCCCGCCTCTGCCTTGGGAACGGGGTCTTGGCAGGAGGGAGGAAATTCCTGATCTTCCAAACAAAGTTTCAGATAAAGAAATTAATTAAATGGCCTCAAATGTATTATTGCCGGTGGTGACCGTGCCGTGACCGGTACCTGACACCCCGCAGAGGGCTGGGGGCTGTCTCGAGGAGCGTTTGGTCTCGCGGGGTGACGTGAGGCCAGGGGGGCACCCGTGGTCCCTGGGGGAGGACGGGGTCGGGCAGGCGGCGGTGGGCTGGAGGGGACCCTCGCTGGTGCAGCCCCGGCAGCACGGTGCTTTCAGACCCGTCTTCAAAGGGCCACACCTTTGTGGTGGGCGGGCAGCTGCGATGAGTTTGCCAGTGCTCAGCGCAGGTGAGGGGACCAGGGCCAAAGCCCAACACCCCCATTCCTTCCCTCCAACGCTTCAAACGCTCCGGGTAAACCCCTAGATGAGGGTTTCATGCAATTAAGGTTTAATTTTGCCTTTTACGCTTTGGGAAGGCAGGTAACATCAGATGCAGCGGGGCGGTGTGAGCAGAGGTGTGTTTTTTGCGCGCTGCTAAATCGCAGTCCTGGCAACGAGCTATTTGGGGCAGGAGCGGGTGTTTCCATAATTCGGGCCAAGGCATCAGGTGATGGTAAAACGGAGTTCGTGACCCGAGGAGCTATTGCCAGCTGTAATAGTGTGTCACGTATTAAGGGAGCATGTTTGAAACCACATTATATTATTAAAATTCATAGGAGTGATTTATAGGGGTTTTTAAAAACAGCAGCTTGCCAATATAAATTGGCTTAGGAAAGTCAACTGTAATCCACCCAGGTCCAAATAATGACATTTCCTCCAATACATCCAAAAAGCTGAAAAGCAGAAAATAATATCCAGGCTCCAGAGATAAGGCGAGAGCCCAAGGGAAAGAGGACTCTGAAATATTCATGCGGTTGTAGATTGGATGGTGGAAATGGCCGTTCCCAGCGGCTGTGTTTAGGGACTGATGAATTTAGTTACTGTACCTTTATATTTATCGCTCAATAAACAAGACAAGCTCCTTTACGACACCGAACAAGACTAATTTAGCTATTTTAGTGCTAAGGAAATGGCTTTCTGGGCAAGACGAGGGTTTGATAGTTTTGTATGAAATTAGGAGACTTAATTTAGCCAAGGCAGCGAGCGTTGGTGGGCTCTGATGGTGCTGTGAATAACAGGGACGGCGACTCAGATTTGGGGATTAAACCTGCCCCACACCGGGTCGGGGGTGCCCAGCCCTGGGTTTTGGGGGACCTCGCACCGAGAGCGGGCGCAGCCTTTCGGGGCTGCCTGCACCTGCTGATGAAGATGTTCCAGCTCTTGATTTTTACAGATTATTTTTCGAGGCAGAGACCGTCGCTATAAAGGTTTTACAGCAGCTGTGCTGGAATTAAGCGTGGCTTCGTAAAAGTGTCAGCAAATGAAACGGTGATGCCCGAGCGGTATTAGCACTAAAATGACCTTTCGGATAGTTAGGGCTTTATGGGATATTATAAATTCTCCCTGTGTTGGCAGGGTTATAACTAGGACATTAGCGGTAACATCTTCTCCAGTGATACCCAAGGCAGGAACCCCGTGTTCGGAGCCGCAAATACCCAACTCAATTTTTTTTAGTATTTCTGGAGCTGAAGAGTTGATATGAGCTGTTTCCAGCACAAATTTGAATGTGCACGGTCAAAAGAAGATTTCTTTTATTAAAGATGAGTTTTGAATGCTCAGGTAGGGTTTTTTTGAGACTACTAATATTTCCAACAGCCAAAAAAATCAAAGCTATTTAAACGTATTGCTTGGGGGTTTTATTTCCTTAGTTTCTAAGACTTTAGATTAATATTGTCAAGCCTTTTTTTTTATTGCCATGAAGGCAGGGAAAGTCCTTTTTTAATGAAAGCCATGAGCTTTATACAATACCTTGACTCCGCAGCTGCTACCTGAAGCACCATATTCCACTGAACTTACACGCAAATCCCCCGAGTGAGCTACCTCTGATCTTTTTTTTCACCTCTTGAGTTGCCACTGGGAAGTAAAATCAGTTTTTATGCTTGTATTTATTACAAAGTATATATTTAGACACTCCGTGCTGCAATTTAGCAGTTTGGAGAGCTTCAGGGAGTTGTTTGAAGCGACTCTTCGCTCACCTGCTTTTTGAAACCCTCTTTAGAAAGTGCTGCTGGGCTCGGCTTCACGCATTTATTCCCTGCAGCCCTTCGCTTTGGCTGTCCTTTGGCACCGAGAGCAGCAGCAGGAGGAGAGGACGGGGCTGTTCCTCCGGCCAACTCATCGATAAATGGTGTTTTCCCAAAGCAACCCGTCCCGGGGCTGCTGGGGATGGGCTCGGCTTTGCCATTAACATCAGGGAGATGCAGCTCCTCCAGAGGGGTCCCACACACCGATCCTCGCTCACAAGGCCGTTCATTACTTTCGGCAGCAGCTAATTGCCGCTGCATCCCCCACCCGGCATCAAACCCCTCTGCATGCTTAGGCGAGCTTTTAGGGGTGGGCTGAAACCCTTTCTGTTGCTGTTAAGATGCTCAAAGCATTGACTGCATCAGCTGCCAGCATCCCTTGGGATGTGCGGTTTGCTCGAGCGTTGGGTGGTTAGGTTTTATTGCGGGGTACCTGCTGGCTCCCGTTAAAAACCCATCACCATGAGCACACCCGGCACTCGCCTCGCAGCTCGGCGATGCCAGCGGTGCAGGTAGAGACCTGGCAAACTCATTGCTTGGTGAAAAGGGGTCATCTGCAGCTCCTGTCACTTCTGAAGTGGCTGGTGGCAGCAGCTGCCCTTGTCCTGGGAGGGACTTTCTGGCTGCAGATGGTGCAAATGAAGCAAGAAAAAAACCTAAAAGGACCTGGAGAAGGCCAAAGGCATTGCAATATTTCAGTTTTGGTGCTGAATTGATGCTCGTGGTCAGCTGGGCGGCTGGGCTGAATGGAGAGGCACCGTCTCCAGCTCCCTTCCCTGCCTCTGCACAGGTAGTGCCTGAAAACGTGGCAGAAACAGTCCAAAAATACAGGATATCATAACCGGGTTGGACTTCTGGCTGGTGTGAGTTGGCTGGGCTCCTTCAGTCCCTGCAGGACTGTGTTTGTGTCCCCATTGGGATCAGCTGGGCCCCCAAAAGATCGCTATTGGCCCCGTCCCAGCCATCTCTTCAGGTGGAATAAAGAAAACAGACCCAGCACTGAGCCAGCATCAACGCTCTCCTTTGTGCAGCGCTGAAGCACATGGGACGGCTGCAAGAGGGTGGCCCATGGTTCACAGCCCCCGTTTTGGGGCAAGGATCCAGCTTCTCCATCAGCCCCATGGATGCCGCCGTGTCATTAGGCTTTGGGCTTCATACCTGGCTCATTGGTGCCTTGCGGAGATGCCAGTGTTGGGTTTAACCACTCTGCCCGAGATTCCGAGGTCTGTGCCCACGGCTCGGCGCTGCCCGCTCCCAGGGATGCCCCCACAGCCTCAGCCGTCGCAGACCAGTTTGCAGCTGGAAAAGGCCGGAGCATGGCTTTAATCCGGAGTTTCTGCCAACAGCCACCAGGTAAAGTGTTGCCCCATTAGCGCCCGAGGCAGTGCGAAAAGCAGGTGGCAGCAATAGCTGAGCAAGAGCCAAGATTAACTGGAAATTAATTTGCACCTCTAAGCACAAGGTGTCACACCGTGACCCTGGAGCGCCTCATCTCAGCCACCTCCCCGGCTGCCAAAGAGCCGCCAGCAGCCCCGACGCCCCAGCCCGCCTCCGCTGATGGCTTGGCCTGAGGTTTATGAGCAAAGCAGCAAAATAAAAACCCCTCAGCCCTTAAAAACTGCATTTTGGAAGCTGCTCTTTGAGAAGAGCCAAACTCACCAGCCCTCTGCACGAAGTGGCGATGCCCCGAGCTGCCCCGCACGATCCCCACGCCGCAGCCCTGCATGTGCTGCGGCACAAAGAAAGCACCACTCAGGCTGAACCACTTGAGCTCATTTATTCTAGCTTTATTTTTCTTGTACAAGTAGCCACAGGCTAAAATCTAAACAGAGCAAACTACAAAAAAACTGGGTTTTATTTTATTATTTTTTTATTTATACAGAGCTAACAATCGTAGGATCAGTGGGATTTCAAATATCAAGACAGTTCAAAGTAAGAAAGGTAGAAAATAAACAGTAGAAAAGTGCTTTGCAATTTGGGTTTTTAATATTACTCTTAATGGTTGATTCCCGAAGAGGGCTGGGACAAAGGTTTAGCATCGTCTTTATTGTTATTTTATCACAAACGTAAAGATATTGGGAGTTTAAATGATG
Organism: Platalea leucorodia; assembly: GCF_965183815.1. Lineage (NCBI taxonomy): Eukaryota > Metazoa > Chordata > Aves > Pelecaniformes > Threskiornithidae > Platalea > Platalea leucorodia. Next base: position 48,611,116 of record NC_138831.1, read on the forward strand.
GAAATATGATCAAAGTAAAATCCCTCTTTGCTTTGTAAGTAAGACCCTGATCCAAAGCCCCGTGAAATCAGACTTTTCCCCGACTCGCTGGGCTTTGCACCGGCCCCGGCCCCTCTCGTTACAGACTGCTGAAGCTCAGACTCTGCTCTCGGAGGAAACCCAGAGCCGTTTCACTGCTTTCCAGCGTCACGGTGGGTTGGGGTGCCGTGGCCCCGCACCAGCAGCGCTTTCGGCTGGGGATGCTGGTGCTTCACACGTAACCATCTCCCTGCCCGCAGCGCCAGCCCAAGCATCTTTCCTTTTTTTAATTTGATGGGTGACGAAAATAAATGAGCAGGCATCAAGTTGCTAGATAGGATCTTTACTCTGCCTTCACTGGCGCAGCATGGGGAGGGATAGATTTCCAAACAGTGTTTGCACAGATGAAGTAAGTAAGTAGCTTCCCCCCGTGCTGCTGGCGTTTATTTTCATAAGCTTTTAATTTCCTTTTTTTTAACCGATCTTCCCAGACTTAAGTGCTGTCAGTCAGCTCAGAGAGGGCTCAGACACTGCAGTGGTTCCCCCCGAAATGCCAGGGGATGGTTATCCCAGAGGAGCACCCCCACACGCAGCAAAAACCTTCCCTTCACCATCCAGAAGCAACAGCGCTTCGTAGCTTCTCTCCTCTTTTATTGCCCACTTAAAATGTACAGTCCCTTGGTATAATTTTGGGTGGAAGCTTTAAAATTCCCAAACTGGTCCAGCACTTAAATATTTCAGCATCTTTACAAAACAAGGAAGAAGAAAGATATGGTAGACAAATAAATACCTGAATCCAACAGCGTGAAAATACCCTGTCACAGCATAAAACTATTCCCTGTTCAACTAAAGACAATGTGGATACTATCCCTGAGGTAGCAGCCATCTCTGGTAAACTTGAGAGCTCCAAGAATAGGTTGTGCCCATTATGGGTTACCAAAAAAAAAAAAAAAATCAGCTTTTGAGTACGTTATTCCTTGCTGTAATTTCATCTCACCACAGCCAGAAAAGCAAGAAGTTTTTTTTGGATCTGCCCAGAAAAGGCAGCGAGTGGAATTAGTGGAATTATTTGCTTGGAAAAGTACTAGAGGATGAGATTCCTACCCCAAATGCGGGCGGTTGCCAGCAGCTTGCGCCAGATCCACCACCTGCCCGTTATCCAGCGGTTTTATCTCTGGATAAAACTCTCTGATTCTTCCCATCAAAAAAGGGGTTAAAAAAAAGAAAGAAGAAATCCGGCAAGCTGTTGCTTAAATGTTTGGGGTGTATAAATGGATTATTGGGGTGAAGGGCACGCCTGCCGTTAGGTGATCTCTGGCAGGCGGGCGAGGACGGGTGCAAGGCACCGGTAACAACCGCCGGGACACTACGGCTGGTTTGGCCCTCTGGTCCGGGTACGTAAAACGATGCCCGGAGCCCTTTGCTGCGGCATAGACCCACGCCCGCACACCCCGTCCCGTTCCTGGCCCCGGGTGGTGGGTGTTTGGTGGCCGGTGGGTTTGCACCGGGGATGCAGCAGAGCTTTGCCCCAAGACTTGGGAGGGCTCGTCCCTCTTGGGCCGCTGCCACGGCGGCTGCCAGCAGCACAGGGACACGCTCCCAGAGCAGAAATGTTACTGTTCAACCAACAGCCCAGCACAAGCCTGAAGGTGAGTCCTTTGAAGAAGCCTCTGATTCCATGAAAATGGGTACATGCTCACAAAAAACCTGGGAGGAGCATTTTTGGTACCTGTAAAAATGCATCCAAACCACCGGCAGCACATGGGGACGTGCAGTCCTACCTGTCTACCCAAGTACAACGTGTCTACCCGAGTACAACGTGTCTACCCGAGTACAATGTGTCTACCCAAGTACATGTCTACCTGAGTACAACATGTCTACCCAAGTACAACATGTGTACCCAAGTACAACACATCTACGCCAGTACAACTGCACCCCAAGCACAGAATAAAAATCCAGCGTTTCCCTCAAACCCAGAGCAAGAGTTTGGATGGACCAAGGACAGACTTGAAGCTGTACCCCACGCTGAAACCAAACACAAGCTCCTTTTTTTTTTTTTTCTTTTTTCCTTCTTGTTTTACAGATTAAAGCCCAGACACATTCCAGGTGATGTTTTCCCAAGTTTTCGGCCGACACAGCTTTGCCTCCAGCCCAGCTCAGGGGCTGTTACACGTTGCTTCTCCACCTAAGTGGCAGCTGGATGTACTCCACAGCACAAAGCCAAAACGTGCCATTCCAAGGGTTTTTTTGCCCAGTTTTGTGGACTTGAAAGGCTTGGATAATTCAGGGAAGACCATGGCCTCCTGCTGGACTCCAGCCTCATCCCTTCGGGGGCTGACGCAACCGTCTACGTTAGGTCCCAACGGTACAGATTGACAAGAGCGGAAAAGAAACCCCAAAAAAGAGGAAAAGCTAAACATCTAAAAAAGAGTCTTTAAAGATTCACATCCACCTTCAATCATCTCAAACCAACACATAATCTGCATTGGTTTAAGCCATTACATTTCTGCATAATTATTTAAAAAAAAAAAAAAGAAAAAGCTCTATTCTTGACATACTTTCGTATTTCAACTAGTCAAATGGCACAGCATTTCCCTTTAATAAAAGGAAGTAGTGACAAATACTTGTTACTATTACAATATCACAATAATATGATATTAAATTAATAGCATGTTCACAGCTCCAGGAAGTCTGAGCTGAAAGCTAGTCTAAATTCTGTGTTCACTTTGGCAACAGTACTTATTCAATGTGAACGTCGGCGTTACACACACAAATAAAAAACAATAAAAAGAAAAGCTGGGCTGGAGCAGGAGCGGGATGGCAGGAGGAGATTGGGATTTCTTTGATATGAGGTTATAACTCGAGCCGTTTGGCATCTCCTCCTCCCTCCTGCCCTTTCCAAGCCCCGGCATCCTCCGGCTCCTGCGATGGGCTGGGCTGCGCTACTGGTCTCGCATGGTGCCACCAGCGCTGTTCCCCACGGTCCCTTCCCAGGCTGTCTCCAGGTCCGGCATCGCGCGAGAGGGAGCATCCCCTGCGGTAGGTGTGAGCAGGACTCGGTCTGACGGCCCGTTTAGCCTCTTTGGTGGGGTGGGGAGAGACTATCTGGGGCCTTAATGCATAAGTTTAACCCTTCAAATTTTTTCTGTCCTGCAAGATGTTGACAGGAGGAGGAATTTTAGTGGGAGAGGGCTACAAACACTGAGCCTCAAGAGCTCGTTGCTCTCAGGGTCAATGCCGTTACATCTGCTTGGGTCAAGCTGGATGATTTGATCTGGAAGGAGAGAGTCCTGCTCACAGCTAACCCAGCCCAGCACCAGGACACAGCACAGGGGAAGAGACGTTTGCCTTATCGTCCTGTATATTGTATTATTTACACAATTATCGGTAGCATCCCGTTGCAAATGGGAAGGTGATGGGGGATGTTTCAGAGACAAGGGACTCTCCCACTGGTACCATTTAAAAAAATACAATTATTATTTTTTTAAAACTTAAACTCATTTCCTTTCCTGATTCCTTTCATTTTTCCTTGCAAATACGGCGACATTTCATTTACCACCACCTATACAAAGAGTTCAAACCTTCACATTCGCCCAGTTTTAACCAAGCCACGCAGCGGGGAAAGGGCTGCTGCCCTCTGGCACCGGCTGGCCGATGTCCCTGTCCCCCGTGCATGCCCCCGTCTCACCCCAGGGATGATGCTGGTCACACACAGACTCACAGGGCTGCACCATGCCAGGACAACCCAAAACCCATGGTGGCATGTTGGTGGTGGTCCCTGGAGGCAGGGGGTCACGCACAAACCCTCTCTTTGGTGTCGGGAGCTCCTTTGCCCACCACAGGCATGGGGAAGGGGCGGCTGCCGGCAGCCCCCAGCATCCTGCATCACCGCCCGGGAGCCCTCCTCGCCTCGTCCTCCCAGGGAAGCGAGCCCTTTTTAGCTCAGCTCATCCTTTGGCCGTGCCTGCGCGCCCGGGGATGAGCCCCTGCTTGTTGGAAATAGGCTGGAGGAGCTGGGATCAGCTCAGTAGCATCTCAAGGGGTTTGGGAAGCGCTGTATCAGGGTTTCCTCGTAGGCGCTCCTGATGGTAGGGTGGGCTTTGAAGGGACAAGATGGTGACGACCAGATTCCCACCTCCCAGGGGTGCGTTACGCTGCTCGTCCTGGCACATGCCATAAATCATCCTGTGGGGAATCAGCCCTGGGAAGCCGTATCCTGAATACACCCAGGACGGACCAAGGCAGCCACCACCAGCGCCAGATTTGGCCCTGCAAGAGCAACAGTGCCAGCAAGCCATGGGGCATCGAGCCGTGTGCCTGTGATGGCCCCAACAGTCTTTAAAGTAAAAAAACCATGATACAAATCTCCGCCACACAAAAATCACACCGGAGCCCCGCTACGTGCCTAAAAGTAAAGCTCATAACACTCGTGAAGCATCTTGCTTCACACGGGGCTGGGTGGGAGAGGCAGGAATTGGGGGAGAGGAGAGGACACAGACACACACACACACACACACATGAGTTTCTATCACGCTTGAGGTAGAACATTGCTTTCAAGGTTTGGAAGTGCTTTACATGGGAAAGACGACAACAAAACCACCGAGGCGGCAGGTACAGAGCGTGACTGCTGAGGTAGGACCAAGCTTGTACTGACCAAGTGCTATGCTACTTGTTTTTTGAACACGAAGGAAGACGCAGGTATTTCTGCTTCCCAGAAGACATTCATTCCGGTTGAGGTAGGTTCTGAGTTCACTCGGGTTGTCTGTCCAAGTCTTTCAGTAGCCCTCAGGCAGGCATCCTTTGACACACACACTCTTTTTTTTATCCTTTTTTTTTCTTTTTTTCATATTATTTTGAGTCAGTCAGCAAAAAAAGTATCCTGAGAAATAGCGAAAGTGTACAAATTCATTAAATCCATGGAGAGACGGCCTTCCCGGGCCTCAATTTTTGGAGCCAAGTTAGAAGGATTTCTCCAAATCCAGTCTTCTGGAAATAAAAAATAGATCCAAAAAGTAGTCCTAAAGCTGCTGATCAGGAAAAAGTCTGGGATGCCAAGAGAAGGAGGCTTCACCGTATCCCCAGTCTGTCAGAGACGGGAGAGTTTGTCAAACTCTGCCAAGGAGTCTTTTACTTAGCAGCTGCGGGGAAAATACATCGTGACCAGTCTCGGTAAAGCCATCATCGGAGAAAACGCACCGAGAGGCCCGAGAGAGGTCAGAAAGATAAACTTCACAGAGTTTCCAAAAGGCTGTATACATATATATATATATTTATATATATATAAAAAAATAAAGCAAAACAAAAAAATAACAATCAGACCGTAGAAATCTTCAATTGACCTGAGATTGACGACTCGTTGTAAAGACATCACCAGCCGTGGGTTTGGTTTCTGGTAACTCCTACAAGAGGGTTCGAGTCTTGGCAGTTTTATCCTTCATTGGTGGGACCGTGGTCGGGAGCCGGAGCTGCAGGGCTGCCACCGCGGGGGCTTTTCGGGCGGGAGTCTGGCTGCTCCTCGATGATGCTGAACTCATCCAGAGGGCGTGTGGCTATCTGGGTGTCGTCGTGGGTGGCCGGCGGGCTGTGAGGCGACTGGCAAGAGGGAAGGGGACAATGCAATGACGGTGGCAGGTCACCGATGCTCTTAGACACGCAACTGTGTCTGTATTTCCCAGGCATGCTCCCATCCTGCTGGACTTACCATTATTCCCTTATCCTGCTGCTCCTGGGATGGGGAGGCTGGGAATAACCTCTCCAGCTCATTCATATCCAGCTGCTTTCCATTTAAATCCCGGTCGTCCCTGTCCCTGCGAGCGGCCCCGTTCAGGACGAGGCCTGTGGCGCTCCGCTGGCTCCTGGGGATCTGCGGGGTTGACAGCTGCTCCTGCACATTTTTGCACATCAGCAGCCTGAAAAATAAAGAGGCAGAGCCTGAGGGTGAGCAAAGCCAGTGCCTCACCCCCTTCCTTCCCCCAAGCCTGAGTCTGCCTTATCCCTCTGCTACGTTCCTTCACTCCTTAAATCCCTCCTATAAAGTCACGCCTCTTCCCCTCGCCGTGAAAGGGCTTTTGGTTTACAGGGAGGGTCAGGGCTTGCCATAGTGATGCTCCCAGGAAGTACCAGGTCCCTTGATGGGGACCGGAGCTGATGGGGTGTATTCGGAGAAGCCCGCTGGGTCTGGGTGCCTGGGAGGGAGGCAGGAGCCGTGCTGCAAACAGCACCCGGTGCTCACAGGAGCCAGGCTGCGCAATCGCATGCCACGGGATGCGCGTCCTGAGATGTGCATGGGAAACAGCCCATCATCACACTGGGGGTGCGAGACCCCCGGGGGGATACCCACACGGCGTTAGGGACCATCGCCCCTCGTGAGCAGCGGCACGAGCAACCCCTACCTTCCTCTGTACCCAAACATGAGGAAGAGGACGCAGAATATGATGCACGTGACGCCGATGTGGATCCCAATGATGATGCCAGTCGTGGAGGTCTTATTATTCTGCTCATCCTTCATGCAGTCGCAAGAGGGATTCAGCACTGCCAGAAGAAAGGGGGAGAGGGGGGGTCAGTGGTGCTGTTTTCCTGTGGTTCCTCCAGCTTTTGGGGAGCCCAGAGCAAAAGCTGGAGCCTGGGCAGTGCTGGGAGCCGTGTATGGGGAAGAGGAGAGTGGGCCGGGGGGCCGGGGGGGTCACTGCCTCCCAAAGCAGCTCCCCTGCTCCTGGTACTGCAGGAAGGCAGCACAGCAAGCACAGGACTGGGAGGTCCGTAGCGAGCCAGCCCCATTACCTGAGCTGTTGTTATTAGACACAATTAATGAACAAAAAAGACTCCGATGTTAATTTTTGCAAAACTCTGTGGCCGAGGTGGGAGGTGAGAAGTGGCCCCCATGCCAGAGCAGGCTGATGCCTGATGCAAAGTACCAACTAGGCAGATGCCAGGGAGATGAGTATTTACTCCAACACAGACAGAGGAGTAATAACTGTCTCTTGAAGGTATTCCCACTGGAAGGCTTAAAAGGCTTCCAAGAGCAGCAGGATGTTTTTTACACATAGATGAATACGAAAGGTGTGATCAGTTAGAGATTCCCTCTAGAGATTTCCCCTTTTCTGCCACATAATGCAGTGCTCATGCTCTGCAGCCCTCCTCCTTTCCAAAGCCATGCGCCCTCCCTTCCCGGCACCAGTGAAGGTCAAAATATCCAGGAGAGCCCCAGGAGAGTGAAGATGCTCATGCACCGTGTCCCAGCCGAGGATGGTAGCTCTTAGCTTACATTTGGGGGTTTGTTCATGGTCGTGGCCTCACCTCTAGCTCGAGCTTAGGGGACAGAACTGGCAATTACAGGAACATTTGTTTTGTCCTCTCCCTCCCCCTGGTGAAAAAGTCACCAGGTTGAACCGTGCCGTGAAGGGGTGCTGGCTCGGTAATGCTAATGAAGGCCAACCAACAGGGATGGTGCAAGCCACGTGGCAGAGAAGCCATCCCTGCCAGCACCAGGTGGTCCCAGCTCCGCAGAGTTTTGCTGCATCGTTATTTGTGATGCTGAAAAGAAATGAGTGGCTGAAAATGAGATGGGGTAGAGCTGCGGGTGTCTGGGGGATGTCTGGCCTCCCCACCTTCCTGCAAAGCAGTTCTCACAGACCACCTCCAAGACCAACATCCCATCTCACCTGTCCTCTCCACAGTTTCCCTCAAGGACACGAAGCGGACAGTTGAATTTCCATCCCCGTGCTGGTTATAGGCGAGGAGCTTGACTTCGTACACCACCGACGCATCTGTTTCGAAGGAGACACAAGAAGGGCATTTCAGCCTTAATCATTAGCATTATCTCCCCCAGTGATGCTTATTTAGGACACGTCTTACCAAATACACACAAGATGCTGCAAACAAGTACTTGCTACTGGGAAAGCACCCCAAAAACCTGGGGAGAGCTGCAGTATCTCCCATTTAGTGGCTGTGCAACACATCTGAGCTCTCCCATCACAACAGGCTCTCCCAGGGTCAGGAGGGGATCAAGTTGTCACCATACTCACCCAGGTGGGTGATGTTGTATGCTGTTATGTTGCTGGGCAGCAGCACCGGACCTGTGTACTGGGAGAGATGGACCTTGCGGTAATACAGCTTGAAGCCTTCGTGCTGGCCCAGTTTGATGGAGGGCTCCCACGTAGCCTGGACGGCGGTGCTGTTAATGACTTTAATAAAGAGGGATGGCATGGCTGGGACTGAAACAGAGAGAGAAAGACAGTGGGTTGCATGTGCTTTTTTAGTCTGCGTGATGAGAAATCCCCAGCAGCCTTTCCCTGCGGTCACTGCGCCAAAACACATGCTGAATGAGATTGAGAAAAATCAGATCAGATCCTGCTTTAACAGCTTTGAACTTCTTCAGGGAGCTGTAGGAGTTTCCAAGGGTTTCCTCTGCTCTGTTCAGCAAGCAAAGAGGCTACTTTTACACTCTGGCTGCAATCTGATGCTCAGCCCCCTCGGGTCAGGGCAGGAATGCAGCGACTTTGGCAATGCATTCCCAAATTCCACTTTTCTGCCCTCACCCTGAAGGTAGCAAGGACCTTTCAGAGTGATTAATCCCCCAGGGAGGAAGGAACCAGAAGGGATGGAGCTGGAGACATTCATCTTAAAAGCGTGCTAGGTACCTGCACTGGCTTGCAGGGTGCGCGGGAGCTTGCTCTCCCCGTCGGCTTTAGGAGGGAGGTTTGTGATTCTGTGCTGGGGACTTAGGAGAGAAACAGGGCATCTTCATTAACAGCCCTAAATACCTGAGCAGCCTGAGATCCCTGCACAGCTCTGGCTGGTTTGTTTTGGTAGGCAGGCACTTACCTGGCCTTAGGGGTGCACAGGGGTTTAGCTGGGAAGATGTCCCTGCTGCTGCCCGGTGTCACCGAGGCCTGATTCAAAGTCCACCAGGATGCCTTTTGCTCCAGTCAAAGCCCCAAACCCCTGCCCTCGTTCTTGGGGTGTGCTGCAGCGGGGGGTCATGGCCATTTCCTCCCCAGGTCCCCAAAAAGCTGCCTGGCCCCATCCTGCCCCATCAGCCTGGGCTGAGAGGCAAAGATTTGCAAACCAAAGCCACTTTTCTTGTGATGGAAACACCTGGGTTTTCCAAAGCTGGTTCTGCACCAAACCCTGCCCCAGAGCCCTGTGAAGCACTGGGGCACACAGGACCACGTTTGCCCCAAGCCTCCTCCTTCCCCTCTCCCTCCCTTTCTCATGCACAGCTCACCCCAACGCAGAGATGTGTCTCAGCAGGACATTTCACTGATGATTTTTTTTTCACCTCATTTCCACAACACCCCCCCCCCCCCAAGGCCAAATGCTCCCATCAGTTCCCCAGCCTTCCGCACCAGTCAGAAGGTGCAAAGCACCCGGCGCTGCAGGCTCTGCCCTGCCCAGGGCTCTGCTGCGGCACAGGGAGGGAGAAGGATTTTTGGGCACTCTATGGGCAGCGAGCTCAGCTAAATCCTGCAGCAAAAGCACCGAGCAGAACAAGAGCCCTGCTTCTCCAGCAGCCTCCAGGCTTTGAGGCAGAGCTATTTTTCCAATCCCACATGATTACAAGCTCAGAAATCCCCAAATATAAAGATTGCTGGGCTTGTATTGGACCAATGATGTTTTTTGTCTTGTTTTTCCCCAAAGGGTCTCTAAAGGATGAGCAGTGGAAACCCAGCCTTGACGGCGTCGTTTGGCAGAGAGTTCAGCACAGCCATTTAGTGAGCGATGGTGAAAAGCGGATGAAATGTGGCTGTGTCAATCTAAGACTGATGAGAGCTAAAAAGGGCACTTCCTCCATTTAACAGTAAAGGCAAAACCGCACAGCACAACGGTTTGCCTTTTCCCAGGCACTGAGAGCTCAATCTTTTCCACAAGGAGATTTAGGGGAAGGAAAGACATCTCTCCTGGTGAGCAGGAGGGTCTGGGCAATCCTGTCTCTTCCCAAAGTGATGCCCTCCTTCAGGTTGCAGGGGCTTTGCCTGATGCCCTTCGAATAAGCACGGGGAGAGGAACAAGTCCCTGCTGCCTGGCGAGCATCTCCATGTGGATTCAGGAGGAAAGACTCAGAGAGCAGCTGTCCTCGGTCAGGTTAATGAGATCCCATCCTCCCTGAGTGCTGCCAATGGGAAAAAATGTGTAGAAGTACTTCTTCTTGCTAGCATTTATTCTGATTTCATTGATGGGAAGTCTGTGCTTAGCAATTTCTGGGTGCAAAACACAGAGTAAATTCTATCGATACCAGAAGGTACCGTTCTTCCCAAGGCTGCATATTTTTGCAATCCAATTAAATACTCTTTTTTTCTAAGTCTCCCAGTTCCCTGTAGGGCAAAATCAGGAATTGTCTGGATCCCCCCTCTGAGAAGTTGGACTCTTGCTTAAAGCGTCATTTTCCAAATCATGGGTGAAAACGCCACAGAAAGGGAAATCGCATTATCCCATGGACAAAGAAACACTGATGTGGGCCATCCTGATTTGTGAAGAGTTGGCTTTATTTTATGGTTGCAGAGCCTTACATTTAATAAAAACCACAAGAATATCTCTCCTTCAAAGTATGGAATATATAGTATTTATTCAAACTTTGAGTATATATATATATGTATAATATTGATTATATGTATGCACTCGCAGAATGCGTGTGCTGTTTATCAAGTTATTACACAAATAAGTGTATACAGATGGAGTATATCTGCATGTGTGTAGAAATATATGTACACACACCAGTGTATATGTGCTTCACAGAAGTATATATAAGACATAATATGGATCTACTATAAGTAAGGCATGTCCCTCATGCTAAGGGCTGGGACACTTGTTTTCCTCTTCCGTGCTGTTTGGAATTTTCCCCAGGTCATTTCAACTTTCTTCTTGAAGGCGTCTTTAGCCGAAGATGACTAAAGGAACAGTCTTCATCCTAGAGAAATGTCAAAAAGTCCTGGAGAAAACCCTAAAAAGCATTAAAAGACAAGAACAAGGACTGTGTGCTGCTTAATGAAGCGGAGAGAGTTTGAGATTCAAAATACCACGGCATTTGTGAAACGGCGTAAAGGAGAACGACAGGGAGGAGACAGGAGGACCTTCCTAGTGAGAGAGGTTTGCGGAGGACAAGGTTCACTTGGGTACTTTCCCCGCAGTGTCTTCCCTTCTACTTTTTATCCAAAATGATCACTGGCACAAAGGAAGGAGCACCGCGCTTCTAGAAGGCGCTGGAGGCTTCAGCCAAGTGCATTCTCAGCATATTCCTAGCCCTGAAAAGCTGACCTCCCCGAGCCAAAAGCAGCCCTGCTCCTCAGTACCTTCACCATACCCCTACTCCAGACAATACCAGTATAACACGGTCACTCAGACCAGTCTCCAGCTGGCAGCATCTCTGCTGGCCACTCCGACAAGCACTGCCCGGGCTCCGCCGCGCTGTCCCTGGCTGGCAGATTCACCCACCGTGTCCTTTCCACGCAAGGCAGGACACGGCAGCATGGTGGCATGGGGGGCCCTGCCGCCATGGGGCTTCACGCACATCTCTCTGCACTTCTCACGCACACCATGCTGAGCCAGGATGACAACGCCGTGACACGGTGTGTCGGGGAAATCCCATCCCTTTCCGAGGCTGTTAGCACAGATCCAGGGGCTGCGCAAGCCCAGGGGAGTCACAGCTCTCCGGTGCACCTCGGGAAGGCACGGGGGGAAATGGCTTGGCTGTGAAAAGAGGCAAATCTGCAGTGAAACCTTCATTTGGTGACAAAAGCCACTGGATCCTGGCTCTCTGACCTGCTCCCTCCTCTGTGAGCAGAAGGCAACAGGCACCCGAGTGAAGCAAAGCAAACAAATCAAGGCAGAACTGGGGCTTTTAAATCTCTTTTTGTCTTCCTGCAAGGCAAATGCAAGCTGGGGTTGAGTGATCTTAACCAGGCCAGCTTGTCCATCCTGAACATGAGGCTAATTGCTGAAGCTTCGTTACACAGGACAAGCCTTGAGCAGGACACTGATGCCTTGAAACTTCGGAAAGCCAGGAAATTTATGATCCCATTACTGGATACCTAACTATTTCTGTCATGATTGAAGGTAATAATGACAAAAAGTCCTCTCTAGCTTGACCCAGACTTCTGCAGAAACACCAAGCTCTATGAAGCATGGCTGGCTTCTAGCTCCAGTAGCTGAACTCAGAGCATCGGGTCAAGGAGTTTCAAGTTTTGCCTGAGTCCATCCTTCTCTCTCTAAATTGGAAGGAAAAACAAACTCCAAGGGTGACCGATTCTCTGCAGAGTCCCAAGGAAAATAAACTTGCAGGGTAACAACCCAGCAGGGCGAGGATTTATTGGCGTTTTTGCTTAAATGCCATAGTAAACATCTGCAAAGGCTGAAAATGGAGTGAGAACTGGATCCTCCCACCTGGAAGCCAACACGCTCTTTCATTTCATCCTAAATAACATCCTCACACCCAAGGCCCTCTCTGCTGCAAATTCATGGTTACTGAGCGTTCACGAGAACGATGCAATGCTCCTAAGAAATTAGTCTCCGTATGTGAGACGAGCCAGGATTCAGAGGTGCTGGAGAGGTACATGAGTCTCTAGAAAAATGTTCCTGAAATGCCAGCTGACAGATCACACTGGGGCTGTGGTTTCTGTCTGGTGTCTGTGTGCAAGGGTCCTGCATTAGAGCACCCGCTTTCTTACCAGGGAAGCTAACCGGTGGCCACATCTGGGAGGCCCGGTCAGGGAAAAAGCCTTGGAGATTGCCCTAACTTCCCACTGAAACAGAAGGCTGCTCCAAGGCAGGGATTTGTAGGTCAGGACAGCTCAGCTCTAGTGTGATTTCTCCAGGGTAGAGCAGAAAAAATTCAAATTCAGAAAAGTGTGGCACCTATCAAGTAAGAGCTGTGAGTACCAGAGCTGCTGGAGGATGCTGAGACGCTGCTTGAGCGGGAAATCTGCATTTAGCAAGCAGTTTAGGAAAAGGCCAGAGCAGCTGCAACGCACAAGACCAGCCAGACTTGCACTCACCCCCTGCTACAACATCAGCTGTGAGAGGCAATGCCGTGTTTAACGCAATCAGTCGACCCCTGTGTAACGATACAAGTGAGTTTTACACAATACCCCAGAGTACGAGGAGGAGTGGGAACAAGGAGCATCAACACCACAGGCTATGTGCCAAAGCGCTCCGGAGTGGGTATCGGGGTGATGGGTGCTGCTGCTACGCACAGCGGGTTTCAGCATCTGATGGTCCAGGCGCAAAGTGTTCCTTACCTTCTCCCAGCGTGCTCACCACTGTGACTTCTGAGGCTTTGCTGGCACCCCGGGAGGTGTAAGCCTTTATATAAAAGCTATAGCTGGTCGAGGGCTCTAAATCAGTCACTAGCTGCTGGAAGGTTCTCTTGCTAACAGCCTCCTGATACTCCATCTCTACAGGATCTGAAGTGCAAAGAAAGAGAGAACAGAGCGGCGTTAGGCTTTGCAAGAGGTAAACAGACTAAACAGATGTTACAAGCAGTAATTCTGGTCCCCAACGTGGGTATGTATCTGCCCATATCATTTTCTGCTTACATTGCTGTGCGCTTGGCCAGAGACCTAAGTGGGCAGCAAGACCTGGCCGCGTGGCTTCACCCTCCCCACCCTTTTGGTATTTACAGCAGCATTACTGCCTCATCTCTGTCTTTCAGAAACATGGACGTGATGGAGAACATGGGTGGCAGCACTGTCTACTGCAGTGCAGACCTGGTTTACCTAGTGGGCCGCGTTGCTAAATTATGGGAAGGCTGAGGATGCTCTGGGCAGTAGCTAGAGCACCGTACCTGCAGCTTTCCGAATGTGCAGCACGTAGCCGATGATCTCCTTGGTGTTCTGCAGAGGCTCTTTCCAGGACACCTGGATGGTTGTTGCAGAGACCGTCTCAGCCTTCACGCTCTGTGGAGGACCGGGCAGCCCATCTGCCCACAGGACCGTCAGGCGAGCGCTGGCTTGCGTGGAGCCAGCGCTGTTCTCGGCGATGCACTGGTAGATGGCTTCGTCCGCCTGGTTGATCCCGTAGATGGAGAGAGTGCTGCGTGGGGACACGAGAGGGACAAGCATCTCACTGAGCGCTCCACAGCAGACGTCCCTCCCCTCCAGCCATGCCGTGGCCCCCATGCTGGCTCTGATGTTGGGGCATCCCACATGCCTCTATTTCCACGGAAAGCTTCCAGGAAGCTGTGGGCTGGTGCTTTTGGGGAAGGAAAAGCCCAGGAGGTGGATGCCTCATTCCCCAGATCCCATGACTGGGCAGATTATCTCTGTCTTGACTTGCAGAGACTGTGGTTCAGGTACAGCCAGATGAGGACACAGGGTGGGACAGGGAACAGCAGGATCTGAAGGCCTGAATTCAGGAAGATCCTAGACACACTACAGAGATATCTCTGCGGCAAGTGCATCCATACACCCAAACCAGTTTTAACTGGCTTAGCGCCAGTACACACCAGTGACAGCCATCCAGGCACAGCACACAGTTGCTAAGCCAAGTCTAATCAAGCGCAGCCAGAAAGCCCTCTGGTGATGCTCTATAGCATTGCATTATAGCACGTTAGAGCAGCCTTAGGGTAACATTGGGATTAGCTGACTTATCCGGCAGGGTTACAGCCTCAGCTCCTGCTTCTGCATTTTCAGAAACATGATCACCACAAGCCAAAAGCCAAAGCTTACAAGCAAGTCACAGGTTTTGCCTGCGAAACCTCTGAGCGTCTTTTTGATGCTGGCACATCAAAGCTTGCTCTCTCAGGGCAGCAACCAGAACGGTTCTTCCAGCCTGCTCCTGGGGGCCTCCACACCAGGCTTAGACGCTGTTTTCAGCCTCCAAGATAAAGACAGGCACTGGCTACCCTGGTGGAAAACATCCCTAAAGGAGGAGGAAAAGCCAGCCATGTACCAACCTCCCAAATGAGCACGTTCCTGAGCATGGTGCCCATGTCCGCACCACCTCTAGGAGGGGTGTTTAGTGGCTTGATGGGCACAGGGACAACCAGAGTCCATGTACATGTGGCCACCTGAGCTGAAAGCCCTTTCTGAGCTGTGTGACGCCCTGGCAATGGCTGCATACAACCAGAGCAAGTTCAGGGCCAGCCGATAGGTTGCACTGCCCAGTATCTTTAGAACAACGCCAGCAAATATTGAGTCAGAAATAACTGTGCAACACATTAGCTCTGTCTTCCCACCCAGCGTGCAAAACAGCTCTTCTTAATAACATTTGTTCACAAATAGGGACCTGTCGATGAAAGCTCTGCTCTCTCCAGGGCTTGTACCCTTCCTCAGAAACCAAGCCAGGAACAACGTGATTCAATTTGTGACTATCCAGTAGACGCAAGACTCCATAAATAAATTCCCAGTGTGTCTCCCTTCCAAGACGTGGGTTGGGGAGTCTCACCACACTGTGTCCAGCTCTGAGCTGGAAGTGGAAAGGTGGCCTTTGATGTTGGAGAGGTGTTTATCAACCGTGAGGCAGCAGCTCAGGTTATGATACAATATGCTTACGACGCCCTTAGTCCTAGTAGGATGTTCTCATAAACAGGGCATCTTGGGAGAAATTTTGGAAATAAAGTTCCAGTAGGGGCCCAGACTGGACCAGCTAAACCTGGTGACAGCTTTGTCACCACTGTAAATTGTATTTGTAACTGCAAATTGTGGGGGTTGACTAGTCCTATAGATAAGCTATAGGACACACCCCCACAGCACTGAATAAAACACCGCTCACCACTGCCTCCCCTTCCATTTTAGAGCACCACCCATACGTGCACCACTCTGGATTAATCCCTATTTGTGCATCTGTATTTCCAGTCCCACCCAGTTCATTGAACTGTGGTTTGCTTCTGGCTTGGCATGAATGCTTGGGAGACCACGATGCCCCCAAGCTTCACCATCATCTCGTTGGCTTATGACAAAGCTCTCATGAGCTTTTTGGTTGCTATTTTTCTGTAAGAAATAACCCCAAACTAACCAAATCCACATCCCCTACTTGCTTCAAGGGAGAAAGAAATTATTTTCTTCTCCTGCGGTGAATTCCAGGTGGACTTGGGATTTGACTGCACATGAGTAAATCCCAAGCACTCCTGCTGATGTGAGGGGCACTTCATGGCTTTTTGGGAGTCATAGTCAAAGCTGCCCTTTATGTAAATGAAAAATTGTACATGGAAAGTGGAAATGATAAATAACCTGCTACTGCCTGCCTGTATGTCAGAACGAACGCTTCTTCTAATTGCAGCAAAATATTGGTCTCCCTGTATTAAAATTTATTATTGCTGTT
The DNA here is from genome assembly GCF_965183815.1 of Platalea leucorodia. Taxonomy (NCBI): domain Eukaryota; kingdom Metazoa; phylum Chordata; class Aves; order Pelecaniformes; family Threskiornithidae; genus Platalea; species Platalea leucorodia. The sequence goes on from NC_138831.1 coordinate 48,627,388, forward strand.
GATTTAACATTCGTATTTCTGCCTTGCAAATTATCGGGGCCATGGTGAGTGAGCAAATGTTTAACAGTCATCTATTTATGTCCTGTGCCTTTGTTTCCTTGGAAACATTGTAAATGGAATATCAAATGCGATGGTTTCAGCTGATATGGTGATTTTAGAGAATCAGCCCTAAGCTCCCCTCATAGCCACAGGCTCAACGTATCTGATTAAATGGAAGGAGAAAGGCAGAGCTGGGAGGGGCGTGCAGGGAGGAATGACCCCGATGTGCGGCTCCGCTGTGTCAACAAGGGCCGATTCCTGCGAGGACAGATGGCAGAAGGCAGGATTACGCCATCCGAAAGCTGTACTTGCAGCTCTGCACAAAGCAGATGTGTGGAAGGAGCAGCAGCGCTTCCTTCTGCCCCGTCAATGCAGGGATTATTTCCACGCGGCCGCTGTGCATCTGGGCACCCAGGAGCAGCCAGGCTGGGCTGGCACGCAAGTCTAGAGCAGCATTAAGCTTCCCAAGCACAAATCAGCCCAGGAACAATGAGGAGTATTTAGGCTCCACTGCCTCCAAGAGTATTTATTTGCTTTACATGGAGAGAGGAGAAGATGCAGAGGAGGGAAGAGGGGAGCCTGGTTGGAAAGCAGTGCCAGGGTGCAAGGAGCCTGATGGCAACAGCATGATGCTGGGGCCAAAGACATCTCTCTCCTGGGAGGATTAGGGGCTGAGCAAACCTTGTCTTGTGCAACACAGGTGATGTGCTGGATGCCAGTTGTCCTGGAGGAGGACAGCACTTGGCCACTGGGACCTGGAGTTGGGCAGAGCCTTGGACACCCCAGCTGCTTCTCTGCAGCGGTCCCAGGGTGGCTGGTAACAGTCACGCACAGTCAAGTCAGAAGAAAAAAATAAAATAAATTTCCGCAGGTAGCTGGAAACTTGCTTCAGGCTTTGAAAAGTTCATTTTCATTGAGATTTACAAGGCTGCGTTTAGATGTACCACGCAATAAGAGCCTCAGCCATTCGTTACCTGGGGCCAATGTTACCTGGAACGATGTGCAGGCAACGGGGCCAATAAAACAACTGGATTTTCGGCTATGTCTATAAACCCGGGTAAGGAGCAGAAACTAAGTGCGGAGAAGTTGACGAGCAGAATGCCCAGCATGTAAACACCAGCTTCATGAGAATAAGGGTTTTCTCTCTCCTGTCGGTCCCTCTAACACCCACCAGCAGCCCTCTAAAGGAGGCTGCCAGGCTCCCTGCAAGCCCCGGCGTGAGCTCTGAAGCACGCTCGTAGCTGCGATGAGGAGGGCAGGAGCTGGCAGTGAGTTACACGAACCCCAGCGCCATCCCAGCTGATACCTCTGCTGTGCGTCCATTTTCATCTTAACTACTGACAAATTCTTCCTGCCTTTGCCCACCGCATCACCCACTGGGATGCAGAGGATGCGGCGCTGCAGGGTCAGCATTTGGTCCAGAAGCTTTCCCAGGTTTTGCTGCTTTTTGTCTTTTTCTTTTTTTAAGGAGGCTCAAACAAAAGGAAAATACGTAGTTGCTGTGCGAGGAGGCGCAGAGCGTCTCCGTGCATCAACCATCTGAAATATGCAGTGTCCTTTTATTTCTTCCTGTCAACAGGAAAAAAAATCTGTCACTTTGGGACATCTGCTGCTGGAAAACTTTCCCGCGAGTGCCAGACTGGCAGCGCCGTGAGCACGTCAGACGAGGCGAGATGCCAGAAGGCTTTCTGCTGGTCACCAAAGCCGCTCGGCGAGCCGAGGGCTCCGTCACATCTCCGCACAATGCCCTGACAGGCATTGATGGAAGTGGGGAGAGGAGCCGCTGCAGATTCACACCCGGCTGAGCTGAAACGAGAGGCCTCCGCTGCTCGAAAGCCGCGGTATTCCCAAGCTGTCTTCCCAGTTCATAGGCAATCAGGATGACTGATCTGGCTCGGGTCAGGGGTCCGGGCCGGTGACCGGAGATCGGCTTTCCAAAGGCTCCTCTGAAAAAGTCTGAGAACTGAAGGAAGCCTCTTCATCGATTCAGCAGCACAAAGAAGAAGAGGGGCCCATCTGGAAGGATATCAGCATGCGCGCGCACACGGGCGCACAAAAGAGGGAGTGTGATGAAATTAATGCGGAGAGCAGGCTGTGGCTAGCGCTGAGAGCATTTTAAGTGCTGGCAGCTCCAGCACCTCATTCAGACGCCCCATCCCCGTACCCTGCTCTGCCTCCGTTTGTTATGGGTCGCGTTGTGCCGTGCTGCACCGAACGAACCGCCCCTGGGCTGCTGCCCGGTGCTGCACTGGAAAGGAGTTTTTTCCCCTCCCGTGCTGGTTGTTGGCAGCTTTGCAGAAGTGCCCTGTGTTTGAAGGCTGAGAATAAGGTGCAAATCTTGTAGAGTGACACTCACCATTTCAAAGGGACACTGCAGGTCATCCCCAGCCCTCTGTAAACATGTTCTTACACCTCCAGGAATTAAATATCATGCAGGGCTTCCTAGGTGAAATTGGGTTGTGTTATGCAGGAGAAGGATCCCTTTGGGCACAAACTGGATTATATTTAGCAGGTACTGCAGCCCGCTGGCCAGGGTCCCAGCCTGATTCTGTGGTTACAGACTCACCCGAGTGCAGTTTCTGGAAGGATGCTGCTGGTCCCAGTGGGGTGCACGGTGCCATGGGGAACTAGCCCACCCTCCCCACTGCTGCTGGATGAAAGGGCCGGCAGACTCTCAGCCTGCAAAGCTGGTTAGAGATGGTGCTCCTTCTCACGCCCCTGGGAGAGGACAGAGTCCGGCAGGACAGGAATTTGGCTGTACGGTGTGCTTTCTGCAAATGGGAAGTTGCAAATGGTGTCCCATTTGCTACAGGAGACACAGCAGTGGCACCATTTCATCCTGAAATGCTGACCCTTCTTTGCCAGCTTCATGACACTTGGGTTTGCACTGTCTTGATGTGACACCAAGCACACATGCTGAGCCCTTCGGGGAACCTGCTGCTGCTCAGGCACCATGCTCAGGACAAGCGGAGGCTGGCTCAGCTCCACAATCCAACCAGACACCAAAGTTTATAGGTTTGGAGACTCTGGGTCCCTGGGTTTAGCTCTGGTCCACATCAGAGGTGGTCTGAGCCTTCCCAAGTGGGAAGGACACATCCAGCTGGTGCTGCAACTCCGCACCTTGGAGCACCTCCCAGCACAGCACTGAGCTCTGTGCAGAAGACCTTCAGCAAATGAGTGGCTCCAATTTCCCACAAGGTCTGTTCCCTCACATCCATGGCCAAGGCAAGAGGGTCCAACTGCACTGACGGTGCTGGAGGTGTGTCCTCCCGTCCCTGCAGAGCTGGGAAGTGCACCCTGGCACAGGCAGGAGACACCAGCCAGAGCCAGCTGCTCCTTATTCCAAGACTTGCTGGTTATCTGGTGAACACATTGGCTGCCACTCAACCTGTTTTCATGAGTCAGAGGGTACAATCACAGATTTAACTGAATCCTGTCCCAGGGAGGGAGCAGAAAAGTCTTTACATCTGCAGAACCGCAGGGAAACACAAAACATCTCGGGAAAAGCTACTGGAAGGGAGGGTAGATGCCTGTGTCGGTAGGACTACTAATGCAGATAGCTGGGAGAGCTATCTGCTGCTAAATGTAAAGTCTCCCAAACATTTTTCCCAGGAAGGGGCACAGGTGTTAGAGAGGAAAAAGACTCAGCCTAATCCAGGGGAGGCTGAGTTCAGTCCTGCCTTGAAGGCTCCTGTATAAGGACCATTCTCTGCAGATGTATTTTGCCGTACGCAACAGTTTGAAGAAACACTTAAAACCCTGAATCGGTGGTGCACTTCAAGAGCAGCTCACTGGAGCAGCACACAGACAAAAATTACATGGGCAACTTGGTAGCAAAATAATCGCAGCCACATGAGAAGGACAGACTGATACCTGTCGCTGTCGGCTGCTCCAGGGCTGCTGCAGATCCCTTTCATGGGATACAGCTGTGTGATCCCAGCACGGGATCCCCGCTCGGTGCAGGGAAGGCTGGATCACGCTGATGCCCCACTGCTCAGTAGGGCTTTGAGCACTCGTGCGGAGACCCTCCTTGAGAAGGCCATTTCCACGTGTCTTCCAAACAAAGTCAAACCCATAAATTATTCTTAAATCAGGAGCAGCTGGTTCACATTCCAGTCCTCCACGTACTTATTTGTCCTGCTTCTGGGAACTGAAATATGATTTGCTATACAGTACCCTTCCCATAGTCACCAACGGTCTTCAAACTCTTTGCATAAATAACCTGTGGGCTTTCCTGTCCTTCCCTAAGGTGTCCAAATCCCTACAAATTCAAGGGTTTGTGGGGTGCGTGCGCCACGAAGAGCTGTACAAACCCATCTGCATCTCTCTACACCCAGCTAATGTGGGTTTTATAGAAAAAAGCCACCTTGTGAATGACAGGCTGTAGTTTCCCTGGGTTTGGTACCAAAAGGGTTGTCCTGTCCCAAGCGCTTGCGGTAGGATTAAGCAACAAGACAAGTGCAAGAAAGGCAAAGTTGTCCTGAAGTTTATTTACGGAGGAATATTTTCTCTGATGAACCTTGAGCATTCACAGCCCGTGCAGTGAGTCATTCCCAGAGCACTAAAACAAGTGCAAACCAGTGAGGAAGAATTTAAAAAGGAGACAGTTCATAAGCGAAGGTCACCAAGGAGAGCAAACACCACCTGAGCCCAGGTTCTAAAGAAGTCTTTTTCCGGTGGAACAAATGAAGTCCCTTAATTACCATTTTGTAAATAAAATCTTCTTGGAAAATCAATATTTAGAGCCTGCCTTCTCTGAAGATGTTGGCCTTTGTTCCTTGCTATTACGGCAATATAAACCCCATAGTGTGATATACTTCTAGGCTGAAAATTACCCCCTGAACCTGATTGGGTCAAAGGAAGAAAAGCAATAAACCTTTCAGAGCAGTAATTCGGGTACTATTTCATGCTTCCTTGTAAATTTTGAAGTAATAACCAAGAAAGCATGATTTTACACAAGCCCACAATTAACTCGGCCCTTCCTCCCGCAGCCTGCTTTCGGGACGGGCTGGTGATGCCAGGTGGGAATTTTGCTGGAAATGCCCATTACACCTCTCAGGTATTTGGATCGTGATTAATCCGAATCACTCCAGGAACAATACGGGCAAAACAGCATCTCTGATCAACAGAGAGGGACAGACCCTGCAGCTGCCAGACACGGGGACAGCTCCACCAAAGTCAAAAAGGCTCCATCAGCTTCTCCATCCATGGTCCCGTGCAGCATCACCCTGGCTGCTATCGGCTGCATCCCCAACCCAGTGATCGCATGGCAAGACAGCCCCTTCGTCAGCTCCTTCAGTGATTTTTATTCACAGCTTTTAATGGAAAACCCCACAATTCCCTACGCCTGAGCCTTCATGCATTTTTCATTAACAATTATCCGCTATCCCAGAACTGCTTTTGATTTTTGCTAATCATCGATTGGATATTTTGTTCCCACACAGCTGGCATTTTCAAAACATAACAACCACCTCTGGAGAGGGCACAGCAGAAGGCTGATCTTTAATGCTAATGTGCCCAGAAACCGTCAACACATCAGGTGATGAGAATTCACATCTGAGGGACCACGAGGGAAGAGGTATTTATTGGACGCAGCCTTATTTTACTGAGGTTTATTTTACTGTGCTGAAAGGCTGGAAGTTGCTTAAAAAGTGACTGTCTGATGTTGTACCAGCAGCCACATCCAATCTGCAGTGAATCCAGTCCTGAAGCTGCTCTCCCATCTCAATGACGATGGGCTTCTGAAGTCCCCTGACCTTCAGGGTTTGCTCTCCTTGGGTTTGCAGTTACTGCATATGACAGTGTGGGGCGACGGAGATGCCAAAGGGCCCTTCACAACTTCATGAAGCAACGGTTTGATGGACAGATCTTCCCATCGGCTGTGGGTTTGTGCAAACACGCTACTGCCCGCAGGAGTGATGCCTCAAGCGGAGGCTGTACTTGCAAAGCTTGCGGGAGCAGAGCGGCATCTCAAATGCACCATGTTCTGCAGGTCTGGACCTCACTTCTAGCTGTGTTCGTTTACAAGAACGAAGTTGCTCATAACGATACATTTTGCAATCAATTAACACATGATATGATTTGGGATGATTTACTCTTTTTTTCTAAAAATCCCTTTGGGGGCATTCAGACCTTTATTGCCATATTAAGCAGAATTTTAATCCAAATGAATTTTCTAGGAAACCATGTAATCTAATTAAAAAGCTCATAGTGCAGTTTAGTAGCTTCATTACTAGTAGATTCGAGATCCATCTTTACACGGACAAATATTTTCCAAGTGCAATAGACTGATAAATTCAAGGCATAATCACAGACTGATTCTGCCTGGAACTAAGTGGGTTACAGCACTTAGTCATGCCCATGAGAATGAAACAAAGGACAACTTGAAAAAGCTCTGAAAAAAACCCAGTCGTTGATCTGATTCCTCCAATTCATGGAGCACCCAGCCCTGCTGTACCAGCGAGAGCATTTTTCAGACTGACAGCTTTGGAAACCGCCAGGAATGGCCATTTGCCTGAAGCTGGGGGTCAGAGTAGACCAAGACTAGTGTGAAAGAAGCCAAAAGTTCAACATCGTCAAGTACGATGGCCTTAGGGCTCAGCTTTACAATCACGGTACTATAGCTTGAGAAGATGCCACGTGTCAGCTGAGCCCAGCCTGTGCCAGATGCAGTGTAATCTGATCATTTAGCTCGCAGTGAAAAAGACTGATGCTAAATTGCATTAAATGATTGCCATAAGAAAACGATTACAGCGATGTTCGCCAAGTCGCAGTTCACATGCACGTGTAGCACGGCTCCAGGCACAGGGACCTGGCCAGGAGACATGACCATGACCAAAGACCCTACTTTTACCTTCCCCAAACCGTGAAGAGGAATGATTTCACAGGCAAGATATCCGAGTGAGTCGCAGAGCTGGACTCAGTGTGAGCTTTGTCATGGATTTAATGACCGCTTGTAGTCTTTGGTTACTTCTGACTCCGCTTCTCGGTCAATAAAAGGGGATGCACTAATTTCCCTTCTCCCATTCCTGCTCTGTTCATATCGTAAGGGCAGACATGCCTCAGAAACCCAGGCAATGAACTAGAAGACCACAAGCCTGGATTGAATGGCATCTGTATGTGCACACACAAAGTTCCCTGAAGCTCTAAAAACTTCCAGCTCAGAGAAAACCTCCACTGATTGAGAAGATTTTATTACAGCTCACACCTTATCCTTCTTGCAATGCATATCCTTCCATCCTTCATATAATAAAGCTTTTAAAAAGCCTCAAAACTGAAAACAAAAAGCCATATTATATCAAAACTTAGAAAAATAAACCCACTCCTCTCCCCTGAGGAACAGGCCACGATGCCTGCGCAGCACTTCCCAACAGTCTAAACTGAAGGTCTGGACCCTCCGGCAAGGTTGGGTAATTGCATTCATGAGACGCATTTGTTAATATAGATAGCAGCTATATGACACCATAGAGTACAAATCTCTACCAATAATTTAGGTTTACAACACAGGTACTATTGTTTTTCAGTATATTGTTCCATGCTATTTCCATAGAAACTATGTTGTCAACTTCTAATTTTCACACTAAGTGCATCCCACCGTATCATTTCCTCAGTACAAACATCCCTATCCCCTCGCACAAAAATGCAGTTATGTAGTACTCAGAGAAAACACTCTTTCCCGGTGAGATAAAAGGCTGAAGTTTAGTGAAAGTCAGCTTCCACACAAATGCTATTTCAAATGTATTTGCATTTGCACACCCAGGAAGGTCAATGCTCAGGGGTTAAAGCGTGGTTCCTCCACTGTGGAGTGAGCGTGGTCCCTGCCAGCTCCAGGGACAACACTTGGCCCTTCCAGAAATACCCAGGTGATGATGATCAGGACAAAAGAGAAACTTTTGTTGGGTTCCTGCATCATCAGTCAAAGTCTGACACTGATGTCCTGGTACAATAAAGCACGAAGCACTGAAACGTAAGCCTACAAAGTGCAGTTAGTAGGACCGGAGCAGTGTTTTAGTATATCAAAGCCCAAGTTGAATCCACAGATCTGCTTCTGAAAATTACCACCTTCACCTTAGCTCTTTGCTAACGCAGAAAGAAAGCCAACATCTCTCCCACTCCCATTTCCACTGGACTCCAGATAGTTCAGAATAATGGCTTTTAATTCAGCCTCTCTCAAAAGCAGGGTCAGGGAGCATTGTGTGACAGCAACCCACCTCGCCTGCCGAAGCCAAGCCGGCTCTGAGGCGCTCCCTTTTCAAGGTGCTCAAGCAGCAGCACTGCGGTCTCTCTGGATCACTCACGCCTGTCTCAGCCTCGAGCACATTAGCCATTGCCCAGCGCAATGGGGCTACGGCGAAAGCAGGGCTTGCACAGCTCACCAGGACGTGCTGCAGACCCGACTGCTCTCCGCCAGCCTTCACCGACAGGTCCAAAATTAACTGCTGCACACATCTGCCTCAAATCCGCTGTCTGCGCAAAAGCTGAAGCCTGTGTGAGCTAACTTGCTCTTTGCCCAAGAATTACACCTGCAGGGACAGCTACTTCTGGACCATCAGGTAGGCGATGTCAGTCCTCCATGCGTGGTAACTCCAGGTTGACGCTGGGGAATGGCACAGCCCAGCTGAGCGTCTCACACTGCTCTCCACCCCGCGTTGCAGCGCCAGCGGCCAGCGTACGAGGACTTACCTGTTGTTATTCTTCAGCTTAATGTGGTCGCTGGTCTCCAGGATCTGCCCGTTCCTCAGCCAAGTGATCTGTGGCGGGGGTTCCCCTTGGGCCACGCACGTGAAGATGGCAGTAGTCCCCACGGGCCTGGAAATGGACTGGGGATGCTGCACAAACTCTGCGGGGGCTGCAAGGAGGGAGGAGAAGGAGGGTGAGAAAAGTCATGATGATCCCATTTTATCCTGGCACAAAGAGCAACCTCGTAGCTTGGACTTCAATAAGCCCAATAAGAACATGGGATACTTGGCCAGCCCACAGCATAGGCAGCAGGTAACTATGGTTTGGATGGTGTGTCTGTAATCAATGCAGTGCTGCAATTTGGTTGCCCATCCTGGCAGTCATGGCTTCATAGAGGGCACCTGAAGGTCAGTTCAGTACTGGATGGAGAGCCGAGGCGAGTCCTGCAGGGTTCAGGCAAACAGCATCAAGGTCTGAGCCCCCTCACCTCTCCCCAGTCTCCCACTGAAAGTAACCCCAATGCTGCAAAATAATCCGTATCTGACAAAGGCTATTTAAAAATGCATCCTGCCCGTTAGGGGAACAGGCTGGAAGGTCAGCAGTCTCCGGTTCTTTGCACACGCATAAAACGGAGAGCGTGCATAACCCTTCATAGCGCGTGGCACCATGCAGGGCCATCACCCTGCCCGAAACGAGCCCTCTGCTATGGAGGCTTGCAAAAATCAGCACATATTGACAGTGCGAAGAGCGGTGAGGAAGGAAGGCTGCAAATGCATGCGGCAATCACAGTATTTGCGGTTGGGGAGATCTGCTGTTTCATCAATGGCAGAGCTAGAGCAACGCCCTGGCTTTGCCCAAAGGACCCATACGGCATCAGCAAACTGCCTGCCAATGGAAAGAAATGTATGGATGTGCATACGGCGATCTGGCAGGTTGTTCTTTCCCCAGTAAATATCAGATTTGCTGCAGGCTTTCCTGGTAGCAATAGATTGAGGAGCCTTTTTTACCCCAGATCTGCAGCCTGGGACCCTTGGGGTCCTGCCAAGCCTGGCAGAAGACTCCACTATTCCTGTAACTGCTGCTTACCTCGTAACCAAATGTTTTCACCTTTAACGATAACATTTTTAAATGCAAAGTGATTTCCCCCCTTCCAGCAGCTCAAAATAGATTTAAAATCATTTATCAGAATAAAACAGAGTATCAGCCTACAGAAAGCAGGGCCTGAAAGACACTGCCAAATTGGTGAGTTTATTCAAGCAGTTGCGCTTCAAAGGGCAAAGTGATAAATATACCCCACATTGCTGCTGAAACCTAAAAGCAGGTGGAACTGGCAGCAGCCGCAATGAAGACAAACAGATGAGAGGCACGGGCCTGTAATGGATTTACCGACCAGCAACACATAATGGATGGCTGGCGTTAAATTTTCCCGACAAAAGCAAGATTATCCAGGGAGACACGCTCCGTGCCACTCGCTGGCATTTTCCAAGCATGGGTTGGTGGGCTCTGCCACCAGCAGTGATGCAGGGATGGGAGAAAGGAGGAAACTGGTCCAGCAAAACGTGTTGAGGGGTGGCCAGGCTGCAGGCGGGAGCAGCTATGCAAGAGCAGAGCCTTATGGTTCACAGCCAAAAAAACCCCTCAGGGTTTGCTGTGGGAGCACGGGGTGATAAAGCTCTTCCCCAGCTGCGTGCATGCAAGGGAAGAGCATCGCTACTGCTGCGAAAAGGCCAAACGGCAGCGAAAGGTGCTTGCGTGTCAGAGCGAAGTCATGCACGTTATAAGTCCTGCAAGCAGAAAGACACAGAAATTCATTGAAGAGCCCGGCTACCTCGAAGGAGCCCCCTCTTTCATTTTTAATAATCAAAGGGAAGCGGAGCATGGCAGGTCTGACTTATGTTAGCAGTAGGGGGTGTCCGCCGGCAGAGTTTATTTTCAGGCCACTTCTGTCGGCGCTCGGGTCTACTAATGAACCTGATCTCGGCAACCTAATGGACACATATTTCCAGAACCTCCTGCTAAACTTCCCCATGTGCCAATCGATCCCTTGTCCTTTTGTTTCCCTCCTCCGTTTTTCACCCTCTAGACTTATACATTAAAATAAAATTCAGGATGGGTTCAATAAAAGTTGGAAGCATGGATAAACAAGGGGAAAAACCCCTCATCCCTGCAGTGAATGGTCCCTTTGTGGTGTACAGTGAGAGCGTTAGAGACTTGATTTTCAAGACTTCCTTAACCTCCCGCCCCCCGCTTTGTGCTGGCGCGGTTTTACAGGAGCAATTATTTTGCAAGTGGCTGTGCACCTCCCTGCTTTCATCTGGGCTCACGAGTTGCACCCGCAATACTCGCAGGTGCAAACCCACGATGCCAAGGAAGGGCACAGTCATCTTCCAGCTCCTCGCTGCAGCTTCATTAAAGATCCTGCTGCTTGGCTCTTTGCCTCTGCCTCCCCCCTGCTTCACCAAATCTCAAACCCGCCGTTTGTTCCAGCAGAAACAAAGTTTAAATATGGAAAGAAGCATCCGGCGTAACCCTTCTGGAACCGCCGGCTCTCCTTATCCTCCCTTATTAGCCCGTGTCAAGAGGGAGTAATTGGAGCGGTGTCGCGTGTGACTCGGGGGTAACGAACGTGCAGCTGCGGCCGCTGGCTCGGCGCCAGCGATGCTATTCAGGACTGCGGCCCCTCGGGTTCCTCGGGTCCCTGCTCCCCTCCGCCGTCCCTCCTCTTTGCTGTCTCGCTAAACACAACCAGATCAAAACCCCGGCCCCTGTTTAACTTGCTTAAACTCTCAGGGGGGCAGGCGGCCACTCCTTCGAATGGCTCCCACCTCCGCTGTGCTGAGCTGTCCCTGCTCGATGGCATCCCTCGCTGCAAGACACGGGATGCCCTTCTGCTGCTCCTGCTCCTCCTGGCTTTCTCCAGGCATTGCTCTGTCCCGTTCAGGTCTCACCCTACTCCTTTCGGTGCAGAAGGAGCAGCAGTGTGGAGCTGTAGCAGCAAAAGGGCCCAGGTTGCAGCAGAAACCCATGGAGTTAAAAGGCTGCTTGTCCCCACCACCAGCTTCCGACAGCATCAGAGAAAGCATCAGGGTCTCAACATGGGGACAGACACTGCTGCAAGGAGATGCCCCTCTGCTACCCCAGACCAGGGTGCACCCGACCCGGTGTTCGTACCAGCGGCCCCAGGCGGGGTGCCCTGACACGGCTGCCTCTGCGTCGTCTCGGGGCGAATGCCTCCTTTCCTAGACAGAGGAACATCTGCTCTCCTCCCCCTGGGTCCTCTCCCTGCCCTTTCAAATGATTTCGACAGGAACCGAGAGTTTGCCACCCCTGGCCCTGGGGTAGCAGGAAAGGAGCAGAAGCAAAGCCCTGCCTTCAGCCAAGCCCTGCCTGCTGCCAAGCCCTGCCTGCTGCAAGCCCTGCCTGCTGCCAAGCCCTCCACCCGCCTCGTCATTCATAATTAATAGAGCATCTTGTCAGTGCTCATCTCGCCCTGCACAGGGGCGCAGCGGCCTGAACGCCTCTCCCCCTTCGACACCACATGCCAAAAGGCCGTCGGGGGCAGCGAGAGGAAGCGCTTCTCAGCCCTCCATGAAGATCTTAACGGAAACATTAATGAAGATCACTGTTAAGAGCAGAGGATTCAAACCTGGCAAGAAGAAGCGGGCAGGATCCAGCCCTGGCTTGTGAAGTATGAAGAAACCAGAGCGCTGATTATTCAGGACTTAATGGGAGGGAGGGGATCATGCAGTTTTAATGAATATTTAAAGGCGTGACATTGGTATCAAAAAGCAATAACGCTTAATACCACCCCCAGAATCATTAACGAAGTGCTTCAATAGCTTTTACTGTGCTCAACAAACTGTGATAGCATGAAGATGCACTGTAACAGCGGGTTGTAATGGGAGACCCGGATGGGCTCCATCTCTTTAGGGACATCTCAACAGTGACCAGCCACCAGTGTGTCCCCCAGGATAACAGGGAGCTTCGCTGCCCTTGCCGTGAGTTTGCGGCGTGGTGCTTACCGCAGCGCCTGACAGCTCACTGAGAAGGGCTGTCCTAAGGATCGGGGAGCACTGACAGCCGATGCACTGCTGCCAGCGAATCCTTGCCCCTTGCACCTCAGTATGAAGCCATCCTTAATTCTCGAGTAGCCAGAGTGGCAGTTTAAGGGAGGGAGGCTGGGGTGAGGAGAAGGAAGAATAACATGGAAACAACAAAGCCTCATAAATTAGGTTACCGGATCCTACAACAAGGGTATAAAGGAGAAGACAGGTCAATGGGGAAGTCAGTCAAGCACAGCATCAGATGACAGGAGATTTAAGACAAAGAACTGCTGCCCGCTTGGCTTCTCTCTGTTTGCAACAGAGGATGCCCAGATGTTTATGTAACTTAAATAGTTAAGTTGTAGAGCTGGTGGGATTGCTAGGGCCAAAGATGGAACCCGTGACCATATCCCCTGGGAAACAGGCAGAGACCACTCAAGGAGGCTGTCTTGGAGGCTGTCCATCAGCCCTCAGCACGTATCATGAAATTCTTGCCCTGGCAAGGTGCAGGCTGGAGCTCCGCAGCAGTGGGACGTGCTCCCACATCACCTACCGGCCCGCTCCTGGGAGGCTGCTCCGGAGCGCTCAGGCACCCCAGCTCACTCCAGCATCCTGACGGACGAGATCCGAGTGCCCACCTGTCCCTGCGTGGTGGCTTTTCTTGAGAAGGAAAATGTGGGCAGGAAGGGGACGGCTTCATGGGGCACATTGACCCATGAAGCATGTACTGAAGCTGGTTTTGCAGCATGAATTTAGGGCTAAACTCGAGGACAAACCAAGTACCACAGAGCCGAGGCTAAAACACAGCAACTGCAATACATCTGCTGATGAATTCAGCCCTGCAGCCAAGACTTGCAATGCCAGCGAGCAAGAACGATGGAAGAAACATCAGGAAACGCAGCGGTGGCCGGATCTGCTGGACCAAGGAGCGCTGCCCGGTTCTGCCGGCAGAAAGGAAGGCGAACAAGGCAGTCATTGTCAGCAGAGCCTTCAAAAACATGTCCTTAAGATGGGCACTCATTTATGAGATGGGATCTCATTTTTCTGCATAGCTTTCAGGAGGAAATGAAGCGTGGAGTGGAGAACACTGGTGACCATCTGGCCATTCACAGCCCATCAGTTTGTTATGACACCAAACACATAATAAAGCACAAAAGATTGCACAGGAGGTAGAGAGAAAGCGCTTTGATATATTTTTTTTTCCTTGCCACCGAAGCCTGCTCTTCCCTTGCACCACACGCACGCACACCCTCCATTTCAGCTGGCGATGCATTCGGCCCTTCAACAACTCCCCCCGTGAGACTTTCATTCGCAGCCCGGCACAAAGCAATATTCAAATGGCTGTGCTGGGATCTGAAGAGAAAATGGAAACTTTCTTGTGTGAGAACCTTACAAAAGAGATCAAAGGAGCCTAAATGGCCAGGGGAGGGCAGGGAGGGAGGGAGCGGGGGATTGACGCCTTCTTCTCTGAAGAGAGGAGGAATTCCCAGGAAGATAATAAGACGGCGTTAGATGATCTGAAGGAGAGCCTGCAATGCGAAAGGACATTGCTGCCGGAGCAAGAGCAGAGCCCTGCACCAGGACACCTCTGCCCACGCGGCTGCTGTGATGGGGACGAGGACCACCGCTGGCAGCAGGAGGGTGGACGTGGTCTCAGTCCCAGCCTCCCGCTAACTCCTTGCCTTACAACAGGAAGCATTGCCCTTTCTCCCCCAGTTTCCCACCTATAAAATGTGCCTCCTTCAAAAGACGAAGGGCAAGTTAATTTGTGCCTCCAGGCACTTCAAGGGCCCCTGCATAAAGGCAGCAAGTACCTGGCCTGGCGTGCTTTGAGGATGCCGTATTGTCCTAGCCCTGTGCTAACTTCCTCTCCAACCAGGCTTTTGATAGCCCGCTCTTTGCTTTTATTCTCTTTACGGATGTAATTTGCATCGCTGACATCTTGACAAAGATAAAACCCACAGTCTCCCATGTCAGTCATTATCGGTGTTTTCTTCCCAGACAAACCTAAACAGCAATCATTTGTACCTCTCAGCTGGAAAATTCAGGCAGAATGAGATTCAGAGGAAGGAAAAGCTGCTTCCAGAGGGAGGGTGAGCAAACCTGGGATGAGTCCAGCTGCCTGGCCAGGGTCTATTAGCTTCCCTGGGGAATGACAGCCCCCAAAACCCATGAAGCATCTTATGGATGGGCAACACAGGTTGGGGTCCTGCAGCTCATGTCTAAGGGCCACACCCAGGACGCACTGGCCACACTTCTCCATGCCACTGCCAACTTCTCTGCTAATGCTGAACACAGGAGCATCCCCCTTCCACAGCAAGGCTGGGCTCCAATGGCCCTGTGACTACCATTTTAGGGACAAATTCTCATCTTGGTTCCCCAGCTGAAATTCCACAGTAAATCTACCCCAGATGAACTCCAGCACTAGACCAGCTGATCAGAAGCTGATGTCCAAATCTCCAGAGACTGAAAACTGCCGATCTGCAGCAATAAGAAGTTGTGCTACCTTTTCCCCTCTCATCCAGTTGCTAACAGAAGCAGACTCCAGTATTCAATAGCTGTATTTTTACAACTTCATAGATTTTCCAAGTAATTTCTTTTGACTCTGCCTGCCTCCTGTACATCAGCTTTGTGTTTGGGTTTATTACACCTCTGCTACATGCACCATGTGCAGAGCTGTCCCGCGGCATCTCTAAAGGGTTTATATCAGCACAGCGAGGTTGTTCTTAATGCCTGGGTTGGTGTTTCTTAATAAGGGGACTTACAGGTGTGCCCACCACCAGCCAGCTGGGAGGCCCCCTCATTGCATTGCTCACCCAGAAATCCAACAGCAAAAGAAACAGCGAGATTTCACCTCCTGTTGTGTCTGATCAGGACCTGGGACTCAGGAGGCATAAGCAGCCCTGTATAAGTACCCTTTCTACATTGCTCCTCGCCACTCCCAGGGCAAAGGGAAAAAGGGATGCCAGCACCCTAGGACCATGGCTGCTGCACAAGCGGTGCGGTGCCAGATCACCGCCAGCGACTCCCGGGACCTGTCAGGTGAGCATCAGGGCTGGAGCAGGGCACTTTCCCCATCACCAGCATGAAAGGTTCAATTAGCTTGCTCCGGCAGGAGGTGTGTAATTTTAGATTCAGGATATCATCAGTCAATAGTTAATGAGTGAACTGATGAGAGCGCGAGATGCTTTAAGTGGACTAGCTTGAAGAGGAGGTGAGTGCCTGTAATCAGGGGCGGATTACTGCCATTCAGAGCACACTGCCAGCTGGGTTTGCCTTCTGAAATACTTGCCTGGCTCCCCTCACCATGGAAACTGGTCACACGGAGCATGTGGAGGGGATTTGTTTGGTTTCTTGAGTCCTGATCTCTGCTCTGGGCTGAATCACCCTTTACAAGTGGCATTTCAGGACAGTCGCTGCGGGGAAGGGGAGCAACCTGCATCTCCTGGGCATCTCCCCCAAAGGGTGCTTTACTCAGGTCATGGCAAGGGGCTCAGGTACGGTGTCGACTGCTAAAGAAAAGTCTCACTTACTTTTTGGCAATGGTTTTAGACTTACTGGTGCCATTTCAGTTGGAAAGTAACTCTCTCTGAGTGACATCCACTCCGGGATATCACTGCAGGAGAGATATCTATCATGCAGAGGGGTCCAATATGAGAACAGTGCTCGTGCCCCCATATAACTAAGGACCATGCAGGGGTGAGAGATGAATTTGGCTGATTAATTCAGTCCAGGCTTTCTGCTGAGATGTACAAGCATGACAACAAGTAACAACCAGTGTCCATTAAGCCAAATAAATGCCTGTGATGGGGTGGGAAACCATTGCAACCCATGGAGCTGAGGCCTCAGTTGAATGACACCTGGTTGCCACTCATCTGCACGGAACAGAGAGACATACACCCACCTGGAAAACCACATGTCTAGAAAAGAAGTCCTTTGTCTGATACCATCAGAGAAGCAAAGTCAGCATCTGTCCAACCCAACCCATCACAGCGCCCAGGTGACAAGCAAAGCCTGTGCAGAGGGCACAGCAAAGCGGGCATCACCGCTCCCCAAGCCCCAGGTTTGCTCACCTTGTACAACGAGCCTGCCCTGCGCCGTCCTTCGCACCCGAGTGCCGGGTTTGTTCGCGGCGCACACATAGATGCCAGAATGCTGTACGGTGAGGTCCGAGATCATGAGATTTCCTGTCCCCAGCACCTGGATCCCCTCCACACCAATCGGGCGGCCGTCTGAAAGAAGGGGAAAAGGGTAAGAGTCACACACTGGACCTTTGAGTGAAGTTCTCCAGGGCACAGTCCTTGGTGAGGTCCAATCTAAGTACTTATGGAGCAGTGCCACGCTCTGTTGCTTGGATTTGCCAAGTGAAGTCCATGGGTTTTAGCTGATGCTCTTAGCAGAACTGCCTTCTGGAGAAAACCAGGATCCTCAGGTGTTTGCCCAAAACCACACTTCGTGCTGCTTGGAAAACCACGGTACCATCAGAGGAAATGTGAAAGCTTTCAGCCACATGTTCAGATCAAGATGAAGTGCCCAGAACAATTTTCAACAGAACGGTTAAACCCAGTTAAATCATACCACCTTTTTACATTAGACTGACCTGGGATCCAACCAGCTCAACAGCCTGCTCCAAACAGAGATGCTCTAGGAAGGAGACGACCAGCCAACCTACAGCAGGACCTCCCTGATACACTCTCCCAGCCGCCAGAAATTTATGACTTGGGGATTTCCTGAGCCACAAGTTATGCCTTTTTGCCTGCTAACCCTTGAGTGATTGTTGTGGCTTCGGAAACTATGTGAACACTGGATTTTTGATTCCTTAGCTCTTGAACACACAATAGCTCAGGACCGAGGAGCCAGACCCTGGTGGTTAGATCTGCTCAGCTGCTCTCGCTTGGAAGGGCAACTGGAAAGGGCGGCCTCCATCCTGAGCGCTGGGTCTGGGGCAGGCTGGCAGGAGAGCAGCGATGTTTCCAAAAAACCATGCCTGGGTTCCAGCACAAGGTCTTCAAAATTGAAGCACTTAATGTGAAATAGTTCAGTATCAGGGAATTCACCTTTTTTCCGACAAAGCCTGTTTTCCCTGGAAAATTCCCAGCCAGCTCTAATTACAATGTGTTTCATTAGTATCAGGCTATTGGTTTTTATTGTTTCATTGGTTTGTGTTTTAAGACACTGTCTGACAAAGGCAGCTCTAAATCAGTCCTAGCATGTGTCAGGGTGTCTGAGCAGGGGAGCAGTTTTACTGGAGGAGCAGTTAAAGGGAGCACACTTTCATCAGATGGGAAATGGGAATCCAGTTCCTCTCTTGCCTTTGCTCATGAAGGAGGTTAAAGAACCTACAGAAATGACAGAAGCAAGAACCAGCCCTGGTGATCTTCCCCACCTGACCATCCCATGAGCTCTCCATACATGTGTGCTCCACAACAGCAGAAGAGCCTGTCTTGTGCTTCAAAGTTGTGGCTAGTAAAAGGAAAAATTCATCAGAAAAATTCCTCCTGGGAGCTCTATTGGTCTGTGCCGTAATCTTGCTAATGAAATGGAAGAAGCCAAATAAAACCAGAACTGCTCTGTAGGAAGCAACGGATCATGGGGAAAGATCTGAGATGGCCTAGCTGGTTCCCACTCCTGTGGGCCACTCCTGAGAGATGCTAGGTAATGGCTGTTCAACCCGCTTTAAAATTTATCATCATCCAGCGGGCAGAACAGTTTCCAGGGACGTTTAGCGCCGAAGGTCTTCAGACTCAGGCTGGTTACCAATATTCATGGCACACAACCACTTCAGTGGCTGCATCTGGTGTAATCCAGCAACGGGAAACCTTCATGGAAAACACAGAGGGAAACACAAGTTGCTACGGGGCTGCTGCAGTCACCCCGAGACACTCCATTATCCCCAAGGATTTCCTTCAAAGCCTCTGCTGTACAACAACATGGCCCCTGACTGAGACCTGGCTCGTGTGTGACCTGGGGCAGGCTTCATGCTTCAACACAGACAGGCATGCAGGGCTAGTTAAAAGTCATCTTGCCATCGTATGCTTTAGACATAATATCATGCTTTGTCTAATAAGTAATATTATGAGGATTTGGGGCATTCATAACCAACAGGTTCTGGAATAGATTGGGAAAACGTGAAGGCACCCAAGAAGAGGGACGAATTAAGCATCAACCCAGAAATGCCACTTTGCAACCTGTTGCCCAGCAAGCGCTTGGATCCCCACGCAAAGGCACGTGATGGGATGGAGAGCAAGTGTCTCTGGCAGCATTAGTGAGAGCCGCGCACGTTCATCAGCTCGCAAGCCTGGACCATCCAAGCAAGGGATCCCATTTCAGATTAACAGCAGCATCCTGCTAGGAAACACCGACAAAACACGGGCGGAAAGCTACAAAGCATGTCACAAACGTATCTCTTGCCATGCTCTTTATATATTGTTTTTCAGGAAATTTTTAAACTTAAAAGTTTCCTTGCTTCATTAGGCAGGCAGTGCCAGACTGCTTCATTATTTGCATTGCAAATAAAAATGCTCAGGTCTTTTAGAGAGAGAAAAACAATGTCATTAAACGATTAAATAATCACATAGCTGGCCAAGCCACTGCAGCAGTAAATGGCTCAGTCATAAAAAGGACAGTAAAACATGACCTGTCCCACATTTAATGAGCAATAAGAAGGAACCATTCCTTTCAAACATCATTTGAACTGAGGTGTAAAGAGGTCTGAATTAAATTCAAATTGAACTTGATTTCATCTTTTAAATTAGACCTTTTGGAAGTCCATATTTACAATAGGTGTAAAAATCAAATCTCTCTCTTGAGGGAGGGGCGGAACCAGTGAAAGATGCGACGTGGCCATACCTGGATGCTTCATCACATCATTGCCTTAAGAAATACCACAGAAATGTGACTTGAATGTCAGTAGTTTTACTGTATTATTTATAACGTGCTACATAATTTAAGCATGCAAGGACCCAGCCTGTAGCAGGTACTCCATACAGTCCAACTACCAGCATCGACACATCCTCGGTTGCCTCTCTAGCTCCAACTATTAATTAGAGGTGTGGTGGTCTGAAGAAATGTCTCCTGTCAACCAAGGGTCTTTCACTTCCCTGAAGAACAAAGCTCTCCAAGCTCAGAAACCTCGGGGGATCTCCCATTTCATTCAGAGCGTGGCCACCTCTAACAGCCAGCAAAGATCACCGTGCCAGATTATCCCATATGCCTCTTGCTCAATTCCTCCCTTCCAAAGAGCACTGAAAAGGGCTTCTAGAGAAATATCTCTGCTTTCCCAGCCTGCTCCATCCTCCTTCTCACTCTACTGTGCCTCACTCTACCAGAGCCATCCTCTGATCAGTTAAAGTCTTCAGCTAATATCAAGTCCAACTTAGTAACACTGACAACACGTATAAATAACACGGAGTATTTACACAAGAAATTCATTGCATCCTGAAAGCTCTGCACTTTGCAGAAGTGCCGTGCAGACGGACTGATGTCTCACAGCCGCTTTGCAAAGGTTGCTATCTATTTCAACCCTGTTTCACTTACACGGAGACCTGAAGAGTGGCTTGGATCAAGGGATCCAAACCCTGAAAACCCACCTTCCTGGCATCGCTTACCATCACCAAGTCACCTCTCTATGGAGGAGATCCGAAAGACTGCCAAAGCTAACACTTTTGCTCAGTTCCAAAAGCTCTCAGGACCCTTGCAGGCTTGAAACTGCTGCTCATTTAACGTGACCTTCTACTTCTTTTTATGAAATCAAAAGCAGAAAATTTGAGGGCTGAAAACAAGCCAGTCTGGGTGGAAATGTCTGACAGATTCTCTCCGTCGATCCCCGATTGATGAGGGCAGAAGGGGGAGGTTCAGCTGGTTGTGAAGAGCAGGCGGACAACTGATTAATAAAGGAGACCGTTCTCCAAATGGGAAATGCTCCCAAAGGATGCCCTGGCTATGGACAAGTAGAGGCTTCCAGGTTCCCCATTGGGGTGAAGTCTGGATGAAAGGCGCCTGGGGTTTGGGAGCCACATTATTTATTTTTCCAAGGTGTATGTGATGCTTTCTGGAGTCCATTCTCCGCCTGCTAACCCAGTGATTGGCACACCGGCACCAATTACGGAGACCCGTTAAAACGTGCCAGGCGATATGAATATGCAACAACACGAACGCCTTTCTTTTATAAGTAGCAAGTAGAAAGAAAGTAACAACTTTCTAATGTTGATCATTTAGGTCTTTTGTGAATTCTTTGTATTGTGCCATAGTAGCCTTCCACTTTTTAGACACATGGGTCTCCTGCTCCGGCGGACACCAGGCGCTGTGGATTAGCATATTTAGAGTACATTGCAACAGTTGACTATTCAGTATGTGAAGTGGTGAAATTTACTCTATTATTTCTAAACACTTACGGGAACGGTGCTCCTGTCAACCAGTCAGCCATCTATTGCAAGCTTCTGTGTCCAATAAGTTACCAATTAATTGGCTCCTACAATTGTTGTATAGTTTACTTCTTGAATGGCGCGCTCTTTAGTAATTTCCTTCCCATTGTGTGACCCTTTCTGACAACTTCTGTATAACGCTATCAGATAATCACTGTCTTTTCTCCCTCGCCTCACTTTTCTATATCTCTCTAAATAGTTTATTATTCTGCCTTGGTACCTTTTATGGAGGCCAGCTCAGTGGCCTGTCAGTTAAAGGGTAAGGATACATTAAAATCGTCATTCATTCAAAAGGCTTTGCAGTAAGTGCCCAGGATATTCATTTGTGCACACATACAGGTCCAAGCCTGAAGTGCGTAGCTCTGAAAGGAAAAGCCCTATCTTCCCCGAACAAACCCTTAATGATTTTACATTTCTCTCAGAGCCTGCTCTCTAATGAATGTTGACATTTCATGCACGGCGAGACACAGGAATTCTGTTTGTGGTCAGGGGCTACAACATATTCCCAAGGAAATTAAATTCAAAATTGATTGCATGACACTCAAAAAGTGGCCCAGAATTTGAATGATTTCCTTCAAGCAAAATATAGCTGCCTTTCCCACTGAAAACCAGCCAGGTTTTAGCAAAGCCAAAGCAAAAAGTGCAAATGTTGTTTATGGCTTGCTTTCCCCCTGCACCAGAAAGCTGTAAAAGAAAAATTGTTCTTTTGCTCCTTTCTGATGGAAGAAATGCCACAACATCAAAACCGTGAGGAAAGGGGTGCAGAGAGACACTCCAAAATGGCAACATGCCCTGTGCAAACACCCGGCACAATGGCAATGCCACGACTCTTTATTGCGACCAAGCAAGATGTTCACATAAAATTGACTTTTTTTGTTTAAATTAAGCCAGGTCTATTGCTAAATCAGCTGCATCTCTCTAAGACTTTGTGGCCATGGATTTTTTTTATTTCTGGAACTGGATGAAAAGGGTTTTTTTCCAAGTTGAATAAGTTAACTGGTTATTTAAGCTGAACCAGCTCTGCAGGAGAAACCTCTGGAAGGAGACCCCCACACGAGAGGAAGCCACATGTACAGATAACAGATGCTCGGAGGACCTCCCCATCCAGCCTAAACCGCTCTCCCTCCTCCTGATCACACAGACACGGAGACAGGAAAGCGCTTCCGAAACGGCTACAAAGAGATGACAAACCCACAGACTCATCAGAGAGCCTGTACGCCACATCGCTGTCGAGATCGGTGTGATACTAAACAAGATCTTGCGATGCTTTGGACAGGAAACATTCCTGCTGAAGGGGAGGGAAAATAACGGGATCTCTTTCTCACTCAGTAGCTCTAATTCTGCTGCTGCACTGCAAAGCAGTGTGGAGAGGGCATTTATTTTTGGTGGAAGGCAATGCTGAGCTCAGACCATCCAGACAAACATCGCGCGAAGCTATTACATCTTCATTATTGCGCTGCTCTATAGAGACAAGTGTTTTGAAGAAGGTAATAAGCACTTATAATTAAGGCAATTATAAAGTAGTTTATTATAGTTGAGCGCTAACGTAGAGCCGCCTTGTGTCCAAGAGAACCAAAACAGTGATACAGCCTATCTGGGGAATTTTTAAAACAGCATCAATCTGACGGTTATGGCTCTGGAGGAAAAAAAACAGTTAGCGGCAGACACAAGCTGATTTTACAAGCCACCGGAGGATGCAAGCAGGAGGGCAAACATGAAGAAATCGTGCGATTGATGCTGGATACATGTCCTCGTCCCCTGGCAGATGGCTCTGGAGTTGGAAGTCGCCCTTCCCATGAGCTGGACCCTGACCCTCGGAGAGCCACGGGGATGAAGTCCCACATCCAGCGCCGCAGCACGAGACAGGATTATCCCTGCTTGTGCTTCACAGCCACCTTGGGGGACTTGGGGGGATTAGCATCCCAAAATGACATGACCTTGCAGACCACAGGGGCTTGGGAAATACTAACTGAACCCAACCCCACAGTGTGCACAGGCGGTGTTACAAGCTCTGGAAGATAAAACAAAAGCCATCAGCTCTTTGCTCAGCACAGATTTCTGTAGGGCAATGGAAGTGTCGCTCTGAGCAAAATAGTTTCCAAGCTACTATTCCAAAGTTAGAACCTAAAATAACTCTTGCTTTCAGACTGGGAGAAACACAGCACTTTGCTCTTCCTCGCTTGTATGATGCCATCAGACACTGCCTCTGGTTTCCATGCTGATTAAAAAAAATATCACGGACCCCAGCAGCAAGCATTTGTTTTTTCAGAGCTTCAGACGCGCTACTTTAAACACTCTCTTACCCTCAAAATTTTTTTAAAACTCCTTGAACAGGCAGCAAGTTTCTTTCAAGCCTGTTTTACGTGAAAGATGTGTTTGTGTACGCTCTTGCTTCTCTAGGCCAACAGTGGTGATGTTTTTGATGCAGCTGAAGAAGATGCTGTCACTCGAGAAAAGATAAAATTATCACCTTTCATGAAACATCTACAGGTTTAACCAACCCACTTCTCTAACAGCTGAAAACAGGATCTTGGCAGAGAGAAAAAACAAAGTGTAGACATGACGACAAGAAGCGCTTCAAGCCTACAATTAACTTCAGTGGGAAGGGAAAGGGTGAATCACTTGTTGCAGAAAATAGTCAGTGGCACCTACCTATCTCCCACGCGATGGCAATGGAGAGGAGGAGGAGGAAATCCCGGTCACCCCCGGGGCTTACCTAGGCGGCTCCAGGAGACGATGGGCCGGGGATTGCCGGTTGCGATGCACTCCAGCACAGCTGTCTGGTGCACCGTCAGCGTGAGGTTCTCCGGACCGACGAGAATCATGGGGTCCTTGTAAACGGTGGAGTGGGAGCCTGCAAGGACAGCATCATCATTAAAAGGCATCTGATTCTTGTGTACTGGAAACACCGAGGGCTTCATGCATCCTCTAAGCACAAATGATGTGGCTGGTGTAACCCTCAATAGATTTGAGATGTAAGTGAAACAAAAGGAGCACGATGTTTGCCTGACGGTCACATTGTCTGAACGTGTTTTAAGCGTGTGCTGATATTCCTGGGGAAAACCCCTCAGCCAACCGACCCAGCCACAAGCAGCCCTGTTAACACCCAGATATGGGCAGCATAAGGAAGGGACTGCGCTGTGAACTGCAGAGAGCAGATGTGCAGGAAAAACACGGTATATAGGGAGGACACAAGCAGCAGGACCACTCGTGCAGACAGGAATGCAAATAAATGAAGGAGTTGCTTTGTCTTTCACAGCATCTCGAGCCATAAAGTAATCTATGCAGCCCACAATGCCTAAATCTGCCTCTCTGCGAGCATCTTCTCCTGCTGCTGGTGTAATATGCTCCAAAAGCCCTGTCCTGGGACACAAAGAGCGATGGAGGTGCCAGTCCCTGACTCCTGCTGAGGATCTTTTTGAGAGGAAACTCAAGGCAACTCCTCTGATGACCGCAGCCCACAGGGTGATCATTGCCCTGCCTCTTACAGCACCCCTCTCCTGGCCTGCTCTGGGGTAACTGGGTGCATCCCATTGCTCTGATATAATCGTGATACAATCATTGCTCACAATGCAATCCCTAATCGTTTATTTGCACTACAGTAGCCCCAAGTGGCAGCAGCCAAGAATGAAACCCATCATACAAGATGAGGCACAGACCCATAATAAAATAAAGCCCTGGCACAAGGACTCTGGAAACCAGAGAGGCACAGGATAAGCAAAAGAAACCACATTTCAGCAGACAGGAGGAGACCGTGTGACAAAAAGATCATCCTGCGTCAGGTACACCACAGCTGAACCCGCATCTCCTGAGTCCCCAAAAAGTGCCTTATCCCTGGGCCAAAGCTCCCTTCAGCCTTCACTCCCATTTGTTGGGAGCAGGAGAGGAGGAAAAGCAGGAGATATTCTCAGTTCTCCATCAGTAAACAGGAACACTGATAATCTCTGCATTAGCCTTCTCCCCATTTCCGACGAGAGCTGGGTTATTTTCCAGAAATGCTGAGGTCAAGCAGCGTTTCAGGAATTCCAACAATCTGACAGCTGCTGCTGGCAAAAATGCTCTGTACACCTGCAGAGAGAAATACTTGGGCTGGTCGTCTCCCCCCGAGCAGGAGAGGGGCACAGGGAGGGCTGGGGAGCTGAGCTCTGCCACGGGCCGGGCTTTCCTGTAGGGACCATCCCACGCTGACTCCTGTACATGGACTTTCTGATGTCCAAAAAACCTCGTTAAAGAGAAGTGATCCACCAAAAACTATCTGCAAGGGCTCTTCTCCGAGAATAAATGTCTTTTCTTCGTACGTGTTTTAGCATTACCCTGTCACAGCGGCTCAGGGGCTGAAGTCAGGGTGTTAGCATGGGGATTTCGCAGCGGTCCAAGGGCAAGCACAGATCAGAGCGGCTCATTTGTTAATCGTCCCTACAGGGGCTGAACGGGGAGCGATAAAGCGACTCAGAGGTTGTGTCTAAATGGGCAAAATCCAAGAAAAATCACCGTGTCAGTGTGACTTAAGAGCTGACTTTCTCACTAAACGCATTTCACTGCAAGCCATAAAATGCAGATTTTTTGATGAGAACCAGAATGCACAATAAATTCATATGACTGGCTGGTTAACCCCAAGAGATCTGAAAAACAATACCTTCCTCCTCAGTACCTCGGAGTGCCTTTAAAACCCATGTAGATTTATTGTTCTAAATCACAATACTAAATGTTCACGCTTAGAATAATACGATATTATCATCGTATTATATAGTGATTTCAATATTTCAAAACACAGAGAAATAAAATGAATTGTCCAAGGTCACCCAAGAATATCAGTAAACGGGAGCTGAGACCAAAGCAGAATTTATAAAACACTCTATTCTGACAATAAAATATATTAAAAAAATCACACTCTTTGATTTATACTCTGAGTCCTAAATAGGCATTCAGGTTTTTGGGTGTGGGCTCAGCTCCTCGAGTCCTCCCAAACCCTGCCCAGCTCTGGAAGTGGCATTTCCACCACTGCTCACCTTCTCCTGCAAAGGCCGGGTAATGATCCCGTAGCTTTGCTGCCGAGCCCAACGCCCACGGCAGTGCCAGCTCCAGGGCCCGAAGGGACGGTGACCCAGCAGGGACATGGTGGTCAGATGCCAGCACCATGCAAAGGGACCATGCCCAACCATCACGGAGGACGTTTCCTTCTCCAACCAGAAAAGCAATTTGATGCAGGGTCAGGAAGGAAGGAGTGACAAAACGAGTGGCAGGCGAGTGCTGCTGGAGCCCAACAGGGTTCAGGGCAACACGGGGGGGATCTGTTTGGAAAGGGAAAAAGGCTCTAATGATGCACGTGGTCCCCAGGGACTCTGCCAGCAGCAATCACGGCAAGGATGGGGAGGTCCCCGGCACCACCAGCAGTGACAGGCACTCTAGCAGGGACGGGAGCATCGCCGGCATGGGCTGTTAGATCTTGATCAAAAGGACAGCAGCAGAGAGAGCCGCAGCTCGTGCTGAAAAGGTGTCAGCGCAGAGAGGCAGGCAGCCCCTCGGGAGCATCTCCGCTAAGCAGGCACTTGAAAATAATCAATCAGTAGGGCTGGAAGACATATCCATGCCGCTCGCTGCCGGCAGCCCCGCCACCGCTGCCGGCGAGAGGAAGGAAAGTGCTGCGAGCAGGCTCCTTCATCCCCTGCAGGCAGCCATCCTCCTCCTCTTCTCCATCTGGGCTGTGGCAGTGCCCTGCAGGGTAGCGGCTCCTATAGCCCACCTCCATCCTCTCCCTCCCCCCTACCCAGCCAGGGCTCCGTTTGGAAACCCCGGTGAGGCGGACCCGGTGCTTCTCTGTGGGCGAAGCATCGGCTGAAGTTGCTGCCCCATTAAGAGGAGAGGGAACCCTCCTGCCTTGATGAAGACCAGAGAGCACCATTCCCTTTACCCCTCTGCGCAAGAGGGAGGCGATGGAAAGATTTGCAAGATCACTGCTTACCCCATCATGCCTAATGACATGTTCACAGCAGCACCCACGTAAGTTCAGTATTTACTGATACAACACCCACAACAGCGAAGCAACGTCCCTGTGCTACCGCTGCGGCACACCACAACCTCTGTCAGTGTGCCAAAGCCTAGGCTTAACGTGCTAGCACAAACCCGCTGTCCTGGTCTAACAGATATTTGCGTGCTCTTAGCAAACACCGCAGAGCATAAACCTTTTTCACTGAGGTTTAACCCAGTGCAACAGGTTTTCCATGGGCTGAGTGCATGCAAACGTCCCATTACGGCAGCTCTGCCGACATGCAGTCACTGAAGCACAGTCCAAGCCCTTCAACAGACACTTACACACAGTGCCCGTATTCATCATCCGACTGCTTTAAGGAAGAGAAAAACCACAAACATTTCACGGACAGGAAACCTGGAAAATATCCATCTGAAATGAGGGATGGTCAGATGAGAACAACTAGCACTTTCTGCCCTGTGAGGAATAATAACTCAGCCCAGTAAATTGACACAAAGAACTTCACCACATCGACAATTTACTGTTCTCTTTTCCCTCCACGTGACTACTGTTCGCGTAGATCAAGAAAACAGATAAGTAACGGGCATCAAAACCTCCCAGGTCTTTCAGAACCAGCTAACCTGCTTTCTTTCCCCATCAGAATTGATATACACAGCATCACTCTTTCCTCAGCTTCACCCCATTTCACATGTTCTGCTTTTTTACAGTCGGCAGAGGCTAATCTGACATTCGGTACAGCCGTTAAGTCTCCTACTCCAGAACCACTGGCCAGGCAGCCGTTTCGGAGGCTGAAGGCAGGCTGTGAGATACGAGCATATGCTGGCAAGCCTCCAGCCACTGGGTACCCGCAATTATGTGTATCTGATGGACAGGAGGATCACAGCTCACGGGCGGGGGGGGGGGAAGACCCTTTCCTGCAAATAAAAAAAGCTCACAGAGAAACACACACCCAATCAGCCCTGTGCAGATTTCCCATGCCTCTTATCTCCACCACTGTCATCTCCATTTCCACGGGGAATCTACACTGGTCCCCTAACCAAGAGCCACGGGTGCATCACTACTGCTGCCACAGGGGATCACAGTGGTACCCAGCACCCCAGGGGGTTCTGACCTGCACAGAGTCCTGGATCTCAGAGGCCACCCTGCAGGCAGGACATAGCCACAATTTGCAGATGACTACTTCTTTGGCACACTTATCTTCTCTGAGGTAACCCACAAATGCTCTGAAGTTCAGAGCTGTCCTGCTTTCATACAAGGAGGCTGAGCATATCAAAGGCATTTCTAAGAAGAGGGCACAAAGGTGTCATTCACTCCTGGCTGCTTGATCAGGCTGGGTTGTATGATTTGACTCAATACTTCCCACCTCCTTCATACTAGGAGCAGCTACTGAAACACTAAGGGAGACTTCTGAAGCTAAAAGTGTTCTAAATTAAAGACTGACAAACGAAGAAAGCCTAACTAGAAGGTGACAATCTAACATCAGGTTTAGAAATTGGCTGATGAGTTATTGCTCGAAGGGGCTCCAAGAGATCAGTGTGGGTCCCACACGGATAGCTAATGGAGGATGGGCAATGGGCAGGTCAGCGGAGGGTAGCACAGCTATGGAATTGTGGTCACAGTGTATTTGCACCCTAATCCTTCCTTCGCTGTGCCCAAGGTCATCACTTCCACATGACATTTTGCGTGCTTTCACAAACAGGCCAAACTTGTGAACATGCAAAGTGTGAATGTGGATTGCTTTGGTTTGCCCTTATAGCTCCATCACATCCTACCTCCGGCAGCATGAAACCAAACAGCAAGCATGTGATTTTGGCCTTTTTTTTGGAGAGGAGACCATAAGGCACCATCATTTCTTGAGCTGGAGCTTTCAGACATGAAAACCTGTTTCTGCCACTGACTTCAAATGTGGATGGAGAACCAAGTCAAAATTCAGCCTGGGGTGCTCAGGGCTTCTCCTTCTCATCTTCCAAAGCAAGGTTAGCCGCTTTGGTCGCAATGCAATGCTAACAGCCTACAGAACATAATTCCCCCATTAGATAAATAATTGATCACCCTGTGTGCTGCAATTACTTCCAGAGTGGGCAGGTCTCATAAGGAAATGATGAATCTTCCACATTTCCAAAAGAATTTATTTTATGTAAAGCTGCTGTAACTCATTTTCTCACCATCATCCCTCTACCCAGAAACTAGCGCTAATTTACAGGCAAAGAGACAGATTTATCTGCTATCAAATGGACTGATCTGGCAGGAACTAATAACAATGCAGAACAAGGAAGGTGCAATGGCTGGACAGAGGGATGCTTCTCAGTGCTGTTAGCCTAAAGCTCTCTTAAACTGTCCTGGTCCAGACCAGCAGCGGGAAGACGACAGAAAGACAGTCAGGAGAGTGTTGACTGGTACTAACCTGACACGGTGAGTCTGGCTTCCCGGCTGAACTTCACATTAGCGATATTTGTAGCAACGCAGTGAAAAATCCCACTGTCTTCTGCCCTCAGTCCCGTAATCTGGAGGACCCCCTTGGGAAGCAGCGTGTACCTGCAGGAAGAGAAAAGCAGAAACAAAAACTTGCAAAGCGGGACATGATGTGAAAGCAGGCTGCCCACCCAGCCAGGTGAGGCAGGCTGGCTCCCCGCATCCCAGTGCAGAGGTGCCAACACTGCCCAAGTGATGCAGCCCCCGGCAGGCTGAACCCATGCTTATCACTGCATCAGTTCTTTATTTTTTTTGATATTTGAGCCTCTTGTCTTTTTTTACAGGCAGTATGTTCTCTATCTTCTGATGCATCCTTGAGAAAGGATGACTTTTGCTGGAAGGCTACAAAATAGGTGCTGCTTACTTCATCTGTGGAAAAGCTTTGGCAGTGCATTTGGATGTGAACACGGCTGACGCGGGAGTTATCACTCATCAGCTGAAGCACAGTGACCGTGGACAAGCATCAGGGGAAGTGTGTGCTCCACGGCCCCAGCTCCAGGACTCATATCCACGTCACCTTAAAACCTCAAATGCGTGGAAAGGCATGTTTAAAATAGAAAGCGAGTAGGCATACATGAATATAAATAAATATTTTATATACTTAAAACATAGGTACATTTAAATCATGCATGCATACACACATATATGTATACATACGTTACAGGTTGCTTGGCAACTGTGTGTTTAAATTGGCTGGTAGTAAGTCATTACATTGTGATGAGTTAATAATCCATTTCCGTCTGGAAGATGAAGAATATCTCTTTCCATATCAGCATATGGTTAAGTGCCTCTAACCTGCTCCCCGCGCTGGGTTCCAAACGCGCGGCTCGGTGTTGGTGGCAGCGTGACGGCAATCAGTTTTACACGTACCGAAGTTGATTGCAATCTCTCTGGGACTTTAAAATGCCCATTGTTTTGGATGAATTATACCACAAGAAGCCTTCATTTTTGTTAACAATCTGCCCACAGCATTAGAAGATTCAATTCCAAAGCTATTATTCTGCCTTCAAAGCCTCCAAGTGCAAGACTCGGCATACAAATTTATATACACTTTATACGCAGAAATGCACCAAGCATGATTAATGCAGAAATCCAATTCAGTTAGAGAAGCAACCCTCATCACCCAGGCCCGTTGGTGTCAGAGATTAATCTACTGAGCTGACAATAAAAACCTTCCCCAGTAACTTTACTGCTACAAAAAGCCAAATCTGTTCAAAATCAGGACACTGAACACAGAGAAACTGCTCCTAGCCCGCATCCTCCAGCAGCTTGGGGCTCTCTGGGTTGGAGAAAAGTCTTGGCTCCTCAGCCTTGGGGCTCCTCAGCCTTGGGGATCCTCAGCTTTGGAGGAAAGAATTCCTGTTCACACTCAAATCCCCGCCACATCTCTGACCATCTCCACAGCTGTGACCCTGGGCTCAAGGGGAAAGGAGCAATAATGCATGAAGGACTTCAAGGGAACTTCACCTGTCCTGCAGCATCTCATCGGGATGCACACAAGGTGTCAGGCCCAGTTCTGCACCCCTTAGTCCTGCTGATAGCACCTCGGACCACTCACCCTGCTCTGCCACATCCCCAGTTTCGCACTTGTGCGAGTAAGCAGCCTTCAGAGGAGATCAAGTTTAACAAATCAACCCCGTGCTGGGCTAAAAAAAGCTCAGATGAAAAACGCAAGGAAAAACAAAACCTGACAGTTGCAGTTTTCCACAGCAGGGTTGGGCCTCTTGGGTCCTTCTACTGTAAGTTCACCGCAACGCTGAAAAGGTCAGGCATTGTTCCAGCCCTTGTGTTTTCTCCTGCCTCCAAAGCACCCAACCACGTTCTGCTGCAGCACTGACATTTTTAAGAATAGGGGCTTTCAGGAAAATATTTACAGCTTCCTGGTTTCGCCTATTCCCAACGCACGGACGTCAATTCGCGATCGAGGTGTGCTGCAACCGATTGTCTCCCACCATCGGTTGTGCGATTCCCGAGCTGCAGCTGGGACCGCCGGAGGCTGCCGGCACGGAGCACGCGTTTCCTGCCACCTGTCCTCCGCCGGGCCCCACCGTCGCTCGGAGGATCAAACCGTGATGAGGGACGTTTCCGACACGAAGGGAGCAGCCTGTCAAACACAGGAAGCGAGGACGTGCCGTCCCAGGTCTAGGCTGGGGAAGGGGGGCAGCTGGGGTTTCTCTTTAGGAGAGTTGCATGGGAAACGGCAGCCCAGGGCGCTGTGGGATGCTCTCTGCAGAGCTTCCCTGCCACCACACACAAAGCATCATGAGGAAATCCACCTGGGAAGGAAAGTGTAGCAACCACTGTGTAATTCATAGAATCATAGAGTGCTTTGGGATGGAAGGGACCTTTAAAGGTCACCTAGTCCATCCCCCCTGCAATTGGCAGGGACATCTACAACTAGATCAGGTTGCTCAGAGCCCCATCCAGCCTGGCCTTGAACGTTTCCAAGCGCTTGCAAGAGTTCAGGACCCACATGGAAGACCCTAAGTCATGGATCTGGCTCAGAAAGAGTTGCACAAAATGGAGCCACAGAGGGATGATGGATGCCAAAACTACCCCAGCTCTGCTAGGATTGCTGGGTGGGCTCTCCACGCTGGAAAGTAAACCTGGAGGAGGGCTGATCAGGGAAGGTCAATGCAAGCCCTTGCCCCCTCCAAATCAGCTAACGGGGTTTATCTAGTTCTCTTGAGAGGAATCAGCTAACGGGGTTTATCTAGTTCTCTTGAGAGGTGCAGTATTTCTGCACAGTGTTTGGCCAGGAGGAGCCCAGACAACCCACAACATTAACTGACAGAGCTTTCCATGGCAGAAACGCCAGCCAAGACCCTCAGCCCCGATCAGTTGTGTCCTAGCACAACTATGAGAGCAAGAGCAAGCCTGGCCACCTTTTTTCACCTGGAGAAAGGACAGCAGTACATGGTTTGGACATGTCCTACCTTTCGTTGTCTGTGTTGACCGGCATGCGGTTCTTTTGCCAGAGGATGACCGGCTCAGGCAAGCCATGGATCTGGCACTGGAATCTGGCTACGCCGCCTTCCTCCACCACTGCATTCTGAGGGTGGATGTGGAAGTCAGACATCGCTGGAAGACAAAAAGAGAGACAAAAATATTCAAATGTGAAAAGAGATCCACTGCCAACATCATCACATAATCTAGAAACACCCCAATTTCCCAGAGACAGCAAATGGGATTGTAACGCAAAAACAGAAGGCTGGTTTGCAGCCTAACCTCCTTGCATGAAGAAACAAGACTAGTGGCAAGTTCTTGCTATATGCCTGCCTCTGCACATTGAACTGATTGACTCAACCAGGACAGGAGATGGTGCTCCGTGACCCACATGCTCCACACCAAGGTCTATTGAGGCAGCAAGATGCACAGACACTGCACTGGCACTTATCGGAGGTCATTCTCAACAGCTTCAGCAGGCTTTGGATCCAAGTGCACATCAGAAAAGAGATGCCTACCCTTGCTGTTGCTGCTAAGGTCTTATCTGCTGTAAATATCCTTCTGATGTGCACAGTTTGACTATTTTGCTTTAAATACCTTGATCAAAAGAGCTCCCAGATACCCTAGTAAAACTTGCAGCCCTTGCTTTCCATCTCTGTTTGGCACACGCTGCAGCTCATTGCATGCTCTGCCTCCCAAGCACCGCAGAAGGAATGGTCGCATCCCCGCCTGGAGCAACAGGCTTCAGCCGATGGAAAGAGCAGCTGCCAAGAGCTCAGCAGCTCAGCTCACCCAGGCTTTTGGGGTTGGGACCACCCGACAGCAAATGACAAACCTCAGCGTGCCCACGCAGGATGAATACAGACCAGCCTGTTTCAGCACAGCCACAGCTGTAACCATTGTGCAGAAAGACTCTGGCATGCTGTTAGAGCTACATAAATAATACAGTAATTATTACTATTAATTAATTGGAAGGTGCTGCCTGTTGACTCTGCAGTAAACATATTTGAGGCTAATAAACATCCCAGTGGTTATTTAGCTCATGATTCATTTATAGTGCTGCATCCGTGGGAAGATCTCTCACATTATCATACAAAATAAACTCCAAGAGAGCCCTCTGCTCTGCCACCCCAGCCCGATAATACCCCTCTCTCCAGCGAGAAAGCCTTGTCCCCTTTTACACGCGTCAAGTGTAATGAATGTACCTCTGCTAAGGAACAAGCTGCGTATGTGTCAGGGCAGCTTAATCATTCATCTGCAAACTCCAGTTGGGCTCAGGCAGATGGGAGATGGCCATTAGCAATCATACATTAAATATGTGTTGCATTAACCCGCACTGCTCCCCCAACCACTGCTCTCAACCTGCTGACTGCAGATTTGTTAAGCTGATCGAGTAACACGGAGCAAAACCCCGGCCCCGCACGGCCGTAGGATTGGGAAGGTTTTGCAGCCGTGAGGGTCGGATGGGCACCCAGCCCCACATCGGGATGCAGCGACGGGAGCAGGACCGGGAGCTGGCTGTGCAATGCTCCAGCCAGATGGGAATGCACCATCACGAGGCAAAAGATCACAAAAAATATATTTCCCTCTCGCAAGATGAAAGCTAATGCAAATATCCTCTCTGGTAAGGGATGGAGTGCAATGGTGGAATGGCAATTTACCCAATTCATACACATTTAGCCTTGAAATGAGCCTGCTCGTGGCCCAGAGCACTCAGCCATGTGGGAAGGAGCCCAAAGGCTGCTGGGGGGTCTCCCACACCAAGTGATTCCCCTTCCAAGGTGGCAAGGGATGCTTCAAAAAAGGGGGTTCCGGAGGTGCCCATGGCAGGTGGGCTCGAGGGAGCCTGCAGAATATTTCAAGGCCACCATTTGGAGGTCCAGGCCAGGGCAAGCATCTTGCAACCAGAGCTTGTGAACTCTCACCGAGAAATGAATCCAAGAATTAATGAGAATGACACAAAGCTCATTAATAAGGGGGGGGGGGAGCAGAGATTCAGATGCCTGCAGGAAAATTCCTTTCAAATGTACAGATGCTCAGCGCTGAGGTTTTTCGGTGGCTGACAGGGTTGATAAGAAGAGGGAGGTGTGAATGAGAACAGCCCCGGCACAGACTTTGCTCTGCTGGCTACAGAATTCATTGTCATTCCTTTATTTCAATAATATCAACTCTTATAGGTAAAACTGCAGCAATAACCTCTACTCTTAAAGACACTAGTATTAATATTTATCATGAATAAAACATGGGAAGTTATAAATAATTCAGTTATGAGGATGTTAAGTAAAATATTACTCTTCAATGACCCTATAATGTGGCTTTGAAGCACGGTTTTATGTTAAATGCCTAGGAAACACTGTGACCCTTGCCAAGACCAGCTGGTTTGCAGAAGATGCATTAAAAATTCATGCGCCAAGCTACAAAATGCTATTTTTTTTTAACACAGGTTTACGAGTTTATTTACAGTTGCAGGGACAAAAGCTTTTGTAGCATCTCCTGTAAAACAGCAACAAAACTTGAACGCGAGTGATTACCTGGGATGCTGTTTTCTGCCTGGAAATAAATCACTGGGTGTAAGGAAAGGAGAGGGATAGGAGCGCTACTACACTGCTCTACAGGGCATCACTTGGAGGGGCTAAATCTCTGCTGACCCACGTGCGATGTTTATATATGTCCCAACTGACTGTAACAAACTCGTACAATGGAGTGCTTGCTCCTGTTTGTCACTTGTCGTTCAGCAGCAAACGCCAGGACCCC
Source organism: Platalea leucorodia (assembly GCF_965183815.1). NCBI lineage: Eukaryota > Metazoa > Chordata > Aves > Pelecaniformes > Threskiornithidae > Platalea > Platalea leucorodia. Next base: position 48,662,733 of record NC_138831.1, read on the forward strand.
CGTTAGCAGCCGGGTGCTATTGTTTCAGCGGCCATGGAGGAGAGCTGCACACCAGCCCGGGTGGGGCTGGCCAGCAGCCAGGGAGCTGCATCTCATTTCTATGCTAATGGGCATAATCATTTTAAAAATAAATACATGCAATCACAATATTCACCCACGAGCTCTTAAGAGGGGAGGCACCCTCTAATCCATCTGCCCACGGTCTCTGTCGTCCAGCAATGCAGCATCTGTGTGCCAAAGGAGGGGCTGGTGCTACCCCAGGCCCCTTTTTACTGTCATCAGACAGGCTGAGTGTTGCCCTGTTCCCATTAAACTTCCCTCTGCCATCTCCACATGTAGCACGGTACCATCCACACACACAGTGAGCAGAGGGTAGTCATCAAGCCATAAAATAAACCTAAATCATGCAGACGCTCTTTGCTCCGTATCGATGCTCCAAGCCACGGTGTTGGAGTGCTTCTGCTATCATCACACCTGGATTTTGGCCCCGGTACACACAGGCTGGCACAGGGCAGGGAAAAACAAAACAAAATGGGCTCACAGCAGATGGGGAATGGACCTAGCAGCCCTCCCACGCTGCAGGCATGGGTGCACCTTCTCCCAAAGATGTTGCCCAAGGCTAGATTCAGGCTGAGTTGTCTACAGCCACAGTAACGCATGAGGCAGAGGAGTTATTCTTCATCTCTTCTTCCCCCATGTTGTATCATGGAGGACCTCAACTAGGATGAGGCTGAATCACAGGTGAGGCTCTTCCCTAAAGACAAACCCATGCTTGGGATCTCCCACCGCCTAACCCTCACCAGGACGCAGTTCCCAAAGGCATGTCCTAAGGACACAGAGCAGGTGAGCAGCAACTCTTATCCTCGTCCATATTCACAGAGGATTTGTTCTGGCAAACGAATTTCCTGGGTCTCCCCTAATCGAAGTGCAAACACTCTCTCCATCCTAACAAGCCCTGTGGAAAGGCCAATGGGATAAAAATGAAAATAGGTATCGAGTGAAATTTTCTTTACTCCATGAAAAACTAAATTGAAACCATTAGTGGCCAATCCTTTTTTGCTCAGTACAGCATTAGTGCTAAGCCAGAGATTGACCTAGATTTGATATAGAAAAAGAAAACATTAACTTGGTATGTCAAAGCAAATCCCAGGCCTGTTAGAATCATTAAAACGCAAACATTATCATCAACTGCAGGCACAAGGGGAGGAAGACGACTTGAAAGGTTCAGTGCCAAGCCTGGTGTTAGGAGAGTATTTGGGAAGCCCAGCTAGTTCTGCAATCACATTGCTTTTGGCTTTTAGGTTACTTACGGGGAAACAGATACCCAGGTTGGCTCTGACACAAGAGGATTCTGGGGAGCATCCTCATCCTGCTGAGCATCCTCACCGACACTGACGCCAGGCAGTTCACAAACAACAGCCCACAAGCGAAGACCCTTTCTCCACATTTCTGCCATGACCCTGTTAGATTCAGACCTCTTCCCATGCAGGCATGTGGTTAAAATGCCTCAAAGTTAACACAGTACAAGGAACAAGAGTTTAACGGGGACATGCCTGGGCTCCCAGACGCTCCTGCCAAGGAGGGCAAGCTTCGTTAGCTCCATTACAACTGATGAAGTGAAGCCTGGGAGGCAAATGGTTTGCCCAGTGTGAGAGAACAAGCCATGGGCAGAGCCGACCACTTCCAAGAGCGGCTCCATCCTGATGCTGGTGACAGCTGCTGATTTTCATACTGAATCTCCCAACTTACTAATAAAATCGAATTTCCCCTCGGGTCAGCAGAAGTCAGGGTCGTTTTTAAAACACAACAACCACCATGCCGATTAAGCCCCGACCTAAACCACTCTCAAATCAGGCTGACAGCTCCAGCACAACCAACTCGCAGTATCTGTGAGATTTATTAAGCCCCCATCCGCCTTGGCACCACAGCTCCTTCCCAAACGCATTCCCTGCCCCAAAGCAAGCGGAGGGATTACACCTTTTTCCATTCCCTCCTGACTTGGGAGACCTTCACCATTAAGTTAGTAACCTGTCAAGGCATATTTTCAAAGAAGTTGGCAGGTGAAGGCTTCGCAGACACAGGTCCCCTATTTGCTCCCCTCCACACTCTGGAAATGGAGGATTCTCCTGCAAGAAAGAGCCGGCACAAAAGATGGGGGGCGTACGGACACCACAAATCCCATCCCCTCCTCTCTTGCCCCTGCTTTCAAACAGGGATGCTTTCCCAAGTCTCTAAGAAAAAGACACTGCATCTTCTTTCTCTACATTTTTTTTAAAGATGCATTTTTACAAATATAAAAAAAGCCCACGTCGCAACAGCCCAGTGGCTACTCCAAGCTGCAAAGCAGCCTCTGCGCCTGCGAGCCGGCCCTGCGTGTCTAATGATGCTATTGTGCGAGGCTGTTGCTGAACTGCCATGAGCCCAATTTTGAATGCAAGTTGCTTTGTGCATAGTGAAGCGTGAACAACAGCGCCGCCCATTTATCTATTTAATTCTCCAGGAGTAGCAGGAGCGGGGGCCTTCGCTCACATCTAAAGGGAAGAAAAATCGCCTTTCTCTCGGCTTTGGAAAGGGAGGGAAATATTAAAGACTGGCCATGCCTCTCCCAGCACAGAGGAAAATCCCCTCTGCCCCTGCCCACTAAACATAGTGGTGAAAATCCCAAATCTCTATTGTCCATGCTGGGCCTCAGATCTCAAAAGAAAATGGGCTGCAAGACTCAGGAGAGTTTGAAGCAACGAAGACATTTTGGAGGAATGCAGCTCATTTAAGGGGAACTAAAATACACGGTGAGATGAGAGAGGGAGGAAACCCCATCTCACTCTGTGCTGGGCAGATGTAGAGGGAAAGAGGGTCAGCCCTGCATGCTTTTTCTTTGCAATATTTGCAAACAAATGCTTATTCCTCTTTTGCTTGGCCTGTCGTTTTGTCCCCCCCGGCGCTGATATGACTGCTCAGAGCAGGGACGGAGGATGGTCCAGACTCCCCGCCCTCTCTGCATTTTGCATCCTCCTGTCTCCATTGTTCTCGCACTCAATCAAAGCTGAGTGAAATAATTTAAACAAGATTGAGAAGACACCCCATCAGATGGACTTCTCTGGTTGAGGAACAAAGTCTCCACCTGGCCTGTTTTTTTCCCCCCCTGCCCTAAGCCCCTGGGATGGGGATGAAAGGGAGACAACTGAGCTAATGCCTCGCAGTGGGACACAGCAGCTGCCCATGGGAGGGAACATGCAACAGATATTTTACAAGAAGGCGGAGAGGAAAAATCTACCACCTCATGACTCAGGTCCACCAGGAGGCAAATTGCTGCCTGATCTGGGACTGTGGCTTCTCCATTTTTCACATAACAACATGAAATGACTGCGAGCCAAATCCAGCTCAGGTCACCTCCCCGCCGCACTGCAACAAGCAGCGCCGATGGATTCTACCGCCCCGTGATTTACTGTTTGTTTTGGTGCTTTGAGAAGCAAGTGCAAAAAAGCACAGAGCCCTGCGGGGGCTGCTTCTGCGTAGGGATGATAAATATCCTCCCAAGGTAATGAGCACATCTCCACTGCACGCAGATTGCGGGAGGAAGAGGGTCAGAGGGAACGTGCTCAGGGGTCCCTGGCTGCTCTACTCGCCCTGCATGAGCAAAGGACCAGGGCTGGGAGGAGAAGGCCGGGTCATTCCTGCGAAGGTCCCTGTAGGGACTCTATCGTGGCACCTGGAAAACCTTCGTATGCCTGTGCTGCAGCTCCACTCCTCTTCCTGAGGCTGCCTTGAACACGCTCCCCACCACCAGCGCACCCCAGCCTCTCCTGCACAATCACACGTGCCTCCAAGCCGGTCTCCTGGTCCTAAGGAATGTTTAGTAGATTTATGGTATTGATTATAGCTCGCTTATTGGAAAAATAACTATAACACCATCAGTTGTTGATGCAGGGGTACTCTCCTGTGAGTGGGAAAGATTTTTGTATGGATAAACACAGTCTCTGATCCATGCATGGAAATAAACAGGGGCCATACACCCCCAGGGCTGTTTTAAACTGAAATATCTCTCAATTTCTAGAAAGCTCACAAAATGCTATCCCTCTGCAGAGAGACTGTGCCCACACCGTCCCAAGACAGCATGCCAGGGAGCATCCCCACCACCCGACACCCCACCACCCTCGCTATCTTGACTTGGGAGGACAGAGAGCGCCAGGGGAGCTGCCTGGGCCAGGGGAAACCCAAGAACGCAGGGAGTTTCCTTCGCCACGCTCTGCCTCGCGCAGCAGCGCTGCCCAAATGCTGCCTGCTCAGACCCAAGACCTCCTGCAACGTGGCTGCAGCCAGAAATCATCCCAGCCTGGAAATAAGGAGCAGCGAGTCCCAGTGCATCAGCACAAATGCCCTCTCCATAGCCTAGCGAGCAACCAGGGCTGCCTGAGCATCCTCAAACCTTTCCTATAAACGTGTCAGTCATTTTACAGAGACAGGTACAGGGGACACAAAGTGACACCCAGCGTCACAACCCAAATCCACCATCATCCCTTGAGTACCAATGGGACGCTCTACCCACGAGGCAATGCTGCTCCTTATAAATCACTTCGAAAGATGCATCTTGGCAATCCCACGGATCAAATTTCTCACTTCCCTCCGTGTTCAGAGCACACAGCAGCATCCCAGCCCGTTACCTGCTACGGAGAGGAGCACGGCAGACAGCCCAAGGTGGTTATTCATCTTCCAGCACCCTCTTGTTTTGCAGGGGAATCGACTAATAAACAGCCCCTTTAGCACGCTCAAATTGGTTTCAGGGAGAAAAGAAGTTTCTGGCGGAGAGGGAGGCATCACTGGGAGAGACCTTTATCAGAGAGCGCTATTGCAGTAATTTTTCAAGACGAAATTGCTCTCTGGCTCATGACAGCGTTTAGTGTATCCTGAGGCGACCATTTGTGAAGCCAAACCTGTGGTCCTGCCGCCCTGCTGCTGGAGGGAAGGGGGAGTATTAAATGTCATAAACAACTCTTAATTTGCTTGGGCGGATTGCATATGGGGCTAGCGATTCTGCAGTGCAGGAGGAGGTTATCCATCATCATTACAGTGCTCCGGCACCAAGGGTGATGCTGGTCGGGCAACGCTGGCTGCTGCCACACTTGCCCAGTGGCACTAGTCACCACGAAGGGCTCCTGCGTTTCTGTAGGGTGACTTCTTAAGAAACCCCAGCATTGCACAAGGTTCCCTCACCCCAAAGCAGGGCCCCCCTCCAGCATCGCAAGATGCTCCCTCCAGATGCTCCCTCCTGTTGCATCCACAGCTCACCCCGCTTCGGGCAACAGCTTCTTCAGGACCTCGCCACCTCCCAGGCTTTCCCCCGAAGCACGTTTGCTCTTTGCAAAATACCTATGATTTATCCTACTCAAGTGCTCTCGCAGACCCCTGAAATAACGAGAAAATGAAGGGCAAGCTGCCCCACAAGCCTCCGGGAGAGGCTGGCTTGGCGAGGGCAAAGCAAAGCGTGCAGCCTGCTGCCAGCAGGCAGGTCTCTCCTGCCAGATTCCCATCCAGAGCTCCTCGTGTTTTTCCTACTCCGACACACACAATTAAGACAAATTACATAGTTACCATTTTGATTTGTTGCACAATAACAATGTTTTCCATCCCTCTCCCAAATATTGATGGAGATGGTACAAGAGGAAGCTCCTGCACAGCCGTTTTTGGCCCTGGACCACTTTGTTTGCAGCCAACTGCTTCCGATATCGAGCGCGGATGAGCTATCCTGCTTTTTATCAGCTCGGAGAGGCAACGAGCCATCTGAGCACAAGGCGTTACCCTGCCCCGCCACAGCCCTTGCAACACCTCTAGGTAGAAACATCCCTGCTCAGACCTCCCAGTCTGCAAAGCCAGCAGCCTCCCCTGGTTTTTCGTGCTCGCCAACGAGCATGCGCTTCATTTCGGCATCTCCGGAGGCAACGGTGGAATCCAGAAAGGTGAAGGAAAGGAAGCTTTTCATCGTGACTGCCCATGGAAATGCCATCAGCCCCACTTTCAGACAGGGAGCTGTCCTGATTTACAGGCTAATGAATTTTAAATGAGATGCATTTTTTAATTTTTTTGTTGTCAGCCCCCATTTTTCTGCTAGCAATCATTCCAATAATAGCTTTAAATTTTCAGCATCTGTTTTTACCAGCTCTCTTGTAATTAGTTTACTAATGTATTTCACTGCGCCTTTGTTATTTTCAGAGAATTACTTCATTCCCAGCTATCAGAGATAGTGCACTTCAGTCTATAAGGAGTTTGGCCTTTGTTCCCTCGTGGTTATTCACATGGGGGAAGATGGCTCAGTGAATGACAAGCCTTTCTATCACCACATATTCTCCATTTAATGTCTTTATACTGGCTCATTAATTACCACAGAAAACTCCTTTCCGAATGGAACCTGTGATTTATAGAAGACTTGGGCAAGATGCCATTTTTATCGGGCCGACAGCGAACAGCACCAGTGCCGGTAATTCACTCTTCATTTTCCCTTCTGCTGCAGCAGGGTCAGCCCCGCTGCGGTGGGAGTTTTGCCCGGGCAAGGGAGCTCGGCAAGTGCTCGGTGCTGCCGAGCCGTGGCCGTCACGCTGCTCCTGCGCGGCTGGGATGACCAAGTCCATAGAAAACTGAGCTACAGCCCATTCTGCCTGGGTACTGTGGTGCCCGCTGTACAGACTGATACACTCCCTTGGGCAGCGGCTGGATGAGTGCCTGGAGGAGGTGGGACTGCTTCCAAGATGATGTCCTGCATCTCTTTATCAAATCTGGTGGTCCAAGGTGTTGGGGTGCACACAACGAAGCACCTCTTAGCACTCGGCTAAAACCCAAGCACGGTGCAGAGAGAGACTCAGGCTTTCATTAAGGAGTGGGCAGTCAGACACGATGGACTCCGTGGTACCTAGATGCACCTCTCTGCCATGTCCCATTACACAGCACAGGCTGGACGGCAGGTTTGAGTCCCAGCTGTATCCCTCAGACTCTAAAACATTACAGACTTGCAAACCTCCCGGCAGCACGGGGTCCGGCCAGGGGGAAGAGCTGCGCAAAGACACGAGGTGAAGGCTCCCTGTAGACCCAAGGCAGCCAGAGTGCGGGAGAAAGGCGGCTGCCCTGCCTTCGAGAGGGAGTAACCCGAACAACGGTCTCTCTGTCCGATGGAAATTAACTTTAAATCCTTCAGAACAGTATGTCTTTCACCACGTCCATACTCTGCGCCGAGCATGATAAACTGCCCCCTTTTTTATTAAGGAATGGAATAGAGGTGGAAATGGTGTGCACGTTGACCAAGTTATTCAACACAGAAAAAACTAGAAGCACTGCTCTACTGCTCCTTTCTGTTCATTTTAACGCTGAATTTCACTCGAATGCAGGTGGTTTTCCAAAATGCCGAGTGCTCCTCTGCTCCCATCCCTTGGTGATGAGCACAGCCACTGTGTTATGATGTTACCTGATATATATTGAAGGCAATAATATCAAAGATGTAAAAAGGACTGAACTGCTGTGATACTGAGAAAATCCAGCTTCCTCCAAGGTCTGCTTTTCCTCCTAGCAGCAGCTAAGCCGTTAGCTGTCATCTCATCCCTGTGGCTGAGTTACATATATAAATTCCTGTTCGCTCCTTGGCAATAGCAACAGCTTCCTATTTTGCTGGCAGCGATCCAGGGGAAATTCAAGCTGAATTACAGCCATTCTTCAGAAAATAGGCCAAATCCACGAAAGCAGGACACATGACCGCAGACGTAGAGCTCGTCCTTTTTCTATTTATTTTGCGGCGAGAAGCCCTGTTGGCTGAAAATAGCTTATCTCTGGAAGTCCCCCTTTCCGTTCGCGGCTGCCGCTCCTGGCTGCTAGCCAAACTATTACCACCTCAAAGAGAAAGTTCATAGCTCTGGCGTATCAGCCCCACTGTACAGGACGTGGGGTTTGATGTTTTCACCGATTTCTCTCTGGGAGCTCACAGGAGACAGGGATTGTGTTTCTGTGCATGAGCCAGAGAATGTTAAGTCTTTTCCTGCGCCTCTGCTGGGATGGTTGTACTTGGGGTTGCATCCCAGCATTGCTTGTCAGCGTATACATAACAGCGTGCGTACACGTGCATGTATGTGCATACATGTGCATGTATGACACCACACGGGTGGTAACAGAGGCTGGACTCTGTGAACCGGGGTCCCTCCAGACACCCGTTCCCATGACAAGGTGACAGCTTACATTTCGTGCCGGGTCCCCGTGAAGCAGCCACTCCATCTGAAAGCACCTCTGCCCCCACAGTGAGTCCTCTCTCCTCCCCACATACCCCACAGCACCCTAAATACGACTGGGAGATACGTTGCTCTCCCAAAGCATGCAGACAGATAAACACGAGTAAGGACACAGGAGAACAGTTAAGAAGGATGGGGAGGATGGTCACACAGAAGAAGAAAGTGATGGCAGAGTTACAAACCACAAATCTCACCATCTTTCTCTTCCTCGCTATCACCAGACCATCACCAAACCCGAGGAGCACGGATGCATTCCAGAAAACACAGCTCTCCAGGGAGGACTGGCTGCTGGTTGATAAGGAGCGGGAAGGCTTATCTCCCAAACTCGCAGCGACACCTCACCCTGGGCCCAGTTTATCAAATTAAACTCATTACCTTCGAGGATTCATTGAAAAGTGGTGGGTCAAGGAGGCAACACTCCCACTGCCCGGCCGTGCCGCTCCTGGCCCAGCGCATCCTTACCGGCACGTGCAAAGCAGCGGTGGTGGCTGGTGGGCCAACATCACCTGTGAGACCACCGCCAGCACCGAAATGTCCCAGAGCATCCCGTCAAGGAAGAAAACCGACAGAAAGAGGAGATGCGCTGATTTACTGCGAGGCTGTCACACAGCTCTGCAGTTTATTGCGTGTACAGCCATGCCATGTAGGGCTGCGCTCGCTGGGTGTGTTTGCTGCGTATAAGATGGTTTACAACAGCAGGTTTCTATGTGGTAGAAAGATAACCTCACCGTGCCCACGGGAGAGCGATGTGTCGGGGATCTGCCATCATCCGATCTCCGTACTGTGTCACAACCAAATACGGGATTTTGCATATGCATCTATTACTGGCAAGGGGAAATAACCAAGGCCTTTCTAGGAGGAATTTTTCAAACGAGCAGCCAAGCAAAACAAAATTTCAGCTTTGAACACTTTGCTAAGGTATTCAGATATATACTTCAGATATTAATATTTTTTTGCTTTTTTATCATAGATTAGACAAACACCAGTAACCTCAGGTGGTGTCTCTCTTCTCAAAGACCTTTGGTACTGTTTATAGGAACGGGATACGACAAGGAGCTGTGGGTACCACGAGGCGAGGGCAGCGAGGCTTGGGAAGCCTTGGAAGAGTGTAATTCCCGAGGGGTGCTCCTGGACGGGATAACTATTAGCTTGCAGAGCTACAAGGAGGAGCTCTATCGATTTGCTGGGAGGAGGAGAGATGGGAAGAGCCTGTGTTATTTCCTGCTGTGGAATTTGCAAATATTTTACCCAAATGAGTTTCAGGATCCACAAACACATGAAGAAGCACAAACACGGCTGGTCGGGGTGGGCAGGCTGCCAGTCTCCCCAAACAGTAGTCCCCTGACTAGGGGACACAGGTTCTCCCGCGGGATCGTGGTGACCATCAGATAAACCCTCTGCAGATACGCCAAGTCCCTACGCCCTCCATTGCTCTGCACCCGCACTTCCAAACAACCCCTGGCAGCAAAATTCAGTGTCATGGACAAACGACAAGAGGAGACCTTGATAAGAAACCCAGCACCCAATGCCCAGCCTGGAGAAGGGCTCAGTGTCCACAGCTCCTGCCAAAGGAAGGAGAGCTAGAAGAAAGGCTGGACACTCAAGCAGCCATGCGATCCAAATTTAAATATCAATATTTGCGTTCAAAGGCTCCCAGTGATGGGAGAGCCAGGCAAACCTGCAGCTGCCCAGCTATGACGCAGAGGAGGGTCCCTTCTGTGAAGGCTCCCCGGCTTTGCCGGCTGGGTGCACCCACGAGAGAGGACAATCTCGCCCCGCACACCTGGGACTCCTCCATCCCCATCCCTGCTCATGCACTCGCTGTCCCCATTCGCTTCCCGGAGGTACTCCCCACCCAGATGCCAGGGTTAACAACATTTAGCCACCTAAGCTCCCTGTCATCATGAAATTTCATTTTAATTAAGGTTTTTTAAGGGTTTGGGATGTGCACACGAGCATGCAAACCTGCCTGGGCCGGAGCGATGCTAAATGTCAAGGAACGGCGGCATTGCAAAAGCAATGCGGGTTTTAGAGAGCAGGCGGAGGTCAAACGCTGCGCCTGAATGGTGGGGTTGCAGGGGGGTGTTTTTCCTGACTTTGAGCTCTGAACTTGAGCTTTGCCCGGGTGTTTGCAGCACGCTGGGGAAATCAGAGCCAAAGCCCCGTAAGCCTGATCTTCAGGGGACCTCTGCAGGGATGGTCAGCCCCTCCTGCACCGAGCCTGGGGAATCAGTCCTCTCTCTCCTGAAATGTGCATCTTCATCAGCAAAAACACTTGCACCCCAAAAGAAGCACCTCTTTGGTATTAACGAAAGAGACGAAAACTCGGTAACAAACGTGTAATTGTAGCACAGACTGTTAGAGACCTGAAAAACCGCTGGGACACCCGAAATAGGCAGGACGGTGATTAAATCTATCTTAACAAAACCTTGTGGCACATAATGGCTCCCCAGGAGACCCACTATGATACCCTAATAACTTGTTTGTGCAACTAAATTGTCCAAGAAGCGATTTCATGAGGGTTTGCACGTACACGGGACCGTGCGCCCCACGTGCACATTCAGGCATGGAATAAAAGATGGGAAATAGCAAAGTCCGTAAGACACTCGCGTGGGACAAGGCAGAGGCATCCGCATGGAAAACATCATCAGCAACTTCACAGCCCTCCCCACCACGAAACGAAATAAATAAAGGGAACTCCAGGAATTAGCTGTGAGGGTGACAGTGCTGAAGGAAAATGAAAGCAGAAGTGTGGGGGGGAAGAAACCCAGCCCGGCTCGCTTTTGTGTTCTCGCACAATGGGGCACGTCAGCTCCGGAGCCTCCGCAAGCCATCACCCGCCATCTGGCACCGGGCTGGACCGCTAATGGGAGGCCCCGGCGCCCCAGCTGACTCCCAGAGCCACGGGGGAAATCAAGCTGACGAGCTCCCCACATTAAGCCAAGTAAATTAATGCAGATGCGTGGCCCGCTCCCGAGAAATTTGGCTAGTGAACGGCGGCAAAGAGAGCGGTGTGAGCCGGCTGCAGCGTGCCATGAACCCCGTGCCAGCCCGGAGTTACAGCCCAGCCGCTGTATTAAGCGGGGCCAGGGTGGACGTGAGCCGCCCTTGCTTATTTGCAAGACGAATTGTTGGCGAGGGGATCTGGAAGCGCAGCCCTTTTCACCAAGTGCTCGCAGCTTGACTGCGAGATGCACGGCGCCGGCCAGATGCAAATTCTGCAGCAGCTGGGACAGCCCAGATTAACACCGCCTGCCCGATACGTCGCTCTCAAAACCAGCCTCATTAACTAATGTTCCTGTAATGCTGTATTGGAGCAGATCAGCTAGGAAATTACTGTGCATGGGGTATACGCAGGGAAGGGGATGAAGATGTTGATATGAGTGCTCAGGGCCAGGTTCGACAGCAGTGGCTCTCCCCAGCAGCAACCCCGCTGATTTTGGCAGGGCGGACCGCAGAGGACTCATCGCCCCAAAGGAAGAGTTACTGCCATGAATATCTGATTTCCCCAAGCACTATGGTACAGAATAAGGGTGCCAGACCCCCGCACTGAATCACAAGGTAAAATTCAGTGCTGTCCTGCTGAAGCAAAGGGCTGGCTGAGCACCTTGTCGAGGACACGAGGTCCAGCTCCAGCCCCTTCCCTTGTCAGCTGTTGCATGAGGAGTGAGAAGAGAAGAAGTCACAGGGGATTTCAGATGCACAATGCTCCCAAGGCATGGCAATGTGTATTGGAGAGCCCATCCATGCAAGCCCACCTTCTCCCCTGCCCCTAACACGGCAGTGGCCTTTGGGGCCAGTGCAGAGACCTGTGCCTCTGAAAGCTCCCAGGGTGCCACCCTGGGGACATCTGGGTATGCTGATCGGTGTCTGAGGCTGCTTCTGTGGCATAAGATGCAGGTCACAGCTCTCTGAAGGGTCTCGGCTCTGGCTGGACCACGCAAAAAGATCTGCCCCCTCTACCTGGGCACAAACAGAAAAGTCAGCCTTCAGGCAGAGATTTCATGTCTTTTCTCCATCACCTGCTTTGGAGAATTGATGGGAACCCAGCTCCACAGCAGCCCGAGCCAGGGATCAGAGACAGCAGGGTTAATTCAGAGGCCGGCAAAGAAGAGCCTGGGAGGATCAAAGGAACACTGCAGGAATGCTCTCACCACTGTGCTTTTGCTATGGCGAGCAGCGCTGCCTGCCCACAGCTGGTCCCCCACGCACTGCCTTGCACCCCAGCATGCAGAGGCAAATGATGCCCTCGCTGGCTTTTTGCATGCCTTTGCAGCAGCCTGCTTATCGCCAGTGCCAGAAAAATAGCCATATACCTCCCCAGGGTGAACTCAACCAGCAGAGACCTCCAGGGAATTGCTGCAACAAACCTCGGGCCAAACAAAAACCAAATCTTTAACAACTGAGGCACATTTCAGCACCCCTAGGTACAGCTGCTGTTGCACAGCCCAGGGAACCTCTCGGGGTGGCAGCGATGCCTTGCAACAAGCAGGTATTTGGGGATCCATCACTGCCGCCGACAGCTGAGCTCCTGCTTGCAGCACCAAGGGTAAACCCAGACCCTTTCTAATGACTTTGGATTCATAACCTATTCCCACAGATGGAAAATTTTATTCCCAAATGCACAGAGACCTACACGGCAGCAGCTTGAGTGATTACGGTCTCTGCTCTGCGGAGCTGCTATCGTTTGCAGGGAGGCAGAAACACCCCCATTTTACCTAAAGGGAGGGCGGTAGCATATGGTAAGCGTAGGTTACACTCAGCCCCAGGAGCAATGCTCTAGCTCTTACACAGCTCATGCCGCCTCTGAATCGTGTTCCAGGTCCATAATGTCCCACCAGAGGAGAAGCAGAATTTTTGCTGGGGTGGGAGAACGGGAGAAAACCTCTTGACGCAATTAATTTGCCTCCAAATTCAAGCTAGTTGAAATAATCTGTTAGTAAACACAAAGCACCATTGGGATAACAGCTGAGCAGAGGCTTATATTAAACAAGCATCTTCAGATGAAAATATCACTCATCTAAAAGGCATCACCATTCATTCATGCTCAATAAAACACAAAATGGTTACAGATAGAACTGATGGAAAATGAGAGAGAGAAATGGAAGTAAAGGTAAAGCTGCCAGGCAGGAAACAGCACAAGAAGAAAAAAAAAAACCCAACACCGTGAAGAGGTTGATTTAGCATTCTGCTTTAGGAGAAATTTCAAAAGCAGATTTTAACATCTGATAAAACTTCACTGCTGGTTGCCACGCTGCCTGACGGAAGCACAGAAGGGGACTAATAGCCCTGGCGTACGACATGATAAAACATTTTAAGCCGCATAGCTTTACTTGGACTTGCTACATTTAAGGACGTTTTATGGTTCACTGCTATCCCCCAGTGTCTTACCAACAACCCCTGAGCACGCACAAGCTCTCAGCTACCCACCAGGCAGGTAGTTTCACCTAAGGCTGAGTTTTTGCAGCCTGCAGATTGCCACAGCTGAGTATTAGCACTTGGCTGCATTGCTGCAAGGAACTGCAAGGGGCTGAGTGCGGGACCGCCCGGGCTGGTGGCTCTGGTCTTCTCGCCTCACATCTGGCTCCTTTGGGGCTCTCCAGTGCCTGTCCCGCTATAATGGGGCCCGTTTGAAACCCCCATCGTGCAAACTCTCCATCCGAGCAGCTGGATGCTGCTGACTCGGCATTAATGAGAGACACTGGGGCTCAGTTTCCAATCAATTCTGCTTTATAAATGATTTCCCAATCTAATAAAGAGGCAAAACGTTATCTGTCTTTAATTCTCTTATTTCCCAAGGAACAATAAGGCTGGAAACATCTTTCTGCTTCACTAATAGAACTTTTATAACCCACTTCTCTGACAGCCCCTGCGCAAGGGCCCTTTTCCCAACGAGAAGCCTGGGAAAAGCAAGGAAAGGAGGCGTGTGATCTGTATTCACAGCCCATCCTAGCTCAGGTGGTGGCGTGAAACGTTGGAGTCACACTTGGATGCAGGCTGCAAAAATACTCCCCTTCGCTGGCTGCCCGGGGATTGTTCTTGCCAGTCAATGCATGCAGGAGGCTTTACTGGACACAGGACAGCAGAAGCCCCACTGCCAAGATTTAAAAGCTATCTGGCCACGCCGGGGGAAAAAAAAAATAGAGGCAACTAAAAAAATAAAGGCAACTAAGATGGGGTTTATTGGCTGGTTGGAGTCCTATTTTGTTTGATTTTTTTTTTTTTTTGCGATGGTCTGGTACCAGCTTGTATTTCCTGGCAGCCATCCTGCCATTTCCAGTTTGATTTTACATTAGGGGAAGAGTTGAAAACCAGGCAAATTTGGCCATGGGAGGGACAGGTCTACCTGAACATCGCTCTGTACGACTGCAGGTCTCGGCACAGCCTGCAGCTGCGCTGCCACGCTGGCGCTGCTGCCAGGACAAACTGCCCTGGTTACTGGACAGACTGCGTGACAGCAGGAACAGGGCTCTTTTGACTCATACCTCTGCATTTCCAGGATTGCCAAACTGGTATAGGTGTATGGGCAAAACTGTTGAGACTACAGAGCAGGCTTGTAGATACCTGGAGGCAGAAGATGACAGCAAGTTTTCCAAAAAGCATAGGGTCATTGGTGCAACAAAAACAAACCCAACAGGTATCAGTGATTTCCACGCTATATTTCCAGCTGGAAGGAGGAAGAATCAGCACAAAACAGGCTGTCTGCAAGCAATCATCTTTCTCGGTCTTCCCTGTGATGCTGCCCTACACAGAATACTACTTTATAACCGATCCCTCCCCACGTGGGAGACAACCGCAGCAGGGCGAGCGAGAAGAGGCACGAACCCACTGACTCACATCGCAGCTCTGGGGCTGCGCTGAGAAAGGACAGGGTTGGCCAAAGTACATAATTACCGGGAAGCCCTAATTAGGAGGATGGAGAGGAAGAACATGGAAGAGGAAAAAAATATTGAAAGCAATATGGCTTAATTACCCTGGAGGAGCCTTCCCCGACGGCCCGCTACTGCCTCCATGCACACATGGATGGCCAGAAGCAGAGGGTCGGGAGGGGGAAGAAAGGGAGAGGAAAGCTACTGAGGAGGAGGGCAGGAAACTTTTTTTTTAGGAAAATCACATAAATCAAGCCAGGGAAAAGACTTCACGCCCCAGAAACCCAAGGCCAGGTTACTCATACATTCAATCATAAACTCCAGGAAGGAGAGGTCTTTCCTTTCTTTCTGCAAAATGCTTTTTTTATGTCAGGAATGGTTTTAATTAGCGTGCCCAAAGCTTGCAAGCAGCTCTGGGAGCTGAGAAGTCTGCTCTGTTAATGGTCACAGGGAAAGCTGAGCACCCCAGCAGGATTCATCCTGGCTCCTGGGGACAGCTCGTCCCCCCGGCTCCAGACCAGAGAACAGTGCGGGGTAGGTGTCCACATCATGGGAGATGGTCAGGTTTCTAAAGGCCCTCACCGTTTCTTGGCAGCCCCATGCTCCGCAGCAAGCTCCAGGTATGGCTCTGAGCAACACCAGCCCTTTCCTCCCCTCTTCTGAATGGTTTGCAGAGATCAACACAAAGACCCCTAACAGGCATTTCACCCAGCGCTGCTTCAGGCTAGAGTTTTCCACATGTGCCTGAATATTGATAAGAGCTCCAAAAGCAAATACCCGCTTACAGGTCCAACTGGGCGCACCTCGCCTCCTGAAAGGTCCAAGCCATTTGCAGGGCACACGTGTGACACCCGTGCATTTTTGGACCAGGAGTTTGCTCAGATCCTGGCTTGGCACACGGCAAACAGCTGGGGAAAAGCTCCTTTTGGAGGTAACGTTACCCTTTCCCTATAATCCTTTAGCCCAATCAATGATAATAACCGCTCATTAAAGCAGAGTCTTGTTTAGAAGAGCACACACCACCTCCCTCTACATTAAAATAGCAACCTGACCTCAATAAAGTATAAAACAATTAACTTACTAATTAGTCAACAAATAACTGTTTCACCCAAGTAGATACTAAGTTGTTAGGAAATCTATTAGCATTTCCACTGTAATTTCATGCTTTGCTGATGATGAATAAAACAAGGTTGAATGGGACCTATTCACGTCCAGAGCACAATGCCCCGTAGTTGTAAGATAGCTGGTGGGAAACTTCCTCAAAAGAGCCAAATACCGGGACCAGAACCACCGGCGGGATGGTGTCACCGACACCACAGCAGCACCGAAACCCGGCAGGGACGGTGTGCACGGCCAAAAGGAAGAGCAAGGGCTGAGAAGCTGCTAGGGAGGAAGCAAGCTCTGCTTGCACTTCCCATCCAATGTTCACAGAGGTAAGTGGATTGGGCCAAAAATATCCCAACATTTTTTTTAAATCGATTGTTTTAAATTCCCCCACCCAGCTCCACCATGGGCAATAGAAATCTTACCAAAAAAGCTAGGTTTTGGACACATCAACACGTGCCCTTGTGCTGTGGTCAACAAGCAAGGCCAACAAAAGCCATCAACCCGTACGTATCCTCTCTCCACTCGCTTCCAGAGAAACCAAGGACCCCTCGAGCACAAGCCCAAGATCAGACTGCATGAAGATCCCCGATTCACAGCACACAGCTACCAGCCCTTCCACTTAATGTGAGCAAGTCTTAATGTGAGTGTCTGTGCTGGTCCCAAGGATGAAGACTGGGGTCTCCCAGGTGACATCCATTTACAAGATCTTCTTCCATGTCACGATGGGCTCCTTGATTGCATTCTGAAAATGCAACAGGGGAGATGTGAGTGTCTTCCAGCCCTGCCTGCCTTCTCGCCTGCCCTGGCTGTGAAACCTCGGTGTGCAGGCCAGCTGGGACCCCATCACGGGAAGGGACAAGGACACAGCCAGCTCAAAAGGTAGGTCTACAGAGTCTTGGATAAGCACACATGTCCAAAGATGTTCAGAGACACTGATAATAATACCTAAGGCCAGAAAGAAAGGGCAAAGCATGTGAGCTGCTGTTTAACAATATGGTCTGTGGTCTCTTTCTTACCTATGGATGAAAACCACCTAGAAAACGAGTGTGAAATTCAGATCCAACACAGTGAATCAACAGGTGCTCTGGACCACCAGCCAGGTGAGGCACAGTCTGTCTGCCGGGGGTACATCCGACACATACACTGGTTTCACAGCCGTTTGCTGGGGAGGAGAAGGAGGCTGCAGACTAAGCTGTCCCATTCACACCAAAGCACAGGGATTATCAGGCTCCATGGTAGGGGCCTCGTAGGGAAAAAAAATGAGTTTCAATGCTTGGATCAGTGAAATATTCTGCAGCCATACACAGGTCTCCCCATCCAGGCAAGGGCTGCTGCTCAGTTGCATTTTACCTGCACTTTATTCACCCAGATTCCAGCATCCTGCTTAGCATCACCTTCTGATTCCTGGAGAGCTTCTCAGAGACCTTGCAGCACAACACACCCAGCCAGAAACAGGTCGACACATCCAACTGCCTGCAGAGTGCCTGATTCCACCCGCGTAACATACACCCATGAAACACAGCCCCTGCCTTCCTTACATCCTAACGTACGCCGGCTTCGGAAAAAATTTGCATGTTAGAACAATTAGACGTGAAACATTACATGCCTTATCTCAATGATATTACATAATTGCATTTGCGGCGCATACAGATAATGAAAGCCAGAGCTTCCAGCAGCCAGAAATATAAATCAGACGCTGGATTTTTCTGCAGTTAAAGTTAGGAATATTTTAAGAGGCCCCAGCAAATACGTTGTTTATATTAAGAAATCGAATAATGTTATTAGGCCCTCCATTTATCTAGTAAAATCTTTAAAAAGCTCATAAACTCGTTACTTTATTAGTTCAGACTTATTATATGTATTTGAAGCAATACTCAGAGGTATTGTTAAGCTACTGCAGGCAAGGGTTACAGGTCTTATGTATTTTCCTTTTGGTAGTACCAGATGTGTTGGAGGCAGCGGCTGTGCTGGGGGCTTGTTGGGAAGCTCACCGCTCAGGGCAAGCCCAAGCAAACTTTTGTGCGTTACTGTTCACCGGAGACCTGCGGCACATTTAGCGTGCGGGCAGCTTTGCTTTTTCCATGGATAACTCTTCACCTGCCTGCCCACCCCTCCAACCCGTCCTCCCCCAGGAGGAAAGGCCACCTGAGAGCTGTCTGTGCAAATGCAGCTGTAAGCCTGCTCCAGAGGTAATGACGCCTGGACTCCTTGCACTAATTAACCCAAACGAGTTCCTGCTCTGCATCACCGGAGCACCCACGGAGAGCGTGCAGGACGCTAGCGCGACTTGCATATCAGGGAATCGTTTACAGAGCTGCTCTCACAGCAATTCATCTCCATCATCCTCTCGGATCCAGAAGATTTATGCAAATAGCTTAATGTGTTAATTTACATATTTGATGAATATGCATTGTCGTGCCCATGGAAGTGACAGCAAACATCCTAATTACCAGCACACAAGCCTGATTGGGCTGCAGGATGGAAAGAGCTTGTGAAGCAGAGCTGTGCCATGTTTCTGCTGGCTTTGGCTGGGTCTGGCGGCTCCTGGAGCTCAGCTCCTCCATCACCTCCTGATGTGCGCCGTGCATTGGGGCCCTCGGCTTTCATAGGAGCGGGTCAAAGAGCATCTGATCCCAGAAGCCTCCCAGTATTGCCAACACATGTGCTTTGATCTCCAGCCTCGCAGCAACTGCCGTTCCTCCCCGACCCTGCTTGCGGGGATCTGCAGGAGGATCTCGGCTTAGATTGGAATAAACAAACCTGTCCCTGGTGGCTAGAGAGAAAAGCCTCAATGAGGGACCCCAAAGCATCCTCAAGGCCCAGAGTGCAAAGTCACAGATCCCCAGAATGAGGGGGATTTTTTTTCCTCCTTTGTCAATCTTGTCATTCTTAACCCACTCTCCTGATTTTTGGGGGTTGGATCTGATTCTGGAAAGCTTAAGGCCATCCAGAGCAGGGTGTATGAACCCAAGGACACTCAGCCATGTTACCAGCCTCCAACAGGAGCACCCCTAGCAAGCCAAAATCATGCTCCAGAGTCTCCAAGAGATGTGCAGGACCCTGTTATATCATTTTAGGCAGCACTGCTCCAAGGGGACTACGCTTTTAACAGCTGCCCTAACCCATAGGCAGTGCCTCACACCAGCATCTCAGCAGTGCTAAAGATTGTGTCCTCGGCACACAGCCTGCACACCAAATTTGGCAGGTCGAGGGGTGTAAGGCATCGGCGACACGGCTTTCCCCACACTGCCTCCTCCATCCCTCTGCTTTCCCTGGGCTCCTTCCTCCCGGAGCAGCTGTGGACCAGGTGAACCGGCCCACGGGGAGGCTGGGCAAGGGGCTCGAAGCCCGCCGTGACCCCGCAGCTCCTCTGCCCCCTCCCCAATGCCTGCCTGCCTTTGAAGCCCTGCTAATGACAAAATGACATCCTGCTCCCTCCACCTCCCCCTGCCCGCTAACGGGGGGCCCCTCGCCTGACCTTAAGGTGTGACGGCTCCTCAGGTTCAAAGCAGAGAGAGGATGCTCGGAGCTGAGCCCCAGCCGGCTACGGCGGCGCTGCCTTTGGTGGGGGGGATCGAAGGGGCCGCGGCGAGGAGCCCCGCATCGCCCCACACTTCGGCTCTCCCCTCCGACCGCTCCTCGCCGCCTGGCTGAGAGGAAACCGGCCATTTCGCAGCCCCAGGGGCGACAGCTCTAATGGACGTTGCAAACCACCACCACGTTTTTCCTTGCGCTGCGGCCCTGAAAGACTCAGGAGAAGGCTGCTTTTCTCTGGCTCCTTTTTGCCAGCTGAAATGTTGGCAGATTCAATCACTACGTTGGAAGGTTTTACCTGGAAATTGGTCACCACAGCTCCCTGTGCCACCAGAGTCTAAATACTTTATAAGGTCTAATTATTGATGCAAGCAAACAGGGCCCTGATCGCTCCTCATCAGTGTTTCAAAGAGGTGTATCGGATGAGAGCTAGCTCTCTATTTGATATGTCATTAAATCACGTTCCCCTTACCTGCTTCTAGGCTCAAACACCAGCGAAGACAGATGAGACTATTTCTTAAAGTGTTTCCTACCTCCTTTTTGAAAACAAAAAAAACCGGCAAAACTTGAACAAAGCCCTCCCAAGCTTTCCAAGCAGACAGGGAAAATATTTTTAATCTCTCCCTCTGTGGTTTAGTATCAACAATCAGTTACCATTGGCTCAGATTTATTTAACGGGCCGTACAGCATGAACAAGCAACCGTCTACTATTAGAAGCTGGGGATGCAAAACTCCATCACTGGCGGCTGCAACCATTGTAAAGGCCATTAAGGGAGCTAGTCTGCCTAAATGCACATAATCAGCAAATTTATGGCCTGTTTCTTCTGTTCAGTGAGGAATTGGCAGAGGCAACAAAGATGTGTGATGCTGACAGCTTACAGGCAGGGCTAGTGTGCAGGCTCAGAAATACTGTCTGCCCCAAACCCGCAACAGTTTGGTGTACAAATGTACCACGCATCTCACGACAGCTCCACCGCACACATACACAAAGCTGCCCGCTTCAATTTAATTGATTCCCCCAAGGGCTTTGGTATGGGTTTTATAGTGCATAACTAATACTGATAAGCAGGCGTGATAAGGTAGTGTTATTACCCAACTAATGGGTCACTTCATCCACAAATACTTTCTAATTTAATTGACAACAGGAACATGAGCTGTGAGCAGTCAAAACCTCCGGTATCATCCACACCAGCATTCCTGGTAGTTTTTTTTTGCTCTCCCCTTCCCACCTTCAGTAGCTGGTGAACCACAGCAGATGTCAAAAAAACATGGTTTGTGGCTACAGATTCACAGTTGAAGATCTCTGGATTCAATTCAGCCATGCAGCGAGGAACTGCAGCTCCCAGGAACTTCAAAGGGAATTGCATCCATCACTTTCAGCAGGGCTGAACTGGCCTTTGCTTATACCTACCTCCCTAGGTCTGCCCTGGAAAGGAAATTCCTCGAATAACTTTCATGTGCTTAACCCTTCGGAAATGGTAGGCATTAATAAAGCCCCTCCTCAGCATCCGCTTGCCTGGCAGAGGTTGGAGGCCATCCGCGTCTGACCGGCAGAGATGTTTGCCGGTCATTAGCAGAAAAACGCACCTCTGCATTTCCATTCTGCTGGAAAAGAGCGTATTTCCAGTCTCTCCCGAGGACATTCCTGAAGAGCACAGCTACCATTACACAAATTGCTTTAACGAGAGCCTGGCCTCCTCTAATAACAGCTATGGGACCAGACAGAAATATCAGATGAACTTCTCAGTTACTGGGGTACTGGAGAAAAACACAATTCTAATTCACAGAGAATAAAGTGTTTTCTCCATTTTCAGTTGGTCTAGCACTAGCCCTCCTCCTCCTCAGGGGTATTTTTGCCCATTCTCACCCATCCTGTGCTCAGTACCAAGGGGTGCTACCACATTGCAATGCTCTAGCTTGGCTCACGCTTAGAAATCAGCCCGATGCCTATGGTTGGAACTGAGAATTACTGAAGTATTAGTGATTACATCTCCCCCTTGTGCCTACAAACTCTGCGAGAGGCTACAAGCCCAAGTTCTGCTGCTGTTTAACATCAAAAGTTTCCTTTAACTGGGAGAGACAGAACTTAGAGCAAAGCTGAGCCCAGTCCAGCGGCAGAGGGCAAGGGTTCGATGTGGTCCCAGTACCAGAGCATCGCTTGTGCCGTGGGTGGGCACATAAGCGGGCTCACACCCTGAGTGCACACCTCGTCCATCAGAAAACACTGGGTTTTGCAAAGCTTTTAAAATAAAATGCTTCCCAGCCCGTCCATGAGTGCGTTTCCCTTCATTAGCACTAAGATCAACAATTTAGCAGGAGGCAGCTAGGGGATAGCAAGACCAATCCAAACAGTTTTACTTGAATTCCATCTAAATGAACCCAGTTTTCTGGGCTTTTAGCAACAGAGGGATAATGTATGCCTATTAAAGAGCATGTCAAAGCCCCAGTCACACAGTCTGGGCATTCAGTTAAAGCGAAGGTCACAGATCTGTGCCCTGGGGCCAGGGGAGAAAGGCTCAGAGGAAGAGGAGTGGCCATCTGGTCCCCCCGCTTATGCAGAGGTCACTGCTTTCTGTCACCCCCCCTGTGGCCTCTGACTTCTAGGACTCAAAGAGGGGAAAAAAAAAAAAAAAAAAATAAAAAAAAGCCAGGCATGATGAAAGCGGGGCCCTGATGTGCTGAGACAACTTGCTAAAAGAGCTCTAACTAAAACCAGCCACATGCTCTGCGCGGTTAAAGGGACAGCTCTCCCCTTCCCAGCGCCTGCTGCAACACTGACTCCGGCACGGGAGCGTTTTCCACGCGTGGAAAAGAGATGCGATAAAATACCAGTAATGGGGAAGCAGGGAGCCCGGTTTAATACACATGCATGCAGCAGCAGCATGATCAGGATGGAAAGCGAGGGGAAAAACCAGAAGTACAGCCTGTTTGCAAAGCTCTCTGAAGTGCCAGATACTTGCCCATGCCTGAAAATAAGATTGATGCTATTCATGCCCGGCGTGCTTGTTTCCTGCTCAGCAATGGCATGTGCACTGAATCGAATCCGCTAATTGTTCCGTCCACATCACGATTTGCAAACTAGATCGCTTAGGAGCCAACAGAAAATAAATGAGGTGTTTATTAGAAGGAAGGCTGGTTTCATATTCTTCATAAAAGCAAAACAGCTCTGATTCTCAGCGCCGTCTCCAAACTGCTTTGCTGGTTGAGATGTGACTTTGAGCTGCTAGGGCTTTTATTTCTCTGGAGATACTCATTCAGCATTCAAAGCAGAAAGGCATTATAGTAACTGTGCCATTTATTTTCAGAGTAAACAGGTTTCTTGTTCATTAATTACACGGGTCTTCAGATAACACACACAATTTCCCATTACCTGGACTCTGTGCAGTTTGTTCCCTGCATGCCAGAACACTGTAGACTTTTTATCAAGCAATTCTGCTTCATTTTAATCTGTGATTTATCTGAGGGCCCAGCATCGGTGCCTGAAGGGTATTGTTTAAGTAACAATACTGATGTACACATTCCCACATCAAATGTCAAGGGAGAAGAGGGCTGCTCCAGAGGATGCATGGGCTCAAAGGAAATCATTAAAAGCCACTGGCCTGCAGAAACTAAATTGTATTCCAAAAGAAAAACTAACAACAGACAGGAAGCTACTGGCAACCAGGCATGGCTTAGGAAAGCGGCTCTGGGGGGAATAGCTTGGTTTCCCCTTACAAACTCTCATCATGGCCCAGTTTTCTCTTTTTAGGCAGCGACAGACACAAATTTCAATTCCAGTTCATACACACGTGCGTGGATCGATGTTGTTTGGATTTAATTCTCGTTTTTCCCAAAGTACCGCCGCGTCGCACCACGTCCCTTTGAGGCAACGGCAAACCCGCCACCGCCCGTGGATGGAGCCGGGGTTTCACCAGCCTTCCTCCCTCCCTCCCTCCCAGCTTTGAAGCCACTGGAAATTAGTGCAGCCCCATCAAAAGCAACAACTCCAATTAAAAGCTGTTGAGAACCTTTCCCACTTTATATCCCAAACGTGCTCCTGTTAAAGCACACCCTCAAGCAAGCGCATATCAATCTCGGGGAAAGCCACAGTTTTGTGACAATAAGAAAAAGAGTCATATTTGCTAACTCTTGCTATATTTGCTCAGGAAAGAAGTCGTATTTATTCCTAGGATGCAACCTGCACCGCAATGGACTTAGAAGCTACTTTTAAATTAAGGGAAGGGCACCATGCTATATAAAAGGCTAATCAGCACAACGCAGGGAGAAAGCGAACCATTAGTTTTGTCAGAATAATTTTTAAAAGAGCGACTAAAGCAAGACACCATTATCTCATACCCGCTGCTCAAAAAAGGTCAACAGATGCTACTAACACGCCAAGGATGGAGGCAGCTTTCAAAGGTGTTGTGCAAAGCGTTCTCAATCCAGCAGAGCAGTAAAGCACCTACACAATTTACAGCTGAGAGTAATGCCACCAAGTGTTGACTTTGTGGCCCAGATCCTAGAAAAGCTAACGCTCCTGAAGACCCCAAGGAGACTGGTACTACAGCCCTCTGGAAGGCCAAGCTGTGCATGTTCCTCCAAGGAGGTTGGATTGGAGCCTATGAAGGACAGCAGAGAGAAGAGCTGCTGGTTTTATTTTTTCAGTAACAGATCACACTAATGAAGGCTTGACTCTATGGAAGTCCTCTGCAAACATGGGGGAGCAGCGCCACGGAGGGGGACCCTGGCACGCCGTGGTCCCAGGGTGCTGGCAGGGACACACGCAGATGTCACTCTCCGCAGTCACATCTTCTCAATGAGTTTCCAGCCCTGGAGGTACCTGTTCTCTGAGGGAACGAGGCATTTTAGGGAAGAATCTGGGGCAGGACTACGAGCCCCAGGGTCATCAGCTCTTTTCCTCCAGGAAGCCCAACAGTTTTGCAGATCTCCAGGAGCACAGGGAACAAAGATACCACCACACCGAGCTCTGGAGCAATTCCCAAGATAAAGTAGCTATAATTTTTCCTTAGGAAACCAATACAGAGCAGAGGGAGAAAGGGAGGATGCCCTCCTAATTTGGCACCGAGCTAGGCACCACCAAACTTAGACTGCATTTTACTTTGCCAGCCATCAGCAGAGCAGCTCCACAGGTCCATGTTCCCGGCTCGCTAATACAATGGTGCCTCCAGCAATTAGGAGTTAGCTCACCAGAGCGAATTAACACAGCCGGCACTGGCTGATCCGGGCCCAATTCAGGAAACCTCCCACCTAAGAACAGCCAAGTAACAGGCTCAGCCTGGTTTTAAAGGGTCTTCTGCCCACACCTTGGTGCTGTCTTGATTAGGGATGCTTTCCAAGAACAATCATCACAGGAAAAAACATCATCTTGCACCATTACCAACATTTTACTGCGGGCTGTGGGACTCTCCCAGCTGAAGGACTGACACTTCAAACCACTCACACAACTCCCAGCGACTTCTTTTCCTTCTTCCCCAAGGCTGAGGCCATTTCTCTGCTTTAGCCACCTCCAACATGTTGTCGTGAGCCAGCACTTGCAGCCCGTGTGAAGCCCACCAGCTCTCCAAGACCACAGCAGCCTGCCAGCAACCAACCTGGGCTGGAAGGTCCCAGGGACACACACTGCTTTTCTAGCACTATGGGACTCTTGGTGACACCATGTCCAGAAAGCAACAGCATCACCAGAAATGCCACTTATAACTCAATAATTGATAGACATAGCTGTACATAAAGTGGTTGCACTGTGAATTCAAACAGCAGCTCCAAGACAAGCTGGAAATGGAGCAGATCTCATGGATCTCCTTTCAAAACAACACAAAATAACAATGTCTTTAGGGAAAAAACATTTCCAGTGTACTTTACACTAAGGAAGGGATAGAGGAATCAGATGGTAATTCATCTGCAAATATAATTAAACTCTGCAACGCTAAGACTTCACTGTTAATTTAGTTGCACGTCCATGTCATATGTGCAACAAATCAGAAACAGGCCTATTAATTTACAACTTTACGTATAATATATTCAGAACGTAGCATAAAATGGCAGGAATACAGGCAGTTCCATCTAAAACTCTGCAGCTGGTAAATTAAATCTATTTGCAGCAAAGTAAATTGAAATACATACTGAACTTATTACTGTGTCTAGTTTAATATCTACAAATGGGTTGGATTTCTCCAGGTGAGCATTAGCCATATGCAGTAAAAGAAATTTGGCTGTTTCCATCTCTCTGCTTACAATATCACTCTCGTCCTGGAGGGGCTGCTGAGCCCTGACTGGCACTGGGGGTTTGGGGTGGATGGTGGGGACGGAGTTGCCAGCACACAAAAGCTTCAAAATTCGACTGTCCTCCAAATATTAATAGGAATAAATATTGTATTTTCAAAACATGGCAGTGTCTTCTAATGTCCCTGCAAGATGTCAGACACACAACTGGAAAAACCAAGGTGTTTTGGTCCTTCACAGAAGCACTTAGGTGTCTTCATGCCCAGGGGACCATCGAAGATGCACTCAGGAAGGTCAGGGTTGTTCCACAGGCTATTACAGCCAAGGCCTTAGGACACAATTCAGGGTTGAGCAGAAATTTGAAAGGGAAGAAAATACTCATGTAAAATGTTTTTTCCACCCAAGACCATCTACAGGATCCCTTTGCTCCCAAGCCTGCAGACTCAGAGACAGCCAGCAGAGTCCAGCCGGACCAAACATCTAACCAAGACACCCAGCCTGAGCTGTGCAGTGATTTCCTAACTTTAAGTAAAGAAAATCCAGACCAGCACATTAGAATGTGCTTGAATTTAATTTTCAGGGAAAAAAACACCCCCTTTTTCCACCCCCACCACACTGCTTTTGCCTAACGGGCTTTATTTAAACAGGACTCACCAACAGCTCTCCCCCCACCCCCTTAATACTTTCAATCCATAATGCCTGAAAGGCTCTTTCCCTGGACCTTGCACGGTTTATAGGGTTAATTGAATGCACACTGATCTACTAAGTGTCCATAAGAAGAAGCGCCATTCTTTAAGATGTCATTTCTCCCCCCGGCCCCCTCCCCGGCCCCCCGGACAATGCTGCGGGGCTGTGCCCGGCCAGGCTTGGCCCCAGCGAGGTATTGTTCCCCGGGCCGAGGGGGCTTTGGAAAACAAAGCAAACCAAAAGAATCCCTGACATGCCTAAAAAAGGAGACTTCATGCCAGAGCTAACCTTTGAAGATTTATTCCCTGCTGCCCTTGTGACCAATTCAACCTCCATTACTCAGGAATTCCCCAGACAAGCCCCGAAAGGCAGGGATGGAATTTCGGACTTTCTAACTCATTTGTTTGTGCAGGACAGGGTGGTCTGGCAACCCCATCCAGACAGGGAACTCGTGTGCTGGGAGAGGCTTTATATAAATATACATCTGTATTTATAGGTACTTTAGGTATTATATGTAATTATCATGACGATTCCCTCTCCCTCCGCTTAAAATTGCAAATCCCCACCTTGAACAATGCGACTGGATTGTAATAGGCTTTTGTGCGGTTGCTTCCCTCAAGCCTTAGAATTCACCGCCTACTTTTGGGGCTGGAAACTGGAGGGGGGAGGGAAAAAAAAAAAAAAAAAAGAAAAAAAGAGGCTCATCTACATTATAAAACTGAAGCATGTTTCTCTTGAGAATATCTCTAGTGGGGTGAGAACTTGGGAAATGTTCCTTTGGGACATCTGCTCCAAAACACCTCTTGCAACAAAGCCTTGGGAAGGCTGTGGGGTGAGTGGGGTCCATGACGTGCCGGGCTGGGCAGCCCTTAATATGCAGGGCCACGAGAGATACCCAGAGAGATGCATCTGTGCCTGGCAAAAAGTCAGAGAAACCCTAAAGGAAAGATGTAAGAGCCATAAAGTCAGACAGACCCACCCCCAGGAGCTTTATCTCTGCATCACTCTTCTGTCTGCAGATGGCTTTCCCAACAACACCGGGGGGTTGGGGGAAGGAATCCAATTTAACACTAAAAACTTGGAGGAAATAGCTTGGGAAGGAGTCATAAAAATGTCACATACGCCTAGTCTCATTAGTCCAGCAAGGGACGTGTCCCTCCCACCGTGCCGAACACAAACCAAGCCGGAGAATGTGTTTATCCCAGGTCCAATTCAGTCCTCCAAACGTCATCTCTCGCAGAGCCCTGCTGAACATGGGCTCTCTCGCGGGACAAATGCCGCAGCCCCACAGGAGCAAGGTTATTGCAACCACTGAGGTCCGGGACAGGAGCTGCACCCTCTTCAGAGGGTCCACTTTCGCTCCCTGCACAGTAATGTGCGTGAGCTTTTTGGCCCGTATTTTGCTCAGGGCTCACTAATCAGCCATGGTTACCCTTGGACCCTTCCTCCGGGACGGCAAGGGGGATTTTGCATGCCTCAGGTGCTGGGAACAATGAGGTCTTGCACTCTGGAGGAAGGGGAAAAATTGTCTCCCCATGGGTAGCGGTAGGTGACAAAACCTGGCTGGACAGAAAATAACCGCCCGGCTCTCTAGCTGCCCACCGGCCATGTTCTGCAAAAATAGCTACAAGCTGCCTGCAGAATTCCTCAGCTTGGGAAGAGCTCACGCCAAGGCATCTCTGCCTCAAGCCAACATCTCCCAAGGTGGAGGAGGACCTCCCCAGGGAATGGTCCTTACTCCAGCCCCACCACATTGTGCACAGTGGAGAAAAAGTAACACCATTAGAACCACTGAACACCTCAGAAATCAAGAAGCCAACAGAGGTTTATTTGCAGGAGACCTCAGAGACATTTTTCTTGATGAGACCAGGTGCTCCAGACTCCCACAGCATGAAATACTCATACCGCTGCTCCCCTCTTCCAAAAGGCATGATCCTGCCTACCTACCCGGGCAGCAAGGCAGGAGCAGAGAGCACTCGCAAGCCATCAAGCATGACATGAAAATATTCTGGGCCAAATGGAGGCTTATACACTGGCACAGATGTGCCCCTTTGGAGGGCAGGCAGCTCTTGCCCGCTTGCAGAGCGACAGCACTATCCAGCCTCAGCAGCAGGCAAAATCCTTGCTCTTCACTTACAGCGCCAGAAAGATTTCACCAGCTCTTGACACTCACAAACACAGAGCGTTTAATCGCTGTAGTTGGTTAAGTGCAATAATTAATGATCTTACTGCCATTTGTGTGTTAAAAAGCTTCGAATTAGAATGGGACCTTTTGATGTTGGCTTTGAACGAGCACGAATGACTCCAGCAGAGCAGATCTGAATTCCTCTCCACGCAGGGCATGCAGCCCCAACAAGAGACTGAAAGCTTTCACACTCCACATCAGCTCTGCAACAGAGCTCTGGACTGTCTCAGCATCGTCCTACCCCTCCTATTCCTTCGTGTCCCCTCTGAAAAATGACAGTGATAGCGTTCACCTGCTTCGCCGGCCCTGCAAGAATTCCCTCGCTAATCTTGGCGCAGTCCTTTGTAGCTACAGGGCTGTTCTCCGCTGGAGCTGTGCTGATATACGCCAGCTGGAGGTCTGTCCCATTAAGGGGTAGGTGTTGCTTGGGTCTATGTTCAATACCTAGGAAACAGGCTTGAGAAATGAGGTTATGCACACAGCATGGTGCTGCACGTGAACTAGTAAAAAGGGCTTTACTTCTGCCTAGTTGATGCAGTCCTGAGTGACTGGCTGATTACTCCAGCTATATACAGTAAGGCTACACTGTAAATATGTCAGCATTGTGTCAAACAAACCTCAGAAGTGGTAAGTACAAGGTGAGAGTCTGGAATGTAAAAACAATCCCATTTTTTTGCTGGTATCTGCTAAGTACATTGGCTAAATGTCTAAACTGTTATAGGAAAGAGCTTCAAAGTGACCGTCACTTAGCACAGCACACATCTCAGATGTATGCAACGCAGCCCCATGCACCACGGGAAAAGTTGTCTGCAAAATTCACTATATCGTTATCCAAATCATTTACCAAGTCTCAGCAGACATACTAGGAAGTCTCCTGGATTTCTTCTAAAACCTCTCTCCCTAGGAAAGACTTCAGAGGACATCAGCATTAAATCCCAGGTAGCCACACCACCCCAGCTAAAAAGCCCTATGGACCCAAAGTGTAGAGATGTCTCCTGAACAAACACAGGGTAGGCTGAAACACCCTCACTAAGCAAAACTCTATTAAACTCCTGACCCTTCTTATTAAGATAAATGAGGTCTGACTATCACTTTACCTTGCCACCCTTTCACTTAAAACTGAGAAGGAAGCAGATGCTTAATTAGCATCCATCATGGGTGTTCACAGGTCTCTGTGTAAGGAGTAAGCAATCTGCTGCTACTTAGAAATCCTGGGTGACATCCTCCATCTACCTGCAGCGACACACGCTGCTGAAGTCCCTGGAGGGACAGAGGGACAAAACTCCAGGTGTGAAACCAGGACTTTGCTAGGAGCCCATCTCTCCCCTCCACGTCTCAAGGCAGCCAGATGCCAAAGCCAAACACCTACAGCTACAAGGTCTGTGTGATCTCTGTATCTGTGGTTAAGCTTAAAGATTTTCTAGCTCTTAGCCAAGATAACTCAGTTACAGACCCAGGAACAGAGTATTGTACAGTCAAAAACCCCGTACACTATTAGACGTTCATGAACTCCCATTAGCTGGGGAGAGGCTGGGTGGTGAATGAGCTAAACTGGCTGCATTACAGAGCGCTTGCTTTGTTATTGCTGGAGACTTTCCTGCCATGGACTGAAACACTTCTGAATCAAGGAGCACTGAACAGTTTCAGAAGGAAGAAAAGAAGAAAACAAAACCAAAAACCCCAGATCTGTTTTCAAAATTTTTTAAGTAGCCAAGGTTTAAGCTACTCATTGAGGACCAGCAGCTACAAGGAGACTCAGACACAACCTATAGGACCCAAACAATAAATGATAAATACAACTGGTGGAAAGCTCCAGACTCTTTTCAGCCCCATAAGGACAAGTTGGATTTAATACAACCATGAGCTCCCGTGGTCCTTCTCCTTGTAGGAGAGACACAGATTCTCAGCTAGGAGGCAACCAGCAGGAAGCAGTTTGCACTTATGCTAGTTTGGTCCAAGGACGCAACTACCTGAAAAGCCAGTCTCCTATAAGCTCTGTTGCACCCCTTGCACCTTCCTAACATTTTGCAGCACCCAGGGAAATCACAGAATCATTTAGGTTGGAAAAGACCTCTAAGATCATCGAGTCCAACCGTAAAGCTAACACTGCCAAGTCCACCACTAAACCATGTCCCTAAGCACCACATCTCCCCGTCTTTTAAATACTTTCAGGGATGATGACTCCGTCACTTCCCTAGGCAGCCTCTTCCAATGCTTGACAACCCTCTCAATGAAGAATTTTTTCCTAATATCATTTAAACCCTCCTTAGTGAACGGTCCCTTTGGGAACTGGTGCCGAGCCCAGTCTGCTTGCCCACTCAGACCCAGATTTGTGCGGGTCACTGCTCTGGTGTGCCAGGCATCAGGAGGAGGCTCTGGCCTCAGGTAAGCTTCAGTTTCCTGCGCTTTTGTTCTATCTGGCCATGGTCCATCTTGCTCCCATAGTCTCTTTGGTCAAGTTGCTTTACCCGAGATACTGCAGCCATCAAAAGCTACTCAGCTTCTCCAAGGAAGATAGGAAGAGACAAAAGTATCTCTGAGAAAACCAGGAGGAAAGGGACCCTGGAAGGAAGGTACCAGAGCAGCGCTGCAATCAGACCCCAGAAGGACAAGAGCCCTGCGTCCAAAGTGGATCCACACGCTGTCGTGCAGGAGGTCATCTCATGCCACCTTTTACCAAACCGCAGCTGTATCACTCCTGTGACGGGAATGTGAAGTGGAATTTGCCATCTTCCAGAGCTACTCACCCAAATCTCAGGCAGAAGTTACTACAAGGAGCACTGACGAGGAATAAGAAATCCTCAAAGTGCTGAGATTGTCTAAATAAATCGTGCTTCGAGGTACGATTCAGCCATTCATTCCCACCTGACAAGACTCTCAGCAACTTTTCTCCAGTGAAAATGCAGCAAGTCTCCAAGTGAGAAAGAGCAACGGATTAGACCCCTTAGGAAAAAGATAAAACGGACTATTGGCTGTTTAAGAGTCCTTGATTTGAGGAGGATGGGATTGTGGTTCAATTTTATCAGCTGCTCAATAGGTACATTTAATGAACTACATTGCTGGCGGTCTCTCAACTCAGATGGGGATTAGCATTAAACTGGGAGAAAACAAAGCAATTTGATGGAAAAACACATGACTGGAGCAAAGTGGGACAGAGACCACTTCGACCTCCACAATATCACAGAAGTTTGCAGCTGAACCCATAAAAAAAGTCCACAAATATCCTGGCTTAAAAAATAAAATCCCCAAAAGTCACCTTTAAGCAATCCTCCATTTATTTCCCATTAAAAACTCCTGGTTGCGTAAATTGGATTCAAATGAATGTATTTACATTCGCAGTAGAAACCTGAAGTCAAGCTGTCAAAATGTCATTCTGTCACTCATGTTTTCATTGCACCCTGTCACAACACTGAGACGTTTCCCCCCACTGCCTCGACAGCCTCCTTGGACACAAGGGAATGAGTGGCAGGAAGGAAGGACGGCTGCTGGGAGGGTGTCTCATAAGGATGCTATAGTGGAAAAGCGTTATTTGCCTGTGAATTCTGGCACGCCGGGCTCTTATTGTCATTGGCTTTCAGCCAAGCACTGCCAGGACACAAAAAGTCAATTTATGTCGGGATTTTCATTGACTCCCTACCTCATTCCTCACGTTTTTGGGGCAACTTATTATGAAAGCTGGCACTGGCCATATGTAGAGTTTTCACATAAGCGTTCATCCCAATTAACAGCATGCCAGGATGGAGAGTAAATTACAGCGGACCAGGATTGTGTTCAATGTGAAAAATACCGTGTTATTAATCTGGGACAATCTATTGTATGTCAAGGATTACATGGCTCCTCTCATTTTCCTTAAAAACAGCCCCACAGGGAAAAAAAACAGTCTTTAAAACCAAACAGTTTAGAGCCATAAAATCTTGCTCTTCTAAGTGAAGTTTCTGAAGGCAGTAAAAATCTCCAGAATGAAAATAAATTCCAAGTAAGACCAAGATTTACCACTTGAGGCTAAACGTGGGGAATAGCATCAGTAAGTTATTACTTTTCATTTCATAATAAGATGCTAATGGTGCAGCGGAGATGAGGACTATGTTTGCATCGGTCCCTACACAAGGACAGGGCAATGATAAAAGGCCCTAACCCCATTTTTTTTTGTTTCTCCCCAAAAGAGCTCTTTCCAGGCTCTCTCTCTCCAGGCCTTTTGGGTAGCAGCTCCCAAATATTTTGAGACTGATTTTCTCTTGGGAAGACAAACCGGAGCTGCACATGGGATGGTGAGGGGAGAGCAGCATTTTAGAGGAGACACCCACACAACCCAAGGGCAGAAAGTCATCTCCTTTTTGGCTGCTACCTGATAGATACTCTTGCAGGATCAAGCAACAAAATAACCACAAACTGATACCACTCCTAAACAGAAGTCAGCGCTAACAAAGCCAGAAAACGGATCTGCAGCTCTGAGCACCGATGACAAAGTACACGAGCTGCTGATGGAAGGAAGAAACGTCCAGCAGCCAGGCTGCGCACGCACCCGATGGCGCGGACAAGGTCCAAGTCAGCACACAGAGGCAAGAGATAAAACTGGCAATCCCACGGCTTTTGCTCGGCCAGGCTCCCACCCCGGGCATCAGCAGGCCAGTGTCTGAAAACAGGGAGTATGTCTTACTTAGTCTGAGTAACGTTCCCTCTGGGAGGAGAGCCGTGTAAAGAAGGCACATTAATAGAAAAGCAAAGCAAATGGTGGCAAAGCTGGTAAGCAATGCCACTTCCAATAAGACACAGGAGATGGACTAACCCCTACAGACCATCCAGCTGTGTGTGCAGGGTTTAATCTGTACTAAGTGAGTACCGGTGCGATGGGAGATCTCGGTTGCCTGCCATACATGGCTCTAGTGCTGGCCTTAATTCTTCCAGCCAGGTCTGGAAACCTCCCTGGTTTTGCAAACATGCCTCCGTCTCTGGCAGGGAACATGACTGCAGTCAAACAGCACTGAGAAACACTTAAAAATACTGCCCACTGGAAAATGAGGAATAAGCTTGGGTCCGACTGACAGCACGAGAATTACATGGGTATCCCAAAGGATGTGCCAGTCCCCCCAGCCACACTGCTGCCTCTCAGGACCCTGGGTTCACTTGCTGTCAGGAAAAATGCCTCCAAAGCCAGAACTGCTAGGATGGGGTAAGGTTTTCTAGCTCCTGCCTAGTTGCTTACCATGCCAGAGCAGTCTGCTAGCCCTTCTGGGCCCTATGCCGTGAAGAAAAGCTGGAAAACAAGATGCCTACAGTCTCCAAAACCAGGAGACAACCCAAGATATCTCTTAGGAATGATCTCTAAGCCCAGATTCTGATTTTTAAACATAGCTGCTCCCAATCCAGAGATGGAAGCACAGCCCATGTACCAGAATATCCCACATTTAACTAATCAGTATTAAAAAAACAAAACAAAACAAAACAAACCAACCCCAACTTATTCTCAATACTCATGTCTTGCCCTTTTCTCTGAACCAGCTGGTCTGGACCCTGTCCGTCAGGAGACTGCATTAACCAGAGCTGATGTACTAACCCATCAATCCCGCACTCCTCGGAGATGTTGCCTTCAAGCTCATTATCCAAAGCCTAAATTGCAAAGAATTAGATACCTTCACTCTGCATACCAGCAGGGAAAGGGGGGGGAAATCAAGTAAAATTCACAAGCCCACAATCTAATTAAGAAAAAAACTTCCAGTCCTGAAGCGTTTGTCAGTTTTTCATCCTGCAAAATGCATGCTAATACCCTCTCCCCTGCACGCTGCGTGGGGCTGCCATTACGCTGCTTCCATAACATGTCAGAAGTGATCAGCATTAGGCCTTCCTAATGTGTCTCAGAAACAATAGCAATTACAGAGTCGTCCATTCATATCTAAAGGCTTACCAGACTACAACTTCCCTCAGGAGGCTAAAGACATTTCATCGAAGCAATTATATTTATGTAGCATTAAAGTACTTTCTTTACAGCCACGGCAGTTACCTTTTTGCATTAGAAGCAGAGCAGTAACGAGGAGCCCTCTCACCCGATCCGAACTCCTCCAAGCATATTTTTTGCCTGTTTAAAGATTGCTAACACACGTACCTTGGGGTTTTTGCTGCCTTATTTTTAATGTTATTACACTCCCTTAACCCAAGGGATCTTGACATGCAGATTGGAGCCTATTTACATGATAAGGGACCAGAATGGAAGAAGCTCATCAGTTTATTCAGCTTTCCCAGCTCTCATCATGTCATCAAGGACCTTGTGATGTCTGGCAATGCTGTGAGGCCCCAACTTTCAGCGTTTCGCAGCTCTGTCAACCTTAGCTCTCGTTATGCTAAAAGCGAGATGTTTTCAAGCTTTTTTTTCCTCCATGAATCACAAATGTTAGAAACATGACTTAAGTGTATCATAACAGCTAAATGTCAATAAACAACCTAAAGGAACTAATAATTCGTTATTTTTTAATATCAAGAATTCAGAACAAGTGTTATGATTTTGGGAGGAGAAAGACAGCTTGACTCAGATTTCGAATGCTGGAAGCTGTCAATATAGTACATTATTTATTTTCCACTTTTTCCCCCCCTTTTTCCTACAGGAAGGCAAGTAGCTCTCTAGAAATATTCCACCTATGAATTTCACAGCATGCATCGAAAAATCAAAACACAAAGCCTTGGCGTGACGTCTCAAATCTCTGCCATTCAACAGCTGATCATATTTTCCCTTTGAGCTGCACCAGCTGCACCCCACCGGCACGCCTGGCTCGCGCAGGGCTGCCGGGAGGTGCCAGCGGCAAGTTCGACAGCCGGGATCCCGGCTTGAAGAGACATTTCCTTCAAAGCAAACGCTGCACCTAGCTCTGAGACGCAGGGAGGATTTTTTTAGTGCTTGAAGCACTAATAAGAGGAACGGATTCCTTGTGTTTGACCAACATTTCCTTGGATCTGGGCTCTCCGCCTTCCTTCCCGAGCTCTTTGCGTTGGAGAGCAAGAGCTGTCACGACTCTGCACACCAGTGCTGCCCAGCTCAGGATCCCAAAAGGATTGCCCAGCACCTTGCCTGTCCTTTTTGAGTAGGAAACCCGCAGCCTGAATTTTACAGCTAGCAGAGCATCTTACAGGCATGAAACCAAACCCCATCCCTCCTGCATCCCCGGGACTTTCTGGGGATGCTGCAAGGCTGGACCGGCTCCTGGCCGCCTTGCCACATCGCAGTCAACCGTTGTACTGGCCTAAGGATGAACTTGTTGCCATGGCAGGAGTCGAAGCATGCATTGCGCTGCCGGCATGGCAGCGAGCAGCAGCACGGAGCGCCGGCTGCTCCTCCACAACGGCTTTTTGTTGTTCCTTTCTCACCGAGGCGGCCCTGCCACAATGCGCCCATCCTCTCACCGTGCTGGAGCAGCCTGGCAAAATCCAGCTGACCATAAAGCACAGCAGCACCGTGGCCATGGGCCCAACATCGCATTCCTCTGCTGCAAACTCTGCCTCTTCCCTGCCTGCTGCAGGGCACAGCATGGGAACGCAGACCCCATGGCACAAGGCGAGCCTCCTGCTGCAAATACAGGACATAAAGGGATGCCAAAGTTTTGAGGCAGGAGCTCTGTCCAGTACGGAGAAGGAGGTTTTAAGTGAGGGGAAACAGCATCGCTCAAAAAGGAGGTTGTTTCCAGCTAATGCATTTCCTCACTGCTGCTGGGATGTTTGTCACAGGACAGGCTTAGCTCGGCCGCCGGGTAGTGCCTTTTAAAACTCCCTTACAGCTTTGATTAGCCTTGCTAAAACTAAGGACATCTCTCATTCATACACTAATTAATGGTAGGCTCAGAAGAGGTTGGTATCCCTCATCGCTGCAGATTTTAACAAGGAGAAATACAAAAGTGGACTTAAAAATAAAAGCAATGCTCCTTCCTGAGCAGCGGTTTCAGTGCCTCGGAGATTACAAGCCAGCCCTGCTCTGTGTGTCAGCAAGCCTTTCCAAAATAATGAGCCTGCTTCCGTCCCAGGCAGCTCCTGTTGCACTGGAGAAATGAGCAGAAAGGTATTATGGGCTCACACTCACCAGATGGATGTCCTGCTTTGTTCTCCGCTTACAGAAAACCCTACACATACAGTTTGGATTATCTTCATTGTAATTCTAATCACCACCTCTCTGTAAGGAAGAGAGGGAGGGAGGGATCCTTGCTTCGGTCAGGAGAGCTAATTAAAAGTTGTGAGTCATCCAGACTTCTCCGCACATT
This sequence comes from Platalea leucorodia, assembly GCF_965183815.1. Classification (NCBI taxonomy): domain Eukaryota; kingdom Metazoa; phylum Chordata; class Aves; order Pelecaniformes; family Threskiornithidae; genus Platalea; species Platalea leucorodia. The sequence continues at coordinate 48,699,832 of NC_138831.1, forward strand.
GGAAATGTTTTTGGAAGATCAGGTAATCTCTCTTTCTTGGGGGAACCTAGTTAGCAAAAGAAAAATTAAGCAGGCTCCCCTTGGGCAGGGAGCTGTACAAGAACAAATCCCGTTTTTCCCACGGGACGCAGCAGCATGAATCGCAGAGGTGCTTCAGACGTACGCAAACTACGCTTTAAAACAGAAAGGCTTGTACATGTTCGCCAGCACAGAAACACAAACACCTCCTGTATAAGTATACCCACGCTGGCTTTTAAAACTCGTTGTCTAAGAGGCTTTTGCATACAAATATACCATGCAGGGTCCTCTGTCTTCCCCTAAAAGAACTTCTGAACCCTCTGGCTGGTTCTCGGACGGTTGGGTGCAAGCTCAAAGGTCTCAGAAAAGCCAGACCCACGAGTCTCATGAAAACCGACAGCCGGCAGCAACGCAAGGTCCACACGGTGCCCCAACTCCTCAACCCCGATTAGCCGCAGAGCAATCGGTGTCGAGCAGCGCGCCCGGAGGGAACCGGCCTCCCCAGACCCGCTGCGGTGGGAACGAGCTGCCCGTGCCGATAACGAGCTCTGACAGCTTCAAGCGGGGCCAGGGCCCCCCGCACCAGCTCGGTGCAGATAGTCTGCGGGCGATGGGCCCCCACACCCAAAGTGGCCGGGAGGAACTGGGGAGCACCAATGCCTCCATCCCTGACTCCTGGAGATGCAGGAGAGTTGCCTGAGGTCACACGGGATGGCAGTGGCAGAGCCAGGCTTCCCAAGGCATCAACAACCACACTGCTTCAGCTAAAATGGTTGATCCTGAATCCTTAAAACCAGCACCCAGGTTCTGTATTTAAGATGTTGACCAGTCCCTGTCATTTAGAGGTGCTGGGTGCCTGCAGAGCCCTCGCCCTCGTGAAGGTCTAGAGCACCCATGGTTGTCCCAAGGGACAAGAAAGCTGTTTTCTCTTTTGCTACCATAAAATAAAAAAAAGACGATTTTTTTGTCATCCTTCAAATGGCCGGTCCGGCACTCAAAGAGCCTCTTTCGCCTGGGCAACAAGTGTTGCTGCTCTTCCTGCTGGAGAGATCAGGCAGAGACCACTGCTGGGGTGGGGAAGGAGGGAGAAGGGGTCTACCTAACTGTATCCTCAGGGCTGCCAACACTCGGCTGTGTCCATCGAACGAGACAGCCTGCCCTGCCACCCCAGGCGTGAGGCAATGCCCTGCGGAGGCACGGTAGGCACAGGGCTTCTCGAGGCAGAGGGAGCGTAGCTGACGCGGCCCCACGTGTGCCCTGGAGCAGCACCTCCACATCCCCCCTCTGCAAAGGTCTCTCTAATGCAGCAGAAGAATTTAAAGACAGATTTTTCCCAATGGTCATAAAACGTCTCCAAGTGTTATTACCTATAGGCTCACTTAAAAGAAATTATTTTTATAAAGACTTCTTCTTTTCTCTCCCCTCCTTTTTTTTTTTTGAGAGAGAGAGTTCAAGCAGGGCCCGGCCTCTCCTCTCCCCCCAAGCATTAGGATCACTAATGAAAGATGCAGTCAGGACTTCCCCTCCCACCGCTTTACACATTGCCGTGGGAAAACATGGTGAGCTGGGCGCGGATGCTGCTCTGAGCAAACAAAGTACCCTCACCTTGGCGGAAGCCACCACGCCAGGGACCAAAGGGACACAGCCACATTGCTTGGCCATTCAGGGCAATGTCACTGCAGAGAGCTCAGGATGAGAGCAAACCCCTGGCTGAACGTCCCACTGCCCTCTGGGGAAGATGCTGAGCTGCAGGGAAAAAAACTGGTAATGGGCAAACCACACCAAGTAACGAGGGGAAACGGGGGACTGCTGCTTCTGCCTGAGGTCTGGAAGTCAGGTCAGTACCATAAATATGTTTTGGTTCAAACCTATTTAGCCTTTGCTTCATGGGAACCCCACAGGTGCTGGAGAACCCTCTTGGCAAAAGGACGCTCCAGTTGATGCTCCTACGTTTCTGCCCAATGCAAATCAAACCAAAGACAGACATGATGCATTTCTCCTACCAAAACGATTTGCAAACTGATTTTAACTGGCACAGCTTGGGGATCTGGACATTTGCAACCAGCTCATCTCGAATACACATTAGCTCTGACTTTTTGTTGTATGTAAAGACTTGGGCAAACCTGAATCACGGTTCTTCAATGCTCAGTGAAGCCACAAATCCAGCTCACACACCCTTGGCTTTTCCTTGTCCCTGCTGCTGCATTCATAACATCCTCATTGATGAGAGTTCACTGTCCCCCTTCCCTCTTGGACACCTCCTCCAAATCAGCGTTCCTCTGCAGTGTCAGCAGAGCAGTGCAATCCCTGGGAGGGCGAGCTACGGCCTGAGATGAGGATGGGCATCACCCTGCCCAGAGAGGTGGGCAGGGAATGCAATGCACTGCGCTCAAAAGCCAACAGCCAGTTTGCAGTGCCATGCTCCAAGATGAGCAACGCAACTGAAGAAACACAAGCTCCTGCTTCTGGCCAAAAATATCTTGCAGGGATCAACCATGACTTGATCCGGCAGGTTTGCTGTCCCTGCCCCTCCTGGGCACGGCAGGCAGGAAAACACTTGGTTTTCCCTGGATGAATAAGCACAGAAGTATTGATCAAATGCAGCGGAGTACAATGCTGCAGCTGAAGTATGCACACACCGAGCCTTTTCTGCTACCGCAACACCGCCACTCATTTACACACCAGCAGCCTAAAACTATCTCTTTTGTACACCCAAATTGATCCTCACTCTTAATTAGTGCTCTCAGTTGCAGCAAAATTTCATTTGTTTCTTCCAAATGTGGCCTGATCCATTGTCCCTCTCCCATGACCTGTGAAAATTAGTCATTGAGCTCAGTGACAGTGGTAAGTGCAAAATGCAGCATCAAAGGGACATAATGGGGGCCTCTTAGGACTGACAAAAAAACACCATTAATCAAGGCATGCTCAAGAGGTGCCAACTTACTGAGGCATGTGAGTGGCTCTGGTCCCAAGTGCGGGAGGCTGGATGCAGAGGGATGTGCGGGCGCAGGAGAGCTCCCCGCCACCCCGAGGACCGCAGCCTGCCCCAGGCAGGCGGATGCATGCGGGAAGGAGCAGCTACCCCAGCATCGCTGCTCCCTGGGCAGATGGTCTCTGCTCTGCATCTCCTGAGGATTTGTCCACCTGCTTTCCAAAAGAGGTTACGGAGCCATGCTTTTCCAGGCAGCTCCTTGATTTAAAGAGTGGGGATGGAGCTTGTCTCACGATACCCAGTGCTTTAACTGTGTCCATGGCCCCTGCTACTGTCAGGAGTGATGTACGGAACACCACACCAGATCAGGAGGGAGATGTCAGCATCTCCATCTGTGTTTTCAGAGCAAACACGAGAGCCTGCAGGCTCCCAGAGCCAAACACAAGACATCATCCATCCAGCAGCACCCTGCACTGACCCCCTTGTGCGATCCCGGGACCAAGCTAAGGGGGAAGGCACAAGCTGCACAGACCAGAGAGGTGTGGAAGCTGCAGCAAAATCACCCGGGGAATTATCCCAGGGATCAGGGCCTGAGAGCCCTATGGGCAAACCTGTGCAGGTACAAAGCCAGGGCAGCCCCGCAGCTGGGGAGACAGCAGCGGGACAGCTGACAGGGTAAGGGACCAATTTTAGCTGGTCAGGGCAGAGAGACTTTTAGCATCAGAAAACCAAAGCAAAGAGGTAGATCTCTGCAAAATTCAAACCTCCTTAGCAAAGCAGTGTGTTTAAACTCTCTCCTGCAAATCCATGTCATTAAACAGAATAACTTGGACTCGGCAAATCCAAATGACTCTCACTTTCAAGGTCCTGCATTCAGAAGCCCACAATGGAGAACAATGAGGTAGAGAAAAAGCCGAGGATCTTGACGCCGCATTCAGAAGGCCATCTGGTCCGGCCGGCACAGCCAGCGCTGGGAACGGGCAGCGTCGTGGGTTGAGATTTAATCTGAGCCACTTATTGAGTGACCTCAGGCGAATCGTTTGACCTCCTTTTGCCTCAGTCAACCCAACTGTAAAATTGGGTTTAAAGCAAGAACCTCTCTGAAAACCATATGCTGTGCCTAGGAGGAGTGGGAGCAGACTCCCTTCCCAGCAACAGGGCTGCGACAGCGGGTAGAGCCAAGACCAGAGCGGAAGAGGCGGTGCATGGAGCGGGGATCCAGCATCCCTCGGTGTCGGGGAGCTCTGGCTGACGGCTCTCCCAGCTCTCATCCCGCCATCCCTGGGAAAGCAGCTTTGGCCCCCATGCAGGGACTCACCTGTAAGAGGGGATCTCTGAGGTCTGCCCTTGCTCATATCACTCCTGCACCCAAGGGCCCCAAACATTCAAAGCAGGGTCCCCAAATCCCGACCTCATCGCAGGGAGGCTGCTGTGGGCAAGGATCAGCACAAAAGACGTGGCCCTGACAAAATCAGGTATCTTTCTCTACAACTTCTGTGGCCTTTTATTTATTTACATATTTTGCTGTTTTCAGTAACTGTGGGTTACAACCATGACCAGAGCTTCGAGGCAAATGCAGCGATGCTTTCCTTTAACTCACTGGTTACCCACTAGATCAAGAGCATTGATTGCTCTGGTCAAATGCCCCCCCAAAATCGATTCCTACTCACAGCCTTGCCAATGAACAGGAGCAGAAAAACAGCCCCCCTCTCACCTGGGCACCAGCCTTTCCCTGGCACTGCCTGCCCTTCACCTCTTGGCAGGCTTGCAGGGAAGCGGCGGCGCAGATGAAACACCGTCCCCAGCTAATGCGGGTCCCCGATAAACACAAAATAGCAACTTGCCCCCCCCAGGATGCTCACAGGGGTGTGGGAATGGCGGCACTGAGGCAAACCCACCCTGGGTTCAGAGAGGGGAAACTGAGGCACAGGTCGGTGTTACTGGGCACAGCATGGTGACTGGCTCAGCCAGCTGGGACCCTTGTAGGGCAGCATGAGAGCGAAAGCCATAGATAATCATCACGCCATCACCAGCCCGCTGGAAAAACAACCGTATAACTAGTGGCATTACAAATCCTTAAGCTGAGACAAGCCTAAGCAGATAAAGAGCTGCTCTAGGTGACAGCATCGAAGAGATCCCGGGGTGATGACTGCAAGCAGAAGACTAAGGTAGCAGAGACCTGACCTGGCCCCATGCTTCAAGGAGAGGCTGGAGCAAAGCAGCAGCCCAAGGAACAAGCAGTGTAAAAGCCCACGGGGCTGAGCCCCGCGCTGCCTCCCCGGAGCTGCCCGCACGGGTACCGGCAGAGCATCGCCCTGTGCTAAAAACGCAGGCAGCAAAGTCGGGAGCAGCCCCGTGCTGCCGGCGCGGGCTGCAGAGGTGTCAGAACTTCCTCAGCTGTGCTCCGAGAGTTAATTGAGACAAATAACTCAACAGTGCTACCATTAATGAAATTCTTCTGATATATTTCCCCTGAGCTTTCTATAAATGACTAAGTGACATTACTGCCTGCAGTGCAAACCTCCTATATGAGAGATAACATTGCCGGAGCTAAGGTTGGTGCAGCCACATTAGAAGCCTCATGGAGAAGTGCAAGATGATATTTAAATAACTATCACACTGCTAAGAAATGAGCAGCCAAAAGAAATATGGTCTTATAATGTGCTCAAGTCTCAGGATGAACCCTGGCTGTTACATGCAGACTCTGAAATGCAGTGGGTGGTAAGTGACAAACTCTTTTAATCCCACAAATCTACTAAAATTCCCAGTCAAATCTCTCCAATCTCCCCCCGGTGACTCCTATATTTGTATATTTGTTTTGCAGCACACAGGGCCAAATACTGCAACAGTACAGATGTGAGAGGCAGCATCACACGAGCCAGCATGTCCTAGAGGCAGCCAGAAGAGCTGATGGAGGGAAATAACCCACTCACACATCATTTCCATCCCCTGGAAACCTCTCACAGTCTCTTTGCTTTACTTATTTTCTTTCCTTTTTTTCGTAATTCCTCATGGGCATTTTTCCCCTCTGAGACCTACTGCTACAAGCCCAGAACTTGCTGTGGGCTTACCAAGAGCCGTGAGCATTCAAAGCACAGGACAATGAAGAAACATCACTGCCATCAGAACTGAGCCCTTATGCTCAGCATTTGAGAAGAAAGGGCATTAAATGCAAGCAGAGCCACAACTGAAAATAAGAAAAAAATCTTTTTTGGGGATGGAGGAAACTTGGCATGCAACACCAGGGGTTGAACTGCAATAACATGCAAGCGACGACCATTAGCCAAAAGTTCCTGGGAGTAACACGACCATGTCTCCAGAGCCGCCAACTGACACCAGGGCGCTTGCTTTAAAAGCATACCTTTACCTCCAGCACGTGTTTTGCACCACCAAAATGTGTCATCACAAAAGTATCCCGCTTCCAGCTGCGGAAACAGGTTCACTTGATCTAAGCACAAGCTATAGGTAGGGCTCTGCTGACAATACGGATACACGCACAAGAAAAACCAACAGCAAACCCACGTGTTTAAGGTCTGCCTTGATGTTTTGAGCCGAGACTCGCAATCTGCATCCAAACAGTGGCATTGCCCAGGAAATACCTTGGTGACAACTTTGGTGCCACCTTATTTAAACCTTAATTTAAAATGCTAACTTCATAATGAGTGGAACAAAACTGTGTAAAAACATTTCCCACTCTAATCCTGGTTTGATCCCCCCAGTATGGCCTTCTTTTGTAATTACATCCCTTTGTGATCTCGCTCTAATGCCTTGTATTGTGACCCATAAAATAATCAGCCCCCTTTGTCTCTCCCTAATCCTTTTAGACTTCCTTCTTGTCTCTACACTCTTATAAATGCTGCCATTATTTGGGCTCAGCAGCTCTTCCCACCACCCCAGAGCCTGGAAAGGGGGCTGCAGGTTAAACCCTGAATATATTCTGTGCAGAGGAGCTGAAACGATGGGAATATCTTTCCTGCTTTAAAAACCCCACAATTCCCAGCCTCCTCCCCTAGCCACACAGCTTGGCAGGGAAAACAACTCGCAAGCATGCATATGCACCAGACCTCCTCCTTTTTTTTTCACTTTGCAGATGACCTTGAGACCCTTGGCCTGGAGGTCGCAGCAGCCAGCGTGTTTGCAGGGAGAGTATGCTTGGCCCCAGGCTGGGCGAGAGGAGCTGCTGCTGCTGTCTGCAGGGATCAATGCAGAGAAGAGACGCAACATCTGCCTTGCCCAGGCTATCAATCCTGCCAGCAGGGTAAGTGCCATGGGTGGCCGGGCACAGAGGGATGAAGGAGTGGGATTTGGGGCAGGATGCAGAAGGGAAGGGGGTAAAGGAGCAGAGAAGGGACGCACGGTGCTAAGCTTGGCTACAAAACAGTCCCCCCACAGCAAGACACAATGAGGAAAGCGTCTTTACAAGCCCAGATATCTCCAGAGCTATTCTCAGGTCCCACAGTACTTCAAATATTGAACAGGTCCATTTCGCCAAGCTTCAAGAAACCTCTTTGGCTCTAAGTTGCACAATTGACTTCCTTTCCCTCTTTCCTGTTTTTTATAGCACCAGATCAAACAGGGAAAATTGCTACTCTCAAGCCGGATGCGTGCAGAGCCTGATCCGATACCCAGTTTGATGGTGATTTCCAATTAGTGGTAACTGCTTGTTATTGAGTGATATAATCAATGGGTCTTACTCCACCGGCCGGGCCGTGATTTATGATGACGTGGAGCCAGCTCCATCAAATTACAGCATCGGCAAAAAGGGCTGGAAATGCCATGAGACAACACAATCGGAGTCAAGTAAGGCCAAGTTAAACAAAGGGGGGTGGTGAGAAGAAAGGCGGCTGCGTTTTGGGGAGCTCATCTTCCAAAGGAGTGGACTCTAGCCGTTACGGTTGCTCAGAGGGTATCTTCATCCACCGACAGCTTCTTGCATGCACAAGGGAAATACAGCTCCTCAAAGAGACCCGCGAAGACACAGCCAAGCACTGCCTTCAGAGAACACTCTGCCTACAAAACTGATTTTAATTAAGACAGCTTGGAGTCATGCAAAATTATGAAACTGTCATTAGCAGAAAGAAAAGATCTGTATTCAATAACCTGATCAGATTATAAAAACATGTTGCATTCCACAACCTTTTAAACTAACACACCAGGGTTTGAACAGACACAGAAACAGCAACTGAAAAAATTCCAGCCGGCGTGTTAGGCAGCGGGTGGAAATGCCGAGGGCCTCCGCTCAACTCAGTCACGCGTAGGCTTCTTGCACACTTGTGCTTGTTCAAAGGAAGGTTATGCTACAAAAATATTACCAATGCGTTTAGCCCCTGACCTGTGAATCCACAAACCAGCCAAGGTCCACCTCCCTCCGCTGAGCATCTTTGGTTAATAATGACGACATACAGAAATCCCCCTGAATTTTAGTTAAATAAATGTAATGAGTCAGTTTTTAGGAGGAAGGTTTTAAGAAGTGCCTGCTCCGTGGGGAAACTGCATGCACCTCGAGCCGATCGGGGCCGCACGCGCAGCGGCTGAGCGCAGCATATTCTTCCAGTTAAATTTTACTCAATGCCAAGTGTTGAAGTAAATTTGAAACATAAAAATATGATATCCAGCCCACATTTCCTGAATGCAAATATGTACATTCCTCCAAGCCAAGAAGATTATATTCCAAGCAATAATACAAAGCCAGGGTCTGTAACGGTGATATGAGACTAACAGCCTGCCTTTGAAGACAGCGAAAAGTGCAGCCGAGCTCTCGAGGGGCTCCACTCTGTCAGATCCCTTTTATTCCTCGGTAGCACAGCCTTGATCAACTTTCAAGATTTTTGTTTGTGAAAGGTTTTTATTTCTCCTTTGCTTTTGTGTTCAGATGTCAGGCTCAGAGGGAAGATCAGCACTGGGGTGAGGTTTTACCCACCGGCAGTATTTACTCTGCTTCGCAAAGGTCTGCTTAGCGCTTGGGTTTTTTTTTTTCCTTCCAGCCAGCCAGCACCCATTTCTTCGATGCAATGGTCCCCTCATCTCTAAAACGGGGATAATTACCCTCCTCCTTTGTTTGACTTGCTTATCAGGACTTGGGGCAAGGAAAATCGCTATTACTTGTGCGTAGCCACCCTGAGACACGGGGGCTCGAGGGTACAACTGTGTTTCATTCTTAGGAGATTTCACCTACGTTTAAGCTGAGTCCTAAGTGCAAGTGCACGCTCCTGTGGTTCAGGCACAGCAGGGGAGCTTGCCCTGAGCAGCAGGTTACATTTGCCCACAACATCCCATTTTATTCCCATTATCCGCAGGCACCTGTGGCATCGAGGCCAGGTGCCCCACGTTTTGTGCTGGCTTCACCCAGACCTTTTCTCAGGGCTGGCAAGAAACCAAGCCTGAAGCCAGAACAGAGTCCAGAGCATTTTCAACACGATCCTTTTTTTCATTTTGATTCACGTGAAACTACGGCTACAAAAGAAAATGCTATTCAGGGACACACAGCACATCACATACATATTGATGCAGGAGCCGAGATAACAGTGTTTATTGACAATCCCCTATCCCAAAGGTAATTCCTCCAGCTCTCATGTCTCCTGTTTACAGGTCCGAGAAGTTTGACATCGTGCTTGTGCGTCAGCCAGCAACCAGCTCATAAATGCCAGAGCCGTTCACCAAAAGTGCTCCAAGGTTTAGCACCACAAGACTGACGAGTTTGAGATCCAGCTGCTAATCTGGCACGGACCCAAAGCCCTTGGCTCCTGGACAATGTCACTTCTTACACTACTGAAAAGCTAGGTTTGCAGATGGCCACTTCATGCACTCGGGGATTGTTATACACAAGGGCTGGAGTGTTCCCTTGGTGGGCTGCCAGCCGGCCCCGGCGCTGCGGGGAGCGGGCGGCAGCGCTCCGAAAGGCCCCCCAGTTTGAGGAGTGCAGCCAGGAGACTCTGGCCCCAGACTTTGCTGTAGATTTTTCATGCTTTGCACCAAAAAAAAATCACGGTGCCATTTACAAACGCAACAGAAGTGGTAGTAAGTGGCTTGCACAGAAAGACATCTCCCAGACAAGTTGGAGAACCCTTCAGTAAAACTTATTTAACAAGCCAGCATTTGGCCAGGTCTCGGGGCCATACTGGACACCCATCCTCACACCAGTCTATAAATTACACCCAGCAGCGGCTTCTGGTTTAATGCAAAAAGGATTAGTGGCTGCAAGCCCAGAGCCCACAGTCTGTGGGCAAAGCTGGCCACCAACACAACAGGGACAGAAACGACCACGACACCTCAGCTCTGCCATCAGCCCCGGGACAAACACGAACCAGCAATCAGAGCCGGCAAGGGGGAACCCAGCAGCCTGCATGGCCAAGACCCAACAGGACCAACCCCTCTGGCCATGGCGACGCAATGGGCTAAGCTGGCTTCTGCGCAGGGCTGGACTCACAGCCTGCCCCGTAATTCTTCCTCCCCCACCTTTAAATTTCATTCCCTCGCTGACATTTTCATCTCTCCTCCTCCGGGCTCCCCCACGAGACAATCTGTCTGGTGTTGTTAGCCTTGCCCCCAAAGGCACTGCCACGCTGGGTAGTAAATAAGACCTTGCTGCCTCGACACTGCCTGCCTTAAATAACAAAATGAAAGAAAGCGTGACCTTCAGAAGGTCTTTGCCTATGGTTTGGAAAGCGCTGCCTGCCAAGCAGAGCCCAGACGTGCTGCAAAGCAGAGGGGCTTCCAAACCCACCGCAGGAGATACACAAACCATAGACTATTTCACTGCGTGACTTTTAACATAACTTACCCTTCCGAGACAGGGAATTTACTGCTAGAGGGTGGCTTTTAGTTTTCTCCCCCTGAGAAGGCCGATTAGCTCTTCTTTCACACCCGGACAGCTACGCAGATTAGATGCCAGCCAGATCCCCACACCAGCTCCAGGTTCTTTTTTCTCTTTCCCCTCTTTCATCCTCCCTCCCTGAACACCCAGCACCCATCACACTGCCCTTCTGCTTCCCGGCAAAGCCAGGGCCCCTTGCGGGATTGCCCCATGCAGGTGGGACGACGCCCGTACTTACTCGCTGCCTGAATCTTCGCCTTCCGGCTCACCACCAGCCCGTAATGGTTTTGCGCCATGCAGTCGTACTCGCCTTCATCCGAGGACCCATCTCCCCGGACCCTCTGGAAGCGGGAGACGTAGAGCGACCCGTTGGCCAACATGAAGGCATTCTCACTGTCCACGATCATCACGCCATTCTTCCGCCACGTGATGGTGATGGGCTGGATGCCCTCCACCTGGCAGTAGAGGATCAAGGGTTGCTCCTGCACAGCTATGTCATCGCTAGGCTCCACAACGAACGCCAGCTCGGAGGAATGGCCAAAATCTAAAATGAAGAGAGAAGGACAGAGTCAGCAGTGTGTTCACAAGAAGCAGCACGAGACAACTGCTACGGCAGCAAACAAGGGATGACGAAAACATTTTGGATAGAGGGGGCTACAACAGGGCTACAGAGTGCAAGTGTTTTGGAGAAACACGAAACCCTTGGGCATGCTTTGCCTCCCAAGGCTTCGCTATCAAAATGTCGGGGTGCAGTTTCCAAAGACACAAACAGGCACAGACCTTCAAGGCTGCATTTGGTGACCTCAGTGAAGGGGACGGGCAGGCGCACCCCTCCGGTGGCTTGCCAAACCCCAGCTCCACTTCAAACCCCCCTAAAGATTGCCTCTTCACCGCCCTTTGCAGGGAAACAGCAATACAGAATAAAAACTTGCACAAGCATGGGGCAGTGCTTATTTCACATCAGCCATTCCCACCCCGGGAGAAGAAGTTTACACCAGTTCAAGCAAGCCGTTCCTCTCCCCCACGTAACCAGGCGGGGAGAGGGTTTCACCGTGCCCCAGACCCATTTGCAGCACAGCCGGCAGGGGTGAAGAGGGGGATCGGCAGCTCCCGATTCAGACCCTATTGCCACCGGCATCTTCGTGACACTTCTCCCGCTTGGCAGAGCGGGAGGCTGTTTGCCTCTCGCACGTAACGCCATGCCCTTCTGTCACTTTGGTCTCTCTCACGCTGTAACAGGCAAAGGAGGGTGCTATTCAGTCCTTAATGAAGAGCAAGTTAAGCACTGAAATACAAATGCACAATGTTCTGGCTCAGGGACACAAAAGGTTTCTTGCAAAGCAATTACACTAAATGAGGTCCAGGAGAGATAAGTTACTGCAGAATTTGTACCAACAATAGGCAAACCCTCGCTTCCCATCGTACAGATACATACTAATTTATGTCTTTTGCCAACAGAACGTTTAAACACTATGTCTTTGGCATGTTATGCTTCACTTGGTCCAGCACACCTTTTTAGGGTATAATTTGCCATACAGTCATGATTAGACACTACAGAAGATGACAGAAATAGAGCTCTTGTTTAAAGATTAGCCCAAAATGCATGCTGACATGAAAGACAAAAAGCGACCAAGAAACAGGAGTCACAAATATTTGAAGGGTGTAAATGCAGGGATGGAGGTGAATTTTTTTTTTTTTAAAGAGCAGCAACAGAGAAGAAATTCCAACAGAGTAAGAAAACTACAATTTCATCCACATACAGGGAAAGCCTGTCTAACAGTTCTCTTGTGCAACAACCCCTCGATGGGTGGAGGCTTCCAATTGCTCAAACCTGCGATACAGCTTCTCCCCTCTTTCATGGGCTCAGGGGGACCAACTCCACAGCTGCTCGCAGAATTGGGATGCACGTGGGCAATTTCTCTTGGCAAACACCAGCCACAGCACAGTCTTTGTAATGCCTGTCCCTAATACGGATCCCACTGCACTAGGCTCAAAAACAGAGTGGAGGGCAGATCATTAATGCATGGTAAAAACAAAAGAGACGAGAAGAGGCAGTTACCCTAAAGAAAAAGAAGAAGAAAACGCCTGTCTTTTCTGCTCTGCAAACCCAGTGAGATTTTTTTTCTTTCTTCCTGTAAATCCCCATTGCTTTCTACGGCAACTTAAATTGGATTACGGGGGATAAACATTGAGTGCAACCTGAGCCGAGGCAGATGGACGGAGCAGACAAAGAAGGCAGCGGTAGTGCACGGCAGGTCAAAGGTACTGCTGTCAAGGTATGAGTGTGTGCAGGGAATGGACAAGCTCTACTTAGTGACAGACACCTAAAACACACACTTTATTAACCCATTAAGTCTTAAAATGTCAGGCTAGCTCCAGCCATCTCAGTGATCTATCGCTCACTGTGACTTCTTTTTTATGAGACAGCCCTGGGGTCCTCTCAGCAAGTTAGACTACAGCCAGCACAAACCCATCAATTACTTTTTTTTGTGAAAATTAAGGAATTAGATGAATGCTCCGCATTTTTCTGCAAAGTGGCCAGAGTCTCAACAGCACCTGCCACGCCGGGGCCCCGTCCCCTGCGTGGGTGCTCCTGGGAGTTCGGCGGGATAAGGACCCTCGTGTCCTGACTCCCCACTGAACCGAGGGGGACTTCTGACTCCAGAAAGACTGAACAAGATTTCAGGATTTAGCCTAACAGGCAATCAGGAAAAAAAATCCCTAATGAAATAAATGCCCCATCTTCCCCCAGCTCCCCTGTACTCTTAGATAAAACAGCTTATTATTATACGTACAATAAAAGGAAGAATCAACATAATTACATGCCCTTCCCACAATAGCTGTCATTATAATAACCATCATTAAGGCCTGTGATTGGAGATAATCATGTTTACCTCCATAAACATTCGGTCTGCATCCTAACTCCAGGCTGCGTGAGCAGCAGAAGTGATGACACTCATAACTGGGACCCATGCCCTCAGACACACGCCGGGGTGGGGACGGACACTGGCTGTCCTGGCGTCTCCTTGGGCTGTAGGCAAGAGGGGGATTGTGCCTCAAGGTGTGACACTGTGCAATGGACAGCGTGCAGCTGGTTTGTAACCCTCAGACACCTCGCAGTGTCCAGAAGCACCCAAATTCCTCCTCAACAGATGTTTTTTTCATGGGGTGTTTTCCTGACCTTGAACTACCTGAAAGGAGGCTGTAGCGAGGTGGGGGTCGGTCTCTTCTCCCAAGTAACAAGCGATAGGATGAGAGGAAACGGCCTCAAGCTGCGACAGGGGAGGTTTAGGTTGGATATTAAGAAAAATTTCTTCACTGAAAGGGTTGTCAGGCACTGGGACAGGCTGCCCAGGGCAGTGGTTGAGTCTCCATCCCTCCAGGTATTTAAAAGCTGTGTAGATGTGGTGCTTAGGGTCATGGTTTAGTGGTGGACTTGGCAGTGCTAGGTTAACAGTTGGACTTGATGATCTTAAAGGTCTCTTCCAACCTAAACAATTCTGTGATTCTATGAAAGCCCACTGACACTCTCCCAGGGCTTCAGGGCCAGGTGACCAAAAAAATGGACGCATGGGGAGAAGCAAGCCCACCCCATCTGGAGATTTAGGAGAAACCAAGCTCTATCTTCTACCCTGACATGGCCTTTCCATGCAAACTCAGCAAAAAGTCTCTCTCCTCCCCAGATACTTAGATCCTGAAAGACACAGAGAAGCATACGCCTTTCCCTGGCACCATCGGCACATTAGACATCCTAAAGCTGCCTACCTACATCATTAAATAGATAGATCTGAAATTGTCTTAAAAAACTGAGCCTTGGTCCTCAAAGGCCTCGGTATCCTACTCTGCAAAAACCACCGGCTCTGTCTTCCATGGGGTAAATGTCCAGGTCTCACAAATAGGTAAGTCATTGGTGGCACGCTCAGCAAGAAGCGAGTTGGCCAGCTGACCTGAGCGCGTTTCTGCACCGCTGTGGCACTGCAGCCCAGCAGGTCCCCAGCAGGCAGCAACCTCTGAGGAAGCAACCATGGGCTCTTCCCCAGCCAAAGGTCACCTTGAAGACAGCGCTATCCCCTATGGCCCTTGTGGCCTAATTTGGGGACACAGAGTGGGCTTGGTGAGAAGGACACGCCTCTCAATGCTGTGCTCCTACAGGGCACCACGTTCCTGGAGGTTTTCTCAAAAAAGAATGAGGCTCTGGGATGCTGCACACCATCAGGAATGGGTAAGAGAAACCGGTCCACAAACAGCCCAACCTAAGATCCACATGGTGGATGCACAGCCGCTCTGGAGAGAACTGGGTGCAAGGCATGGTAGAAACTGGGCGCCTTACAGCTTCTTTGTCCCCTTCTAAAGACCCCCATTTATCCATTTGGCTGTGACTAGGGAATTATTTGCATTAAAAGTAGTTCTCAAGGATCGGGCTTCAAACGTGGATGTTGGGATTTGGCCTTCCAAGATTGGCACTGTGGGGCTCCAGGTCTCGAAGGCAGACTCTGAACGCAGAGCCCTGCCTCCCTGGGATGCTCAGGATGAGAGACGAGGGGACAGGGACGCTCGCAGAGGAATCGCCATGGCGGGACAAGAAGGCTCCTGGCGTTTGCTCTAGAGGTCAGCTCAGATGGGCCAGAGGGAGAGAACATACAGAGCAAGGAGGTGACGGGGGAAGAGAGGGACCCGACTCCATTCGCATAAATAACTGACTGTAGTTAGCAGCGACGCAGAGAAATGATGCTGCAAAGTTGGAAGTAAACGGCACTCTGAAGGCACATGGAAACAGTAAAAGTGCGATTAATTGAGAGAGACAGAGAGGAAATCGCCGAGGCTATGCACATTCACTCAGGGAGTCTGAAAGCCCCATCCCTCTTCAACAGCTGGCTGCATATCCAAACCCAGCTCATCCCACACAACGGCCCGGGTAGCTCCCGAAACGGACTGCGAGGCACTCTCTGCTCGATGCAGAAACTGTAAAACTCAGCTCACGGCAGCTTGAGTTTGGAGTTAGAGGCAGGGGTGTTGCGCAGGCAGCTGAGCAGACCGCTTGTCTCGACGCCGGCAGGCTGCGCCGGGGAGCGCGCGAGGGAAAATTGCTTTGCTTTCTGCAAAAGGATGGAGGAGGAAGCGTTATTAGCTCTGACATAAAGGCCACAAGAAAATTATTGGAATCCTCATTCTACAAGTCTCCTTTTGAGAAACATTTACCATCTCCCTGAGCAATACAATATGTGACTATATGTGCAAATATTTAACAAAAACTACTTCCCCTATTGATCAAGCAGACAGGCATACTCAGAGAAACCAATTAGCACTTGTGCTTTTGAACCAAGAGATTTATTTAGCGCTGAGAGAAAGAACTTCGAATTAATGGGAAGCTTAAACGACACTTTGAAGTACATTTAAAAAAAAAATAAGTTTAATTATTTTTCACTTGACACTGTGATTCATGTTCAAAGCTTCAAAAGAACTTGCTCATACCCTGGCATTGTCCTTTTCCATTCGGGAAACACGATTTTGGCTTTGTCCTCCTGCGCTTCTGAAAAATACAGCAGCTAATCTCACTGCTTTAGTTAGCGGTGACATCCATCGCAAAGGACCTCAGTCACATCACGGCTCATCCTGCTGGACCCTGTCCAGACCCACAGCCAGCAGGGCCTTCCCTGCCCTGGGAGCACGTGGTCCCGACAGATGAAGCCCGTATTATTATTCCCATTCTAGACAGGGAATATTAATCACAGAGAGATGAAATGACCTGCCAAGGGCCCGGTCTGAGCTCGTGGCAAGGCAAGATATTGCAGGAGCAGTCAGGTCCACCCTGCTCTTCCCAGTGCAGGGAGACCGAGGCAGCCCCAGCTCCTCTCTCATCACACCAACAGCATGACTTCCACTTGCAAACTGCCTCCCATGAGCAGAAATTTGCCCTCTCTCGATTTACCGTGTTCGTTCCCAGCATAACACAGCATAAATCAGCAGCGACCCACCGGCGAGCCTTACCATCACCAAGGATAGCCACTCTAGTCCTCCTTCATAAAGCCAAACGAAGATGCCCCTGGAGGCCCACGAGCCCAGGACCAGAGGATTTCATAGTGGGATGCAGGTTAATATTAGAACCAAAAACCTGGGTGCAGGCTGGGACAGCCCTACAAAAAGTGGCTCCCGTTTTTCAGTGGTGGTGGTTTTTTTTCTTTAAAACTCTTCTGCAAATGGGATGATATGGGAGGAAGAGATATCTGGACCTGAAAGATGTTGTCCAGCAGATTATAACAGGTTTCAGGCTGATGAAATTGGCAACCTAAAAATCCAGCTGGTGCCCCCTTAAATCTCCTTGAGGCTGACCCAGACCCTAAGGAGAAAAGCACTATGCTGCAGTAAAGCGCAAATTGGCTCTTTAGGGCATCCAGAAAAATTTACATTTAAAGAAGGGGAGAATAGGCTGTAACAGGCCCAACATCTTGCTGGCAGTAAAGTTTACTAGCTCAGAATTTTTTATTCCCTTTCCCTTCAGATGGGAGGTTATATAAAGTGATTTTTTCCATCAGGGCACATAAACCACATCCACTCGTTAAGCGATTGCAGGAGGTCTCTGTCCAGGATAACGCGACCTCTCGGCCACCTGATGCGGAGCCCAGGGACATGCCCAGCATCCCTGCCCTCGGTGAGGGCACAGATTTTAGCCAAGGAAGGCAAACACAGCCCAAAGAGCCGAAGAAGTGGCCCCAAATAATTTTCAGATGTTCAAGACCAGACTGGGCAAATCCCAGGAGGTCGCTTGTTAAACACAGCGTGGAAGCTGGAAGCATTCACAGCACAAAGACCCTTTCCAGGACAAGCTCCGAGTCCTCGTGGGCTCCCCCATCTCTGAAGAAAGCAGGGTGAAACCTGTTGGTATAGCTGGAAAGGGCAAACACCTTTTCTGAGTTAATTGCCCACAGTAGCTCCATCCACAGTGGGGCATCCAGAGAGCACGGCAGCAAGCCGGCCGTAGGATGTACTGTTATTTGCATTCTCCACGTGTTTCGCAGCCCTGACCAGATCACAGTCCTACCACAGAGGCCATCAGCAATGCAAATACAGGGCAGGGAACAACTGCGCACGAGAGGACGGCAAAGGCAGCAGCCAAGATGGGAAACGCTGTGCCCAGAGCCGGGGTCCCCACAGGCTTCAGCCCCCAAGGCGGCTCAAACGCAGAACAGGGGGTTCAGCGCCCAACTCTGCAAGAAAGCATCAGGGAGGTGGCCGTCCCGGTGGCCGGTCCCTTGCACAGACCTGGCAGGGCACAGACTGGCCATGCAGTACGTAACGATGCTCGTGGATCGCAGACACGGTGGCTGGGAGAAGGCTGAAGGCACGAGGCTGCCAAGAGAGCCCCAGGCACCCTGGCATCATGGTGGCAAACCCACCAGCCAGCACAGCCCCGTCACCCAGCCCTTGAAATTCAGCTTGAGTACTGGCAGGCAGGACTGGATGGCGTGCAAGGAAAGGCAAGGCAAAGTCCTTCTGGAGGAAGAGAAGTTTCTGTGCACATTAAAACCTTTGAAACTCTTAATCGCATCCAGGGGATTCAAAGGAAACAGAGCACTCTCCTCCCTGCCATCCCCTCTGCCTTCTCGCCTCCCACCCTGAAATTCAGGATGGAGGAAAGCATCGCCTCACTCCTCTCAAGGAGCTGAGCACCGCACCGATCCCTGCTTGCTCCAAAACCTAGAGCCGTTTCAATGAAACACTAGCACTTCTCTCCCTTTTCACGTACTCTCAGGTTTCAGCAGCAAAGATCCTTTTGCAAAAGCATCTTCACAACTCAACAGAATCACCCGCCACGACCTGCATCCTCCTGCCTTGCCATTAGCTTCATCAACACGACCACATGCGCAAGAACAAAAACAAAACAAAACAAAAAGGCAGCAAATCCTTGACTCTGCTCTGAAACTCTGGTTTTAAATTACCAACGCAGGAGCAGGTCTGGGTTGTTAAGTGACTGGGCTGCTCTCGAGTGGAGGGTGCGATACAACAGTGACATTTGATATAATAGCAAGGCCAGACCAGTATGCTGTGTGCTTTTCTCAGTACACTCGCCTATTTGCCTCTCTCTTCTCTTAAAGTGCAATTATTGACATGTTCGCCTCCTTAACCATCAGTTTTATATGCTTGCCAATGACTCCTGGACATGTGTAAACAATTATTTTTATTTTGTTGCAAAACCAAAATGTTGCATATTCTTTTGGATAAGCGGACTCGGGTAGATTTTCATGAGCCCTGCTACATAATTTATTAGTTTCTAAACTCTGTAAAACTAAAAGCTCCAGTAAAGTTCAAATAAGTTTGTGATTTCAAAGTAATTTTGAACGGACTATTCCTGCTCCTGCCTGATGTTATTCAGTTGATTTAAATGGGAATTCTTAATCTGCAGAGGGGGGCTCCTGCACTGTTTTGTTAGATCAAATAAAAGGACAATATCCGGGGTCAGAAGCCCAGGAGCGCAAAGTATGAAATATAGGGGGGAAAAGGGGCACGGAGAAAAGCATCTTCTGTTCCAGATCTGTTGCAGGCTGCAAAACAAAGTGCATGGTCTGCTCAAACGCATGCTGGATCAGCTCGCTGCTTCAGGGGGAAAAGCCGGGCACCGGCGGCGGCTTCGCATGAGCTCCACGGCACGCTGCTCCCCGTGCCGCAGCCCCACGTCGGGGCCCCATCCTGCTCCCGCCAGAGCCAGTGCTGGATCCTAATGCTGCAGCGAGGCGAGCAAGGCGGGATCAGCCATCCCAGAGCAGCGGAGAAAGATGTTCCAAGGCAGTGGGACGGAGAGGTGCGGGAGGAGCAGCATCCCAAGGGTTTGTGAAGCAAGGGGCTGGCATTGCACGGGGTCACTGCTTGGCACTTCACACGCTGTGACGTGGGACTCCCCAGCAACAAGGAAATCGGAGAAAGAAAAGTTCAAGCAGGCAGAAAAGAGAGAGAGAGGCTTTCTCGTTTGCACACATAAAACGAGAGCAGTTTTGCAGCTCTCCACTGGGCAGTACTGCTGCTGAGCTGCTCCACGCTGGCCCATGCCGGGCTCATTGCACCAGGGTACGCGGGCCAAAACTGGGACTGAGCAGGAAGGAGAGGAGAGGGGAACCGGGCTGTAACCTTGGGTCTGGGACCCGCTGCCCAGCTCCTCTCCCAGCAGCTAAGCGAGCGCAGGAGCTTGCGCTGTGCAAGTTCCAGAGTCTGACAGGGAATAAAAAGAGGGGCAATTCGACTGGTTTAGGATTTCGGACTCCCTGCGCCAGGGGTGGCAGGGCAGATCAGGAGGGGACCAACCCGCCCTATTCCCCTCTCTATCAGCTGGCTTTTAAATACTTCCAAGGAGAAGTTTAGTTTTGGCACCATGGTGGCCCCAGCAGATGTTTGCGTGCCACTGGCACGGGCGGCTGCACGCTCGCACCCCTGCGTGAGCTTCGCACCCAGCACCGGTCCCAAACGCGGTGCACAAGGATACGGTTGTGAGACAACCACCCCGTTTCAGGGGCCGCCGGCTGCATCCACCACGTGGGAAAACCACGTCCCGAGATTCTCCTGTTGAACTCCCTGAGAGAGACAAAGCCCGAACATGGGCTTGAATTTCATATAGCGGCTCTGAGTGTTACTGGGGAAAAATGATACCAGATACCCTCGATGTATATTAAGAAAAAAGATGGGGTATTACACTAATTTAGGAGAAAGCAATCCTTTTTTTTTTGCATCTAAAAAAAACCGAACAAAGCCACACAGAGTAGGAATTAGTGAAAGCTTATAGCTTCAATAATTTAGAAGTTAAGCCTACTTAAGTATAAATGATGATGTTTAATTCCAAGGCTGTTACTGAGCAGAGCCGGGGAGCCTCTCGTGTCCAATGCCCGCCTTTGAATGCCGGGCTCAGCAATAACAGACAAAAGCTGTCCACCACCCAGAACAAAGAGCTCCAGGAAATTAAAAAAAAAAAAAAAAAAAAAGAAAGAAAACACTGTCTTACTGCTGAGCCCACTCCAGCACGCTGACCAGCAGCTCCCAACGCCTGGTTCACAGTCGCCAGGCCAGCATTTTGGGGAGTTTGAAAACCGCAGGGGCGGGAGCGGAGCATCCCGTCCCGCGCAGCGCGGCACCGCTCCCGACGCAGCATCCATCCCCGCAGCGAGGCTTTCTGCTCCGGCGCTGATCGACACCGACGCGGGAGGGTTTATTAAATACAGCAGAAACGCGTTACCTCGCTGTTAACCACCTCTAGAGCATATAAACCCACCAAGGGGGGGGGGGGAACTCAGACCAGAAAAACTTTTAAAGCGCAGCCAAGCAGGGCCAGCAAAACACACCCCGAAGTCAGGAGCCACCGACCTGCCAAGTCACAGCATAAACAAACACACAGGGCAATTTGGACAGCAGCAGGCGATAAACTAGACACAAACTCATTACTAAAGTTTTGCTTTCAAAAATTCACTTCTTTTCCTTTCCTCCCCCCCAAAATAAGTACTTTTGCAACCATCCTCGTTGCACCGCTGCGTGCCCAGGAATCCCAACAGAGTCACAAGACCTGCTTCATTACATCCACTTCACAGATAACTTATATTTTCCGCGAGTTACACCGGCTTCTCTGCCTCGCTGTGGCTGCTACGAACCACGTGGCGAGATTTATTACGGGAATAGCCCACAGCCTGGTTTCCTAAACACCCCGGCAGCTAATCTCCGATTAATCTAACACACACTCTTCTCCCTCTGACCATGCTGGGCTGCTTGCACGTTTTTTTAAACAATTCCTACTTTTCCTTATCTTTAAGGCTGCTAAGCGAGGCGAGGGCAGGATGCACGTGGGTATTTCGCCGCAGAACGGCATCTTTCTCAGATTAGACTCACGCTTAAGCAGCACCACCAGTAGAAGGAAAATATTGCAATTTATCAGCAGGGGATGTGCACAGTAGGTCCAGGGAAAAAATCCCTTTGATGTTTTTGTAGTTCGGCTCTGGTCCGGTGGGTGGTGTTACCGGTTGCGGCTGTGTGAACCGAGGCAGGGGAGGACAATACTTGGTTTGAAGTAGCTCACCCTCATCCCCGCAACTTGCAGCCCAACATCTCTTTTCCGTAGCTACCGCCTTTGCTAACAAACACGGCTCGTTTGCTCGGGCGCTGTCTCCCGCTCCCATCCCGGGGATGATTTCAGGTCTGGTCCCTGAGCGTGGATGCCCAACCACGGCACTGCCACGGCGGCCACCCCATCCCTCCCCAGCGCCGGCCGTGGGGGCGAGGGCCCCCCAAACACCGCGGTCCCCTCCCCGGAGCCCCCCGCGCCAGCGGGGTTTCCAACTGAAAACAGAGGGTCGGGGGAAACACTTCAGGGCTGTTTTCAGCTTACGGTGTTGGATGGGCTGATGTAGAAGTCTACAGCCACGGCCCCAGCGTGCCTCCCCGGCGGGACGAGCCCCCCGCCCCGGCGGAGCGATGCTACGGCGGCGGCGGACGCCAGCAGCCGCGGCCGCGCACCCCCGGGCTGCGCAGCGGGGCCGCGCTGGCTCCCTCCGGCCCCCGGAGCTGTTCGGCTCCGTCCAGCCTCCACGGCGGCCCGGTGCTACGGGGACGGGCTGGGAGCGACCGGGGAGCCGTGCGGGGTTGGGAGCGGCGGGGGACCGGGACCCGCCGCGGGGATGGGGAGGAAGGCGGGGGACCGGGGGATGAGCACGGACGCGGCCACCACGATGGGATGCGAAGTGCGGGAGGGACCGCGGACAGGGACGACAGACCGACGGACGGACGGACGGACGGACCGGCCGAGGGGCGAGGGCGGCGGGGAGCGGTGCCGGTGCCGGGCGCGGCGGCGGCAGGTCCGCCCCCCCGCCGCTCCCCAAGCCCAGCCCGGCTCTTACCTCCGCGGCAGCCGAGCAGCAGCAGCAGCCCCAGCAGGCAGGCGGGCAGCGCGGAGCCCGGCGGAGCCATGGCATCCCGGGCGGGCGGGCTCGCCTCCCTGCGCCCCACGGGGAGGGAGCAGCCCGCGCAGGAGGGAGGGAAGGAGGGAGGCGAGGCGAGAAACACCCCCAGGTGCGGCGGGGGGGGGGGGGGGATAAATTAAAAAAAAAAAAAAAAAAAAAGGGGGGGGGGTGGGGGGGGCAAAAAGCGGGTTTCAGCGCTGCTCCCCTCCGCGCGAGCACGCCGCCGCGCCGGGCGGGCGGGGGGGCGGCGCTGAGGGAGCGGGGCCGGCGGCGGGCGGGGGCGGGCGGGCAGCGCCTTGCGCCATCTTGCGCATCCGCCGGGGCGGCGGCAGCGCCGCGCCGGGTCCGGCCGGGCTGAGGGGCGGCAGCGGCGGGGGCGTCCCCGTGCGGGGCCGCTCAGCGCCCGGCGTCCGCGGGGACCGTGCCCGGACCCTCAGCGGCGCTCCCCTCACCGGAGCCCTCTGACCAGAGCCTCCTCACGGGTCTCCTCTCCCCGGAGCCCTCTCCCACCTCACCGGGGCCACTTCACGGGTCTCCCCTCACTGGAGACACCTCGTGGGTCTCCCCTCACCAGAGACCCCTCACGGCTCTTCCCTCGTGGGTCTCCCCTCACCAGAGACCCCTCATGGGTCCCCCCTCCCTGATGTCCCCTCATGGCATCCCTCCAGCCCAGCCCTGCGGGTGCTGTGGACCCCCCCAGAGCAGGAAAGCCCTCCAGGGGTGCAGCCTGGACTGCCCGGTCCCACCATGCCCAGGGGATGGCTTGTCCCACCTCAGAGCTCCTTATTTTAAAACGCCATCATAAGGTGACTTACCCAGGTCGGTTGCACAGATGTTGGACCAACCAGCTCAGCCTTGAAGAGGCCCCAGTAAGGGATGAGCCTGCTCCTAAGTCCTGCCACAGCCCTCGAGATAATTTGTCTGCCCTCCTGGCATGAAAGGAGGATAACGTGTCCCTGCGCGGCTCTCAGCCCTCGCACCCACGCGGTATTTTGCTGCCTTCCAACTGATCCTGCCCGGTCCCTTGGCCCACGTTCTCCGCAAACACATCACCACCAGCAGCAAAAGTCATCTCTGCGATGACAGCTCAAAGTCTTTTGTGGTGTTTGCTTGGGGAAAAAACAACTTAAAAAGAAAAAAGAGGATCCTAACTAATTTGTTTTTTCAGAATAAAAACAGAGCTTGATGCACTGGGTTCCCAAGCCCTGTAACCGTGCCCAGAAACCTGGTGAAAAACACTTTGTAAAGACGAGCGATGCGCGGCCGCCCTGGATGGTGCACCCTGAGCGTGCTGGAGTCGGCTAACGAGGAAAGAAGACGTCACTACATCTGCTCCACATTACGGCTTCCCTCGTTTAGCAGAGGGCTGAGCTGTATGAAGTTGCTTTCAGCTGGGGAAGAATTTGCTCTGGCTCCGTCAGCCTCTCGGTAACATCTGAATTTCTGTGCTGTCCCTGACCTTTTGGCACCGACCCTGCTCCTGTTCCCCAGCCGGCTCCCTGGCTCCCGCCGCAGGGCCCCGCCAGCGTTTCGGTAACGCTCGCAGCCATCGTGGGCTTGTGGCAGCTCCCGGGACGCCGCCGGCACCAAGGACAGCTTGTGGGAATCAATAACTCCAAGGGAAATGAAGGGCTGTGTGTTTTACAAGGCTTGTTTTCCCCAGAAACCAGAGATTTTGGGTGCATTTTACTCCCGTGCGCAGGCGATGGCCAGCATGGCAGTGGCGGGACCCAGGAGCCGGGGGAGGCAGCTACATGTTCAGGGCATCACCAAGTTCAGCCCCCCATCTTGCAAATGACACTTGTGACATCGCTGGCGTCACATTCGAAAATCGCAAGTGCGGGTGGTCCTGCCAAACAGCGGGACTCAGATGAAAAGCTATGAGGTTTTTAAAGAAAAATGCAGGCTTTGGGCTCTCCTTAGAGCCACCTGAGAGCAGGAATCCAGAGCACTCATGTTTTTCTGTGCTTCTCTAACTGTGAGGGCTTAAAAAACTTGCTTTGCATTGGAGGCAGGGATTTGCTTATTGCACTGCGAGCAGAAATTTCAGCCTTTCGAAAAGCAGCGGGGTTACAGGAGCGGCCGAACCGAGGCTCCAAACCCCTTCCCTGCAGAGCGGTCGTGGGCTCCATCCCTCCATCCTCCCTCCTGCAGAGGGGCACAGGGTCTGTCCGTCCATCTGTCCTCCCTCCCCACAAGGTTATCCTCCACTAGCATGGGCCTCAGAGGGTGTCGCTCACCCTTCACCCCTTGCACAGCAGATTTCCATCAGCTCCAACAGTGCTCCTGATTTACACCAATTAACTGCAAACTGAGGTCCCCAAGACACCATTAGTAGTTTCAGCAGATGAAGTGGGAGATTAACTTGTCTGAATTCACTCCATTTATTATTCGATGTGTAATTGTGGTTTCCCTGCCTGCTAACAGCCTGGGAGCTTTTCACTTACGTACATACACGCGGGGTTTTTGCATCTGTTTCGTGGTCAGGGAGCAACAGGGAGGGGAGCCGAAATCGTGGCACCCACCTGGAGGCACGGAGCTGAGAGCCGTGCCGGCAGTGGTGGGACAGCCGCAACGTGCTCCGGGAAGCTGCTTTCCCCAGCAGAAACCCTTTTCCATCCACTTTTGGCTGTGTAAGGACACAGGTGTTGTGGCGGCAGGGGCCAGCGCTTGTCACCAGACCGAGGGGTGACAAGCCTGGCACTGGCTGCCTGGCTGAGGAGCTGTGTGTTCCCCATTAACTGAAAACAACCGTGCCACCGATCCGGCAGTTTTGTCATCCGTGGAAATGAGTGCAGGGAACAACGAAACCCGCACAATTGTACCTGCCACGCAAATCACAAAGGTCTGACTGTGCTGGTGTAACCGCTGCTGGAGGGGACGTGGTCGGAGGAGTCCCCATGAGATGCAGTTTCCACCGCTGGTGTTCGCTGAGCATCCGTGGAGCATCCCTGGCCGCCTCGCTGCATCGCGCAGCCCATCGCCTCGTGCTGTGGTGTTTCCCGGAGGGTTGAGCTGGGCAACGCGCTGCACCGGGCACTTGTAACTTACTGAGTTACCGGACACCACACGAGGCCCAAGCCCGCCGTACTAATATTGCCAGCTGCATCGTAGCACAGCGTACTGCGGCGATAAAGGCTGGGAAGAGAAAGAAATGCAAACAAAGGCCTCGCTCTTATCTTTCCTTCTCATGGTCCCAGCTCCCTCTGCTCTGTTCACCTGTGTGCAGCCACCCCGCCGCGTCCCCTCTCGGCTGCCTCCCACCAGCGTCTCATGCCGCGAGCGGAGAGCTGGCAGTGGGACCTGCAGTCACTCCTCACCCCCCCAGGGCCCCTCCTTGCTCGTTTGCGGGGTTACCTGGCGTTAGGAGAAAGACTCATCAGAGTTACGCAGCCTGACACGATTCCCTTTAACCGCTATCAGAGAACACTATGCTAAGTGCAGATTTATTACCTCTGTAATGCAGATAAAATGAGATTTTATGGCTCCGTAGTCCTGGCAGCATAAAGTAATAATGGAAACTATCTACTCAAGTAGGGAATGCAGCCTAGGAAGAACGGGAGATGCATGGGAGGTTAATAGCGTGTCCTCGGGCACTGCCAGATAGCCCCTCGCCAGTCTTGCTGGATGCGAGCCACTGAGCGTCTAGCTCACCGCACCATCCAAGAGAAGGCTCACCGTTCATTTGCTTGATGCTTCTGCTTATTTTTCACATTAAAAAATTCCCCAGCAAGATAAAGCATGAAACTGGACAATTTTTTTTTTCTTTTTCTTACACGAATCGGTTCAAAACTGAGAAGTGAGCAAGCATCAAGAAATGCCCAATGAATCCAAATTCTGCCCACACCTGAAATCCCTGAAGAATCCCTAAGGACCCAGGCAGCCACCACCACCCCCCATTCCCAGCCTCCACGCTTATGAGCTCAGGCACTGAACTGGCAGGAGCGTGAATCCCCGGTCCTGCTCCCGCCGGCGAGGCACAACCTCGCTGCGGAAGGTGCTCCACCACGCCGCCCCGGCTCTGCCAGCTGCGGGGCCTTGTTCGGATCCATCCAGAAGTCAGCGACTCAGGTAAGCACGGGGCTGGATTTGAGCTGTTAGGAAACGCACCCGCAGGCCGCCCTGCACCGCGAGGCACAGCTCTGGCCAGGCTGACGCTGGGGGCACCTTGCAGGTCCGTCTCCGGCAAACCCACGCGGGCAGAGAGCTCTCCGGCCATCCTCTCCGGGTTTCGAGGGGCAGGGCACGGCCCAGCACCTAACAGCAAATTTCCCAGGGTCCAGCCCCTCCGAGCAGAGCCGCAGGATCAGCCTTCCACGGCAAGACTTCCTCTCGGAGCAAGAGCTGCAACAGACTGCATCGTGAGACAAATTCCACCCTTTTTTTTAAAATATTTTATTAATAACCCATTAGTTAAGGAATATAAGGACAATGTCTTCTTACACTTTTAACACTAAAGAGTATTTGTGGAGTAAGAACAGTCTCTGAAGAAAGTAAGTTATAACTAAGTACAGCATGGAACCAAACACAGACACAATCTTCAAACGAGATCAAGTTCTGGTTACACATCCTTATGCACTGTGCAGAAAATTAAATGAAGTTTAATTTTAAAATATTAGCAAGGGAATACGACAACAGAACTAGATGGTAGATTTCTGCTGGACTAAACACCTCTTTTCTAACAAAAGTATTGATTAGAAAAGACACGATGATCCCTTCAAAACATCTATTTCTAACGAGATCAAAAACATACATAGTGCTCTATTAAAATGGTTGTTTCCTCACACAGCATATTTCACGGGCTGATCTCGGGTTTGTTAGCTAGTAATGTAAATAAACCTCAAAACCTAGATTCTAAGTTATCTCATTTGAACTATTTAAACCAGAACTTTGCTGTCTGTTAAGAAATCAAATCAACAAAAAGTTGAAAGAGATTTTTAGCCGAGTCGTGTGTTTCGCATATCACGGAATTAAAAGAAATAAAAGGATGAGAATTGTGACTCTCGCAGCAGCATGGGGAATATACAGTTGTGTAGCCAAACGGTAACATTAATACTACAAAATTATGCCAGTGAGACAAACCTGACATTTTAACAACGTAAAACAATATACACCAGCAAAAGTTGAACAGCAATAATCTTTAGTGTTACTGAAAGGAAGAAAAAGGAGAAAGGAGCTTGATGCGTAGGAACAATATATTAAGTATGATGGGTAATTAAAGGTATCAACAGTTTGTGTGTCTGTGAGAAATCTGCAAGAAAGCTACTTATTTCATGATAAAAAAATATATGCACTGGTTGTTTCAGCTTTACACATAAAATGTGTATTATCTGTCTTCCATTCATTTCTAGCTGAGAACAGAAAGGTCCCACGTGCGTTCAGGACGGGGGGACCTGGGGCACAGCCGAGTTTGACGTGGACACCCAGCGCCGCGTGGACACGCGCTGGTGCAGAGAACAGCTTCGCTGCTGCCGGTCAGTGGCCATCCCTTGGCTCGGAGGGAACCGCCTTGTTTTCTGTAGCTGAGGTCTGGCGTACCAGTCCACAGCCACCGCGCGACTTGGACATCCAGACACTGCCGGCTTCGCGCTCTGGTACAATTCAGCGGGGTGTAATGAGATCAGAACAAGTCTCAGCGTGAGGAGGCAAAGTATTTTTGTGATGCATAAGCAGAACTGTTTGTGCTCTGCTGCATCTCCCCCAAAGCTCTCGGAGCGTGTAATTAACTCGGTGGTTTCGTGATCAGCCCAAGGTGATCCAGGGGAATGGTGCCACATTGTGCCTGCTTGTGTTGGCTCCAGTGGCGGGCAGGGGTAGGTTTTAGGCAGATCAGCAATGCTCACCCCATGGCTAGATGATTGCTGAAGTCAATACGGACAAAGCAGAGGATACACGTACAAAGGAGCGCCCCAGAAACTGCGGCACACTCCTAAATCAGCCACTGGATTAAGCTCTACCCCCACGTACCCGTGGACGGAAAGCTCCGGGCTGGCAGATGACCTGCCCCAGTGTCACAACAGGGAGTCAGGAGAACTCCAGTGCCTCGGCCATACCCGCTGCTGGCCAAACTCCTCCCGGCGCTGCCCTCCGGCAGCCGAGACGCTCAGCAGAAGCGGTCCTTCGGCACATTCTCATGCTTGCAGGCGGGTGACTTGGTTTTGGAGGTGAAAGGAAGTCACCAGGGGCTCCTCTGGAGCGAGCTTGTTGGAGAAGGGTCCTTCTCCCTTTCTGCACCTCAGCAGTGGCGACGGGGCATGTTCAGGGTCTGTCCTGTCACTGGGGAAGGGCAAGGACTCTTCCACGGAACTAACTGTGAACGGAGGTGCAGCTGCACCAGGCTCCCCGCACCCTCCGCAGGCAGTGCCCGATGCTCCCCAGCTGGCGGGTTTATACCTCTGCAATCGCATCCGCTCCCATATAACCGTGAATTGCCCTTATTGCCTGCAATAACACTTCACCGCCTTATCTGCAACCCTGCTAAGTCATTAGTTTCAAAGTCTTGTGGCAGTGAGTTCTGGAGGTTATTTACGTGCTTCCTCTGCCCAGTTATGATTTCTCGCCTTTCTAGCTCCTCGCTCTGGCAGCGCGCACACACTAAGCCCTGCCTAGCCTGCTCACTGGCACTGATGTCCAGTCTCTGTGCCACAGCCTTTCAGAGTCATGGCGCTTCAGAGCGTGGAATGGCATTTCTGCGACTCCTCAAGATACCAAGCAGCAGCTGGAGCAACAGAGCAAGTGCAACAAGTGGAAATACAGCCATTTACCAGAACAGTGCCTCATGCTGGGAGGAGACGCTGTAGGATGGGGAGAGGTGGAAGCTCCAATATCCTTCCCAACAGGGTACATGGAGGTTTGGATGTACTCCTCTACCGAAGAGCTGGAGCTAACAGGGTTTGATGGAGGACTGCAAGGACACGGCCTGGTCCAGCTCAGCTCCAAACACACGGCACAACGTGACGTGGCTCTGCACAACAGAAGCAGGGATAGGGTGCTGGTGGAGCAAGGGTCTCCTTGCTGCAAGCAGCGGTAGCTCAGTCCAGATTTCACCACAAAAAGCCAAAGTCTAAAGTCTTTTACAGGATCAGGTCAGCACACAGCTCCCCATACAGCTTTGGGGGAATTCTGGTAGGAAAAGAGGGAGATGGGCATCTGTTCCCTCATTTTTTAATAAACAAATGGCCAGACATCCGAACCCTCCAGGAACGCAGAACATTTATCAAACACCCAATGAACAGAACTACCCCCGAGGAGCTGGTCCAATCTGTTCCCAGTCAAACTCTGCAAGCCTGGAACAGGGCAGAGCCAGGCTAAAGAAAAGGTAGAGAAGAGTTCAGCCAACCCCAGAAGGCCAGGCTGAGAGCCATCTCAGCAGGAAGCAAACAGCGGCAGCACGGAAGAGTCGCTGGATGATTTTCCAAAGTTATCTGTAATAAACCCAGACCGACTGGTATGAAAGCAAGGATTTGATTTTAATTGTTAAGCTCTGGTGGTGCGCTGGTCTTTAAAAAAAAAAAAAAAAACAAAACCAAAATAAAAAGCACTTTGGCCAGGACTCTCAGAAGTGACTGCAAAATTTCACTTCTTCACCCAAAGCCTTCGGCAAGTCCACTGCTTACAGAAGGCTGAGAGCTGCTCTCTGGAAATCAAAATCATCTGAGATGTCTCCGCTTGAGCACAAAGAAAAGAAATAGATGTCCCCAAGATCACAAGTTACTTTTGCAGTTGTTGGTTCCTTTCTCCCCAAGATCTCAAGTTAATTTTGCAATTGTTGGTTCTTTCTTCTCTTCGCTAGTATAAGCTTCTTAAGGAAAAATGGATCAACATCCCGCCAGCTTGAAGCGGTCTCCTTTGGCCAGCTCCTGCAAAACGCAGTCCTACAGAGAAACACAACCCAACTCTCCAGCTGTAGGGAAGGCGTCCTACAGTGACACTTAGAAACAAAGCAAAAGAGACATCAGATCTGCAGCACTATGCATGAAAAGAGTTAACAACCAGTGCAAACATATTCTTTAGAAAAAGACAGTATAAGAATAAGTTAAAACCTATAATGGACTATAACAAAAGAGTAGATCTACTGCTTGTTTTCTCCAACAGACATGAGGTAGTTGTGTTGTTAGGGAGGAAAAAAATAAAGAAAGAGAGAAGTAGTAAAAATGCTACTCTATACCACACACTACTCCACTTTATAAAATTAAATAATATAAGGATGTTCCAAGGAAATAAAAATACATGTTGTACATTAAAAGGACAGATGTGTACCTAAAATATTAGGTACAAGAACCTACATAAACCAAAGTCCAGGTTGGTGAAATGACCCAGACACTGAAGAAGGTTCTATATAGTACAAGTTGTTAGAGGCACTCGTAGAGTGTGTAATAAAAGGCCACTACATCAGCCTGCTAGTAATAGTTACTGCGGTAGCGCACAAAGAGAGCCTTATAATCCGTTTAACCACGGGAGGGCAGAAAAGGCTGGTGGTTACAGCTCACTGAATTTGTTTGTGTTGGCTTCCACCGCCTTGTGGGACTCCTCTGACAAAATTCATCCCAACGCTGCGAGGCAGTAGGTAGTGCCAAGGCGCTCCCTGGTGAAGAGACAGCTGAGAAGAACCGCTCGGTGTACCCTGCCTCTTCCCGGCATTAAAAGACGCCTTGCCAGTCGCCTCGAGGACTACAGCGAAGTGACAGCCCCAGTCTAAGGCAGAAGGCTCCGTTCTAGCCGTGGTTTCACGTCAGACTTCAGCAGATGGCTCAATCCTGCTCCCACGAAAACCAAGTTACTCATCAGCTTCAGCGGGAAGAAGATTGGCCCTTACCAATCTACCTACTGATTTCTTGAAGGCAATATGTACAGCTGACGGGTCCGAATCTTATTCTGGTGAGATGCTGCACCTTCTTAGCTCCTGCTGGACTCAGTGAGTCGAGGGCATGCAGTACCTCACGGGGACGGGCCCTTACTAGTGCTTCTAGCTCTCCCATGATCAAAACCAGATTAGTTCACTCTTTAATGATTGTGGACACATGCCATGTTCTCAGATGCTGAGGATGAACTGGTTAAACCAGAGTTACTACAGAGGGGGGCCTCCTCCGGGGCCGGGGAAAGCGATTGGCACTTGACCGGCTGCACATCCCCCCTGCCTTCCTGAATGGAGTCCGAATCTCCGCTCTCCACTGAATCCAGACTTTCCCTGTGCCTGTGGAAGCCGTTGGTGAGCCCATGGATGGAAACGGCCTCTGTTTTGTCAGTCTTTCTGTCGGTACGTAACAGCTCGTCCTGGGCCTGAAGCTCAGAATTGCCCGTGCAGTCCACCAACACTTGGCTAGCGTCCTGCTGGGTGCTGGGAGAGCCGGGAAGAGCCAGCTCTCCGGAGGGGAGCTCTTCAGGCTCCTGGTCCTCGGTTTCTGTCTCTTCGCTCTCCAGGGTGTGCAGCTGGGAGTCGTAGTCTCTGTCAGAGGCTGAAAAATCAGAATGGACGATGACCTCTGCTTCTACTTGGTGGAGGCTAGCTGGCGGGTGGCTCTTCTTTGCTTCGTTCTGTTATTAAACAGGGGAAAAAGTGAGAAAAAAAAAAAAAAAAGGAAAAAAGAGAAGAAGGTAAAGTAAATGAAATTCAGATAATTGAGGCTGTGACCCAACCAAGCGCTGAAATGTATTTCTTTTTAATCCCACAGAATGCAATGGGACGCACACACACCTCTATTAAGCATTATCTTGATATGCTTCTCAGAGCTGAAGTCCTAAGAAGCATCTCAAATCACCTCAGGATCATTATTCCCATTTTACATTTGGGAAAGCAAGTCCCAAGGGAGTGAAGTGATTTGCCCACAGTTTCTTGGCAGGCCGGAGCAACCATTCCTCCAAGCCTCTGTCAAAGGCCACAATTTTCAAAACTCACCAGCCTGCTTCCATATTAAGGGCCAGATTTCTAGAGGGTGAGTGGGCAGCGCTCTAGGAAACTGGCTTCTGAGAGAGCTCATGATACAGACCCACAACCAGATGTCAGGGCTCCTTTCACTCTCCTGGTTTAATTTTGGCTACCTATCACAAAATGTTTGTTTGTTAGAGCCCTGGTCACAGCTTGCAAAAGTTGGTGTAAATTCAAGCGCTTTAATTCAGAAAGAAACCAATTGGTTCTCCTCTGCAGTGTTTAAGGGGAGTTCAAGTCTCCACAAATCTGGCTAACAAGCAGGTCATTCTGCTAGATTATCATTCGGTAATTTGACAGGCACATTACTTTGGAAGCTCACAAAAAGCTCTTTAGGCAATCAGCACTCAGATTCAGGGCTGAGTGTGATTTAGTAGCAAGAAGACAATTCAAAGTATGGAAGTGATATCCCACGTGCAATTTGCACTTTCTGTTGAAGCCAACTTTGTGCGTCATTTACATATTTTAACACTTTTCTCCTTTTGTTGACAAACTCTGACGGGTAAGCTGTGCTGTAAATGGTACCCTGTAATTGGGTTGTAAAACATTGTCTTAACTCTATCCACGATGTTAATTACATCCTGTGTGTAACTGATTTTCACACTACTATCTGGGAAGGAAACATAGGTAGGTTACTTAGAAGTATTTGCTGGGGGTGGAGGGTGGGAGGTGAACTTTTTAAAACAATAACCAGAGAAATCTGCTGGTACAGAGTCAATCCGAGCAGCTTGCTTTGCTGAGACCGTGGCACAGACATCACGACCCTTGTACAAACTCTCCCAAACACGGGAGTGCGTATTTATTCTAATGAAGCAATATCAGTAATGGGATTTCCTCATAATCTATGCACCCACATAAAGAAGACAAGTGCAGTGGAAATTGCTCTACCCTATCTGGAGAAGGGGTTTAAATCAACCCTTGATCTTTTGACTCCTTTTACAGGCAAAAATGCAATCCCTCCTTCAGGCGAGCACGCTGTAGATCTTAATGACTGTGCTGAGCATTGCAGCTCCTAACTCATTCGGCAGGCTGCTTGCTGCACGGCCACAGCAAAGACTGGATGCAGACTGCTGGTGCCTGGCTCCGGGTCCTCAGGAACCAGGGCTGCCACAACCCTGCTGACAACCGAGCTGTCTGACCCCGCTCGATCAGCGCCAAAAGAACAAGCCCGCAGCACAGGCCCTCAAGGGCTGGCTGGGGTCAAGATGGACAATCAGGGGAGAGCTGGGGCTTTGAGCAATGCTTGGAAAAAACAGCCAGCTTTTACTCAAATCCCATCAGTCTCGCTGGCATACACTCCTACACCGAGGAAAAAAAAATAAAGCCCATGATCAGCCAACTAAAGCTAGGTTAGAGAAGAAAACATTTTTTCCTGTGCTGCAAAAAGGAGAAAGGGAGATGGGGAACGTAAATGGAAAAATACACATCAGAATACACAAGTCAGTAAACCAGCGAAGACACCCACCATCACAGCATCGTAAACCAGAGCTTGTAACAAAAGCTTCTGTCCCGCACTGGAAGGGAGCTTCAGCGATCCGTTCACAGCAGAGAGAGGCTCTTTTGTGATAGCGTCCCCGTATCTGGCTATGCTGTTTGTCCAGGGCTGGCTGCCTGATTTATTCCATGAAGACTGCAGAAGAAAAGTGGGAGGAGAAAAGATCCAATTATCACAGATACAGATTCTTATCCTCGTAATCCTGAAATGAGAAGCAGCTTGAAAAAGGAAAGTGCAAGCTGGGAAAACACCGTGGTGTCAGAAGACGCAAGTTAAATGCGGAGAACACTTCTGATGGCATCAAAATAAAAATGCTCGCTGCAATGGACTCACACAGTCGCCGCATTAGAACAGGCTTTATTGCTCTGTTACACGGTCTGATGCAGAGCAAGTGGATAAAAGTTGCCAGAGGGTTCACAACTGGTCGCAAAAGGGGCTTTCCACTGATTCTCAAATTTTGAGGCCAACAGGCATATCGTGGCACA
Source organism: Platalea leucorodia (assembly GCF_965183815.1). Taxonomy (NCBI): domain Eukaryota; kingdom Metazoa; phylum Chordata; class Aves; order Pelecaniformes; family Threskiornithidae; genus Platalea; species Platalea leucorodia. The sequence goes on from NC_138831.1 coordinate 48,734,427, forward strand.
AGGCAGCATTTAAAGACCCACTGAAATCAACTCCCTGCAAAGCTGCCAACAACCCAGAGCAGTATGAGCCTACCGAAAAATACTGCAAAGCTGGAAAGGAAGAGGGACGGTGGAAATCTGGAGCTGCATGATTACAGTAGTTGCCTTGGCACAAGCGATGCTCTGCAGCGCGGAGAAGGACCCTCACCTGTGGGCACTGGCACGTGTGCTCCACTAAGAGCTGAAGACAATGCTGAACTGCTTCTGCGGTGCAGACAGGTTTCCTAGGGCTCGGGTAAACACTCTGCCATTCCCCATCAACAGAGAGGCACAAAACTGGGGGCCTTATTTATTTTTTTTTTAATTTTTTTTTTTTTTTTTTTTTTTTGCAACAGACCACCAAGCAATTCTTAGCTCAGCTTTAAATCCCCTGGGCAACCAGTGTTACCTTGTTTGTAGATCTAATTAAATTATATGGGCTGAACACAATTTGTTCTGGGTTCTCTCAGCTTCCCCTTGCAATAAACTGTTGAATGCACACCTCTGTGTATGGGAAATGTGTGCCTTTAAGAGCTGAAGTTATTTAACAGCTCAGACTATTAGTTCACAGGCAGAAAAGTATTTTCTTTCCAGGTTTTGATTTTATTGGGCTGTCCTGCGTATACCTGAGCTCAGCCTTGCTACTGACTCACACACATATATGTATACACACACACAAGTGTGCTCACGTTTAAGGACCACACAAGCCAGTTATCTCTGGGCTCGTTCCACAGATGTTACACGTTGCCTGGACAGAAGCGAGAGGCCAACGCAAGGCTGAAGTGAAGGGAAAATCCTGCCCTGACACAACTGCGAGTGTGCATGTGCATGCAGAAAACTGGTGGTGTGAGCTGGCTGCGCGGGGTGCAGATACACGGCACATCTATTCAAACCCACCAGCCACCTATTGCTCGCTGTCAGGCAGGAGAAACCCAGGTTTCTGCTCTGCATATGTGGACGCTACTTACACACACCAGATCTATTCCAACAACAGTCAACGTAGCACGAGTCCAGCCAAGATGGCAAAGAGATTTCTGACATCAGCCTGACCTTGTGTGAGCCATTTGACCTCCTTGTGCTTCGGTCCATCTGGCTGGAAATTAGGTAGAAATACATGACCAGATGTTGTATGTGAGCCAGGCATTCCTAAGTCAGCTATTTAGCAAGAAGCAAATGCTACCTCGTGCTGTCGGTGCCGGCAGAAGGCACATTAAAGCGCTCACGTGTGCGCTGAAGGGCTGCCCGAGCCTTTCCCGAGTGCTCTCTGTCCACCCTGACTTGCGGGAGGCAGAGCAGCGTTACATCCCAGCACCAACCCCAAGTCACAGGAGCTTTGCTGCTGTCTCAGGATCAAACCTGAAGAAAACAAGTAGTAAAGGGCCTCATTTATACGACAGCACCCTGCAGAACAGGGATGTCCAAACCCAGCCCTGTGGCTATCAAGCGTTCACGAATTTAGAAGTGGATGCTGGAGGCAGCATCTTTGCCATTCCTCAATCTGCAATCCTCAACAATATATTCTGAGCCAAGAGCATTCCCTAATTGCTCCCTTTCTAAGTGGACAATCATTAAACTACACTTTAATAGAAAGAAATCAACCGAGCGATCACACACAGCTCACAATAAGGAATATCGCTTCATGTGAGTACTCAAGGAATGCGTTCAATTTGCTTCTGCTGCCATCTGAAAGGCTTTCTGCAGCTACATCGCTGACTGATGGCTTCTGTGCCTTTTCCAAGGAACATACGTTACTGAGCAAATACTGCCTGGAAATTTCAGCGTTGAACCTACACAAATATGCACACATGCACACAAATGTGTGTCCTATTATAGATGCTTACATGCATATTTGCCATCAGAGAGATCTGAGCATCATACGCGTACACACACACAGAGCAAACTTGAAAACCTTCTTGCAGGCATCTTGTGAATACCAAAAAACATGGAAAGAAACAGGCAGCTCTACTGCAATCCCCAATGGACCATCTGTTAGCGGAAATGTCAATCTGCCATGTTTACATAGGTTTTGATGACTCTGGGAACAGCCTGTTCAGCTCTGGCTGAAATTGGCTGCAACGAAGAACAAACTTGTTTTGTACCAGTTTGCAACTTTCAACAAACAGAAAAAACCATCAGCCACACAACATAGCCTATATCCCACATGTTGTTCAAGCACATTATGTTTGAGAGGGGGGAAAAGAAAAAAATCCCTCTTGGGGCTCAGTCTCTAAGGTTGGGCAGCGGCAATTAACTCTAGGACTGTTTTCATCACAGACCTGAAGAAGGTGTTGTGTGCCTGAAAGCTTCTCTGCTTCTTTAAGCAGTATCGTTTGGTGCAGTAAATGATAGCGTTTCTGCTCGAGGGGGGCTAGTGAATGGCTGAAGGAAGCCAAGGAAATGTTCTCTTGGTTTTTACAATAGAATAACGAAGGCAAGGAGTGTCAGTCTAATACTAATTTCAAGAGGGGAAAATCCCTTTGTCAGTTCACTGCAAACACAAGAATGAAAACTAATAAAAACATCTTCCAATAAAAGGTGTTTCCATTACAGCTAAATCCTTATCAAAGCAAACAAGCCTCTTCATTTTAGCCTTTTTATAGAAATTCCGACTGGTAAAAATGTACCTAGATCATGTTACCTTTTCAGTGACAAGTAATGATTTCATGCAAATATATGAGCTGAGAATGAACACGTAGGAAATGTTGATCTTGAAACCTTCCCTGTTTTATGAGGATGGTTATTTAAACTAGCTTGAAATCCCGTGCAAAACAAGGCTGACCAACCACTTCAGACATGCCCAGCTTTTAAGGGCGTCACAGCAGAGAGAAAGGGTTCACTGCTGAACGGCACCACAGCAGCCGGCGGGAGCAGGAAGGCTCTATGGAAAAGCAAACGCAGAGGCATCCCTGCCCGCAGCTACGCCTCTAAACAAGATGCAACATAACACAGACCTCTCCCCCACCAGATAAAGGAGAATCTCTGCTAGCTGTCAACAGGAGCACAGCTCTCATCTAAGACTTTTCAGAAAACATTGGGACTTTTTTTTCCACGCAGAAAGATTTCAACATGAAAATAACAAACAACCCGGGGAGAGCCAAGTTCCCTGATGCATTACAGCTTTTGCTCTCCGAGTCACGGGGATGCTTCATGGGAAACGCAGTCCCCGCGGGGAGGAGGCCCACAGGGAAGGAGCGGGGCAGCAAGCAAGGAAGGTTCCAGCTCGCAAGAAGCACAACGGCAAACATTTCCAAGCCAAGATGCTTGGGTTTGGCTTCATTCAATGAAAAGCTGAAGTCTTCCATGGAAAGCAGATGCTTTTTAACATTCTCCCCCACCCTCTAAATTGCTTGGCCCAAAAGCAGCAGTGACAGAGATGTCTGGAGCAGAGCCATTTTATCATCCTCAGTCCATCTGTCAGGGGAAACAGAGCTGCATCGCCACAGCCTGTGCATTACGGTGTCATTTATAACGTGGGCTACTGAGGGCATCAGCCTGGGGGTCACTTGAAAGGGGAAGAGAGTAAGAGAGGAAAATCACTTGTCGGTGTATTTACAAATCCTTGTGTGCGACCACTGGGAAACACACGGAAAGGAAGGAAAAGGGCCCGCTAAATGGCCGAGCGTACTCCTGCCTAACGGAGCTGTCAGCCGTCCAGAGCGGCCCCACGCCGACAGCTCAGCTGCAGTGGCACGTTGCTGTCCTGCAAGCAGGGGCAGGGTGGCCAGGCGGCTCCTGTGGGCTGTCCAGCAGCACAAAAGCTGTCCCACCTTCCACTGGCACAGTCCTGCACCCCCAGCATTACTTGTAACGGCTCAAGAGGAATCGCGGCCCTACATTCGAAGGAATTGGTGATCTTGACTTGAAAACGACCAAGGGGACTTCTCAAAAGCCTTGCCCACCATTCTTTGCGGGAGTCAGTTCAAATCTCAGCATTGTTAAAGTCTTCCTGCGCTTGGTCTCGCTGTTCTCCAGTCCCCGCACCTGCAAAGTGACGTTCACTCACTTCTGACTGCTTAGGGCACGGGACAGTCCCCTCTTTGTGTCTGTACCTCTCCTAACAACACGAAGCCTCCAATCTCCACTGGAACCTCGGGCTGCCACAAAAATAAAAACAATCAAGAATAATCTATGAAATGCTAAGTAACGAGCCAGCACGTGAAAAGCCGGCAAGCACGGGAGCAGCTATCACTGCCACTGCTAATGGCAAGTGCCACCCAACCAACACAAAACAGGATTCAGGAGCGTAACTTGAGGACGGAGAGGCAAGCAGGCAACTGGAGGTCACGCAGGCCTGGAGCTGCCAGCTCCTTCGCATCACAGCTATATAAACCTGCCCAAAAGTGGCAGCAGCATTGGACTAAGAGTCTGTCCCAGCCAACAGCCTGAGCTCTGTGGTGATGCGATATGCTGTTAAATAAAAAGGATCCTTGAGACATTTCTCACTCCCTTTCTTTATTGACTAGGACTGCAAGTACCTGACCTAGAGCACCTCGGGGAGCTTCCCCTTGCCAGGCTGGACCAGGAATTCCCTTCCACAAGGATTTTCTCTTTCCTGTGGCTCTACCACATTCCTTGCCATGGGTTTTCACAGCCTCAAGCGCACACAGCATGAGAGAAGAAAAGAGAAGGCAACAAAGGCAGCTAGTCACTGTAGGGTACAAAGCTCCCGGCAACACTCGGTTCCAGGCAGGGTCCCTGGGGGTTTTTGGCAGCCTGGCTTAAATAGCTGCTGGAAGAAGCTATTTGCAGCACAGAAGACAACCCAAGGAACCTACAACCCACTCCTGGGCCTTGGCTAGCGGCGTTTTGTCTACAAGCAGGGAGATGCACACGCTCACAACCGCACCTGGCTCTGATTTACATCTGTTGTGGGGACCAGGCACGTGTGCACCAGTCCGGCCATGCTCATGAGACCTGCCCAACTCCTTGACCACCCAGCCAGGTAAAATCACATCGCCATCCGGACATGTGGCCTCTTGGCAACGGCAGCATAAAGATGTTTTTGGCCTGAGTCTTTTCACCCTTGCTTATACGTGTCAGAGTACAGAGAGGACGCAACGGTGCTCAGGGCTGGCGCAGGTGGCACTTCCAGCAGGAGTGGGGCAGTGGAGGGAGCAGGGCCTCCTGCGTGGGAGCACATCTCCCTCCAGTGCCCACTCCCAGCAACAACAGCCTGTTGCTCCCGGCCGCCACTCGAGCGCTCCTTCACCTGCCAGGTCATCCTCACCGGTCGGCATGGGTGACAACGCTGCTCTCCGGGTGGCTGCGTGCGGCTGCTCCTCAGTGATCCTTGCTTCCCTGTCCTCATCCATCAAAAAACCAAGGTCTTTATTCTGCTGGCAAAAATCCTCAGTAATTTAACTCTCCATTCCCCATCCAATTATGGAGGCAGAGACACTACAGCCAGAATCGCCCCTCTCCTTGAAGCTCTCTGAACATAACTCAGCTGCTGGACACTGCCAGCCTCTGCAACAGACGCTGGGGGCCCCAGGCTCTCAGGCTAAGCCCCGAGCAGCCAGGCCTTGGCACTGCCCTCTCCAGCCCTTGCTCTGCACGCATTCAAATCTTTGCGTAAACCTTTGCAGACAGGACTGCTGCTTTGGAAGAGAGATCTGGATGTGCTGCCCCCCAAAAAGCCTCCCAAGGGAGGGAACTTCCCCCCACCCCGACCTGTTCTCAGGGTAAGTCACCATCACTGAAAACATTTGTTCCTCATTTAACAAAGAGCTGTAGGAAATTCCTCACGCTCTTCAGCTTGGGTCCAGACAGGCAGCTACATTCCACCGAAATCCATAGATGCAGCTTGGCTGCAAAGTGCCTCTCCGTCAGCTGAGTGCGGATCTGCTGCGGCACTTGGGGATGGCCAAGAGCATGGCTTCAGCTCACAGGACTACTAAAGGCAGCAGAAGACGTTGTATTTCCAAAAGACCATACCTGCACTGCCACTAGCAGCAAGGACGGGTCTCGCGGTTAGCCAGGTATCCTGAACTCACCTTCCCCTCCAGTGACACACGAATGCATCGTTGATGCAAACGTGAAATCCCATGCGCTCACAATGCATTTGTTTTACTGAACCTTCTAATTACTTTACATGCTCTCCCTGGGCTACAAAGAGAGACATAAACAGATTAACTAAATTAGGCCAATTAAAGGTTCCCTAATGGAATGAAATGTTTCAGGCAAGCTTGAGAGAGGAAATGGGCAGGGAGGAATGAAAGACAATGCAATGTCAGGCAAACCAAGCAGGGCAGGAAAAGACTAATTCAAAAAATAAGGTTCACAAATAAAACATAATTTTACCTCTTGTATATCTTCAAGGGTATTCCAGTGAACACACTATTTGTGGACAAAGCTGCTTTTACTCTAAGCAACAGAGCATCCTGGAAGGCAGAGCATCTACTCTAGACGTCACACTTTCTCACACCACCTATATGCCACGGCAACAGGAACAGCGCAGCTTTCTGCAGCAGTAAGTTTGGTAGCTGCTTCTCTGGGGATAAGGGGTCACTGTCCCGAGAGATGACAAGGGGTGGTAGATGGCATGGGGACCCCAAACTTAGATCTGACAGCCAAGACTGAGCCTGTCAGTTTTACAGAGAGGGAAATGCATGGCTGCCGAGCACCAGCCTCAGCCAAGACTACCAGCACTTTGCAGGCCCAGGACAGGATCAGACCCTGGCTTCCCAGCAGCAACACACCAAATAAAGGCTCTTGCCTAGGGTGGGAGCCCAGTCACCACGTGCACGGGTCCTTACCTTCCTCTTTCCATGGATGATGTCCTCAGGGAGGCTCGTGTGGATGAGGCTGTGCACTTCGGTCAGTTCTGTGATGTCCCCCAGGGGCACGGGTGCATCCTCCGGGAGCGGGGACATGAGGGACTCTAGCTCATGCGAGTCCAGCGTGGCACTGGGAGCTGCCACCCCTTGCCTGCTCCGGTGGTAGTAAGTGTGGTTGCCGGCTGCCTGGGAATCCAGGCCTGGCAGGGCCTCCCTGAGGGAAAACAAACAAGAGCTGACATCTCACATGAGCCGGGCGTTCCTCTGTCCCACACAGCCACGGACTGCTAGACAAAGTGATCCCCTCTGGGCCACTCACCCTCTCCTTGTGGAAGCAACCAGGCCCAAGCCCCTGCCCTGACGCTCCCAAGGAAGAGGATCCTCTATCCACATCCTACTGTAACAGCCTTCGCTGCAGCAGCCTCTCTCCAGATGCATCTCTTCGCCACCTTCACTAATCCTAAAGCTCACACAAAGCGTGGTGCTGGATGCAAAGCCCTGCCCTCATCAGTGGATCACAAGGGCAGCAGACAACGTGAGTCCCAGCACTAGAGCAAGCGCTCTCTAACCCCTGCCTGTGGGGATTTGTGTCACCCCTGACATCTCCGCTTTGCAGATGAGAGATGCAACAGGACAGAAAAGTTTGGTGGCCACATTAGGACGAGACTTCAGAAGCTGCGTGTTCCTAGTCCTGAGATCTGCCGCCAGCTCAAAGCTCAACAACTAAGCTGGTTTCCAATCGTGGTCTTTCCAAATGCTTGTGGCTGGATTCAGACCCCTGGGATAGCAGGGGGCTTTGGGCTGAGTCCAATCCCCCTTAAACCAGCCCATCACTCACTGGGAAGCCTTTCATCATTTCCCAACTGGAAGTTAACAAACCCTTTCCAAACATCCTTAGAGCTGTCCAACCTCAGAAGCAAAATACTGCCCGCTTTCTAACAGACAGAGGTTATAATTCAGCAAATAGTGCTTTTTCCTTTTGTGTTTCTTTTTCTTTCTCTGAAAAAAAAACCCTATTAGTCTAACAATGCAAATTAAAGAGAAACTACTGAGAAAATAAATCAGTGAAAAAACTATACTAAATATGTTCCTTAGCCAGCTAGCACTCCCAAGACTCAATCTTTGTATTAACTGACATCAAACACCGCATCCCAAACAGCCCAGCTGAACGCAGGGAAGCAGCTCAGTGTATTTCGCCTCCTTCCACATCGGCCTCCTTTACCTCCTGCAAAGGCGAGGTGACACCCACCTCTGCTTGCTGTTGCGGAAGCTGGCACACATGCAGAAGAGTATGCAGAGCAGCCCCAGGCAGACTCCCACAATGATTCCCGTGACAGAGTGGATATCCAGAACATCTAGTAGGGGAAGCACAGATACATCATTTCAGCTGCTAGCAGGAAGAAGGTACAAAGTGTCTTACGTTCAGAGGAGCACCAGCTTCACTAAAACCAATTGGTGATGCCTCTATACACATAAAGGGAGATTACTTGGCAGTGACAATTTAGAGCAGCTTAAAGCAAACTGGCATCTATGCACATTCATTAATCTCACGTGACACAGGCCTAACAGAAAGGCAGCAAGATGCAGGTTGCATGTGCCCTTCCATAGGAGCTGGGATGGGGAAGAGAGATGAAGTTCGGCTGTGGGATGGGTTCTGGAGCTGCCCGAGGCCTGTGGAGCTGCACATCTGAGGACTCTGCTGTGATCCTCTGCCCTGGCCCACACACAGTCATATCCCGCACCCTGCGCAGCGACATCAGGCAATTGCTTGGCAAACAGAAGTGCCACCGATGACAAATTGCGGTCTTCAGCAACACAACTCGGTTCCTGCACCGGGACAAAGGGGAAATTCGTACCAGACAACTTCTCCCGGAGGGTGTGCACATCCTTAACATTTGAATAGGGACCAGAGCCCACGACTGTCTTTGCTCCCATCTTGAAGAAGTATCTGGTATCACTTTCCAGGCCATGCACTTCAGTGCTGAAGATATTTCCTGATCAAAAGCAAGTCAAAAGAGGTTTAAAATGTGTAGTTTCAAGAGTATTCAGAGGCTTCAGCAAAGCAGCAGTGGAATTCTGTTGGACCCTCAGAAGCGAGGGATTTTGGGCCATGAGCTCTAAGAGGTAATTCATACACCTCTTTGGTATTAACAAACTTACTGCGTAAAGAGCTAACGATACAGACTGCACGTGGCATTGCTGGCATACATTCTCCTAGGAATTACGGGTTGCCAGCCTGCATCTGCAGGATGTTTGCTGGATGATAATGGCTATTTCAGCCCTAGACATCTATGATTTCATGTTTCTCAGTAGCGTGCCTGGACTCTCCTATATGACCAGGAGCAAGGCCCAGCATATGCTCCAAGAAAGCTGGCAGCATGAGCTCTTGAATGTTTATTTGTATGGGCTCAAAGCGAGGCAAAAATCAGGGCAGCGGGACTGACCCACCAGGGCTCCATAGGCAGGGAAGAAGGCAGGAGGAGGAGGACCTGGTGGGGTACTACAATACCTGGAGGAGGCTCACCTTCTCGCGTCAGCAAGGTCCACATGTCATCTGGCTGCGTGTTGTTGGCGTTATACAGGATGAGGTACTCTACAATGATACCGTTGGGCTCGACGGGGGGGCACCAGTGCACCTGGACAGCGTAGGGGTTGAGCGGGTGCAGCCGCAGGTCAGATGGAGGAGTCGAGGGACCTGGCAGAGACAATAAAGACCCACCGTGAACAGCAGAAAAGGGGAGGAAGGCATTCAAGCTGCAGGGCATGACAACTGCTCTGTGCCTTCTCTGAATTCTTCTCAGTGGTGCCGCAGCCATGTTTTATTGGAAAACAAGGCAAGGCACTCTTGTTCTGATAGTGACATTCTGGGGAGGACCTAGCGCTTCAGCGATGCATTATCAGCTCTCTCTAATGAGCAGGATTTCTCTGAACCCAAAGGCAACCCCACAGTAACAGCAATCGTTGCCCCAATTCTCTTTACCTGCTCCTCTCTGTTTACAAAGCAGAACTCCTTTAATGGGCTTGGGAAAGCCACCAGGATGCTTAGCGGCTCTCAGCATGTACTCGGGGCATCACAGCTTAGAGGTGATCTGAGATCATATCTCTCAGGGGCACGTGAGGAGGGATTTGAGAGAGATTCAGGGAAAGCTGGGAGAAATCAGGATTCAATTCCCATAAATACTCACGGTCAGGAAGGGTGAACCGCTCCACCACGCTGCCGAAGGGCCCATCGATGCCGACACCGTTGGACTGCACGGCAAACTCATACCTGGTGTAGGGCTTCAACCCACTAATGAGAATGTCTTCATCCGAGCTGCCGAAAGAGGACACATTCACAAGGCCATGAACACTACATCATTCTCCCTCCCACTGTCACCTTGATACCTTACCAAGAACACTGTAAGAGATTATCCTAACTCTTAACAGTATTTGATTTTTCACCTAAAGCTTCATCTCCTGCAGTCATGTGAATGCAAGAGCACTCAGCCGCCAGATACAGAGCAAAGTAGGTTCCCAGCCTCCAGGACCATTTCTGATGTACTTGCAGAGAAAAGCTTGAAAAAGCCTGGTTATAGGCTGAAAACCCGCACAGGAATCCAGACTTAAAATATATCCCCAAATTATTATAACTGCTTAAACTCTAGCAATTTTTAAACCAAACTTGCGAGGACCACTTCACAAATCATGAATGCTTTGAGACTGGCCATAATTGCACCTGGCTATGTTATTAACAGGAAAACAAGCGTTTAAGGTCCAACCAAAGCAGAAAAGATGCAGAGACCAGCCAGTAAATGATCCCTTGGTATTCAAGTCATAGACAAGTCCCAGTGCCACATTTCAGGAGTTCTGAATGTATCTGTGATCAAGGCAGACGTTTCCAGCATGTGAAACACCCAGGATTTTGCTCAGCACTGGAACTTCCATGCAGGTTCCTCCTGCCTTGTGTTTATTCCTGACATGAGCAATACATGGCAGGTGAACCCTTTACCTTGTGTAGTATGTAACAAGAGAGGCATTTTTCAGGCCCCAGGGGCTGAAGCGCACGGTGTAGTTGACAATTTTGACTGTTGTGAAGTCAGGTTTCTTCCACCTGAGCCATATGGAAGTTGAGCTGTTGGACTCTGCATAGACTTGGACTGGAGGCAGCGGAGGACCCTTCTGCACAGGGGGATCTATGGTGCAAGACAAAAAGAGAAAGGAGATGTGGAGACATACATGACAGTAACGCAAGGGACAGCCATCACAGACACAGAAAACACAATAAAACAGGCCTAGGTTGTGAAGCCTGCACTGATATGCTGGCCTCCAGCGTAAGCCTAGATTCCCAGCTTTGCCCTTCCGTGCATGCAGCGGTCCAGGCTTTTCCTCACGTGCGGGAAAAATCACAATGAGGATCCATGCCCCAAGGCGGTGGTGTACTACAGGCCCACACCAGGGTAAGGAGGAGGCCACACTGTTCACCATCCCACAACAGACTGGCAGAGCTGAGAACAGAGCCTAGGTCTTCAAAGCTTTTACTTTCTTTATAACGCTGCAAAATGCCTGGCATGCTGCCAATTCATGTTCTCGAATCTTTATACTGTAAGAGATGAACTCCAGGTTATTTGGCATTTCCAAGACCATCCCTGAGCCACTAATGGGGCCAGAGGGAACACGGTGAAGGCCATCCACACCCAGTATAAGAACAACCCTAATGAGAAGGGGGATATTTTGCTCCCTCCTCTCCTTCCCAAGATAATTCCTCCAATGCAATTTGCAATGACTGCCAAAGGGAGTTTCCTTACATTGGGACCTTCCCGATTTTTGTATTGTCCTTCTTCAAGTTCACCTTCTGTAACTTTACCTCTACCCTTCCTTTGAAGCCACATGCCAAGCAGAAGAGACAGACAACAGATAAAGGGGCATTCCTCACCTACTGCTGTTGCAGGTGCCTTTTCTGTTTTGCCCTTCCAAACCGCTGCATAACCATCTTCGTGCTTATTGAATGCCACCAGCTTCACCTCATAGAGTTTCCCAGGAGCTGGAAAAATCAATCAGGGTTTGTCTGGGGTTATTTTTGTTACCAGCCCTCCCCAGTTAGACATGTTTTCTTTGATCTGACCAGCTTTTCTCACCATCCAAGAAAGTAGCTTGAACAGAGTTGTATTTGCTCAAATACAGCAGGGAGTCCCCCTTCCACTTACAGGCTTTCCGCATTCAAATACTGTCTCACAACTGGTGCACGTGTGATCATCACAGCTAGTTCTCCCCTCGCTTTTTACAGAAATTTTCAGCAGCAAATGGACTTGCCCCAGCCACCAAGGGTTAACCAGTGTCACGGCCTGTAGCTCATCATCTCAGCACCTCCTGATCTTTCTCCCTTGCAAACTACTAAAGAAAACTACGCGCGATGACTCCTCTCTCCCTCCATGGAAGTGGATGCGCTGCATTGTTTATTCTTGAGGAGTGAGGACATCCTCTCCTCTCCAAAATGCACCTCCCATTTCTAAAGTCCCTTCTGATTTATTCACTGCTGTGAGGATCTTCCTTCCAAGAAGTCCTCACATGCCCTGTTAGGTCACTGGCAGCTTTTGTTGTATGGTGACTATTTTGCCTCCACAGCACAGTTTCTTGATTTGCAATTAGAAAAGCAACAGCGTAGACCAAACCCACACCAGAAACCCGAGGGTCCTCATCACACGCTCTTGCCATCAGACAGCCATGCACTCTATGGGGAACCTCACACTTGGACCCAAACCGAGCTGCAGGACAGGACAGGGCGCTCTGTCCCCAAGCAGTGCTACCCTGGTCCAAAATTCACTTCTCTCTTTTCTCTGGCCTTTCATCAGCTGAAATACTCCTCTGCTGTGTTAAGTAACACCTGAGGGGTTTTTTTTTTGGGTTTTTTTTTTTTTTTTTTTAACAGAGATGTTTGGTTGAGCAAACAACTTGGGAGATACAAAGTTCTCAAATAAGACACTTGCCAGCTTCTCCCTTCAGCAGCCAGCCCGTTCAGAACCTCAGCGAGAGCAGGCCAGACGCTTTGGTTGCCTTGGCTGCATTGATGAAGTTTGTTAATTTGGGACGTGCCTGTTCATTCCCTGCCCTGATAGATCACTGCTCTCTTTGCCAGACAACATAAGCAGAATAAAACCTTTCTTATTGATGCCAATTTTATTATTACTGCACTGATTATGCTCCCAGAGGCTAATGGTACCAATTACCACAGGCTCTCTCTGCTCCACAACACATGTTCGCGCCCAGAATATAAAAACAGTTCAGCCACATTTCCCCCCCCCCGAAAGAATCCCAAAAGCAAACAGAGTTTTGTCTGCCTCCAAGGCAGCCTGATCTGCATTTCCACACTCTCCAGCCACAGGAAGACGTTTCAAACCCACACGAGGGGGATGAGACCAAAGGGCACTCCACTTCCAAACGGCTGGGACCACGGGCTTGGTGGAACAAAGAACGCCACAGCCTGTCTCTCGCCAGCACACACACTCCGCCTCCTGCCTGAGCATTTGGCTGGGCTTCACTGGGACACGAGCTCATCACGGATGATGCGATCCAAAACGATGACGAAGAGCTCACAGATGTGATGCAGCTGTGGGCAGCTCCTGTTGGAGAATGAAGTGAAGGAAAGGACAAGTCCTCCATCTCCATCCCTGGGTAGGATCAATACAGCAGCCACTTACACGTGAAGCCAGAGGAGCTCCACTATGAGATCAAGCAATTCACATTCTGAAAATAGGGTTATTTTGGATTTCTCAGTCAGAGGCTTGGCTTCAATTTTTATACACAGGCCCAGATGTTCAAGCTCTTAGAACATGCAGACATAAAGCTCTATCAAGCTGTCAAGAAGCTAGTAGGCAGCATGAAAACAGATGTATTTCACTGCATTCCATCATACATTAAATATAAGCAGAATAATCTAGTCCAGATCATTTCAAATCACTAATCTGGATGACTGCATAATATATCCAACATGCTAAATATGTTGTTTCATTCAGTTTTTCAAGGTGTTCCTGTTGGCCAGATGCCATACGCCATACTTTCCTGTAAGCAGGAAAATACCCTGATCTCCAGGGAGTCGCTCCGAGAGGAATACACTCTTCCTTCATGGGAATGTGGAAGACAAGATCAGATCCTTACCGTTTATTTTCCATATAAATTACAGCCCTAGTAGTTGCACACCATTACAGAGAGTAACTGCTAGAACATAGATTGAAGTGAATGAGAAGTTCTCACAGAAAAGCCCTCCTGGTGATTCAGGACAGCTTCCTTTTGATTTTGTGGGCTCATGAAATCGCTGTATTTCTTATGTGCCTTTGAACAGCTGCCCATCTCTCTCACAGGATTTCAGCACATAACTCTCAGGCAAGATACAAGGTGTGTTGTTAGCAATATCACTCTAAGGAGACATGGTTTGCTCCAGAGGTTAGCATGAGCATGGGAGAAAAGTATTCCTTTATTTCAGACAGCTCAAATGGAGATAGCTGGGACATCACCAAAAACAAAATCAAGAAGCCAGATGTTGGCGGTAAGGCAAAGGATGAAGAAGCCTGCAGGACAGAGAAGAGGTGGTGGACAAAACTGGCATCATTTTAGTAGAACGACCAGCCAGTGCAAGAGAAGACAAAACAAGAATCTTGCACCGGACCAGCACAAGGACCCTTACTGCAGCGTAAAACACAGCCTGATGTTACAGGAAACTACGGGAGGGAAACGCGGGCAGGGCTCTATGCTGGTGTAATACTCGTGCTATCGCTGTGAATAAAGAGTATCTGTGCTCAAGAAGCTCTGTCCAAAGCTGCTTTCGGCACACCCATCCACCTCTGTCTGAGGCATGCCTCAAAAGGAGCTGTTTCCCCACAAAGTGCTTCCCCTCTTGCCCTGCTGTGCTCCTGGGAAAGAAAAAAAAAAACCAGGAAAATCAGGAAATCAAAATCAAGTGATGCAGGAACAAGCAGCAGGACAGGAGTTTTGCCTCTCAGGCCACACTCCAAACCAAGACAAGAGGCAGAGCATTGGCTTCACTGACACCGTGGAGACGTGGAGCTAAGGGGCATTTAGTCACTGCTGCAGCAGGACGTAGCCTCCAACGGGGAACACGGACCTTGTTTGCACTGACATGGGAGGCAACCATGTCTGAGCTACAGCCTTGTATTCCCAGTGCCTAACCCTGGGATTTCCTCACACCTTATCTCTTCAAGCTCTTGACCCAATTTGTAGTTTCAGCCATGACACCCCTTCAACAGCCCACCTCCCATGGGCCAGCCTGGGCAAATCCCACCCTCCCACCAGACAGCACCGGTCACCACATGCAGCCCCCTTACTCTGACGTCAAGAGATACTCCGAAGAGTTGGGTATTTTGTTTGTTTGCTTTTACAGAGGGATCTTAGGAGAGGTTTCTACTGCTGTGCTTCCCAGGCAGACATCCATGAGCCAAGAAATCCCCCCAGCTGATTCCCCATCAGCCAACGCGCAGCAGCGTAGATCACGTTCAGGCTGCCAGCCCTTCTCAAGACTGCTACCCACTCTGCCTACGAGAGCCCTAATGCAGATGTAAGTAAGTACGTGTGCAGGGTAGCTCCCCACCATAAAACTAAACCCTTCTAAATCCCAACCACTCCTCCTTGTTTCATGTCCAGACCCCCTGCCTTTCTCCAGCCAGATTCCTGACCCCTTCCTTTACTGTACGCGTGCAGGAGCACATCATTCAACAGCGTAACGGGGGGGAAGAAAAGAGAACATCCCCGGCTGGAAGAAACCTGAGACTCTCTTCCTGACACAATGATAGCCGATACACAACCACCAAATCATAAGGAAACCATTAGGGCTTGACGGATGCCCAAATTTAAGGAAGTAATTACAGAAGAACAAGCAGCCTTCTCAGCATCATCATGCCAGAGCATTTGGAACCAATTCAGCCCACTCCCGAGTCCCTCTGCTAACTGACTTGCCAGTGGTTAGTGCAGCGCGTGATGATGTTCACATGTGGTTTCCTCAGTGCAGTAATTACAGACCTAAATTCTTCAGAGAAACTCATAACTGTTAACACCCTCTCAGTGGCAGGATGGCTGCAACATGGCTGGAAACCTACTTAGCGATGACACAAACTGTCTTTGCAGGTGCTGCAGCCTGACCTTTACACCATGCATAATATATATGCTAGACGTGTAAGATGAACCAGCACAAGAAACCCTCGCCCTGCAGTCTCAGCTCACTGGGCACTAACAGGGATGAAGCACGAAGTGGGGGATGGAAGAACTCTGAGAAGCAGATTCCTGTTTCAAGGATGCATCTGCCATGACTCTCTCCTCTCTCTCCATCTTGTATCAATGGGCAAATCAACTAATTGGTACGATCAGATGTTAGAAACATAACTCTTTATGGGAAAGGCCAAGCGCAGTTACCAGGCAGGCAGGCAGATCTGACTGTGGTGCAGACTTGTTCTCCAGCCATGGACGCTCACTCTTCTATCCCTTTTCCCTTAGGGGGAGGTGGAGGAGAATACTGACCCAAAATTAGCATGCTGTGAATTAACCCATCTCTGCATTTTAATACAGAGAGATTTCAAATAGCGTGCAATTATGGAGCTTCTTAGAAATACACAGGGAAGGAGAGATATTGTCCTGACTGGAGATTTTCATCTAGGCACTCTTTAGAGTGACACAATAAAAACACTAATTGATTCAGATCCACTTATCAGCGTACACTGAGTATATTAGTAGCCCTTGATTAAAAATACAATCCCTGCTACACTGGTGTCAGAAATTCCTGTTTTAAACTCTGCTTAGAACAAGCCCCAAGAGCCTCACTCCAGAAATGATTTTGGGTGCTCTTAAAGTTCAGCTCACACGGTCCTGGTCCTGTTTATCTGCAGCCAAGCAGATAAGTGAGCCTCTTGGAAGGATCCCGGGACTGCTACGAAGTGCAAGAGACAGACCCTGGGTTTCCACAGCAACTGCTGAGAAGATGTAAGCAGCTAACCTAGTCGAGTTAGCTCGTACTGCTTCACTTTCTTCTTTAGTTTTATGGGTCCTACGTCCCAGCTCTCATCTTCAGCACCATCCAAAGGGCTTTCATCGCTGGACTCCTCTGGGCCCACTTCTCGGTAGTAGAGCTTGTAGCCAGATATCTGGGCATGGTTGGCTGGGGGCTGCCACGTTATCAGGAGAGACTCCATCTTCGCCCGGACTTTTAATTCTGTCGGGGCAAATGGAACTAGAAGAAGAACAAGGCAAGAGAAAAATGTTCAGCCACTTGTCTCTATCTCCCTGCTCTACTGAATCCTCCCTGTCCTCGGCAGTGAGGGAGGGGTGTGAGGAGAGGCTGTCCCGGGAGTGGGATGTCTCCACTGCCTGACGAGAGTGGTACAGTTATGGTCTATCATCGGCTTTACCAGCCGGGTGATACAGGCAAAAACAATGTCACAAAGCCACTATGGGAATTTCTCAATGCATTCTGAGATAACACCATCTTCAATCACTGCTGGCATCTGGCTTGGGCTCAGCTCTGTTTGGCAGAATTGTCTCTCCACTCCCAAATGTCATAACACTGGGGTTTGGGGGTTCTGTTTGTTTCTTTCTTCTTTAAGAATTTTCACAGCTGCGCACGGAGGGAGGAAAGACCAACTACCCAGGCAAGCAGCAAGACATAGAATCATGGAATGGTTTGCATTGGAAGGGACTTTTAAGGGTCATCTAGTCCAACCCTCCTGCAATGAGCAGGAACATCTTCCACTAGATCAGGTTGCTCAGAGCCCCGACGTACAGGAGCTGCTCAACAGAAAGATAAAGGTGGGTACTTTGGTCTAACCAAAACCAACAGTTATAATTCCCTAATGAAAGCAAACATCTCCGATCATGCCTCAAGTTCCCCGATGTCCTGCAAACCCTGCCCCAAATCCCAGCCATCACCCAGCCTCCTACCATGCGTCTGGTTGTCTCTGTCAGGAGTCCGATGCTGGGTCCACTCAGAAGGGGCCCCATAGCCCACGCTGGTGCTGGCTGCGATGCGAACTTTGTATACTTTGTTGGGATGGAGCGAGTAGAGAGTGATTTGTGTCTCGTTTCCACCCACTTCAATGGAGGTAACCTGATCTGCTGGAACCAAGACGACACCATTGAAAACATGGTTTTCCCAGTCAAAGGAAAATACAACTGAGCAGCCAAAAAGCCTAACGACCCCCACGTGGTCCGCACACCCTGGGCTGGCTCGGCTTTGCCCAGTGCAATCTCCTGCCACCAGGAAAAGCTAGAACTAAAGACTGGGCAGAGCCGATATCCTGACTGACAACCCCCTTCATCACCTTCAAAAACGCAGATTGCCTTCAGCACCACTGAGCCTGCCTGCAGGGGAGCTGTCAGAAACCTTGCTGCTGCTGATGTGATGGCAGAACATGAGCACAGCCGATGGTGGCCGATGGTACGTTCCACTGCTGCTCATTGCTGTATTTATATCCTCACCTTAATTTGAACCAGAACCATCCAGCAGCCCTGCTTTCTGCAAAATTCACACCTTCACCCACGCCAGACTGAGGTTTTATCGCTCCCTCTTCAGCCCACCCAAGTTCATAAGGGAGATAACAGGAAGTTTAAACTGAGAATGGCCTGGGATTTTCACTGTAACAACTAATTGGTCTTGCTGAAGATTCATACTGCCTGTTTGGTGAATGCGGAGGTCTTGCTTTTCAGCTTCACCTGGCGTAAACTCAGCTGGGAGCACTGTCCCTGCTATGTAACAGCGTATTGCTGAGTGCGATTCCTGGACTACAAAAGTTTCCAAGGTTTTACGATGCCACAGAGCCATGTGCAGGCTCAGGGCAAAAAACCAAGAGCCAGGAGTCACAGTGCAGACTACTAATCCAGATCAAACACATGGGAACATGTCCAGCACTTCATCACCCTCCCCGTCCTTCTCTCAGTAAGAATCATGACCCTGGGGAGTGAGAAGCTGCAGAGCTTTGACGGTTTTAAGAGCAAATATCCAAAGGGATTTGCAAAGCAAGCACACGTGGAATTGGAACAGCCACATCCAGCATAGGGAAACGTT
Organism: Platalea leucorodia; assembly: GCF_965183815.1. Classification (NCBI taxonomy): domain Eukaryota; kingdom Metazoa; phylum Chordata; class Aves; order Pelecaniformes; family Threskiornithidae; genus Platalea; species Platalea leucorodia. The sequence goes on from NC_138831.1 coordinate 48,753,258, forward strand.
ACTATCCCTGCTGAAGACTTCTTAAGAGTGTCTGACAATACAAATAAAACCAGATAAAACTCAGCAATAGAGCAACACAGCCTGGCCAGGATACTTGCTTTTTTCCCCACAAGGATCACTTTGATTAGACTCCATTTTAAAGGAATCAAATGCATTTACCCTTCTTCCCCAACCAGCATAAAGCTCTTCCCCCAAAACACACAGTGCAGGTGGCACCAAAGGATTGCTCGCGCGGACATTCACGGGGCAGCACAAACACGCAAGCATCAGGCCATTCCCCTGGGGACACAGGCTCTTCCACAATCACAGAAAAAGGCACCTCGAAGTAGTGTGAAGTAGCCCAGCACCGGCACGGCTGTGACCACCAGCAGCAGAGCCAGGCTAAGAGAGGGCTGTTCTCCTCCCGTGGGTAAAAAGGGGTCCCTCCGCTTTCAGCCTGGCACCTCCTCCCCTCGACAGGACATGCTGTTAACACTGCTGGAGCAGAAGACACACACCCCCCCCAGATAGTGTTTCCCTCACCTTCCTTGAGGGTGCAGTAGTCGATCTTGTACTTCGTTATCCTGCCGTTACTCAGCTCTGGAGGAGGAGGCAGCCATGTCACACGGATGTCACCAGGAGTCATGCTTGACAGGGACAGCTGAGGGGCAGCACTAGGAACTGGGGAGAAGCAACAACGGGAAGTCAGCAAAGACCGGGACAAGACCTCCACACATCTCTGCCAGCTCTCTCAGTTGGCTGGAGGCCACTACCCGGTCTTGGCCCTGCGCAGCCGCTGGTGGCATGCTGTCTGTCACGGGGGGAACCGATACCCCGCAGCTCTTCAACCGCTCAGATCCTCGGCAGGGTGTCTGGGGAGGGGAGATGGTGGGCTGACCAGAGCCCGCCAGCCACACCACACTACCCTCGAGGGAAGCCAAATGTAAGTGACCCCGTGTCCACTGCAAACCGGGCAGGTTAGCACAGGCCAGCTCATCGGCCTACGCTGTGCTGTGGAGCACGAAGGAGACGCTAAAGGAAGTGGCTCTTAGATCCAGACTTCAGTCCAGGAATCTCCATTCCCTCGAGAATCACAGCTCTGTGCTGCAGGCAGCTTTCATGCTTTCAACTCAGCTTTTCAGGCTACAGACACGCACACATGGGACCAGGCAGTTCGCTATGTCAGGAGTATTTAAAGCACATAATGCACCCCGCAGCATAGCAGGGGCTTGCACGAGGTCTGCCAAAACCATCGCTTCTTGCCTCTGTCCTGCAGTCTGTTGAAAGCTGCACATGTCCTCCCCCGTTGGGCAGCTGTCCTTCTGGCACTCTGCCTTTACTGCTCGCAAAATGCTACATGATAAATGGTAAAATCAACACAAACTACTGGCTCTTAAGAGATCCAACCTCAAGGCTGCTCCCAACCCTACAAATTGCAATAGATGTCTGTCTTTGGAGTTGAAATCAAGTCTGGCCCAGAGTCAAGTTTGGAGCAATATCACATTAGCTAGGTGAAAGCCCAGAGGAGCTGACTGCCGTTCCCACAGGTTTCTCATGGGCCCCAGTGTCAGTGAGGTCATTTTCAAGCTCTTCAACACCCAAGCTGACGATCAGACCAGGGTGTTTCTTTTTGGTTGGTTTGTTGTTTGGGTTTGTTTTTGGGTTTTGTTTTGTTTTGTATTTTTTTTGTTTTTTGTTTTTTGTTTAAAGTGCTTCTGGCAAGAAGCTGTAAGAGCAGCAAGTTCAGGTTTCTAGGACCTTATACTACCCTCCATAGCACATTCAATGCTCACTATGAAACAGGTCAAGAACGTTTTTAGGCACCAGTATCCATCTAATTCAACGCACCGTCCTCCAGGGTCTGAACAATGATGGAAGAGGATGTCCGGCTGGCTCCGAGCTGAGAATATGCGACCACGTAGAAGACGTAGTTGGTATTGGGTTCTAGGTCCTTGACTTGCAGCTCAGTGGTATCATTATTGACAGCAAACTGGTATTCCACGTTATCTGTTCCTAGAGCCAAGGAAACACTGATCAGCAGGTCAGTGAACTGCCAAGACACTCCTCGAAAAATCACTTAACTCACACGGTCCGTAGTGTAAATCCACCTTAAAAATCACTAGGTCTTCTCCGATTTGCCCAGCACCTGCACAAAACCCATCTCTTATGTGAACTCTCTGGGCAGAAACATTCAATGCCTCCATATTAACATCTCCATTTTGACTCAAGTTCCTTAATCCATGCTATGGCAGCTGAAGTTACCAGCTTAATTTTCAGAGGAGCTCTGGCAGCAGTTCAGCAAGAGTATTGGCTTGCTGGCTGTTTGGGAAGACAGACCCCAAGAGACCCAAGTGCCTCACTTCAGATTCTAGGTGTGAATAATTTAGTGACTACCCCTGTACACAATATAGCTCCTTAATATCTCCATTAATAATCACAGCCTTTGCATATAAAAATCAATGTGTTGGAGGAAAAATAAACAACAGAAATAAATTTCCAGAAGTGCCTGGTCCCACTAGAATTCAAACAACTTAGCTACGTGGATACGCTACTGCTGGTCAACAAAAATATGTCAGCTAATCCACAGGCACTGTCACAGGCTGATGCTGACTCCAAGAGAAACGCCTTTACCGGCAATGAAAAGGGCTAAACTAACTGGAATTGCCTCTCACTTGTCACTAGCTGGGAAAGAAAGTTAATCTGTGCCTTGTGTCTTGTACCTGCAACACAGCTGTGCTGCACAGGCAGATAACACCTACCCACAGCCCGCTGGTAATGTAATGAGAAGCCGATGATCTGCTCGCTGTTGTACTCGGGCCGTTCCCAGGACACAAGGACGGTGGTGCTGGAGAGGGACACGGCTGACACCTTCTTGGGAGCGCTGGGCAAACCTTCCCGCACAATCACCGAGAGCTTGGCAGTGGCACAAGCCATGCCCAAGCTGTTCTCAGCCACGCACTGGTAGTAGCCAGCATCCTCCAACCCGATCTGATTGATCACGAGGCTCCCGCTGCTCTGCACCTTCACCCGCCCGTTGGAGAGGATGGCCTCGCCGTTCTTCAGCCAGTGAATGGTGGGGGCTGGCTCACCCTCTGCCTTGCAGACAAACCGGGCCGTGCTGGCTCGGGTGCGTGAGATGGTTTCAGGAGCCTGGGAGATGCTGGGTGTAGCTGGGAGGAGAGAGGACAAATTAATGCAGGAAGGAGGAGGAAAAGATAGCAAAGCAAATCCCTTCACCTCCCCACTCAGTGCTATGTTTTATTCAGTAGCAGACTTGCTTACAAGATAGGATTTGCCAGGCAGACTCTAGAGGCTTAATTTAGACTCTGTCCAAAAGGAAAAATAAATTCTGTATCAATCATGTGCTGCGTTCCCTGATCCTAGGCTGCTCTCCCTGCTGGCTTCCACAATACTGAAAGTTAATTGCTGATACAGATTTCCATGGGGGAACCCTGGAGAATGAGAATAAGGCATAAAACGGTTCAGTAAACACAAGGAACTAAACCCCAAATTAAAGAGGTGACATTCCCACTGAGAGCTATCCCAACCCAGGGCCTCCTAGCTCTAACCTGGCTCCCATCTCACCCGGCACAGGCCACAAACGCAACTTCTTGGGGAGCTCCTGGATGTTGGTCCAGGTAACCTACAGCTCCCTGGCACGTTTATCCTGCTCTCTACTCACCAAGGACCCGGAGCTCAGCTGCGGCTGTAACAAACTGCCTGGTCTGGGGTTTGTTAGCACGGCAGACGTACACCCCTGAGTGATGGGGCTGGCTGGAAGGAATGAGGAGATTTGTCCGGCCCAGCACAATCACATCTGTGGAAACGGGCTTTCCATCTGCAGGAAGAAACGTGCACAAATGTGGGAGGGAGCCCCAAGCTGCCCTTTAGGAGGGCTTGTAAACAAGTCGTCTGCTAGAGCCAGGATCACAGCTGGGCAGCAAAGAGACCCTCAAATCCCAAACCCCAGCCCAGAGGAGGATTCCCGCTAGGACGCTCCTCAGTGCTTGATCGAGCGTCAGCCAGCCCAAGCCACCATTGGCCCAAGGTTTCGTTTAGCCTGTAATAACCGAAAAAGTTCTGGTTTGGATCAAAATAGTCTCTGATGCCTAGGGTGTGCCTGCAATGAGACCCCCTAGGAATAGCACGTTCAAGGGAAAGCTATGCTAACACACATTTTGGAAAAGCTGCTGGATCCGCCTGCTGACCCCCATGCACGAACACACACGCCTCCTCCCCTTGCTCGTTAATGGAAACATCAGCAACAGCGCTGAATCACCAACAACTCAGGGGTTCTTCCCTCCTCTGGGTCCTAGACACGAACCCAAATTTCCTGAGCTTCCTGATTCATTCTTTGCCCCCAGCTTGGCTCCTGACCTGGGAGATATCAGGAAGACACCAGGTTCTCCGTGGGGCTCTGGTGCTTGGGTCAGAGACGTGGGCTGTGAGCTGCCCTCTCCCCATTCTCCTGGCTAAATGCTCAGTACTGCTGAGTAGAGAAAGAGGAAAGGGTGGCTCTGGCCCCCTGGCCAGAAGCTGAGCTGTCCTACAACTTCAAATAGCCCTAGGCTTCTCAGCACGTCATGGACAAGGCAGTAGGCTGGTACTGAGCACAGCTTATTCTCAGCACTGCTCTGATGTGAGAAACATGGGGACCACGGCGTTGGTGCCTCTGAACGAGTGTGGGGGAGCAAAGCCAAGAGCTGGGGACAGAGTATGGGCAAGCACGGTCTGGCCACGGAAAGGCTCGGGTGGGAGGTCAGGAACCCATGGTGAGCAGTTGGCATGAGTTAGTGGGTCGGGAGACCAGCTGGCTTGTGCAGTACTGCGCAACACCAGACCTTGTCCCCCTCCTCCTGCAGAAGCACTAATGTCCTTCAGACAGCAAAAACTCAGTACTCGCCTGCCTTTGCCTCTCACAGATTCAGCTGAGCCTGTACCTTGAGACAGAAGCAAGCTCTCCACCTCTGCTGTGAGCAGCTGCACCTACTTAGCACCATCAGCAGGGAATGCAGCTGAGATCAGATCCTCTGCCCCCTCCATCCATTTTGGGGGTCTTCAGATGGCCTCACAGTTCAGTGGCTGCACACTCAAGAGGAGAAAATCTGCGCACCCCATTTGCGCTGGAGCAGTTTGAAAATCTGACTCCAGATGGTAGCAATTAGCTGACACCACCACGGCTGGCAAGAGCCAAACTGGCAACCTGGAGGTACAATCCTTGGTGTTACCTACATGACTAATTGTCCAGTAACCCAGCCTGCTCCTTAACAAAGTCCTGGAAAGAAACGTGCTTGTATAACAGAGAACTGCTAGCACAATTAATCCATCTTTTCTAATTTGAAGAGTCCACACTGGGAAGCAGAGGGGGACCAAGCAAACACTTCAAAATAAGCATGCAAGGAACTGTTTCACCAACCTTTCTCCCTCCTCTTCCCCTCATCCAAAAAACTTTCATAGTGATAATTAATAATATCTACTCTACTACGGGCATCAGCAGCCCTCAGTAAAACAATGAATAAGTAATCTAGCATGGCAAAGCTGAGTATTTTTAATTGTGAAGTGCACAGGATAAACCAGGAACATTTCTGTCAGAAGATTTAATCCTTGCTGATTTGATTTCCAAAGTTGTGTCCTCTGAGATTTTTTATTTTTTTTGCTCCTTTTTTGTGGGGAAGAGGAAATATTTGTATACACTAAAATCACTGCCTGTGGACAAGTCTGGGCTGAAGACCAACCACAACAAATGGTTGCAGGGGAGAGGAGTCTTAAATTGTGACCTGGATTTATGAAAATGACTGAGAGCCTTTTCTGGGGGAGATTTGACTCCTCAGCTGAGAACGTCTTCGGTCAGAGCCTCTGAAACACATCTGATGGATGTGACACTTGGTGAAGTGACACTAGCATCCTACTTACGACGGAGGCTATCAGCCCTGGGTAACGTACGCCAGGCTGGCTCATTCGTACACCCTCTGATGAGACCTAAGCGTCTTCTCGATCCTTCCATTACCAATCTGACGAGAGAATAAAAACCTCCCAGCAACACTCCCAGCCACTCCAATGATTAACAGATCTTATCATGTTTTATAATCCTGCAAGATAATACAAGTTATTTCCCCAATGCAGTGGCAGATTCCACAGAATCCCCACTAACCTCTGAGTTCCCGGAGGAATGCCATAGACCTGACCTCATCTCATGACCTTCGCTGCTCAAGCTCATACAATGAGGATGACTAATTTAGATCAAAAGGCATCCAGGCACTAGAACTTCATATATTTCACAGGTCAAACAACTATAAAGTGAACTGCGTGCTTTATAACCTTCTAGATTTAATTAGTAATTCCAGTTTAGCAAGGACACCCTACATTGCCACACCACCTGCGTCATTAGGTACCGATGTAACAAGCACCCTTCCTGTCCCACAGATTTTTCTGCCTTTTAATAGATTTTTAAAATAAAGCGTCCATAGGTTCCTCTTGACGACAAAAGCTTAATTCTGTCCCTCACGCTCACCCTGTCGTATCCAGGAGACGAAGGGGGTGGGATCGGCAGCCGCCATGCACTCCATCACCACGCTCTCCCCGGCCACCACCGTGGTGTTCTCCGGAGCGGCGACAATGGTGACATCTCCTCCTGCTGGCTGGGAACCTAATGTCAAAAATAAAAGGAAAAGTCTGTTCTTCCAAATTGCAAAGTCCTCAGAAAAGCACAGAATGCAGAGCCCAGACGCCCCGGCTGTGCTTCCCCAGGTAGTCTCATATGTGGTAATGGCTCACGCCTAGTTGGAGGAGAAAAGGAGATCTTGCTTTTACATGACTGCAACATTTTTGCTAAAGAAATGAACAGAGGGGCGTCCTGCAGATGCACTCTAATCATGCTGGCCCTAGTGAAAATTAATACCAGGATTTTCACATGGAAAATTAATAGTTTCAACCCAGCACCTTCATCGAATGTTGCTAAATGGATGTTCGTTAATTAGATGGAACAAGACACTGCTATCCTCAAACAGAGCAACAGCAACACAACACACCCTTTGCCAAGGCACTGTAACAGCTCAGAAAGAATCTCGTAACTTGGTTAAAGAAATTCTAACATCCAGACACTGCACTGTAAACTGCAACAGAGAGGCCAAGCCTCTGCGTCCAGGCCTTCACCTGACAGCACAAAGACTAAATCAGCCATTACACATCTAGAGGAGAGAGCGCTATTTAGCTTATACATGCACAGCCGAACAGCCAACACGTAAATCAAGCAACATTTACAGGAAGATCTATAGGCTGCATTGCACTAAGTCTTGAGAACGGGATGGGGATTTTTTGCTTGAAATGAACCTTCTGCCTGTGTCTGCCCACTGCTGAGCAGAGGTTAAGGGAAGGTTAAGGAAATGCCTTTGCAGCAGCCAAATTTCTGTTGTCAGATGAAAACAACCGGAGCACTCTTGAGCAGTCCAGACTGTTCACGACCCTCAACAGTAGCAACCCTGTTCTTCCAGCTCTCCCAAATATGCCTAACTCTGAGGGATGCTTTTGTTGTTGTCCTCAGGAAGGGAGAAATAACTGCAAAGGAGTCACATAGTACAAGTAATTCTTAGGCCTCCTCCAGGTGCTCCCGTGACCTAGCAGAGAAAGTTGTTGGCAGCAGGTCTCAAACAAGTAAAAGCAGGACCTTTTTGCACAGTACAAACTCACTGTCTCAAGGTGCTGCAGAGTTCAAAACCCAAGAGGTTCAGACAAGCTCATGAAGGACACGTTTACCGGGACTGTTAAACACAAAGGTCTCGCTGCAAGTCCCCAGCCCAAGATGTTCCCACATCCCTGACTCTCAGATGGCGAGGGAGATGTCTGAGGAAAGCACCATGTCCTCCCCGCTCAGATTTTTTTACATGCTTCCCTCTAGCATCTCCTGTGGTCACTTTTGGAGATGGCACTGCAATGGCTGGACCTCTGGCCTGACCCACACTGGTCATTCATGTGACATCCAAACAACACTCGTCCACACTTGATTTTCTTGTGAATATAAACCAGAGAAGCTTTGGCCTCAGCACGCTGGCCTGCCTGCATGGCAGGAGGCTCCACATCGCTGCACCCAACGCGCTGCGCTCAGCCCATCTCCAGGCTCGCTGCCATTTACTCTAGCACAGAAGTCTTGCCAAAGAGAGCTGGTTCAACACTGACATTTTCTTGCAGTTCATACATGCGTGAAAGGGATTCCCATCTGTAGCATTACGTGAGGACAGTTTAAAAGGAGCTGGTAAAATCCCCAAGGCACTGAAGGAATATGGGAGAGAGCAGGAGCCAGTGCTTGTCCAGCAGATGGAAGCAGAGACCGAGGAGCGCCCGCGTCCCCTACCTGGGGCAACGGCTGGACCACACTAAACTGCAACCCCAGCCCTGGGCAAACACCAGCACCAAGAGCTGCCATGGGGCACGAAGGAAAAGCCAAGCCAGTTATCCTCCTCTACACAGAGGGCCTGGTGTGGACAGGCACACACGATCTCCTTTTGTGCTTACAGCAGGGTGTGGGCTGGCCAGGGCTTTGCTACGTTCACGTACATTAGCTGTTCACATCGTTCATGCCTACAGACACTTCCAGCCTCGCAGCCATCACGTCCAGCCGCAGCAGGACAACTTGGGGGAGAGAACAGGGACAAGAAGAAATCACATCAAACTATGAATTCAGAGGCCTCGTTGACAAACAGATCAAAGTCCTGGCCGCTCTTAACTGCGGTGCCAAGGCTGGGCTTGAGAACTACCGAGACAGAAAATGGGCTTAATGCAAAAGCAGGCATGAGAGCTTCCACAACGGGCACGTAGGCTGAAGGATCAGAGAAACGCAAGGCTCTTTGGAACAGCAGCTTTCTTTTAACTCCAGCTCCAGTTCAACAAAGCACTAAAATCCACGAGTAATCATTAGTCCTGCAAAACAACTGAGTGCAGGGACTCCAGCGAGACCCGGCTGGATGGCTGAAGCTGCTCAGCACCTTGCTAATGCAAGGCCTCTACCCTTTCTCTACCCCATAGAGCAGAGAGGGATGAGGCAACATCAGAGAAAGAACAAGGAGAAGGAGCTTTCCAGCCATGATTTGGAAGGAAACATATGAGGAAAGCACCAGAAGCAAAAGAAAAGGCTTTTATAGCAGCCATTACAGGGAAGGCCACAGTGCTGGGAAGACACTGGAGAACCCAACAAGTTGTGATGAGGTTGGTTTTAAGAGTGAGCTGGGGAAAGAGGGGCAAAGGAGCCAGGTGAGGAGTTGCTATCTGCCGAGGGGCCGGCAGCATGGCTGGACGTGGTCGCACATCTCCACAGACCACAGCCTCAGACCCGGCTCACCCTGCGCAGGGCTCAGCGAGCCTCATCTGCCCACCCTGGAGACCCATTACCCATCGTGGGGCCATGGCAGCTTTTGATGAAAATGAACAGGGCAGCAGCCAGGTCCTGGGAGCAGGAGTATACGGGGACAGACTTCCAGCCTGCTGCGGGAGTGAGTTTCTTTACCCAACACCGCCGGTTGCCAGCACACCTGCTGGGCAGGACATGGCTGAAACCCGTCTGTGTGCATAAAGCTGACTTTTTCTGCAGTTCTGGGGGAAAAAAATAAGTCTAGGGGAAAAAAATAAGTCTAGAGGAAAAAAAAAAAAAAAAAAAAACACAAAACAAAAACCACCAGCCAGATGGCAATATATTCCCTGCCAGATTTCCAAGCAGCTTTCTCTACCAAGCTTAGGGCAGAGGAAGAGGGAAAGCTCCTCAAACCTGACTTAAACCCTCGTCTGTCACGTTCAGGTGCATGGCCCCAGGCGCTGGCTGGCAAAGGCACCTTACAGGTTATAGAAACTTCATGTGCAGGCACTTGTCCCATATCACTCGGTCCCTCAACAGCTGCCTTGTAGTGCTGTCAGTCACTAGGAAAGGAATTTTATGAGCTGCACAAACCCTCACTCTGAAACGACCCCAGGAGCCATCAGCCCTGCAATCTCCTAGTCTAGCAGAGCCACCGTGAAGCGCTGCTGTAAAGGCACAGCCTATAGCTTCACCTTTCCTTGAGGCCTTGCATTTCTCCTGGCTGGGGAAGGACTGACAAAACGCTTCACCACCCTCACCCGGAGCAGTCCCGCAGCAGCACCACGTGCCGCCCTTCCCTCTGGTGCTGCCTGTCCCACACCCTGGGTGCTCGGGAAGAGAAAGAGCAAGGAGCTTGCTGGTGGCCGGGTAACCAGCCAGCAGAAACCAGGCCTGGCGACCCAAAAGGGCTGACGACTAACTACTTACTAGCTCCATACTTACTCTGCAGAAGGTATAAAGAGAACCGATACTGGGGCTTCCTGACAGTCCAATCCAAGGGCACAACTCAAGGTCTCTCTGACAACCAAGAGCAGCAACAGCCACAGGGATCTGTAGCTCAAACATCCATTTCTGCTTCCTTCTCGCTCGGCCAAAACTCTGGTTTCAGCCTTGAAAAACTACTGGGAAAACATATTAGCCCAGACCCCATGCCTGTTTGTTGCTGATTATTATTGAAATTCTATTACAAAACCAATCAGTTTTGCTTGCTTTCCCAGTGCATTCCTGGGTGTGTGCATGGATGAATGCCCCATGCACCTCCTGCACACACAAACGCATTTCTCGCCAGCTTTGTATTTCACTGTGGGTCTGTCAGAGCGAGTCTACAAGTCAAGCTCCTCTTTAAACGAAGCCCCCTTTAGAGTACATTGTTCACCTGCTATCTCAATAGCCTGGTTGGATAGGGTGGATCGCAGGTTAACCGCTACGAAACTGCTAAGGTTTCATTTGGTTTGAAGAGTTCCCAACAACAGTACAAAGCTTACCAGGAAAACCTCCACACAGGGGATTCCAACAAACATCAAAGAGTAAAACCAACGTGAGTTTTTTGTCTCTGCTGCCATTAAGATAATTTCAGGTCAAGAGGGAATATTGTCAGAACCAAAGGAAAAAAGAGCTGCAGTTTCCAAGACATCTTTCACTGCCTGAACAAAACAGGTCACTGAATGCACCTGCGCCACGCTGCCCGTTCTGTGGCACTAAAAGCTTTCACAGTGCTGCTATTTAAAACTTCATCTTTGAGATTTCTTCCCCCCCCCAGCTTTGTTTTGTCTCTCCAAGCAGCAAAGCTGCTCTAGGCAAAAGCTTTGCACAGCCCAAGGCACAACCCGTGCATTCATATCAAAACTCGCTGTCACTGATGGCCTTTGTGGACTTTTTGCTGTTCTGAATCAGATGGATCAATTTTACCCTCTTTTACTGAAAAAAAAACCACCTGGAGGGTGCCAAATGCAGCTCTGGGATGACTCGGAGCAGTGCACTAGGACTGAGAGAAATCCTCTGGGCACTGAAAAGAGTTAAGAGATGAAGGCTCTTCTCCTGCATGGTTCGTCGACCTGTGCACATGCTTGTGTTTGCAGAGGGAGATGGCAAGGGTGCCGTCACAGAGCAAGAGACAAGGCTTCCTGCGAGCCTGCAGGAATATTTCACAATATTCCGTCAGGTTTTATTGTTTATGAATGACTCCCTACAGCAGACTTCTCAGTTTACGTGCTTTTCCACTTTCGTATCACGAGACAGGAAAGTCAGGCCGAATTCGGGTGCTCCACTTTTTCGCACCTTTCCTCTCACGGGCGCCTCTCGGCGTCTGGAGCTGGGTTGCAGGGCCAGGTGGTGGGCAGGCACAGAGGAAATACAACAAATTGCTTGTGATCAAGTGTAGTATAAATCCAAAAGGAGGTGTGGAGGGGAGCACAGGGAACCTTGAGGCAGCAAGCGACCATGCCAGACGGATCTCAGCACACAGGCTGCCTAACCTCTAAAAATCCAATCTGTATCGTTTCAAAGCAAAGGGGAACTGTAAGCAGGGATGTGAAGGGAGGCACCATGGGGTGCTGCTTGGGACAAAGCTCAAAATGTTTATTTGAAGTTATAGCTTGAGTTATAACATGCACGAGTGATTTCAAACTCCAAGAGTTTACAACTTGAGCCTGCCTCTAATGCATCCATAATTCATCAGCCATCCTCTCCTGCCTCCCTGCTCTTGTTAGTGCAGAGTATCAGCAAAGAATTCAGGCAGTGCAACAGGAGGAAAATGTTTTTTGTTCAGCCAATTTGTGACGGTTGTTTGCAGTGACAAGAGGATGACTTCTTGGATGGGAACTAACACCTCTCTCCCGACTCCATAAACACCCTGCCTCAGCGAAAGTGCTAGAAGGTTAAACATGACTTGCATGGTGACACATTCAGCCCTCAGCTGTCAGCAGTTCAAGATTTGGAGATATCCAACAATCAAGCAACAATCTTCTGTTCCGCGAACTTTCTCACCCTCTCTGGAGGAGGAGCATGAAACCTTATTCATCCCCGCGAGCCTCCCCCGGGAATAGATTCTAGCACTGAGCAGCTGTTCATTAGAGAAAGTCAATGCTGTCACTGCTGTTATTCTGCAGACAATAAAGGAGCAAATTACCCATTGCAAAGCACACACCTTCAAAAATGCAGGCGCTGTGTTTGCAGAGCATGTCCTACTCCCACACCCTAGCACTCTCCCTTTTCTCAGACAACTCACAGACCTCCTGGACCGTTCAGGGAGAAAGCTGACAGCAACCACGGAGGAGAAAAAACATCCTCCACACCTGCCTTCCTCCTCCCTTTACACTTGCCTGGAAATTTATCTACAGTTTATTTCTACTTCTGGGCTAGACCCAGGGCAGGAGATAACTAGCATGTAAAATCTCTAGACAGGACCCTTGCCTAACTGTATCCTAACACTTTGGCACATCTGCTTTGGTGGCATATAAACAATGTCAGATCTCAAACCTGAGCATGCTTAGCGACAAGCATTTCTTCTTTTGTAACTGTTCTCATCTGAACACAGCAATGCACAGCTTTGCAAACAGGAAAGCAAAGCAGCCAAGAGAGGACCAGCACCAGTGATTTTTCAGAAGTGGCTAGAGATGTTGAGTGCTGCCCTTCCAACACCCCACAATTCAGGCCTCCCCAAAGTATCGCAAGTGGAACACTGCCTCCTGTTCTCCCCAAATGCAGCTCTCGCAACCACACACCCTTTCTGAAAGTTGCCATTTGCTTTTTTGGGTTTTTCTTCCACCTTTGCTATACCGGTCTCGGTGGCAGTTCGGATCCAAGTTCTGTTTTCCTCCGTCGCTGAAGCTGGGGAGGGATGACTTTTGGCTACAAGATTAGAGACTCAATTCACTAAACATTTGGTACTGTTTTGATGGTTCTCAGCATTGAAAACTCTTCCTCTACAGAGGATTAGGCTTTGATTCAGAAGACTTGCAGGAGCTTTTAGATGCGTGCCTCAACAGAAACCCCAGCACTGACCACGCTTGGCTACTGGGACTGCAAAAGTTGTCCCGGTGCCATGCGGCAGCACCAGTGCCCATAGCCTCTGACATTAGAAATGCTCCTTTCTTTCCCTTTTCAGGCAGCTGCAGTGTGCCTGGGTCAGCGCACAAGTCAACTTGGAAGGGAGGCTGAAAAGGAGCCTGGCTTTTATTGCAGTAGTGACACATAACATTTTTTTTCTGCCCAATAATATAAATGAGCTCAGTAAATCAGTTTTGTACTGTCTTTTTACTTCACATCCTCAAAACATTTTGTAAGCAGTTACACATTCATCAATGCAAAGATTTAATTGAAAAGCTGAACAGGGAAGAACTTATCTCCACGATTTGGCATGGGGACAAAGTCTCTCTTCCTACTTAGTAAATTAGTGCTGCAGCGGAGCAGCTACACATCGTTTGTCATCTTTAAAGCAGCACACAAACAAACAGGCATAAATGATTAAAACACAGAAGTTCAATCACTTTCTTAGCGCTATTAAGACCTCCACGTATAGCAGTTGTATCTCAAACTACTATCGCAAAATCCCCAACAATCAGCAAATAGATCCTAAAATACACGCTGCAACCTACACTACTAATAGCAGGCACAAAACCTGCTTCTTTAATGTCTGCATATACGTACACGCAAAATGGAAAATTTAATAGATGAAATACACTTCTATGATTTAAAAAAAAAAAAAAAGATATTAATGAGTTTGGATGAGGAGTGTTCACTTACTACCTGGACACACTCCTCAGACCAGCACCTGCCACAGCTTCTGGGGTCTCTCCACGGAGCGTGTTACGTGCCGAGCGTGGCAGGAGGAGCTGCTCTTCACTTGGCTTGAGCAGCAGCCCGTTAAACGTTTTCCCCAGCTCTATGTCCTATGTCTGGAAGCCTGGGGAGCACACGGATCCCAGTCCAGACAGGCAGAGGGGCCATCAGGCAGTCCTCTTTCATTCCCCTTGACTTCTTTACACAGCTGACAGATTTCAGCTCAGAAATTAAATCCTTTAATGTACTAGCTCAGCCACAAGTTGACACCCTGAACTATATGTAACCAGAAGCCCCGAAAGAGGCTGAGCAGTGGCAGGTTTCCAGGAACTGCCTTGGATTTTTAGGGGGCTCTTCCCCCACCCCAAACCCTTGAACCTTCAGGGTATGGAGTTTTACATGTCCAGGGAATGTTTAGCTCTGCTGCAAAGCAGTCGGAGTGTGCTTTGCCCACCACTCCACCTCCTGTAAAGCTGTCAACATTGGCTCTCTGTTTGCGTACACGCATTTGGAACTGCTCTTCATCACGCCAAAAGGGATGGGAGCCAGCCAGACTGCACAACGAATTCCTGCTCGCTTCCCCAGCGAGCGCTTGGAAGCGCCTACATTTGCAGCGCTCCGAGCGGGAGCCAGGCAAAATAAACAGGAGGTGCCGCGCCGACAGCCGCGGCCATGCAGCCCTGCAGCCCCATGGCACAGAGAGCTGCTGCTGCTTACGAGAATTAGGGCTCTCGTGGTTTTCTGCCGCAGGCCCAAGGTAGCCGAGAGGTTGAAGACCTCAGGCCATGCACCTGAATCCTCAGAAGCCTGCAGAAACATCACAGAGTTTCTGGGAGGCAGAAGCAGACCAGGAGCTGGAATGCGGCAGAGGCAATAGGAAACCCAACCCTATCAGAAGGACCATGTTGGAGCATCATTGTCACTGTTGTGTAATTAACCAGCCTTTAGCCATTCTTGGCACATTTTCACAGATCTTAGTGCAAACAAACGCCTTGAAGGAAAGTCACTCAGTGTACAGTAGGGAGTTAAGCCTTTAGGTCAGATGAGGCCAACAAAAAGAAGTGAAGAAAGAAGCAGAGGTACCTCAGTGTCTCTGAAGCAGTTTGGAGAATGGCAGAGCAGCCTTCCCCGCCCAAACCCTAAGACCCAGACAACTTATGTTACTCATGCTGAGACCTTAAAGCACTGCAAGGCCCAGCCATTCCCCAGCAGCTGCCAGAAACACAGACAAGAAAGCGAAGGGCTGCAAGAGGATGCTTTGCAAAGCTATCACCACAACAGGAACCACCACACTACACCAGGCACGTCCCCACGGCTGACAACACTGATGCTACTGCAACACGCCGCTCTCAGCAGCACAAAGGGCAGAGCCAGACCCCATCCTTGATGCGACCCGTGCTGCTCCAGTCCAGTCCTCCAACCTGCCTGGCTGCTGGGCACCAATCCTCCACACAGCTCCAGCACAGTGTCTCAGCCCTGACCAGCCAAGACGATGTCCAAGCTTCCCAGCAGGGCCAGGAGTCTTTCCTCTGGTCTCTGCCACTAACTCACTGCGCCGCTGTGCGCACATCTCCTGGCATTGCCGTGACTCCACCTGCTCAGAGTTCGTAACATAGCTAACTCACAGAAGTGAAAGTGCAAAAGTAATAGGCAGAAAGCATCAAAGATCCTTAACAAAAGCCACAGTATCAGAGATTTAAATATAGACACCCCCCCAAATCAGTAAACACCAAACGGCCCTGGGGACCTAAGCTTGCCAGCCTCTGGGATTCAGTGGGAACATTCCCACACTTCTTTACCATCATTACACCAGCTCTCTCTGTCCTCTTCCTAGGCCAGCACATCACCTTCCAGGATGATGCAGGAGAAATGCCCAAGAAAAAAGCTGTAAGGCAGGTAAAGGTACTCTGTTACCTGTTGCACAGAAATGAGACATAGTCAACAGAAGACCCTTTTGGCTCACAGGTGACAAGCCGTGACACTCCTCCTCACTCAGCTGCCTCACCTTGCCTCAGTGACCGGAGCCGTTTCACTCCAGTAACTTCCTCCTTGTGCTCAGAGGCTGATGTTTCCCAGGGGCTGACACCTATTTCATCAGATCTATTTGCAATTCAGATTTATTTGCAACATCAGATCTATTTGCAATTCATGTACATCTAGCAACAGCAGAGAGGGAACAGGTTGGAGGCCCTGGGCTGTGCAGAAGGACACAACCTGCTTTCTTTGTGACCAGGGCTTCTGCTTTGCCCCATTCCGTCTGCCAGAGATGGCCGTTCACATTACTGTCACACACAGCTTTGAAAAGAGAAACATTGTGGGAAGCCACCTCGTAGCGTGGTCTCCCTGATGCCAGGTACGCAGAATGCTTCCTACAAGCTACGCTTCAAACACACAACATGCTGGGAGCCTACAGTAACACAGTCTGGCAGCAAACGAAGACTGCCAACTTGGAAGGAAGAACTAAAAGCAGATGGATGCATCTGCATTAACTCAGGACAATGCTGCAAATCTGTTTTTCTAGGAAAAGTCTGGAAGGAAAGCTGGCTTTCCATGTGATATCCACAGATTCTGTCAAAGCCCTTCGGCTGGACACTTGCTGAGTGCTGCAGAGAGCCCCGATCTAAGGCTGTGCCTGATGACACAGTGTTTGGTAACACCACCTGCCCCTCCTTATCCCATCGTTCTTCTCTTCTCCTCCTTCTCGTCCACAATCCATGTGGCATCGCCCCTTGGTCGCACTGGAAACAGCATTAGGCAAGAGCATCTCTCAGTTACTGAAGGCAAACTCCCAGCTGTGTCCTGAGCGATCCCTGGCATCCGAGATATCCAAGCGAGGGCTCAGAGCAGCACGGCTCAGCTCCTGATTCAGCCTCCGCTGTGATCTGGACCAACTCACCCCATTCTTGTTGCTTAGCACCACCAGGCCTGTAGATACTGGTGGGTCTCTGAGACAGGGAGAAGCCTCCATATGTCTGTCCCATGTCTAAAGCAACAGGACCGTGAGCTTTGCTATGCCTCTGGACACTTGCAACATCCTCACTCCAGCTGTTAGGATGCTGTAAGCGCCGTAGGGCACTGCTAGCTTTCAACCTCAGAGAGCTACTGAGGCTCTGCTGTAACACAGACGATTAATAATTAACAAGTGCCATCAGGAACCCAAGCACATCAACCTTCCTGTCCCGCAGCCCATTGCAAGCTGGTGACCTAATTATGATCTCTATTCTTAGCTCCCTTCCAGCCTCGCTGTGCAGGCACAGCCTGTTCGATACCCCCGGGGAGAGGCCAGGTATGATCCCTGCAGTGCAGATGTGCTGCTGCACCACAGGGTTACACCAGCACCAAAAGACTCTGGGAGGAGAGCTGAATGGAAACTGCCGCTTAAACCCTGCTTCAGTCAGAGCCTTACCAACCACCACTTTATTTCAGGAAGCCTCAAAAGCGCACAAGATCTGGATTAATAAGAGATGCACGTGGAGAACACCGGGGGACCGCAAACCACCCCTGAATCCAGCCATCCCTGATCTTCAGGAGTCGGAGGCAGAGCTGCCTGTAACACATGAGCCTGGCCATACCTGACAGCTCCAAACACAATGCACAGCCAAGGCTGCCTGTGGGAGAGACCGGTTTCCCCTCCGGACCTGGAAGCAGCTCACCTGTTCCCAGCCGTACATCCCTTGTTCTGCTCTATTATCCCTGACACCTCTGTTGCCACTCACTTCGGTGCCAACCCCAGGCTTAGCTGTTCTGCTTAATGGGAGGTGAGGGCTCTGAATTTTGTATCAAACCCTCTGTCACCGCAGGCTGCTAGAGCTGTCAGGAGCGTAGCATATCATAGCCCCACCAAACTTCACAGACAGCTGAGCTGAAACTCCCCCTCCGGCTCCCGGGAACAGGCTGCTGACACTTGAGCTACGAGAAGCTTTCCCTCGGCGATATGAGTGGTGTGATGCATGCTGGCCCCGTACGAACTCCAGTCACGGAGAGAGCTGTGTGTTTGGGTGGGTGCCTGACGCATGTCTGCACCAGCCCTTCACAAGTTTCACCCAAAATCTGTGGTCTCAGTCCTGTTCCATGCATGCTTGAAATCACTAGCGTTGCTAGGCTCAGTAAAAGGGAGATGGAGTGGAAGTTTACAGCTCATGTTAGGCAGAAGGTCACGTCTAGCTTTAAAGATCTATTTATTAAGCTAGAAATGCTGTGTATCTCCTCCTTGATCTTACCATTCTCTGAATTCACACTTACCATGGTTCGCTTAGCATCCTCTGCCACAGAGGAGGAGCAAGAGCATTTTTCACAACCCAGCAGATGCATTATGCAAACAGCTTCAGATACCTTTAGCCAAGGCAACTGGAGCTTCAAAACCCACATAAAGAGAGACCTCATGGCCAAGCTTTTGGGATGTCAAGTGGAGGGCAGTTCCCTGCTTAACGGCTAGTAAAGCGAGAGAGCAGAGGTCAAAGAAAAACAGGATGCTAAAAGAAGAGAGGGAAAAGTGACAGAGGTCTGTGCCCAGCAGAAGAGGCACAAGGAATGGGGACACAGCGACTGCAGGCTGGAACTGGGATGCCTCCTTCTCCAGAGGTGAAGCATCACTTGCTGGTTAAGCCAACAACTCACAGTAAAAATACAGCTGCCTTATTCCACCCCATGTTTTCTCTCCCTACACATTTCCATGACCCTCTTGCCTCCCAGCAGCACAGCCTTAAGCAGTCTCCTGTGCCCACAAACGCAGCTGTGGGTAGCTCTCCCCCGACAACACCGCAGGGCCCTGCTGCCTCTGCCGCGTGTGTTCCTGCCAGAGGAAGACCACCCCAACCAGGTGGGACCATCACCCCACTTTGGTTAACGCTGCCTTTCTCCATCAACGGCAGCACACAACAGGATCAACGCCCGGCTGCGGTCAGGGAGGTCAGACTGGAGCAGCACTGATCCGAGTCCAAACTGCGCTGTCCCTAGATTGCACGGTATCCGTGTTCAAAGCTGCGAGGGGAGCACAGCACGTGTCGTCAGGGCTCAGGCTGAGCGCCAAGCCAGCATCCAGCACGTCATTCGCACATGCAGGGACTGAAAATCCACTTGTGGTAACAGCACGTCTGTTTCTGCGAGGTGGTGGCCAACTGCGAGTGCTGCTCACTTCGTCACCACCTTCCCCTCCATCCCCAAAGCTCATCCCGTTCAATAGCTGTATTCTCCCTCAGCCCTTTGGAGCGGGAGCCACCCAGGTCCCAGCACCCAGAGCCAGGCTCTCCCTTGGTACGTGCGAGCCACCGCAATACAAACACCAAAAGCACAAAAAACTTGAAGGTGTTTCAGCTGCCTCCAAGCTCTGTCCCTGTTATCATATTTCATACAAATATTTGGCTGAAAAATACATTTCTTGGGACACTGCTGCAGCAAGCTGCTACAACTGTCAACGTAAATGATGTTCTGCCAACGGCAATCTCGCACTGTCATCTCTAATAACACAGTACTAAATCCCAACTCACGGGGGACGTGCTCATCTGCTGGAAGACTCTTCAGTGGCCTGCTCCGCCCAGACCTCAGCCCTGCTGTACCCATGCCCATCGCCCTGATCCGTTTGTTCTCCCCGTTCCTGCATTTATTGCAGCACAGGCACAGGATCACGTGGAGCACGACTGTTGAGACCACCACACGAACGTCGCTGCATAGATGTTTTGTTGGTGCTGGGGGAAGGCTGTTGCACATTCTGATTCTCGCCAGCCTGGTCTGAGGCAGAGGTTTTACCCGTATACCAGAGTGATGCATCACAGAAATCGTGGCTACTCTGCATGCACGGACCAGGAATAGGGTACAGCGGACACAAGAGGAAAAACCCCACATCCACAATCAGGTGCATATGTGCATCTTCCTCTGCAAGTGCACCTCGATGCCCAGCTCACCTGAGCAGACAGACCTCCAGCACCAAATGCCCATAATCACTCTCCAGACTGACCCAGCAGTTCGAAGAAGGCAACTCCAAGCCTGTTACATTATCCCTGTTTACAGAGGCAGAAATTAAAGCGTTAAGGAACTGGTTCTCCTCTGTAGCCCGACAACAGAGAGGAAAGGAGAACCCAAGAGTCCTGCCCCCCAGGACGACGCTTTGTTGACTCTGACGGTTTGTGCTGCACTGGGGATGCAAGCCACGGCGTACCAGATGTGGGGCAAACACATAGCAAGAGGTAGTCCCTGTCCCCAAGAAAACACACGAAGAGCAAGCGTGTGCATGACAGGGAGGGGAAAAAGTGAAGTGATAGGCAGTGACCTGCTCAGACCACACAACGTCACATTCCCCAAGCCTTTCTGCTACTCTTCTTTGAGAGCCGCTGTATGAAGCATGGCAGCACTTCCTTGTGCAGGCCAAGGACCTGGGAACACGACCAGAACACACTGAGAATTAACTCTTTATAGATGAATTCCAGAGCTTGCTTCCAGAAAAAGAAGCTACAAGAAACAAGACACAGCTCCATGGAGACCTGACCCCAAGCAAAGGCAGCATGCACAGACGGAGCACCTGGGAAAAGCATCCTGCAGCCAGCTCCTAATGCCCTTTCTGGCAGAGAGCGCAGCAGGGCTGCAGTGTTCATTCCTCATCTGTCCAGGTGAGGGGTGAAGGGACGGAGCTGCCAGATGTGTTTGGCGCTCCATCCGCCGGGGAGCAGTGGAGATCCAAGGGAAAAATCCAAGTTATCCCTCTTTCGACAGCAGGCTCCGTTTCAGGGCTGCGTGACTGTATCCCGCTCTCCATCTGCTCTCTTCCCTTTCAGCTCAAAACGCCACTTCCCCAGGGAACGTCTGGAAATTTGCACCATGAAGTCTGCACAGCCGAAACATCTGCAGCGCTTACAGCACCACCGTGCACTGCCGCTCTCTGCCCTGCCTGTGCAAGGCCAGCATGTGTTTAGCCATCGACACACAATGCAGCCTTCCCCACGTGACGGGGAAGTCACACCGTCAGGGGAAACGACACTTTTGGGGTTTTTAGGCCATGCAAATATGACAGAAGAGGGTCGTGCTAATTGCTGCCTCTCCTGGGAAAAGGCCTTTAATAAGGGAGATGGAACAATTCCCAGCCATCGTATCAGGAACGAGGGGTAGAGGGGGAGGAAAAGGACAACTGGGCAGAAGAGCTATAGGGAAACGGATTCTTTTGCTATGCACAGCCAGTTCAAATCCAGCGCTGTCAGGGGCGGAGGCACGAACACGAGATGTTCCCAGGCCTGAGGGCTAGCAACTCAGTGCAAGTGGAAGCGTTTGCATTATAACCAGCACGGCCCCAAAAATCCATCACGAGCACACAGACTCGGTCATCATCACACGGCACTGCCCAGTGCTGTCACTGGGACCCCACAGCTGCAGGCACAGCTGGTAAGGACACACTAGGTCCCACTGCACCAACCTTTTCCAGGAGCCTTGGCAGTGCAGCGGGACTGAAAGACTGGACTCCCATCTGACCCCAGCACAACTGACTCACTAGCCATCAGCAGGGAGCGAAGAAATAGCTTAGTTGTTCCTGCCTGGAGACACATAGGACTTTGGTCCCTGAAATTTCCAAATAAGCAAGTCAAGCAACACTGAATAGCTGTATTTCAGGCTATTGTTCTTTTGTTTTGTTTTTCCTAGGATTTTTTGTTTGTTTTGGTTTGGTTCGGTTTTATTTTTTACAACTGGCAAAGGATTTCTGCCTGACCGGTTCACTCCAACTACTATCAGCTGCTTCTGAACATGGAGGAAGAAACTCCTCAGTCTCAGTGACTCCAGTCACTCATGGAGGAGTTTGCAGCCTGCACAGGTCACTGCAGTTTCCCATCTGTCTCAGAGATACTTCTCCCCAATTATAAAAAACCCCCGAGATTTAACAGGCATGTTTTTCATCACTATCGGCTCAATCTGGTGAAAAACTCAACCTCGCATATTTGTTTTTGCAGCCAGCGGGTGGTGCGGTGCTGCAGAAGCGAGATTTGGGTGAGAACTCCAAGCAGAAATCTGCTCGGGCCGGCTGGTGCTCCAGAAGGAACGCTTCCCATTTAACCTCTTCCATTGCCTGCATTTGCAAAGCAGATTAAACATTGCAGAGTTACAAGATACTATTATGCAGAACAAGTTATGATGCCAAGGACAGCATATTCACCTTTGTAGCTTGATCAATACTACTTATCAATAGCCAACCAGACCCAACATGAGAGCTGTCTCTGGAGTGTGGAACTGCCCATAGCAAGTGCTCCCCTCGCCTCCGTGCTTCATTAAGAACACAGAGGATCTGGCAGGGGCCGGCAATTAGATACAGAGCATTCAACCCCTCACGAATTCTCTGCAGATTCCACACAGATTACCTCCACGACACAATCCATTGATCAGAGGTGTATTCTCAGGCTCCACAGTTAATTACACTCCCTGCTGATGGATGAAGAGCAAAGCCATCTCTGTGAAAATACACTGGTAGCAGAATGCCAAGCAACGCAATCCTAAACAAAGACAAAAGGGGCCGGGAAGGATTTCAGAGCTTTCAAGGTTAAAGCTGCCTACAAAATACACTGGGGTCAGCACGAACAGGAGACAGACGTGGCAGGGGGGCACTGTCCCGAGAGAAGGGACAGCTCAGCCAGAGGCCCAGCCCCGGTGAGTTTGCCAGCTTGCAGGATGGGGATTACACAACACTGGGGAGGCAGCCAGGCGTGCTGGGAAGGATGCTGGAGCCTGGAGACCCCCACCGCACTTATGTTCTCAGCTACATTCTCATGTCCAGACTTGCCCACTGTGCTCTTGGTTTAAGAGAAAAATGCACTAAGAGATTGAGGCCCGGATTGGGAGGCGAAGGACAGCTCACATCCACAGCCTTGCTCCAACGGTCTGTGTCACCAGAAGAAATCCCAGCTGAGGCTGTTCCCAAATACCACAAAAAGATCTCTGGAGCCTACCCAACAGCTCAGCAAAGAGCCAGCAACACGGACACAGAATGCAAGTTGGATGTCACTGTGTCTAACCTCCTCTGGACCCTGCTAGGCAACCCAGGGTAGACACAGCCCTGCCAACCGCTCCAGCCTCCAACCATTTCTCTTGCTAGCTTGGGCAAGCGTCTTCCTCTGTCTGTGGCAGCCTTTGCTTGTCTTGCCATCCAAGGCCACTGGAGACAGGATTGCAAGAACATGCACTTCCCCGAGGTGCAAGCAGGGTACCTGACCCCTGCTGAGAGCTCCAGACCATAAAGGAGACTAGGGCTGTTAAAACCCACTTGCTGCTATGATCCACCTGCAAAAAATAAAAATCCCTTGGCGCAGAGAGCAACAACCCCATTATTACTGTTGGCTGCCTGGTCCTGGGGCTGGGCAGAGCAGCCAGCTGTGACTCCCAGGTGGCAATACCTCCCAACCCAGCCTGCTTATCCCATCAGAGTAAAGAGAAATCTTTAACAAAATGCCTTCTCTGCAAGTTTTAACCAAAGCCTGCCATGTGCAGAGCCACACCAGCAGGAGAGATTGTCACTGATATTTCAGCTCAGCTTGCCATCACACGCGATGGCTATCTGGCAGACGTGTGGCCAGCCCAACACGCTCCTGCCTGCACCTTACCTTTCAGGACACTGAGGACTGCATCATTGCTGTAGCGTTTTCGGGCGGCGTTGGTTGCCACACAGTGGTAAGCCCCAGCATCACTCTCCCGCACATCCATGATTTGGAGGACACCATTTGGAAGAGTTATAAACCTGAATGACCAAAAGGAAGAGTGTGAGACAGGCTATGCCTTACCTGAGCTATTCATCAACTCAAAGCCCTTTCATCCCTTCTTTTTCGCCTGCAGATGTATCATGTACAGACCCTGGTAATCACAGCAGAGTGGGATCAACAAACCTTTGAGCCACCCGAGTGGTGGTTCTTAAAAAGCAGCAGGTACAGACCTATCTGCGGGACTAGAGTTTTCACAACGTAGGATCTGCTTTTGGGAGACCAGACCAACAAGGCTTTGCTGATAGAAGCCAACTGTAGAGTATAAAACAACTACATACACGTGCAGATTTGTAGACATCTCCAAGAGTACAAGTGCCTTTGCACACACTACAGACAGTTTCACTATTTGCTTTTCACAAAGGTTTGGTAGATAGAGAAAAAAATACATTGCAAAGAAGTCTGAACATCATCTTTTTCCTGCTGCACCTCAAGTACGTGAAGGGACCAACTGATACACAGCTACACCTTCATGGCCCAAAGCAGTTAGGACACAACCGCCTGAAGCTGCACCATTCCAGGGTTGTGTTGATTACTTTTGTTCTCCCAAGAGGTTCTGGCTTTCACAAGCTGACAACCTTACAGCCGGGCATTCAGTATCCCCCCCATTTGCCCATGGGGTGCTACTGGGCAACACTTCCATGGAGTGAAATGGCTACTTGGCTCACAACATGAACACAATCCTTGCTGCATTTTACTGAACAAAGCAGATGATTAGCAATTAGCATAAAAGTAGGAGCTGGCTGTCAGCATCTCCATTTTCTGCCTGGATTCCTAAATGGCAGCCTCTTTATTCTTGAATGCAAGGCACAAAGCCTACGTGATCCTTTTTAATTATATATGAGATCCATTTTTAATTGCAAGCCTCTATAAACAGAGCTGCCGAGCTTTGACAGGCAGCTCTGGGTTATCAGTCTTCATTATGAAGAGGACACATTCAAAGGCAATTGCTAAGGGGAGGGATAGCAGCTATTCAACGGGAACAGCACAAAGACAAGTTATAACCATGAAAGCCAGTCCTTCCATCCACGAAGATCCCAATAAGTGCACCCGATAAACGAAACTGTGGTTCTCCAGGTGCCGAGACAGGTGGAGTGCCACAAGCAAGGGTCGTGGAACCAGGAGGACCTTAAGAGATGTGTTCAAGCCATGGTCACCAACAGCACACCTGCTCCTGCAAACATTTATCTGAAATCTCCAGTAGTGGAATACCTCCCCTGCCCTAAGCAGTCTGTTCCAGAGACAAATATCCCTGCTGCGAGGCTAGCGTCTATCCTGGACCTCAGTTGCTGCAATCTGGGTGCATCACTTCTTGTCCTCTTCACAGCTGATGAAGAAACAGAAGAGCTAATAGAGCTCCTCCAGTGACCACACTGTCTCAACTGGCACAATCCTACAGCCTGATTCATGGACGCAGACTTGCTGAAGCTTCCCACGTACACAAAGGCAACTGCCCCACATCCCTAAAGCCATGCTCCCGCTACTTACAAAGACGCTTTTCTCAGGATCAAGCTCCAGAGACCTCAGAGGAGGTGGTACCCAGAAAGCCCTCATCAGGATGCCTCATCAGGACTCAGGAGAAAGACGACAAATATTTGCATCCTCTCAGCTCTGCGGAGGGAAAGCCTCCCACTGCGATAATATTTATTTTTGTCGTGCATCTGCTATTTGAGTCTGTAATTAATATCAACATATTTCAAACACTAGGCAAGGCATCTCCCAGCCACAAAAAGACACTCCAATTATGTATCACAGATTCACTAAGGCTGGGAAGGACCTCTGAAAACTGTGTACCGTCTTTCCCTTTTCAAACCAGGGTCAGCTAGACCAGGTTGCTCAGCTAGTCCACGGTCACGCTCAGCCAACACACTCAGCTCCTCCTGAGGGCAGAAAACAAGCCACTGTGTTTCTAAAGAGAGCAGAAGCTGGAGGCAAGGGGGAGCGAGTGGGGAGACTTGATCAACACATAGCTCAAGATGGTCCCTTTGGTGAGGCCAGCAGTAGAGAGATCGACTTAATGCAGTACGTCCTGTTGGGAAAGCACCACAGAGGTGAGCACTGCTCTCCCAGGGAAGCAAAGAGGGAAGAAAGGCAGGATTTCTCAACCCACATTTTCTCCCAGTCACTCAGAAAGTCTCCAGCTCTTCAGGCCCCTGGCAGCCCTGGACTAGAAGCCTCCAGGCAGCCTGCAAGGGCATTTTGCTCCATCCCCAGGCTCTCTGCAAGGAAGCTAAGTTTGACTGATGATTCAGAGCAGACAGTTAGCACTAGCGTTTCTTCCACATAAACGGCAGATCTTTTCATTTACTCACCTTCACTACGGATTATGCAGAAAACAAAAACCAAAGGACAAATAGACAAAGGCCCTGGGAGAAACAGAAATGCTGGAACCTCAGCAGTCTCAGGGGTTTTACCGTTGACAGCTACAGCATCAGGATCTCACAAGGAGACTGCCCTGAATGGGGGCAAAAGACAA
Source organism: Platalea leucorodia (assembly GCF_965183815.1). Lineage (NCBI taxonomy): Eukaryota > Metazoa > Chordata > Aves > Pelecaniformes > Threskiornithidae > Platalea > Platalea leucorodia. Next base: position 48,779,557 of record NC_138831.1, read on the forward strand.
GCTCCCCGCTTGCAGCGGGTAGCTGGTTAAAGAGCGGCACGCTCAGACCAGGGCCCAGCTACCGCGGGCACAGAAGGCAGCAAGCTGCAAGAGCAACAGGGAACAAACATGTAGCTGCTCCCCTCTCTGCTCCTCTCCAAGCAGACTCGTACACGAGAGCAGGGGCAGAGAAGAGAACACGGGGGCCGACGGCTGCTCACCTCCTCAGTGACGATGACAAGGGCAGTGCTCAAGAACAGAAATCAAGCACCGCTGCCTTGTGTCCAAACCTTGCAATCCTACAGCTCAGTGTGCTACGCTATGAGTATAGCGGAGAATATTCCAGCATTAACAGTCCAATTCCCTTTCTGACTTTCTCCCCAGTAAACTGCTGGCACATCCTTCCTTGCAGCCTTCTGAAGGTATACAAAACACACTAAAGCACCAGTCCCTCAGGACAAGTTAGGAACCTGCAGCTTTGTTGCGGACTCAAAGCCTGCAAGCCCTTTTGCTCACAGCTCTAGAGCCCTGTATGTGAACGCGAACCATATTAAGGCACTCTTGACACATGACAGCAGTAAACTCTCCACACAGATAAAACCCTCACTTAGCCAAAATGTGGAAAAAGACATTGTGATTGCAGACTATGTGATCTGTAGAGTATGTGTTTCTGTGAAGACCTCCAAAGGCCTCCAGTTCCTAGCATGTACTCATTTGGGCTCTAGAGAAAATAAACAGCAATTTGGAGCCTGGGGTGAAACCCAGCCAGCACCTAAAACAGCGAAGAGATTACGCCAAGAGATGTAGCACTCACCCCAAAGCAACTGCAATCTAGAGAAACCCTGCAAGCCACCTCTCAGCAGCTGCTGCAGATTTAAGACCATGTTTTTTAAAAGTACTTCGGAGCCAGAATTGCAAAATACTTCTGTGTCTTACTCACATATGAAAGTTAGATTCTTGTCTTGAACTTCAGCAGGGCTGGAAAGGTATTCTGAAAACATCAATAAGCACTCCTCTACCCTTTGGGTTGCCTAAGTATTTTTTAAGCTCAGCCTTCAGCACCTTTGAGGTGACACCATGCTAGAACCTGCACAGCAAAGGCCAAAGAGAGTGCCCAAAGACAAGATCAACATAAAAAAGAAAACAAAACAAAAAGGAAGAAATAAAAAGCAATATCAGCTTGCCATGACTATTCTATCCCTCTTAGAAGAAATCATAAACAGTGATGTAGTAGCATTATCTCAAGGGTTGTATCTATATAGCCCCACAGCCTGATTTTGTACATACACCTAACCTTGCTATACTGGAATATGAAATCATCATCCTGACGCCTACCTATCCAAATGATTGCATTTTCACAGGCTCATCAGATGCGTGCACAGGAGGGAGTCCACAGTAATCAGAGGCTGGCCTGAGATCTGGTCCTTAGGCATGATGGGGTAAGGATAACAGAGTTCTGGTTGGCAGCCAGTGTTTCCTGGAATTCACTTAATTCCTTCGAAAGCCAGTAATATTAAATCCAACAACAACTAGACAACAACAAAAAAAGCAAATCTCTGAAAAAGCATATTAGCTAAAACATGATTTAAAAGGCAAGATCTGCAGCCAGCGATTATGGTCTGGCTTTTACAAGGAAAACAATTTTCAGGCTGCCCATGTTGAAAGCAATCTCCGAGCAAGTAATTTCACAACATCCATCGAGCTGTCTCATTAAAAAGCCATTGCCCTATCTATAGCACACTTCCCTCTGCAATCCCTTCTTTTTGGTTTTTTTTTTTTCTTATTTCTTAATTTTCTTCTCATTACCAAGCAACAGTCTCCTATAAACCCTTAGATGCCACACTTCAGACTCAAGGATATAAGCGGTTATTCCTACAGAAACTCATTCCTGCAAAATTATTCCTAAACCTCACCCCACCCCTCTTTCCTTCCTCTCCTCCTGCCTCTTGGCTTAACTTCGCTGGGAGGAAAACAGCTCCTTCTGCAGAACAGAAATCAAGTTTTTAAGAACTAAAAGATAATGCAGTCACTAGTCCCCCGCAGGAGTGATGTCTCCAGACCAACTAACAGCCAACTGATGGTTTATCCTCTTCTCATGCCTGTAACTGGCTCTCATTAATGAAAAGGTATCACGTTGCAGGACTCTTATCCTTTCCCCAAAAACGGAAAATTCAGCGTCTTTTACTAGATGACCTCTAAACACGGGAATAAAACAAACAGAAAGATCTCCGGGGTTACCGAGCGCACACAGTGCTCTAGAAGAATCATTAACCCCGAGACAAATCTGTGCGGGAAAACAGTGAAGAAAAATGACCATCTCTAAAACCACAACCAAAACGACAGAAAAACCACGTCATGGCGTTCAGTTGGGTATGCTCAGTACCCCCAGCGCTGTACCCCCACAGTCAGCTGCAGAAATATTCCTCACACCAGGCCCCAATCCCCCAAAGACTTCTGCCTCACTTAACTTCACACAAGAGGACAAGCCAAAGGCAGCCCACGCCGCAGCCTGCTGTGCCCTGTTCCATACATGCACAGGCCTTCGCAGGGTGCAGGTTCTGCGCTGTAAGAACTGGCACAATTTCAAGTTTCGCTGTTCACTTTTACGCTGCTGTCTGCCCTTCTGCATACTCTTCTTGGTTTCCCTCCAACGCTCTGGATGGGGAGTAAATGGCTGATGTAAACCGTGCTGAAATCGTGCATCTTTGCATACAGACCTTCCAAGGCATCGGAGAACTGAGGCTCAGTCTCAATTACTTACTTTGTTTATCAGCCGATTTCTAGCCAATTTCACTTCCTTGAAACTATCTTTTATAGAGTGAGCACTTGGTCCGTCATGGCAAAGCTTCCAGAATCATAGAATCATTTAGGCCGGAAAAGACCCTTAAGATCATCGAGTCCAACCATAAACCTAACACTGCCAAGTCCACCACTAAACCACGTCCCTAAGCACCACATCTCCCCGGCTTTTAAATACCTCCAGGGATGGGGACTCAACCACCTCCCTGGGCAGCCTGTGCCAGGGCCTGACAACCCTTTTGGTGAAGAAATTTTTCCTAATATCCAATCTAAACCTCCCCAGGTGCGACCTCAGGGCATTTCCTTTCGTCCTACCGCTTGTTACTTGAGAGAAGAGACCGACCCCCACCTCACTACAACTCCTTTCAGGCAGTTGTAGAGAGCGATAAGGTCTCCCCTCAGCCTCCTTTTTTCCAGGCTAAACAATCCCAGTTCCCTCAGCAGCTCCTCATAGCACTTGCTCTCTAGGCCCTTCACCAGTTTCATTGCCCAGCCCATGTGCTCCAGCACCTCAAAGAACAAGACATCAGTAATAAAAAAGGGCTTGGTTCTTTTCTTTTTTTTTTTTTTTGGTGGGTTGCATGTTTGGGGAAAAGTTAATTTTATTTAGGTGTTTGATGGACCTCTTTGCATAGGCCCCTTGAACACCTCCTCTTACATCACTTAATTATCAGGTCCTAACCTGGTCTATCATCTCTCTCTCCATTCTACCTTTTTATGAAGGATTTTGACACCCTAAATGGTCAGGTTTTGTTTTGCTTTTTTTCAAGCTAATCCAGGAAAGCAATCAAGGCGTCACCTGGGTTCTGCTGGAACAGCTTCATGGTCCTTCTCCCACGTGATGACAGGGGAGGGCAGTCCTTCGATCCGACACTCAAACCGGGCCATGCCATTTTCTTCCACTGTCTGCGACTCCGGCTGTTGGAAAAAGCGTGATAATGCTGGGGAAAGAAGAAGAAGGGAAGGAAAGTTAGTAACTCAGTGTTTCTGCTGAGAAATGCAAACCTGTTATGATGCATGAGTTAAGAGGAAGGCTTTTATCTCCTAAAGATAACCTGAAACGTAATGCCTCACTTTCCCATGCCCTACAGACCCTCAGCAGTCCTAACAACAGTAACTGAAAGGTTTCAATGTGCAAATTTGCTTCTTGCCTCATTTTCTCCTTTAAGGCAACAGTGTGAGATAAAAGACAGGCAATTACTGGGTTTCAGCGGTTCCCTTCCTAAACTGCTTCCTTGTCTGGTCACTTGCTCCACTTGGGAAGGACACGCAGAACAAGAAAAAGAAGAGGGGAAATGCCACAACCCTGAGAGACGAGAGTTTCCCCTTGCCTTGTGGCGCTCCCGCAGCCGCAGGAAATTAAAACAAGGCAAGAGGAAAAACAAAGCCAGATGTCAAGTTACTTACACAAAACAACTGCCCGCAGGCTGGTAATGCTGGCGACTAGGGGGAGAGACCGTAAGAGTTATGATCCTCCTTCTCCATAGCGAACAGCTCTGCCTGCAGAAACCAACTTCATCCTACTCAAGCAGATGAGATGCAGCCAAGGGAATACAGACACAGCCACCTGGCTAAGAGAAGGAGGATGGATTTCACACATGCCAGGACACTTGTTTGCTCTCCAAGCCTCACCCCTGTCTATACGTTTCTTTATATACTAGAGAGGCTGAACTCGCTTTGGAGACAAAGCACTAATGCTTGTGATTGACAAAGCACTAACGTTTGTGATTGCTCTTGGACCGCACCCTTCCCAGCGCTCATACACAGCTCCCTCATCTTCCTCCCCTTCCACACACAGGCAGCAAAACCCCGCTGACTTCAGCGGAGCAGAAACCCTCCCCCTGGGGCTGTCAGCATCTGTCCTATCAATAGCATAACCCGAAGGCATCTCAGTCACACGGTGGAGTTTTGAATATGCATGCAGGCTCCTTGATGGGGGCAGAAAGCTTGTATTCTTCTCCACCAGAAGAACTGGCTCCTGCTTTCAATAAGTCTCTGTTAAACCGCCTTTGCTGTTAAACCCACCCTGCAGTACAAATTCATCCAGCAATGCTATAACACAAGTGCCAGAAATCCTGAACGTGGCACAATAAACATAAATTTCAGCCAGAAAACAGGCTTGATTGCTGCCCAAGCACAGCGCTGTGCTTCTAAGGACCCCAAGTGACCTCCTGGTCCTCCAACACAATTATGCGCTTGTCCCACCATTGCTTCCCAAGAACATCCATCATTGCTTTGGATTTTATAGGACTCCAAAACTGAAGTTTTCTTAGCATTGCACACAAACATACATGCACCCACACACACACTTTACTGCAGTGTTAGCTTGAGAAACTATGCACAATTTTGAAAATTAAATGCTTTTACATGATTCATTTTAACCTCAGCGTATTCTCAGCTGTCATTAGTGTTTTTCTTTAATTTAAATAGTTATCACATGTTTAAAGCAACTCATTACTCTCCGCCACAGCTACAGACTGAATTCTCTCACCAGCTGTCCGCCAAGTCTAGTTTTTCAATTCAATACAAATGGCAATGAAAAATGTTTTCCTGGAAAATTTTGAAAAACACATTAATATGTAAGGCCCCAATTCAGCCAACTGCTTTAGTATTTTCAAATACACACTGTAGAGCACTCTAACACAAAGTTCTACAGATTGCAAGATCTTTTAAGCTCATGTTAATAAAACTTGCTGAACCCAAGAGTTCAAAAGAATATCCCGCACGTGTTCAGGATGGCACCACCAAAACAACTTTCTCCTGGCAGCAGATATCCTTAATGCTCTTTCCTGTTATTCTCTTTTCATCCTACCAGTGTAAACGAGAATACTTCGGCAGGCTCGGAAGGGTCACATATCCAGAAGGGTCACGATGGGAGGCAGGAATCCTTCTAAAGAGATGAAATCTGTAGGCATCTCTGTTCCCTCCACTTCGTCTCAGGTCACCTGTCTCTCTTCTGTTCGTTATGAAGTGGCATCATCTAAGCTGATACAACGAGGTCCCAAAGTTTACAGCAGCTTTAGACCAGTTTCCACAGACCAGACAACCTAAGTAGCACATGGCGTGCATGAACAGCAACGCCACTGTCACCAACAGTGGTGGAAAGGCTCCGTAAATCCCAGCAGGCAGCTCCCCGCTCTCTTTGCTCTCCCTCACAGCTGCATGAATGTGTATTTTGTACAGTTCGGTAAGAGACGCAGGACGTTTAGCAAGCCAGGCTTACCTCTGCACTTTTTGGCATGAAGTGCAAAGGGGTACAAAAGGTGACAGTGCTTCCTGGGCTCCCCAGGGTTACCCAGACAATAACCTGTCCCAAAGCAAGGGGCTGCTGGCTATTCCTCCCCATCACCTGCCAAACCTGCGTCTGCAAGCTTGACATTCCCTGCTGAGAACCAGATCCTGCCCTACACCTCCACCCAGCCCCATCTGCCTGCTGTGCCGGGCTCCGAAACGGCTCTTCAAAAGCAAAGAGCCAAGAAATGCACCCGTGACAGATTTCTCATTAGGATGTGGAGGAGCGTGACTAAACAGCGACCCTGATTAGGGAGCGCAGCGTCCCTCCTGCTCCAAGCGGCACGCAGGAATAGCCAAGCTTCCCAAGCAGTCACAGCTCCCCAGCAGAGCCAGCAAAGGCTGAGAGCTCAGCGGGTGCCGAAGGTTCAACCCTGGCAATGCAGAGCAAGCCTTGTTTTGTCTGTTAGTGCTTTCTCGTGATAACTTTTGGGGTGGGATTCAGAGGCTGAGCAGCTCGGTCCTCTTCCTTTTACAGGCTCAGGATAGGGACAGTGGGAATCACTGAGGACAGGCTGAAAAAAATCACCTCTGCAAGCTCTGAAAGAAGCAGCCTGCAGACTCCCCAGTGAAGGAGAGGACAGGGAACATGAACAGGGATCTTTTGTGCACAGAAAGAACACCAAAACAAGATAAGAATGGTGAAAAGGCTTCTTTGATGCAGGACCAAACAAGAACCCTGGATCTCAGCTCCAGCGAGGCTCAGGCAGAGACAGACTTGCTGGCCAGGCTCATCGTTACTCCACAAGCATCCTCTGCATCAGCCTGGGGCCAAGACCACAGCATGCTGTGACCCCTTGGGTTCCTCCTCTCTCATCCCAAGGGGTACCAGGGTGGAAGAGAGGAGACAGAAAGTGTCCAGCACCTACAGAGTGACCCAGCCTAGCCTCAGAGCTGTGCTGCAGCCAGCTGGAGCTGGAAAGAAGAGAATCAGCCAGAGCAAGGCAAGCCTGCTGTGGAAGGAGAGGACTGGAAAGCAGGTCCTGCTACTCTGACGCACTGCACAGACGTGCGTGCGGGTCACAGGGAGCACAAGACAGGCTCCAACACACTGCTCACCCTAGGGCCACAGGGATCCTTAGGAGGGGCTGTTCTCCTCCCAGAAGCACGTTCTGATGGAAGGGACTACTGCAGAAGTGCTGCGAAGTAAGAGGTTTTCACGTAGGGAGGCAGGGAAAGAAGATGCTGGAGGGGAAAAGGGAAACAAAGACGACAGATACATAGTCGACATTATTTTCAACTCCTCAGCTAGGGTTTAGCTTGCAAAGCCATCCCGAGCCACAAAACACCTCCCAGCCCTGTTGCACTGATTACACCGAACACCTTAATAGGCCACTCAGTAAAAATTACCCACTGCAGGTGAGAAGGTGAAGAGCATTACAGCAAATTGCCCTCAGCAACATGCCAAAGCACCAGGCTCTTCGCCTTCAGGAACAGAGCACACAGCTCCCTCCCCGCTGACATGTTAAACCCAGCTGGAGCCAAGCCGTACGTGCCAAGGCTTTTAGCCCCAAGCCCAGGAGTGACTGCAGTATGGTGAAACACAGCACCCTCCCCCTCTCCCAGCAGCCTGATCCGTGCAGGAGGCCGTGAGCTTGGAAAGACTGCCAGCCAGCAACACTACACCCCAGGCAGAAAATGCAGTCTATGCAAGGAATTCAGCCTTCTGAAACAGGCTTGCTGCTCTCTCCCACAGCGCTTTGCCCCCAGACTCTCCGTGTGCTCGTCCCCTTTGTACCTTTTACAATTATTAGTCGGTATTTCTAAGATGGGGACAACTACAGCCCCCACTGAGATCACCTACACCACCCAGACAACCCATCTCTAAACAGCTCACCTCTGAACAGGCTGGGGGGACGGAAGGGAAACACACACAGAAAGTCATGGAAGCGATTTGCCACGGCCTGCCAGCGCGGTGGAGGCAGAGCCAGAACAGCGCTCCGTCTGCAGGGCCATATGGCAGCACAGGACCTGTGCTGCCCAGCTAACCCATACCGGGCTTGCTCCTGCCTCTTCACAGATGCCAGTTCCCCACCTACTTGAAACAGCACGTGAAAGTCATGTCTGCTGATGGTCCAGAGCTTGTGCTAGAGGTTTCTATTCCCATCCTGGCTCTGCCTACAGTCACCAGCCTTCACTCACCTATGCACCTAATCCACAAAATAAATAGCATAAAATCCATAAAATATATCCTTAAAATAAGAGTAAATCCCAGTCTGCCTCTCCTCAAATCCCAGAGAGCGGCTCACGAGAGCCCATGTGCGATGATTCCTGCTGTGGCCTGTCCCTCCAGGTGCAGCAACACACCAAACCTCTCCTGCGCTCGCTGCCAGCAGCCACGCAACGCAGGCCCGTTCCCTCCAGGCACAGCAAACGTCTTCATCTGACAGTCACAATTACTGTAATTTTCTAGAACCTCCCTCGCACAAAATGTTTAAGCTAAATTAACAGCTTTAACAAATCTTCACAAATGTAGTTATTAACAGGTAGAAAGCTACACCTTCCCACAACTAAAATAACGCCCCTGGTATCTCCACGTGGGAGCACGCAGGGCTCGGAGAAACCTGCAAACCTAATTCATCAGCCTGAGCAGCTGTTCCCTTTCCAGGCACGCTCACACCAAGAGCCATCACAGACTCGATCGTCCTTGTTTGCCACGGCCACCACTGCCACGAGGTGTGGACAGCAGACTGTGGATGGATCCCCAGCTCAGGGAAGGAACTGCTGGTCAGAAGCACAGGCTGATGCCAGGGTTAATATATCCCACTGGCTGAACAGGTTTTCTTCTACTGCTTGTACTCATCAGCAGTGCCCAGGGCAATCAGCACAAAGAATAACCCCATCTACACGTAAGCAGCTTTGGACAGACTACTACATTCAGTGGCGGGGGGGGGAAAAAAAAGGCCTTTACAATCCTCATTTGCACCGGCTGAATGCTAATGTAGCAAGTGCTTCTGCCCAACCCACAAAACAAATCGTGGGGAGAGATGCATTTCATTAATCAATTCCCTCGCTGCTCTCCATTCAGAAATGAATATGTCACGTCAGGTGCGTGTGTGTGCCACAGAAGCAGCACTTTCCCCATGCAGATGGCAGTAAAAGGAAACATATGAGTACGCACAAGGAGAGAGCTCACCTGAAATTCCCTGTTTCTGGGAGAAACCTAGCATGGGGTGGAGAGATGCGTCACCTACGTCTGCTCCTCTAGAAAAATCCAGGGGCGGGAAGGGCAATTTAAGTCAATCTCTCGGTTTTTGAGATGTTTCCACTGTTCTCACTTGTGAGAAACCAAACAATAAAACCAGGTCCATAACAGAGGCACAAACCATTGCCACCAGGCAAGCGGCACAGTGCAAACTTCAACACAAGTCACCCCTAAAAGGGAATATGTCCTAATTCAGGGTGGCTGGGACTGGGGCAGGAGCAGCTGAATAAATCCTCCTGGATTAGCAATGCCTTTTCTACTCCAGGTCTTCCACCCACCCAGATAGTATCTGCATGCAGGATCCCTGACTCCATCTTCACAGCCCTCAAGGGTCCCTTCACTTAATGAAATACTGGAAACAGCTATTTATCTGGCACTATAAATCACTGAAAGGAGGGAACAGGAGGGATGGGTGACCAGCAATCTGCGGGTGCTGCATGCTAAACATTTTCTGAGCAGAAAAGGAGGACGTGTTGCAAAGGTCAAAGATTTTCCCCTGATCTGGCAAAAGCTTCACCTGCCATCAGGAGCGCTGGTTTCTACAGTACAGTGCTCACAGACTGAAACACGTGCTTGGCCAGACCTGGACGGCCCTGCCTGGGGTACCAGAGGTTAAATACACGACAGTGTAAAGTGGGTGTTAGGACATCCACTCTGCATCTTCACCTACCACAGCTCTGAGCGAGTGCAAAAGCACCTCGGCCCTGATGGTGCGCTGTGCAGCTGCATTCATCAACATTTACATAACTCACTGTACTAGAGAGAAGTGTTACTGTATTTGCATTATTTTCTAACCTCACTTGTTTGGTAGGTCAAGGAATCATTTATTGGCACTTACACACTTAAAATAGCTCCAGGAGCCATTCCTGAATACAAAGGGATTTTATTCCTGAACGCTGTGCAAAGATTCAGTGGTTCAGATCTTGGGAGTGTTGTTCTCAGAGACCGAAAGGAAAAACAGCCTGAAGAACCCCTTCTTTCATCTCTTCCATTATAAACAGATATTCACCTCACAAGACAGTCTGGACACCAAGTGGAGCTGCAGATTCTTTGTCATGTAGACAGCCATCTGCCCCAGCCTCCGCACTGCTCTTCGTTGTCTGGAGTTTCCCCTGGAGTTCAGAGATTTGCACCATGCTGAGATGGGGTAAATTCTGCCTGTGGGAACATCTGAGCAAACCCAGCGGCACCTACTGCATTCACCAGCTACTGAGGGTGCCACAGCTGCTTTGCTCTACCCTCTTCTCACCACTCCTTGCTCAGCACCGAGCTCCAAGTCCCCTCCACGTTCCTTCCCAAACTGTGCTGACTATTCACCAGGGAACCCAGAAGAGACCGACGGTGACCTGGAGGTGGCTGAGCTGATGTGCAAAGCCAAATCCAGTGTGTGAGACCTAGAGCCTATTCCCAGAACTGCCATCCTTTCTCCTCAGGGCTATGACCTCCTCCCTGCAGCTTTCCAGTTGAACTTGCTCTCAGTTCCTTACAAAAGAGCTTTTCCAAGTCCTTACAAGACCAGACCACCCCTGGTCTGGGACTGCAGGAGGGGAACCTTCAGATTAACAAAAAGGTGTCAGAAAAGGTTACTGTGCCCTGCCCGCCCATTTCTGTTCAAACTCCCCTTTTCTGCAGTTCTGACACTGCCAACACCACCCAAATGCAGGTAGAAATTCAAGGACAACAACAGCCCAGTAACCTGCATCAGAGAGGTGAGGCAGCCGTGGGGCCAGGAGCTCTGTCCTGCCCAGCCACGGAGGCCAGGCAAGGTTTGTCAGACACAGAAAGAGATGATGGTAGAAGGCTGCCTGGGAGCACAAGTCCAATGCCACGGTCTAGTTTGGTCTCTGCGGGAGGATCTCATTATAGGCATTTCAGATCATGCTGATGCACAAAGATTTCCTCATCCAGAAGCCCCAAGCACACTGCTCTCTCCCGCTGCATAACGCAGTTGAAAAGCAGGGTGCTGGACGCATCCTTCTGTGCTGGGACATGCACCAAAGCATTGTAAAACTGTTTTGGCTTCCCTGCTTTCCTCCCACACCTGAAATCAGGAGCACTGTGCTTTAAGAGAGCACATTTGGGAACCAACATGCAGTGCATCTGTCCCTACTGGGACCCTGGTACCTCCCTTGGCTCCAACCAAGCCCACAGAGAGCCTCAACACTCCTGCTCACTACAGTCGCCAGCCTGGGCTCTTGTCAGATAAGTCACTTTGCCGAAGATTAAGCTCCCGCTCTTCCGCTGCTCACTGTGCTGAAGGCAGAGCTAAGCTTTCACAAACAAAAGCCATCAGAAGGGGAGACGTCCAACATCCTGTCTGTCAGGATCTCACAGCGCAGAAGATGAAAGATCCCAGGGCCTCCCTTGGTGCATCCGTTCCCAGCTACGTTCACAGTCTTTATCATTTTCATAAGGCCATATTCAGACACACTAAAGCCATCAAAGTCACCAGACGTTCCAAATGGGGAGAGCAGTAGGTGCCCCTAGAAGCCTGTTAAGATCTAAGCCAGCTACTGAGAGCAAGGACAAAGGGGAACTTGGACCACTTGAGTACAGCCTGGCTTCTTTCCAGTGCTTTTTGCCCCTCAAGCGACCACCCACGTCCACCTGACTGTCTCTCAGCGATTAACTCTTTTTATCAGTGTATCCACACCCTTCACTCAGTGCAGATCCTGATCTGGACAGAGGTGCAGGCCACCCGCTGCCACCTCTGGGGTGTGGATGAGATAAAGAGCTCAGCACAGTCGAGCTGCGAGCACACAGGACACCAATGCAAGCAGCCCCATCCCAAACACAGCCAGTCCTTCCAGCTGTCCCCACGCAAGTAATGTGGGTGCATTCCTGCACACACCATCCAGAGGTGACTCAGGCAGAGGAAAGGCAATGGGTGCTTTCTCCCAACCACTTCCCCATCACCCAGCCCCTTAGCTTCAGCCAGTGCTCACAGATTTAGGGCAGCGCTCCTTATCTGTGTCATTGGGGCAACAAGCCCATCATAGCCTTGGCCAGGAGAGCCAGAGCTGTCATAGCCAGACCTCCACAGCTACCTCCCCAGGCAGAGGGTGCTGCAGTCAGGGCTGCGAAGTGTCAAGTTCTCTGCAAAAACAAGCACCATCTTTTGGAGAGTGACAAGGGTCCTGTTTTTAATTCATGGCTGATGGCACTTACCTGGGAGAGTTAGACAGGATGTCAACAGGGGGATAACAGAAAGACACCACTGCTTATTTGTGGACTATCCCAAATCCCACCTACATATCATTAATAGAATTTCACTTCATAGACACTTTATCTCAAACTCTCTGGGCGGCAGATGGTCTGTATAAACACCAGGAGGGGAAAAAAAAAAAAAAGAAAATCAACAAAAAAAACCCAACACTTACTTGAAAATCTGACTGCAGCCGTTTGACTGGTGACAGCCCCTAGGGAGCTGTGAGACACGCAGGAGTAATTACCCTCAGCGCCAGCCCTCTCAGGATATTTACTGTCCTTTGCCACAGCCTGGGATGAGATGAAGAGCGATCCATTCGGAAGCACATGGAGATGTTCCTGCTCCACTAAAGGAAACCCATTCTTCTTCCATGTGATATTGATCACCTGCTCAACAGGGGCCAGGTTACAGTCCAAAACCACGACTTGGTTTGGCTCCAGTATCACTTTTGCAGGACCAGCACTACAGCTCAGCTCCAGAGAATCCCCTTCCAACAGCCTCCCTGCAAAGAAAAGACAGCGTTGCAGTGGGGGTTGCTTTCCTTGGTTAATCACATCCCAGTTTTACACAGTGAAGGACGCACAGTTCTCCATGAGTGTGGTTGGAGATACCAGGCGAAATTCAGCCCTGTTAGGTGACCAGCACCTCCCATTATACTCGTGCACTGCATTCTCCATCACACATCCCTGGGGCTGCAAGCACAACCTGCACCATCTCTGCCACCCGCAATGGTGCCCTGCAGCCACCCCTTCTATCCACACTTGTTTTTTCCATGCTGGATTAAAGCAGAGAAGTACAACCAGAAGCAGGTGAAATGACAGCAGCAGCAGCAGGCATGTAAGATGCAGCAAGGGCCCCAACCTCTCCTTCACCTGCCTCAGCTGCCCACGAGAAGCGAGGGCTCCCCCTCACCTGCCTGCATACCAGAGCCTCCTTTGAGGCTGATCAACCCCCACAAGACAGCTAAGCATAAGCAAAGATGTTCAAGCCCAGCTTGGTACCCCACCGCCAGCGATCACAACTTGGTTGGAGCAGTGCTCTATGCAAGTCCCACTCCAGCCTGCGGCTGAGTGAGCGATGGTGGAGCACAGTCATGGTCAGAAATCCCAGGCGAGGAAGCAAGCACAGCACTATAGGGGCACAAGCAGCCACAAGGCCGGGCCAAGGTCCCAAGATCCAGACAGCAAAGCAGAAAACTCCTTCAGAGGAGATGGAGGATCTCCTACACCCTCAGGGAGAAGTGCCAGTAGGAGGTGGAGCCCAGCTGGGAACCCAGAAAGGCAGCGTCTGCTGCTGATGTTCATGTACTGGGAGACTCACTTCAAAGGAAAGCCAACAAAAGAATGGCTGAGTGTTTTATCCCATATAGCTGAATCCAGAATGAAAATGCACATGCATTTTCCCCACTAGAAGAGAAAGGATGTTCCAGCTGCAAATGGACAGTCAGATCATGTCTTACCCAAAACATGCCCTTAGGCAACCTGCCTGCTGCAGCCGGAGGCCAGAGCCGTGACCAGCAGCGAGCTAAGCTGAACAGGTCTTGGTCTGGCCGCTTTCCAAACCCACATACTCGTAGGAGCGCTCCACCTCTGAAACAAGGCTCAGCATTTCCTAAAAGAATATTGCCATTAATAAAATGCATTTGCCGTTAGAGTTCTCCAGAGACACTAAGTCAATGTTAGCTGGCAGCGCTGCTTCCACACACCAGCAATTTCAATCTCTGCTGTGCTCAAACCATCACCATCCACTCTTTTTATGGCTCCGCTCCAAATTATTTTGTCACTGCTCCAATCAGAAATGTTTCCTGCCTCTATAACAAGTTTATCAACACTGGATATGAACCACATGGCTCCCTGCCCGTCTCCTATCGCAGAAGGCTACAGATTAATTTTATAGGAATTCAAACACCCTATTAAACCTGCTACTACCTACTGCTGATAAAAGGGCTGCATTTTAAAAGAGTGTGTGTTAACCATGCAATTAGGGGCAATGACACGCAAAATTACACATGCAGGGAGATGGAATTATCTCAAGGCGTGTGCCGGAAACCGCAGGTGCCCCTGGAAGGAAAGGCCTAACCCTGCCCACGTGCGGGGCTGATTCGGTGCCCACCCAAGCCCGCGGGGACGGCAACTTGTCAGGTTTGCCACCACTGGCAGTTTGCAGAACGACCACCGAGAACTTGATGTTGGCCAGCTACGTCCCTTCAGCGATGAGGGGGCTACACAAGAATCCTGCCCGTCTGCTGCCTGTTGATTGCCATCGCTACGGGACAGAACAGGCCCTGCCCCAAGCACCATCATCTTCACGAGGAGACCCAGGGGACAACCTCTCAGCCCCCAAAGCCAAACCCCGGCAGGATGCAGAAATGCTCATTTCACACCATGCTACACAGCCAGTGCAACAGCCAGGCACTGTACTCCACGACAAAGGGGCAGCTACCGCCATCATGGAGCTGCCCACGAGTCCCTGGATTTAGGGTTTTCCACACGGATGCTTCCACTGTGCTGCTAACTCAGACTCCGCGGGAAGAAGGCACAGTGAGAAGCAGCAGACGTCATCGAGCTCCCAACGTGCACACACCGCAATGTCATTTCTGCATTTGTTGGCCAGCACAGCCCTGGCAGGTTCCTTGCTGCCCGGCCCCCTCAGGACAGGGAACAAACTGAGGAATGCCGCTATGCAGGGACTGCCACCAAATGCCCTCCTGTAAGGGCGATTCTGCCCGTTCATGTCTCCCAGGGAAGATTAGGCCTTCGAGGATCACAGCAAGCTACAAAACTCACTCACTAGAAGCAGGGGAACATGAAGCTGAAAGGCTGTCCCAAACGCTCTGGAAAGGCGCTGCCACTGGAAGCCTTCCATTCAAGACAGCCAGTACAAAAAACCTGTATGAAATACGGAGAAATAAAGCACAGAGCAAGCTACCAGCAAACACATGTGCAGAAGGTGACATGGCCAAACACAGAAGAGGATTAACAGCCTGAGGCTGGGGAAAACTCAGCTGAGCCAAGGGCAGGAGGCACACTCAGAGCCACGACACTGTCGTGAGAACCCCGACCACGGAGAAGCAGCAACCCAGACACTTCTCTGAAGGGATCTCCTCGTAGCAGCGGCTCCTGGCACTGTGTCACACGGGGCTCAGCCAGCCTGTGTGTGCACACCACCTCCGGGGAGGTAGGGCTGCTAAGGCAAAGGCTGAGGCATGTGATGCAGAGCTTATTTCAAAAGATGTTGAAACTTTGTTGGCTAAAGTCTTAATCCTCTGCCTTTCCTCAAATTTGTTGTCTTTAGAAGCACAAGGAGAAACCGAGGAGACAAGGAATTAACGCAGGTCACAAGTCAGTCCCCTTCACCAACGGCTCCAGCTTTCTCTTTGCATCTTTCCCCTCGACTCCTCCTTTGCACGTCACTGCCAGCAGCGACCCAAGATCCTCGTACAGCTCTTGTGCAGCACCAGCATCGTGGGCACCACCACTGCCTGTGCCTACTCTTACCCTCCTTCAACACCGACCCTCCCGTACCGCGGCAGGGCTGGGTGGCTGCAGATGGCTCTGCATGCCGGGCATCCCACATGCGCCCTGCCGCCGCACACACGGGCGGTCCTCCTGCCTCCAGATTCTCCGTGGGCTCCTGCTCTGTGCCAGGCACTCCTGTTCATCGCTCAGGGAAACAACCCATATATCTGTCCTACTTTCTCCAGAAAGCAATAAAAATGGCATTTTGCTGAAAATACTCCTCCTCTTCAAAAGGTGAAGCGCGAGGGGACAGCTGGCTGGCTCAGGCAGCCAGGAATAGAGCAGAGATCTGCAGTGCAGCTTCCCACGCCAGCACAGGTCGGTAAGAAGCGATTATCAGCCTCTCAAACTTCAATCCCTTAAAAATCAACTCAACCTGCTTGCAGAGCAGTAAGAACAGACAGTTCCATGCTTTGCGCCACAGCAGAAGAAGTATTTGCTTTTTCAAACCATGTGATGATGTTTCTATACCCCTAAATATCACCCAGCTCTTTTTCCCAAAGTCAAAACCTACCTGGATCCAAGCTTCTGGTTGGTATGTTAGAGAAAAAAGGGCCAGTTACAAAACTCAACTGCAGAGCTCACCCACGCCAAGCCTGACAGCCTGGTTCAAGTCTCTCTCTGCTACACCACGAGAGGAGAAACGACCATTGGAAGAAAATGCATTTGAAGCTGGACTTCATAGGCAACTGTTCTGCCACAGCCGAGGAGCACGCTCACCAAGGAACATACTAACACCAGGAGCACAGGATCCTCCACGAGCAATCAGAGCGGTCTGTTTCTGTCATCAATGTTTGGTACGCTCGCTGAGCTGGTCATGACAATACCATCTCACTGGATATGGGCAGGAGGAGGTTGCCTTCTTTCATGCCGTCACACCAATAAACACATGATTGCACAACATCTTTAAAGAGCAACAGTCACTGCTTTCCTGGAAATCCGTTCCAACCACATAATCCATGCAGTAACAGCAGAAACCATTTACAAGCAACCAACCTCCGAGCTATCAGTATGTTTCTACTTGCAAGTGTCTACTGCATCGCCAAGCGACGCAGGCTCCACGCGATGGTGAGAGCTCGTGACCATACTCAAACCACTGCCATTTATTCCAGGAGCACCAAAAATGTTTCTAGACCAAGCAGCCAAGTAAAAACCCAGATGTACTCAGAATCCTCAGGGCTCAAACAGGGCACCTGGCAGAAGACCACGACAAGGTCAAACACATGTGACAACCCATCGCTGTCTGTCACTTAACACAGCCGAGGGAGGCTTCCAGCTGGGCAAACGAAGCCCCCAACCGACACAGAATCATAGAATCACAGAATCGTTAAGGTTGGAAAAGACCCTTAAGATCATCGAGTCCAACCGTTAACCTATCACTGCCAAGTCCACCACTAAACCTTGTCCTCAAGCACCACATCTGCCCATCTTTTAAATACCTCCAGGGATGGGGACTCAACCACTGCCCTGGGCAGCCTGTGCCAGTGCCTGAGTGCCCTTTCGGTGAAGGAGTTTTTCCTAATATCCAACCTAAACCTCCTCTGGCACATCTTGAGGCCGTTTCCTCTTGTCCTATCACTTGTTACAGACACCAGGCTGCTCTGACTCGTCCCAAATCATCCAGCCCTCCTTCCTGCCCTTTTGGCCCCAAAATACTGCAGGTTTTTGGGGACAGGCCATTTGCACATACAGAGGTTGGAGCAGCAGGGCCCAGGACCCGGACTTGGCATTGCAAAAAGCCCCACTACGACTCTTGTCCTAAGATGTTCAAAGAACTGTATAAATACTCCCTGATTAAGGAAAAAATACCTTCCAGGCTCTGGAAACGTAGGAGGAGGTTCAAAACACCGCACTAAATTAGCAAGCCTGACAATGAGATAAAAGCCCCTTCAAGGGAAAGGATCAGAAGAGAGTAAAATTACTCCGAGTGAGATCAAAGACAAATGAAATCAGGAATGTTAAGTGCTTATAGAAGCTGCCAACTATCTCCAACCTCCATTCTTCATCGTATAGTGACAGAAATGGATAGGACCCTTTTTAAACACACAGCCACACGCTCGCACAGCCTCCTGCTCACCTTCACCCTCTTACTCTGCCGGAGGTCATGCTGTAATGAATGTAGTGAAGACTACCCAGAGCAGCCACTTGCCTCACGCAGTAAATACAGCTACTCCAGCAGACATCGATAAAAACACGGAGGTGGGCTTCTGAGTCAGAAGGTCTTTCCACATATCAGTTCAAGGCAGGTGGTTCACCTATGGATCTGTGGTTTGGAGCTGGAGAGCTTTTTGCCTTTGGCTCCTCCTGAACGTAGCTTCAAGCATCAAACCCAGCAGAACTGGAAGTTTTCAGCTCATAGATCTCTAAATTGAGGCCAGGGAACCCTGTACAGCGTTGCCCTGTGGTGGGCAACATCACACATACATTCAAAGCAGGGTTTCACATCACAGCACACAAAGCCACCTGCCTACCAACTACCCAGAAACAACGCAACGCAATCGAGAACACCTCAAAATACTTCTCTGATGGAAAAGGGGTCAACAGCAGAGCGGTGGGTTACAAGGAAAGAGGGACAGTCCAGTCTGTGCCCATCCAGTCCCAGGTAACCAGCAGAGTTCATACTCAACTCCACTAAGCCCAGCAAACTGCTGAGCTATTCCAAGCCGGACAGCAGCAGCTTTGAGATGATAAATGTACGTGTAAATACACACTTACATGTAGATATATACCACATACATGTGCATTCGCATACACAGAGTTCTGGGGGAATGCAGATACATTCAAACACAGAGCATGCCCCAAAATGGAGGGTCTTTGATGCAGCAAGTTAAAAGCATTTTGTTCCCATGAAAATTATATTTACTGACCCAGGCTCTGCAGCAGTATTTTACTCTCTCCTGTGTTGCTAACCCCTAGGCTACATTATGCACAAAAAGAAGCCCAGGAGCAAAATGTTCTTCTTCTCCCATCTATTTCCTCACTTCCATCAGCCATCCATCCACCTCCAGTGTCCAGGCCCAGTGAAGTAAATTAAAAAGGTCTCCTGTTGAGTGGCATAAAAACCAGGGTGTTTCGGATGAACAAAGACTGTAAAATCTTCAAGGCACAAAGCTGTCCTCTGCCCTCCACGGGAGCACAGCCCCTGCCAGCAGCAGGCTTAATTCCAGATCCAAAGCAGGCGTCTGAAAATCCACGTTCAACCAGCCAACATCTCCCTTCCCAAATCACACATCTCAACATACAGCCAAAACTCATCTCCTCTCCCTGACACGAAATGGAGGCAGGAATAGCCCAACTTACCACTGAGCGAAGGGGAAAAAGAATGAATTCTCTCATTTTTGTAATTTCAGAACTATACACAACCAGGTGAAGTGTGAGCTTGCAACACAGCGAGGCTCAACAGATTCCTGACAATGAAATTACTTGGTCAGAAGCAAGACCCTCAGAGCAGTGTTTTCACATCCAAGACACACAATACTCCAAGCCCACAGTTCTGTTGGGAACCTGCACTCCATGGCTGAGAACAGCACAAAACCCCACTTGCCTCCTTGTACATAGGGTTGTTTCCCTTGCCTGGGATTTAACCACTTAAATCGAGGACGAAAGGCATAGACAAGGGAGATGCTTGTTCTGGTGAAATTTTGGCTATCAGCAGTAAACATGTCCTTGAGCTCTGTTACACAGCACGAGCAAATAAAAGGTTACTGTTCAACAGGAGACAAATGGCTTTGTTCGGAGGAGGATGAGTTGTGTTTTAGTAATTACTTTAAAAACAAAACATACAGGCATAAACCAAAAGGGATGCATTTCTGTGCACTGGCGTATCTATGCTTCTTTTTTTTCCTGTACAGCACCTAGCATAGCTGGAATCAGCTGATCCGCAATCCTTGAGTAAGGTCCGTGAGTAAGCTCACTGCCAGCTCCCGAATGGCACAGCACCACGTGGACACACAGCTCTGCCAGGCTGGTTCAGACAGACGTGTATGTCCCAGCTCCAAATGCAGCACTGCCATAAACTCAGCAGATAAACCCAGTTACGCAGCACAGCTCAGGCTCTTCTCTGGCTGGTGTGAGGACAGCCCCAACAGCTCCCCATCACGGCCACAACCTTGTCACCAAGCAAGCCACCACCCAAAGGGGCTGTCCTAAAGGCAGACAGAAAGGTAGTAGTTGAGGGAGACGTACTATCTTCTCTTCGACAAACCGATTCAGCTGGGGGAAGACAGAGAGATTTAGGCACATACAAGATCCGAAGGCACAATCATTCCTACAAACCCCAGCCCATTCCTACAAACACCCAGCCCAGCAGTTACAAGGCTTAGACCTTCACTTCAAGGCAGGGGAGGCCCATCTTTAGCACAGCTGAGTGAGGCCCCAGGATCAACACAAGGATGGGACCCAACCCAAAGCAGCTAAACCACCAACAGCTTCCAGTGCCTTCACGCGAAAACCCTCAAACACTTCCAGCCCAAAACAAATAAAGTTGCACTGAGCCAGACAGGACCCGTTACAGCCCAGGCCTTGGGAGATTAATACTTCACAGAGAGCAAAGTACAAGGGTTTCTAATCTGACACACTTCCAGAGCTGACATCACTTCTAGTTCTTGGCAGCTGGAGATTTTCCTGGGGAGACGCTGTTGTGCTGCAGGTCCCACAGCCTGGAGCCCGGCCAGCGCGTTTCCTATTCCACACACATCTGGCACTTTGGAACTGGCTTGTGCACCTTGCAGAGCTCCAGCCAAAGAAAACCTTCCCGGGAGCAAGGAAAGCGGCTCAGACGAGGCGAGCAGAGCGCTCGGTCATCGTGTGTGTTCTGCGGGATACCAAGCGGTAAGAGGCAAGGGCTCCTCTTTCCCCTCCACATCCCGCAGGAGGTGGCAGGAATTCAAACTGCAGTTGAGCCTCTGCACTGTTGCCTCTCTTAATTTATGTATTTATTTTGGATGGTGAACTCGTGGAACTCAACAGCACAATTAATCTCATTTAATCGGGAGTGAACAGCACTGAAGAAAAACTTGAGTTACTGCTTCCAAAGAGTTTTACTACCTCTCAGCAAGCCAACTACTGTGCCATTGTTCTGCTCGACGTAACCTTCTGCTGATGCTCTTCAGACGCTCTTAGAGCCATAGAAAATCTTTACTTTCTCATTGTCTAATTCAAAGAGCGACCATACTTCAGTGTGTCCCCATTAAAGCAGCACAAAGCCCTCTTTCTTCTTGGAAACTTTATGCATTGACAATTAAAAGTCAATAGCTTGGTTTCAGCCTGTTTTTAGGGCAACTGCACTTGGCAAGTGGTGACCCAGAAAGAAATCTGGGCAGAGGTCTCTGACAAAGCCTGCATTCTGGGTGCTCAGCAACATCAGCATCGAAAGCAGGACCGAAGGAGCTCTGGGGTCGGAGCACCTGAATCCCATAATCTGTACAGAATGGGAGGCTGAAAGAGGAGCTGGGCGCCTAAATCCCCTTGTGCATCAGGTCTTCAGCCTCCCCATGGCACAATAAAACAGAAAACAGTCTTCCAGTCAACTGTAACAAGGCCTGTGAGATGGAGGGGTCAAGATCCCTACATTCCCTTCCCAGTTACCAGATGTTACTGGAACTTTCCACCTTGTAATGGCAACACAAACAAGCTAAGAATAAGAAAGTTACACCTTCAGCCTCCATTTAGCCTCTCTGGAACAGAAGGCTCCTAAAACTGTCTCCAGGGCTGCTGGAAAGACCATTTTATTAATACTTGATATCCACGCACAGCAGAGCTGTTCCAGTACTGAGCAGCGCTCGCCAGTGTGAAGCAGGCCTTATCCTAATTCTGCATATAAGCAAGCTAGATGGTTTATTTAATAATGCAGCATCTCCCACTGCTGCAGGAATATTTATCCAGCTGGCAGCAAGGGACTCTCAGATCATCCCCTGTCACGAAGCAGATCCCAGCCTTTCATGAGCAGCTGGGTGCCGGACCGGCACTGCGTGCAGCAAGAGACTGCATTCGGAGACTGTCACACCGTCCCCACGTCAAGGGGTAGGGTACGATGCCATGCCAGGAGTGATCCCCTCACACCCGGCACAGACCCAGCTGCAGGGAAGGAGTGCGTAGTGTCGTGGTCAGTCCCCAGCTTGGGCTCAGGAGCGCAGTAGGGTCCCTCATGGCCCAGGACACATCGGGATGAGCACTGGCAGGGCAAGCTCAGCTCTGTCCACACACAGTCCAGTGGAAACGCCCTGAAGCTGGCTGCTGCATACAGGCTTGGCCATCCCATAGCCTAGGCCAGTCTCAACAGCTACAGACAGCTCTGGAACTGCATTTTAGACAGAAATACTTTGTAATATGCTCTCAGAGTGACATGCATTGCTCTAAAGCTTTAGGAGGGTCATGGTCCAAACACCCTCCTGAGCAAAGTGTCACATGGGAGCAAACATACTTGAGCCCTACCAACTGCATCTGTGCAAGCAGGTGAGCTGTGCATCCCTGGAAAGGTCAAAAGGGAGCCCAGTTAACTGCAACAAGACCAGTGGAGGGAGTGTGCTGCCAACACAAAAATACCCTCTTCCTACAGCTCTACTTCACTTAATTATAAAGATCTTTGCATCTAACGAATGTTTACGAGGCTTTGTGGCTTTGGGACATCGATCCAACCCATTCATTTCATAGTGGTCCATTATTATATTTTCACATGTATACAAAGCCCTTCCACTTAAAAGTTAAATTAATCACAATTTATCGATTTGTTGTAGCATGCTCCAAATTCAACTCTCCCTGAAGAACAATGCTGGACAAGAGCCTCTTCTCTTTGTTCTGTTCAAACCCCCAGTTAAAAACAAGAGAGCAGAAGGGATGGCATGAAAGAAACATTATCTAAAACACATGCAATGCCACATCACTGTTTACAGGCCATACCTGAAAAGCTTGATGTTATCTAAAGCTGTAATTAAGGTAAATAGGTTAATGACTAGACTTACTTAGATAAAAGCAAAGGCTGCCAAAGCCCTGGGTAAATTAATATCTTTGTGTATAAATATATCAGGCATCAAGGAAATAAAACAGCTGAAAAGGTCTCCATCTAAGTAGTTTTAAAGACAACTCTGATGCTCCTAAAGCTGAAGCCAACTGCAGCTGCTCATTTCAGCCACCCAAGACCATCGGAGCCACCAAGCCACGGCTGATGTAACCCTGGAGACTCCAGCCCAGTAAAGTATCAGCTGATTTCTAGGAAGGACTAAATGCTCTCATGCTTCTGTACAAGCATCAGGTTTGCCCAAGCATCTTCTCTGTATTTACTAATGATGCCTACCAGATCGGGATAAACACACAAACAGCTCTCAGGATTGAGTTCCGTTTCACTGAGATGTGTGTTACTCTGATGTATCCCCTGCAAACAAATGGTCCAGAAAGATGAAACAAATCAATAGCAGTAATAATTTATTCATCGTGTTGAATTGTCAACGGCAATCATAACGGTAAAGTGCTTGACTCTTTCACGAAGGTTAAGCCTTTGTATTTTCTCCTCGCTGACCCCAGAAAGGCTTCTGAAACAACAGCTGAAGTCTAGAGCAGGCTAAAATCTAGACTTGTTAAACTCTGCCTTTTTCAGGTCTTCCCCCCAGGGTGTCTGGCACTGGTGAGAGCAGAACAGGGAGAGCTGCCCCTCTGTACAGTAACATCAGCACTAGCCTCCCTTGCATTGAAAGATGCTTATTTAAAGTGCCAAAGTGACTTAAGCACTAAAATTGCTGAAAACCTCTTCACAATTCCCCACAGTGCCCGACCCAGGGAGGGCTGAGCTCCTTGTGTCCCTGTCCCACCTGCTCCACGTCAAGCACACAGCACACCGAACTTCGGGCTTTGCTCTATAAGCATCTCTGAGGAAGCCTCCATCTCCTAGCTGTCATCTTTGCCTTCTTAAAAAGCCAATGAGGGACAGCTGAGATGATCTCTGCAGAAGCTGCTGCAAGCATGGGATGTACGGGGAACTCGGGACAGAGCCTTGGCTTTGCATTCATAAATTTACAGTGTGGAGGCATATTAAAATTACAAGCTTGAACAAGCGCACTGGAACAATAACACATCAGAGTCCTGTAATTGGGCCCTGAAATACACTTAGTGAAAAATACAGACCAGCTGCAATGTTGGAAATGCTCCTAATGCAATCCAAGGTAATTATTGGTAACAGACCATCAAACAAGTGCATTAATATGCTCTGATCAGAGAGAGAATCAGATGGACAGTCTGGCACAGCAGCTTGTACCTGCAAATTATGTAAATGATTTGAAAGAGCAAAGCCCCAAAGCCCTAGAAACACTAACTCTAATGAAAGTTATTAAATGCTATTTTTGTTATCTGCTGGTGTTAACATTAGAAGGCCCATTTGCTGTGGTGACTGTAATTTTGCTGCTGAGCAGTGGTCCGAGCTGAATAAGCCTGATATTTGCCATTTTAAAGGACCGCATCACGCTGAAATGACTGGCTTAGATTTGCATGATTTCACAGGCAACATTTAAACACATAACTACTTCCTGCGTTTTTCACTGATGTTGGAAAGGAAATCCAGTCATTTTGCTTTTCTTAGATGCAGAAGTTCCTGATTTTATTTTCATTTTATTTCATCATGTACAGATGTTTGATCTGCGAACAACACAGAAGAGTCTGAAACAAGGTCTCCTGTTACAATGTTACCTATTTTTGCACTTGAACTATTTAAATTCAGCATATTTTTAGGATATACTTCGATCTCTCCATGCCTGAGAAAGCTAAAAGTATGCAATACGATACACGCTTCACTATTATGCCTCTTGAGAATGGCCACTTAACTATAAACTAATATTACCAAATAAAATACACAAAGACCCTTCACCTGTGGGCTACAGTTAAAACTCTGAGTATATTTTGTAGCTCTTTTCCCCTCCTTTAGTGGCTCTGTATATTCCAAAGATACAAATATAAACACATTAAATTGAATAATGTTCAGCTCCACAGTGAATATTTCATCTGGCAATTCCTCACCACCCTACAGAGGGGAAGAAAAAAAAAAAAAAAAAATCATACAAAATTGGGCATCATACCCAATTTCAAACCTTAGGAAAAATCAACGCACAGAGGAATGAAAGTGTCCCCACTGCAGGTCTGAAACCACCAACCAAACTTCCCAGCAAATAAATCCCATCCTCTCTACCAGACAATTCTTCAGCCTTTGCAACTCAAACTTTTCTACGCAAAATGGAGAGCCACCCTGGCTGAGCGGGTAAATATTAACCCTGTGATAAGCAGCCCGAGGTCGCAGTGCGGGGATGGCTGCTTGAGCTATCCTTAACAAGCCGGACACGCTTCCAGCTTTAACGGAGACTTATTCAAAGGCTCATCCACCTGCAAGGCACGGGCTCAAACCTGATGAGAGCCAGCGCCGTTCCCAGTGGATTTCACGGCCTGGTTCATTGTCTGTTTTGCTTCCCAGCAGGTCAGCTGTGTCGTGTGTCACCAAGGACGGCAAGAAAGCAGCAAAGGGAAGAGGAAGAGCGTGTTACGGGGAAAGGACGCGAGCCCTTTGCCTCTGCCCTTGCTTGGCTATAGGAGGCCTGTGCTTCCAAGTGTCAGCTTGGCCCAACAGCCCTAAATCACCCACCGTGGCCATATGCAAAGAAGGCAGGCGACGACAACAGCTGCTCTAATTTATTAGTTGTCTCTGTTCACGCTCACCAGCCCTGCGCTAGAATGCACTGCTCCATTTGCAACCAGACGGAAACAGCGAGTGTGACTCGCGGCAGCGGGAGAAACACTTTCATCACGTGCACTTTCCCCTTCACAGGTTCTGCTTCCAGTTGTCTTGCCTGTCATTAAAAGGAACTTACGACACGCCGCTGAACGATGCGCTGTAATCAATACAAATAGCCATGAGAGCCCCTGAAAAGGATGTGGAAGTAGAGCTCAGCAGCAGTATTTATGAGCGCAGGATACCGCAGACCAGAACAGTGCCAACTCTCCCGAGTATTTCCACTATTTACACTGAGATCAGAAAATTAAAATAATATTTTACGCTTAATGGTTCGAGCAAGACCTGTGAAGTCCTTCTCTCGGTCCCATTTACAACACAAACGCCAGTGACAGAGCAGCAGATGGTCAGAAACACTCCCCTAGAATATTCAGGCGATTCAACTTGAATCTGTGCCCAAATCATTTAACTTTAATGGATTCTTTCATTAACAACCAAAGAAAGGGAATATGGTTGCCAGGACATTAAAATCACTTTTTCAATTATACTGTTATAAAATCGAACAAATTAGCTGTAATTCTTAGCTGAAGCCTAAATGGAAGCACGACTTTATGAAAGAAATGAAAATTGATTTGGATTAGTGGGCATCAAGGGCTTTTTAAAAATTAACAAGATTCTTATGACTTCATAGCATGGATGGATTAGCTGGAGGTTTCACTGCCCTGCGTTTGCTACCTGCCAAAGCACGGCAGCTGGCTTCACAGCATTTGTTACAGCGGGTTTTAATTAGACTAAGGGAAGAGGATGCAAGGATTGAAGCTGGAAAACAAAGTTCTGGAGAAGCTGGGTGGTGTCTGAATTCACCTTTTGGACCTGGCCCAGCAAGGTCCTGGCAAAAGCCAGGGAACTCAGAACCTCTAAGCTTCAGCAGGATAAGGGCTGCGGGATCCATTATTTTGCTCAAAGATCAAGGCAAAACTGCACTGGATGCTTCACAAACACAAAATAAAAATAAAGCCCAAAATGCTTGCTGCAAAGAGTGCACAACCTTAACACGGGCTATTAAAAAAAAAAACCAACAAACATAAAAAACCAAAGCAGGTAAGGATAACAATGGAAGCAACAGAAAGAGCAATTCATGAAGGACACAGGAGCTTTAACATTGGCCACCAGATGCAAGGTAACTACAACACCGTGCAACAGGGTCACACTAAGAAGGAAATAAAATGGCCTTTGTATTGTATAATATGAGCTTAATGAAAGAGATGTTCACTGAATGCAACCTGCACTGAGCCTACAGACCAGGAACCCTAAGATGTATTTTAGACAGCCATCCCCCTGCCAGGGAAGGTAGTGATTTGGAACTGCTGCCCAGAAAAGAAAGAGACTGAAATCCAAGCTGGAGACTTTTAAACCTGCACTGAACAAAGCCTTTTGAAAATTTATTTATTTAAAAAAAAAAAAAAAAAAAAGGCACCACCGGGAACAATCCTGTCTTGACCCCTGCGAGACGGACGGGATGTTCTAGCGCACACGCTCCACCCCGAACATCTCCAGGATGATGCACTGCCGAGAGCACCTGCCAGCTGGCAGAACGGGCCTCTCTGTAAGGTAAATGCAGCAGAACATTTCAAAACCATTTTCATGAAGTCTTGCAACACAAAGCACTTAGATGACTCCCCTTTACGAGTCAGCATTTCATACTTAGTTATTTTTACTCCTTATTGCAACACAGTAGTTGACAATTTGCATCAGTAAAACCTGGCTTGAAAAGCTAATCTTTCTTTGGACAATCCCGAATACTACTTCTTTGCCGTAATCACACTGGTTTGTCACCCTGTATCTGGCTTTCAGATATGCCACAGGGTATTATTTTCCAATAAACCAAGAAGAGCTGTACCCTTTGAGCCAAGCTTTGTATTGTAATTGCTGTGGGTCTCCATGTGACTGTTAGCAGTTTTTATATTTAAGAAAACAGGAGAACACATTTTAATCCAGAACATTTTGAGCTCCACGTGTCTTAGAGTTCTTTTAATGATCTAAACATCTGGGCACCCTCTGGTTTTCTGTAATAACTAATGGCAAGATTTGGCCTAGTAGGCTAGCAACTCTACAGGCAAACATAACCCGCACAACCAAGAGCTTTATCTCATCTAGGGTAGTGACCTGAAAAGCCGGAGTTTGAGTGCTTTAAGAAAGGACACCCCAGATAAGACTATCACTGACGGTGATCCTTCTGCAAGGCAAAGGAGAACGGGCTTCTCCAAACTGACGCTTTAGGCTGACGGTGGCTTAAGCAATGTCCTTTTACTTTCGCATCACTGCAACGGCATAGGAGCACACGCACATCAAATTACTGTGCTTCTGCCGAATGGCAGCAAGCACCAGGGTAGGGAACAGTAACTTCCAGCTAAAAGCACAGCAACTTCCTGACCCAAACTGCCTGACCCAACCAGCCAGCAGAGATAAACACATTCAACTGTACCTGTGAAATCTGGCCTCCACGCTCACCCTACGCCCAGGCAGAAGCAGGCAGCAAACTGGCACTTCTCACCACATTGTATACACACCAGCACCCTCCTGTCCATCAACTGCGACTTAAAAGTACCTACAGGGACTTCTGAATATCTATTTTGACTATTGTCTATGAGAAGAAGCTTATTATTATCATAATTATTAGTAACAATTATACAACTATTATGTATGTTAATATATGTCAACAGAATAAGAATATTAATATATTCTCTACCGGGTATTCCACAGAATTAATGACATCTCATAATGAGCCTAACCTCTCTGACATCTTGCTGATAGTTATTTCTAAGCAAGCTACTAAATTCAGCGTGCATCTGCTCAGGCAGTGCACTGGCTTGCAACTAGCTCAATACCTGTAGGTCAAAAGGACGTGAAGGCCGACGAGCAGAGGTTTGTGCCTTGCTCAGGGCAGTGATGGAAGAGGGAGACATGCACTTGCTCCTGCTACCTGCGTTATCAAGCTAGTACCCTCTGCCTCAGGGACAGGCAGCTCTGAGCAGCCGAATCTCAAAGCACCTCAGCTGCCTGTGAATGCCACTCAGTTCCCGAGAGTTCTTTGCCATCGCCGTATCAATTCAAGCACATCACAGGGCCGTCCCTATCTCCAGTCCCACCTCCTCTCAAAGACCTTCAAGCTCGGCAGTGCTGCAAGCTCAGGGCGACTCCAGTGAGGCTGCTGTTCACAACACTGTTTTGCTGGTGGTCTTAGCTGGGATGCAGGGCTTCCCATCCTCTGACACCTTCCTCAGGTGCCAAGGAAAGAGAAATATCCTCTCTCCAATGGACTGGGAAAGAAATCACAGGGCAGTCCTTAAGACAGTGAAATATGCCCCCAGGATCCTCAGAGCCAGCCACAGTGAGTACCCCATGGGGGCAGACAAGGCAACTTCTGTGTTATTTTGCATCCTACCTCCTATGCAAGATGGGACTTGGGAAGAAGAGGTAACTTGCATCATTTCAACAGCAGACCCTAAAAGCCCTAATTCTAGCGTAGTGAAGTCAGCAGCAAAATTCTCACAGACAGAGCAGAGGATTTAGCCCTAGAGAAGTTCAAAACAAAAGCAGCATCTGTGGCTCACCCAGGAGACCCGCCATGCACAACAGTGTAAAAATGGCATTCACATGGACCTGATGCTGCTTCATGGAAAATGACTCCAGAGCCTTTCTGCTTGCAGATCCCATCTCCGAGTATGCTTCTCGCCCTCTTTTGTTCTTTATAGGATACTTGCATGGAAACAAGAGCTCCATTTCTCAGTTGCTTATCTCCTCCTGCTGTCCAGCCTTCCCCAACAGAAGACAGACTTTACAGAGAGCCTGTTTTCATGCAAATAGCCCCGAACAAAGGCTACAGAAGAACAGAACACATGAGCAGCGCCCAGAGACGGTGTGCCAGCCACCATGCTAAGGACACCCCATGTGCACAGAAACCATCTCACTATTTTGCTGATGAAGGCTGCTGTGTAGATGGGAAGCGTTCAATGGGAGACTTTCAGGGCATCTTCCAGGGAAGACCAATCTCTTACTTTGAGAACATGTTGAGAAGGTCCAGCTGTGTAGGATGCAACATCAACCACCAGCCAGGAAAAGCCCTGCTAGCCTGTAGTATCCTCAAACTCAGCACTAACATGTGGCACTGGGGAAACATCCATGTGAGACTCCTTCAAAAAAACAACGCAACAGTTACAGGAGGTTAGAGTTCTGCTCTTGCCCCTGAATCTTCCTGTGATTTTTTACTCTTTTATAAGAATATTACTGTTGTTCCAATGGATCGGTTATGTGGAAAGTCTAACCAAAGGGGGGAAGCTGACAGTGACCTGCTCCGGGGACTGTGAGCCAGACAGTGCTGTCAAAGGGCAAAGAATACACTCTGGAAACAAAACCTCTTTGTTCCTCTAATTTTGTTCCAGTTAAGTCAGTTCAGCTGTTCCATATAACCAGTCAAAAACATTCAGCATTTCCCAAAGTATTTTAAGACTTCAAAGTTGTAGGTTTTATTTTGACAGTTTTGAAGCGCATAGCGTTTTTTTCTTTACAGATTTTTCTGCATTAAAAACAAGGCTGTTTAATAAATTAAGCTTTATAACAACCACTGCCACTCTGCTTTTATCATCGCTTCAATTAAAATATTGTTTCTTGAAGACAGCTAACAACTTCTGAGAGGAAAAAGAAAGAGGGCGTTTCACTGAAAATTTTTTCAATAGACTCAATTTCTTAAAACTTGTGATTAAAACCAAACTCCAAGTAGGGCTCAAAACCAGGGGCGTTTTAAATTCGTCCAAGTTGCTGATCTGAACTCATAACTTCCCAGCCTTAAATGAAGATACTCACCTAAAAAGTAAACTCTCCAACACTCACTGATGAGGAAAATGTAGCAAAAACACTGTTTAGACCAGTGCCTGGCAGCTCAGCAGAGACAGGAGCTGATCAGGAGCAGGCTGTTCCAGAACAAAACCTTTCTATGTAACACAGGCAACCGATCTGACCTTTTCATCTACAAAAAAGTCAACCCACCACTGAACCCATTACTGTGAGAGATCTGCCCCTCAAAACTGTTTTGTTCACAGTCTCGGGGCCAAACCTGTTCTGACATCGATTGCCTCCTGTCAGGAAAGTGCTGGAACAGCTCGGGGACAAGACCTGTGCTGAAACCAAACCTGTCTGAACTCTCCCCGCGTAACATGAGCTTCACACGCTCGCGCTGACGTTGTCACAACACCGAACGGGAGCCAGGCAAGCAAGCGAAGGGCTCGTGTCTTCAAAAGCAAACAAGAGAGGGTTATAAAAACTAATTAGCTGTTCACACTCACTACTACGCTTCTCCGCAAAGCTGTAATCACAGCAGTCATTTTGAAGCGAGTACACCTCCGAGGGCTTCTTACGAGCAGCACTGGGATGGACTGGGCTCGGCCAGCTTCACAGTGCCAGCAGCACAGGCCCTAATCCCACAGTTTTGAGGCCAAAGCTCCACTCACACAGTTCAACAGTACAGCCCACAACCAGCTGTGTCAGCACAACTGAGAAAGCAGGATCAAGCAGCCGTGGGGAGGGAGCTTTTAAGCCTGCGATGCTGCCAAATGCTTCGTATCACAGCCCTGCCTATTTGCATTTCTGCCTTGGGCCCCATCTGTAGCTTCCCATCCATGTAAAAGCTGTCCCCAGGGAGAAAAAAAGGCCACTGTCCATTTGTTCAACACATCTCAAGCGCATCTAGTTTCAAATGAAGTAGGTGGTAAAACTCCTAATGCTAATCTTTTCAGTGCAATTCTGAATCTTTTGTCTTCCGGGGGCAGGGAAGATCAGAAATGGAAATAGCTGGTCCAGCGGCCCTGATCAGTCAGTGCCAGACACCACCGCGGCTCCCCAGTCCTGCCTCCGGCTCCCAGCCCTCCAAGGCAGCACCGCGTCCTCACCATCAGGAACTCGTGCACGCTTGATTCTTTCCTCAACTTCCACTCCAGACAAAGTGATCTTACAAAGGAGGTCTCCAAATGCAGTACCAGTTAAATCACTCAGCAATAACACATAAGTATCTTTAAAATATGGTTACATCCTGTTCCAGAAGTCTTAATGGGCCATATTTTTAAGTCAGGAACAACCTGCAAGCCAGCACAGACATACTGCAACACTGAAACTATGTCACTGCAAAGCTATTTCATTACAAGCCACAGCTCTCTTTGCAAAGACAATTTCTTCCAAGAGCCCAGCTAAGCTGGTACAAGGTTTTCCAGCATGCATATGTGTAAGGCAGGCAGAAAGGAGCCCAGTATGTCATGTAAAAGTTGAGAACCAGGAGAAAGAAACCAAGAAAGACAGGAGATCAGTCCCTTTCAACATACGTGTCTCACCAGAGGTCACTGCAACGACTTTGAGCTGGAGGAGGGCCAGGGCCCTGTGCATGCATCTGTTCGAGATCCCACCCAGGCTCCAGGCAGGCATCCTCAGACACATGCTAACTGCAAGACCGGAGGAAGCAGGAGCTCAAGCTGAGACCACCCGTACTCTTGTGCCTCGCACTACCTGCGGTGACAAACTGCCTGGCACAGCCACGGAGGTAATGGCTGGCTGAGCTGCACAAGGGAGCACAGACCCTCCTCAAACAGCCGCTATTTTCAGAGCTTCGTTCACAGCCAGGTCAGCACAACACTGAGCCACCAACACCGGGAGGTGACAGACACATGGAAGACAGAGGCAAGACCAGGCATGTGGCACCTCAACTTGCTTAAGCTCCATGTAAGCAGCTGTGGAAAGAAACGGGCAGATAGAGTACAAACCCGGGTCTCAACAGGATCCAGTGATGTCAGTGCCAGGCGCTCTGAGGTCATTTCTGTTCATGCCCAGGGATTTGAAGATTTCAGCAGCCCCCACAGCAGCTCAGTCCCAAAGTCCCTGGCTTGAACACTGCGCTCCGACTGCCTGGGAGTCCTGCAAGGCCCGGGAGCTCAGACAGGGCTGAGGAGAGGCATCGACACAGCCTCCACCACCCACGATTCGGGAGGGGAACTGCATCGCTCTCCTATTCCCTCTAAAGAGCAAACAGGTCACAGAGATGCCCCAAGCAAATGCTGGGGAAGCTGAGACCCTGTCTAACTCAGAGGGGCTGCGTGAGACTTCGGTGGCTCTCAGACTGTAGAGAGAAACCGTACATTGCTTTTCTGGAATCTGCTCCTCCCTGCATGATCCTAGAAGAAAGCTGGAGTAAGAGAACACCCATATAGTCCTTATCTCCCTCATTACAAGGAAAAGAAGTTGCCCAAGAATCTAAAATTGGCTTCTCCTCTGAATCAGCTCCAAAGCTATCTCAGGAAAGGCATGTTATCTTCCACCAGCCCAAACCACTCCTATTTGGTACAGAATAATAAAGCCATTAGCACTGAGCAATCACACTATTACACTGTTGGCTTACATGGCTATAATTTAACAGTTCCTCACTGTTTGCTTTAGGAAATCTGTTCTTGAAAGGTCTATAAAATTATGAACTCTTGCTCCAGTTTGAAAACACAGGCACGAGCAGGGATTTCTGTTCTCTAATAAATCACATTCCCCTACTAGTAAACACCAGCTTATAAGAAACATCTTTTGTTTATTGAAAGTAAATGGCATGTGGACATTTTAAACAAAAGGAAGGTGGGAGGCTGAGGGGAACAGACAGATTATGTTTTCCACTTTCATTTTGCCTTGTGTCTAAACAAACAGTTCCTAACAGCTTTGTTTTCCAAACCAACTTTCTCCCAGCTGCTATCTGGAACCACAGAAAGGGAAAGCAATACTCAAGATGTGCAAGGATTACTTGACTTTGCACACTCCTTTTACTCAGCAATCAGCGTTGTGGAGATGCAAGCCACAGGGAGCGTTACTCGGAGTAAGCAATAGCCTTGTAGAGACTGGTTGGCTTCACATACAAAGCAGTACTGGGACGGTTCACTCTGACCCCTCAAGCCATGCAAGGGGGAACCAGCATTTTGCCAAGCTTTTCTGCCAGGTCAGCTTGCCACAGGACCCGATCGATTGCCTTCCACCCAGCCACAACCGCACATAAACTTGGAAGATGACTCTCAACGCATACAACAGCAGCTAAGATAGAGGGCCAGAGAAAACAGCTCTTACAGACTCCTCAGTGACCAGTCACCTGTAGCATCTGAAAAACAAGCTATTACCCTCGATGCTTTTTGGCTGTGGTGGTGCCTGTTCCCGTAAGGAAAGGGCAGCACAGAGATACTGACCCAAAGAAGGCCCAAGGAACTGTGCCAGGATGGAGTACAATTTAGTGTTTCTGAATTTTTCATCATCTTAAAGATCAAAGATCTTAATCATCAAAGATCTTTCTCATCCCTCTGCCTTCAACTGATGATCAAGGCATCAAATATTCCTGTGCTCCTTTTCCTTGCCTTCTTGCTACATGCGGTTTAGTGTTACTTAGACCACATCTGCTTCAGAAGCTCCTTGCCTACACAAGAGATGTGGCAACATTTTGCTATAGCTAGAGTTAATGATATTTTGACCTGTTTCACTGAAATAGCAGAAGATTCCTTGTATCTGAGCATAAATACAGAGATATGTCTCTACCACAGTCTCAGAAATAACGTGCAAATACATGGCTCTATCACAGCCCTCGCACACACACACACACCACTGAAACTTGCCACGTTTAACCCACCGCCTTTGTAATCAGACGTCATAGCACGCAAAACTGTGCGCCAACCAAACAGCCCATCCGTAGGGAGAGGGATAACGGGATGCATCTCCACAGCAGTGGCTAGGCACCCATGTTCACGGTCACCTGTGTGAAGCACCCAGCACTTTCTACCCAAGTCAGAGGGAAAGCCCCCAGGCAAGACCCAGCTCAGTCCCCACTGCCACCTCATTCTGGCCCACCTTGACACAGAAGAGACACGTCTTATGTCCAAAGTAAGGATGGAGCTGCCCACCTCTGTGGCTCCAGGATCCTGCCTCAGCTCCCAAAAAGAGGGCTGCAGCTGTGTTCTTTTGGGAACGTCCATCTTGGTTTTGCTCCTTAAGTTAGTTTGTGAAACTGCTTCACGCAGTGAAACTGCCTCAGCAAACACCTCCTCTTCCCATCCTGGGTATCTTTGGCCATCTCCTGTCACAACCCATCAGCTGTGCCCTGTCCAGTTGTTACATCCAGAGATGGCCTCTGGCTACGCTAAGAGAGTTTGCAAGCCCTCCATGTGCTCCGT
Organism: Platalea leucorodia; assembly: GCF_965183815.1. NCBI lineage: Eukaryota > Metazoa > Chordata > Aves > Pelecaniformes > Threskiornithidae > Platalea > Platalea leucorodia. The sequence continues at coordinate 48,814,490 of NC_138831.1, forward strand.
GGACCACTGCCCCCAACACAGCTCCTTCTGCCACTGCCTTTCTCAAGGTTACAGTCTTGCTCTGCATCTCTCTCTTGTTAGAATTGAGCTGAATAGAAAAGAGAGAATAATCCAGTTTGCCAAAACCCTCCATACCTAAGACCGCTGGTAATTATGTGAAGGTACCTAAAACTTCCTGCTGAGGAAGCCATTAGGAAGTCACATGCACAGAAAAATGGCAGATTCTACGTATCATTAATCTGCTTTTACAGTCCTGATGAAGAAAGAACTCCACCTTGCAAGCTGGACCTTTACAAGCATTACCCAAAAAAGGCATTTGCACGGCCACGGATAGAGTCCAGAACATGGTAGCTTCTCACTTGCACCTCATGCACCCCATTCAGGTCCTGCGTGAAATCCTGCAGCACCCATACAGCTGGGGAAGGTGCATGCAGCCCAAGCCAGCCTGCGCCGTCAGAAACCAACCTTCTGCTCAAGCCCTTTCACGAGGCCTTTTTCTCCCACCTCTGTACAGCTGGCACAATAGCTAAGTCTCCCTGACAGCACATGGATTTTGCTGCTACTCACAGCGCAAATAAGATAATTAGGCCAGAAATCTTCAAAGCCCTGCCACTGCTGTTGGTAATGAGATTCTGCAGTTCACCTGAAAATAAAAACGGAAGAAGGACAGCAGGTAAATCCCATTCTCCGCCACAGCCTGAACTCTAACTGTGAAGCCACCCATCAAACAGCTTAGTCCAGCTTCCATCAAGAGGTCCTTCCTGGTAGCTGGGAAGTCCACCTATGGATACAACCCTTAAAGAGGAGCATTTGTATAGGGAAACCAATGGCATGACATATTTGCCGGTAAAACATAAGCTACAATCAGAGAAACTGTGACATTTTAATCAGTGACAGCCCTTTTATCTTGCTATGGGGTGGCTTTCTCCTCTGCAAAAAGGGACCAGATCACACCTCTGTTTCTACCTGAAATGCTGTCTGCAAGGAAGAGGGCAAAGAACCCTTCTGCGCGGTGACACTGCTCTGACACACATCCCAAGACACCTGCACTCCGCAGACTGAGCTGAAAGCTTTCACAACAAAATCCCCTGGCGTGTATTTAGAACTATTTATTGCACATTTCTGTTTTTTTAAAGTTAAGCAAAGAGCCTCCCTTGTTTGCTCGCGTTTTCTCAATAGGCTGGGGTTCAAGTCTGGAGTGTCTCTTCAGGACAGGGTGTAAAGTGCAATAATATACAGCAGATACAAAACATCGAGAATGGCTCTGGTTTCAGTCCTACCAGGTACCCGAGAAATCTGCATATTTAGCCCTCTCTCTGCTCCCTGTGCTTTCCTGCTCTCTCCAAACAACCAGCCTGTCCTGTAAAGCCCCAGCAGCAAGGCTGGGGTGTGCAACTTGCCAATCCAAGAAGACAAGAACCAACTCTCACATGCTGTATCGTACAAAGTCACCAACCCCCGAAAAGAGAAGTCAGGCTCATCAAATTCCTGTCAACTCTCCTGCATTTCCCAGGTAATTGCACCAACCATGAATTAATGAGAAATAGTGAGCCAGCACACAAGGGAAGAGAAGACAATTCAGAACAGCAACAAAGAAAACTAATGGGAAAGTACGCTTTAATAGCTCACTGCAGATGACCGTCACTGCAAGCCTGCATCACCCCAAGAGAGGTTTCACTGCTCTGGGGGGACACAAGGACCGCAGAGCGCACACACCACCCACGCAGCATGGGAGCACAAGAGAAAGGTGAGGGGGGCTTAGACCAGGAGCTAATTTTGCAGAGAACAGACAGCGTGGGCAGTCCAGACAAAGCACCAGACTCTGTCCAGGCTCAGCTTTGTCACCATCCACCGCACGGCCTCCGGGAAGTCACAAAACCCATCTGTGCTTCACTGCCTGGCTACCGGCTGCAGCATCTGACACTGGCTCCCTCCACGGGTGTGGACGACCCCTGGCTTTATCCAGCCACACTCTGCTCCTTCTTGTTATCACTTAACCCGCAAAGGTACGTTATCAATACAGCTAGCCAACCAGCCTGACTTGGACAACAGCAGATAAAGAGGGTAGGTTTGAAAAGGAGACACTGAAAATAATAAAACACGAGATGCTGAACTGTTAAGTCAAAGGAGTACCCACAGATAGACAATGCAATGTTCTTACCAAGGACTCGACCGTCTCAGGATTTTGCATCCTCCCGGCATAACTTCTCACCTAGACCAGTTTTAAAAGACAGTATTTGACTGTCATCTGGAAACCCAGTTATCATTGAAAATGCAAAGTGAGCTCTTACAGCTCAGGGATTGTCTTAGGACAAACAGCAAGATAATGCCCATATCCACGGAAAACAAGGAGCAGTACCACCTTTTGAAGATGGTTAGAACCGGGAGTGAGAATGGGTGGGAATTTACCCTCCCATTTCCAAATTTAAACTTACTTATATCATAAAAACAGGAGGAAAATATATTTCATAGCCTATGTTCCAAAATCCCTCACACCTACTTGGCTGTTTAACTTTCCAACATCTACAGTGCATTTACCCACTGTCAGCACAACTTTCTCTTCAGAGCACATAAATCTTTCCTTTTTCCAAAGCTGCAGCCAGCTGAAACCTGACAGCTCGAGGACAAAGCAGTAAAAGGACTGGGTCTGCTTCCAAATGGTGAAGGACACGCTTTCAACGCTATAGTATCCGAGCAGGAGAACGCCTGTGGGGACCGTCACACCACTCTGGGGCCCTCCTGCATCAACAGGGTCCAGGCTCAGATGTGATGCTTCTCCCTGCTGTCTCTGGGCTCCTGCTTATTTCACCAGAACACATCTAAAACCAACATCCAGACTTACACTGAGATTTGAGCAAAAACGCCCCCAAGTCACTCATTTTGTTTTTCACAGAGAGAAGAGGTTTTGCCTCTGTGCATCAGACTGCTGGATGAGCATTATAGATGGTGGCTGCTTTGGACCAAGGAACACAACTTCATTTGCTAGTGAAAACAGATTTATTTCCATTAATATAGACTAATTACTGCTGCTCCTCTTTTAATGAGGTCTTGTGTGCCTCAGCACATAACATCAGCACAAGAGAAATCCTCATCTTCATACCCAGGCAATCTTGGGCCATTTTGAATAGCTCCTTCTCTAGTGTAAGAAGGAAATTATGAGAATGATGCCTCTTCCAAAGAACCGGTTTCATTTTAGGGAATGCTGTGTGATCATTCTCACGTTCAGGTCAGTAACAGCCTTGCAAAATCTCCTTGACTTTATCCAACTTTTATTACTGCTGAGCAGGGATTAACATTAATTGAGCCCACCCCATATTAGCCAAGGATTATTTGTTAGTCACCAGTCTATAATCACTTGCATTTTCCAACAGAGACCTTCACATCGCTCAGATAGCTAGCAGGATAATCCAAGGCACAGTTTTAATGAAATCTACATAAAAACGCACATCCACACCCTTGTCTTCCCCCTTCCAAAATACCCAATTAGTTCAGCTTAGGAAATGCCATAAAAATTAATACTGTGAAATTTCCAGTCTAACAAGTTTCTGGTGAGAAGAAAATATTCCCTACGAGGGCAGCATTTTTTTAAACCCGCAAACTTTAAAATATATAAACAAGTAATGAGGAATTTTCATTCACAGGCCTGCACATACCATGTACACATCTCTGCATTCACGCTGCACCTGCAGACATCCAGTGTTGATTCACCACAGACAGGGAGGCACGGCCATGTCTGCGCAGCCACATACACAGATGCATTTCGTACAGCACCTATTCCCCCAGCTCTACAGGCCTCGACATCCAAAACACACGCCTGCAGCAAACTGTCACGCATCATCTGGACACCTCCACCCCAAATGCATTCACGCTCAGTCCCTCAGAGAGGAATTTTAATACCTCATTTTACAAATTAAAAACTATGATGCAGATAGACGGTTGCCTGAAGCCACTTTCAAGTGTGTCATACAGCAGGGAACCAAACATCTCCATCCTAAAGCCCAAGACATCCTACTATTGGCTTCCTACTTCTGAAGGCTCACTGCTGCTTCACGGACACAGCTGGGCAGAGCCTGGAGACATTTACACAAGCAAATAAAAACCACATTGTGTCGGTGACGTGGAAAAGGGCAGAGGCATCTCTATGAGCGGGAGAGGACAAAGCTCCATATGCTCCACCTGTACTTGAAGCGCTGATGGAGGACATGGCTGAGATGTTTTTTGGTGAAAGCTGCTGTAAGGCCAAGACAGTATTTTTCTATGCAAGTGTAACTATACAGAGCAACTCCAGTTTAGATGGCAGCCTCTCTCTTTAAAAGCTATATGGAAGCTGCACATATGTGCCCCATCCCGATTCTTCCTCTGGTTTCCTGCGTGTGAGCATCCTGCTGCAACACCCAAAGTCTGCCTCGGCAACAGCTCGGCTGCTCACCAAAGAGGTGCTCTCGGAGCTGAAGGTTTCTTTACTTTTCCCTCTGCTTGGCTCCAATCCCATCACATCTGGAAAGCCATGACCAACACCGGCTCTCCAAGCTGAACGGCGGCTCTGCGCTGAGCTGCGGGGGAACAGGTGCCCCCCGGGACTCGCAAGGTCCAGATCTGAAAGTTGGGCTCTGAATCAAAGTAGGTAAGACATTTCCTCTGCTGAGCAAGCACCTAACTGCTGAGAAAAGCAGGGCTTTTACTTACACTAGTGTTAGCTACAGAAGGCTCAGATTAAGGGATGGAAAACAGGTGAAAGACTCCAGGACCTGCACGTATTCAGCTTAGTAAAGAGCAGGTTAGCAGGGAACTCGATCAGTGTACACCTACTCACAGGGAGGCTTTTCATACCAGCACCTGTCTTCATATACACCTATAAACCACAGCCAGGTACATTCAGACTGAACGAAGGTGCGCGTTACTGAGCGGGGACATCAAACCAGCTTACCGAGGGGCTGCGACAGACAAGCACCCACAAGACATTTTTAAGTCAGAAGTGGGTGTTGCTCTTTACGAGATGCTCTTGTTCAAGCACAACCATTAAACCTGAAAGAAGAAACGTGTTCAGCTTCCCGCAGTACACATGAAGGCAGCGCAACCTCGCTAACCTTAAACCTACAAAACTACCCAAGAGCCTTGACTGGTATAAAAAACAAAGAGCGAGAAGAATTATTTGACAGCTCAGCCTCGTGCCCGGATGCTGAAGTGTTACTGAAGCCTTTCACCTCGCACTTAACTCCCTCTGCTGCTAAACAGAAAATCCTGGCAGCAGCCACAAGCGTTAAGTAAATGGGAAGCTATTCTCTGCCAGCAGCTGGGAGAAACTTCCTTCTCCCCCCACTTTCCACGTAAAGAAAACCCTACAATAGTACTTGTGGTAATGCTGCTAGCCAGATTTTCAACTGACAGACTCTTGAGGAAAGCCTCCAGATATGAAGTCTGCTCCTAAGGACCCTCTTCAAGCGGATGACATTTGACTTTGGGAACGCACAGCTCATCTCCTCGAGGAAAGGTTCGCTTTGTTTTCAGTACAGAGAAAAGAGTACAAAAGGAAAAGAAAGAAAAGTTGCATTTACTGTGACCTAGGGAAAACAGAGCTAAATAATTTTGATCAATATTTTGATTTCTCTGACAAAAGCCGCAATCAGTGCTGACATAAACAACTGGTTAGCAAGCCTGGGGGGGCAGGAGGGGTAAATCAAACCAGGGTTTCAAGACACTTATCCTTCCATCACAACAATTGCCACCAATGACAGTAATTTACATGGCTAATAGGCAGTATTATGTTTACAAAATCATTCTTGGGAAGGAGGATCTAAACAATTTTTGCCAACCCAGCAAAGGAGCTGGTATTGAATCAGACGCTGGGTTTCTTTTTCTCCTTTTATCTTCTATGTGTATTTTGCCAAGATGCCTTGCTATGCAACAACGCACAGTGCCTTCGCAAGCGCACACAAACCTGTGGAGCATACGATTGCCCTCCTATGACAACCTGCATTCTCTAACAGCAGGGCTGCTTGAGCCTCTACGGTGGGGGAAAAATACCTATCAGAAGGAAATAATGGAGTCAAGCTGGCAGCTCCAGATCCTCCACCCCATGCCACACTTCTTACCCCACTGCTGAAGATAACCTCAAACGAGCCCCAGCATCTCGTACACAAGCCTTATCTCCCATACAGCGACAGGTCCCATCCCAACACCACACGCTAAACCCCCTGAACATCTGCTAATTCTCTGCCCTCCCTGACCCTTGTGGTTTTTGGTCATGAAAAGCTCCACGTCTCCTTCTTATGAGCTCTCTCAAGGCTTTGCCAGGAGTCAAACAAGCGAGCAGGACTGGTAGGGCACAGAAATGGGCTGCAACTAGCCCGGTCCCTCTGGGTCAACGTGATTAAGAGGAGTGCACATGTCATCCTTTTAAAGCGAATGATACTTCCAGAAAGGTAACAGCACATCACATCAGCACTACAAGGAGCACATTGGGGTTTTTCACAAGACCGCCTCCAAAAAGAGACAAAAAATGGACAAAGATTTCCAAAGGAACATAAAAGCCTTCTCAGTTGCAATAACAAACAAAAAAACAAAAAAAAAAAAATCAGTGAACACTTGACTAGTTTTCTTTTAATATCAGGCACAATTCCACTTTTGTCTGGGAAATACATGCACCCATTCTGCAAATCGCATCAAACTAGCCCGCCGAGAAACACAGAGAGGACAGTCTTGCATTAAGTGCAAACCTTCAGGTAATTTTAAAACCTGTAAGCACTGCTGATGCTTTTGAAAAAGAAGATTTATCAAAGCCCTGAGTGCACAAACACCCAGGCTTTGCCAAAACACTCAGTATATTCACACAACACAGCACGGGAAATCCATCCCATTAAGTAATGACCTTTTTGGTCACACCAATTAACTTGATCATCTATCGACAGTCAATTTAGAAACTATCAAGGATGCACATTTCACAGCACAGACAGTGAAACATAAAGCAGGACTTTATCACATCCCCCCAGCCCGCTGCCAGCCTGGCATCGCTTCTGCATCCCAGGTTTGCTCCACCTCTGCTCCAAGTTCTGCCATCCCAGCACCTTTCCCCGGAGTTCTGTTTTAACTGCTTAATTTCCCAAATTTTTACACTTAACAAGGTGCTAAGCCATCCCAACTCCAAAGGGAATGTGGTTCAAAGACCTAAGCAGGAAATGAGAGCAGGGAATTCAGGCAGAATAAGGGAAGGGGCCACAGCAGACTGAGCACAAATACAATAGCTTCACACACCAGATTTTAATCCTCCCACCAATCTGGGCTGAGAGCAACCTCTGGGGATGCTCACATTTCATTAACACACCTTTAATATTAAAGACCTGTCCACAAGAAATCCACGAGAGATTTTGAAAGAAAAACATCATTAAAAAACAAGCATAGAATAAACCAATTCAATAGCTCAGCTGACTTTAATATAGCAGTAACAGGCAATTGCTTTTAAAACGCAGATACAGATTTTTAAATAATTCCACAATGTATGATATGAAAGTTTCAGCGGAGTACAGTAATTGCTTATCATAACCACCACAGAGTATGTTTATTACCCATGGAGATAACACACCGCATCTGCTGGACTTCTCAGATAAAGAAGGCCCATACCACAACAGGAGGATCCCATGGATTAAGAGCAGGAGAGGATCCGACTCAAAAAGAGACACCAAAGGGCATCAGTGACACGAACAAAAACACATCCAAGGGAGAAGCACCACGACCTACACACTCACGAGCAAAGTGTCTTGGCACCTGCAAACAGGAAAGCGTTAGATACGCTCAAACAGGGCTGATGACAAGTGTTTGGGTCCTCCCAGGGAATCTGTCTTCTCAGTAGCTGCAGCTCCAGCGGCTGTCTACCTTCCTGGAAGTAAGCACTGACCACCTCTTCCCCTCCCTATGAAGGCTCTGTTACTCTTCAGAATTCGGAAAATTCGGTGGTGTTTCAAGGCTGACTTCAGCATACCAGTGAAAGTCAGACAAACTAGAAGGAGCTCTGCGGTCCTTCCCCCCACGTCTGGTGTGGGGGTTAGCATCTCTAGAAGGGCTCATGAAAACACAGCTCAACTCTGCTCTTTATGAAGATGGCAGATTCAGTTTTAACTCTCACCAAGAAGCCATTAAGTCAGAAAAGCATAAGCAGCACTTGGAGGTCACTTACTCACCGGATTTAAATAAATGCAAGGCGGGTACTTAGAGTGATGGTGTTCTTCATATGTTTACAGTGTGCAACAGCATCTTCTGCCCAGCTGGAACAAATGGGGAAACTGAGGCAGAGATGGCAAGCGACCAACACCCAGACAACAGAAAGAGACAATGTCACAGCCGCTCCAAGTCCTGTGTTTGGAAAATGCTTTCCCAGTAAGAGAGGAAAGCAAAACAGCTACCAAGCCCTGTGACCTGAATGCTGGCGTAAACATAAAACAACAGCATGTTTTAAAGCATAAAAGACTTTAAAAATAAACAAGTGGATACAAGGACTTGAGATTGTGATTTCCTGCAGCTTTCTGTCTTGGGACTGGATTACCCTGTCCTACCCGAACAAGGTGCAAGCTCTGTTCAAAGCTCTTCCTGCAGCTGAGGCGCTTCGGGTTCCTCCCCTAGGTGGGTTTTCCAGTGCCTCTCCTTCAGTCCATGCAGAAACTGCATCTCTCTCCTCTACTTGATCACTTAATTCCAAAAACTCTGAATTCTCCATATCCACACTAGCTATGACTGACCAGCAGGTTCAAAAATTATTTGGAAAAGGAAAGGGAGATGGACAAACAACCAGACAGCATGACTACATAAGTCTCTTTTCCTTAGAAAACCAGGCTAAAAATACTGTAGACAATCGAGTCCAGTTCTTCTGCAAAAGAAATTGCACCAGAGTTGATTTTGGCCCAACATGCACTTGGCAAATACTGATAACAGGGATTTACCATATCCCCTCTAGTATTACAGCTGACTATAAAGCAAACATTTGCTTCCTACAGATAACAAAATGACTATGATCGTTCTGGGTTTGTAAAGGTTAGGGTTTCTGCCATCACCCAAGGCAGGCCTATAATTCTCGGTGTCCAAGCAGAAAATCCCCTACGTGTAACACTGGCCTCAGTTTTCCCTCAGGTACTCACTCACCTCACGCAGAGATACAGTTTGGGATGGATTCCAGCAACAAATTACAATCAGATTAAATATTAATTCCCATCTTAATTATATAACCATGACTAGGCTTAATGGCCAGGCAGCCATTTAAACAGGAGAGGAGCATATAAATCGTGCAAGCAGCATCTCTTACGCTGCGAAGGCCCAGACTGGTTCACAAGCACCTGGATTTTTCCCTGGGAGAAGAGTCAGCCTTTGGGAAGGCACCTCCAAGAGAGGTAGAGTTCAAATCACCTGGCAAGCAATACGGTGTCAGGAATCACAAATTCGTGAGCCAACATGGGACAACGCAGCTCCCTGCCCTCGGGATAGTTGTACGCGATAGTGACAAAGATCATATACATGCTTAACACTCATTGACAGATTTTATCCTCTCAACACCTTTGACAGAGAAAAGTGTGCAGCATCTCTGCCAAAAGATGGGCCCTGAGGACACCAGAGAAGATGAAGCAACTGGCCCAGGATCACAGCACGCACTCAAGCGAGATGTCCCGTATGCCACGGCGACACCCAGCCCACCCCAGCAGTTCGCAAAAGCAGGTGCCCCCGATGCACAGAGATCTCTGCCGTACCATAGAAGCTGCCTCCAGCTCCAAATCAGGCTGCAAGCATGCACGCAGGAAGAATCGTCTCCCTCCTTCCCCAGGGAAAGGCAGATTGCCAAACATTTTCTTTTTAAATTATTACTTGCGCCACTCTGAAGTGGTTCACGTACCATCAGCGATGCACCCACCCCGCGTGGGGCCCCCTGCAGCAGATCAAACTTTCTACAGCTGCCAGGAGAAAGCCTGCTGCAGAAAGGGGGGAGACATCAGAAAATTAGCGGGTTCTGCTTCACTTTGGACTTCAAGGTAGTGAAAGGAGAGGGCACAAAAAAGAAAGAGAGAAGGGAAAAAGCTAGGGAAAACAGGGAAGACAAAACCAGAACCAAGCCTGAGCGGTTTCTCCTTCAGCTTCATGCACCAGAAGAGAAACAGAGAAACACCAGCAGAAACATTCCCCACCTTCGAGCAGCCTCTGCCGTCAGGGCTTGGAGACTGGCTGTCATGACAGCCACAGCACAACAGCAGCAAGCTCCCACGCGAGAAACCTGCCCCTGGAAACCTGATACAGGCAAAACCTCGCTAACATGGTGTGCACGAGTGTTTGGCACTGTCAGTGCCCCCCATTTCTTGGGGACTGTAAGAAATACCCCTTCCCTGCACCGCTCACCCTGCCTCCTTGCAACCCAGCCCACGGACAGGCGACACCGCAACACCACAGTCAAGAGGGCAAGCGGATCTGCATGCAGGTGACATCCTGCCAAGCGCAGGCGACCGCAGCGGCAGAGACGCGCGGTCCCCGAACAATGGCAACACTGACTTCCCCAGGCAAAGGCACTAACTGCACGCAGCGGGCTGCAGGGCGACGCCGCCACGACGAATGCGACAGGAAGGATAAAACGAATCAGAACGAAAGTTAGGTGATGTCGAAAAAGGAAATGTGTTCTGCAGCACGAGGACTCAACCACAAAATCCAAATGACATAAACCCAGATGGATTTCGGCTGATCCCTCGGATGGAAAGCTCAGCCCACTTCCCACCAACACGTCCCCTGTAGGGAGCCCCAAGGAAAGCAACCAGCACAACCCCCTTGCCAGAGTCAACCGAAGAGGGGTTGTTCTGTTTTCTTTTTTCCTTAATCCCTTTCCTGCTACTGCAGGGAAAACAGTCTCAAAGTAGGACAGGCAGAAGGCTTTCAAAACACTGGATCGCATCCCCAGCTAGTGTAAACTGGCACGGCTTCCATCAAATCCACAGAGGGGGAAGGTTTTCCAGTCTACTTCTCTCCTAAGTATTTCATACCCAGCGAGGCTTGAACTTTGGATCAAAACACATGGGCTTTGGGATCAAATGCAGACTTTCCCAAAACCATTTCAACCCTCTGCCAAATTAATTTCAGATTGAAACAAGTCCATGTTTTTCTTTTCGGAATCAAACCCACCTGTTGGAAAGCACATCCACATGTACCGAGCGGCACGTCCACAGCCTGTGCCGACGCACTCACTACCTCTACACAATACATGGCCCATTGTTAGAAAACAAACAGAAACAATTTTCGCTAGTTGCCTAATTGCTTGCAAGAAAAGCAGAGAAGCCACAACTGCAAAGCATTTGAAGTTTTCTTGTTGAAGTGGGTTTGGAAAAAAACATCCACTCCACCACCCCCCTTTTTTTCTTTTTTAAATCATTGTTCTCCATTACAAGCCTCGGGATCCACTTAGCTGTTTGCTCAAACACGCAGGAGACGCAGCTCCCACCCACCCCAGCTTACCCGTTCGTCTGCTGGTGGGGTCACAGACTGCCATCCATCTAGAAAAACCCACACGCACTGATGACAACGGGCCACTTACATGGACCGTTATTCATTTCTACACACAGCCACCGTATCACTGCACCTACACCAAACGATAACCTACCCCTTACGGGAGCTCATAATGTTCTGAAAAAAAGAAAGAAAAGAAAAACAACCCCGCAGCTGTCCACCACACTGTATGCTCCCCCAAAAGGCTATTTTCAAAGCCATAAAGACTAAGCATCCTTTGTGCTGTTATCGCGTTCTGCCGAACCTGAATGCATCATAAAAAGGAATAAAAATGTACAATGACATAGGGATGGCTCCTCCACTGCAATCCTCCGCTTAGGAGGCTCTTTTAAACGAGAGCAACTCCAGGGCACTACACAGCTCACATTTTTCGGTGCAGCTCCGCCAGCCTACACCCTTCCAACCCCTTCTCGGGGATGCAGGCAAAAGCCTTTGCAGGTCTGCGGACACACAGGGAACGAACCACGCACCCAAAGGTCCGCAGCTCCAACGACCCTCGATGCAAACTTCGACGGCAAATGCAGAAAGTCGGCCAGCGCGACAGGCGTATGCGTGCCCGCGCACGGAGCCGTTTGCGTAAGCGTTGCAAAACGGAGGGCGCGAGGAACGCGGCTACTCCCGGGTCACTTCCTTGACCGGGGGGACGTCTGTCCACCCATGCGTCCTGCGCTGGCGGGAGCGGGGTGAGGGTCCCCACCATGGCCCTGCCAGACCCCCGGGCCTGCTCCGGGCCAGCCGGACAAGCACTCAGCAGCCGTCCCTCCGGAGAAAACTCGCCGCTGGCCCGGGGGTGGCTGCTGCTGGCCCGCTGCCCCCCTCCCAGCCCGGCCTTCTGAGGGGGGCTCCCTGTGGGGGACGCCCTGCGTCACCCCCAAAAGGTGACTCCAAAGAAGGCACCGTCCAGGCATGGGCTGAGGCAACGAGTGCGGCCGTCACCCGAGTCACGGGGACGAAAAGTGGCCGGGGGAGATAAGGGGATGGAGGGGGGGGTGCGAAAAACGGCCACGGGGGATGGGGGAAGCGGCCACTGAGGGGACACGGGGCGACCGGGGGGGAATGGCCACTAAGGGGGCTGCTACGGGGGGGCGAGAAACGGCGGGGGAAAGGGTCCCGGGCGGGGAGCGCATCCCCGCGGGGAGCCGGCCGCTGCCCATGGCCGAGCGGGGCGCGGCGGGAGGGCAGGTGGCGCCGCGGCCCCACGCGCGACCGCTCGGGGGCACCGACCCCCCCCAAAACACACACACACCCCCCTGCCTCACCCACCTTGCACGGCCAGGACGGCGAGGGCGGAGAAGCAGAGACAAAGCAGGTCCTCCAGCGCCATGTAAGCCCCGCCGGGCGCCGGGAGCAGGGGCCGCCGCGGCCGCATCTAAGAGGGGAGCGCTCTCTCCCGCCGCCCCACCGCCATCTTGTGCGAGCGCCCCAGCCCCGCGCTGCCCGCCGGCGCCGCCGGGCCCCGCTGCCGGGGGCGGTGGGCGGGGGCGGCCCTGGCCCTGCCGCTGCTCCGCCTTTGTCAGCGGGTTCGCCGCCGAGCCGAGGGGGGCTCCTCCCGCCCTCCTCGACAGCGGCGGGACCAACAGGTTGCTGCCAGCCCGCGGCGGGGGGAGCGGCCCCGTTTGCTGAGGCGGGGCGGGGGGAAGCGGGGCCGGGCTGCCGCGGCAGGTGCGGGGCTCCTCGCCGGGCCGGCAGCTCCCCAGCCTGGCAAGCGGGGGGTTATAAACATTTTACATGCTTTTTAATTATTTTTTTCCCCTTCTCTTTAGTTTTGGTTTGGTTTTTTTTTTTTTTTCTTCTCCTTTTTGCCGCAGGTGACCGTGGAGGACACCGCGCTGCCACCGGCCGTCGTCTTCCCCCTCATGGCGCTCCGGGGGGGGACACCTCTGCCAGCCCCTCTGTCCCGTCAGGGCTGCGGCAGCCTCCGCCGCTTTCCGCTGACAGGGCACAGCCGGCCGAGGGCTAGTGGCCACCGAGGGCTGGTGGCCACCCTCCCGCAGGCCTCGCTGCCGGCAGGCGCAGGCCCGTGTCTGTGGGGAGGAGGCGAAGGTGCCGCCCCACGCAGCCTGGCTGGGCTGTGGGGGCAGGCGGGCACCAGTGACCGTATCGCCGTTGGTTTGCAGTCCCGCCGGGGCCCCTTTCAAAGCACAACTCCTTCAGGTGTACATCGTTCACTGGGTTTTCAGGCGTCGGAGTCCAGCCTATGCTTCTCGGCTGTCTTTAAAAATAAAGCAAATAAAATACATGGCGTGGCCTGCCCGCACCCCGTCACTGCAGAGAGAGGCAGGACCCATCCACCAGCCAAGCCAAGCAGTGGAACCGAGGCAGGGTGCTGAAAGATGGAGGCCGAGGCCGCTGCCTCCCCAGCTCGGCTGGGTCCCAGACACAAAGTCACGCTGCACTTCTGCGCGTAAAGCCGCAGGTGCAGGTTTAGTCCTGGGGGCAAATGACACCAAGACCTTCTTTCGGCAGCGGTGGCTGGCACCAAGCAGAAGGCAACCGCATCCAGAGCGGGTAGAAGGGATTCTGCTTTGGCCTCCGAAAGGAGAAGAGGCTGCCAGGCGCACCGGCATGTTTTATCACAGCGGTGTGGAATGCAGAGAGGGCTCCAGCTATGCAGAATATGAAAAAAGAAACCTTTTTAATCCAGACCCACCTATTTATTAGCTTGTATTATGAACTATAAAAACTTAAATGAAACCAGAAAGGCTGCGTGGCGGGAAGCAGGTTTCCCGTGCGTGTATGCGTTATGCAGCTGTAAGTTAGCACTTGGCACTATCACCACAGACAAGCCCGGGGATCCAGCAGCCCCCTGCCCCTGACGGAGACATGCAGGGAGGCTCTGCCGAGCATTGGGGCCCTCCTGGCTGGGTGGGCACTCACCGGGCACCTTGCTGGGAAGGAGGGGGTAATAAGGCCACAGCAAATCCACCAGCCATCCATACACTTACCTCCCTGCGGAAAGAAAAGGGGATGATAACAGCCATGCTCCCTTCTGCACTACTCCAGTGCAGAGCTAAAGATGAACAACCTCCACAAACCCTCCTTTCTCTCTGGGCCTTTCCCACCTGCTCCTTTCTGTGGGAGGTGGTTTTAAAGGTGCTGTCAAATTGCTTTATACAGGCTGTAGAGGAATGTTTCCTCATTCTGTCTGCCAGTGGTTTGCTTTTAGACACACCCCTGCCCTTTTTTCCTCAAATCCTGGACGTTTCTCCCTCCCTTTAAGCAAGGAAACCTTTACCTAAAAGTCATGCAAGTCTGGCATAAATAATGAAAACTGCTAGTGGTCTGCAAAATACTGCATGCTCTGGGTAACGGCACCTGCTTGTGTTAAGGCATTGACCCAGCTCCCTGCTAACACGTCGGAGTTAGAAGCAGGCATTAGCCTCGAAATCAAAAGACCCAGGTCTAATTCTTGTCTTTGCTCCCTGCCTGACATTGCAGCGTCACTTGATTCCTCTGTGGCACCTCTCTGTCTTCTTGTCAGCAGGAACAGGAATTAAACCAGCATTTTGACAAACCCAAGCTTGCAACAGATATATTCCTTGAATATCTATCCCTGCAGAAAAGAAAAAAAAAAAAAAAAGACTTAGCAAACAGCCCCTGATCTGTGAAGGCGCCAGTAACGTGACCCAGAGCACCAGCTCCTTTCACGCTGACAACACGCGTACTCTGCGAGAATAACACCAAATCCCCACCGTCCGCCCCTCTCACCCGCGTCGGCACAGACAAACTGAGCTCGCGACGACCAACGTTTCCGCAGGGCGACTCCTTCGCAACTTAAGCCAACGCTGGCCGACGCGTGCGTTCGCAGGAGCCGCTCCTGTGGCTGCAGGGAGGTGTTCCCGGTGTCACACCTCCCGGGTAGGCGTTCGCTGCTTCGGCCGCCCGCGGGGATGCCCTGCGCTGCGTGAACTGACTTCTTGCAGTGCTTACAGAGGAAGGAGAGCCCGGAGAAAGAGCCACTTTGTAGATTCGGGAAGGATCGGATAACTCCCTAGCTGCAAGTCCATAAAGAACAAAGTGACAGCAGACCTGTGCCAACAGAAGGGACATTCCTTCTCCAGGTGATGGCATTTCTGCCCCAATACTTACGGCAAGCAAAAGTCCCCTTTTATGCACTGCAGACTCCTCAATGTTCCCGTCCCTGTTGGTGAGGAGTTTTTTTTTTTTCTACCTTTCAATAGCTGCAAACCTCTGATACTTTGAGCTGAGAAAGTGTGAATGGCAAAGAGTAGCAGCAGCAAGTCGCAGGTGTTTGTAGTCCAGCCTCCTGTTCCCCCTTCGGGAGACGTTATTCCTGTGCTCCAAAAAAAAAATCTTTGGTGAGTCAGGTATATGGACGGTATATCGTATACATCTCTTGGTTTGTGTAAGATCCCAGCAAAGAAGAGCTTATTAGGGAAATCCAGCAAAAGCTGCTATAGATTTACCCAGCTCAGCAGGAGCTTCTCCCGTGCAGGCAGTCTGTAGCTAGGGGAGGATCCATGCTTTTGGAAGGTTGGTATAGATGCAAGAGGCCTCAAAGCACAGCAGCATGAGTTACAGAGGTTTCTGACCCAGCATTTCTCCAGGCTCTGAATCCAAACCCAGCCCATGTCCACTTCCAGCTGGCAGCTGTAGGATTCAGACTACCAGGATCCAGTTGTGCAAGATACTAAACAAATGCAGGTAAAGAACAACGCTTGCTCCCAAAAGATGTCCCCCAAAATAAAAGAAACCCAAAGAACAAGGAAAAGCTGTTTCACAGAGAAAGCAGTGAGGAAGAAGAAGATTCGCGGCACGTTGCGTGTTTTTAGTAAGTAGGCAGCACAGTATTACCCCAGTTCTAGGTTCAGTCTGAATCCTACTGCTGAAAATGCTGCCTGGCTGCCTCCCATGGCTTGGGGTTCAGAGCATCGAGAAGCTGTATCTAGGGTCAGAGCACTGAAAGCAAATGAAAGAAATGGAAGTTAATTCAAAGCTAAAGGAGACAGCAATTTAAAGCAGAATAGCTATTTTAGAAATCACGATGAGGATGTTCTTCTTCCAGACGAAGGTTGCTTTATAGACTCTTAGTTTAATCCACTTTACACTGAAGAGGACTGTTTAAATCTGGAATAGGCACTTTCTTTGCAGACCGAGCGTGCTCCCTCTGACCACTGATCAGGACCAGGAGCTCAGACACAAATCCCCATGGTGCCAAACCCTATAGCTCTGAAGTTAGAGCACGTTGAAGCTTTTGTAGATGCACTCTTTCAAAAGCGCTTTCCTCCTCAGTGAAAGCATCCCCCCGGGGGTTAGTGCCCTCCAGTTTGGCAGATATGAAGTGCTGCCCACAGCTACTCTGCCCCCATCTCGCAGGGGGTCAGTGTCCAAGACGTGTTTGGGACCATGCTTGGTTCTTTCTCTCCCAAGCAGGATTAAACCTCCCAGTCTCAAATACAGCCTTGCTCAGGTTTCTGACCATCTCTGACTCCAGACAGGTCTGCAACACTGAGGTTGATGTTTTATGATGGATTTAAGCTCCTCTAGTTACCGGCAGAGTTGGCTGCTCTTTCCTTTGTGACGGCATTAGTGCTTGAATGAGCCCAGAGCTGGACAGAGGAAAGGATGATGGTGCTGAAAACTTAATTGGCAACAACAATAACAACAAAATCAGTCCCCTGCTCCAGCTCTCCGTGCAGTCACCCAAGAGTTAGTGCCAGCACAAGGAAAGCAACGGGAATATACAGAGAGAGGCACGAGGAAGCTTTCAACGGCAGCACGAAGCTGGATCATCTCAACCTCATTGCAAAACTGCAACCTCGGTCTTCGCAGAAAAGGAGTCTCTCAGGGACCTTTACCACCAGGACTCGCTTCGTTGCCAGACTTCTTCTGGTCTGGCAGCAACTTCGGCACTAGAGGGAACGTTGACTTCCAGACGAGAAAAGTGACGGTAGCCTCCTGTTCTGTATGTGCGAGCAATGCCAAACAGGAGCAGCTGGTTGCACATAATAACATGCATTGTGTAAGTGAGCAACACAATAAGCAATTTGCTCGACAACCCAGGGACATCAGGACAATTCTGTATCACAGAGAAGAAAGAAAAGAAGGAAAAAAACATGCGATGACCAAACCCTAAGGGAGCCTCAGTATACTACACATTCATTTCATTACGCTTGCTCTTATAAATATTTATTACACAGCCTATCTCATCATTCTTCCAGAAATGGGTGTTGCGTTATTGTTGTACCCAGGGAGAGCTTTCCCTCTTCCTCCGGTC
This sequence comes from Platalea leucorodia, assembly GCF_965183815.1. Classification (NCBI taxonomy): domain Eukaryota; kingdom Metazoa; phylum Chordata; class Aves; order Pelecaniformes; family Threskiornithidae; genus Platalea; species Platalea leucorodia. The sequence continues at coordinate 48,832,248 of NC_138831.1, forward strand.
CTGCTGCAGGCGGTCGGCGGTTGCCAAAGATAGATAGGGAGCAAGAGTGTGACATTAACTATGGAAAATGCTACTTAAAATGGGGCTCAGGGGCAGATATTGGCAGGTGCATTGCTAGGAGAAAAACGAATGGAAAAGGCAAAGACAGCAAGTAATGAGATTCAGAAGCTTGTATTTAAAATATGTTCACGGCAAAAGGGATTTCTGCAAACAAGGGCCCTGGCCCTACAGCCAGAGCCGCGAGTGAGCAGAGACTCTCGCACCCTGCAGAAACCTGCACGGATCCGCGATGGGGGAATTTTGATTCAGATGAGTGCCAGTCTATGAAACAGCAGTGAGGCTAAGGTGTATTCTGAGTATCAACATCATCTGTCTACACATAGAAAGCTGTCCTGTTAATGGAAGGTAAAAAAATTCTAGCATTTATAAAGCTTTGCAGATAAAACTTGGAGTGGTTTGGGTTTTTTTTTTTTTTTGTCTCTTCAATTTGTCTTGCTACCTGGACATCCCCTGTGCCCTGCTCCTTGCTCTTACTGGGACTTGTCACCCAAGTGAGGCTTTGCAAAATCAAATGCTGACTTGCCTTACACAGAGACACGTCGGCTGATTCATTATTCAAGACGAGTGACTTGCATTGGGTTACTGAAGGTCTGATTTAGAAAAACATGCTGAGATGATCTAGGCTGGGTAGATTTTAGATTAAACGAACCTGTTTCATTTAAGTTAGTCTCCCTTGCCGTCACCTGAGTCTTTTTTGTGCGTATTTGTTAACCAGCTTGTTCACCGTCAGCTATAATCAAATAAAGACCCACTAGAAACATCCCGATGTGTTATAAAGCAGTTGTATAAGAACATCACTGTCTTGTAAACGTGCATGACTATGAAAAATAATATTTGCTCGTAAACAACATCTGTGGACTTCTCCCTACAGCAGTTACCAAGTACCAATAAATGTTTTGATCCCTAAATAGTCTAAATTTTATACGCTGCTACAGTACCTACTAACTAGGGCTGGTTTTAGGCATAAAGACCACATGTAACATCAAGGAATACTGCACAGTCGGGGCTGCCTTCAGAAACACCCGTCAGGCTCCTTTGTAGTGGGAAATGTGTTCATGTGCCAAAACCAAGGATCTGTTCCGAAGTTTTATTGGATCTACAGAGCTGGCTATAAAATGCCATGCTAAAAGCGAAACAGCCAAAGCAGGGAAGCTGCCTGGTGCACATCATCATGCCACCCTCTTGTGGCTAACCCCAGAAAATATAGCGGTGCGTGCCCGAGGACACGGCGTAAATGCCACCGGCTTATTTTCGGAGCGCCTTGCTCCGCGCTGATGAGCGCACTGCGTCTGCGAGCAGCAAGGTCCACCTTTTAGCTTGGTGTCAGCTGAAGCTCGCTTAGGAGCAAAAGGCAAGGTTTGAATAAAACCATTCCCGCCCTTTGGAAACTTTGGGATCTGGAGCTGATCTGAGAAGGGGATTTCATTCCCGGCCAACACGCTGAAGGTCTGCAGATCTTCAGGGTGGACGGATGTTTGACTTCTGTCTCTGGCTATTCTCTACTCAGAAACTGGGACCACATACCTGCCTCTTGAGATAGTTTTAGCTATAAAATTCTGTCCTTTGCTAATATTTCACACAGAGGGAGAGCGAGAGAAAGAGCACCTGATGCTTTCATGCATTTCTGTTCCTGCATCGAGACCCGCTGTTGCTGGTGCCCTTTACCTTCTGGAGAGCCCCACAGATGGGCACCGGGATGGTGGCTGGGCAGCTCTCGCACCCCCCTTCTACATAAAGAGTTTTAATGCTGTTCTTCAGAAATGGTCAGTTTGCGCGAAAAGCAGGTGCTGGCTTTCACAGCGTCCTCAGTGCCCTCGTTGTATAACGCAGGCTATTCCCATCCGTCAGACAGTTCTGCAAACCTAAATAGATGATGTATTTATTTATGGATTACTGACCACAAGAAAGAGAAGCTTTGCGCTATTGTCAACCTTACAGCATTCGGTCTGCTATAAATAATGCATCATTGTTCGGTGTTGGTTTATGGTTTAAGTTCCAATGAGCAGCGCGGACCAGCAGACTCAGCAAAGATGAAGGCAGCGCGGGGTATTAGTAAGAGAAATAGTACCATCTGACGAAGAGTATTAGAAAAACAAAGCAAAAATGTAATGTTCTCAGAGTTATTTTAATGTCAACTTCAGCAGCCAAAGACCTGCTTTCACCTCTAATTGAGAATCACACAAATCTACGGTTATCCTCTGATTTTCACTCTGCTTTCTCCCAATTGTGAGCTAATTCGATTTCGGATAAACACTAATTAACACAAGAGGTCACCGCCGTGGCCAGCAGGCACCATTGCAACGTGGCATTCAAACACACCAAGAGATCAAAAGAGCCTCCGCTGCTTCCTTTGAACTACCCAATTAAAATTTTCACAAATAAAGCTATTGTTTTACATCTGCTTCATCCAGGGGGGAGAGAGGGCAGAGAGCTGAGAGATCATTGCCTCTAATTGGGCTGTTTTCCCTCTCTTCTTACAGGTTTCCTCCGTGTGGGTTTTTTTCCCTGGACCAGTAGAAAAGGTTGTCCAGCTCATTTGCGATGCAGCTATTACACTGCCAGGCTACAGCAGGCTGATAGCAAAGCCGTGGGGAATCTGATTTCCCTCTCGCGAGCAAAAAGGGCATCAATGCCTTTCTTGGAAAGTTTGATTGATAGCCCTTAAGAAGGACTCATAAAATGTGTCTCTCTCTGGCTATTTAGGCAATTCCCTTTTGAAGATGAAGGAGAATATTAGATTAATCCAACTGCTATAATAGTATTATCTCCTGCTTTTAAAGAAAACATATTTTATGGCGTACGTACCCTAACGGAAACAACCTGTGGCTGCGCCAGCCCGGGGCTGGTGCTCTGCTGCTAAACGTGCTGTGGTCTGCTTGGAAGGGGTTTTCATCCAGCTTCTGGGGAACTGGGGCAGATATCAGACTTGTGCCACCGTCCCACGTGGACCGCTTGCGGGCAACAGAGAAACCAAGGCCGGGGAGGACCACGGGGTCTGAATTCCACTCTTATCCATTGGGGAGCTCGCTTAAACTCGGGATTAAGGCAAATTAGCAGGAGCGTAGGAAGAAGGCTGCGTGGCAGCTGTCTGGGCTGTACAGACAGGGAACATCAATCTTGAGAGCTGTCAGCCCAGAGCATTCTGGAAAAAACTAGATGGAAACACGGGTCAAGTTATTCGCCTGGTAAAGGTTTAGTGACCCTCAACACCGGGCGGCAGATGGGTGCATCCCTGCAACCGCACACTGCAATGTATATCCCACAGGAGGGTGCATTCAGCCCTCTATACGCGCAAGCCACAATAAAATCCCCCCTGCCACCATCCAGTATCCAGAAACATCACCAGAGGAGAAATACTCTTGCTGGGAAGGGAATTGCGGAGCTGGTGTGTCTCAGATGGGGCACATCCACTTACCTCCGCATCAGCCCGCTCCGTTTGCTCGTCCTGGTCTCCTCGTTGCCAGCGTCCTGGGGAGCAAGGCACAAAAAAAATCAAGATAGTGACAGCAAAGGAGATCAGGCCGTGGCTTACGCTCACTAATGGCTTAAACTCACCTTCTGGGGAATTCATTTGTTGGTGCCAAAGGATGAAAGAAGATCAGGACTCCCCAAAACCAGCGCGGTCGCTGTGAGTTTGTGAAGTTCAGCTCCTCGTCTGGCCCTGAAGCTGGGACGAGCTTCGCCTGGCTGCCCGGTCTCAGGGCAGAGCCGGAGAGCGGCTGTGCCGCACCTGCCTTTTGCGCTGAGCCCCAGCAAGCGGCCGGTCTTTATGATATCTGAGAGATGCCTGGCTTTGCAGGTCTAGCTGCTCACCTTGCACATCGTACTGGTTTTTGGGTTGCATCTTCTGCAGCTCCGCTTTTGTACCTTGATTCACCAGCTGAGCCGATCTGACCCTCCAAGGAATAAGCTGCGTTACCTTAAAACACTCCTTTTCCCTCTAATGTAGTCCTGGATGCTGCAAACAGTACATTGCTTGTCCCAGGATTTAATCAGATTAATTAAGCTGCACTTGTATTAATTTAAATTACAAGTATCTGAGGGCTCAGCAAAATCAAGTGATTTATGGGCCATATCAATCTAATTAATACCACCAACTCTTAAAATAAAAACCTAATAAATGAGTTTATTATACAGATGTAAGATCGACTTATTAGCTTTGGGTCTCTAGTGACATGCCCGCTTTGATGGAAGTTTTATATCCTTGTTGGGAAAAGGTCTTTTTTCTCCTTTCCTTGCTGTATTTTTAAAAAGTATCTTCTACAGGGCAGGAGGAGGGAGCAACAACACAAGCTCAGTTATTAAAACACTAGCCAAGCCAAGAGGTCCCCAAAGTCTTGCTGGACACAAACTGGGGGGGGTTTATAACTGCAAGTGCCCACAGGAGAAGAGTTTATCTGGCTTCTTGCAGGCAGAACCGGCCCTGGTCTGCAGTCCGAGACAGTAGTGAGCCAGGGGATGGGAATGGAAACGGAACGGGAAGAGAATGAAAAGCTTCTCAGAAGCAAATCCGCGGCAAAGCGTGCCGTTTGCGGGAAGGAGCTGGGCCGGCTTGGGAAGCGCCGCTGTGCTGCTCAGCGGGTGACTTTGTCGGGCTGAGTGATGGGTGCCATCTGCAGCAGCTGGAAAGCCAAAGCGCCCTAAAATGTTGCTTGCACAGGGACAACTTAAAGATGCAAAAATTTTGCTTTGTCACCGCAGCGTGGGGTTTCAAAATGTATCGGGGGGGGGAAAAAAAGAAGAAGAAAAAGTGTTTTTCTGCAGAGACGCCGAATGCCACGATGAAGCTAATTAGAGAGCACAGGAGACACCTCTGCTCCACAGCCCAGGCGAAATGAAGCGCGGAGCTAAAGGAGGAGGGAGAGCCGCGCTCGCCCCTGCCGTTACCCGTCCCCGCAGCCCGCCGGCTGCTCTCCCCATCATCGCCCTTGGCAGCTCGGCTCTGTGTTGACTGGCTTTTCAGTGAGATGCTTTTGCTTCAGTCCGGGAGTTCACGCTCGATTTCCCGAGCTGTAAGATTGTTTCCCTTGCTTTGCAGATCCCCCCTTGGAGCAAACAGCCGCGCGCGAGCCGCGCGTTGGAAAAAGGAGCAGGCTCCATCTCTTTACTCTTTGCTTACAAAATAAGTTCTTCAAACGCGTTTGTCTTATTGTGTTCAGGATAACAACCTTCTCCAGCAAAGAAAAGAGAAGGAACTGGGAGGGCTTTCTATGGGAGAAAATGGGGCAATTTATGGAATAATTACATAAAGGCAACGCCATCCTGCGTGTCTGTCGCCGTGATTTATTATAGTTACACAGAAAATTGGCTGATTGGACCACAAAAGACGGCTGCAGGCAAGCCTGAACCCCTTTGCTTTCCTGTTAACCACCCCACGCACACAAAAGCCAATGAATTAACTCAGCGACGTTTGTGACACGCTTGGAGAAACGACCCATCTTTGCTATTTTAAAGGAGGTGCCAGAGCAAAAGTGCTGTAAGGAGCAGTTTATCGGTCACGGCCACATTTGCTAGTCCTGCTGCAAAGCCGTGGGCTGGCAGGGGAAACCTCTGCAAACCCCACCACCGCCCTTGCTGAGGTACATCAGGGTCCGGGGGTTCGGTATTCCATTCCTGCCAGCGTTCGGTGGATCATTTCAAGGATTTTTTGCAGCAACCCCTGCCTCCCCTCTCTGGCTGTTACACTTTCCATTTGCCCCCGCTGTTGTACACCTTCTTTCCCTTCGCTGCCCCCAATTATCATTTTGCATTTGTCTACATCCAGCTGCATTTTCCATTTACCAGTTCATTCGGCTAAAACGTCCTGATCCCTTTTGTATCAGATCAGGTGGCTTCTGCTGCTTTCCACACACCGCTCTCGAGTCATTTATATTTATGCTAAAAAGGAAAAGGATTTAGCAACCAAAGGCACCGTTAGCTGAAGGAGGGGGGACTCTGGTTAGGAGGGAACCAGACAGGAGGAAACCTAAACTTCCAGCTCCAAGGAGGACAGGATTTGGGCATTTTCATTCCTCCTCGAAGCTTAGGACTGTAGGTCATCCAGGGCTGGGAATTCATTCCTTCCATGGAAGAAATGTTTCATCAGGTGAAAAACTTCCCCATGGTTTCTTTGTGCAACTACTGTTCGACAGCTCTGCCAGGTCTACACCACCACTTACCAAAATCTTTTTTAGCAGCCCCCTGCTCGTACCGAAACAGCCTCTCTGGTCCAACAGCGTGTCTCCAGAGGAAGCTACGAGCTCACATCTTCCTTCGTTCAAACCCTCAGCAACAGCTTGTAAAACTTTATCCCTTTGGTCCGTGGGCAACCTGCGGTGTATCCCACCCACGCGACCCCGGAGCAGCCTCCGCTCAAAGGATGGGGCACGGAGCAGCACGACGGCGTGGAAATCGGGAGGTTATCACGGGACTTGGGAAAGAGGGCTGATCCTTAACTCTATCACAGCCCACCGCGGAGCCGGGTGAGTCTGAAGGTCCCCGTGTCCTTTGGCTTCCCGCTGGCCAAGGGCAGCCGAGGCACGACCGTTCCCCCTTGTGCAGGTCATCTATCACAGCAGTACCTGGAACAGGCAGGCTAAAAATAAGCTGGAAGGCAAAACAGCAACAGCGTATGGAAAAAACAAGCCACAAGATGATTTACAGATGAGCAAACTCCCTGCAAAGCCCAGCGGGGAGGGTAATACCTTATACTTTCCAAAACACAACCTCCTCTCCAATAATTCCTGCTCACCAGTTGTTAACCTACTGCTAATCTTGCTGCAAGCAATAATAGTTGTTGCTTCAGGCCGTGGGTTGAAGATCACCAGCTTCTACTAATAAAAAGAGTAGAAGAAACATTTCTTTTAGCTAAAACAGAAGGAGAACCCATCTTTATCCTTCCCATCGGAGGAAAGTTTCTCGTGGCCGCTGTGTGCCCAACAGCAGGCAGACCTCAGCGACCATGATTTGTAACAATACGGCAGAATTACTTGTTTTATTTAAAAATGCATGAGCTGGAAGAGGAAAGAATTTGAGGCACAAATAGATTTTATTAAAACTAATTATATCCAGGAAGAGCGGGGATAGGTTTTATCACAGCTGCATTTCTGCATGTGGGCAGGGTCATTATAGCAGGTCTCTTGTAAAGCAATGTCTGCTGAATATGTGGCGAGTTATCGCAGAGAAATTTTCGAATGAAAGCCTGAGCTAATCCAGGAGCAGTGTTAAAAGGTGTAAAATGGCTGAATGGCACGGAAATGTTTAAATCTGCCCTTTGATAAATGTTAATGGAGAAACTCTACGTAATACAACCAGCCTCCTGCAGAAGAATCAGGTCTGGCTGATAAAAGGATGAGAAATGAAAACTAGTTGTGTATAAAAAGTACCTTTTACTTCAGTGCAGCTTCAAGCTGCATTGGAAATAGTTGAGTTTCCTTCTTGGACAACCTATATAAAAAAAAAAGGCAAAACATTTTAATTTAGTACAAGGTCATAGTCTGGCTGCAAAGAAAACTAAACCTCGGTGTAAATACAACGATGGAATTGGGATCATCGAAAACAATAATGAAAATTGTGTCTGAAAGCAAGGACCGCCCAAGGGGTCGATGCTCTCGCAGTGACACAGCCTGGGTTTCGGGAGCAAATCGTCCCCCCGAGATGTTTTGCACCCTGGTTTTTAGGGTCTGCCGTGGTCGCGTGCGTTTGCACATGCATGTGGGCATGAAGCTGCTCCAGCCATAGCAGATGAGACAATCCAAGATGGAAAGGACACGGGGCTGGGAGATGATGCCCTGCTGGGACGGAAAGGCTCTGGGAATGGGTTTATTGCCCAGGACCAGCAGCGGGGCCGGTGCTGCCTTTCCCAGTCCCGACTGACGCAACACCCAGCCGGAGCCCGCGGACAGCTGCAGCACGGGAGTGGAAATTCCTCCCGACCCAGAGAGCGCACAGCGGGGAAGAGCATAATCTCCGTGATTTACAGGCTGCGGCTCTAGTTTAAAATACATTAGACTCCAACTATTTAATTACTGGGCACTACCAAATCACAGAGACAGAGGAGTCAGTCACGTCTGCTAATGCCAACATTTATCATCCTATTTATCTACTCCAGCTTCTGAGACCCATATCGAATCACTTTCCTGTATTAGCTAATAACGTATGAGTTTATTCCTTGTACCTCTGGGCGGCCCTCAATGGATATTATAGCACCGCTGGCAGCACACATCCACCTAGGGATAGATAAACTGGTTTAGAGCATATAAAGAATTGTAACCATCAGCCAAAACTCGAATCCAAATCAAAGCCTTTTTCTCTGCTGTCTCCTGCCCCCAGATACTAATCCTCACTAGAGAGTAAATGCAAACCGTGCTCAGGCTCGCTGTCCAGCTGAAAGGCTGTAAGCCTGCTGATATTGCTGAGAAATCATTAAATACCAACATTTTATCGTTGCAGAAGGGCATAGAAAAATTAAGCGGCTGTCGGAGAGCTCGGGAGCAGGACAGGGCGCTCTCTGGGCAGCAGTTTGCATCCCTCCAGCAACGTGCCCCCATCCTCACCCTCGCAGGGAGGGCAAAATCGAGCTGGCACAAGCACGGAGCCAACGCCGGCTCTCGCAGGACTGTTAGATACCAAACCAGCCGCAAAAGAAATTCAGTAAGTGAAGCAAATTTGTCCGTGGAAACATATTGGGTGGGGAAGAAACGTCGAGAGGAGAGTGAGAAACTGCCGGGCGATGGGCAAAGCCGCTCCTTGTGCTCGGCCCGTTCCCAGTAAAGTCCCAATAAATCCCGCACGATCTTCCTCAGCCTGCTTTTCCCACTGAAAACGATATGCCTTTCATTTTGTTTGCTTATGCTGCTTTCAGTAAGGAAAACAATTTTAATTGCTGTATTTGGAAATTTTCAAGCAGTCTCATTTTCAGAAGAAATACTCGGCAGCCTCTCGGCTTCGCACGAGCGTCTGTCCTCAAGCTGGGCATTAAGGAGGAAAAAAAAGAGGCTTTCCTTCCTCCCAGAGAGTCACAAATGGGCACAGTAAAGCAAACGTCCTTTTATTCCATGGCAGGTTTTTTTTGCTGGTGCCTTTTACTTCCATCACTATGATGGTTATCTCGTTATTGCTTATATATTATGGCCCGACATTATATATATATATAAAATATATATATATATATAATCTGGTGGTTTATTATTAACCTCTGTCACCCTCTGTCTAATTCTACTTGCTAAGCAGGTGATCCTGCCTTTGAGACTGGTAACGCTTAGAAAACCCAAATACCCTGAGCTCTGGCCGAGCGGTCGTTACTGAAAAGGCAGCTCGGTAACGAACAGAGCGTTGCAGGGAAATTATCTCCGGATCTTCGCAAAGTCCTCTGGAAGAGTTCAGACACGAAGCCGTCTTAATTGATAGCTTGGCCACTTAGGGGAGCAGTATCCATAGAAACTCAGGGGCCTTGACAAGATGACAAACAACGCTGCAAGAGCCTAATAATAGCAGAAATAATGAGGTGTGGCCAAAAAAACCCAACAACAACAAGCGAGGCATCTTGCGGTATCGAATGGGTGAGCCCAGCCTAATGAAAGCCCGGCAGATAACGGTGACGGCTGGAGGAAGGCGATGCACAACTGGAGGATGGAAAAAAAGAGTCGCCGAAGCCAGATGGGATTTCTGTCCCGGGGAAAAGCCCCGTGGCAGACGGTGCCATTGGGGACGTGGCTACGGGGCTCTGCTTTCTGTACGCAGCCATAAATCGGGAGCAACGTCACTGGGAGTATCTCAGGAGCGTGGCAATGCTAGCGCGGAAGCCTGGTTGTGTTTTGGAAGAGTCACCCCATAGCATGGCCTCGGGGACAGCGCGTTGGCCGCCGGGGATATCCAGCCAGGCTGGGACCCGGAGAGCCCTTGGGGAGCGCGGCGGGTGGTCTCGGCCCCTTTTCACAGCCTCTCGTTGGGCTTTAATCACCTCTTGACCCAACTACGGCTCTTTCTGCTCGGCGCGGGCAGAGCGATGCCACTCGCGGCCCAACTTTCCCACGCGCTGCGGCGTGCGGCGGGAGAGCCCATCGCCCACCAATTCGGGGCTGCGTCGCGCGCTGCTCCCCGGGCTCATTGTAGCACCGTAACTCATTGTTCGGGGAGACCTGACCTTTTTCTTAATTAGCTTAAAACTGCACAATAAAAAAAGGGAGGGGAAAAAAAAAAAAAAAAAAAAAAAAGAAGAAACCCTCCGTAAAAGCCAGTCGCAAATCAAAAGAGGCAACAGTGAGAGCAAGCAATGTGTCACCACAAGTGTCCGAGTCAATGGAAACCTTGTTAGGTGGGGAACAAGGGTCTCCGCTAACAAGCTCTTATCTGTGTTTTTGTTTTCTATTGAAGGTGCATGTCATTAGGAGGAGTGTTAACAAGAGCTCTCAATAGCTTCATATGGCCAATGGCCTCTGAATATTCATGAAGGTGTGAACAGAATGTGGGAAAGCGGTGGAAGAAAAGGCAAGAAAAGCGGCGAGAGGGCTGATTGTGCCGGGAAGAAAGGACCCAGGGCTCTGTGGGAAAAAGGGATCCTGAATCCCTCAAACAAGAGCATATTCCCCAGGCAAAACCTGTCCTTCAAGCTGTGCGGATGGTATTGATGGAGCGAAAAGATGTGGGATTTTTCTGAGCAGCGCTGGCAGCGAACCAGCTTCTGTCATTTTAGGTAACAGTGGCCAGGTTTGGGGGGTTTAAACTAAAATTTTAGCTTAAAAAAAAAAAAACAAAACACCAAATTTGGAGACCTGAGTATGAACGTTGTAAAACCAGACGTATTTTCCAGCCCTCCTTCTGTCCGTACAGCAACGCAAAGCGCCTCTTACCCCGCACGTCTCGCCGCTCCTCCTGGGGACGAGCATCAGCGCCCCGAGAGCTGCTGCAGCCTCGACCGCGGCCGTTGCAACCGCACGGATGCTGCAACCTCAACAGCCAGCCTTGTCCTCGATATCAATGCACAGAGCCCAGCAACCAGGCTGGCGGGGCCGTGCTCCCTGCAGACGCCCATCGCTTCTCACTGGGGATGAGGCAGGCTCCTATTTTTGGAGCTGTGCAACCCTCGCTCCAGGTTTATTGGGTCCCAGGAGGGATCCAGAGGGTCATTTTTGCTGCATGCCCTATATTGAAGTGGGGATGTGCTCAGAGGGGATGGAGAAGAGGGGAGGTAAAGGAGCACACCCGGACACTGCCGTGCTCTCCATGCAGAGGGGAACGGCTCATCTGCACCCAGATACCCGCTGCCCGGCACCTGCCTCCCCACCCACGCCTGCCGGCATCCCCAACCCTACAGAAACCCCAAATTTGCCTCCAGCAAGGAGCCAGCAGGGCTGCCCTTGGGGCCAGGCGGGGAGAGGAAAGAGGCTTTTCCTATAAAATACCTCTCGAGGTTTTGTAGCCACTGCTTCTGCACGATCCCGGCACGGAGAGGCCAGGGATTTCAGCCGGGCTGTTTTAACGTGGAGCTCTCGCTCTGCTCGTTTCGGAGCAAAATTATACCGCAGAGTTGCCTCTTCTTGAAAGGCTCCAATCTTGTGTGTCAGTCCCGGATAAATAGTTTTCATTCAACAAATCAATGAATAGAAACAAAGTACGGCAAAATAATGTCAAGTCATTTCACTGATAACGACAGCTGCTGGGCTGCACAGGAGAAAGGGAGAAGCAGGAGGGGGGTGAGGGGGAATAGATTAAAAAATGTAAAAAGCAATGAATCACAGCTGGGGGAAAATCATAAAACCACAAGCCACCACTGCTCCCACGCAAACATACGCGGTATTTACTCATCTATTTCTAACGAAATTTAAAGTAGAATCGAAAAGGAAAAGGGAAGGGAGGGAACGGCGCAAGTGAATCGCCAAAACCGTCCTCATTAGAAAAGCAAAAGGGCTTTTTTCCCAGCGCGAAGACCCGATGCAGAATGCAAAGCAGCGCGGCAGCGAGCGGGATGCGGCCCCAGCCCCGAACCCCGGCCCTGCACCACCGCCCCTTCCTCCCGCACGCCCCTAACTCGATGCCTTTGGGTCATCGTTTGCTTGCTGCTGGTTTATCCTTATTAGATGAGCTCTGCGACGCTCGTAGCTTTGTTGATGGGAAAAGAAGCTGGGAAAACAAACCTGAAAGGTTTTTTGCAAGTCTGGAGGAAGAAGTTTTGGCTGCCCCGGGGCCGGGAGGACGGCAGGGACAGAGCAAACGGGGTTTTTGCTGAGCTGCAGCCAAACACCCACTTCACAACACCCCCACCCGGCTGCAAATGTGGGAGAAATTTCCTCAAGCTCAACACCTGGAAAATCATGGAAATCACCCCCCCGCCAGGGACACCACGGGGGCGTTAAGGGCTACAGGGTGATGTCTCCAACATCTTGCTCAGGGTCGGCCACAGCCCCTCAGCCGAGCCCTGCCGCTGCTCAACTGCCCCAAAATAACCCAAATTCCCTCCCTGCAGGGAGACAGGGCGCAGGATTAAGACGACGCCCTGCAAAGTCCACCTTTTAAATCCCAAGCCGCAGCTGCTCTTTATTTGCTGCACGAAATCTCCCTCCCCGGCCAGCGCTTCGCATCCTGCCCCAGCTGGGCACCTTCCTTGGCTCTCACGTTTCTGCAAGCTTTTGTTTGGTTTTTTAAGTTAGGTTTTTCAGCAAAAAGCAGCTTGAAGTTAATAAATGGCTCCTTGCAGCTCCTGGAAGGGCTTCTCATGGACACGGCAATAAAACGGCCCTTGATGAAAACATGGACACTGCTGAGCAGAGCGATGAGAGCCGAGTCCAACACAAAATGCTGGTTCAAGGGGGTTTTTTTGGCCTCTTTCCCTCACCGAGGATGTGTCAGGCAGCTTGGAGCCCCCCCACCTCCTGCCAGACCCCAAATGTGCAGGATTTGTCCCCGGAGGGTTGTGGGGTTTGCCTGGGGGGGGAGGAATCACGTGCATGAGGGTCCTGTGGGACGAGAGCCCCAGCGTGGCACCGGGGGGGACGCTGCCCGCTCCCCATCCTGCTGCAGACACAGCACCGAGCCGATGTGCAGCGTTGCCATCCCGCCTTTCTGAAAGCATCCCTGAAAACAAATGCCTTTGCTTGAAGAAATGCGACCCTTAGAGAAAGCCACCTTCAAATATGAGAAACCCTGGGAAGATGAGAAATACCAGAACTCTGCGATTGCCAGGAGCGGCGTTGAGCTGGGAGGAAGCACCGGGAAGGTGGGGATGCGGTTGGGAGCTTACCCGGCAGCTCCTCGCCGTCCTTGCCGGGAGGCTGAGCCAGCGCTGCTGCGGCGAGCGGGGACCTGAGCCCGGCACCTCCCGGGATGGAGCCCCGTGGAGGCGGGCGGCGGGAGAGCTGGCTGCCCCGCAGCCGGAGACACTGGGTCTGCACACGGGAGTTGAAGTGTAACCCGGGTCAAGTTGTACGACAACGTGCCTATTTAGACAAAATTTTGCCTGGAAGACAACCTGGAGAGAGCTTCCAGAGGCTGAAACCGCTCCATTTCCGTTCCATTCCTGCAAGTTTGACTTTCCATTTCAAACAAGCTTTAAATTTTCAACTAAAACGCTGTCAAACACCACTGTAAAAGGCTTAATTCAAAGTTTTCCTCTCACCAGGATTTCGCCTGCCAAAGCAGTCCTTTGCTGTTTACTTTTAAGAGAGGAAATCCTGAAATTGGGAATTCCCTGGGAAACGCGCAGCCCGGCTGGGGCCAGCCCGGCGGCGCCGCGTGGGGAGCGAGCGGGGAAAGCTGACGGGGCCAACGCGCAATGGCTGGCACCCGTCCCGGGGAGCCCGAGTTAAACGGCGCCGGTTCTTCACAGGTCTGCTGGCAGCGGCAGCCTGGAGGATGATCATCTTGAGAAACGACTTGACGCCAAGGAGGAAAACACAGCCCTTTAAGCTCAGCTACCGTTTGCAGTTTCGTTATTAATCCCATAAGGTGAAAAGAGGGTTTATTTTGCCCAGGCTGTAAGTTCTTCCACGCAAGATTTTCCCCTTACCCTGTCCCAGACCAGCACCACGACCCCAAACATTAAAAATAAACCATAACTTCAGCCACAAATGGACTTTGCTAAATCTTCCCTCCTTTCTCTCAGGTCTCAGACACCTCCGTAGGTGCAAGCACTAAGGATTGGGAACTCCGAACCTTGCGTAGCGACAGGGCTCCGGCTGGACCACGCTGGGTGCGATACCGAAAGCAGTCACCTGGGGAGGGAAGCAGCTTTTCCAGAGCAAATACCTCAACACCACGACCCCCAAACCAGGACGCTTTGCGCTCCTACGCAGGGGGATTCGCCTTGCGCCAGCCAGAGCGAGCGAAGGTGCCCTCTTGCGCTGAGGACCAGCTTTGAGCGTCGCTTCACGGGCCAGCCACGACTGCAACGTGGCTGTGTCCGCCTGGTACGGGCTTTGCCGCTGTGCTGTGGCCACATGAAGCTCAACAGCAGCACAGGGAAAGCCTCGCTGTGCCCGAGGCCAGCGCGGTGCAAAGCACAAGGGAGCACTTTCCCCGACACCCTGGGTTTTTTCTAGCTCCCTCCAGCAGCGAGCAGCAGAAAGCACACATGCCCGCCAGCGCGCCAAATTGCAAATAAAACCCCCTTTTAAAATGTGGTGGAAAACATGTTTTGTTGCAGCCTGAAAAGGCTGTGAAGTGCCTGGGCTCCGGCTGCACCGATGCGGCGGGACGGACGAGTCTCCATGGGAACCACGCAGTTATTCATCTCGAACAGGCGAGCGAGCGGCCTCGTAAGGTGCCGCGGCTGACATCTCACCAGGAATGGGGAAAAACCGGCACCGAAAAGGCTGACGGGGTGGCAGGGGCTCACGGCTGATGGGCAACTTGCGACGCCGCGGCCGTTCGCTCCCGCAGTTCCTCGCCCGGTGGCCGAGGTGGGGCTGGGACCGGGTCCGAGCGGGCGCCCTGCCGCTCCCCTGCCCGCAGCCGCCATCAGAGCTGGTGGATGGAGGCGCAGAGGGAAGGGCCGGATCCTGCGCCCCGACAGCCCCCCCAGGCACTGATCCAGCCAGGGCGATTTCCCTCTTCCAAGAAACAGGAACATTTTTTTAAAGATTCCTAGAATTTCAGAGGGGAAAAAAGTGAAGTGAGGAAAGGGCTCTCCCAGCATCCTTGCAAGGGGCCGGCTCCAGAGACGGGGGGACGCAGGGCTCAGCAGGAGCCGATCAACCCACCTGCTGAAATACCCAAGAGCAGTTAAACTCGCCCAGGCCCTGGCATCGGGTTTCCCGCAGGAATTTAGTCTTTTATATAAAGCTGGAACCCGAGCACTATCTCATAGCTCATCAGAAGAAAACAATCACCGTGTGTTTCGGTACCGAGGCCGCCGTGCGTTGCAAAGGGGCCAGGTGCTGCAGCTCCTGTTGCTCTTGGTTGGAGTGTTTCGGACTCTGGGAACGCTCGCTTTCACATCCCTCAGGAGCCTGGAGAGTGGCGACGGGGAGGGCAAGGAGAAAAGCCCCGTGCAGGGCTGAGCCACTCCAACCACCTCCGTTGCCCGTCAGCGAGGCACCCGAAGCCAGCGCCCGCTGGGGGGTGATGGCAGGTCAGAGGCAGCTCTGCCCAAACCCTCGGGGTGGGCTGGGCAGGGAGTTACATTTTCGGGGGGGGATTAACGGGATTTCTTACTGCCCTTCAGCTTGCAGGGATGGGAACAGGAGATGACGACCGTGTTGAGACAGGCAAAGCCGCAGTGGCCTGGATCAGCTCGTCTCTCCCAGCTGGGTCACCTCTCCCCCATCTCGTTGGCCTCTGCCCATCTGCGCGTCCTTCCTCCGTGTGGATCCAGCCCTGCCCACACAGAGCACCCAACACGGCCTCCTGCACTTGGCGGAATCGTAATTGGAAAATAATTACCACCCAAATGAGGATACTCGGCCGTAGCAGAAGGCTTCGGGTGCCTCGCCTGATGCAAAGCTCGTGCCGGTCTCCAGCGCTTAAGAAATGGGCGGCTGCGTGAAGGTGGCGAGCGGGCGCGCCTAATGGCTCATGGAATTGGTTTCCTCCTCTTCAGTGAACACAGGTTGACAAATGGTTACTTAAAAGACCACAGCTTGTTTTCCAAAGTAATTTAGAATCAGAGGGACGGCACAGACGCTCGTTTGTCAGCGTGACGTGGAAACGCGGCGAGCTGCTAATTCGTCAAGCCCAAGCTGAGGAACGCGCCCTGCCCGCAGTGCCCGTGCCAGAGCCGGAGCCGTCCCCTCCGCGGGATTGCTGCCCGCTCCTGAGGCTGCTCCGGGTCGGCACAGCCCGCGGGGGAGGCCAGGCAGCTTCGGGCTTGTCCCACCTCCAGCCCAGCCCAAGAGGGCTGCGCCGGCGGGGACCAGGCTCTCCGCTCCTGCAGAGCGGGAACATTTTATAAACCAGCAGGACAGCGCAGACGGAAAATGAGTTTACAATATTAACATTTCCAGGATCACGACCCACGGGTGTTTCTAACTAGCACGAAGAACTGCCAGAGTTGGTACCAAATGATACCACTGAAAGCTTACCTCAGTTCCTCCATCTCCAATGACGGTGGGAGGGGCGGCTGCAGCTCTCCCTGCCTGCCACGTCCCAAACTGCAGGACACCGCGAGGCCTTAGGGCACCTGGAAGAGGTCAGAAATGCTTTGCCATGATAAAATCCTCCAGGCACAACAGCACATGGAGAAACCTCCCTCCCTGCTCCCTGGCGATGAAGCCACACCTGCACACCCAGCTCAAAGGCACCAGCAGGTCCCTCCGCCAGCCGCGACCCAAAAGCCCAGGGCCAGTGGCTGGTGCGACACTCGTGTCCTGGCTTGTGTTGCACAAGGGCTCCTGAAGGCTCTGGGGGAAGCTTTGCCATGTTATGGTAGGGCCTACACAAACCCCCGAAGGAGACACAAAGCAATGTATCAACGCACAGCTGGTTACCAGCGTATTTCTGAAAGCCACCAAAACGGGGTGCTTCCATGTGGGCGAACAATCAGGAACGAATGAGTAAAAATGTGCGTTATGACCGCCCCGAGCCCCCCACCAGCCCTTTCGGGGCAGCACTAAGCAGAACCGGGGCGCCTGCAAAGCCCGCGCCGCTCACCCAGACATACGCGAGGCGACTGCGTGAAGAGACGTCTCTTCCCGTCCGCTAGACACAGGTCCCTCTGTCCTTCTGCCTTGGCGCCAGGGCCACCTCCTCCCCCGCGGCTCTTGGCCCATCTTGGCCAGCGGAGCTGCGGACGTGCGGTACCCGGTGCGACAGCTCCGGCTGGTGGCTGCCAAGGGCCGCTAACAGCATGCGCGTGGAAACGGTTAGGAGGGGGAGCGGAGTTATGCCCAGCAAACGCCTGATCCGCCTGTTTGCATCGGTCTACCCAACCACACGGGGCAGGAAAAATCACCGATGCTTTTGCTAAACACCCAACGTATACAAAATGCACACACACACACTTTCCATCGTTGCTGCTTTCCACAGCGCAGTAAGAGATTTAATTACACGCAAACTCTACTAAATCAAGAAGAGAGACAGGTGAAAATAGGGGGAAAAAAACATTTAATTCAATTTATTTAGCAGCATCTTTATTGCAACAAAGGTTTTGTAATAAAACGCAGCAAAACGAATGTCTCCACTTCACATGATTAAAAGCCATGTAGCCAGAAAGGGGGGGGAGGGAGGGAGACCAATAAACCCACTGGAGTGAGACATGCAATTTTGTTAACGCAAACAGCAGGCACTTCATGTTCTAAAATTAAACACCTGAACTTCTACTGTGCAGAACAGCCAAGTAAAAACCGCGTGAAGATCTCTCTTCCCCTTCCAAAGGAGCGGCCCGGAGAACCGTGAGGGGCACACAAAAAGTCTTTACAGGGTTCTGGTACTCAAGTAAACAGGCAATTAATTCAAGGCAGTGTCCTAATCTGGCTGATTATTTCATTTATTTATACTCTATTATTGCCTCGTCAAAAGTTGAGCATCACGCCAGCAGCAAAACAGCCTGCCTTACACACGGACACAGGCAGCAGAAACACAGCCCACCTCTCCTGGTCGGGACCAGGGGTCGGCACCCCGGGCTCGGAGTTTGTGAACTCCGTAAGTCGCCACGCAGGCTCAGACGCACGGTGCTCCAGGGTTAAAGCATTACTACACCATCCCGCTCCCAAAGTATTTCCATAGCCTATTCCCAAACGCCACTAGAAAGCAGGGAATGCATTTTCCATTCTAATATAACAAAGTTAGTCGATTTTCAAAGCTTTACTTGGTGCTTTCAACTCAAGATTTCATTAACAAACAAGTTAACTGAGTTTATAAAAATTACGCAGTCCTGGGTAGTTACTAATTCTACTTTGTTCTGAATAAAAAGAGAGAATTGAAAACAAAGGGGTGGGGTAGGGGGTGCAACTCCAATGCGAAGGGTGAAACCCAACAGCTCTGTGCACTGCAGACTCCAGAGGAATTCCTGGATGCTGCCTTAAAACAGGGCAAAAGAACGTGCTTCCACCAGAAAGGAGCACAACCAGTCCCGGCCACTGCAAACGAGAAACTGCTGGCATCAACACTCAACTTCAGTGCCTCATTGCTCAGATCCCCATATTTCATATATATTTTTTAAAATATATGAAATGAAAACATTCATCTCAAAGACACCTGCGCAACTAACATCCACCACGCAATGAAGGCTCAATCCTGCCCCAGCTCAGAGCACAGAGCCAACCGCTGCCGAAGGCAGAAGATGCCCCAAAGGGACGTACGAACGTCTGGTTTGGGAGCAACGGGGACGGTTCCTCCTCACACGTTTTTGCCCCACAGCCAACCTCCCTTGTACGTGCCCCCCCAGGATCTCCTTAGTTCTGCTTAGAACTCACATGAACCAAGACATTTTTTAACATGCAGGAAGGGACAAAGTATAATCCCAAATATCAAACAGGCTGGAATTCTCTTCTCGAGTGACAGTACCATCTCCTGGACCACAAGGTACGGCCTCAACCTGGAGCAGGTGACTCCAGCGGCGCAGAGCAGGGCAAAACGGCCACTCTCCGTGCCAGCTCCGGTCCAGCGCTGGACCAACACTTCGCCATACGAGGTGCAGGACTACTACTGCCCCCCAAAGTACCGATGCAACGGTCCTCAGCGCTAACACCTTCCTACCTCTGCAGTCTCAGCTGCAACGGGCTTTGCCCTTCTTCCCATGGCGCTGGGAATTTAGGCGTTGACTGCGTAGGGCTGGGTCAGACCTCAGGTAAGGCATCTCTCACGCCTTCATCGACAAGCAGGCGTCTTTTGCAAGAACTACAAAGCTCTGATGAGAAATCCTCCCAGCATTTCCACGGGATAAGAGAGCATGGGGTCTTAAAGTGCTTAACTACAGTAAAAAGAAAAAAAATTGTAGGAAAGAAAGGAATACATAATTTATGTTGCAAAATAGAGTACTTGCAGTACGTTGTACTTTAATAGCTTTTCGATATATATATTTAAAACAATGGAAGGATGCATTATTAAAAAGTTCTATGTCAGCACTTACAATTACATCCTGTGCTAAACCAAAACCTCGCCTGGTTTACTTGCATAACATTTAGTTCTTCAGTTCCCAAAAAGCACTGTTTGATGAAGGCCATTTTTGTTCTGTTTTTTAAACAAAAGAATCCATTTCATCTTAAAAATCATATACATTTACATTCAAGGGTAATCCCCTCTAGAAAAAGAACAAAAACACCCCAAAAAGCAAGTTAATTTAATATTGAACAAAATATAAACAACCTTGGAAAAGGTGATACTATCCACGTGTAATTTTATACATATATGTATATATGAACAGATATAGATATATGTATATATAATACAGCATAAACACACAAGGAACACAATGGAATTCCATAGTAACAGCTTATGCTTGTCTCTACTCACTGCCGTGTTGTTCTAGTTCAAATGCATCGCCGCTCTTACCCGTCTCTCAGTGCTGACTATAGCACACTCTATAGGGATGCTGTGTTCGCTTCAGTCACGACGATGAACTACTAAGAGAAGACGTCAGAGGAGCCGGGCTCCTTCCCTGCCATGCCCTTCCCAAAATAAAACCGTAAGCCTGCTATTGACCCGCTAATGGTATTTTAACTGATCCACTTACAATCCCTGTGATCTGAAAACCAGAAAACAGCCCAAAGCAAACACTCCCACCTCGGAGGAAATTTGCATTTACTGCCTGCCTGCTTGTTTTGGCTATCTTTTGTGTAACCCAAAAAACAGATCCCGTTCTCACACACAGATTTCACAACCGTGTAACTGCACCAGCTCCGACAGCTTTGGTGCATGTGCCCAGCAGCCTAACTGAAAAACGATGCGGTTTGATACAATACAGCCAGATTGTGTTAAACCCCGGCGTTTCAGGATGAAGCTGAACAGTACAAAAGCGAGGAAAATACAAGGTTACAACATGTGGAGTACTAAGAGCGTAAACACTGAGAGTGATTCCAGATTTTTAGAAGATGAAAAGAAAATCATGCTCTGCTTCTCTCTAGCACCAAAACAGAAAGAAAAGGAAGTTCTTAGGTTTCTAAGAAAACCATTAAAACTTATAGGAGCTTCAGAGGCAAGCCCCAAGGGGAGAATTTCCTGGATTAAAGAGAATCATTTTGCTATGGATTTCTATCTTAAACGACCTGTTGCAAGTTAAAAGTGACTCCACGCGCTTATGATGCTTTTAGCCAAGCCTGCTGCTTAGTTAAAACCTCACTAGCAAAAACACAACTGGGATCGCATATCCTGCAGGCTTAGCGGGCTGACCTTAAGCTGTGCAGAAGGGGGGGTTCTCAAATACAGCAGCATCATCACGCTACACAGCAGTGCTAGGAAGGACCCAGGAATGGAGGACTGAACAGAGCACGAGCCTGGAAAATAGTCCCTCAAATAAAGCAGGAAATTCCATGAAACGGTTCGTATTGCCTCACATGTAGCGTTCGTAAGGTCTCTCCTCACTACATCCTCTGCAGACCTTTGAATTAGAGTATCGAATTTTAAAATCGTAACAGGATGCATATACCTGTATCACGCTGATGTGACGGTGAGAAAACAGTATTGCAAAACCAGCTCCAGAATGAACATCGGGGAAGAACGTCAGTGAGAAAAGGGCTGCACTTTTAAGCTTGTTTTAAAATTTACAAAGTGTCAGCTCTTTGACTTGTTAGTTTGCATCTCAGAATAAAAGATTGTTATGCCCATATCACAGTAAAATATCATTTCACTTCCCCACTGAAATCAAGTACAAATCAGGATAGGATCTCAAGCTGCTGCAAGAAAAAGAAAAAAAAAAAAAAAAAAAAAGAGTATGATTTATCCTGGGGAGAGAAGAAATCATTGAAAAGAACCTGGCATCAACTGAACTGAATCCAAAATTTAAATTCTTTAGGAGGCAGCTTAAAAGTCTTCCTTCTTAAAAAACAATTAACACCTAGATAGGTGATGTGTCTAACTTGTGACCAGCTTCTAAGGAGTGAGACACATCCCTTTCATGAAGCATAAAAGCTATATGATAGCATTTAAAATGTAATACAAGTTGTAACCATTCAGGTAAACTCTTGCTGTGTAGTGAGTAAATCATCCAGTATTATGTAATAAGATACCAAGGAACACACTGTAAAAATACATCAATTATGTCATAATGCTTTTAAAAAGTGAAGATCCGGTGCTGTAGAAGTACGTTATTTTCAGGTTCAGCTCCTCGCCCAAGAGAACACCCATGGTACTGCATTATACCACAGACATTTGATTTTATTTACATCTTAAGCTTTAAAGTTATTAGGTCACCGTACTTTAACTTCCTGTATGGCACCAAATCTACTTTTAAAAAAGTGTGTGTGTGTGTGTGTACGTGTGTGTACATGTGGCAGGCACCAAAATGCAATGTTCCATCCTATTTTCTCTAGTTTCCTACATCTCCTCCTTCGGTAAAGCAGCCAGCGGAGCAGAGTCCTGCGGAGGTCAGTTACATTGCCTTCAGGGCAGCAATACGAGAGCCCAGATTCTCTTGCAGGTAATACAGCAGATGGAGTTCATAGTGCTCTCCCGACTCGGGTACCCTTATACTGTGTCTCTCCTGAGGGTAGATCTAAAATAGAAAATAAAGTCATAAGTATCCACAGGAGTTGGCACCAACATTTAAACCAGTCCCCAGAGCCCCATTCAAAAGGTTCATGCAATCTCCCCGCGTTTGAGCTAATGCACCCCATCCTCCATTGCCTGAACCCAGAGACACCCACCGCACCCTCTGATCCAGCCAGTGCTGGGCTGGAGGTGATCAGCCTGGCTGATCCTGTCCAGAGCCACCACGTGAATCAGCACGCTCCCAGTTCTGCAGCCTGCTGTGCGATACCTGGGCTACATCTGCACAGAACCAGCAGGGTTTAATTAAATGCACAACCCTGTTCCAGGCTGCACAAACACTGCTGTACTGCCTCCAAACTGCAGATCTCCTTGGGAGCAGCCTTAACTGCTCATTTGTCTAGTATTTTTTCTGTTTACTCATAAAATCTGCCTTTTAAAAAAAAATGCTAGGGTCAAATATTACAATTTTATTCTAGAATTCCAAGCTGCCCAGCACAGCCATGTTACAAGTTCCGATTTTGGACTCCTCCGTCAAAGACGGACACATTACATTTACATCCTGGTTCCGGCCTTACCTGTAAGTCATACGGTTTCCCAGCTCTCACTAAAAAGCTGAGCAAAATACTAGTGTGTGCAAAGTGAACATTCTCATCCAAGAATCCGTGTAGCAGCAGCAAACGGTTTGGTCTGAGAAAAGCAAGAGACAAACATTTCTAAAGAGCATCCCAGAACCTGCCGGTCATTTCACAGTCCACAAACATCCCTTCAAAAACACTCAATAGAAAAAAATATTTGCATTGAAGACAGCGATTTCACTATTGTAAATTGCTCTGGATGGACGAGTCTCCCCAACTTATTCTTTCCTCCTCTAAAAGTTCTTCCTGCGTACGCATGTCATGGTCAGACCTTTCATCTGTGTATCTTCTTTATTCTCAGAAGTATTTCCTAGCTTGGACAATACAACGGCTTAACACTCGCTCAGAATCTCTGCTGATTTTCAGCTGTTTGGCAAGGAAGCCCATGGTCTCAGCCTGCTCTGCAGACAACACTGTGCTGATACAGCCTTAGAGCGTGCAGAAAGCATTCTGATCAACTAATTTTTGTCGAGCTTAATGTGGCTCTAAAGTGCTAATCATATAATTGGAGATATGTTTGCTATTTCTTGAGACATAAAAGATAGTCTTTAATTACAGCTGGGATAAAAGGGATTACATGGAATGGCTTCTGATTATGCAAATGTTCATTCAAGTCTATTAAGTTTATTAGTGTTGGGTTTTTGGTCTTTTTTTTTTTTTTTTTAATTATTATTTAATACTAGCATTTGTGATTCCAGGATTCAATTGCCAAGAACAGGGAGATAAAAATGTGTCTATGGGGCTTGAACTTTCCTGGTAGGAAAAGTAGAAGGCAAGAGCCAGAACCAAACTTACTCAGAAGGAAACTTCTCAGCTTGCATGGCCACCGAACCTAGGTAATATCCCTGCTCGTTGTGATCCGGGTGGCCCATGTAACGCTCCGTGTAACCAGTGTCATAGAAAATCCACAGCGTGACGGGCGCTCCGGCAATGGCAACCTGCAAGTTCAACAGGGCTCTCAGCATCGGGAGGGGAATGACACCACCTGAGCCCCTGATCTGGGGATGTCCCTCCCTCCCACATCTCTATCCCAGTGCAACTCTAATTGCCCAAAACATGCTGGTAAGTTTACAATCCACAGCCTGCGGTGGAAAAAGAAAAGCAATCCTCACTTTCCAGTTCATATATACATATCAGCACAGTTCAGCTATGAGCTACATGTGCCGAAAACCAGGCAGCTGCTGAAAACAAGGAAGATCCTACAGACAAATCAGAAGCAACACTAAACATACCACCAGCAAGGCCTGCTGAGGGAAGTAGATTTTGTCCAAAATGCGGAGAGCTCTGCTTTCAGCTTGCAAAACCTTTGTTCATTTGAATGTCTAACAGAAACTGGGATTGATAGCTCCCTAGGACTCAGCAAACTACCTTCCACAGCTACCACCAGCTTGCAGAGAGGCTTGTGGAAAAAAAAAAAAAGACCAAAGAGAAGAAAAAAAAAGAAAACACCAAAAAACCCTTTGCAAGGCAGGTATTTTTAAAAATAAAAATATAACAATCCTTAAGGACTTGAGATAAGTAATTATTAAACATCCCAGGAATATTCAGGTTGGACTTAGACAAAGCAAGAGCAGCCACAAAGAACAAAACACATCCCAAGAGCAATATCCAGCTCTTACCACATCTCTACCTCTGAGACTTGCCCAACAGCACTCTGGCCATTCACTATAGTGGTCTAAAGTCACGTAATGACAAGAACCTCTTCTCAGTACCTCTCCCCATCCCCAGGTTGCCCTCCTGGCTGCTTCAGAACACACTGCTACAAAGCAGCATGGGCAATGTGATCTGGGAATAGATCAGTCTGCAAAGAAACTATTCTCTCTGGGCAGGAAAGAGGGGAGGAGGAAGACAAGGAGGTGTCGTTTTTCAGCAGGATCATTTCTCTTAGTTGGTTCACAGCACAAAGAGCTCAGCTGACACAAAGCGGGCAACAGCTGAGGCTATATAAAGTACCTTCAGCATAGGTGACCTGAGATTGCTATAGCTATACCAGCAGAGTTAAGTTGTTGCAAGCTCAACAGTCCAACTGTTTAAAGCTCTCTTACACAGTTCCAGAGAGGGAATATCCTTCTGTGCTCAGCTGAACGGGGTGAACAGTTGTTCCTCTTCACTCCAGCTCACGAGAACAGACTCTCAGATATTCCAATAAAATTGGCCTACCTGAACAGCCCCCCACTCCTCTTAACATGCCAGGCTTCTTGGATGGCAAGTGTGTTCTGCCCAAAAGCACCCTGCTCGCATTAATGCAGGAAGCCTCATCGACAACACCACACCTTCACATCAGGTCAGGATTATGTCTGGCTCATTTGGAGCTGGGGGAAGCGAGCGCAGTCACGGTGCAGTCACACCACACTCTTTGGGGTGCTTATACTCAAATAAGAACACCGCGCTCTCCTGGGGAGAAAAGCTGCAAATTTGTGCGGAGAGGTAGGAAAGTGCAGCACTTAATTGCACAAGGGCAATTTTCTGATTTGAGGCATCTCTGTTAGTATTAATTATTTGGGCTGTACTGGTATCGCTGTCTCTGAAAAGCTGAGTTCCATAGCTCTACCAGTATAGACTCAACGAATACCAGTATAGACTCAATGAATACCAGTCCCAGACACCTCTCAGAGCCTAACAGTGACAATAGGCTTACGGAGAAAGAGCATCTCATCCTCATGCTTCACACAGAAACACAAGTGGAGAGAACGGAGGAGACAACCCAAGGTCACACAGTAACTTATAACTGCTCTTGCAATACCCGGTGATTGCTGGTTTTAAAAGGTACTGTGGCTTGTTAGCAGGCACTAGCCTTAAAGAGAGAATAGATTTTCAGCTCTGTTGCCTGTGAAGTATCAAAAAAAAAAACAAACCCAAAGCCTGGAAGCCTAATTAGAAATACTATGGAAGAAACATTGCTATAAAAGCAACACCTCTCTGAAGTCACCCAAATAGAAGAGTCCTAAAGAAAACAGCCAGAGCACTGTGTCCTCACTTGTCTAGAGCAAGCTCAAAAGTCTTTGTGCTGTGAACACCCACAGGAGGTTACACTATTAAGGGAAAAATTCTGTTTGCACCACCAGAATAAGTAGTCGATGTATGAACATACCCTGAAGATATCTGACCTCTGCATTAAAGCCATAAGAGAGAGGTAGCCTCCGTAGGACCAGCCATGAATGCCAACACGATCCAAATCAATGAAGTCATACTGCGATGCTAAATACTGCAGCCCTTCCACCTGGTCATCGATTTCTATTTGTCCCTGGGAGGGGAGAGAAAAAGGTAAGTTTTGTTAGTTCCAGACAAAAGTTACATTCTCAGCATTTCCAAAGGTAACCACCTTCAGACCTTTGCTGCTTCTGTTTGTGCAGCACCCAGCCACACACCAGCACTCCACTGTGCCAGCCATGTTACAGAAAGATGACCCCTTTCCCCCATAAGACAATAAATACATGCTAAACCACCTCTTAACTATCCTTTTCTTCATTTGTCTCCTTGCTTGGGAACAAGTAAGATTTTTTCAGTGTTTTTGCTTTTTGCTGTTACAAAAGCAAGGCTGCGTTCTAGCTCTGTGCATGAAAACACTGTTCCCAACACACAGAGAGCTACGCTGCAAGGCCAGCAGAGCCCGGCACAGGCCCTCCCTGCCTGTACACATGGCCAAATGCACTCACCCTCTCCAGCCTGACACAGGAATCGCCCTAAATAGTAACCCACGCTGTGAATGAAACTATCCTGCTTCACGTGAGCAGCAAAGCATAGCTGGTGCGAGTCAGAGACCCCCTTATGAGCCACCTTGCGTTATGCCTGCCACGCTGGACTTCGTTCGCAACCTCAAACCCTGACATTGTCTTTCCTCCCTCAAATCCACACTGCTCAACTATACGCAGTTCCCCTCCCCAAACCGAGGCAGCGTCACACAGGCAATGCTGGGCATCTGTGCCAAATCGGTGCTTCAGCTCAGATAACACTGGGACTCAAACCTGTCTCTGGCTGAAAACAAAGAGCCAGACTCAGAGCTCCACTTACCATTTTGTATTTAAAGGCTCCTTCAAACTTCAGCCCTCGGTGGCAGGATCCCCTGTTGTCGATGACAACAACAACGTAGCCTAAAGAGGCCAAAGTGTTCAAACGGAAATACTTGATTCCTTTAAACCGATTGTTCACTAGCTGTACCTGGAATAGAAGAAGAGCAATGACACAACCAGATATGTAACAGAATCCAGACGTCATCCAGTTTCAGATTTTATTTTTATTTACCTTCCTTTAAATGCTTTATACATTTTTATAATGTAAAGCTTTCAAGATCCCTACTCCCTGCTGCAGGATTCCCTCTCTCCCTGCTTGTGGCCTGCTATGAAATAAACTCTCTCCCCCAGTACCAGGCCATTCTGTGCCACAGATATGAAGAGCTGAACCGAGCTCCACTGCAGCCCCAAGGGGCACAGAGCAAGAGGGGCAACGGCCGACAGCACAACCCAACCCCGCGCCCGCAGCTCTGCTCTCCGCTCTCTCTGTCCTTTTCCAGGAGATAATCATTCCCTTCACCAAGTCTCACTCCAGCTGCCTTGGACCATAGCAGGGCACAGGAGAGTTGGGGGAACCAAAGCAGGGCTAAGGGGCTCACCTTCTCCTGTTCATCAGTGGGAAAAGGAGGGCTGGGGAGCAAGCTCTCCTAGGCACGCACTGGTAGTGGTCAGTGCTAACAGAGAGCTCCTCTCACACACACATGGGGGAAGTGGAAACAAAGAACAGGAGCCCCTGTGGAAAAGGGGGAGATAGAACAGGGAACGGGGACTATCTGCACACCCTCTTCTCCCAGTTCCAGCTCTGCTCCTCCATACCTGTTCTCAGGCAGGTGGCAGTGCCTCGATCTTATGACCTGGAAATCATGATTGCTTACAGCACCTTCGGCCAAGCAGCTAGTCACCAAACAGGCAAAACGCTGCACGCTAAACGCTGCACGCTATCCTCAGCACAGAACAGGAACCATTCATACAGGAGAGCAGAGGAGTGATCCAGGCCAGCCCGTCCCACTGCCCACCAACACGCCGCACTCACCTGAGGCCCTCCATAGATGAAGAGCACAGTGGGGTACTTCTTTCCAGGTTGCAGATTGTGAGGTTTGTACATCATCCCATAGAGCGTAAATCCCGTGGAGCTCTCGAAGGAGAACACTTCTGGGGGAATGTAATCAGGAAGAGGGCCTGCCACAGGAGGGAACAGAGAGTCTGGTTTAACAGGGAATGGATAAATAACACAGCTCCACTCCAGCCCTGCCCCATCACCAATCTCGCTGCAATCCCAACGGAGCTTTCCCATGTTTTCCAGTGGATGTGGCTGGGACCAGGCAGAGACTGGGAATGCCCCAGCCCTAGGGGAGCTTTCTCAGTCCTATCACATTTCCATCCCTGCTCTCCTCTGAACAGTAGTAACTCTTCTCCCCTGACACAGCCATTTCAGGTATCCCATCCCTTCCTAACCCCACTTAGGACTCACTGCATTAATACACAGAAAGCATAGATATAAAGTATGCCTTGGGGAAGGAGAGATGGAAGGGAATGGAAACAAAATGGAAAAATAAAAGCGCAAGAGCTGTCTCACAAAGACATGAGTGGGAAGTAGCACACAACTATTTAAGGAGTGTATGCCCCTCCCCAGAGGCCCAGAAGCATTATACATGCTCATTAGCAGGCATATAGCACAGAGTACGTGACCGCACTTAAACCCCTCCCCGATGCTAAAACTGGCTTTCTACAGTTTCTACTGGCTCTGGCAGCAGAAACCTAGTAATTCCCACTCTAAATTCCTTCATGGCCAGTTTATACCCATTCGTTGCTGAGCTGAAAATGTCACTCGGGTACTTCCAAGAACTCCTCACACAAGCATGAGTTTCGGAGGCAAGTCTAGTCGCCCACAACAGCAAATCTCAAGCAAGCATATTCTGGGACATCTTTCATTCTGTGATCCTGGATGTCCTTTTCCAGTTCCTCATCCATGCCATTACCTGCTGAATCTAAAATGGTAGCCCAGAATTCCTTTGTCCTATGAGCTGCATCATCTTCAGGTCCTGTCAGCCGGTAAAGTGACACGCAGTGCGGGTTCTTCTGATTGCTGTACTTGCTGATGAACATGTCACAATCCTAGGGAGAAAAAGAACATCATCTTGAACTCCTCAGAGTGCAAACGCACAAGCAGAAGTGATCACTTTTTTCTGCATTTAGATCTTTCAGAAGATGTTTATAGACCAAATTAAACCATGAAGTCTGGACTCTTTTGATAACAGCAGATAGACTCTGAGAAGCTACAGTCCTTAGCAAGACTGAGATATTAACACTCCAAAGCCAAAAATACACCTGCAAAACCTACGGTGGCATGAGGACCTTGTCACACATCCTGTTCTGGGTAAAGCATTCCCAGCTGAAGGGGCTACTGGCCCAGATGCCTGGAACCCCACCCAACCCTGCCACAGGCTCATCTCCTCTGGTGATTGCTCCGTAACCTGCTTCAGGTGAAAAGAGCCAGGTTCAAACAGTTTCAAACAATTCATCCTGGCTCCTTTTGCCTGAGGTGAGCTGAATAGCAACTGAACTGGGAGGTCAAATCTGGTTTCCAGGGTGGGTTTACGCACTCACTGTACAACATACACTGTACAGTATGCACAACACAGTGTAAAATCTACTTTTGTTATATTCAAATACAGCCTCGTTTGCTGATTGATGAAGGACAAGACCGGCGATAAGGCACAGTACAGCCAGCCAGCCCTGCCTACGCAGGGCCTCACAGGCAAAGAGGTACCTGGCTGACACAGCAGGCGTGAGAGTAACCACGTTCTGTCAGTCGCTTTACTTCTCCGGGATTCTCGTAGTTAACAACGTACAAGTGATGCTCTAAAGGTGAGTCTTTTGTGCCTTGAAAGTACACCAGTTTTTTGGCTTCATCAACATAGATCTGTCAAAACCAAAACAACATATCCCTCAATGTTGTTTCTTGCCAAAACAATGCCCGGTTCTACCGCCTCCAGGTCTCCCCCCTGCCCCGCCCCACTTCCATAAAGCTGAGTTATAGCCCAACAATCTGCAAGGAATAAGCCAAATGACTGTTCTTACTGTCCACAACTCTGGCAGTTACGATTTGCACTTCACACCTTGTTGCTCAGCTCTCTCATGCAGGTCCTTTACTCTTCCCAGTCTTCCCTACTGTTTGCTATGCTAAATAGAGTCACAGAATCATAGAACAGTTTGGGTTGGAAGGGACCTTTAAAGGTCACCTAGTCCAACCTCCCTGCAATGAGCAGGGACCTCTTCAACTAGGTCAGGTTACTCAGAGCCCTGTCCAACCTGACCTTGAATGTTTCCAGGGATGGGGCATCTACCACCTCTCTGGGCAAGCTGTGCCAGCGTTTCACCACCCTCATTGTAAAAAATTTCTTCCTTATATCTAGTCTAAAATCTACCCTCTTTTAGTTTAGAACCGTGACCCCCTGTCCTATCACAACAGGCCATGCTAAAATGACTGTCCCCATCTTTCTTATAAACCCCCTTTAAGTACTGAAAGGCTGCAATGACGTCTCCCTGGAGCCTTCTCTTCTCCAGGCTGAACAACCCCAACTCTCTCAGCCTTTTTTCACAGCAGAAGTGCTCCAGCCCTCTGATCATTTTTGTGGCCCTCCTCTGGACCTGCTCCAACAGGTCCATGTCCTTCCTGTGCTGAGGACCCCAGAGCTGGACACAGCACTCCAGGTGGGGTCTCACCAGAGGAGAGTAGAGGGGCAGAGTCACCTCCCTCGACCTGCTGGCCACGCTTCTTTTGATGCGGCCCAGGGTACGGTTGGCCTTCTGGGCCGTGAGCACACATTGTCGGCTCATGTCCAGCTTTTCACTCACCAGTACCCCCAAGTTCTTCTCAGCAGGGCTGCTCTCAATCCCTTCATCCCCCAGCCTGTACTGATACCGGGAGATCCCCCAACCCAGATGCCAGAGCTTGCACTTGGCCTTGTTGAATCTCATGAAGTTCACATGGGCTCACTTCTTGAGCTTGTCCAGGTCCCTCTGGATAGCATCCTGTCCCCCAAATAACTCTGTCCCCCATTCTTTGTCATCTGCCCACTCTTCAGACCCTTTCCGAAATCACATATGATATAAAGCACCCCAGAAGGAAATCAAGGCAGCAGCTGACTGTAAACCACTGCCATGTTAAATATTCCTCAGTTGTCCCTTCTTTCTGAGCAGACAGCAGAACAGATTCAAATGCAGGGCAACTCGCACACCTCATTCCCTAACCCCACTTCTAATTACCATTTAGGAAGGATTTCAAAGACCT
Organism: Platalea leucorodia; assembly: GCF_965183815.1. Lineage (NCBI taxonomy): Eukaryota > Metazoa > Chordata > Aves > Pelecaniformes > Threskiornithidae > Platalea > Platalea leucorodia. Next base: position 48,863,303 of record NC_138831.1, read on the forward strand.
TTACGAAGTCCAAACCAGTCAAATAGTTCTCCTTGAACTGCTGTTTGATTCAAATGATCACAGAATTCATCCAGCTTAGAGCTAGAGGAGCAGCAGTTTGGGGAGCATTCCCTCTCTCCTTGTGCAAGCTCACGGGCTACATGGAACACGAACATTGTATTCTGGCTAAAAAGAGACAGGGCTAATAGATTTATGCTGATCGCTCCAATGAGTATCTCTTGATTCCAGGACAGCAGTTGGACACAATCAGGACATCTTGCTGCTCATAGAACATGTGGAATTTCCTCACTGCTGCCTCGCAGCATTTTTGCTCCCTTCTCCTCCTCTTTAAGCCTTGAACTTAGTGGGGAAAACTCCTTGTTGACAAGGATCCACACAGGAACATGCAGGAAAAGAAAGCCAACTAATGTTGCCTGTGTTGCTTTCCCACACTGCCAAAATCACAACCTCTGGTCCAGAATAGCGTATCAGAGGTGGGGACGGATGAAAGCACGCTGTAGACCAAAAAACCCCACGTGATACATATGCTCAAATTCAATACCAGGGAGTGGCAAGGTCCACTCTTCTCAGGGAGCAGAGCCTCACTAATACGACATGTACTGATTCGTGAGGCCCCGCAGACCATCTCCCTGCGGTGTGTGTTGCTTGCAGGATATCCATGCAGCAAGAGCAGAGACTTACATTGGATCCATGTCTGCCAAGCACTTCCCATTCTCCACTGGTAATTGCTATCTCCTCTTTGATGGGGCACTTGAAGTCACCTGCAAATAACCAACATACAAACAGAGATGTTATACTTTTACATTTTACAAAACACATGGTCACAATAATACTTCTTCCTTCCAAGTTTTTTTACTAGACTAAACCCAAGAGCAACCTGCCTTTGCAGAAGACCCACACCTCTGCCAGCTCCCCAGATAAATACGTTAAAGGATTCACAGGATTCAACCTAAGGCCTGGACAGCTTGCTTGCTTCCCCCCCCCCCTTCTTTAAGTATTTTGTCACTTGCACGGAAATACGACGTTTTATACTGAAAAATGGGTGTGCAAAGGCAATCCCAGGTGTCAAAAAATGGAGAATTTTGTAACAGGTTGGGGAACAGCTCTGCTTTTATACGATCGTTTCACTTCCCTTAGAATGAGGGAGATTTACCGATAAAAAGAACTCAGATGCATTCAGAGAAGTCTTACCAACCCAGGATACGATGCTATCTGGGAAAAAAAACCCAACCAACAGTTGCACGAAACTAGGACCTCTAGTAAAATTAGGTGTATTTTTTGTGCATGCAGAGCTCAGCAAGTGTCTTCAACACGCACCAAGTAAATTAAGTATCACAGCATGAAACTGTAAATTAAAGAATATACACTGTGGAAAAACCGCTCCAGGAGCTTTGCACACAGCTATATCATGCATCTGAGCAAGACCAAACTTTGACTGCAGCTCAGAAGCACATGGTCCTTGATTTTTTTTTGCTTGAAATGATTCTTCCTGCATTTCCATTTGCAACAGCTGCCAGTAATTTTCTCCTACTAACATCTCTGTCTATACAGCAATACCATGATTGTTTTTAAGAGCAGAGAGGAATTCTCTGAATAGTTGTCATATCATAGGTTTTGCTGCCCAGCACACATGTTCATTTTAAAGGGTCTAACATGTGGGCCCGCTCAGACAGGGAGGCCCTCTATGGACCTTTTTACAGGATATTCAAACTGTGCTCTTTTTCAGCCTCTCTGCTACCAATCTGCTTGTAAAGGCTGACAGGGACTACGTTGGTTTTACTTGCAAAATCAAGTCCTGAACCAATGTGCATCTATTCGATACACTGGACCCTGCACATCAGAGGTAGCTATGTTATCGCTATAATGATTAACCTCTGGCAAATTCAGCGCACAAACAGTCCCAACATTGACAAGGAAAAGCCAACTAAGTGCACTTCACAGTATCACAGGGAGCTTGTTTCCCATTTGATTTTTTGAAACTTTTCCCTCTAGTCCATGAGGAAGAATCAGGGTTAAAACTAAAGCATGCTGAATACAGAATAACCCCTGTACAATTTCAAGAGGAATGACTGTACAGTGAAGCGCTTTCCTGGGCAACAGCAGGAGTTTCCAATAAGACAATAATTCCTGCCACTTGGAAGGACATTTATTTCCTCACTAGTCAACAGCAAATGCCCAATTAAAGCAAAAGAATAATTTCACTTACTTGGAGCAGGGAGGCCTCCACACGACCGTTTATACTTGCTCTCCTTCAAAACCGAGATGACTTTGTATAAGTGCCGGAATCCTGTTTTACATTCAGAGGCAAAAATGAACTCTATCTCATCTTCATGGGTTTGAGGGAAAACATAGAAGATATCATGGATCTGTGGAGACAGAGCAGTGGATTATTGTTATCAGCAGAAGTCTGGCACTTAAGTCACACATAATAAGTTCCTCTTACTGGTCAACACAGACAACACAGTTCACACTAGCAGGATGCAGTACTGTCCCTTACTGGGAGAACCAGTTATGCTTATGAGCCAGGGGGGTGTCCGCAGACAGCAGCCACATACACTGCACAGCTCCAGGCTTTTTGCCAGTCTAATTTCTGGCCACCAAACTAATTAAGGAAGTTTTTCTGCACCTGCCTTTCTAGCTTAGATACAGAGGTGGGTCCGGCTCTGCGGACAGCATATGAAAGCCACCCAGAGAAGCCAGAGTTCAGCGGCCTCCTCTGTCCAGTGCTGTTTAGAAGCCCACAAGTGAAGGGTTATTTAAAGAAAGATGAGCTGACATCATCTTCCCACTCATGAAGATGCCAACTCTTGCTTCAAGGGACGATCTTCTGAGGGACTCCGGAGTGTTTATCTGTACAGTATGTGCTGCCAGTCAAAAGCCACTCCAGCTAGTAAAAATAATGGAGAAAGGACAACTCATTGCACTGTCCTGAAACCATGCACATTATTACTAAGGAGAAAACATGGTATCATAGAGAGCACTCGCTGTATGGAGATCATTCACTGGAAGGCCTTGAGCAAATGCTCTCTGCTGAAAGACCCAACTACCTATCAGTGACTGATGTTCCCAGGCCTTCCTGCACCCTGGCACACCTCCAATGGGACGTCATTTTAGAGACATCGATCTTTATTTGCAGAAGTGCGAACAGCGCTCATTTTTACAGCATTAGCCTAGCACACCGGTGTCCGGTCTCACAGCACAGGCCCCAGGGCACACCTCCGAGAACAGGACACACAAATCTATTTCACCAGACCGTATGTAGTTAAGGAGGGGTTTTAGTGACTGTTAGCAAACTCGCGGGACTTGTTCCCCCAGTATCATCTAGATACATCTTTGCTGGCTGAAGAATACTTCATCTGCTGGCACTGCTGGTGGTGAACAACTGGCACCAAGAAGCCAGAGGGTGTCAGAGGTAACACTGCAGGCGCGGGGCTGCCCTGGAACGCCAGAGCCCTGGGCTCTGCTCCTAGCTCCGTCTGGCCACTGTGCAGTCTCAAGCAAAGCAGCTCTGCTTTCACATCCCAAATCTCTCTGTTCTCTACATACTGTATTTTACAGCAGAAAGCACAGAATATGCACAGAACCTGCACAATGGGAACATTCTCCTAGGCACCACAGCAACACCAACATTGCCCAAGTGCTACTAATAGGGTATTGAACAACAAACTGTCAGAGAAGGCTGAAATTCAAATTCTCACATTTATCCAGATGTCTGTTGTTTCTTCATAAATAATGAAAGGTGTAACAGAATCTGGTACAGCATTGATAAGTTTCTGTCTTTCCATTGCATCATCTTCTGTGGGGATGAATAATGCAGGAGGGATCAAGACTATCTGAAGTCGAGTTTGGGAGCGATCCAGTAAGATGGACCAGATGCTGTTGAGGAGACAGATATTAGAGAAAATAACATGCAACCATGAGTATTAAACAGGTCTGAAAATCTCGACAGACACTCATTAGCACTAGGCATTTTGAGGGAGTCAAGAATGTTCAATTGCAGATTAAGCACAAAGCCACATGTAAAATTTCACCCACATAAACAAATCTCTTCCACACCACAAGAACTTATTTCACTTCATTTCAATATTGCATAAGCACTGCCGGTTCAAGAGTTTAATTAATTCTATTCTCCCAGATTTGAATTGTGCTTTAGGGGAGAAAGAGAAGAGAAAAATCGGAGGGAATAATGAAGCAGAAAAATTTCAATTGAAATGTCAGGATACTTGTGAAAATACTGATGTTTTAAATCTATACCTGGCAGAGAATAATCCTGGCACCTAAATGGACTGGCAGCAGACCCTGCCATACTTCTGATGACTTTACATGTAGCTCTAACAATAGTCCCGCAAAAAGCAAGATAATGGAGCGAATGTGTCTCTGCATTTCTTCCACATTTTGGTGGGGGGGATAAATTAAAAAGGTGAAAGTCATCTTTAGAGTCAAGAACTGGAGAAGTGCAATTCTGGAGAAGCTTCTGGTCAGTTAGAAACACTGTACTACATCATCTACAGGGTTAAAAATGACATGCAAATGTAAGTAGCACTTACAGCAGGTTTTCTGATCAGTAAGTCTGGTCAGCAAGGATGGTCCAGTGGTTAGGGCGCTAGCCTAGGGCCTGGGGGACCTGGGCTCATTTCTCTCCTCAGCCACAGACTTCCTGTGTGACCATGGCAAGTCACTTAGCCTCTCTGGGCTTCAGTTCCCCATCTGTAAAATGGGGATAATAGCACTGCACTCTCTCTCACAGGGATGCTGAGAGGACACATACATCAAAGGCTGTGAGTGCCCAATACCAAAGCAGTAGGGCCAGGTACCAGAGAAAGAGACAAGGAGGACTGTTTTGGTTTTTGGAAAAATCGTCCCCTTTGCACAAACAAGTTTGTAGCAACATAAAAATGAAAGCAGGCTTAAGCTTGAAGAAGACAGAGACCACTACATTCTGCTTCTGACTGTATTGCCCCAAACCCTCTAAGCAGAGACAGGATTAACATACGCACTATTTTCCTTCTGGCGTCCACCCAGCTCTAGCAATGTACTCTACTCCTTCAAAGAGGATCTCGAACGGCTGAACTAGCTCTTTATCCACAACATCTGCAATCTGTTGACAAAGCAGCAATTCAGTGACACTGAGATGAACCCCCACAACCAGTTTTCATGCACGATGAGAGTCTGGACACAGAAGACTTCTGTGCCGCTCATGCAATTTAGATTGTTCAGCCTTTGCAACACAGGGGATTCAACCCCGTCTGTAGCCAGACACCAGCATAGTAGGAGAGCTGCACACTACCAGAACAGCCAGGGCTGGGACTTGAGAAATCTGGATGCTGCTCACAAATCCATCACTCATCTCGGACAAGGCACTTGAACACTCAGTTTCCCCATGTAAAGGGGAAGTGATTTGTACCGAGCTACTTTGTAAGGTGTTTTCATCGGTAGATGTTGAACATCCTGCATCACGTCCAGTTACCAACGTGGTTCTAAATCAGGACATACAGTTCTGCAGTCCATCCCTGCTGGGACTGGGAACAAGTCACAGTGGTGCCCAAAGGGTCCTGATGGCTTTCCCTGCCTTTGCTGGCTGACATCAGCATCGCTGTCCCAGCAGGTGACTGTTGATGGCTGAAGTAGCTCCAGAGTAGAGAGAATCCCAATAATGTATGGCTGTTACTGTATCTGTTTGGTAAGATTAATTTCCCAACTGTCCAAAGATCTTGGACTGGGCTATGGAAATTTCTGCACCTGTTAAAAAATCCCAGGGCGAAAGCAAAGTTCATCTCTTTCCATACGTTCATGTTTTTTAAGGTGATATATTCTCTTTGCAATCAAATTTTCCCGCTATCTGCAGCCAATCAAGAGATCGGTCACATAAGAAGGTCTAACCATCCACACCTAGCTGAGTTCATAAACCAGTGGTAGGGAAGGAAAGCACAGCCTTGAGAAGTACTGCTGCACATACAGACACCAAGTATCTGCATAGGAATGAGCCAAGTGCGCTGCCTCCAGAGAAGCCATTAAGCTACCACAACCAAGAAAGTTTATTTGTACTGAACTGGAAAATGAGTTTTACCAAAAAAGAATCACAGAAATTATATTTATTTGGAAAATAAGCAGAACGTAGAACTTACTCTGCCTTCCGCATTGATTGTCACTTCAGATATCTTGAAAGTGACCTTTGGATTTGCTGTACCTATAAAAACAGATGTTAGCAGTCAGGCACCAATTGTTTGCTTCCAAGCGGGTAGACTTGAACTGTTATTCATACAGAACTGAAAAAGGCAAACAGCAGAATGCTCTTTGATCAAATAGCCTGCTTGCATGCGTGAGAGACAGCACAGGACCAGGCAGGGAAAAAAGAAACTTCAAACATGAGGCAGATTCAGTAGATGTAATCCTGCAAACAGATCTGATCCAAGAGCTGTGCTACTGTCAGTCAGTCTTCTCTCCCACAGTCAAAGGATGCACATACCAGTTGGAAGTAAATGCTCAGGAGTGATCAGGATAGCAAAGCAAGCTTTGGTTTATTGTTTGGCTGTTATTCTCAAGGTGGTACATAGAAAGTGATCCAGTGCTAAAAAGCATCTGTGAAAATTAAACTGTGAAAATTAAACACTTAAGAACCTATTGCCATGACTAGTGCAGTTAAGAAAATAAAGCTACATATTTGTGTTGAACACTGAAAGTTAGCTCTTTACACAAAGCCTACACAAAGCAGCAACTCATCTTGCTGTACAGCACCTGGGGTGCTAAATGCTGGGGCCTGCTCCACAGCAAGAAGAGAGACTATAAGGAATAAAGCCGCTGCCAGTTGATCCACAAGAAGCCACATGTGGCAAATTCCATGTTCCCTGAATATTCTCAATGCTGCTGTGAAGTACTCCCACTTCATCAACCCGGTTTATACACAAAAACTGATGCACTGAGGTGAAACGACTTGCCTTGGGCCACAGTGCTGGCCTATTTAAGTACTTACCTTCTCCCTGGGAAGAATTTTCTCCACTACCTCAAGCTTTGCCCTTGTAACAACCCACAGAAAAGGGCTATTGCCCTTGCAGCTCAGTCTGGAAACTAAGGCCCAGAGATTAAATCCCTTTTTTTTTTTTTTTAAAAAGGGATTTGGGCTTTGGTTAGCTCGTTTTCCTAAACTGCTGAAACTCAGCATTGAACAAAGCTATGACAAAATACCCTCAGAAATCTGGGTGTACACAAGCGCCGAAAAAACACAAGGAGTCATCCCTTGCTTCCCAGGCTAACACTGAGCCTTTCTTCCTCCTTGAAACGAGTAGTAAATCAGGATCATAAGCAGAAAACTCTTCCCAGTGGATTAAGGAATCTGCAAGATCTGAATGAAATCTGCAGCTTGGGAAGGTCAGCCAAACAGAAGGTATTTCTCCAAAAAATGAAGATTTCAAGAGTGAGGAAAGAGAGTGAACCACTGTTACCTGTGAGCAACAGGCCCTGCTGCAACAGCAGAGAAATCTCAGAAGAACAAGGGTCAGACTGTTCAAATTTGCCCCATACACCTGACACGTGCCAGTGAATCAGCCCCCAGCAGGTCGCGTAAGTCCCGCTTCCCTGCTTCCAATGGCACTCCGTTTAATATGCTTCTAGCCTACCCTCACCCCTTTACTGCTGAAGCCTCCAGATCATTTACTGTTTGAAAATATGACAACAGGGGGTTTTCCTGGTATGCTGTAAGTGTGCCGAGTTTGTTGTTCAAAGTCCAGGAGCAGTCATGGAGACCAGAATCCCTCAGAACTTGAACTACCAGGGCACTGCCATGAACTAAGCAGAAACCCTCCCAAAAAATCAAAAGGCCATAATTCTGCAGCTATTCCTTCAGAGACACAGGGCTGTAACAAGAACCAACTCCTAACAACTCAGATCTGCCAGGATCTGAGACAGCAGCTCCAAAATAGTGACAATCAGATAGGGTTTCCGCCAACTCCTGAGACACCCAGACTCAGAGCTCTTAGTAACCACATGGCTGGAATATCAGCAGAGTCACCAGTGACCAATCTAACCTCCACAGCAGCAGTTCCCCCAAACACATTTCCACCACCTGGACACCAACTCAAAGACTACTCAACACCTCTCCAACAACCCCCTGCTCTAGGCCAGGGGAGTCACTGCTGTCAGGCACATGAAATAAAATATGTGTCTCCCAGAAAGAGAGATGTAAGGTATCGGGGTCTCACCAGTTTTGGGGTATCGGAAGGAATCTGTTCTTCTTGTCTCCAGCATGGGCGATGTGACATGAATAATTTCCACCTCTGACTCATCATTTTCTTCATAAAGAATTCGAAGAACTTTACCCCCATTCAGTGCTGCAAATGAATTAACATTTCGTCATCAGAACAGCTCTCATTACCAGTTATTGCAGGCACCAATATTCTCTCAGGGGCACAAGCAGGTTGGAAGGATGAAGAAAAATCCAACAAAGTCTGTGATTCATGTTTCATTAAGCAAAACACTCTGAGACTCCTATAACTCCTACCGCTGTTGTGAGAAGGAAAGTCTCTTTCCCCAGTAACACATGCTCACAAGGCCACTGCAACATGCCCACCACTGCAGATAGTTCAAAAGGAGCTACGAGCATAAGGTTCCTATCTTGCATCAAGACAAGTGACAGAAAAAAACAACTCTGCACTGGACAGCACAGCAGAGGGGCCACTATTTGTGCCTGTCAGACACACTGGATCCACCACACTTACTTGGCTGTGCCTTTGGGCTCCACCAGTAGCCCGTGTATCTGTCAAACTCCTCCTGCAGCACAAAAGTAGCCACGCCAGCAGATTTTGGATCCTCCTCAACATTGGCCAGTTCTAAAAAAAGACGCAAAAGAATTAGTTCATGATGTACTGCAGAATCAAACCAGTTCTGCATTATCCCAAACATGGCCCAAATTCACCCCCCAGGAACAAGTACACGATAATAAATCTGACTTCTCAGCAGATTTGTTTTCTGCTTCCACCCTGCTCTGTTGATTTTTTTAGGGAGGATCTAATCCTCTCTGACATGGCAGCTTCTTTTAGGAAAAGCCATTCTCCCTTCTTACTCCTACCCAATTAGTTTCTCAATTTTCTATGTTCTCTCTGCTTCTAAGAAAATCAAAGAAAAACCAAACCAACCAACCTTTCTGAACAACTGAAACTGAAAATATCAACATTCAGAAAAATGAAAGCATCGGTATTTCATTCACTGTAAAAACCAAAAGTAACAGACTTACATAACATCTCAACATGATGACATATCCATAGGGCTTCAATATTTTTCCTGTTACCCTGGAGGTAACTTAGCAGCGCTCCATAAATAATTATCATCTGAGAAGGAGTCATTGCTACAGTTTATTTTTAAGGTACTTACATAATATTTTAATATTTAACACTTAAATAAGCTAAAGCATTATTATAAAGTGTCAGGAGTTTTAACTAAAATTTAAATGATATAGTTTAAATACAAAGTATGATTTAAATACAAAACGCAATCGATTTTTAAAAAGTGGTTTATCCACAATTTCCCATTTTCCTTCCTCCAGGATACATGTCTAAAACAAGAGTTGGAGAGGGTAAGAAGCAAGGACTTAAGTTACTGAGCATGAGGGGCCAGCAGAAGCCACAGTGCTATTCAGAAACTGTCTATCTTGTTTCTAAAAGGCCTGCAGCCTGATTTCCCTGGCAGAAACTTTCCTCCAGCTCTATTCCACCCACAGCTCCTCCACACAAAAAAGGCTGTTCCAGTAAAAAGGAATGTGCTGTGTTTCAGGAGAAGAGCCCTTCCATATGTACTCAACAAATAACCCACTTTGCCAGATTCCACCGTGCAGGGAAAAGAATCATCCCACAATATTTGCACGAGAAGAAACACGTAGAATGTGACAAACAAGGTGGAGTAAACAGTGTCCATTCCCCCAGATTTCAGAAGAACCCCTAGTGCCATTGCTTAATTCAGTCTAGCAAGGACAAGTGCAGAGGAGGTGCAGAGATTTTAATTCAGGATGCATTACCATTGTGCACAAATGTTAGCCTCCTTTCTTCTCTGGTTTCTATATTAGATATCCAGATGTCATTGCTGTGGATAAATGCAATCCAATTTGGATCAGCTGGACAAAGCTTGGGATCCATCCGGATATTTGGACAACTGGTCTCTACCAGAATGGGTCTTAAAGGCTGTTGCTGTTTGAAAGAAAAAAAAAAAAAAACACAGTAGGCAATGATAACACATGGACACTTACAGAAACTAAACTGGATTATCAGAAGGTCTCTAAGACCACAGTAGTGTGGACACTGACTTCAAATACACAGGTTTACAACAGAGGAATCTATCAATTTTAAACACAGAAAAATACTATGCAGATATTTTATAGGGAAAGTTGTGCTTCTACCATGGTTGCACAGATCGCACCAGTCGCTCTTGCACCAGTGCTGAGGATTAGCCACAAATCAGAAGGCAGCTTGCCTAGAGAAGCCTGGCACACTCTTAAAAACTGCACCCGAAAAAGGGGCTGGCAGAACATACAGCCTTGTCCTCCAAAAGCAACTAGGGTACAGTAAATTCCCCTGACAACAGGGTTAGACAGACGTCAGGCATTTGTTATAACAAGAAGAAATTATTTCAGCTTTGAAGTCCAGCTTCAGCACCAGCAGAGTAAAGGCTGCTTGTTCTGCAAATTATACAGCCAAACCTTGTAACACACACAGCACCGACTGCTGAACAGTGACCTCTAAACCACAGCTGGGGAACAAAAGCTGCCTCCGATGCGACTTCTGACTACGTGAAAGAGCATGGAGCACCACAGCCTTTGTGTTGCTTTTTACTGGCATCGCTGCTTATGAAAAATCAACAAAATCTGGCGTCCTGCCTTGCTGCCACGGTTTCTACCATTTCTTGTAGTTCTCCACCTGAGTTTCTACAACCACGGAAATGCAACCCTACAGAGGACTTCTCTGCATTTCAAGGGTTGTCAAGGCTACTTGCCATGCTAGTGCAGCATAACTGATGATCACGCTCGGCTTTCGCGCCAAGCCGAAGGAGCTTCTAGCCAGAGGAAAGTAGGACTGCAGAAAACAGGAGAGATGAGTAAACTCACAGTGAATCCATGAGGGCCTCCATCTTTTACGTGATAAATTCCACTCCCAGCCTGAAACAGAAAGGTGCCGCTTTCTCGGTGGTAATCATAAGAGGCAATCCCAACGGTGCCAATTCGCTTCCTCTCCCGTAGCAACTCCTCTTCACGAGAGTACATCCCATAGTCCAGGATGGCCTGAACACGGGCAGAGAAGCACAATCAACACCTCTGCTCTGCACATCTTACTATACTGTCAGAGCAGCTCTGCATGCCAAGCTTCCAGGAGCAGATGGCTGTGCAGACACCCTCCTCCTCCAGAATCCTGCTGGTGGCTAGAAGCCTGCTCCTGCTTGTGCCTCTCCCATCAGCACTTGTAGGTGCGGGCCATGATCGGGATCCTACACAACTGTAAACCTGATAGCCACTTCTCCCATAGAAAGGCCGGCACAATTTCCAACATACACTTGTAGAAGAAAGACCAGACTGAAGGTCTGTTATTTCTAGAATGAGCAGGAGAGTCTTTGCTAACTTTTGCAAAGATACACAGTGACTGGTCTGGTGGGAGAAGAGCACAGCATGAATTTTATGTCTGGCTGACAGCCTCAGGAAATAACAGGGGAAAAAACCCACCTAATTCCACACGGGGTTTGTCCCACCTCCTCCAACTTGCCACGGTGCATGGGGTGGGACTGGTGGGGGCTTGCTATGCACAGAGGTGAAAAGGGGACACACGTCCCAGTGAGTGGGAAAGGGATCCTCTGCTCCAGCATGAGTCACAGCACCACTGACTGATCCTCAGGGGGACTCATCACTTCCCCCTGCAAGACTGATTACTGGAGACTACAGCAATCCCCAGGACCTCACAGCAGAGAATTTGATGCAAATTAGCACTTGCAATCTCTGCTGGCAAAGGAGGAATCATCCAGCACACACAGTTTTTGTGACGCACAAAGGCTGTAACTCCAAACACTGATGAGAAAGCTGTGCTTGTTTTTGAGATGGCTGCAGAGTTAGCCAAGTACAAAGAGAATCTTAAAATGTTTAAGACAATGAACTCCACATTTTAATGATGGCTTATAGGTGCAACCCCAAAGCCTGTTACTTGCTACGCTGCCAAGAAGCAAGAAAGAAACCAGGACCCACCGGAAAAAGATCCAAAAGAGGCTTCCAGGAAAGCAACAGGACGGCAGCTTTGTTTATGGTTTTGGGAATTTCAGAGTAGAAGAGTGTGTTCTCCCTGTTCTCCCCAGACATTGCTATTGTGAAAGTGAGAAAAAAAATGTGTATTAGCTTTCTGTTAATAATCCGAACACTCTCAAAGGATACAGAGGAACAGTTTCACAGGCCTTTCCTACCAGAGAAAGTACTGACAGACTTTGCACTGCAGCCTCGCTCTGGGAATTCCCTGCTTCACAGAAATGCAAGTCATGGAGAAGGCAGAGAACAAGGAAATACACCCAGGCTTACCCCCCACTGCCTGAAGCACATCTGTGTCCTCCTGAAGGCTGGGGACCCTTGTATTTTATAAGCTTTTAAAATCAAGGAGGGCCTTTCTGCTAATTCCCCTGGCTGGAATACAGCACGATGCAGCTTGTGTTTCAAAGATAAGGCATCTTTAGGAAGGTTTGAATGTCCCTCTCCTGCTCCTCTCCCTCAGTGCTATTCAAATTTGTGAAAGCTCCTGCCAAGGCACACGGGGACCAGCCCAGAGGCAGCCAGATGTGCCCCAGGGAAGGCCAAGTCTGACCTATAGCTCAGGAAGTGGCACGTAAGAAAACAGAGCTCATCTCAGCTGGGGTCAGCCTTAACCCGCCCTCAACATGCTTGAACTCAGCATCATTCAAGGATTATGACCCCCGTCCTCTGAAAAGGGGAATAAGAGGCAGATCAGCAGCTTTCTGACTATGTCACTGCACAGCACAGGCAAAGGCTCTGCAAATCACAAATCAGAGCTTAAGCAACTAGCCCGACCAGTAAGCAATGGGGCCAGAACAGGGCTCCGGCTCTAGGCCTTTGCTCTGGCCATTGCTTCTCCTCTTAACCCAGTTTTTCATGGACGTACGTTCAGCTAGTGCAGCTTTTGACAAAAGCATTCCTCTGCCACAAGGCCTGCTCCAAAAAGCCAGCCAGAAGGTTGCTCACAATATCATTTACAGTGCCAAATCACTTCAAGCACAGCTGCAATTTAGAAATGCAGATATATCAAGTGAACACTAATTAGTGAAACAATGCAGAAGTGAGGCACTGAGGCCAAGAACAATAAATTACAATAAGTTCTTCATTATCAAGACCAAAATTCTTGAGAAAAATATTTACTCTTTAAGCTGCCCCCACCCTACACTCCTATTTATTCCCTCCAGAATCCCTGGAAAACCTACTCCATCAGTAGCTGAGGCACAAAGGACTTTCAAAATTCCATTTATAATCTCGGTTTTGGAAGGAAACTTTGAAGGAGAAAGTTACTAGTTGTAATTAAGAGAAAGGAGATCAAACCGACACAGCTTTTGGAGAGGGGATATCGCACTTGGAGTGAGAGAAAGTGGACCAAACAGACTTAACCCACCCTCCCAGCTAGGGAACATGTCCCAGGGGACGCTTCACAGTTCTTTTCCAGCTCCACCAGGCCTAATGGGTCACCTCCAACCACACCATTTCTGTGGGAGATTACATTGCAAGTTTTAATGAGATATAACAATTATGACCATGACATTTGACCAGCCAATCTGGCCTGAAACCCATTCCGATTTAACTGCCAGAAACATCCAGCTCTCAAGAACAGTCAAACCCGAACAGCCTCTGCAGTGACTGTTTAGTCAAGACACAGGCTGGGGCAGCAAGCTTACCCAGATAGTAGATCCTATCGGAATGAGGTCCTTCAGGATCATTTTTCTTCACAAACGTGAAGTCGTGAGGGGCTTTTGCCATCATGTACCCATGATACTTCCGCGTATCTGTGAGCAGTTTCCGAAGCTGGCTCCAGGAATGTCGCTCTACATAGAAAGGTTCCAGTTTTGGCTGCTCCTCTCTCTGGACCTGCTCCTCACAGCCCGCGGTTTCAAAGATTTCAAGGCCCGGCTGTTCAGTTTCCATGGCTGCTGCCATGTTGCATGTTTCTGGAAGAACAGAATAGCAGAGGTTCAGCATTGCCTTCCAGCAGCCCAGCAAACATTCCCTTCAGACTCCCGAAACAGTATGGCACTAAGAACTTCATAGAGCCACACAGCTTTATTGTTGGTGCCTTTGCCACCCCACCAGATCCCAACTACTCATTTCAGTTCACGAAGCAGATAAATTCTTCCCCGTTAAGCTCCTATGTGCTTCCTCCTCCCTGTGAACTGCACAAATATCACCTCGCTACACTGATATCAGAACGGGGGATGATTAGGACTGTAGCAAGATCTTGGACAACCAACTGCTTAGAAGAAATAACAGCAGTAGTTGATTTGGAACCACCAGGCCATTCACAACGGGCCTAGGCAAGCGCATGCCCTTATTCCCATTATTCTCCTGTAATTTCTTGGGTTTGTTTGCATCGCCTTTCGAACAAAGCTCAGAAGGGTCTAGCAATGATCATCACTATTCTATCATCTCAGGGATATAACTACAAATACTGTATGGGTAAGCCTCTTCCAGAAGTGTGAGGCAATACCAGAAGCAAGGGGATACAGTGAAAAAAGCAGTTGCCAAATAGATTTATCTGCGGCGTAAGTCTTGTCCTCCCGAACAGGTTGTCAATTTAGCAGATATCTCTTCCTGCAGTCAGCTGTGCTTTACAAAGCAGATCTGAGCTGGAACAAACAGCCCAGATGTCTGGCAAGAGGAAAGCGAGCCTTTCCACTGTAAATCCCAGATCTGAGGGTGGCTCCAAACGGATCCAAGCTATAAACTCCCACCACATAGTTCATTACCGGAGAGACCAAGGTGTAAGGACTGTCAATCCTCAAAAGGAGAGGTTGTTTCTATATATAGAATGGAAAGGCTGCACAACTGTTCTGCACGCTGCTAGGGCAGAGCTTGGTGGCCTGAGCCTAACAAAAACATTAATACAGACTAAATAAAGCATTTCCATTGCGCACACAGGCACTAAAGGACCACTGAATCTCAAGGCAAGGGCTTGGGGCAGCACAGCTGCTTAAGGCAAAGCTCCCGGATGGACTGGCTCTCCTGCGGCTCTCCACAGCCACTGAGATATCTGTCACAGCTGAGTGAAAAAGAGACGACCTACACCTTGGACCAAACCCCTTTTAACACAAACTGCTAAAAGCAAAGCAGTGCAAGTCTGGATTAAAAGTTTGGTTCCACCTTTGACAAGACAAACACAACAAACAGAGATCTTTCTTTTGCCTGAGCTATTTACAACACAAAAATACGGCACAAGTTAAACAGCCCTGTAAAACTGGGAGGAGAGTCCAAACACATACCCAGAACATTGCTCTGCTCAGACAGCGTTAGAAACTGACAATGAGACTTCAGTCCCCAATCAGAAAACTCTCATCTAATTTGCAGAATATCAATGAAAAAAAAATCTCCTTTCCCCACCTACACTCAGATGCTGGTATGTCTTAACCCGACCTACTTCTCACACTCCCCTCCAAGAAAAGAGGTAGAAAACAAAGAGCGGCACACTTTAACGAGCAAACAAGAGTGAGAACTGCCGCCCAGCAAGGTGATGTTAGCCCGGGGTAACGTGAGGATCTGCCTCCCAGGAGATCACTGCGGGAGGTCTACTGCAGCCACCTTCTGCCACGTGAAGCATTTTATTTCCACCTTCCTGCAGCCAACAAAGAGAGACCGCGGCATCCTTCACACCAGCTCCGGTGACCCTCCAGCACTACAACACCGTAGGACGTCTCGTATCCGCAGGGTGCGCCGGAGGGGCAGGTCGGCCCTGAGCGGGGTGAACGGCCGCGGCCCTGCCCTTGCCGCCGAGGCCGGAGGAAGCGGGCAGACCCCAGGAGGGGCCCTCCACCGCCGGGGGCAGCGGGCAGGCCTGGCCGGGGGCGGAAAGCCAGGCCGCCCCGGGGCAAAGCCCCCTCCTTCTCCCACCCCACGGGGTACCAGCAGCTCCCCCCGAGGACGGAGGCGGCAGCCCCGCTCCCCGGAAGCCACCTCCCCCGGGAACCCCGGGCCCCACGAGGGTCCTCACCCACCCCGGTACTCACGGCGCTCCGCGGCGGCGATGCTGCCGAGCCGCCCCGCCGGGCCGCTTCCGCTTCCGCCAGGAGGGGCCGCCGGGCCGCGCTAGGCGGAGCAGCGCCCCCTGCAGGCGGGGAGGAAGCGGCGCCGCCGCACTCGCCCCAGCCGCGCCGAGCACCGCGGCGTACGGACGAGGGCGCCGCCTGCCGGCCGGGAGGACCGGACTGCGGGGAGCGTGCAGCGGGACAGGCGGGTTGCTCCGGCACGGGGACCCGGGACACACGTCACCCCTTGCACGGGGACCCGGGACACACACACACGTTTCCCCCTGCACAGGGGTCGGGTCATGCAAACCCCCATGCACTGGGAGCCTTCAGTTTCAAAAATCGGCTTTTTTTCCCCCCCAAAAAAGCTCGCCCTTCCACGCTGGCACGCTTCCCACAGCAAAAAATAATTCCCAGCTACCAAGAACGCGCGTTCAGCCCAGGGCACCCACGGGCTCCAGTGCAGTGAGCCCCCAGCCAAACGCTTCCATCCATTTGAATTTCCCTTTGCAAACCACAGCCACTTTTTTGCAAAGCCAAGTCTTTTTTCCATCCACCATAAACCAGAAAAAATAATTCTGCTGCAGGTGCCCCCTCCTAAATGCGTGCACAAGCACAAGCCCCAGGTCACCCACGGACCTGAGGGCTGTTTTTCCCCGCACCGGCTGCTCGGCGCCGTCTCCCGCGCTGCCCCGGGGCTTGCTGGCCCCTAAAGGGTACGTGGGGTTTGCCTTCCAAAATAAAGCAGCCCTGCAAGTATTGCTACAGCTCGCCCGTCCCTCCGCAGCGGCTTTGCAGCCCCAGCGGCTGGCAGAGGTTGGAAATCACCTGCTTGGAGGCAGGCTGAGGCACGGAGCTGGCGTCTCTTACCGACGCGATGCGGAGATTTGCGCAGAAAATCCTCTGCGGGAGCACGAGGAAGCGCCCTGAAGCGGGGAGGGATGGAGGGGAGGATGGACTTCGCCAGCGCAGTCTGGAAGGCCATGGGCAAGGTGCCCTTGCGTGAGCTTTCAAAAGTCTCACCGGCATCGCTGCTGCCCTTTTTTAGCCTTATTAGCAGCAAGGTACATAATTACAGTGCAAGAGGCACGCGGCCATGGGGCAGGCTACAGAAGGCATGGTATTTTCTAAATTTTTATCAGCCTCCCTTGGCTATGGCTGGGGTGGCTTGAGCAGCTCCCCGTGCCCTTGCAGGAGGCCGCCCCTGGGGGAAGGCCTGTGGCGCTGAGGGAGGAGGATGGGGGTCAACACCAAGGCAACCCCCCTCGGTCAGAGCGGTGGCGGGGCACGCTTATATAGCCACAGCATCATTAAGGTTGGAAAAGACCTTTAAGATCATCGAGTCCAACCGTTAACCCAGCACTGCCAAGCCCACCACTAAACCATGTCCTCAAGCACCACGTCCACCCGGCTTTTAAATGAACCACTTCCCTGGGCAGCCTGTTCCAGGGCCTGACTACCCTTTCGGTAGAGAAGTTTTTTCTAATATCCAACCTAAACCTGCCCTGGCGCAGCTTGAGGCCGTTTCCTCTCGTCCCATCGCTTGTTCCTGGGGAGAAGAGACCGACCCCCCCGGCTCCAGCCTCCTTTCAGGCAGCTGCAGAGAGCAATGAGGGCTCCCCTCAGCCTCCTCTTCTCCAGGCTGAGCCCCCCCAGCTCCCCCAGCCGCTCCTCCCCAGCCTTGTGCTCCAGCCCCTGCCCCAGCCTCGCTGCCCTGCTCTGGCCACGCTCCAGCCCCTCCATGGCCGCCTTGGGGTGCGGGGCCCAGCGCTGAGCACAGCATTCGAGGTGCAGACTCACCAGTGCCCAGTACAGGGGCACCATCACCTCCCTGCTCCTGCTGGCCACACTATTCCTGACACAAGCCAGGATGCCATTGGCCCTCTTGGCCACCTGAGCACACTGCTGGCTCATGTTCAGGAGGCTGTCAACCAACACCCCCAGGTCCTTTTCCGCCAGGCAGCTCCCAGCCGCTCCTCCCCCAGCCTGCAGCGTTGCCTGGGGTTGTTGTGACCCAAGTGCAGGACCTGGCACTGAGCCTTGTTGAATCTCATACAGTTGGCCCCAGCCCAACGACCCAGCCTGGCCAGGTCCCTCTGCAGGGCCTTCCTGCCCTCCAGCAGATCGACGCTTCCACCCAGCTTGGTGTCATCTGCAAACTGACTGAGGGTGCACTCGATCCCCTCGTCCAGATCACTGATAAAGATATTAAACAGAACTGGCCCCAGTGCTGAGCCCTGGGGAACATCGCTTGTGACCGGCTGCCAACTGGCTTTGACTCCATTCACAACTCTTTGGGTCCGGCCATCCAGCCGGTTTTTTAGCCATACTCATAGAATCGTTTAGGTTGGAAAGGACCTTTAAGACCACCAAGTCCAGCCGTTAACTTGAGGGCCTGGATGTCCCAGGCGGTAGGAGGCTGCCAAGGGGGGCCGAAAGCCAACGGCGCCCGAAAGGCGTCACAGTTGTGTTAAAATACCTGAGGCGTTCTCTCACCGAGGTCACTGCCATCGCGGCCAACACAGGCGGCACCTCTGGGGCCTGCGGCGACCCGAGGCCACGGGGGAGGCCGCGCATGGACCTGGGTGGGGGGGACACGCAAGGCCCCGAGGGGCCGCAGGGGAGAGCGGGGGACCCCTGGGGCCAGCGGAGGAGCCCCGGGAGGCCGCGGGGCCCGGGCCGCCCCGCCGCGGCGGGGGCAGCTGAGCGGAGGCGGCCATGGCCGCGGTGCGCAGGCGCGCTAGGAACCGCCCACCCCCGGCCGCGTGCGGCGGGCGCTGTGCGCAGGCGCGCGGGAACAGCACACACCGCCCCCCCCCCCCCGCCCCTCCGGTCGCCCTGGGGAGCGGCGCGGCGCGGGGCGGCGCGCGCCATGGCGGGCCCGAGCCTGCGGCCGCACGTGCACTGGGCGCAGCGGCACCGCGAGCTCTACCTGCGCGTGGAGCTGAGCGACGTGCAGGTACCGGGGGGAGGGGAGGGGGCGGGAGAGGGCAGCCCCGCCCCCCCCCGCGGGGGACACCCCTCCACCCACCCCCCGCGGGGGACACCCACCCGCGGCGCCGTCCCGCGGGCGCGGGGAGGCCGTCCGCGCAGCCCCGCTTTTGCAGAGGCGGCGGGGAGCGGCGCGGGGCGGGCGCGGGGGCTTGGGGGAGCGCGGCCCCGCGCGCCCCCCGGGGCGCGAGCTGCCGCCTGACGCCGCTTCTCCTCCTGCAGAACCCGGACGTCGCCATCACCGACAACGTGCTGCATTTCAAAGGTAGGGGCTGCCGCGGCGGCGGCGGAGGGGGGGGGTCTCCCGCAACGCCACGGCTGCCGCCCGCTGGGCCGGGCCCACCCGGCTGGGCCCTGTCCCGGGTGGAGAGGCCGGGGTGCCCGCAGCCACGGGGTGCCCGCAGCCACGGGGTGCCCGGGCCCCATCGCTGCCCTTGGTGGCAGCGAGCGAGCTCCGTGCTGGGTGCCGGGCAGGTACACGGTACGTCGTGACACACACCTGCAAACCCTGGTTTTCCAGCGCTAATAACGGCAGCAGGTTGTATCTTATCTAATAAGAAAACAATCCCCAACCTCCCCGTATTTAAATATCAGTGACATTTCCATACGTCTTTGCTGGCCTGTCTCAGCTGAACTCCAGAGGTAACTCACGGCAATTTTTCCTTTCACAAAGACCTTGTTTGCAACTGTTATCAAACCTCCGCATCGGGAACTAGCGCTCGATTTGAAAGGTAAAGCAGATCTCCTCCTGAAAGGTGGTTTTGTTTCAGCCGGGCAGCTGCACGTTGCAGCACCGTGGAGCTTGGCCGGGTAGCACTGAGGATACCCTGTAGCTGTTTTTATTTGGGTTTTCTCGTTTATTTGGTGGTTTTCTTTAAGATGCGTTGGCTAGGAAGTGCTGCCTCCCTGGTGAGCCACAGCCAGGGCCATTTGATAGGGTGTTGTTGCACGTTGTGTTCACTTCAGGATCAGTTTACGGCGTGGAAGGGTGGAAATTAAACTCAGCGTGCAGGTTTTCGGAGCCCTTCCAGGGGCAAGGCCTGCGTATGCGGGAGATGAGAGACGAAGGCACCCTCCTGCCCTTGGGAGGGGACTCCCCACAGCACGCTCCTACGGACCCACCGGAGACCGGCCTCCCCGGGCGCTCGCTCGTCAGTGCGGAGGCTGGATCCCCCAAAGGCTGTCCGGCACAGGGGACTTCCAGTCGGATTCAAGTTAGCCGTGAGCAGCCTTTTGGGCCCCTCTTTTTGGGAAGCTTGCACGCTGCCTTCCTGCGAGCGAGGACCCTTTTCCAGCACCACGCAGAGCTGCAGCTTTAGCTGCCGACTCCAGCGACCGCACCTCCGAGCAACATTTTGGGCCGTTTGTGTCTTCTCTGTTATCGTGTGGTTTCCTCTTGCCTCCCAGCAAGGCAGGGGGAACCACTGTAAATAACCGCTGAATATTTCTGTGTATAAAGCGTCCTTTGCAGGTGGGGTGTGCGGAACTGGCTGGGACCTTCACGCTGACTGTTAATTCTTCTCTTTTAGCTCAGGGTCATGGTGCCAAAGGGGACAACATCTACGAATTTCAGATTGAGTTCCTAGAACCTGTTGAGCCTAAAGTAGGTATTTTTACTTTTCTAACTCTTGCAAAGAAAAAGTAATTTTTGAAAAACTTGAAAGGAAAATGGCTGTGCGTAAAGTCCATAATATGCCGTTTGGATTTTCCTGGTGATTCTGTACCTGCTGCAAACTAAAAGCCGTCTGTGGCAGTCCTCTGTCCCCGTGCTAAGCCACCATCCTGCCTTCATGCAAATCACCTCGCTGGAGACAGGGCTCGCATGGGTCAGCTTTAATAGAAACAGGGCCTTACACGTATCGGTTGTTAAACAGTAGTTGTAATTTTTTTTTAAGGATTTAAAGCGGCAAAATAATGGGAGAATCTGGCAACGTGTTGTCTGATGCAACCTTGACTGGAGAGCAGGGGACACTCTGCTGCAAAGGGTCAGTGTGATGTTGCCTGGCTTCTTTTGCAGCCTGACCAAATAAAGTCGTGAGAAGTAGTGCTTCTGGCTTGTGCCGATTTCTTAGGTTGCCAGTACAGATATGCCGCGGCTCCTATTGCAAAATCTTTTCTTAATTGCTGTTGTAGTCTGCTAGCAGCGAGCTTGGCTGGAGGAGCAGCCCCTCCGTGTTACTCGCAGGTGGCTGTAAAGTCTGTCTTTACCTCTCAAAGCTGTTAGGGGCAGGGGAAAACTCTGGGCTCTGCTCCCGGTGCAGGATTTGTGCTGTTTTTTCCTGGCTGCCCATTGGGGATAGCTGCAGTCAGACTGGGAGCCACCGTTCACCTCTGCTGCTTCAGCAAGGGAGGAGACGGTTCCCTCTGTGCAACACAGCAAGGGGCCGGAGGGTAAATTTCTAGGGTCTGGTCATCCCGAAATTGATGTTGAACCAAAACTTTCCTGGAGAAAGGCATCCCCAGCTCTAGGCTGCTGTCAGCAGGCAGATTTCTTGTGTGGCTCCTACCAGGTATTCAGTGGCAGACAGCGAACATCTCTTGGTTCCGGGATCTGGTTGCCAGTTTGTCAGCTGTCCTGTAAAGCAGCAGCTGCCTGGTCCACAGTGGGGGGAGAGGTGCCCACCACTGCTTGTCCCCTGCGCTGGCAGACACGGCTGTGCTGGGAGCCAGGCCTGGAAGGCGAGCCCTTGCCTCTGCAGAGCAGCCTCCTTCCAAAAGTCTAGTCACTCTGAGTCACCGTGGAGGGGCTGGAGGAGAATCGACTCCGTGAAATCTGCGTAACTACAGATGGTTGGGACTAGGAAGTATTGCAGTCCAGGGTTGTCTCTTTTAGCTTTGATGTGCACCATGAGTGCTTCTTGCTGGTGCCAGGCCGGCCACCAGCGAGAGATGGAGCTTCCAGCAGGTGAGGACCAGGCGTTGGTAGCTGTAAATTACAGCCGCAGCCTTCAGATGTCCCAGGAGCATCCAGCCAGCCTTGAGAGAGCAGTGCCGGTGTAACGTGCACAGTTAAGAGCACAGTTCGTGGCTCTTCTGCATCGGTTTCAGCTGGTTTGAGAGGCCATCCCATGCAGAGCACCCTGGCGTAGGCTCGAGGTGCGGAGGGCTGCGATGGTGGCAGTGAGGGTGGGCACCCAGGGTGACAGTGCTGTGTAAGGATGGAGGGGGTCTGGGCTGCCATTATGCAGAATGTGGCCATGGTGGAGAGGCCTTGCAGGGTGGCAGCAACCACACCACCAGGTCCGTCAGCTCACCGTTGTCTCCAGGTGTTTCCTAAGGCTGTTAGCTCTTCCTCGTGCTGTAGCAGGTGTCACGTGAGGTCCCCTGTTGTGGACAGGGACCTGTGGCTGATGGGAGTGTTATTTTTACCACTGGCTAGAGAGAGCGAGTGGCTCACGGTACTGGATGCGAGAAGGTCTACAGCCAAGATCACAGGTTCTGCCTAGGAAGACTAGTGCCAGGGTCTGTGCTAGCTCTTTGTGGTGGGATGCAATGGTGCTGTGCGGTACGGGCAGGCTTTCAAGCTCTTATCAAGTCCTACAGCCATCACAGCTGCCATCTCAACTGGGCTGCCCTTTGCTTCCATGCCTTGGGCAGCAGAGAGATGCTTGTGCTGCAGCAGTCCGTGTCATCCCTGCCTCCTTGATAAGGAGAGCTTGGGTATCAACTCAGTCTCAGAGCTTGTTTCTTAGGACTTCTGCTGATCTATGCTCCTGTATCTTCCCTCAGCCTGTATGCAGGGTGACTCAAAGGCAGCTGAACATCACTGTGCAGAAAAAAGAGAGTAACTGGTGGGAGAGACTCACCAAGCAAGAGAAGCGCCCGCTCTTCCTGGCCCCTGACTTTGACCGCTGGTTAGATGAATCGGATGCTGAAATGGAACTGAAGGAGAAGGTCAGTCCTGTGGGCACGTGTGGCTTGTGCTGCCAGCTACACAGCAAGGGTAGCTGTTCCCCTGCACATCAACTTGTGTTCTTCATTTACCCGGAGTTGTCTGGCGTGCTGATAGTTACTGTTATTTCATACAGATCCCGCGTAGAATTGGTTAAATGGCTCAAATTGTATGCGGGAGTTTGGAAATAGGCACACTCCTGGCTAGAAAGAGCAGCAGCGTGAATCTGAACTGGTGGCTGTGCGCTGGCCAGGGTCTGCAGCTGAAGGCTTGCACCCCTTGCCCAACGCCTCCGCAGCCCTGTGTCCCGATCCATATGAAGATCATATCAATGGGCCATATGGAGCCCAAGGACACCGGTCCTGGGCATTGCTTGTCTGGAAAGCAGGGATTTCTGAGGCTCTTTCCTGAGCCGCTGGGCTAGCCCTGACGGTGCGTTCCCACCATCTGGGAAGCTCGAGCAGCTTACTGCAGCAGGGAGCTGCAAGACCCTCTTGGAAAAGACTTGAACAGACCACATTTCTGCAAATCTGTTTTACGACAAACGCTGCCCTGTTCTCCTCCACAGCCACTGAGCTTAGCACGGAGGAGAAAGGGCCGCTGCAATGCCAGGAGCCAGCAAGCAGTGGTGAAGGGCAGGCAGGGAGCCTGGGCTGGATGTTCTCACTGGTGGGTCATGAAATGTTTTAAGGAACGGCTCTACAGCTCTAAGAAACAGTAATAACTGAGCATTAACACAGAAACCAGCAGGCTTTTTCAGCAAAAGCATCTAATTACTAGAATGAAGTACATACTGAAGGTAGGATAACTAGTTAACACCCTCTAGCTTTTACTGTGCCATAATTTCTGGATGATGAGTGTGCTGTTTTATGCAGGTGAAAATTTAAACCCTCTAGCAACTGGCTGCTTAGCTGAGTTTTAAAACCACTAGCTTTGCAGTAGTATAGTTAACAAATCACTTGCTAATTACAGTAACAGTCTTTAAAACCTTATCCTTCATCTTAAGGAAGAAGAAAAGATTAACAAAATGAAAATAGAATCCAGAGCCCCAAAAGACCGTAAGTAACCGTACCTTTTTAGTGTGTAAGGTGGGGGTTAGAAAGCTTCTGTCACTCTTGCTGCGAACCTCAACTCTTACGGAGCAATTTTGGCTGGCTTGGTGCGTCTTGGAGGCGGATCTTTGTATTGTGAGCTGTTTAGAAATTTAATAAAAATGGACGGCAGTCTCCAAGGCATTTAAAAAGTCTGACTAGCAAGAACTGACTTCTAGCAGATGATGGTAAAAGCAGGCAGAACCCACAGTGCACACAGCAACCCTTTTATTGCCATCAATACCTTCCCTTTTTCTTGTAAGCTTTATTCTCATAGAAAGCCTGGTTTGCAGCTGTACTCTTTGCAGAAGTGTTACCATTGTACTCTGCTCACCTCGTGTATTCATTATTGATTTTTAGCTTTCAAACACCTGAAGAAGGGATACTTAATCATGTATAATCTTGTACAGTTTTTGGGATTCTCTTGGATTTTTGTGAACATGACAGTACGACTGTTCATCTTAGGAAAAGGCAAGTAATAAGCACTATTCTATTTACATTGGGGGGTTTGGTTTGGGTTTTTAATACTTTCTAAATAGTGAAATCTAAAGGAAGGCATATTTAGGAAACAAAGCTAAACGCATCACAACAAAAACCTCTCAAAAGCCATCACAGTGTCAAGGATAGAAAAATACTGTCTTCTTGTAAATCACAGCTGCATCTTCTGATGAATGGCACTTGTAGTCTGCCAAGATTACTTCTGGAAAACAACAGTTGGAGCAAAATGTCTTGCTCACTGCAATGTTAGTATTTTTGAAAATGAGCCGGGCAGAATATTTTGTTTTTGAAGCAAGAACCGTTCCTTCTATTGAGGTACAGCGCTATCGCTTTTTTTTGTAAAGTAATTACTGAAATAGCTCTTGTTCCTTCTGTGTGTGAAACGGAGCACTTGAGCAGCGTTTCTGGCCTAACTGCTGTGACTTCAAGATAAGGCCTGTAAAGAGGTTATATAATTATGCATAATGTTTTTTTTCAAATACAACTAGAATCCCGTTATCACGAGCTACGCTGCTG
Source organism: Platalea leucorodia (assembly GCF_965183815.1). NCBI lineage: Eukaryota > Metazoa > Chordata > Aves > Pelecaniformes > Threskiornithidae > Platalea > Platalea leucorodia. Next base: position 48,888,536 of record NC_138831.1, read on the forward strand.
CGCCAGCTTCCTCAACATGGAAATTCCTTTGTTCTCTAAAATGGTTTCCTGTGTCTTACAGATTCCTTCTATGATACATTTCACACTATTGCTGACATGATGTATTTCTGTCAGACCCTGGCATTAATGGAGATCATGAATTCCCTAATAGGACTAGTCAGATCACCGCTGATACCTGCTGTAGTGCAGGTAATATTTTAAGATTCTTCTCCTTGCTCTTCCCACGTTTAAAGTAAATCTCTATTTTACACAAGCGTTGAGACTCTCCTGAAATAAGTGATACGCCTCACTGGCACTGGACTAGAGAATATATTACTCAAGAGGCAGGAATCCGTGCTTCCCAGTCTTAGCTGTGGCAGGCTACCTTCTTCCATCACCTACGTAAGATACTTTGGGACAACAAAAGCAAGAAGCGGCTGATGAAAAGTACGTGATTTTGATTTGGTGCCACTGCCCTTTTTATCCTGGTTGTGGTGGTTGTGCATAAAAACGAGGACAGATGATTTAAGACTAGGGCCCGTGGATTGCACCTAAATACAGAGCGAAATGCATGCTCGTAAGAAACAGGGCACAGCTCGGCTGCAGAGTTAGTTACGTGCTCAGCATATGTTTTGGGCGTGAAGAGTAGATATCCTGCGTGGTTTTGACAGCAAGGACTTGCTCTTTCTTTTGATGAAGAGTGTGACTGTTCCTTAATTTGTTTTTCTTAAACAGATATTTGGAAGAAACTTTATTTTGTTTGTTGTCCTTGGAAACTCAGAGGAAATGCAGAGCAAACCTGTGGTGTTCTTCATATTTTATTTCTGGAGTATCATTGAGCTGTTCAGGTTTGTGGGATTTTTCCTCTAGCAGGTGTGTGCAGAACAACGTGGTTGTTCCCAAGAACTCTTTACAGAAGATGTTGATCCTTGTACCTTTTGGAAGAGTGGCTCTAGTGCATCGGCCCCAGAGGGTAAAATCTCCTTTAGACATGGACTGGCACAGCCTTCCTAGGTTGTCCCATCTGCCAAAAGCTGGGACAAGGCTGGAGTTTGAAAATAATAATTAATACTACCCTGAACCTAGGGAAACCTGTTGCTTTTTGCCTTGAGGGTGCTGTTGCTTTGGATTTCCATTGTTAAGTGAGCTGCACTATGCTCTGTTTCTCTTTTAAAAGCAATATTTTGAAAGGTTTATTAGGCAAGCCAGGCAGTTACATTCATCCCTATGGTCAGAATAATAGCCTAAGTTCTGTAAACTGCCAAATAAGGGTGTGTCCATCATGATCCATAGGAACAGTTGTAATATTCTTGTGTCATTTGGGAATTATGTTGACTACACAGCATATATATGCAAGACTAATTCTAGTAGCAGCTTCCAGTTTAAACAGCGTCTGTTTCTTCTCACACTGAACTGGCTTTAGGTATCCATATTACATTCTTTCATGTATCGGTATTGAATGGAAACCACTAACCTGGCTCCGTTACACTCTCTGGATCCCTTTCTACCCCTTAGGAGGCTTGTCGGAAGGTATGTCCAAAAAAGACAGTTTAATACTGAATTCAAGGCTGGGCAAATAACTCAATTTTTTTTTTTTTTTGGCTGCTGGACTTAAAAATAATAGAATAGAACAGATAGACAGACATTTGCTTTGAGCTGAACCAAATGAAAGCATTTTTTCTTTCTTACCGAATCAAATATTTTTTTCAATTTGATGTGAAAAGTAGTCTTCCTTTTGGGCACTGGAGAGGAAAGTAAAGGCAACAAAAGGTTCCCTGAACAAACTGACCAAGAAGCAGGCGCTTAGCGTTCTTGCTGTAGCCCTTCGGGGTGGGGGGGGCTTTACAGTGACCTCTTCTGTCTGAACGGGTCTGGATTATTTTTAATTTTTATTTATTTAAGCAGCATATCACCGCTCAGCTTCTAGCTGTGAGAAATGTGTTGTGATCATACCTGTCAGAACCTGTTTCTATGAGCCAGGAGCGGGCTGGGCATTGCCCCACTCCAAGCACAGCAAAGACTACGCCCGTTTCATTGCTGTGGGTATTTCTGCATGGTAAATACTGCTGGCGCGGGCCCTGCAGGCTGCAGTCGTGTATGAGAACAGTGTCTCACCAGGCAAGTTCGCTGTGCCTAGACTGCCTCAGCTAGCTGCTTCCCATCGTACTGCATGTTAAAAAAAAAAAAAAAAAGCTTTAAAATTAGTATAATTAATGAGAGCTAGCAAATAAGAAGGGAATATCCTGAAAAAGTTGGTGTGGGCTGGGCAGTTGTATATTTTATCTGTGTTTGGTAACAATGGTGGCCTTCTGCTTTCAGCCATCTGTGTCGTTCAATCCATTCCAATCTTCAGTGAAACAGGGGAATTTAGTCTGGGATTGCCAAATCCACTGAACGTCACAATCCAGTTTTCATTTTTGCTTCAAATATACATTATAGCCTTGGTTTTAGGTAAGATATTTAATTGTATTTCTCACTATTGAAATAAAAAGACCAGTTTCCTCTGAATAAGTATATTTTTCAAAGAAAATTAAATTCCTGCATCTTGGGGATCATGGCAACACAAAATTGCTTGAGGTTAAGCATTATCCTTGTTGCTTGTTTATGTAAATTTGTCAGTCACGGAGGGGAACACAGCTACAATTAGCATTGGTTAAGCCCCCCCGAGAAGGAGACCTTAGTAACAAGTTAGCACCATTATCTACTGATCACTTGGCTTAAAAGAATAATTTTTACATGTATTTATAACCTAGGTATATAATTTCAAATTAAAGCAATGTTTAACTAAACTAACTGCATTATAATCACTAATGCAACATGAAGTCACGTTTTTCCAGGAAACAAAATACAACATGAAGTCATGTTTTTCCAGGAAACAATATAGAAGGCTCTTTAAATAGTAGTATATTTAAAGAAGAACGGCGCTTGATACATATTTGGTTTCTGCTGTAACATTTTTAAACATGTCAGCTTTGTAGTACGCACACCCGGTATGCGTGGGTGTCCACAACTCGGTAGAATCTAACCTAGAATTTTAAACTAAACTTTCACTAGATTTCTCCCTTTTGCGCACATTGCTTAAAGAATAACTTTAATCGAGTTTCACTCTGAAATACCTGTTTGATCCTTCCCCAGCTCTGCACAACCGGTGTTGCAACTTTTAAAAAGTGACAAACCAACCTTCTGAGCAGCCCGGTACCAAAGAGCCTGTGCAGCAACTCCTGCTTCGCCCAGCAACAAAAAACTTGCATTACCTTTCAATGCTATCAACACCCTTAAACCATCGCTTTTTTGTGTGGTCGTTGGTTGGTTTGGTTTTTGTTGTTGTTTTTTTAAATTTGGTACAGCCATCTAGCATTAAAAAGAGGCAATAATGTCCTACTTAAACACTTCATTCTTTTTCAGGGCTATTTGTAAACTGCCGTCATCTCTACAAGCAAAGGAAACGGCACCTCGGACCAAAGAAGAGAAAGATGAAGTAAAAGGGAGGACTGCAATGCTTTCTTATCTAACTTATCTCAATGACAAGATAAGCCTCTAATTCTTACGGTTTTACCCACTGTAATGTAAAGAATTTTGTAAAATGAAATGATCACGCTAGATTTCATGATTTCCTAGTGAATTCAGGTAACATTCCCATATACTGTATTTTGTTCCCTTTCAATCATGTATGCATGGCACTTACCATTGAACAGTAACATTTAAACTTGTATCCTGTCAACTACCGTATGAGAAAGAAATCCTATTATCTGCATATAATATGCTTATAAACAGTGGAGCAGCACTAAATAGAAATAGTGTTTATCTTTTAATTGGATATTTGCTCTTTCAATATTGCATGCAGATAGGGCTTCTGATGTCGGGATATACTATTAGCTGGCCCGCGCTGTTCCTAGGGTGCACGCAGGTGGCAGGAGGAGCCAGGGTTCATTAATGGTTGGGGTAAACTTGCTCAGCACATACCCCCCCCCCCTTTTCTTCTGCAGCATACTGGTGTTGCAGAATTCATGCTGGAAGTAGCTCACGTCGATTTAAATGCTACCAACTTAGTCTGTTTCTAGTTTAGCCTTAACAGGAGCGCTGTGTGGATCCTAGCATTCCTGTAGCAACACATCCTTATCCAGTCAGGGAAAGGAAGCTGCTGCTCTGTGACATGGTGAGAAATGCTTTCCTGGTTGGCAACGCAAGCACTGAAGCATAACAAAATACGGAAACATAGGTACCAGCTTTCTCCTAGCATGTGAACCCCAACAGAACTCCATCTCACCCATGCAAAGGGAAACCGTGGTCCTGTCGTGGGAGAGCGGGCTCCTCTGATCATTCCTGGCAGGGCTGCAGCTCCTGTATTTATAGCCTTCAGAAAGGCAGTAAAGCTTGCTTTTCTACTTAAACTTAGGGAGAAATGGTGCCTATGCTTTGTTGGCTGGCCCGTGGTGGGATAGAGTAGTGGGTCAAAATAACCGTGTATTATTTTGATAGCGTGTATCAAATCTCAGTAAGGGAGATCCCACACAGGGTTTGACGGGACCCTTTCCCCTGTGCTTGCTTTAAATAACAGCAGCAACAACAACAACAGAGATGCTCCCCCCACATTCCAGGTCATCTGCTCTCTCACCTGGAAACCTTTGGTTCAGGTGACTATTTCAACATGCCCTTCTTCACACCTAGCCTCCCACAGTTAATTCCAGATCCCTCGGGCCTCCTTAATCCAGTTTAGAAAACGTCCAAAAAGTTTGCTCTAAACCGTACTGTGGTTATGAACAGGTTGCTTTGCAATAACTGCCACTGCCCCAGGGCAATGCAAAGCAATGCCAGCAACCCAGAACAGGCACTGCAGTTGAGATTGGCTTAGTGCCATGTTACTATTTATCTTTTTCTATTGTAAAACAGTATGAATCCTCCAGAAAATTATTTTCTATATTAAAGGAAACAAACAGCTCACTGTTTGTGATATGGGCCCAGTGACTGTACTGTAAAGGAAGAGAAATAGCGTTACATGGAGATTTTAACAAAGACCTGGTACAAGCTCCACACTGCGGTTCACAAATGCGTTCTGTCAACAAGAGGAATGATGCAACTTCTCTTTACGGCTACTTGAGGCTCACACTCAAAGGACAGTGCAGCTTACTTTACTCAGAAGAGTTGGGCATTATTTACACACTTAATGTTTCACTATAGCACACACTGTACCTATGTTTGAAGTATGTCAGAGGATTGAATTAGCTGAGTAATGGAACAGCAAGGATCACTTTCATACTTTAATTTCTCCACTGGGCATTTAAACTTCTGTTATGAAATCCATATGTATTCATACATATTTCTCGGTGAAATTGTGGTACCTAGTGCAAGCTGTCATGGATCTTAACACTACTGAATTTTAGTCCTTCAGAAAGAATGTGTTTCTATTAATAAAGATTTACAACCAAATTTTGCTTTAGTTCAGTTGCTTGTTCTTTCTGCGAATGTGAGAAGTTGTAGAATTTATTCTCTAACTCTTGTGATAAATAGCTGGGAGCCGAGCCTTCACCAGGTCAATGTTTTAGGCCACACAGCCTAGTTGCTGTGAAAATGGTACAAATCCAACTTACTTAAGTTTTCATGAAGAATTACTCTTTATTAATATTACACAAATAAAAAACTTGTCTTGCAAGATGAAGTTACTTTCACAAGCATTAGCACTGCAATGCCAGTGGTAACTCATTACGGCAGTACAGACTGGCTTTCAAGTTGGGCATTAAATTAGTGACACCACCCTGAAATTAGCTGTGTATCTGATCTCGCACAGTGATTCTCACACGTGATTTCTTTGGACTAATGAAGACTGTGTATAAAGTGTAGTAGCTGCCTTTCAGGATACCTTTACCAGCGAGTTCAGTCATGTAGTAACGACATTGTGGGGAGGCCAAAAGCCACAAGCAGTCTGCGGCTTCTGATGGCATTTTCTTTCTCTCCACACACGTACTGAGTAACTTCCACCCATCATCCAACACAGTAATTGACTTTGGGACATTTTCCACAGTTTCCAGGTCTGACTAAAGCCACCACAAACTAGCTACATTTATTTAGAGAGCATTGATGCAGGTAAGGGACCCTGTTTTGATAGGAAGTTCTCCAAACAGTAATTAAACAGGCCCTAGAAAGTAAACAGGACAAGAAAATTTGAACCACTTGAGTCTTAAATCGATAGAAGTTCCCAAAATGGAGACTTCACATTCTTTCAGTGCTGCTACTGGAAAAGTCTGTCTGCAGTGGTGCAATGTTATGATCGTAGGCAGCATACTCCGATGCTCCAGTACTTGCCACTTTCAGCTGCTGAGCAGCATGCGTGAGCTGAAACGCTGCATCAGGATGAGCCGTGTCTGGAAGGAGGGTGCACTCCCGCTCCAGCATGTCTGCCACGCCTTTCAAGAGGTCCAGAAAGCCAAAGGCCAGAGCTGCCTTTCGTAAACGATTAAGTTCCTGCAAAGAAGGAAAACCCCTTTTAAAGCCACTGTCAGCCTTTACATAAAACGTGGTTTTCTTTTTTTAAAGGCAAGCTTACTCACTTTTAGAGGAAAATAACCTGAGTGATCAGTACAGCTGCTGGAAACTGCCCAGCTGCTCATGAGATAAAAAAATGCTCCAGGGCTGAAGATGATAGTGGCACGCCTAAACAGCTAGTTTTCCCTTGATTCCTTCCTATAAATCTCCACTTCTCCCTTTTGTGCATTTAGCCATTGTACCTGCCTGTTTTGTCTGTGTCCCAGCTGGGGGGTGGCCTCCAACTCAGGCTTCACTGACTGCTGCCTTTAGCCACAGCGTCCAGCAAAATGGATATGTATTGATTTTTCTTCACTATAAACTTATGAGTGCTTATGTGCATTTAGGCAGGGTATTCATTCTGGAAGTCTCTGGGGGCTACAGTAACAAACTGCTTCAGCACTAAGCTTACAAGAGGAACAACAATTACCTCCAGCTGCAGCCTAGATTATGGATTATTACGATGTGGCCAAATGTGCCTGGGATTTTGTCTTTTTCTGCTTGAGTTGTAGAAAAACTGTAGGAGACATTTTCAGACTCAGAATGACATCTGTGTTCCTATTCCTCTCTGATCCCTATGTTTATTTCTGCCTGGATAACAGCATAAAATCTGCAAAGTTGTTCACTGTGGAAGTAGCAGGGATCGTGAGGGGCACCTGTAAACACGACACGTCTATGCCACCCTGCCAGAGAACGTGGCGGCAGGGAAACCAGACCCCCTTGTCTCACCTTCAGTCGTCTGTAAAACAGACCCAGGATGTCTCGTTTACAGAACCACGTATGTTTTTGCAGAGCCTTACAAGCCTGCACAGAACACACGTATCACAGACACAGACAGTACGCGTTCCTCCGTCAAATGCACCGCTATCGCTATGGATCAAACTTGGGCCAGCCTGAAATGTTACTCACTTTATAGAAGGTTTGAGTTTTTTCAGGGAGTTTCCTTGCATTTCTCAAGATCTTCTGTACATCCGTCTGCAGAACGGGAAAAAAAAAATATCTTGGCAACTGCTGGGGAAGCTGCAGAAAAAAATCCTCATCTATTTATTGATAAATTATCCTGACCATTGACAAGACTGCAGCTCACAAAGGCTGAAACATAAACGGTAATTACACTAAATCCAATAAACTAAGCCAGATGCTACACTGGAGACACAGCTTTCATTAAACAAGCTGTGCTTTCTGATTGCATTTTAATCATGACATTTTAAAGAGGCAGTGTTTATAAAAATGAAAGAAAAGCAATAAAGCAATTACATTAAATGGACAAGACACACACAGACTCCACTTTGCTGGGAAGATGGCTACTGCTGATCAAAGTAAACCGTCAAGTCCCAAACCTGTATCATTACCTGGAGGCCACTTGGTTTAATCCATACGGTAACGTTCTGTGCGTAACTGCGCTTGTTCTTGGGTTGCAAGGGGAAAGGGCTCTTATTGTCATCCTCTCCGTAAGGATTTTCTTTCGCATCTGGGGTGGGGGGAGAAAATAAAAAGAACAACTAAGACTTGGCAAGGTCATTCACACAAGAAAACACGTAAGTTATTCAAATGAGCATGGCTAGTACCTGAAATAGGTCCAAGCTGTGCCATCTTCCCTAGCCATGGAAGGGGCTCAGGACCAGGTTCAAAGAGTGACATCATGAGGTTTGATTTCTTCTTGCTATCAGCTTGTGAATAGAGCATTCCGTACCACTCTGGCCTATTGAAAAGAGCAAATCCCAAAGGCTGAAAATCTTCCACCCCTCTTTGCCCAGAATTTGCCTCCCTCACATTGTGTAGAGGCTCACTATTTGCAGTTTATACTGGCAGAAACATATCCACAATTAGAAATCCACAGCTTTGTCTAGCAGTGCAGAGTTCTGTACAGAATACAGACATAAATAAGCATAATTTATAAATAAATCATAAATGAGCAAAGTAAGAGATTTTTCAGGCAGACATCCAGCTCCATACCCCAACTGGACGACAGCCACCATGCCTTCCACTTTCAGGCTGCCGTGTAATAAAACACAGAAGTTGGGGATTTTCCCGGCAATCTGATTAGCTGAATTCTCATCTTCGGTGTCATCTGTGATCCCAGGTCCCACCTCATCACCTTCTGGAGAAGAATAAAAGCAAACAAAGAGACAACATAAGAATAAATTCAAACACACTAGTTCCATTTCCATGACACCACCCTGTATCTTCTGCCATGCAAGAGTTAATGAATACTTTTAATACAAAGGAACAGCTGCTAAATGAACCGTTTGGGCAAAGTGGCACTATAACGTTATATAAATATTCCGCTCCATCCTACTCACAAAACAAGAGTTACCAAAAAACCGCAAATAAAACCTCAGCTTTGAAGAAACTAGAAGTGAAATGAAAGAGCACCAAGAGTCTGGCAAAAAATACATGTCTGTTTCTGAACCAAAAGCCTCCTGAATTTAAAGTCTTCCTCTCCTATGCAATTTGTGGTCATTACAAGAAACGTACTATGTTTTAGCAGCTGGAATACAGCTGTGATTTAACTGTTAATATCTTCTAAGGTGAAAGGCCTAGCAGGATAAGAGTGTTAACACAGAGATGAAAGCATATCTGGAGCTTTCATTCTTCTTTACCAAGAGAAATCTCACTTTCTCCTTGCTCTACTCCAAGATCATGACAAAAGGAACAGGGAAGCCCTTCTTATCGCAGGCTGGTGCACACAAATAGCTGCAAGTCAGTAATATGCTTAACTCTCCTCGAAGCCTACACCCGCCATTTGTAGAGATACATACATACTTGGCCCCAGTGAGCAGCAATTAATGCTCAAGCACAACTGAGCAATCTAGTTGTGATTAAGATCAGATTTTTCACAACAACAAATCATTCCAAGAACCAGTTAGATGCAGGCATTAAATATTCATCTTGCACCACATATTTCATGGCCCATAACTATTTTTAGCTTTAAGTTTAGCACATTCTATTAATAATGATGCTATGAGGACACTGTTTCCTCCATTAACTTTCTAAAAAACACAGTATTCAAAAAAAGAAAGAGCTTGTGTTCAAGGTTTTAATTTTAACGTAACCACACAAACATGTCTTTAGAGACATCTGGCATTTTGATAAAGCACAAAACCTGTGCTTCTTGTCTGAACCACCACAGACATTACAAGGGAAGCTTAAAGCAGTTTTTGCTAAAAGAAACAAAACTTGCTCACCTCTGTTAAGTGCAATGGGCAGTACCAAGTGTCTGGACAAGACGGGAGGGCTAGAAATGTCAGCTATATCTACAAAACCAACAATTTCTAGATCTGTGGGGAGACAACAGGTTTAAGTCAGATTTGGAAATAGCTGAAATGTATTCAGAGTCGATTTAACATTAGCACTTCTTACACCACCAAGCTTTCTGAAGCAGTGACTAGAGGCAGGACAACAGAGCCCCAGCCTTGACTGGGCGTGCGTTCCCAGGACTGGGAAGACTGAGTTGTGGTTCTTGAGTTTTATATGCCCGCTGGAAGTTTAAATGCAGCTCCATCTCATACAGAGTTGTGGGCATTTGCTGGTAAAAGGTTGAGGCAGCCATGCCCTTCATGCTCAGCCTTGCCTAATGTCCTCCCCACTTCTTGGCTGCAAGAAATATCGTATTGGCTTCATGTCTCTCAGCCATGTGAAGGTTTTGGTGTGCGGCTTAGGACTAGCCTTTGACCAGCTCTACACGGGCAGAGGTGAAGGGAGTACCTACTCTGTAAACTCTTCTCTACACGAAGCATGGTGACACACGGTGTGCTCTAGCTTTGGACACAGGTCCATACGTGTACGGCACAATCAGAAATTCAATGCGTTTCCAACCTGTACTGCAGCTGGAACTGGGGAGCACAGTCTTCCCCTTGACAGCCCAAGCAAAGGACCTGGCCCAAAGGCAATTCAACTGATTTTTCTCATAGCTGAACAACAAACACTTGATTAAAGCCATGGAGGAATTCAGGGGCTGAGCACACTATACACTGCATTTTAATGGACACAGAACAAAATTACCTTCATGCCAAATTCCCATCTTTGAAATGACAGGAGGAACTCTAAGGCTGAATGCAACAAAGCCTCCCTCACCAAGACACACTGCGTGCTCTTTTTCTTTCCTTTTGCTATTTTGGTACAGACGCATTCATTCCTATTTAAACAGTATGCAGCTACAAATAAGAAGTGATCACACCCCAAACAAGAAATGTTTTCTCTCTTGCAGATCTAAAAAAAATGGAACAAATCAGGGCAATCTTGGTGGCAGTAATTTATGGGTTGCAGTTCACTTCCTTGCAAAATTCTACCACTATTCTGTCCTTATTCACATGCAAGCTGTGCACATTTTGTTGATGAACACAGAAAAAAAGGAAGTCTACAGGATAGATCCAGGAAATTAAGCTGCCAGTAGAGCTAGAAACTCACAAAACAGAAATTATTCAAAAGGACACCTGGGCATGTGATTTAACCACGTCACTTTCTTTGCACTGCCCAAACAGCACAAAGCCAGCAGGAACGCCCATCAGCTCCCTTGCAGAGTTAGCCAGATCGGAGTGTCACTGCGGGTGCCAACCTTTGGCTCAAGAGCCACGGCACTCTACTGCCTGACTGGAAGGAACAACAAAATGCATGTGGCCAAGTGCACTGCTGAGGAGCCGAGAGCAATTTTGATGCTACAGTTCAATCTTAATTCTTCAGGCAAAGCAGTGGCGTTCAGTGCATTCTCTCCAAGAAGTGCACCTAGCCATTTGCAAGTCACAGGCATGGGCTATCTAAGCTGTTCATGGGTGCATTGTCCGGTAATGGGAGGGCTGAGAAAGGTTTTCTTTGCACAGTTGTTTTTAAAAATAACTTAGTATGGGTAAGAAGTGCCAGGATGACAGACAAACTATAAAGACAGAGATTTCATAAATCTCAACCTTTACTTGTGCTGCCCCACCAATTGTCGACCCCACCCCTAGTGGATTCCTTGAAGAAACCTCCAGAAAGATGCTAGTTTGTCTCACCTGATAATACAGAGTCTTTCTGATAAAGGCAACTCTAATACAAAATGCAGCCCCTTGTCCAACACGCCTCTCCCATCCTCCATGAAGCTTATGAGGGTATTCATGCAAAGCAGCCTGTGGCTGTCTTCCACAGACCCTGCCCCGGGAAACTGGCACCCTGAGCTTTGAAAGTGCCTCTACCCTACTCCGGCCCTTTTACCAGGTACACATGGCTGAAACAGAATGAGATTCTTGCCCCCTGCTGCACACATACCAAAAAATTACACAGTCAGCGACTGATCCTTGCAGAGAGAAAGTGGATGAAACAGTAACTATGCAGGATAAGAGGTGGTAGTGAAAAGGTAGAAATCAAATGGATTTAAGTAAAAGGCAATCAAAGATTTGTTACCTGTATTAATCGCTTTAGGGATGGGGTCTATTTCCTCATCTATAATGAAAGGTTCTGGTCTGGGAAATACTTGCACATCAGATGTTAAGTGGCCACACTTGAGAACAGCATGGAATGGTGTATAAGCCAGGTCTATTAGCTTTCTAGAACACGATCAGTTATTATTAAGGAAAACATAATATATATCAAATGAAAACAGTTTGTCTAAAGCACACTAACTAAGCTCCCAAAACTTTTTTTTAAACTACAGTTAATTCAACAGCTCTAGCATTGCTAAATTACAAAACAAAGCAGCATATTATCACAGTGATGGCAAACTAACAATAATTCTGGAAATTAGTATCTTCTATCTGCCAATTGTAAACAGATGCTATGGTTCGTTACAGAATGATTAAAATAAATATTGACCTTAGCTGGTGAAGGTCAAGACAAAAATACAGTTAACAAGATCATAAACTAAAAGAAAAAAAGGTTAATTAGAACACCCCATATCATCAGATTTCTGGTTATATTTGGCTTTTTTTATAGATACTAACTGGAAACCTTCACTAAGGCATATTATCTACAAGTCTACCAACCCAAACATTGACTGCACGTTCTTCAGGCAAAGGGGTCCATCAATGGTGAAAATTTGCCCTTCCCCGTTGTTTAAATCTATGAGCCGTTCCAGGCAGTCTAAGGAATCCGTGCTTTGAAGCTGTGAAAAAATAAAGTGAAATGTTTTTGTTAAGTTTTCTTCTTACTCTCTTTTTATTAACCTGTATGTTTTCAGAAAATATACACAACACAGCAAAAAGCATCTAATTGGATGCTATCGTGATTTTTTGTTATCTCACTCCTTTCTGAATAAACCAGCATTCTTGGTCTCCCAGGAAATGCACTCCTTATGTTGCATTTATATAAGACCAGATGCAGCATTTGGCCCAGTAACAAATAATCACAGAATAGCTCGAGTTGGAAGGGACCCATAAGGATCGTCAAGTCCAACTCCCAATACACTGTTCTATCATGTTAGGTTCTGCTTTGAAAGCAGATTCAAGCAACCAAAAATACCAGAAGCTCTCAGTCTCCAAGAGCACAGGAATGCTTTAACTAGTATAACATTTTATTGGTAATGCTAAGTTTCCAGCTCCTTCAGGGTAATATAATTTTTCAGAGGGAAGGCAGATATAATTCTTTTTGAGAAGTTCTTAGAGAGTGCTTGTGAAAGCACCTAAACTTATCAGTAACTGAAGATTTATTTTAAACATTTTCCCAGTTATTCTGATGTGTAAACAACGCTTCGATCCATCAGCTTAATCAAGAGGATCATCCTTGGTAGAAACCTTGAAGCTGAAATATCTACTGCCTGCCTAAGTAGAAAATCCTTCTGTGATAGACAGAAGACTATAGGTGTCAAGTTAAAAGCAATGCTATTAATAAAACCTAATCTAAGGAACTTTAGTCTATATAGGCTTCTTTTCAAACATTTTTTATTCAACAGAATTCTAACTACTGTGAAGATTTTTAAATCTGGTACTGAGATCTTCAAAGGTACCTGAAAAGAAATAAAACAGTCACCTTTCCTTCAAAAGGGAAGTTGGTTTGAATACTGGCTTAGAGACTTTAGGATTTTGCTCACTCACATTTCTACATAAAGCAATTGTTGTTTTAAGTGTTGAGCATCCTTGCAATAGAAGTAATTTATTCAAGAATTTAACGGTAGATTAAGAAAAGACCCAAAAACCATTCAACGTAATTAATGCAGTAAAGGTAATAATATCGACAGAGAAATATAAATTGCGTAATATTCTCCAGGGAGAAACTGACACAATTTATAAAGATTATCATAATAATGCAATAGTAGTAGATAATAACAGTGCAATAACAAACTTTTAAAAAGATACTACAGTTAAATTTCACCAAATAACTAACACTAAGCACCGGAATCTCAACTAAACTTTAAAACTAAGCACAAGAACATCAAAGTATGTTTTGTGCTGACCTGATCATTAGTTCAGAGAAGAACAATAATTATCCAATGCAACAAAGAAGAAGGTACGTGTTAAAGACATCACCTCTTCGAGATTTGCCATGCACATGACATACAACTTGGATGGGAATGGGAAAGGCAAGGGGAACCGGTTGCTTTCACTTCGCTGGTTGTGAGTAGCTAGTGAGTGCCGCAGGGAGCCTCTGCCGATCCCCAAGCAGCCATCGGTGACCAGAACAACCTGGCATGAGAGAGGACGGATTGGCATTTCCAAGTAACGACACATTTCTGTTTGCAGAGGGCAACTACACACCAACACATTTCAGCAGCCTCCCTAGCAGCATGCCCTTCTATCCTGAAAATCCCTGCTCACACGGGGATTTCCTCCACTGAGCTGGGGAAAGAATTGCAAGGAAAATTTCCAGAAACAGGTACATAAATGAGAAATTGAAGATTTAACCATTGCAACTTAAACTATGTGCATGGTAAATATACATTTTGTTGTAATTAGGCAATTGCACTAAAATTTAAATTTCATAGCCAGAAACACACCATGCTGTGCATAAACATGGCCATTTTTAAGCGTACACGAGAACAGTGACTACACAGCCAAAAAAGCAGCCCGCTGCTGATGGACTCAGGAACTTCATCTGAAAATAAACCCCATTTCTTCTGCAGAATCTGCAGGGCAACCCAACTTCCACTACAAGTCACAGAAACCAGACAGAATGCAGTATTAATCACCCCAAGTTTTTGCAAACAAATACAGCTGCAGTATGCTCACATTTTGCAGCAGAACTATTAAAGGAAAAATATGCATTCTTCCATTCAGTTGCATGTCCAAAGTCACCCCTTGTAGAAACCTGCACTAATAGATTACGCTGAAAAATGGAGCTATTTACACTCAGCTGAGACCCAGTCATTTCCAGAGTAGTAAAACAGCTGCTTTTTCAACACTGCACAGCAACAGCAGGCATTATTTTTGGCTGAGAGGTAAGGAAAATCAAATCCAACTGAAACTCAATGTATATCTGCTACATCCAGATTTGTATTCTCTCTTCATCCTCAATCTCTCTCTTGCAGTCTCTTCAGTTACTGTCTGAACTGTTGCTCACCCGTAATGTTTTTCACTGTTACAAGATTCTGCATAGTACATTCCCCACTGCCTTTTATCACCTGAAGTCCCAGTAAAATGAGCCTCGACACAAATGAGAGACCAAATTGTTGAGGTCTAATCTATGCTTGGGTTTTACATCTTTCTAGTTCTTTGCTTTGAATGTCTGCTTTTCCAAGGTGCCTTTTATCCTTGTTAGATTATGAAGTATTGCCTAGACAATGAATCTCTATCATTTTTCTGCTTAAGGAATATTGCTTGACACATATTCCTAGCTCACTGAGCGGCAAAATTACTGAACTTAAATCCTAACCCAAAGAGGAACAGGCTCTTAAGCTTCTCAGAAAACTGAGGGCTAAAAGCTTTGCCATAAGAGGCAGCAAATTCAGAAGGCTGAGAGCTGCAAGGGCTGAATGGCGTGTGTGAACAGATGCATGCCAAATGACTCATTAGGGAAAGCAGACAGATTCAAAGACACTCAGCAGGAGTCTCATGCTGTTGCTTGAGACCTGGAACTGTTACAAGCCCTGGAAACCATCAGGTACTCGAGGAGAAAGGTTACTGTATGCGTGACTATATCCTCTCCAAACCGACTGAGGCTCCTGGGGCAGAAGGCTGCATCCAGATCAAATGCCAAGCCTCCAAAATAGTACTCTTGGGCCAGATTTTATAATCCGCTCCATTACAATAACACACTGGACAGGAAGCAGTCTAGTTTTTCACTGCTGAGTATTTTAATAAAGATCACCTTCTGTTCATATTCCAGATATATCCAAAATACTAATTCTTTGTCTTCCTGTAGCATCAGTGTGCCTGAGAGTATTCAAAGTTTCCAAATTACATTTACATTTCCATCTGCAACTTACAGGGAGTACTAATTATAAGCTGGATCCCAAGAACAGTGAAATCAGTCATACCTGGCAAGGAATTGCTGCACCCCATTCCTGCTGGACAATATTGCAAACCCCCAGCAGCGCTGATTCTAGACAGGTTTTGTCATAATCATCCATGTTACTTAGGGCTTCCTGTAAAGACAAACACTGCTGTCATTGCTGGGTGAAATATCACTACCAGGAAACACAGAAAAGTTATTCACAGTCCTGTGGTAAGTCAGTATGTTTGCTTTGCATTGTAACCCAACGCAAAGCGCTACGTTCTTATATATGATCTGCAAAGTCAGAAAAAAAAAGAAAGAAAGAAAGATATAAGAAATAGTGAACTATATCATGAGACAACAATGAAAGCAGACTTCGAAGAAACTACAATATTATAAACACGGCTCTTTGGGAGAAAAAAAATCTTTTGCACGTCTCAAAGAAACAGTAAAGTCTAAACTTGAAACAATGTCTAACATGAAACATTCAGCTTAGAAAACCCTCCCAGGTGTCAGAGCAACTTTAACTTCTTAAGAGATTCAGAAAGTAGGCCACAAGGAGCTTGTCTCGCAAAAAATCTTTGGCAGAGAGAGCAACAGAATCCAAAACTCATCTCTGCATCCTGTTTCTATAACCATAAACCAGCTTTCCTCCGTAAAATGAAAACTTCACATTTAACACAGCATCATAAGAAGGGTGCAGCTGTAAAACTAACACGCTAGAGGAGCTCGGTTGGATTCTTGGCTTTCAGAAATTCCTCGAATCAGCTCTGAGGGAGAGGAAAATAAAGCAAACGTCATGCACTGGCATTCACCTGCTAAAATGCAAACATAACAGAGAATATCTTTTAAAATCTGTATGTCTCACAACTGACAAACCTAAAACATGGTGCCCTGTGCCAGTGATACATCATTTCCTCTCGATATTATGTGTGATAACCAGATATATATGCGCAATTTTTAGTGGATTCAGAGACTGTCAGTGCCTTACTGCATCCATATGAAATTTCTTTCTTGGATTTTATCCTTCCCATTTTCTCCCAACTCCCCATCGTATCTGCAAGGCCTAAAATCACTTTATTCTCATTCTTGCCCTACTTCAACTCATACACACTCTGAAAAGCATCTTCTCTCTACCAAATCACGGCACTCAAAACCTTTCTAAACGGTCCTGTCTGCTGCATCGTTTATCAAGAGCAAATCAACAACTACAGACAAAAATGTGAACATCGCAGAACCACTGGCATTTTTAAGAGCTTCATCAGGCAGCCCTTTCCTCCACCCCCACTTTTAGCTTAAATAACCACACTCCAGGGGGTACTTGCAAAGGTATGATTTGTGAAGTAGCAAAATGTTTCAAATGCATTGATTTCACCTATCCTTAAAATAAGGATAAAACGCTCAATTCAAGACATTGTGCACAGGATGATATGAAATCACACAACGTCATCATGATTTGGAAACATGCATGGGGTTTTGTTTGTTTTTTTTAAAGGCCGACAGCTTCCTGCTTTTGTGTTTCACGCACCCTACCTGCAGCGTGTTGTAATCTCTCGTAAAGGGCACCATCAGCTCCCAAAGTGACGAAAACACCACCAAGGCTGTGAACTCCAGCTTGTAGTTGGTCGCCATGTGCTCGAACAGCATGGTCAGGCCGTGGACAGCCAAGTGCTTCCGCTGGTACTCCTCGGAGCCCTCCACCGACACCGGCCGTGTCATGGAGAGCGACACGTCCATCACCACCACCGTCGGCATGATGAGCTGCTCCTCTCGGCTACCGTCGCGGAGAACAGTGATCTCCTGCGTGGAGGGGGAAGAAAAAGGCCACACATGATTATTGAAGCCGCAGTTACGAGGCCACGCATCCCGCCCTCTCACACTGACCCCACTGTGCAGCGGGCGAAGCGACAATTACCCTTTTGCCCCCCAAAAGGTGGGATTTAGCACAGATTAAGCCAACAAATCTGCTCCTGAACCACACACAGCATACCCAACCGGCTGTAAAGGCCTGGAAACGGCGAGGGCTGAGCCTCGATGGGGAAAAAGGAGCAGCAGGGGCACCCCGGGGGCCGAGGAGAGGCCCGGGAACCCCCAGCAGGGAGCCAGCCCTCCCTCCCAAGCCCTCCTCCTCGGCGGGGCCGGAGGGACAGCCCCGGGGACAAGCCGGGGTGTTTCGGGGGGTGAGAGCGCAGCGAGGCGAGAGGGGGAAGGGAAATGGTGTCGCTCACCCCTAGCCCGCCGTGCCGCCATGGGTCCGTCGCAGAAAGCGTCCCCCCCGGAACGCCGCGGCCGAGGCGGGAAGGGGCCGGGCCGCGGCTGCCGCCCCGCGCAGCCCCGGGCAGCCCTTCCCACACATTGGGGATAAAGGGTACCTTCAGCAGGAAAAGCAGGAGAAATCTGTAATACTGCATACATTAGGGAAAGCAGTTCAGTTAGATCCCAGTATTGTGGAAAAGTACTGCCACGATAAAAAAGACTGCTATGCATAGAGAAGAGTTTATCAATAAGCATCCCAATGGGCTGGTGGACGTCCTTCTCCCAGCTCTGTAAACGTGTTCCATAAACTCCGCTGCAAAGCTTGGATGTACCCCTGCAAAGCTGTCCATTCAGACAACAGTTTGCTTTATAATTATCAAATCATCATTTTCTCATTCCCCTGTGATAAATCTGCTGATTGGATTTTTATGCCCATTAAATCTTTGGCCAGGAATGTTGTTATTTCTTCCTTTGTGCAGCTGCGCCATACCAGTGCCACTCGGTACAAGGGTTACTGAGACCATCCTCAGGTTGCTCTGCCTGCACACAGGGCCCTGCAGCATCCCTCTGCCTCCGTGATGATGGTGCAGGAGCTGAGGGTTTTTTCCCCGGAGACAGCGAGTTTTAAACCTCCCTCTGGCATTGCAAAATAGAGTCATATTGTGACAAAGGCCAGCAGAGCCGCTTCTCTGGCCTGTCAGCCCTACGAGAGGCCTCAAAATGAAGCTACGTGCAAGTTGTCTTGTTTAAGTGACCACTGCTCCACGCAGAGGAGCGGTGTGATTTACCCCCGCTGCTCCCTTCCATAGCTGCCGTGAGAACAATACGTGTCTCACAGCTGGTGCTTTCATCTGGTAGTTTGTAATGGGGATAATCGCCCACCCTCGTACTGAGAATAACCTGTAGCAGCAGACAAAGATACTGGCTTCAGAGATAGACCCAAATCTATACAATACTATTTAATCTTCTTAGGGACTGCAGGTATTAAAATGGATTGGCTGTTCCTCCAGTAATATGTCCTTCACACCTGACCCTCTCTTGTATTAGAACTCCGCCAGCAGAGGCATTGTGAAAATGGGATCATTTTCATCTGCCTCTCTCTGCAAGAGCATCTCCCACCTGGCTGTAAAGAAGCTTCCAGCACTACGCTCAACCCTCGGTACTCCTCTTCCTCTTGGACAACATCTTTGGAAGGTAAGCTGTGGAGGTTCATTTGATTGCTTCAGATCTCTTATGACTGAGACAGTCCGACCAGTGAGAAAGGAGTTGATCAGGAGTTGACCTGCAAGACAACTGCTAAACTTGCAAGACTAGAGAAACAAAGAGGCTGATGGTCAGGTGTTGTGAAAGGCTGGAGAGCTCTTACAGTTGATCCTACCTTTAGATATGTTTCTGCTTGCAAAAGGTCTTTTAAGCAGCTCATTTTGGAGAGGAGAAGCAAAAAACAGTGTTTAAATAGAAGTGTGTGCATACGTCTTCTGTTCCCTCTGTGTCATTCTTTCTATTCTTTTATCTTTGTTAGGAAGGGTTATTTTCTAATAATGTGCAATTTGTTATACATATTATGCAGTTCTGCCATGTGCATGTTTGTGTTCTTTTTGCATATGAAAAGCAAAGCTTATATCATCTATTTATCTAGGTACTCCCATGACCCTCTATTACTGTTGCCTTAGTGATCCTCCCAACTATTTAAACGAAGATAATAATGCCTGTCTTGCAAGAAATTTAGGCTGATTACTTCACTGGGTGTTATGCAAGAGGGTAAGTGTGTGCTAACTTGCATGAAGAGCTTATCTGAGAATGGCTTACAAAACTGTGATTCACATCCAGCTCGAGAATAACGTCAACATTCCCCGCTGTGGGGGAAAAAAATAATCCACAAAGAGTGATATTCTAAGGTAAAACATTCAAGCAGTGCTGAAGGGTAACTTCTGTCCAGCCCCAAATCACTGTCTCCATACTGTCACAGCTGCAGGCTCTGTCACTCTGGCATTTACAATTTTTCTCCCTTTCTAAATGCTGCTCAAATAATTATGCAAGATATGCTAATTACCCCCTAATAAAAGGTATGATTACAATTCCACTTTGCCAGTTCTGATTTCTACAGAAAGGCTTGAAAAGATGTAGTCATAGAAACGAATGGATGCTCAGCACCCTCAGTTTTACTAGAACCAGATCTTCCTCGTGCTCTTCTCAAACGGAAAGACAAAAGCTCACCATTGCTTTGTTCGTATTCCGTGGGAGTGCAAGGCTGGAGAGCCACGGAGGAGCGTAGCTGGGAACTATCCAGTAGTTTTCATCCTCCTGTTGATGTGCCTTAGGTGAATAACTGGTCTGTTAGGAGGAAGGTTTTAACAGCATTATCTTGTCTTCAGAGCGTCATCTTTTCTAGCAAGTTAAAGTAGGTTCCTTGACAGAAGCCATATCCTCTCCTGCAGAACGCTGACCCAATTGTTAATATTACAGAATAGCAACTGAACCCAAGTAAAAACACAAGCCTTAATAGCTCCTGGATGTGGGCATTAGAGAATCAGAATTCAGCTCAGATTGGACTGCCTCGGCCAACTCCTCTCTATTAAGCCAAACCTTTGATCATTAATCAGCATAGCCTACAGTCATTAAAAAAAAAAAAAAAAAGAGAGACTCAATCCTGAACCTAGATCTGCCTTTACTCATTTAAGTCCATTTCTTTTAATTGAAAAATAGAAAAGCTGTCAGTGAAGTAATGCTACCCAAATGGCAGAAAGTTGCAGTACTTTCTTTTTTACACCAGATTTTCTTTTGCAGGATTCTACACTTTGTGTCATGCGGTTTCACTCCTGATGCGTAAGATCAGCTAGAAACTCTGATGGTGGATATAAACACAAATTGCTGATCAGGAGAAGTCTTCAGTGGCTTCTGGACACGGCTCTGATTTTTGAACCTTTAGGAAATGCATTTACCACGGAGAAGGCGGCTACAACGGAACAGAATCTTTTTCTTGCTTGCCACAGTGCTGGTCCTCTCTCTCTATCAGCTCCAGTTCAGCCCCTCTGCCCTTCCAGCACCACACACAGCACCCCAACCCACGGACCCTGTCAAAGTGACCTCCAGGGACCTCTCCAGCAACAAGACTGCCGTAACAGCCAATCTCACAGCAGCACCCAAAATAAGGCACTGTGTATATGTGGATCCTGAGCCAACTGTGCCCGTCACTGCATCAGTGGATACAACACCACAGCGAGAAAATGTCAGTGAAAGCTACCCAGACGAAAAGCCACCATACGAGTCCAAAGGAGAATACCCCCAGGACCTATTCAGTGTGGAAGAACGCAGGCAAGGGTGGGTTGTACTTCACATCTTTGGCATGATGTATGTATTTGTGGCCTTGGCCATAGTGTGTGATGAGTATTTTGTCCCTGCTTTGGGAGTGATCACAGAGAAGTTGCAGATCTCTGAAGATGTGGCTGGAGCCACCTTCATGGCAGCAGGTGGATCAGCACCAGAACTCTTCACCTCCCTCATAGGTGTCTTCATCTCACACAGCAATGTGGGCATCGGTACCATTGTGGGCTCAGCAGTGTTTAATATCCTCTTTGTCATTGGCACCTGTGCCCTCTTCTCAAGGGAGATACTCCACCTGACATGGTGGCCCTTATTTAGAGACATCTCATTCTACATTGTAGACTTACTGATGCTCATCCTGTTTTTCCTAGACAGTGTCATTGATTGGTGGGAAAGCCTCCTTTTACTGACTGCCTATGCCACATACGTATTCACTATGAAACAGAACGTGTACCTAGAACAATGGGTGAAGCAGGAGCTGAACAAGAAGCTAAATGCTGTGCAGGCAGCATCAGCAGAGCATATACGGAAGGTTGGTGTCCTTATTGTTCAGAGGGCAAGTTGGAAATAATGCGTTCTAGCGTAAACCACAAAGAAAAACTGCGTCTCCTTCACAAAGTGCATATTCAAACAAAACCTCAGAATACAGGTACTGGTCAATAATTACAGTTATAAAATGAGGGAAATGCAATCTAGATAGTAGAGTTTCTAAGAAGTTAGAGAACACCACTAAAAGGGAGTTCTACCCTTGCAGTTACTACTGATATCAGTTGCAGTCAATTATCCACTTTCAAAGATGTGTGGGGTTTTGCTCACTTGGTTGCTGTAAAGGAGTTTCAAAAAAAAAAAAAAAAACAACCCCCACTTGCAGGAACACATTGTTAGTCTGGGAACATGACTGAACAATTCCGTGTTAAATAGCGTTAAAAAGGCTTCTGGTAAGAGGTGCTGTCCAAGCCTCTTGCAGATGAGAGATGTTGGAGGAGATTCTCTTTTCCCATCCTGAAGCTGGGTGTGTTGCTGGGATGCTGGTGGTATCACTTGTTACCCAGTCTGCAGCACAGAAGGGGATCTGGCAGCCCTTAGCAACCATTGCCACCTCTCCCAATCAGCATTTGGCAACAAGATGGAAATGCCCAAATCCCATTCCCGCGTGCTGACCAGAGCTGTGTGTTGGTGTGTCGCTGTAACAACACGCTCCAGATTTGAGACCAGGGCCCTTCACTCATTGTCCTTTGAAGGAAGAGTTGACAGCTTACACAAAGACAGTATCTGAAAGCATTCCCAGAGCCAATTACCCTTTCGGACTAGCAGATCTGGCCAGGACATGGTCTCCAGAACACTTGGGGATTTGTCTTCCTGAGTGTGCCTGTCCACTTCTTCCTCCTCCGTCCCTCCCCAGCTCTCCTACTGCCTCTTTGTCCTCTTGACCTGTGCTACTGCCAACTGTCGAGCAGAGACCATCAGATTTCAAATTGTCCTCTGGCATTCGCATGCTTCACTAGTCAGACGTCTGGCACTGGCACTCAAGCATGCCTTGCCCCTTCTGGTCTTGACACTCCACATAATTTAAGGAAAGAAAGGAAGAGGGGTGAGGATAGTTGAAGTGGTGCAGAATTGAGAGAGTGCTTTTCTTTTCTCCTCCTCGTCTGTCTTTCAGCCAATGCTGAAAGCCACTGTTTTTCAGCCAGTGCTGAGCTCCCAGCTCGTGGCTGGGAGTCCTAAAAGCTCATATGTTACGTTCCAGTGGGATACACGTGCAAGATATCGCAGCTGTACCATACAACTCTGTGGACATCACCAATCATCACAAATTGAATCCAGCCCTTCTGACTGAAGGAAAAAAACCCTGCACTTTAAGTTTACAGAGAACTCTCGCTAGCATATAGTAGCATGACACAGAGCTGCTGGACCTAACCCTTGGGAAAAATAAATTACCTTTATGGAAAGTAATGCTGATCACTGGAAAAAAAAAATACCCTTTTGCATCTTTACTCTGCCTCTGCTGGAAAATGAGTCAGGATACAGATGTTTGGGGCTGAAGTATGGGGCTGCTTATAGCTACAGGAATCAGATGGCAGAGGCCTTTTGAGTCCACCTCCAGGTACCTGCATCATCACTGAGGACCTGTAGGTAGAACTCTGTTTCTCTTGGAGGCCACGTGGTTTTAAGGAGAGCATCTGGCTTCAACTCTTTCAGTAGCATCCATGCATAGTCATGCATATTAGCTGTCCCACTTTCTCACAGACAGTAGCCTGAAGAGCTGTCATTGTATCCTGAAAAAGCAGGTGAAGCAGTAGTGGTGTTCAATAATTTTTGTTCTTGCTTGCCTGCAGAAAAGCAGTGGGGCAGTTGCAGATGATGGAACAAAGAAGCCAGCAGACGGGAGGAAGCTGCAGGTAGGTCTAAGCAGCTTTACAGGGATCTGAAGTCATCGTATTTTGAACCCTTCCCCATGTCAGGTCGTGAATAAAGGTGTCAACTTCTGTGTCAAGAAACCTGGACCGAATCCTACCTTGTGCAAAGAACCTGCCATGCTTGGCACAGTATCCAGAGCTCTCTTAAGAGGACACCTGGCTGAGTTGTGGCCTCAAAGCAATTTTTACAAAAATTAAGAGACAGCTCAGGCTTCCCAAGCAGATTTGACTACCCGAGTACTATTCATTCGATGCTTTAAACAGGCATAAAGAAATTCAGAGCATGACTTTTCTTACCTGGTTTCATGGCCAATTTTCCTCCTGAGCTTCCAGAGCAGAAGCTGGTAGGTTCTGTCCTTCCCCGTAGCGAACACTGAAGAGCTCATTCCTCTGCTCCTGGTTAAATTGCTGACCCTTTGTCTTCCCCATGGCTGGCCAGTCATTGCGCGGAGAGGCCTATCTATCTGATGTAGTGGCTGCATACGTATGTAAAATAACAGGTGTTAGCTTTCGCATGTGGATACTACTTGTCCCTCTATGTGCTTAACCTACCTGTACTAACTGTTCAGTCAAAAGCTCATTAGGACTCTGTTGTTGACTACAAAAACAGAGCACCAGGGCTTTCGAGTTAAGTCAGGACACTTGGCATGACTGTAGGATTACTTTTAGCAGCGTATAAATCTACACAGTTATTAACAAGTTTGTGACTAAAAGCACGGCGTGCTTTGATTATTATAATAACATTGTATTGATGCTGAGCCCGTGTGAGCCCATTGCGTTTATCTATCTAAGGGCAGGCTGGCCTGCTATATCAAGAGCACGTCTCTTGCTGTGGACACTCGATACTGACAGCCATCCTGTGACCGTGAATGCAGAGGCTGTTTAAAACCCATGCTGAGGCTGCTCCTTGGGTTGGGGAGATCAGCCTCCATATAAACGCATCCCCAGGGCAGAGGCGAACCAACGGTGGAGATGTTTTGAGGAGGAAACTGCTATTGACGGCTGCATTGTACCTTTCCATAGCCTGCATCAGCCTTACAGCGAGGCAGCAGCTCAGCCTCCCTACACAACTCTCAAATGCGCAGCACCATCTTCCAGCTCATGATCCACACCCTGGACCCGCTGGCAGGAGGTGAGTGAATGCTCCACATCTGAGGGACTTGGGTTTGCAGCCCTGAGGGCAGAGCAGTTTGGCTGGGAATGCAGCCTTTGTATGTCGGGGTGGTGGGGATCATCCTTGAAATGCAGCTCTGAGTATCACAGATAACGTTAGGTGGGGGGAGCTCTGCAACGGTGGGACGTACCCCATCTGATCCCATGGCTAGCAAGGACAAACACCTCACATTTTGGCCCTGCCGTATCTACTTTACCTGTGCCAAATTGGTTACTGCTGTGGTGGCAGCTGCTGCTTGAAGGAGGATGAGGGCATGTGGAGCAGCTGCTGTTGCTGGGGTCCGTGCGAGCAGTGGCGGTCACTGCAGTCCCCCATCTTCCGCTGACCCTCTGACAGCAGGAGCAGCAAACACAAGTTACAGGCTTCCTCCATCTCATAGGATGTCACATCTTCCTTCCTCTTCTTAGCTCAGACCTCACCGCAGCCTCCGAACAGCAGCACTCAATGCTGACTACATGTTTGAGAAAGAGCTGCTCAACCCATCAGTCTCATTTATAATGGGAAAATAAAAGTGGGGAGAGCTCGTTACCTATACACCTCCCCAGCTGTGCACACAGCCCCTCACAAGGCATAAACCTGAAGAAGAGGAAAAAAAGAAGTTAAAACCCTTGAAGAATTATCATTTTGACAGAGGTTAAAGTCCCAGCTGAGATCTAAAACACACAGCAGTTTCCGATTACGATGGTTAAGCCAATCCGTATGTGATTTAGACCAACGCCGAGCACCTCTAAAAGCCCACCTGCAACACTGCAGTATCATCACTGCCATGGTAAACTGTACCCACAGCACTTTGCAGGCAATGGGCCAACTCCCCGTGGCCAAGGCCTGATCAGCTCAGGACTAAGACGCCTTCTTTTAAACTGCCCAGGGTGCAGAGAAGCCACATCTCCAGACACAGGGTCTTTGTACACAAACTTTTAATGTGCTGCTTTGTATCCACTGTAACACAAACAGAGTGTGCAGGTTCATTTTCCAAGGAATGGTGAAGCATGCTAAAAAAAAAAAAAAGATGTTTTTTAGATTTTCTTTCCTAGCTCAGCACATGCCCTGCCCCTCCACTGCCCTACTTGTTCTAAAGAGATTATCTGTTGTCCATTCAAAGAGAGATTGAAGCTAAGCGGCTCAACACCTCTCGTGTCTATCGCAGAGGTTACAAAAAGGACTCTCCAGATCAAAATCCCAGCTGCACAAACTGATCGAGGGAACAAAGGAGGCTTGATAAGGACAGCAAGACAGATAAGTGTCTGCTTTAATAGATTTTAGTGAAGGCACCCATCACATTACTAACAGCAGCCTAACAAGAGCCAGACTCATCAGGGTTTGCTCCGCTGCCCTTGCCTCCTGTCCCCCCCGAAAGGTGGTATCAGCAGCACTAGAATAAAACCGAAAACTTACAAGAGGACATCCCATTGCCTTTAGCATCAGAAAGTACCAGACCTGCAGGACTGCTGCCCCTCAGAGACCCTCCAGCCCCTTCTCATCCTTCCTGCACCTCTAAATGTCTCTGCAGCATCTGCCCAGCCCGGGCCAGCACACGCCTCTGGTCCAGGCTGGTGTCCTCAGCTTGGTGAAACCCTGGGACCTCAGTAGAAGTTGTGGGGGCCTGAGGATGCCAACCCAGGCCAAGAAGAGGGCCCCAGCGCTGCCCCAGCCAGCTCAACCCAGAATACACTGCTGGGGGGTTTCAAGGCAGTTGTAAGCCACTGGCCTTGCTGAAGAGGCTGTTACTGCCACGACTTGTGAATATTGAATCGACGGGGCTGGGGGGCAGTTCGGATCTTCTCTGAAAGACAACTTCCCCTCTTGTTTCAGCTAGGCAGAATTTGAGTTACTGTCTCAGTATGCAGCAGCCACTAGATGGGAGTGTGACCATAGGTACTTAAGCAAGTCTAATATTTACACCAGGGATGATAGGCTATAGGCTTTTCAAAAGGTTGTTATTTCTTAGACCCTTTGCTATAATAATGCCACCGAGTTAAGGGCAAAACCTCTGCCCCAGGTACATGCCTGTTCCACTTAGCACTGCCAGAACAGAGACAGCTCCTTTGAAAGGATAACGCTAAAGAAAGTTACTGAGATTACAACAGCACAGTGCTCAAAATCAAGGCACCAATGTCCCAGGTGCTGTGTATCTCGTAGGAGACACTCCTTACCCTGATAAATTCGTACCTAAAGAAAAAGGAGTCTGGAGAGAAGGAATCATTTATGAATAGACTGAGAAACTTAAGTGCCTGGAGGATCTTGGCCAAAAAAATGAAGTGACTTCCCCAGGATGACTCTGAAAAAGGATTTGGTCCCGCCAAGGCATATCAGGGCTGCCAGCTCAGCCTCTGCGTTAAGAGCACTGCAGCCCGTTGGTACCCTCAGGACGGCTGGGTGCCTGGCTCCCACGGATCACCCACAAAGTCCTTCTCTCCGCAGTGTGTGCAGCACTGTCTGTGCCAGACACATTTCTGTAATTAGGCTGCAACAGAAAAGATGATCCCAAAGCAATTTATCTTTCCTCAAGGGTCCTTGTTCCTTCTTGCCAATGCCTGTAGCATCAGCACTTAGAGGCTGTGGTAAAGAACGCTCTACAAAAGAAATACGTTACTGACTATCGCTCAGCAGTTCCTAACTTAATCTACTCAAATTAGGATCTCTGTAGGGTTTCCTTCTTTCTGCTGCAGTTGCATTTTATTTGGGCAGTACAGAAGCGGTTTCAGGGCAGCAAGGGTCCAAAATGCAGAAAAACTGCCAGCAGTGGGCCTCCAAAACCAACTTCCAGAGGCAAAGGTCTTAGAAATAAAGTAGAAGTCTGAAATACAAACTTTGTTTCACTGTTTCTAATGCAACACCTCTTGTGTGAAAAAAAAAATTCCCATTTGAACAGTGGATTAAGTCCAGGATATCTGTTTTTTCTTTTTGTATTAGGAAGGGATCATTACTTAAGTCCTTTTCTCTGTCTACAGGAGACCAGGTGTTTTACTTCAGGAGTTCTAACATTTACATTGCATCCTGAATTATATTTTTGATAGAAGCTTTGATTTTCAAAGTGCCTTTTTTTTTTTTTTTAAATGAGGAATTTCTAGCAACTTTGGTCTTTTCCCCACTTTCTCTGAAAGCGTGTAGAAGCAGAGCATGAGATCTTTTCAAGACCTTCCAGCTAGACACCAGAGGGAACTGTTGGGGAATTAAAGGGAACAAGGATTTTGGAAAAACTGAGGAACCCTCTCATTTCTGAACCTCCAGTCTTACCATCGGGTTAGTCTTTAAATTCTAGTCATACAGGCAAGAAGACAGAAGCCTGCTTTTACTTTTGAATGAAGAAAAAGGCTCCAGCAGCAAGGTTATCAGAGCTGTCTACTGTCGGTATGCCCCAGTTAACAAGCTAATGATTTTGGAAATTAGACCAGAATAGAGCAGCAGGCAGTGTTGCAGGCTAGAGCTGAGCTAGAAGACTGAAGGCAGCTACAGTTTCTCCTTGCTTCATTAGCATTCAGTCACTTGTTTTAAGAGAATCATGATACCAAGGGGTAAAAGGAGTCATGAGATTTCTTTTACATCTGGTTTTAGACAGCAGCATCCCCAAATCCTCCAGGTTCATGCCAAATTTTAAAGAAAAAAGTTCTTCCTGCTGTTCATGTTGTAAGTTAGTCCTGTTAGATTAAATATTAGAGCCCAAATATTAATTAAACATAAGAGCCAAACTCAGAAGCTCAGTTTCCACCTTAAGTCCAGCCTGGATGCTGTCAATCCATAGGATGGGAATCTTCCTGAAGAGCATCTCAGGGCCCCTGGACACAGGCACGTCCCGAGCGAGGGGCTCTCAGACCGGGGCAGAATTACCGGCAGCGAACGCCCCAGGGGACTGCGGTCCTCACTGGGGACTGAGCCCACAGGGCTGCGGAGCGCCGGCAAAGGCCCCTGGCTGCTGAAACAGCCAGCACGCTGCCCGGCTCAGCTAATCCCCAGCCTAGCAGGGACTGAGCTGACAGATATCCTTCCTCCCCATGCTGACCTGCAGATCTGGCCAGCTTACAGCCAGCTCTTCTTCCAGTCTCAGCCCATCCTGCGTGACGTGTGTCAGAGGAATTAACACCTTTTTAAATGAGGCTGATCTCATGAGGACTGGATAGTGGCCCGGACCTAATCTGGTTAGCCTGACAGAGAGATGCTCACAGGCTCCGCTCGGGTCGGCGCTCACAGCCTGCAGCCTAGGTAAGGGCAGAAAGCCAGGAGCTTGAATTTTTATAATCTCTTTCAGGCTGAGCCTGACCGCCCTGACCCTGCTGACAGAAGCTTTTGCAACAGCTTCTGGGAAAAGCTGAACAGAAAGATGCGTTGCCCAGTGGTTAGAGGAGACCGGGAGCAAAAAGTCACCTCTTCATTGCCTTGCGCCGATGGGTACGCTTGTGCTTACCATCAGTAGAGGGAGAACGAAGCCAAGTGCTTCACATCCCCTCTGGTAGGCTCCAATACTGACAAGGAGCATGGAAGAATCAGGCTCTTTAGTCCCAGCCAGCCTTTCAAAGGAGAAGAGCTCATCGTTTCATCTCTGTCCAGCCATTCCAGTGTTCAGTGGAAATCCCAATCGGTGAAAAATATTTCTGTCAGATGGCAACAGGAATCGCACCAGAACAGGACTTGTCCCCAGAAGCCTTAATGTCTGAACCAGTCCCAGTTATTGGGCGTATACCACAGTCTACTGATTTTCACGAGGTTCAGCTCACAACGGTGGATCTGCCCGCATGGCTCAGGGCCTGGGACCTGCTACTTCTATTAACTCGGTATCACGGTGATGAATAAAGCGGCAGAGCCCTGCCCTTGAGGCAAATGACAACAGCACGTTCTGGTTGCACAGTCAAGAGTACAGCAGATTAAATCAGCCTGATAAAACTTTCAGAGGAAATTAATTTACAGCCCTGCACACAAGCCAAGCATAGCACGGCCAATTTCTTGTGACTACTGCCCATGTGCAGACCCCGCAACCCTCAGCTTAGTCATCGGGTAGGCAGCTCAACAGAGGATATAGATTAGAGCAAAATGAGGCTTTTCTTTGAGCCAATGACTTGCTCATTTTCAGCGAGAGTACGAGTTAAGATATTTGAGCACAACACCTAACTGTGGAGACACACACAGAGTTTCACAGTTCCCTGTAAAACAGTAATAAAGCAGCTCAGCAAAGCAGAGCACGGTCCACAGCAGAAGTCGTCCTCAGCAGTCCCAGGCATAAAGTGCTGGACACTGCACGGGTGGAGATGATCTCTTGGGTGGCCTAGACCATGTTGAACCTGGATACCAGGAATTTAGATCAACTCCAGCAGAGGAGACACTTGCATATACTTAGAGAAATCAATTGTTTTCCAGATAACTGGAACATAAAAGGGGTTTATTTTTCCTTACCATCAGGTTGCCAGGCTGCAAGCAGCACCTTCAACAGCCTCTTCAACAGCCACGTGGCAGAAGGAATGTGTCATTTCTAGCTTGGACATAATCTAGCCTGAAAAAAATCAGCAGTCCTTTGGGACCCAAATGATATTGCATCAAAACTCCTCCTCTATTCTTTCTGCAATTGCTTCCTATGAAGTATAGGTATTCCCTGTATTACTGAACTGGAAAGGATTTCTCTTCCCTCTAGATTCTCTTTTAAATATGAAAGTATTGGTTACCTATCAAATGGCTGGCATAATTGCCATAGTACTAAGCATTTAAATATAACAGCTATGATCAACTAGCAGCAGCCAAAACCTAGGGCCGCAGCCAGAAAGACAACTCACAAGTCAGTGCTGACTGCAATCCCGGCAAGAAGAAAGGGGCGCGAGAGTGCGCGTGTGCTGGGGGGAGGCAGGTGGAGGGGGGCTTCGCACAGCTGACCGCTGCTGATGAACGCATCCTTCTCATCCACAGCAAAATTTAAAGACAGGGTTGACATCCTGAGCAACATCACCAAGGTCAAAGCAGAGAGTCTGGCTGGACAAGGATCAAAAGCAGAAGGTGAGTGCAAGAAGAGTCAGTGCTGTTTGCCTTGTTTTGCACTGCAATCCTTCAACTTCCCGGCACTCAACACCCAAGGGCTGGCAAAGAAACACTATGGTCTAACACAATTTTTCTGTTATTACTGGTCACAGATGGCTGCTATAATAATGCAGCAGAAATCAATCGATATATGCTAACAGTGGGCAATAAAAGCCATCCCCACAGGAGTCTAGGAGCGGTCGGTGAAATAGCATCCAGAAAGTGCAAATTGCAACCAGAAGGGTGCAAGAGGGGAAATCAGAGCATTACAGACAGCAGCTGGGTGCTGTGCTGGTTTTTGGTAGACCCTGCAAATAAGGTGTTCGTTAAAACAAAGTACCTTCATTTTAGCTTGGAAATTTGGCACGCTTGCAGAAGAGCATGAAAGATTCCTCCACAGACAAAAGCTGCACTGGCTTTGTCTATAACGATCCCGAGGGTCTGTGCATCCTCCTTTTTAATAGTTTTTGCTTTTTCTACGTCACTACCGACACCCAGGCTTTCTGCACCGATCCGGAGGGAGCAGCTGGCCTGGGCTACAGGTTTTGCCAAACAAGCAAATTTTTGCGTGGAAGGTCCTGCCTCCACAAGCACCCTGCTGCAGTACAGCAGGCGCCCGAGCACCTCACAACATCGAGCCTCACCTCTGCAAATGAGACCAAACTTGAGGAAAACACTGTTTAAGAAACAAGTAAATTCTCGGTGTGAGTCGCCAACACCACACTGACTTCACTGAACTATGAATTTTCACCCCATGAGGTGTTCCACAAACTTTGTTGGTGCGTAGAGCTGTGCACATTCCAAAAGCATTATTGCTTTGTCTCCCACTTTGGGCTGAAAGCATCCCAGGTGAACTCTTTTATGGCCTGGTTTCAGAAATCCCAAATGGCACTCACTGAAAACATACATTTCTGAAAATCTCCCCTCTAGGCTTGCTCCCTAGTGCCGCCGTGAGGCACCGGACTGGACCAGCTTACCCAGTTCAGGATCAGATACCCTATAATGCCCCATCCCAGTACATTTCATGGCATAACATGATCCTACTGACTTAACAGCCTTCTTTATATGGAGGGGATCCCTTAACCTAAACTGCAGCAGTCTGAAAAGGGCCCTTGCTGTGACCAGGCAGAAAACCAAGCATTTTCTCTCACCTCTGCTCCGTGTTTTCCGTATTTCTGCACTATTCTGTGCCGCGGTTTCTGTGTTCCTCTTGGCTACGCAGGTTAACACAGGAACAGCACAGAGGACATGGCAGTTATTATTTCCTTGTATGTGTCAGCACTTTCCTATTTGCGTCTGAATACCTACCAAATGATTAGGGATTGAAGTCTGGCAGCACCTAACAGTCACTTCTCAGAAGCCTCGAAGAATATCGGTTCCCTGGAGAATGTCATGCTCTACTAGAAAAAAAGGGGAAGCAAAGCTTTACATCCTTTCTGGCTTTTAAGGATGGCTTTAATAAGATCTTCAGAATCCGGACTGAGACCAAGAAACACTCATCAGTTGTAGATCAGATAATTAGCATTTCCCTGTTGTTACACAAGTGCTACTTACAGCAGTTTCAGACAGGTCATAGGAGCATCAAGGTATCATTCTACACCAGGTGGGCCAGATCCTGCCTGGCTTTTACTACTCACAATCCACAGAAGACAAACAGAAAACCTGAGCAATCAGGCTGCTTTTAACATGAAAGGCTACACGTTTCTGTAGGAAGCTCAAACCTCCCTGCTGATCAAGGGGAAGGTGGCTACCTGATGCTAAGATGACTGAAAGCAGTATCCCTTCTTACCGCCTTTAGCAGAAGAGGAAAAGAAGGCACCGAGCGCCGTTCAGGTAACTCCTGCCAGTGATTCCGAACCCAGCAAAGACAAACAGAAGACAGATGCACCGCAAGATGGACAGGTATTGAAATAAGTATCATAGGCAATAAGCACTCAGTCCAGACCAAAATTCACGTGTGCTTTCCTTCTTACCTCTCCAGAGCTTTTGGGACAGGACCCAACCCATTTCCCATAACTGGCAACTATAAATAGACTGTGTGTGTAGTGATGAGATATATTAAGGTGTTAGCTGAAACATTTTGGCCTATATCACAAATCAAGTCCAAAATATGACACCAAGTGATACTGTGTAGTATTTTCTCCTCAAATGACTCTTCCGAGATCAGAGGACTACTCCAACATACGGGAAGATACGAGTATCTGCCTGTCCCGTGTTCATCAGTACGTGTTCCTGTTTTGTTTCCCTAATCCCTCCTTTCAGTTGCTGTAATTTGGCTGTTCTGATGAGGAAAGGTTTTCAAAGAGACAGTAAATGTTTCATTTGTGTCAAAACCCCGTCTAAAAGTTGGTTCTAGTTAACCGATACAAATTAATTAATAACACACAGGCACTGAGATAGGGTATGCCTGGATTTTGTCCCACAATAGCAAGATGTGGGCTGTGGCTGCCCTCAGCCATGTTACAAACGTGACCTCTGCCAACGCACAGCCCTGGTGAATAAATGCTGTGCAGCTCCTCATTAGTGTGCAAACATATTGGCTTTTTTTTCTTTTTTCTGATCTGCAGCCCTCTTCAGACAGCGATACCTCAGAAGACAGCAGCTCTGGGAGCGAGGAAGACAGCGACGA
Source organism: Platalea leucorodia (assembly GCF_965183815.1). Classification (NCBI taxonomy): domain Eukaryota; kingdom Metazoa; phylum Chordata; class Aves; order Pelecaniformes; family Threskiornithidae; genus Platalea; species Platalea leucorodia. The sequence goes on from NC_138831.1 coordinate 48,922,170, forward strand.
TGACAGCACAGATGATGACGAAAACGATGAGCCATTATCTCTTGAATGGCCAGAAACTAGGAAAAAACAAGCAATTTACCTTTTCCTCTTTCCCATTGTCTTCCCTCTCTGGAGCACTATGCCTGACGTTAGAAACCCAGTAAGAATCTATCTTCCTCCTGCCACTGGGTTCGTTAACTGAACTATAGATTTCCTCTCGGCAAGAGTCCCCAGTTCTGTTTTTCTGTGTCGAGAGTCTTGGCATACTTGGAGTGCTGTTAATGCTGCAGGGAGTGGGACAGGAGCCCCAGCTGCAGTGTAGCGTAGTTCCAGAGACTTAATTTAATAAACCATAAAAGACTAGCAACTACTGGTCATCTAATCAAGCTGACAAAAACCGAATACAATTAGAGACACCAGGATCCATGTTAAAGCAATTGGTTGCAGTGAGGTGTTTCAGGTGAATAATTTTCACTGGGGATTGTTAACTTTCCTGAAAGTTCTCCATGTTTTTCTTTTCAAACTTGATTTCAACAGGACTCCAAAAAATTCTTTGTCTTCACGTTTTTTGGATCCATCATCTGGATTGCTGTATTCTCTTACCTGATGGTGTGGTGGGCTCACCAGGTGAGGGGCTCATTTTCTCTCTGCAAATAAGACCATTTCAGAACACGTAGATAGAGAGAGAGGGAACAGTGTCACAGTGGCATTTTATCTGATGAATTACAGCTGCGGTCATCCATCAAAACAGTAGAAACTTTGTTTTGTCAGAAGCCAAAAGGGAATTTTCAATTTCATTCTTTTCAATTTGACAAAGAATCATTCTTTTTCGAGAGCTTCCAAGGGAATTTGTGTATCAGCGAAGGGAAAAATGCCGTCAAGATTTATCTTAATACTGCCTTTTCATTGATGAATGCTTCTGTGCAGCACATAATTATCCCTTACCTAATTAACATTCTAGGAAAACACAGGTTCTGATTCTGGAAGATGCTAAATGATCTCAACGCCCATTGCCTTAATGTTCACCTGGTATTCTGGGAAATAATACTTCACATCTTGTAGAATCAGACCCGCAATTTGTATTTAGTGATGTATTGCACATTGACAGTGTAGTTGATCAAGCCATAAATCCAAAGACTGTCATTTCCCAAAGCTCTCGGATCGTACACAGCTGATGTTACATTTGGAGAGGGAAAAGTGGAAGGCATCCAGAGGAGGTGAGCTTAGGACAGGACCTGACTTCACCTTGCTTAGTCTTGGCAAGACTGTGATCGGATGCCCTATGCTATAGAGCGCATCTGAGACCAACATACACTATGAAATTTAACATTTTAGCCTATAAAGCAGAAAAATACTACCATGTTTAAGGGGATTAAAATATTTTAACTCAAATATGGCACAAAACCTAAAAGGCTGCACAGAGCAATTAAATTCCAGGTTCCAAAACTAACAGAGCTACCCGACTTTCCTCCTGTTTATTAGGTTGGTGAAACAATTGGGATATCAGAGGAAATTATGGGGTTAACCATACTGGCAGCAGGAACATCAATCCCTGACCTTATCACCAGCGTCATCGTTGCACGGAAAGGCTTAGGCGACATGGCTGTCTCCAGTTCCGTAGGCAGCAATATCTTCGATATCACTGTTGGGTGAGTAGTAGTTCAATGCAAAAAAATTCAGTTCTTCTGCAATACAAAGCTAGCTGTTTTTATTCCAAACACGGTCTTAATTAATTTCATTTTAGCTGTAATTAAATGAAGGGCAGCTGGGCAACCAGTTACTTTTTTTTTTTGTAAAACCTAACCCAGCCAGGAAAGACAGATTTTTGTAACTTAGTCCACCATCTTCACCTAATTCTGTATCAACAGAAAATTATTGATATTTCAAGACAAAAATGCAACAAATCTTTGGCTAACACCACAGATTTACAGACAGGATACTTATCCAGTCACTCGGACGTTCAGATCCTATGCAATGAAGGCTCAGTATCTGTGCCTGTATCTCTCAAAAGCAAAGCATCAGGACTTATTTCTTTATTATAGCATGCTGAGACAATTAATTCACAGGTACTATTTTAAAAACCTTTTTAGATTCTTGAATTGCATTATGATAGTGCAAGTATTATCCAAATGCAATTTTTGACACGAACAACATCCAATTTAGATTTATGCTGAGTTATACTGAACGCAATCATGCATTTTTTTCTGTAACGGTTTAGGAAAATTGCTTAGTTATGATGCAGAAAATGAACTGCCTCAAAACATTTATTTCAATTACTTTTCCTTTACTTGCAGTTTGCCAGTTCCTTGGTTCCTTTATTCTGTCTTCAACGGGCTCAGTCCAGTTGCAGTCAGTAGCAATGGTTTGTTTTGTGCAATTGTTCTCCTTTTTCTCATGCTCCTATTTGTGATTATCTCGATCGCTGCATGTAAATGGAAAATGAACAAACTGCTGGGCCTCACTATGTTTGCTCTTTACTTTGTATTTTTGATCATCAGCGTGATGTTAGAAGACAAGATAATATCCTGCCCAGTATCTGTATGACATTTGGACACTTCAAGATGTATATAAGCGTACATCAAAATCAAAAGGGGTTTAAGGTAGCAATTGTTCTACTGGAAAAAGCAATCAGAATTATAACAAACTTACTGAGAATAAAGTATCTTTAACATACTAAAAAAAAATCTCAAATGGTATGTCAGCCTCTACTGTTTTTCTTTAGGATCAAAAAAGATCAGATAATGAAGTGACCCATATCAAACCCCATACATGTTTAGGCATTCGTGGAAAGGCTGATACGATATAGATGCATGAAGTTTTCAGTATGGCTGATCCCCTCAAGCTAACAGGGCTGATTTTCAGCACAGAATATTTACTCATTACGGAAATATTTTCAGGAACACACTCTAAATTACTTAAACTGCTCCAACTCACGGAAATAAATGAACTTCACTTCAGTGGGAACAGAATCGGACGGCTATGGCTTGCCTTTACAGAGCTACTCTGCTTAAATTCATTGTGCGGACACACAGTCTGCATCGCAGAAGTGAACTCCCTCAGACTGGATACGAGCGCTGAGCACAGCGGCTCCCAAGGTTTGCGCTGCAGCTCGTTTGCCGTGACTTCCCTACGCAGAGGTAGTTTTCATCTTTCCAGTGAATGCCACTATAAAGCATCCACAACTGGTCCTCTGCACATACCTCCAGGGAAGTGTACACAGAACACGCGATGCGCTTCGGGGGAAATGCTTTTTGCTGCCCCTCTGAACGCTGTGGGAGATGGAATAGCGAGGTTTTCAAGGAAAAAGCGAAGCAGTAAGAGTTATTTCTGCACGCAGAAGAACACAGGGTTTGAGAGCTGCAGAGCAATCCTGGAAGCTAGCCATACGGCTCCTTCTCAATCCGCATCTGATCTTGCAATACAATCCCTAAAACTTACGGTAAGCGCCGCCATACAAGTGTGATGTCATATGGATTTACATCTTACTGTAACAAGACTAAACGGATCTGGGGCTAGAATACCACGGTACCGCTAATAAAAACTAAAACCAGGAATCAAATACTACAACAAGAAGTTGAAACGCTCGAGTTTTGTTTTCATCCCAACACTAATCTCTGAAATGTTCAGATTATTGCATCCGGCACTAATTCCTGTTGTTAGCACTGTCTTCTACATAACCACTATGAAAAAACGCCACTGACATCAACTATCAACAAACCTGAAAGGTTTATTGTTAACAATGCCGCACGTGAGCAAACAATGTAGTTAAGAGTTGCAGACATTTCTGTCATTCTAATCCACCTAATAAAATGTTAATGAAAATAACCAGAAATATTTTAAGCTTTTTATTGACTCACTGTAAAACTTCTTTTTTGGATGAGATGGAAAAAAAAGAAAGACTTAACATTGTGAACATTGACTTGCATATTTTAAAGGAACTACAAACAAAAGCAAACATCCAACATACTGTTTTTTGGTAAATAAAATTTAAACATTACATATTTACAAATCTACAACCATTCGTTTAAAAAGTGCTGCTTGCAGGCTAACAAAGTACCATTTTTAAACCCCAGTGAGATAATATCCAGAAATACCCCTCTCTATTATTACTATTTGCATCTCCCCTTTGTTATACAAAGATTTTTACATGCAGGAATTTTCTCTTTCTTGGGGTACAAATCATTTAATTTGCCAGTGGAAGTCTAATTCATCAGGCTGTAACTGTACCAACAGCAAACCTTCTCAGAATGGGAAACAGTTAGCAGTGTCAGAGAAACAGCACAATTTCTACTCACATTTCAGTATTTCATCTCCAATAATTATTCCAGTGGAACCATAAGTAAAGCAAAATATATATATTGCACTGCAAATGTAAAACCTTTGTTTAAGGTTCTTGACATAAGCATTATTTAGTACACAAAAGGAGAAAATTCAGTTCATACAAAATTTTAAATTGAAAATATGTCTCAAATATTTTACTTATTCATCTTTGCGGTATCGGAAAATATACTCAAATTGCTTTTCTAATAAAGGACAGTGAGATCCAAAAACTGTTTCAACATTGAATTGTATGATGCTTAAAAATTACCTGCCTCGGGACCTACATTTTGAACATTAGGACTTGAATGAGGAATATTTCCCAGTTAAAGTATATCACTATTCCAACTATATTTTATTATAGTATTTCTACAGTGGACTGACTTGCAACAGACTTTATAAAACAATTCATTAAGTATAATGATTTCAGTTAATGAACTACTCCATGATATCGTAATTGAAAAGCACACCCAAATAAACATCAGCAATGCTTCAGGAGTGCCACTCTGAGGATGCAAGGACACAGTAAGATTGTTTGTCTGAAGGATGCGTATACAATCCTTCCCGTGGTACAGTATATACTCCTCCGATCATACTGGCAGGACTGTTGGGTGTTGAGTGAAGTGGCAAACTTGTTGGCTTTGTAAGTCTGAAGACAGTTGGAAGTACTTACAACTAAGCTGGGACTGGAACGGAGGAAGCGGGCCACGTATTACAAGGGTTGCGTCTATTCCTGTGCTAGCAGACACAGTTGCAGTGTTATGTCCTAGGAAGTGAGAGGTGGTTAGAGACCAGGCTCAGTCGCTTCTGCCAGACTAAAATAGCAAGTGTGAAGCTTGCTTCATAGCTCAGTACCTCTAACACACCACAGCAGCTCTGGAAAAAGCACTTGCCCTCCTTCATGGCTTGAAGGTCCTATAAAACAGTGGCTGCCCCAAGTGGTAAATGACATGGGAAACAGAACTGCCAAGAGCTAGGAACACTACCTTCTACACGGCACGAACATGTATGAGTTTATATATACTGTATGCAACTTTTACTTGGTAAATACAGTGTACCTACTGTACAGAGCAGAGCATACATGCACACTAATAGGTACTTACAATGAATATGTTAAAAAATAACTTGGTGTTTCTCACAATAGTTCAGAAGAATGAGGGGGGTATGTATCCACCCTACACTGATACTCTTCACCATCTACCTGGGTAAAAAAAAGTAGTTATATTTCATGCATGAGGAATACTTTACAAGCATGACAGTACAAAAGAGAGCATCACAAATTGTTAAAATAAATTAAATGTGAAAAACGTTGGTAAGTGTAGCATTGCTAGCTCCACCTCAGGGTGGGGGGTATACCTTCAAAAAGGTCAGCTACGTAATTAGCAGCAAATTAGAGAAGAGGTATTACCCAATGAAAGCTATATCCAACAAGACTGCATCTTGCAATTATCATCAGCATATACCTGCAGCTCTACAAATTTTAAATCCTTTCTCCTTAGGGCAGCATCTTCTTACTACTTTACAGAGGTCTGGGAGGAGGTTACATAGAGCTTCATAGCAGCATTACTTCTCACGTAAGCCTCTAAGAGGCTCACTCTATTTCATTTAATAAAGTAAATGTGAGCTTTAAAGTTTATTTCCTTTCTGCCTAACTAAATATTGCTGTATTATTACACTTGCAAACTAAAGAGATTTTTAAAAATACCTGCTGGTCAGCAGACTGAAATATAAAATCTAATGTAACAGCTGAATATTTAGAAGCATTGTAACAGCAACAACTAAAAGAAATTAGAATTGGAAAACCATTAGGATTACTTAAAATAAAGCTATTTGTTAAAGCATGGTTTAATTTGTTTAGGGAGTTTTATACAATTCAATGTCTGTTTTCCCACCTCCATACAGGACTTCTGATATTTTCTCTGTAGCCTACCTTCCGGTGAGGAGTTGCTATGTGACTGAGAGCACAGAACACTTTTTTAAATCTCTAGAACAAGAAAACATGAGCCAAAAGCCATGACTCCACCACAAGGACTGACACAGCGTTTTTCTTCACAGAAAAAAAAAGTTGTTTTGCCTGTGAAATAGAGACCAAATACTCCAAGTACGTTTAACTATGCACAATATGCCCTAATAAGTTACATTCCCTATATATTCCCCGTAGCAAGTTTGCTGTAACTACTTTAGTTAAGAGCTTTGGATTAGCATTATGTACGTGCCATATTTAGTGTGTTTCAAACACATCCATCAAAACTCTGAACGCTGCCTATTTGAGAAGAACTTCGTGCAGGCTGTCATTTGCTTTCTATTACATCTGTAATGAGGTCACGTTAACAAATGCCAACAGCTGAGATGTACTGACTCCATAACATAATCCTTAGGACTCTTCAATATGCTTTCTCTTTACTAGGGAGCGGGGAGCGAAGGGAACAGGAGAGGAAGAGGAGATTGACAGAAGTGTTTTACAGAGACATCAGTGTGTTCATTAGTAGAGTTTCACAGATGTTTACTACATCTTCCTTCAATTGCTGTGGTACACGTTTTCCACGTGTGCATGAGAGAAATCCTGTATCTAGAGCACTGTCTAGGTGAAGGTTAATCTTTTCTACTCTGCTTTAAAAACAAATCACTTTTCAAAAAGTAACCAGACAAGTTACTATAAATAGCAGTATACTGCAAAAACAAAAAAATAAGCACTGTATTGCTTATGCAGCAAGTCCATTTAAAATTCACTCCAGTAATTTAAAAAAATTAAAAAAATATCAACTTACTATAAACAATTTAAAATATGTATAATACAACTTTGTATGCTCTTCATAACATCATGAATATTCTATGTAAACAATAGATTTTGAAGAATTTACTTCGCTCACATTAGTTTCAGTGCATTGTTTCTGTCCACCTGTTATTTAATTTTTTTTTTTAAAGAAGGGAACTGTAATAACGTTGTCCCAAGTTAAAGAACCGATTTTGTTTAGAATCTTCCTTTCTACACATTGATTTGCAGAAAGGACAAGGGACAGGGAAATAATATTTGGCCCATTTTTCACTCTGTCCATTTCCACAACTGTAGATAGGCCTTATTTTTCCAAGGCCTTCTGCCGTAGTACATTCGTACATGCGTTCTTAAACACTGAAGACTGAGATGTTCCTTGTGACTGAAGTGGTTATTTTACACAGGTATACATCATCGGTATCGCCTCTTTATCTAGGTATATTTAAAGATATGGTTCTCCAAAAATCTTTCTGCATTCCATCACTCCAGTACTTGGTGGTCTATCGCAGTTATGAGTATTCTTCACTTGATTAGCTGTGAGACGATCATAGGCCATTTTGTACTCTCTGTCAAAAGCATCTGCAGAAATAGAAAAACAACTTCTATACCGTGCTCAAAAACACAACCCAAATACAATGACAGCTAGTACGCTGAAAATAACTGTAAAGTCCTTTTTACTCAGCACTTACTATTGAATGGCACACATCTAATCTACAGATTATTTTTTTTTTGGAAGCTGAAAAACTAGTTTGCATACATTCATCATGTATGTTTATCTGAGTAATTTATAAAACTTACCTATATCAATGTTATCTCTTCCTAGGGCAACAAGTGAAAGAAATAGTATTTCTCTGTACAGGCTCCTGAAATTGGAAAAAAGAAATGTCAATTTATATACTGCAATAATATACCACAAAACAATCTGTATTAAAAATAGATAGAAGAGTTTAAGGATAACTTATTTTCAAAAAGTGGCATTTTGAACATAATTCCTGATTGCCACCTCCAAAACGTTGTCATTTTTGACCTCTGGGGAATGCCCTGAACTCCCCACATATGGAGATCACTCGTGGCAGGTCCTTAAGGTGTCCACTGATGCGCTGGAAGTTGCGCCAAGTGCATGCAGAGTGAAGCATGCACTTAAGGCACTCAACCAAATTCCACAGAATTTGATATACAGGTAAGGAGCTTGCTTTTCTGCATTTCTACATTATCTTGAAAAAGCAGGCAGACAAGCAGATAAACACCTTGTCAATACTCCAGCTGTTGAAAAAGCTGCTATATATCTTATTTTAAATAAAAATCAGTAAATCCAAGCAAGAAATACAAATTCATAGGAAATAATTTTCACTAATTCCACCGCTAATGCAAAAAAACCTTCTTAAATATGAGACTTAACCTCTCTTCTTAGCTCCCCTTCTGTTCTCTACTGGAAACTTAAAAACAAACAAAAAAAATCCACCCATGCACCCTAGGAACAAGTATAGGTTTTTTTATTTAAAAACCCACTAATATATAAATAACATTTAATAACAAAATATACACATATACACACACTCCCTACTTGATTTCCCGTTATTCAGAGTTAAGAAGAAAAAGAGGTGGCTGTAAAGAGTAGAGGGAGAAGGAAAAGTAAAAAATAGTTTCTCCGTTTTTTTTCTAAAATTTGTGAAAGTTATCACAAAAAAGACGAATATTTACCAGACTGAGTGATAAATTTGAGAACATTGTTTATAAACAGTGCTTTTTTTCTTTAAAAAATACACTGTGAAAATATAATTCATATTACAATAGCCTCATTGTTGTCCAACAGTGCTCCAGTTAGGCATGTTCGTGTCCTTACCTCTGTCTTTTAATATGCGGCCATTTGTTCAACCTCTCCAATATTTGACTCATTGGTCCGTACACATCATTCATCTTAATGCTTTTCACCATACTTCTCAAGAGCTCCTGATTAAAAGAGTCATCGTCTTTTTGCAATAAATGGACCATTGGGTACTTCTGGGCTGAAAAACATTAGAAATGCTGTAAGGATAAATACATTCTCTGTGTAGCAAGTAGAAAGATATTAAAAAGGTGGGAGGCTACACAAACTGTGAAAACGTTGACATACATGTAGTGAACAGAGAACAATAAACATCAAGGCAAAATAATATCAATATAAAGAAACACAAAAAGCACATAAGAAAACTCAACGGCTGTAATGGGTCACGAGCTATGTTCAGGCATATGATCCAACACTGGCAACAAAATTCTTAGTAAGCAAAGTCTAAAAATAAGAAAACAAGCTAAGTGGGTGAACTGTCAAATATTCAGTGTATCACTGAAACATATTCCCTCTTATTCCTCCCTCCCCAATGAAGAAAAAGCCAGTGGAGATACTGGTCAATGATTTGAAACAGATAGGCTGGAAAACAAAACTTGTTCAAGCAGTTTACTGCTAAACATACAACCACCCTCCCTCCAAAACCAAGTCACACAAACTTAGAATAGCAACACCAAACTTAACACTCACTCTCAAACAAAAGAGTGCGATTTTGACCTGCAAGACAAAAAGCAGCATGATCAAAAACCAGCTATGTATCTTGCGTGAACTATCCACAGAGACATCTTTTTTCAAAACACATTCTTCAGTTGCTCAAAATGAAAGTTGTTCTTAAAAAAACAAAAAAACCCAAAAAAACAAAACAAAAAAACAAAACAGAAAACACACACCACCAAAACCCACAAGAAACAAAGCTTACTCTGAGCATTCCACAAAATATACAGAGGCTGCCTTGGGTCCTGATGCAATTTCATATTGTCCCATAGCATCTGAATAAGAACATATTTACTGTCCTCTGACATACAGTTTCGTGGAATCTGAACAGGAGAATGCATACATAAAGATATTTTATTACAAAGTCATGACAGAGGACATCTGTATTTAAAATATATCTTCACATCTATAGGACTTCGTGGTAAAAAGCTTTACTATTAAAACTGCTGTAAGACCAGAGAAAGCTAAATCTGAACAGGATGTCAGTGACATAGCAAATGAGTATTTTGTATGTCTTCGTGCAGTCCTAAAATCGTAACTTCCTCCTCCTTCTACTGCTTAACTAGTCAAACTGCAATAAAACGAACTAGAAACTTATCATCTTTGTAACTGAAGATCACAAATTACAGTGTGACTAGTAAGAGCTAAACACTTACCCCGCACAAGTACTGCTGAGCCCAAGTTCCGGAGTTACGCTTATTTTCCTTCAGTTGACACATTCTTTACCAATTCTGGACTGGGCCCAGCATATTGTAAGACACATTTCTAACAGTTACTGAATTACCTAATGATTTCCTATGTGGGAAAACAAGCATTTCTTATATGTCAATATTTCCTATCTGATTCCATACCTTGGAGTTTTTATTACAGTGCTCAGAAGAAAGTATTAATCCTGGTAAGTTGCTGGGCAAGTCCAAGCGTCTGAAATACCACACCAAATTCCAGAACACAATAGGATGATGATCTACAAAGTCCGCCACCGTTATCGCATGATCCCCTTCATTTTCAAGTAAGCTCTCAAGCTCCTTCCATACCACTAGAGGACTGAGATAAGGAACTGTTATAGGATCAGGACTAGGTAAGCGCCATTCTAGGCCCAAGGAATCCTATGGTAAAAAAGAAAAAATGCCATTAGTTGGAATGTAACTACCTTTACAAAGTCTTATGAATACTTTTGTTCCCTATGAGACACACCAACATCTCAAAGATACAACTAATATTAGTTTAAATAATAAAACCTAGTATTTCTCATAATTTAGGATGGTTAATTCTGTTCTCCTAATTAATGTTGTTTTACATTTCTCTAATCTATTGCACATTGTTAAAAAAATAACATTTAAGGTAGAAAAACTACACACTGTTGGTCCTTGCAAAGTAGCAGGCAGGCTACCAGTAGGAATGATATGGCTGATCTTCTGGTTTTCCTTCTCATCTTCTTCCAATGGACCAAAAGTACTGATACTCCTTGCTACAGGGTGACTCGTACATTCTGACCCAGAGGTATTTTGTCTTCTTCCTGAGGGGATCTGGATACTTCTGGCACAAATATTGTCATGCTGCTTAGATTTGCTAGGGGGGGGAAAAAAAGTTAAGAATCTCAACTTTTTTGTTTTACTCTGAGTGCTCGAACATATACACAGACAGAAATAAACTGGAAATAATTGACCTGACACCTCAGATTCTACCTTGTCAGCCACCACACTAATTCATGCTACAGTCCAAGTTTTATTCCCCCTTGCACTGGTAACGAACATGAACATCCTAAAAGAGTTCTAAAATCTGCAGAATTAGATGTCTACATGAATTTTTATATTAGGGATGAAATGGTATACACCATGCTGAAAAAGCATTATGTGGTCAGCTCAGAGATAAGGGAGAGGCAGCAAGGAGATTCCGTCTCAAATCAATTTCTCCTCTTCAGACAGTATCTTATTAAATTTATTTCTGTTGATAAGGAATACATGCACATCCACAGAGAACCTGAGTAATTTCTATGCAAAAAAGGCAGGTTTACCTATTTGAATTTATATCCTCTTGAACAGACACTAGAGATGTAGCAAGGCCAACAGTAGCTGCAGTGTTGCAGGACTTCCCACTCTGATTCACAAAAAGTGATGGGAACTGCATGTTTTCTGTAGAAGGGCTGGACTTCAGAAAATAACTGCAGGGAAAGCAAAAGCTTAATATTATCCAGAAACCAAACAAAAACCACTTCACAATTATGAGCATTCAAAATTGAGGAAAATTCATATAATGTTATTACCGTCCAGGTCGCCGAAGATCTCTGATTTCTATGCTTAAAAAAGGCAGAAATAAATTGCCACAGAAAGGACAGGTGGTATTGAGATTTGAATCATCTGCTGTCCAGCCTGCCATGATTTCTTCATCATGAACCAAACAGTCACAAGTTCGACATCGTGAGCAGCTTGAGATGAGGACCTACATACAGCAGATAACAGAACTCCACTATAATACATTCTCAAAACTATTCTTCTTTTACAAAGCAGTTAAAAGTATACCCAAAATATTCGCCCTTAGATGAATACTGCTCACCACTTGCATACAAGTTCAGCCACACATCTGTTCCCAGGCTTTAGGTTGGAACATTGGGGTTTAAATTCACGTATTTCAGAACAACTATTAAATCTTAAATCCAAACTGCATTAGCAGACAGCTGATAAGGTAAATGACTGGAACGAACATTGTCTGAAAAATTCGTTAAATGCAGATCATTGTTCTACTGTAGCAAGTAGACGGGGATCTGGAACTGTGCTCGTGAAATAAATATACTGCAGTTAAGTGGGTTAAGTGATCCTTTTATGGCTTCCCAGAGTAAAACCAGCCAGTTATTCAATAATATTTTTATTAACAATAACATGTCATTTGTAATCTGTTTGCTAACATAATAGTACAGGAATATTTATGCACCTACATAAATTATTCTTAGAATTTAAACACTCTTCTGTAGTGACTGCCTGTATAATAGAAATGAGGGGAAAAAAGATGAAAATGACCAGTCATTAATCCAAATCCAGTGCAATACTGAAAAAGCAAAATGATCTTACTACAAGCTGCAACAAGAATTAGCTAGTTATCTATTCTGTATTTTTAAATATATAGTGCTATTTAAGACTTGGTATTTTCACTTCAAATAAATTTAGCTGCGCAAGGCCCTGAACTCAATGGCATCCAATTCTCAAACTCTTCAGAACTGCAGCTTTAAGGACCAAAAGATGTGACTGCAATAAAGACATTTCCAGAGCAGGATTTGAAATGAAACCTACTCTGTCACAGAAATATTTATCTATCTTTCAGTGAATTAGTTTTAAGCTTTGAACTTTAACAGAGATTCAGATAGCATTTATATTTAAAGACATATGTTTTTAGTGTATCAATTAAAATTAAAAAAAAAACAACCATCCTGTACCTCCATAGCGTAGTTCTGAAACACACTGGTACTACTTGTACTGCAAGACGATATCAACTCTGATTTGTCAGGTAAAGGGAACTTTGAAAGAGACCCTATTAACAGAAAAAAACCCAAAGTATTAGTTATTCAGAATATGCATTTTTAGTGAACTGTTTTTCTGGTCAAACAATACTGCAGTTATAAAATGTGTGATGGAAGACGCAACAAATCAGATATACTCAGACAGAAAGAAATGTGAAGCTGGGGTGTGAGGCTGCCATCTGCCCAGCACCAACAACAGCAAAAATAAAATCTACCAACATAGAATTTCCATATGTTCAGTTTTCTTCTTTTACAAGAGTTGGTAGCTTGGAAACAAATTTTACGGATTAAGTCATTCATACCCACACTTTCTGTCTGGACAAAAACTAGGGAAGGATAAGAGGCGCTGCTTGTGACTGCAGATATCCCTGACCCTTCTCTTCGCCACACTGAAGGAGCCAGGCTCCCCTCAGCCTCAGGATGCCCCAGTCCCCTGGCCATGACGGCAGCCTCCGCTGCCCCCTCCAGTTTCTCCACGTCCCACAAACCAGGGAGCCAAACGTGGGCATACTTTTCTAGGTGCTGAGTGGAAGGATCTAAGTAGACAGATCTTCCTTTCATCCTGATTCTGCTTAACACACTGTACTCTATAATGACAGTAGTACAGAAAGTGATAGAACGGTCACTACCAATTACCCAGCGCAGATTAGGAAAAAAAAAAAAAGTCTGTCTGATAATCAGTTTCAACAGTGGCTTACAGAAAATGACAACAATTTTCCAAAAAGGATTTTTACTACTTTTAGAAAACAAAACCAGACTAATGAAGTTAACTTTTCAAAGTTTTTATAGATGTTTTCTGGAGCTGTACAGCTTACACAAATAAGACGATTCCATGAATAATGAAGGACCTAGAGGGTCTCTTATTTACATAGCTGTAGCATCCAGAAATGTTTTCAGGGACAGGATGTTACTGTGCAAGTTATTCCACAAGAAAGAACACTCAAAACAAGGTTCCACAATAAAAATATCCATAGGTAAGGACATAACTGTATGAGTAATAGTTTGAGGTAGGAAAAGAAAAATTTACTTCTTCCACAAGAAAGACTAACGACTAGGAGGATCCCAGACTGAGAATTATTAAAGAACAACTTTCAAAACTGGAATATTTTTGTTCGGGTCAATGAATGTCTCTTACCGCACTGGTCAAATTGTTTTGATGAGCCATCGTGGGAAGCTGAGCTTTCTAGGCTTGTCCTGCTGAGGCCAATTCCCTTAATTTCGGATGTGGTATTCTCCTGAGGAGAAGCACTCTCAAAATCATTGCAGACATCTTCATCAGTTAGAGAAGTAGATTCTGAGTCCAGAGCTCCAAGAGATGAAACACTTGCTCGGTCTGAATTTTGATCCTGAGAGAAGAAAAACTCCACTAAGAAAAGGAAAGCAAAAATATTTCTGAAAATAAGAGGCAGCCTTCTTTGTCTCAGTAAATTCAAGGCATGAACTTCCCTCCTTGAAAAGTCACTCAGCTCAGATCTGTATTCAGAACAAATGCGAAATAAGGCAAGTACCACTCAGGGTTAAATAGGTACATGAGGATTCTTTTTAAGATTCACCAAACAAAAAGTTCTAAATGAAAACTTAAACATTTTAATCCTGTAACTTTTTCCCACCATTGCTATAGAAGTTACTAGCAGCTGTAGGAATGCATTAGGATAGGCAAGGCATCGTTGATACTTTAGTTACTTAGTCTCAGATTGCTTTTAAGCACATTAAGACAATACACCAACAGCAAACTGCGTCTATTTTCAGTCCCAAGGACTGGGAATAAAAAAAAAAAAAAAAAAAAAAGATTTTTGGTTTGAGTTGGTAGCAGCAAAGAACTTTCTGAACAATTAACCTCAATTCAAAATTAGCCTTAAATCACTTTGGTAATCAATACAAGCAGAGTTCCCTTTTATTCATAAAAGCAGTAAAGAATTAAAAATATTATTGTTTATTTCAGTTTTTTTTCTTTAGGTAAATAAGGGAAGGCAGAGCAGTCTTCTCTGCCCTCTCAACACACCATGGCATACTTAGGTTTTCCCATTAAATATACTCTGAACCCATGCTAGACCAAAATTTGGTTTGATTCAGGACAATAAAATTAGGGCCCTGGAAATTCAAACATGATGAAAACAACTTAATGCACATAGTCTACCATGATGCATGTCATTCAAATAGGAGATTCATCACACAGGAGTCAGTGATTAAACCTCTACAAAGCTTCTTCCTTAATGTATAGGAACTTAAGTTTTTTGGTGGGAAAGCAATGATAAAAAATTTACCTTTGAGGATGCGGCATACATTGTAAATTTTGAATACCACTTGCTAGCTTTCTCTGCAACCCCTTTTCCAGCAGAAAACATGCTGCTTTTTAGAACGTCAAACTTGGGTGTTAACAGTGTATCCAAGTTGAATGACGGTGAAGACACAAGTGTTAACGCACTAGTTGCGTCCTGTGGCTGTTCCTTTGCTGGACTGTTTGGGGAATAAGCTGGGGAGGACCAAAGCCTGTCTCTTGGCCTTTCTTCATTTTTTGCGTGATAACTCTTGGATTTGGTAAGACTGGATGGCCTTGGGGAGTTCGGGGGAAGGCTGGACCTCCTACAACGCTGGATTACTGTTGGGCTCTTTTTATTAGCGCTTCTGTCATCATAGGGTTTTTGCAACTCAATGCTTGGGGCACGGCTTGACAAAGGGCTGCTCATGTTGTTCATGTACATGACTATTTCTTCAGCTAAATCTCGCCTTGCAGATGGAGTAGAAACACTTCTATCATCATCCTCCTCATCATCCTCTTTCTGCTGTTCTGTCTCAGCAACAAGCAGGGACAGTGGATCAAATCCAGTTTCAACATCTGTCTTTTCAACTGGCTTTACTGGAAAGCTGCTCTTTCTTTGCAGCCTTCTAGGTTTTTCACTGGAGGATTTCACAGCCGTAGATGTTTCAGGTTCTGCATCTAAGTCTTCCAGATCAAAGATAACAGGAGACTCTGTTTTATCTGTAAAACTGCAATCAAAAGCTGCGTCTTCATCACTAGATTCTTTCTCCAGGCTTTCTCTCTTAGATCCTAAAGAGGAAGTTCTGATATTAAGAGTTTTTGGCCTTATGTTTTTCTGTAATGCACTAGATAGGATTTTGGCATCAGCTCCTAGTTTTTCAACAATTTCTCCAGGGTTTGCTTCCTGATTTATTCTATTTATCATGAGTCCCACTAAGCCATCTCCACTCAGGTTACGGTTCCTGCTTTCCCATGGTATCTCCCTTAAGTCAGGTTCTACTGCGCTTTTATGTCTCTTTCTTAAGGATTTACTTTTTATAACTTCCGCTTCACTGGCATCCTCAAAAGATGATGTAAACAGCAATCCTACGGAACTCTCTGAAAAACAGATGAAACAAGGTGCTTTATTTCTTGCTATGCAATAAAACTAAATTACAAAAGAACGCAAATTTGTCTCATCTTTCAAACAGTTTGCAGCACAGAGATAGCATTCACTATGTATTGTGCTAGCGGTTGAAAAGTTGAGTTGACCATGGTCATAACCTTTAGGAAGGGTCAGACGATAAAACATTTAAAAGGCAGTCAAATCATAAAACGCAAGAGGACTTTGAGAGACACCATCAAGAAAAGTCTCAGATGTATTTAGTTTCCTCTTTTGGAGACACACTCCATTATTAAGAGGTTTGAAAGCTAGGGACAGCAAAGGTATCTAGGAAATGGCAAAAAAAGCAACACTTTCTAACCTGATGAATTAGAAAGAGAGCCAACAAAAGGAGTTATCATCAGAGAAATCTCCATGGTTTTGCCAGAGCATAAAGATGCAGACTTTAAAGTATGATATTGCAGTATTTCAAGCACAGCTGATAGTATTATAATAACCAAATTTGACATTACTAAAGACTTGTGAAAAGGCCTGAAAGTTTCTTTTAATTGTACTGCATAGAACCCTCTTGTCCATCCTGAGGGAATTTATTAGTTGCTGGAGGTTATAAGAAGGAAAAAAAACAAACAAACAAGACTTGGGATTTTGTAAGCAGATGTTAACTATAGCAAAAATACCAACCAACCAAGAAATAAATCTGGAACTACAGAATATTCAGATGCATCTCCCTGACACAGCATATGCAGACTCTAACCTAAACTCACTCCCACAAAGTTGCTCCCACAAATTTCATCGGCCACTGCCATTATACCAATAAAATACTGTAAGTTTTGTGGACAACAGAACTCAGGCATGCTACTTAGAGCTCTTTTTAGAAATGGAATATATAGAGACAAAACCGCACAAGAATCAAAATCTATTTTCTCTTCCACTCACCTGTGCTAGCTTCTGCTACAGTATTGTCAACTGTACCGTTGAGCCGCACTATGCTAGAAGCAGCTTTGGCATTACTTGAGTTCTGATAATTTAGTTTAGGTAGGCAGTCACCACTCCCTTTTGTGCTCTCCACTTCGGACACTGTATACAGAAAAGGACAGACAGTTCTTTAGAATCAAAGCAACTTAGTTTAAGTCTCAAGTTTCCGTTGCCTATTAGATGGTTTATGCAGGATTAAGTGACAGCATGTTGTACATATCCCATGATGCATAGGCTGATATCTACTTGGGCAGAGGTTTTCAAGCTGGAACAACTGAGCTATGGATATTTAATTCCTGGCATTACTTTAGTAAGTGGAAGTTCCACAAGATTCTGTACACAGACTCCAAGTAGCTAGTACTTGCATACCAAAATTTGTGGTGCTTGTGGAGACTAAGACCACCTTTGTTCACTTGCAAAGGATAGGCCTAAGAGTATTTTCTCCTGCCTTTGCAAGAGCTCAGGGCCAATGAGCCTATCTTCGTACAGATCTGATTACCCCCATGACCACAGCTACACAAAAGAAATGAAGCAAATGTTGCAATGTTTATATTAATCTCTTTCATATCTGAAAGACAAATTCTGTTGTCAGGTGGCTACCCAGAATAGACAAGTATTTCTTTAAAGGAATTCAAGCAACTTAATATTCTCAAGTTGTATTCAAAAGTGCAAAACATTTTCAGCAGATAGTATTACTCTAGAGAGCCACAAACTTGTCTTAATTACGGCTAAAAATAATATAAGCTTTCAGCAGAATTCACATTGTCTGTGTCCTCAAAAGTTTCATTAAACCTAACTAACCTGCCTGCCACCTTACAGGTACGTTCTTATGACCATAGGTAACACACAAATTTTCAAGCAAACTGAAGAAAAAATACTAATGCTAGAAGGAAGACTGTGGTGAAAAGAAAACACTGAAGTAACTTTTCTGGTTCCATATTTTCCTCATATTTTTACACCACTTCCACTTGACAAGGGAATAGTTAACTCAAATAGTACGGAAAAGCACACTGAAAAATGTAAACAATTATATTATTAGGAGAAGACTTATTAAGAAGAGTATTTTCAATGAATGTATACAGGAATCTATAGTACTTATACATTTTCACTACACAATCTGATCTGCTATATGCTTGCATAAAGTCTATGCTGCTGAACCGCAGTTAAGGGAATCATGAGCAGCAGATGTAAAACCTGAAGGAAAAAAAAAATATCCACAACAAATCCAAAGCCTTCCTCATTGCTGATGCATCTCCTAAATTTTGAGAATTCCAGGGAGCTGAGTAATTTAGACCTCTCTCACAGACCTGCAAAAATTCAGTTGTTCTCCTCTTATGGGATTTATAAAGAACACAGACTGGTAGAAAAGGGTTTCCTGTAGATTATGCCTATAAAGCAATTTAATTTTTTTAAAAGACAAAATCATTAAGCTGTAATTATCATTAAGCCTTTATATTACCATTATCACTTATTTGAAACAGAGGAGGGGAAAAAAGAACTGTAATTTTAAAAGTTAAACCATTAGACATCCAGAACATTACATTTAGAGAAAAGAACTTAAGGCATGGGCATAAACTGGTATTATCACATAGACTTGTAAAAAAAAAAAAAGAAATCAGTTGCCGCACTTAGCTTTTGCTGAAATCCCTACTTATCCACAATGAACTAGATATCTGTATTCACAAGACACATACGAGAACTGGAGTCACTCTCTCTCTTGTCCTCTTTTTGTTCTTGTATATCTTGAAGACAAGTTTTTCCTTGCCTGGCTTCTTCTTTGAATGATGTATTACTGCCAAAGTCTGGAAGCGCCCCTATCATAACAGGGTAATGACAGAATGGTATTTAATAGCGTGACATTGTTAAACAGAATAAATTGAATATCCACAGTAATTCAAAGGCCTCTTATCAAGTACATTCCAATTAACAGTGAACATTTTACCACCAAAAAAGTGAGAAAAATGATTGGCTTACTTTTACAGTATAAACATTGAAGCAATGCTCTACAGGATGAAATTAAAAGGGTAATTTGCCACATTTCTACTAAAGCCCTGCTTGTCTTTTATTCTGTTGCCTGGTTTATTTGATCAAAATGTCACATCTTTTCAAGAACTGTGAGGCATCTAAACATGGTTTCACGTTAGCATAGTATGTTTCTCAGAGTTAATGCACGTAATTCTCATGGTTTTACTCTAGAAAGTAAAAAAATTGAAACAATGCAGCAGCAACCATGAGTTTGTTTGCAAAATAAGATTAAAATAAAAATAACCAACACCACCCGAAAAAACCCCTGCAAACATTCCAGCCACTATCTGGTCATTCTTAAGAGAAAACACTGCTCCAAGTGTAACTAATATAGTTTGACTGATTGATTTCAAGAACCAAGTTTAGTTAACACTAACATGGTTGATCCTTTTCCAGGTTGTTATAAAGCATTAGCACCAAAACAAACCAAATTAACAAAGCAGATAAAGTTTCTGTTCACTATAAATACTAAGTGAGCACTTCAAGCCACATGCATTCCGTGTCCTTCGTCCAGGTCAACCTGGAGTCTCCAGCAGTCCCACAGCATCTTTAGGGAGTTTACTCTCATGCAGTTTAGGAGATAACAGTAAGCACCTGTCCATGATCAAGAGGGTACAACATGGCTGAAAGTCAGCTTCTTTCCCTCTTTTCCCTAAAGATGCTGCACTGAATCTCTACAGAGAGGGTAAAAACCTTGTTGTTATTGTACAGATAACAAAATATTCTGGAATTTACAGAAAAGTTTTTGAGATTGCCTGAAGAGTCAGCATGCATTCTCGCTATGTGTTTTCATGCAAAGAAATCTCAAAGAAAAATTAGATGATGTCAAAAACAAATACCATTAATTATATAAAATGACAGTTACTTGGTAAAGGAGTAATTACACTTCCTTAGTTTACCTGGTCTGAGTTGTGACCAACATCGCTAATCATAGAATCATAGAATCATTAAAGTTGGAAAAGACCCTTAAGATCATCGAGTCCAACCGTTAACCTATCAATGCCAAGCCCACCACTAAACCATGTCCTCAAGCACCACATCCACCTGGCTTTTAAATACCTCCAGGGATGGAGACTCAACCACTGCCCTGGGCAGCCTGGGCCAGTGCCTGACTGCCCTTTCGCTGAAGAAGTTTTTCCTAACATCCAACCTAAACCTCCCCTGGCGCAGCTTGAGGCTGTTTCCTCTCGTCCCATCGCTTGTTACTGGGGAGAAGAGACCGACCCCCACCTCGCTCCAGCCTCCTTTCAGGCAGTTGTAGAGAGTGATAAGGTCTCCCCTCAGCCTCCTTTTCTCCAGACTAAACAACCCCAGCTCCCTCAGCTGCTCCTCCTAAGACTTGTGCTCTAGAGCCTTCACCAACTTCATTGCCCTTCTTTGGACATACTCCAGCACCTTGGTGTCCTCCTTGTAGTGAGGGCCCAACACTGAACACTAAGCTCTTATATAGTGCTTTGCACAGATGTGTTTCAAAAAAGTGGTTTATCAGGAAGGTCAGCTTCATGAAGAACAGACAGAAATACAGTAAATTTGTTCAAGGTCATCCAGAAGGCTAGTGATAGAGCCAGAAGTAGGACTGTAGTCTCCTGAGTCTAGGAGAAATACTCTAGCCATATGGCCATCATTATCTCTTCTGTTTGTCAGGGCAAAGATTTATTTGTACATACTTGGAATCATAGAACAGCCCTGGTTGGAAGGGACCCCGAAAGATGATTCAGATATCTTCATACATTTATACATGTATATTGCAAAGGTCTTCCAAGGCCAACTACAACTAAACTAACTACATTGCTGGTACTTTAAAATGTACACTCTTGCTTTACTAGTAGTAAGTTATAAATACTGTGGAAAGGACTACCAATGAAAAAATACAAACTACAGATAATCACCAGCATGGTAACATAGCCATTTGAGTATCACGTAAATCTTTACTGGAAAGGAAAGAAAACCTAAATTTACAGCCTCAAATATTTTACTTATATTCTAGATAAAAATAAATATGATCATTTCAGTTGGTACA
The DNA here is from genome assembly GCF_965183815.1 of Platalea leucorodia. Lineage (NCBI taxonomy): Eukaryota > Metazoa > Chordata > Aves > Pelecaniformes > Threskiornithidae > Platalea > Platalea leucorodia. The sequence goes on from NC_138831.1 coordinate 48,943,671, forward strand.
CAGAACCTGTAAAGAGTACTACAGACTCAAGGACTAGTTCTAGTTGCCTTTTAACTAACATCAAAAAAGGGGGAAAACAAAAAATTGACAAGACTGGACAGAAGTTTCTGCCAGTTATGAGACGGGCTGCTGTATGAACTAGGATAATTATCACATCGATTTCAGGTTCATATTTTGCCTCCCTGAAGAGCTGATACAACAAATAAAGAGCAGATTATTTTGGATTCAAAGACAAAAAAAAAAGCTGTTTTTTTAAAAATTATGCAAGAACTTACTTTTTTTTGTCTAAAACGGTTTTATCAAATTCACAACAGAGAGCTTTTTGAAATAATTTTCTTATCAGCATGAAAATAAAAAAGAAAAGGATGTGAATACTCTACCAGGAATGGCAGTATGTGAGGTGCTTGTTGGTAGCTTTTTCAATGCTTTTTTAAACTGTGCTATTCCTAAAACAACGTTTCGTATTTTCATCCATAGGAAATAGCCACCTCGATTGCTTGAAGGCCAGGTACTTTCCAAAACAGCCTATTTTGGAAATATCAAGGTCAAATAAAGTCATCCTAAGGAACAGTCAGGTGTGAAATCATTAACTTAAATTTCAAATTGGATTACACTGGCAGTTACAAAGTAGACTTCTAAACCTACAGAAACAAAGACAACACAATTATTCTGTCTTGTATTTCTTCCAGTTACTAGAAAAGACAGAATTACATCTGAACTGCTCCCTTATTTTGCTTGCTCCTATTTGCCTGGATAAAAATGCATGGTTTTTTCCCCCTCCCTTTTCAAAAATACTTACCTTATTGTAGTAGCCATAAGTAATGGCATTAGGGTCAACACCAGCTTTCTGCATTTCAAAAAGCACTCTCACTGCTAGCACAGGCTGACCATACTGTCCACACAGTTGCATGAGTACTCGGTAGCATACCTGAAAACACACACAAGTTAGTATTGTGCTTCTAATCAGTAAAACCCATGGACTATTTCTGGAATTCCGGGGTTGACTTATTTTACCTCATCAGGCGGATCTATTTTTTTGGCATGCATTTTTTGAAGCACATCATATGCAGTTCTCAGAGCCCTGACTTTTGAATGGCACACTTTCACGTACGCAGGAAGGCAGATAAACCAAAGACCATAGCAGTGACGTAACAAACACCTGGACCACATCTGTGGTATGGAGGAGTACTTCTTAGCAATTTTATGTGCAGATTTAATTTCCTGTAAAGAAACATAAAGATTATTTGTGTTTATTTACATACACATTACACAAGCCTACATGTTAGAAACTGAACATGTATCATTATACCTACAGAAATTGCAACATTAAGATGAACAACATAATAAAGTGCAAAAGAAAATGAAAGCAGAGTGACTGATACTCAAAAATAGTTGCCGTGCAATATTCCCCTCGTAAAAACTTGCATTTCTTAAATTTAATGTCTACTACTTTGGTCTGCATTTTTTGTAAGAAACATTTGAAAGTTACAGCCCCTCTTAAAGCCCTGGATAATGAAAATCAATCAAAAAGTAGATATGGAAGCCCAACAGTTTATGCCTACAGAGAACAGCGTGAAGAATGCAGAAGGTATAGGGACAGCCCAGCAAATGACAAGCTGTGTACAGGGCCCCTGTACAATACGGTGTAGGCAAGAAGCACAGGTAAACCTCCAGAGAACAACTAGCATGGCTCCTCTATAGTCACTGTACCAGTGGAGAACCATTAGTGAGGCTGCACGCACTGCCAGCCAGTCTTTATAGCCAAACTCAAGATGAAGGCAGCAAGCTGTCACTTTCCAAAGCGCCTCACGCTACAAGAATACCCGCAAGTACCTGTTTAGTTCTTCTGAACATTGGCGATGGGCTGTTGGGACTACTGGCTTTTGAGGACAGTTTGTTATTTGGTGCTGTAAGAAATCCGTCAGGTCGCTCAAACAAATCTAGTTTTAATACTGGAAATCCATTATAGCTGTAAAAAAAAAAAAAAAAAGCATCACTTAACTTCCAAAGTAAACACGTCACATGACAGCAAATGAAATCAATTACACAGTTGCACTAGAAGCAACACAGGAAGCCGAAAACACAAAAGTAAACCTTTAAAGACACTGTTGACAAAGTGGTTTACTAATCCATCTGCATGATTTCATAAGCCTGCACAGTCTCTTAACCTGTTATTTCAGTGTAAGCAACTTAAATTGATAGATGCATTTGCTTTCATAGCATTTTCTTTAATTAAAGTGTCAAATGCATTAGTATTGATTCCAGTTAATAATAAAAAAAAAATAATCTGTGTGGCTTAATCCCTAGCGAGCATCACATGACAGAGGTTTATAAAAATCAATGTGAACAATATCAAACTCTCTAAAAGATTAAATTAGATTAGATTTAAAAATGTTTCTCAGAATTAATGAAGAAACCAATAGACAAACTCATTTGACATAATTACTAAATTAGTAACACCAGTTTTCAGTGATTCTTTGAAATGCACTCTCTTTCCAAAGAGTATCTGCAGCTTGTATTGTTATCAGCAGTAGCAGCAGGCCAGACTGGGTCCATTCATTTCAATTTTAGCCTTAAAAAGTGTCAACAGCTAGCACAATGTAATGTGAACACACAGCCAGCTTTACTAAGTATTATTGCTTCTATGTGTACACACGCAGAAAATCATTACAACTTCAAAAGAGCTGACACATTAGGCATTTTAAACACACATTTTTACCTGAGCAACATAAAGGGACAGGAAAAAAATCTGTACTTCATGGCTATCACAAGAACCTAGAAACTAACTCCACGAGGGCAGCTGTTAGGATTTTGGCTAGCATCCTACTGTGTCCTTAGGTTACCTGTATTGTAGAGGGTGCTCTTCACCATTTGGCAGGTGAGGGATCTCAGGTGGTGTTATGAAAACTGTATGCTCACTCTTGTATGACTCATCCAGCTCTATAAGTCGTGTTTCCCCAGTTTTGTCCATATCTACCTGGAGAAGTTATGTCAAAAGAAAAAGTAGTTACTAGTGTTATCGTATTTTCTGCTGTTAAAGCTATATGGTCAAGCAGGGCAAAGCCTGTACCAGCATCAAAGGATTGCATCTTAAAAGTAAGGTTGCCTTGCAAAGTTATAATGAGACTATTAAGTGTTGCATCGTTTTTGTAAACTTTACCCTGACACAATAATCGACGTTCCGCGATACACTCCAAATTGACTGTTTTCAGTTACTATAAGTAGTTGTACCAAGAAGTTAATCTTTCTGAATACAACCATTTCTGGAACTATGGTGCCAACTGCAGCAGTAACTTGAAATTTATTTTTAAATATGAAAATAAGAGCTTTTTTTTTTCTCTATTTTAACCACTGAAAGCAATAACAAACTTTATGCAATTGTCTGATGTATACGGAATCTACAAACAACGCTATCTAGCAATTTCAGTCACTTGCAGTCATTAAGGTCATGCTAGTTTGCAGAGATTGCAGAAATACACATGCATTCAAAGAGTTAATGGAATATAAACATGTGACCTTACTAAAATTAAAGGGGATAAAAGTAACTTTGTTTTTCTAAAAAAACAGTAACCTGAGAGGTGAGGGTAGCTTCCTGATTTTTTTTCCTCTTTCAGACAACTCAACAGTTGCACGTGTTAAAATACAGCACCTATTGGGTGGTCTTGTCCTCTCATAGCCAGGATAGAAATTCAGCCCATGGATAACAAAGGCAACTTGTAATAACACTATAATTAAGCACAAATTACGGCTGCACCTGTTTTGTTTTTAGCTCTGTAACTGGCAATCTGACCATAAATCTTTGCTTTGCTAGCCTGGCTGTTGCAGAGAGAAGGAGAAATTTGCACTTCCCAAATTAATGCCCCTCCTTTAAAGACAGCAGCGGAGACATACTCCAAGGCTTCGGGCAAATTTCAAAGCATCAAACTGCAGAATCAAGTGGGAGAAAACTGTCCAACAATTTTACAGAAAGAATTTCATTCTGTTGCTTGAGACAAAAATAGAGAACCAAAGAAAACTCAGCCACCCCAAACAAGATTTTGGGAAACTATGAACTGTTTTCCCTCGAGAAAAAGAACAAACAAGCCTTTAACAATACTACAAGCTTTCTGCTGCTACTGTTCGCATTACAGAAACCACCAGGAACAGAGCAAATATAACAGGTATTACATTCTACCCGAGAGCCTTCACTTGGTATTTGTACTGGTATTTGTATTGCTTTGTCCCTGATCTTCTGTCACCAACTGTGTCTCCTCCAATACCTTGTAAGCGCTGCTTCTGCTTGCGGGATGAGACACGTCTCCATCTCAAAGAGCTGGCACTATCAAAAACTATTTACTTCGTAGCACACAGAACATGCTTTTTATTCACATATTGATAGCCCAGTGCTCAGCTCAAATACAGTCACGGTTTACATTTATAGCCATTATTTAAATGGTTTAAATGGCAACCAAATTACAGCCAAATGGTACGTTATTTCAAAGAAATGAGTAAGCAACCTGTGGAACCCAAGGATGCGTGTTCTTCACTCCTTAAGAGTTTAGCAACAGAGAATTAGTGTACAAAAAGAAGCATACTCCACAGTTCTCTCCCTCTGCTGAGGTGGAAATATATCAAGTAGTTTCAGTAGAATTCCTGAATGTTTAAAATTTGATAACCATACAAAGAGGTGTTCTTAATTACACATTTTACTGCATGAGACAGATGGAAAGTATTAACAAATTGAACCAGCCAAGTAGCAAGAACATATGGCTCCTGAAAAGTAGAAATAAACGAAACCTTACTTGGCAATTTAAATACTTCTAAGGATGTAAAAACCCCACAGTTACAAGTTTCACCAGTGAAATACAATAAAGCCAGTAGCTTAAATATATACTGAATTGAGATAGTTTTTGAGTTCCTGGAAAAATGAAAACTTGCGAGACAATTACACCATATCTTTCAGTAGACAAAATGGGTAATCAATTACAATATCTGCTGCTGCTGTCTAGGATAAAATAACAGGTAAAGAGATTACTCTTCAGCTTAAACTATTCTTATAAGTTATTTGAGGCAGGGCTTCGATTATATTTTATAGATAACTAATTTCACAGTACATAAAATTTGCCTTGACCCAGTGGCTAATAACTACCCATAAGAAAGTGTTGTATCATCTTTCAACCCATGACATCACACTTTCGTGCACACCCTTTCAGGTACCGGTTCACCTAGTGAAAGACATTAATATATAAATAAATATTCACTTCATTGGAATCATTCAAATTTGATATCTGGTCAAAGTAGAGCATCTTGGCTGAAGCTCTAGTTCGTATAGCAGTCCTTGGTATACTTCAATATTTTAACTTTGTATGTTACTGTTAAGCACAGTATCGGATATAAGAGAAATCAAGAAAGAGAAGCAGGAAAGAGAAGATGAGGCAAATATATCATTGTTCAAAGAAATCCTGCATGGGAACGCATTCCCTCATGTCAATGAAAACCTAGTTTCACAAGCAATTCTAAAGCCATGGCAAATCTTAAACGGGTAGTAATTGCAGTGCCTCAATTTGCCCACAATTATCACTGGCATAGAAGTAGTTGTCCCATCAATAAAACTGAATGAAATCCTCACTGACAGAAACAGAAGCTGAAGAAGTACAAGTGTTTTCTGTAAAATTTATTCTTATGACACTGTCATGAACATTTTTTTATAGTGGAAAGAAGCTGCCCATGGCATCAGCTAGCAAAATAACTGACATTAGAACAGATGAGTCTCTGCTTCAGCTGTACGAGCGGCTACTTAACCTTTTAGAAAAGGTGAAAGCTCCAACAGCTCCATAGATTACGTGCAGTCTCACAGTGGGATCACTAACCTAAGTACTACTTTTTTGGAAGAACTGTTTGAATTCCCAGGCAAGATAGGGAATCAACTTCAGTGCCCTCATAAATCATTCTATGAAATGAAATATAACAGATAGAATTTGATACTTCCATAGTCATCACATTCTGAATAAAAATCCTATTTAACATTAGTCAGAGAACTAACCTGCCACACGACGGAAACTAAGTACTGCTCAATAGTGTTTAGTCACTGGGGTATGTATATTCCTGTCTATGAGACCTCCCATTTTTAAACAGTAACTGGCATACAGCAAAGCAAGCGCTACGTGTTGAAGGCTTCTTAACTGAACTATAGGATAATCAAGCAAACATTACAGAAATGTAAGTAAATCAATTTACAATCCATGAATACCTGCAACTCATGCTGTAGAACTGTGAAGCACACTTTTGAGAACTACCACTAATAGAATATTGAGACTAGCAAGGCTATAAAGAGCATTAAATACCATTAAGATACCATGCTTTTATATTTCTTTCAAACTTAAACTTAACTGCTTTCAGATTTAATTTCAAAACAACTCCTTTTAGCTCTTCTGCACTTTCACAGCAGAAATAGCCATAAATAGAAACTGTAAATAGCAGGTTTGATAGTCTTCAGTATTAATTCCTGCAGAACAAACAGCAGGTGACCTACTTTACAGGAAATCCTAGACAACTGTGCATTACTGAAACATCAGTGTCCCAGAATAGTGTTACAGGTAGCCAGTAAGATGACAAATAGGTGTGGAATTTCTTATAATATTCATAAAAATTTCTTTCATGTTACAGTAAAAGTAAACAGGGATATAAGATTGTGGGTTTCAGTTCAGTTCTGAAAGCAAAAACTAATGCGAAAAAAATTTCAAGCAGCCTCCAAACACTGTTGTAGATCCTCTTTGGAAATACAATGAATTTTCAAAAGCTAATACACCTGTACTTTTTAGAAAATTAGTTCTTCACAGTGCTCAACACTATACTAATGTGGAACTTTCTTATAAATATCTCAGGATTTTTAAAAATCTGAGTGATATTTCCATGGAAGACTAAAAAAGAAATCCACTTTGAACTGGGAAATCCAGCATTCCGTGAGCTCCAGTCCAGCAGAAGTTCTAAGCTTATTTCAAGAAAAACACCGATTGTGATCATGTTGCGCTTTCACACTCCTTGTCACGTAACCCTTCACAATTGCCCTTCCTTCTCGTTACAAACGAGAGAATGGCAGAGCAACAGATAGCAGGGTATTCCTTTACTGCAACACAAACGACTGTAGAGTAACAGAACCCACCAAAAATGTCAGCTTATGCAAAGCTTGCGTGTGACACACCATAATAAAACTTGCTTACTTTAAGAAACCCATACATTTCATATCTGTCAATATTTGGTAACAAGGTCGTTAGAAAATATTCTTAGCCAAGAGAAGAGTATCAATACAAGCACTGTATTTAAAATATTTACATCAGCAAGCTGGTTTTGAATTAGGGGAAGAAAGTGACAGCAGTATGAATGAAAGCAGATTTGAGAAAAATTCGGTTTTAATTATTTACTTTTAGTACGAGCCTTCTAAAAATTCTCTTAAGAGAGTAACTAGAGAATTACTATTAGAAAGAACTGGCCAGCACATTGTTTAAAAAAAGGTCAAGGAACCTTCTATTTAGAAAAATTAAAAAATAGTGAAACTGCCTTATATCTTTTAGTGTCCTGCTCATCAACCCCATTCCTAAATGGCTGCATGAAATATTACACAATCTATAAAAATGCTCGTAGTTTTACCTAATGAATATAATTCTCTGATAAAGAAGCTCAAAGCCGCTACTTTACAGTCAGAATATTACACTTCTTACTATGGGCCAGTATTTCAGAAGTTTACATACATGTGAAAATTAGCACTTCTCATTTGTTCTCACGATATTGTATTTACACTGTCAAGAATTTGAAGCAGAAAATGAAACAAAGCCCAACAGAAAAGGAAAATAGAAGGCTTCAGTGACTAGGAAAGAAGAAAAAATAGAAATAAACTTGCACTTCACATATATTCTGCTTGTACTATATCAGATAATGTAAGCAACAGCAGAAGTTAACAAACTATACGCATATGAAGACATGCTTACTTTATCTACGCAGTCATCAAAAAATGCAAGGCTTGCGTCCTTATCACTGACAAAAGAACACTCTTCAATGAAGCGAATAAACATTTGAGTTTTGGTCATCAGCGTGTAGAACTTCTGATGCGAACGATCTCGACTTTTGAGGAAACCTATAAAGTGAAATCAGAAGCATGTAAGAATGCCTAAAACAAAAAAGCCCTCACCAAAAGTCAGCACACGTTCGTCTAACAAGCAATAACCTTTCTGTAATCTTTGCCACTACTATGCAATTTCTTCTGCACTTACATTTCTACCATCATTCACAACACTAACACTGCAAATGTTTTTATTCTTTAAACAGGAGAGAATCTAAAATGATAAATTAATATACATAAACCAAGTTTATGACTCTTTACCTTGTAGTTCAAAGAGAGAACTTGCATCTGTGGCTGTTTCAGAAGGCGCCTCTGTTATTGGCCTGAGATAAGACCTGTAACCTTTTAGTATTGAGGCCATGAAACACAAGAATGCTTCCTGGATCTCCAAATCTAACAGATGCAATTTCTTCCCAGAATTAAAATCGTAGTCATTCATTGCTAATTCCATTAACGCATCTTCTCTTGGTCTCTGTTGCACTGTGAACAAACACGACATTAAAATGTTTCACACTTCTTTTTTTCCAATATTGGTAAAAAAATTCTCTCTATCCTACTAGATTCACTGAGTACTGAGCTCCATTAAGTCTGGAACAGATTAAAATATATGCAATTAAATTCAATCATGACACGCGACAATGGATTCGGCTTGACCTTATACAACTCCTGTATCTCTGGATAATACCAAAAGCAAGATACATTTACCGTTTCAGCACATTAGTTAATGCAGCAGAGAGAACCAGTATGGACAGAGCTTAAAAAAACTCTCCAAGAAAGCTGTTTATAAAAACACAAGAAAATTTATACAAGAGCCGATTAAAGAAGCATATTTTAGGGACAAACGCATAGACAGCATGTGTGTATTACTTTTTTTTTTTTTACAGTGCCTTTCATTTCAAAGTGTTCCCAAAAAGCAGACTATACATATCAAGTACCTATATACACAGAAAAACACCACTCAGATGCAAAGTGGAACCATCAAAATACAACACAACACAAAACACTGACACAGAGAGAAGGCAGGCATTTTTTAAAAGACCTAGCAAAATCCCTATTCTTAAAGTAGACACTTGTCTCAACATTTTAAAGCCATCAGAACTCTAGCTAAGACTGCACCGCTACACACAAAGTGTGGTAACGTTCTAATAATGTCTCAGAAAAGTAAAAGGATAGTTTCATTACTGGCTTTCCACATAATATAATTATAGCCAACCTTATATTGATATCACGTTAAATTCTTATCACAATTGCTTAAAGGTCAGTACCGCTCTATTTTTATAGAGTATAGAGAACATAAGGTTTAAAATTTTTTCTAAAGAAATCCTCACAGTAAAATATATCAAAATTTTGAAGCAACAGACAATTTTTATCACCTATCAGCTACACACATTTTTTTGCGCAGCACACACCTATAAACTTCTGTTTCTGCACATTTTAACGGGGACATGATTAAATTCTAGTGATCTCAATAGCCAAGAAGGTATAAACAGCCTTTAAAAAAACCAATGCCCTAAATCCAGGTGACAACTACAAAGATCTCATGCAATATGCTTTCCAGGAATGTATTTCTCAAACATGCAGTGTTGATCAACTCCATCCTTTTCATACTCTGGTTTAAGTCTTAACCACTGGCTGTCTCTGCCGCAGCAACTTGATTTTACAATTGCGTTATTGCTCCTTAAGGCTCCCTCCACTGTCCATGGAAATCATCTTCTAAGCAGACAGGTAATACCAGAGTGCTGATGGACTTCCTTCCCACTTCACAAAGCCTGTTAGCTATGACGCCCGAGCACATCAGCTGGCCTTGACGACATTTATATTTCCAAACGTTTTGTTTTAAAGAATTTCACTAACATCATCCCTATCCATTTTTCTGCTTTCTCACATCAAGGTTCAATATACCTTGCTCTGCAATATTTGAGGATTCTATCAACCACCAATTTTTGCTTAGAAACGTCCAGTAATTGTGCTATATATTGAAAAGCCTAATGTTTATAAAACATTTGCTATTTCCATCTTAAAATTTTAGGTAAAGTACTATCAGCTTTAGTATCAAAGTTATCTCAATTGTCAAGACATCAGCAGACTTGAGCAGGCTTTGAAGACAAAACAAAGGTCTTCATTAGGTCCTGGCCTACTCTTTGCTTTACTATTCCCTTCTCATAAAAGCTCTGCGTTTTACTTATACGAGGACAACATCAATACGAAGGGATTTTGATTGAGCATTGCAATATAGAGAGAGAGATATATATATATATATGGAAGTCTCTTCCACCCCAAAAGCCTCTACATGGGTTCTAATCTCTGGACTTAAAGCACAAATTTCCCCATTTTGTATGAAAACATTATGTTTAGTGTACCGGGTGACTTAAGAACACATTTAATTAGCTGTATTTATCTGTTAATGTGGCACACTCCAGCCAACGTAAATCTTACTATGTACTTTCCCACTCACATTCTGCCAGTTGCTGATATAAATTATTTAAAGCGTTCATCAGATTTTTACAAGGTTTCTTTGGTAAGATCTTCCATGCAATAGCTTTCTTATCTCCAGTTCTGGAAGGAAAAAAGAAAAGTATGAGCATACACTGGAATATGTGTGTATACAGGACTGTATTCAGAGGATTCTTCTATCCCACCAGAGAAATGGGAGAACATATACAATTTGCTCCATTAAGAGAGGACTGAGAAGGACTGACAACCAACCAACCAAGTCAAATTTGATCTACTATAGATAGATTTGATCACAACCATCCAACCAATGCCCCATATTTCAGGATGATGATTATGCAGCCACACTTGTTAGCACCGAAATCAATCCACTTAGAACTCATGAAAGAAGGATTAATAGTTTTAAGTGCCTGCCATTGCACAAGTATCCACCACACGTTAGGTTCTGAGCTGTACTTACTTAAACTAGGATGGAGAGAATGACTAGAATGCTCGTAGTAACCCAAACTCAGTTTGATAGGATAACTGCTTTGTCTGTAGTGCATATAGATTTGGACTTAACTATATCGTTATCACGATGAAAAGAATTGCAACATTCTTTGTCAGAGGGCACCAGCAAGCCTCAAAACCCTATTGGTCACAAAGTTGCAAAAATAGTAAGCATCTGTTTGACACTTTTTTCCATATGATGAAACGGAATTAATCTGTTCTAAGAAAATGCATAGAAAATCAGTTAAAAGTAGAACTAAAACAGAAATAACTGGAAATAAATTATTTTCCATTAATGAATACGTAGCAAATTAGACAAATATCAGAAGAAATGTACAAACATGTTTCTCTTAACTAAAAAGTAACAAAACCAAAACCAAAGTTATCACAGCCTAGTTTGAACTAGTTCCTAAAAACTTCAGAGAATTGCCATACAAATGTGGTATCAGCATAAAATCCTTAACAAAAATTTCTACTTAAAAATACTTAATATATGCAACCTTCTCTAAATCCACACACAACTACTGATGCAAAAATAAACTCACAAGTAAGAAAATTTGGGAATAAAAAAGATTTTAGTTAGGCATAGTAACGCTGAAAGACTGCTACCAACAGGAGGATGATATAAAAGAACGCTGACCAAAGACTTTGAGAAGTTACACTGAGTATATTAAACATGATACTGCAATAAAAGTTTAATTCTGAAATACAAGTTTAATTAGTTTTGTGTGGTTTAGAATCTTGAATTAGAAGCCTTACCCTCTTCTGTCTATTTTTGTATCGCATCATCACAAGGAAATATTTTTTTTGTTTTGAATATCATAACAATATGGACTGTTTTCCAATAGTTTTAACAGTGCACTGCTGTCCCTTACTAGTATTTTAGACACTAGATAATTAGTATTACAGAAAAACATAGTAATCTACACAGTTCTGAAGGAGAAGGAATACTGTTATTTCAGTTTGCTAATGATGGCATGATTCTAAGTCTTAATTAAGACTCTCTCACCCATGGAAGTTCACATCTCTAATTCTCAACATGAAGTTTCTATCGATATTGATATTCCTATTGATATATCCTATTGATATATCCTATTCTATATTGATATGGAGTATAATTTAATTGTTATAATTTTCAAGCAGGTGCCCATATGACAATAGTAGAATTTCTTCAACACTAAGAAAGCTGATCACCGAAAAACAAAAATGACTCTTCTCCTCCAGGGACAATGAAGCAAGACATAACATGGTTAATCCAGGAAATGTTCCAACACGTGCAATAAGATTTTAATGTAATAGAATAAAAGGCAATAATGTTCCATGAGGACTGTACCTCCACTCTGCCGTGTTGAACAGGAGATATAATTTCTAGCATGCTCATTTCAAGAATGATGATGTATTACAAAGTTCAGAGGTTTTAAAAAAACAAAAACAAACCCCCCCCCCCCCAAAGTTTTGCCAAAAAGCTAGTATTCTGCCTTTGAAAACAGGAAGCAAAAAAAAAAAAAAATTATCACAGAAGAAGAATTGTCAATAAATACTTACTGAGAAATTGTATTGGTATCTAGGTCAACACAGCTAACGTCTGGTGGAGGGTCATAGAGATCAAAGTATCTTGAATCAATTCCCACTATAAACGGGCACGGTGCACTTAACACATCTGCCAGTGCCAAGGGACAGAGAGGGATATATGGGCAAGGCCAGTGGAAGGGAAATATCATCTTTGAAAATATGCAGAAACAAAAACATAGGTTAAACATGTATAATAATATAGTCTATGCAAGTATAACCCACACTTCACTAACTGCCACTTCAAAATTATTTAACATGGCAGATAATTATTACTGAAGATCCAGGTGCAGATTATTAAATAAAAACGCACTCATGTCTCTAAAATCCAGTTTGTTTAATTTGCAGGAAAAAGCTCTTCACATATAGTATAATAGACTGTATATAGCAGAGGTAGCAAAACAACGCTTAGTGAAGACAGGCAGGAAAATAACGTGCATTTCAAATTCTGCAAGAGAGAATACAGTGCTATTTGGCACAATCAGGAACTCACATTTAGTGCATTACGATGACCAAACAACATGCTCATTTACAATATTTACACACAAAGAACCAACAACGGTTACTCTCTCGTCTGTCTTTGTGCGATATCATTAGCAACATGATCTTTTCTCTCTAATGATCTTTATTTTTATTCTTATTTTTAAGTAACCTTTAAGCCTAACAGCACTACTACTGATCTTAGATTTTATCTAAAAAATTTTTCCACTTACAGGTGTATGATTAAAAAAAGTGCTTTACTTACAGAGACTAATGCCTCCGTCACACTAGTAAGGACAGAAGGTCGCAATGAATGGATGAGAATTTTATGTTCCGTCACAGCAAATACAAGTAGAGTTACTGCATTTTCAGGTCCTAAATTCTGAAGTAGTGTAGAAAACTTGCCCCCACTGTTACAGAATATAAACACACTGGTGAGTTACAAGGGACCATAAAAAAAAAGTTCAATAACAAGATAGAAAACAAGGCATTAGAGTGGGATTTTGTAACAGTAAATCTGCAAATCTTTCTTTTAAAGAAGATTGCGAGGCAGACTGCTTGGTACACTTCACTGTCCAGTGAAGAATGGTTACTTCCCAACAGTAAACACAATTCCTTGAGACTCTTCAATCGGTCTAGACTATTTTCAGGAGACGTGCATGATGATTGTTCTTTCTGAGAAGCAATTTACAGGGAGACAACATGTGTTTCTTTAATCATTCTCCTGCACTGAGACACGAAAGTTAAGACAGTCACAGAACTCCTTCAATTACCTTGCAATACAAAAGCTGCATTATCTTGGGAGCCCAGGTACCAACTCCTAGAAAGGGGATCTAACAATCTATATTCTGCCTCAAGAGCCACTAAAGTTATTCAAAAAAACACATAATACTGTTCATTAAGTATGTATCCTTGTCAGGGCGCAGGGCTAATCACATCAATAAACTTCAGATACACTAGCTATAAAAGGCACCAGACAAGGTAAGTTAATTTGCACAATTACAACTCAAAGTACCAAATCTTTTCTGCAATGTAAATCAGAATATATTCCACAATTAAACAGAAGATACTGCTACTTGCCTCAGGGGAAGGGGTGATGACACAGGTTGGCTAAGAATCAGGTTATCATGTGGAGATAGCTGGAAAAAGATTTTAAAATACATTCTTTTTATTCTGAACTTTAGAAATATTTATTAGAAATTACACAACTATAACAAAGAACACCTAAAAGTAAAACATAAACTAAGCCGAACCTTATATATCCCAGTTGTATAGCACCGTAAGAAGTGGTGTGTAAGGCTATGCATGAGTATCTTTTAGCAAAAAGCAGGCAAAGCACGATCTTCCTTTCTTGCTTAGAATTGAATACATTGCATATTCATAAAGAGGAATTTAAATTAGCTAATACTGCAAAAAATTGAATACATTAACTGCTGAAAAATGAAGCCTTCTGTATTTTCAGGGAAGTGAGGACCTATAGTTTGTACAGCTTTCAGGGGCCGGGGAGGATTCTTTTTGGATTTAGGGGGAAAAGAGATAAAATAAGGGATAAAATGCATGAAGGGGAGAGATGGCAGATCGTAATGTGAAGAAATATTTTCTTCAGAAGACATGAGAATTAGGCTCTTAGCTGGTAGAAACAGCTCAGCTTTGATAGAATCTTTAAAATTTACATTAGTTGAAGATTCAAGACAAAGATCTTACTAATTCACATTTCTTTCTTACAGTGATATGACATCAAGAGAAATCATTCATATATTCAGTATGATTCAAATGAGTACAAGAATACAGATACACAATCACAGGGCAATGGTAGGACAAGGGGTAATGGCTCTAAACCGAAAGAGGGTAGATGTTAGATTAGATATAAGGAAGAAATTCTTCACTGTGAGGGTGCTGAGGCACTGCAACAGGTTACCCAGAGAAGCTGTGGATGCCCCATCCCTGGAGGTGTTCAAGGCCAGGCTGGATGGGGCTTTGAGCAACCTGGTCTAGCAGAAGGTGTCCCCGCCCATGGCAGGGGGGTTGGAACCAGATGATCTTTAGGGTCCCTTCCAACCCAAACCATTCTGTGATTCTATGACTCAATTTACCAAAACTCAGCTGATGTTTTCAGCCATAGTAAATCCAAGGTAACAAGATACCAGTTAGCTTAATCTTCCCTGCTAAGTGGTCATGTATTTTCTATCTATTGTATAAAAGCACACATACAAGTAGCAGTAGTAATTCAGTAAGTCACAGTAACTTGTACAACTAAGCTGCAAGTTCAGACAACTTCTAATAACATTTCATTTTTGACTATGTTTCACCTTAGACCCCACTGCAGCTGACCAGGCAACAGAAGTCAGAAGACCAGATGAATTAGTAATACAAATGCTGAAGCACCAAGTCACCTAACACTGTGCCTGGACAGACACACAAAACACAGAACATAAGAGTCTACGCAATACTGCTTCAGTGACCGCCGAGGATGGCCACACCACTCTCCATGCTAGATTTGTCTTCAAGTAAGTCACCTTGTGGCAACCACCACCATTAGCTTGTTCAGTGAAAGAATTCAGGCCTCATTTTTTTCAGCCTGAGGTAACCTTCATAAACTACCCTCAGAAAGGAAGCATCAGCCTAATATCCTAGGACTTTTGTGTTTCAGTGAAAGCAGATAAACACAATCAAGCACCTACTCAAAGAGCATGTCTCCCTTAGGCAGAAGGGGCACTCACTGGCCCTGTTCTTCACAGGGAGAAACATATACTCGACGTGCTCTTGCAGTTTGCAGGTTGCTATTACATCATTAGAACGGGAACATCTGTGTAATAAGGGGATGTAGGACATGGAGAACGGCGTCTAAGCAGATTTTAGATCAGAAACAACCCGTCAACAACAGCAGCTGGAAACTGGCAATCGTGAACATTTCTGAGCATTTTACTAATGGCTGTAATTTCTTTGAAGCTTAAAAGTCAGACACACTCCATGTTCTGTCTCGCTTGTAACAGATGCTAAGAAGGATCTAAAAACGGGTTACACATCCAGACTGGCATACGTGTAGTTACTGAACTATATCAGGTCTCATTTTTAGAAAGCATATAGGCACTTGTGAGACATTCTACAGCAACACATACTCAGAAGGATTTGATATACTAATTATTTAGCAAAAGACTACCATGTTTTACATTAACAAGCTTCAGAGAGAAATTATTATTTCTTCAATGAAATGGAATCGTAAAAGCTTGTAATTTTCAAGAAAACAGGTATTTCCCACACTATTTTTGGGAAAACATCTTCGATAAAAATCACAGGTGATTGTATTCAGTGCAGTATCAAACACAACTCAAAAGACCCTGAAAGCAGCTTGAAGGAAGTACTTATTCAGAGATCTCACCTACCACTGCCTACTTTAAAAGCAGCGCTTTCTCCATCTATACTATCAGCTACTAAAGTTGTACCAACCTGACACATACAGCATTTTGAAAATAAGGTGTAACACTTCATTTCACATTCACTTACATCTAGGCCCTCAGACTTTGTTCTGGGATATACACCCACACATATTTTGACAGAGTTCCCTAAAAACTCAGATTAAAAAAAGTAAATGTTTTTGTCTAAACTCACTTATAGTTCTCTGTAAATGTATGTTTAGTGTTCCCTAGCACAAATATTTTATTGAACATGAATACAAGAAAAACCCCGAGATGTAAAAATACTGGGTTTTGAATTGAACCCAGTCATAACACCAGTGACAGAAGTGTCAGATACAGTTTCAGTATAACTGTTCTCCAGCCCCTTTTTAGTAACTGTAATAAATGCCACTTTAGAATATCCAAGTACACCAAGGAGGATCTTTAATATTCAATACATTCTATAAAGGCATAGCCCAAGATTGTATTTACTCTGAAAGACTTCAGTAGCATATGGGCTACTACATTAAGACCGAAAACTGTACAGGGCTCTCCGTATTTTATTTCATTCAAGTAGTAACAGAGAGTAACATCATTTTGTAACAACTTGTTCAAAACCACAGGATTGGTAGAATAACTACAAGAACAGAGATATCTTTTCTCAGCAATAAAATTTTAACATGTCTCTACCAGTTTTGCCTCCTAGGAGGAAAAAAAAGTGAAGATTTAATAACATTTCACTTAAGAAGTTTTTGAGATAGGGATTTCCTCTCTCCTACCAACAGTGAAATGGATGAAATTTCAAACAACAGGTAACCTAATCCTAGCAATTCTACCATTTCACTCACACCCAGTAAAATATGCTACGTCTGGCAGGTAGGACAGAATAAGGGTTATACTTGATAAAGTGTGCCTCTGTTGAATGTGCGTGGCTCTTGCAGTTTTCAGTAAGAGCTATCCATTATGTAGAAGACAGCACGAAGCCCTTTGGGAAAAGGGGTAATCACGAATACACTCGTCACATCTGGTTTTAATTTTGTTTATTTTACACTCAGCCTTCATACAGTAGCAAGAAGAAAACAGTTCAAAAGCTATTGCAAAAAAAAAAAATCAAACCAGATGCTGACTTTGAGTACTTTTTCATTAATTTCGATATACTCTGAAAAAAGCAATTAAGTTCTAAACTCACTAAACAGTATCTTCTAATATCTCACTGAAGTCCTTAACTAAACTGGAAACAAGTGTGAGAAATCTGTAAAAATTAAGTGTATGAATTTAGGGAAAAAATCCTGAACAACAAAAAAAAATTGAACATAAAAATCACATTTTCCATTTACTAACCTGTTCAACAGCTGTTTTGTCTTCACTTAAGAAGTAGCCATTAAGAAGAAATTTACACTTACCTGAACTAGAATTCTTGGCCTCTGAGGGGATGGAAAAGGAACTTTATGCATGAAATGGGAAATGTGTCTAGAGAAAAAGAAAAATACTGATTTAGTAGAAATTATAAGCTCAAACTGCTTTACCTCAAGACAAAGTTATTGCCAGTAAGAAAAATTATTATATAAAAATGGCACATACTTATTCAGAAGACAGAGAGCAAAAAAAAAAAAAAAAAACACCCAGCCCCCAAATCCTACAGGGATATTCTGTCCTTGAAAACCTATTTTTCTACTAGCAACAACCAAAATGGCAGGCCAGATTACCTTTCAGACGACAAGCATAGTTTGTGAGACTGAAAAATTACAAGGAGATTTTTTTTTTTTTTACTGTAAAGCAGAAATATTGATGTTTGAGTATCACAATACCATTTTACAATCCTTCTTCTGAGACGGGCTTGAAACAGCACTATACCTCAGAGACTAGCACTGGTTATTTGCAAAAAAATATTCACAGCTGAGTATCAAGGAGAGTCATTAAGTTCATCCATTTTCTTCACTTCCAAATACAAAATGTTATGTAAGATTTCTGATGAAAAAAGTGTTGCAGTTTTTCCATATATTACAGATACAGAAAAACATTTTTAAAATTTGAATAAGTTCTCAGTTTTATAAATTGATTAAACTTCCAAAAGTTCTAAAAGTGCAGGAGTTCTACATCATACATGCTTTCACATTAAAAGAAACTAGATGCAATCAGTAGAAACTCAGGAAGAAACAGGTAATCCATCATAAACTGCACACTATCGCACATACTTTACTGTAATTTCTGCAACTTTTACCATTGTTACGATGCAGCCAACAACCAAATTTTGAAGAAATTCAGAGAAACCCACACATAAGCATTGATTTATATAGAAGACTCGTTTTACATGTTTCTGATTCAAAGCTATACATTTCATACATATATTTCAACGTAGCTGCATATTATGCCATTAGATGTATGCAAAAAAAAAAACCCACCCCACATTTTTACTGTGTTTTTAATTTTGCGTACTTGTGCTAGGCTTAACTTTCTGTTGCAGTTTTATAATCACATAACTGGCATTAACCAGAAGCAGTCTTGTGCCTCCTCTTCACCGTTCCTCAAGTGACCTCCCTTGTGTCAGCATCAATGTCTGTGCAGCCACGTGGCAAGGAGAACAGGAGAGGAATCAGGCTGACAACGGATTTGGGGTTTTGTCTTTATTACCAGCGTATGAAGATGGTGGCAGAAATATGGAACATACAGCAAACATCAAGGGAAAAGGCCTGCTGCTTGCAGAAGCAGGGCTGACTGAAAATGTTCAGATACGCATGTATGGCACAGACAACCTTCATCATCACTAAAATAGCCGATGAAACTAGGCTAGACACTATATTAACTTCATGCAAGACAGTGTAGCTATATTTAAGTTATCCACAGTAAATTGACCGGTCAGTTTACAAACTGGAGAAATGAGAATAAGCAAATAAATCTGTAAAATCAAAATTGATAAAACATTTGTTATATTTACTTCTCATTTTATTCATTCCCAAAACTCAAAGACCAAAAACTAGTTCTCAGCTTAAAAAAAACCCAAAAATCTTTTCATTACTGGAAGTTTACACTATCAGAATTTTAAAACAAGTATAATAGATACAAAGTGGAATAATTAAGTGGATAAACAATCACAAAAAATGCTTAATCCACAAAGTCAAAGTCTCATAAAGCTTCAATATTGAAGTTTAATAAGAAAAAAAGACTGATGTGTAATAAAATAAAAAAGCAAATACTGCATTTGCAATCTGATGCATTAAAAAGTTTCATTAGCCTAGAAATGTTTAACAGTATTACATATCAATTACAGGTATCAACCACTTCCCGGATGTAAGGATTTCCTCTGCATTTTAAAATGTGAAATCCTTTGAGAAGGAAATTAAGTTTATTTATCACAAATAGAGGAGGATTACTAGTGCAAAAAATTCAATCTGCTCTATTATCTCTCATTACACAACAAATAGGCATTTAAAAAAATGCAAAACTACATATTTTAATCTCCTAACTAATGTATGCAACATTAAGAAAGGATTTATAATCTTGCTCCTCCTAATCACTACGCTAAAGGGTGCAAAGCTAATTAAAAAAGGCTTTCAGAGATACCTTTGCAGGCAATTAAATCACAAATAAAAATCCAGGCTTTTTCAGGAAGTAGGTAAAGATACATTTAATCAATGGAGAGAAGTGCTTAATCTAGTGTAGCCATTATATTTAATGTTCAATGACTAAAGTCGAAAGGATATTACAGGAAACTTTGAAGTAAAGAAAGCTCTCATCAACTGAAATTACTGTTACGAATTTTTGAAATTACTTACTTCTCAATGGGTAGGACATGCGGACCAGAAATGGAGTAACGATACAGAAAGGTAAGAAACTTCTTGAAAGCATCAAAGAAAGGCCAGTGAGAGAGCAGGCAGATGCATTTATTTGTTTGAACTGTTCTGCATGTCTCTGACTTTCCCTCAACAGCAGCTGCTAATCCCAGTTGAGATTTTTGTTTCTCTGTGAGATTCTCTTCAGGATACAGTTCATAAAACTGAATAGCAGCACCATATACCTGCAAACAACATAGTGGATTTGAAGTCAATAAATCTGCCTCAGTCTTCAAAGCAGTCTAACAAACCCCAAACATGCAAGGAAAATCAAGTCTATGTTACTGTTTGAAAATTACGTTAATGCACCACCTTTTGAAGGAATCTATTCCGGAATATTCTTATGGCTGTGAAAATCCAGACTGTCTATTATTTATTTAAAACACTTAATGTCGTATGAGAAAGAGTAATTTATGAAACGATTTAAGTGAGGGAAAAATAATGATGATACAGAGTACAACTACAGCCAACTGCTCATACAATTGCCTATTTTAGGAATCCTTCGTAAGCAACTCAAAGCAGTATTCCTCTGACATCCAATTTACTTTTTAGAACAAGTATATACATGCAAGGTTGTTTCCAGGCTTGCAATAAAAATAGTATACTTGCATGTATATGCAGTCAGAATTTTTATAGCTCTGTAGTTTCAAAGGCTAACAGGATTGGAAAGCAAAGGAGTACAGGTTTATAAGATCAACAGTCCAGCAGTGAAATAAATGCAAGTCACTCTTTAAAGTAGTCTTTGAATTAAGCCCAAATGAATAGATTCAAGTTTGCCTATGGAAATATGCATTATCATCATCCTGAAAAGATATATAACCAAATTTTTTAATTTAAATTATTAACAGTGATTTTTTTTTAAGCTTTTAAAATACCTTTTCTGCAGAAGCTCCAGTTAGTACAAATGTAGAAAAAACTGGGAGAGGGTATTTGCTGTTAGATGGCCAACATTCAATCGTTGCACCCATAGGCAGACAAAAAAGAGGCACAGATTCTGGTAATGGGAATGATTCATAATCTTCCTCGGGATACCTGCATATTAAACCTATAAAGGCAATTTGTAAAGAGGCAGTTACATAAGGAATAGCAGAAACATATTTGTAATAGCTCATTCCATAAAAACATGCCCAGAAAAAATAAGGTATGAGCATACACTAATTTCAGAAGATCAGTAAAAGAAAGTTGTAAATAATCAGGCGTAGCAAATAGCTGGAAAGGGGCAGCATGCTTCCAAGGCCTAAGGAGAAATCACCTGACTAAAACATTGGATTGAAGTCCTACTAACTGTTCTAGGAACTATTCATAACTAATTTATCTTTTTCCGTTTGCAGGTTTTGTGCATCTCAACTATTATCGTAACAGTTTGCATTCATCACTAGTATGAGTAAAGATTTAAAATTTAGTTGAAAAAAAGATAACCTGAATAACTGAGAAATAAGACTGACGTTTTCACTTATGGGAGCAATTAATTCTTGCCAACAAGTTTCCGGAAAAATCTGATGTTAGATATTAGATAGATTATTTTTTTTAGTATCAATAGAATCAAACCAATTAATTATGCTGATCCACCTCAGCTGAGGATTCAGCTAATGGGCTATCAGACTAATGTGTTTAGACTTAATTTTAAACATAGCTGTAAACCATGAAGTTCTGAAGCAGAGGCTCTTTAACATACAGGTCGTCAATTCCATCACAAGGCTGCAGCAATCTATCCTTTCTTATTGCCAACCCAGGGGAGTCATTCATGAGAATGAATATTGCGTGAAGGGATTTAGGATTTCTCTGCATTAGAGAACACAATCACTACACGTTTTTTTCTAATATACAGTGAAATATTAATAAGCAATAAAAACTGGTAGTCAAGAAGGGCAGTGGTTTCCTCCCACCCCCAAGAAGCAAGCTATACCAGATGTGGGGCCTTTTAAAATGTTTATTTATTTACAAATTTATTGTCCACCTTTTAGTTAGTCCTAAGCTACTGTTGTTTACAGAGAGCAGCATCTCAAAGGGATATAAGTGAATTAAAGCTTAAGGCTGAAACATGCTCATGACTTGCACTCAAACAAAATCAGGGTTTTAAAAAAAAAACAAAACACCAAAACCAAAAAACCAACACATTTCAGAGCCATAGCAAATCTACTTCTGTCTTATAAATAAAACAACAAAATAAAAATGATACACAATCCAAAAAATACTTATAGAGCTCAATGCCACTGATGTTCGGGGCAGTGTGGAAGTCTGCAGTATTCTTCAAAACATTTCTTAAAGAAAGTGATCATGAAAATCCATCCAAGGATTTTTGTGGTATTTTCTTCTGCATATACGTATATATACACACACCCTTAAGAGACAGTTATCAGCAACAAAAACAGAGGTGGGAGACACACAGGTTTGTAGAAACCTATCAGAACACAACTGAGCTTCCAATTAAAAGCAAATTTTAAAACAAAATAGTCATGCTACATAATTCTAAGGCTTATTTTAGGACATTATTTTAAAAGAATTCTTCAGGGAAAGATTCCTTTTTGGATAATGCCAAGACAGTGTCTTTGTCAAATAATTCTTCAATAAAAAAATGTGTTACATTCCAAATAAGCCTGTACATCCTGAATTGAAGATTAAAAAAAGCTAAATAGTAGTTACATACCAGCTTTATACGATATGGTGTTGGTTTTTGCCACAGACTTTTTATAACATAAATATACTGCTGAGCCCCACTGTAAAAAAAAAAAAAAGAAATTATTGGATTACGTGATGAAGTATAACACAAGGATGTAACAGAAGAGTGGAGGGAAACCTCCTCTTCCTTGCTTACAAAGAACGATAACATACACACAAAACCATAGAGCATTATGATATAGGAATTTTGGGCCTGCTACACTATCCTCTCTGCCAATGGCCACAAACAGATAACGGAAAGAAGAGTACTGTGTTAGCTCCGCACTAGCCGATCCATGGCAGGTACCGGTAACAGAACTGGTTTATAGACTGAAGCATGACATCTATAAATTCTTCTCTAAAACATTTGTTAACACAACTACAGAAATTTAAGTACAATTGACATCCATATAAATATTTAAACCTTTCTCCATTTTGTTAAACTTCTGGCTTAAATACCTATATAGACAGATATACATACATGCACACATTTATGTATATACACAGAGTGCAATGTTTCTGCTATTAACTAAATTTGTATATTACTTTAAGTTAATACTTAACAACTTTCTTTTGTGCCTGCATTTTTATTTTAATCATGCTAATCTTTAAGCCCAATTCCTTATTCAATCTGTGATTTCATAGTCTGTGAAACACTGCAACATAATGCCATAGTTTTTGCAGCTCCTAAGCAACAACTTCCTTTCTGGCATTGTTGACATTTTAAAATATTTTTGAAGTTCTCAATTTCTGGACATGGAAAAAAAAAAAAAGAACATGGAAAGCCACAGAATGGAAAAGACTGGCACCCTTTAAGGGCACACAAAGCTTTTAGGGATGGGAGAGAGACACAGCAATTGCTATAAGACAGCACTCCCATAACCCAGTCAATACAGGGACTGGTGGAACTGAAAAATCCATTTGTTAATGTCTACAGGCATTCAGTTAAAAACAAGTACAGATCAATTTTCATGATTTTTTTTGCATGATACTACTCACATATGCAGTCAGCATCCTCGTCAGCATGCTGACTTTTGAGGACCCTACAAAAGCCAGCATACAGGGCTGCAGATTCAATTAGGAGACACCTAAATACTAAGTTCTGCAAAACAAAGTGCTGTGACACCCGTGTATTTCAGCAGCTCTAGCTTTGCAACCATATTAAGCATTTAAACAGGCTTACAGTCAACAGCATCCAACATCGTTTACATGCAACTTCCTTCAGAGAAAAAGTTTGTGAAACTACTGAGGAGAATGACACTTATAAAATAGCATTGTACATAATAGGGGAGTTCAAAACAGAAGGCAGTTGTTAGACACAGAATTCCCATCACAACAGTCAAATCAGTGTCAGAAACAGTCACATCTGTGAAACCTCCAGTTATACACACGGTGACACAACCGGTTTAAAGGACTAATCCAAAGCTGCTCAAGTCAGCACTAAAAAGGCTATCTGCTCCAAGACTTCCAAAAAGACTTTGTTACAAACAGGAACAAAGAAATGTAATCCTCCAACTCTTCCAAGATTTCCTTTGTCTTTGGAGAGTGCTCGTCAAAATTTTTCACCAGGTACTCTGAGAACTGTCACAAATACTCCACAAACATTACATCATTGAATATCAAGTGTTCAAA
This sequence comes from Platalea leucorodia, assembly GCF_965183815.1. Lineage (NCBI taxonomy): Eukaryota > Metazoa > Chordata > Aves > Pelecaniformes > Threskiornithidae > Platalea > Platalea leucorodia. Next base: position 48,968,270 of record NC_138831.1, read on the forward strand.
ATTTAGATTTTGAATCTTACCATACTATTATTAAGGTTCTTGTCAACCTTGCAGAACGTATGTGGAGGGGTTTCTCCTTTACTTGGTATGATTATACATATATCCGTAACAGCCAATGTGTTTTGTGTCATGTTTTCGGACGCTCTTCGGTAAGTGATGTACACTCTTTGCGATGAGGCACTGCCACTGATATTAGCAGGCCGACCATACGGAGTAGTTTGAATTATTTCACAACCTTGCTTCACTCTTTCTTTCCCATCATATAAAACCCTAGTTAAAATGGGATGAACAAAAGTCAGAAGGCACATAATTTTTTTTTAACACTATGAATACTAACACTATACTAAGAATTATAACTGAATAGTACTAGCTTAACAGCAGCTCTTGCCTCATCTGATCAAAACATTTTTACTGACAAGTTCAGGTCACATTTTATCAAACTACATTCTAACAGAAAAGCTTCATGATGAAACTATACCATTTTTTCTCACATATAATTGCTTTTAAGTGTATTGTTTACTGCAAAATAGTGTTATTTTCAATGCTATTAAAGATTCATTCCCTGATCCTAAGAACATCATACAACTCACCTCTTTTCAATCTGTATTAAATAGGCTAAGCATTTATCTCAACCAAAATATATACATTGAAAATTATAAACGGCTTTGAAAACTCCAAAATGCAAAGGATTACGCTTGTCACTAAAATCCACTCAGCATGCATTTTTCCTACCATACTGGGTTACAGCATGCTCAAGTCAAGAAATTCCTTCCTGTTTAGAGTTTGGCCTTATATTTAAAAAGTATGGCATTTCAACAAACCCCACTAGTCAAATAAAACTCCCAAAATCACTTACTGGAACAGAAAAACCACTCACCCCAAATCTGTAAGTGGCGGCTTATCCCTTCCTCGGCGATAACAAAGGTATATTTGCGGTCCTACAAGACTGCCATTATTAAGATCAGCAGACAGTCCTGAGGGAGTAACATCTATGCATTTATATCCCTGAGGAACTTCCTCCCCCAGCGATTTATTAATTACTGTTACATCTGTAATAGGTTCTTTTGGTTTAGCGATTTTATGGCAAGCATCATTGAAGTGGATTTCTTCCTCTAGTGGTTTTGAAATATCTGTTAATCCTGCGACAACAAAGTAGTCAGCAACACGAGCCCCTTTGTCTTCCATCTTCCATTACAAGACGTTATAACTGGTAAGAAAGAAATACATGTCAGTATTTTTAAAGGAAATTGCAAGATATCAGAAATAATAAAATTATTTTTAAAAACAGAAAATTTGCAATAATATAAATGAAAACACAACAAAAGAATACAAAAGAAATAGAGATCCGTCATCAGATCATGTAACATTTTTCATTTGTAACCATGATCTTTCCAATTTGGAATTCTGAGCCACAATCATGACAGTTAATTGTTAAATAAAAGAGCCAAAAAGTAGTTCTCATGTATTTTGCATATATCCTATTAGTGCACTCTATTCACCATGTCAATGGATCTTCTAAGGCATAATCTGCAATTCATTTGTTTCCTGAATATTAAACATATATGCAAAGGCTGTCTTGATTATTCTAAAGATACAACTGTAATTGCTGCCATGTCACCCTATGGGATTTTACAACTGATACCAAGGCCAGATCTTCTTGGGAGTATTTCCGTGGCTAAAAGTTGATACCATTTTATAGTGTCTTGGCGCTCAGATCCTTGATATGCAACCCATCCATAGCCAGCAATATACCAGCTTTTATACAAGGCATTTAAACCAAGTCAACTTCAATGGACTCCAGACCACTGTGAAACAAAAACATTCAAGACCACATGAAGTTTTTTTGTAATGAAAAGGAATACAGTCTTGCTGTTCCAGCCAAATTCTGCTGGGAAATTACATTCTTTCTTCCTGGAACATATTGATAAAACAAAAATCTTTACATATGAACTCTTTCTGTATAGTGTTTTTTTGCAGTGTTTGCTACCAGTGTTGTAAATTAACTTCAGCATAGGAGAAAGTAGTATTTGTAGGATGGAAAGATGGCCTTGCAAACAACGCAGTGCGCTACACATCAGGAGATTCAGTTTCCTCTTTGTCAGAGACTCTTGAATACCTTTGCAAGTCACTTAAACCCCGTATCTTATTTAATAGCTTGATTTGCAAATAAAGAAAATACTTTCTGCTCTTTCACGGAACAGTGAGAAATGGGCTAAAAATGTTTATCTAAGTCACCCACATGTGCTGGAACCTCACTAAAGTAGCTTCAGGAAGTTTACTGTCACCAAGTTCCAGACTTTTTAAACCAGACAAGCTATTTAAGACTCCCTTTTGTTGAATGCATTTTGTTTGGGTGTAAAATTTTATTGTAAGAGAAAGTGTTACAACACAGGAGTTTCAAGAGCTTGCTAACATTCAGAAACTCAACAAACAGAATTTCGAACAGTTTGAATGGCTGGTGAAAGACTTCAGTTTTCATGCCACTTTTATTCCGGTTGCTTTATCTCCCTTTACTTTTTGCTCTAGGTAGCAAGTATGAAGCTTTATCAAACTTCGTACCATTGGGATTCTTGGATTTTACCAATAAATCTTTGTTAAAACAAGCAAAATAAATTTGGACATCTCTCTCAGGTAATTGGGGAAATTACGTCCTAAGTTGATACTGTGCATTTACTCAAATTGTTCCAAGCTGACCTCAGACTTCCAGCACCAGTCCCTGCTCAAGAAGGAAGAATGTCAGCCTGTGCCTGATCACCACGACCAACCTCAGCTACCGGTGCAAGAAAGCTAATTCCATCTTCCTGCTCTTACTTCGTAGGTTGGTTGTATTTTGCTGGAGTAACTGACTTGACTAGCTTCTAAAGTTGCAAGGAAATGAGTAACAGTTTTTATTTTAAGGTTATTTGCATTATTCAAGAAAACACCAAGAAAAACCCCCGAACTATCCAACCTTTCTTTCTGTATGGTTAATAAGCAATATAGGACACTTTGGAACACGATTACTGGGAAACAATCATCAACATATAGCAGTGTAACAGTTTGTAAATAACTGTTCAGCTTGTTTTCTGAGAGAACAGAGAATGCTGTTACAAAACTACAACTTAATTTAACCTAAATTCAGTTATTTAAAAAGCATCTGGGATACGTTACTCAATTAGCAGGACATGAGAGTAATAACTGCAAACTCAAACTTCTCCTTGAGTGATATAGCCAAAGACACACAAAATCAACCACTGCATTATGCTGCCTATTACTTCACTGTACATCTGGCTTCAGCAAAGCCAGAATAGGCTAGCAACAAACGCATGGAGGGAGAAAGAAGTTTCATAAAGCGTCTTTAACATAATACCAATCATTAACATCTTTTAGCCAACGCGACTAAAGTTTTAAATATTGTGTAACATTAACAATTCCCTGTAAAACTTACCTATGGTATGCTACATTTTAACTGTCATGACAACTTTCTATCTTTATCAGCCAGCACTCTAAACCAATGGATAAGCTGTAACAGTTTTTTTTTAAACCTACAATACACTGGGCAAGCATTTGCTTTTAAGTTTAAAAAAAAAAAAATTAAAAATCAGAGCATAAGCAGTTGCTTTTAAAAAGTTGTATCGTTTGAAAATGCATGAGAAATATAGAAAGAAAAAAATTAATACTTCATAACATAGCTTCAGATAGAAGCTATGGTCAAAGACTGCTCAGAAGATAGAGGGGAATATATATAAACCCCAAACTATTCCTCAAGAACTGCTGAGGAAGAAAGGGCTGGCTAAGTAAAAGCTACCAACCAGGCAATTTAAACTCAGCGCTAGCCCCATCACCAGCTCTGGCGCAAAAGTTTTCCATTAAAAGACTCGCGAAGACAGAAGGTGGACTGAAAGCCGGCTAAGTCTTGCACTGGTGTGTGTGAAAAATGCTCCGTAACCACAGGCTCAGTACACAGCAGCAGTAACACTACAAAACTGAACTTTGCCTTAAGAATTCCGAGTTAGAAAAATATTATTTTTTATTGTTTTGTTCTTTTTCTCATTAGCATTATTTCACAAAACGACACCAATTTCTGGAGTGCTTCACAATGCCTTTTAAGTTGAAAAGAAAACAATATTTTAGTAAACAAAAATTACACAAACTATGACTGTTAAAACTGCAAGTACGCCTTATAACTTCAGTGTATTAGCAGCACACTATTCCAGTTTAATTAGCCAAGACAGCACTACAAATAAACAGAAAGCTATATATACACATTATACTGAAGAATCATACCTGCCTCACAATTTAAGCCTCACTATTAATTTTTTCATATTAAGCTTACACCAAAAGTCTTAAATTCAAACATTCGTTTATTCCCAAAAGCACTTCCAAGAAAAACTGGGACAAGCTCTCCTCCTTTAGAGGCAGTTAAAATTAGAATCCCCTACATACAAACACCTGCTATCACACAAATTTGCTTCCTAAGGTTATAGCAAGTAATAAACAAGTCAGCAAGACTTTCATAATTTAATGCAGCTTTTACAGAAGGGAGAAAAAAAAGGCCTAGCTGATCATGCATCATCTCTTCAGATCTTTGCCTTCTGATACAAAGGCTTGCAGCTAAAAATGGGATAAAATGCAGAAGATATCAAACAATTCAGTGGTATTTTATTCAAGCCAACTCAGACTTTATTGGAGCTACTGTGATACTCACATTTTCAACACCTGTTTATTGTGAGAGCATATTTATCCAAAGTTTATGTTAACAGACCCCAGAAAAAAGGTGTATAATGCAAGCTAATTCAGTGACAAATAATGATTCCGTGAAAAGCAATTTCACATCAACTGATGAATCTGAATAATTTCTGTAGAAACTCTTGCCATGAAGGTACTCCAAAGCATGTTATAATTATATACATCACACAGTACTGCAAGTCAGCTTCCAGGAAAAAACCCACAACAGAAAGTCACACTGCACAAAAGCGTTGCTCGAAGCAGCAGGTCCCAGGCGAAATTCAACACTAACAGTGCCACCCTGAGAAGCAGCTACTGTTGCTTCTCTACACTTCAGGCACCTGGCGACGAAAGGCTGCGCTTGGAAGACAACGCCATGGGATCAGGAACATAACCTCTTACAAAAGCCCCTGGAAACAAGTGCAATATATGGTCTTTGAGCCATCTCACGACAATCATTTTTAACGGACCACATATAATTAATACCACTATAAATTAAACACCATAAGCATTAGTAAGAAACAAAATATCCTTGTAAATAGCGAACTGACTTGTAAGAACATATTAAAAACACACACGGACTTTGCAGATCATGACTACATAAATGTGGGAGAAAAGAGGGCTTTTTGCCATTTCTAAAGATATGGGAACAGGGGAAACAATCAGATAATCCTGCCACAGATGCATAAACTATTAGATTGATTACTTTGCTGAAAGACAAAGGGTAAACTCAGTTTCATTGTTTATTCAATTTAATTTTTTAAAATCATCGTATTTCTTCATAAATGTTCAGGAAATACTAATTAATAATTCTCGCTCTCTTTCACCGCTGTTGGAATTCACACATGCCAGCATTTTAGCAACTGTGCAAAAGAGATTAATCTGAAAAATTAGCTTTGCGATCTAACACTATAGATCTATTGCTAGTGTTAAAAGAGAACCAGTCGACTGCAAAGTGCAAACCAATCTGCTATTACAAGAAAGATGATCAGGAGGTTTACAGGAGTTCCACGTCGCTGACCCTTTTGTGATAAAATACCAGTGGAACTTAGATCTAACCCTGAATTCAGAAAGCAGAGCATATATGCTAACTTATTTCGCTTCCAACAAAGTTTTTTTTCCTATCTGCAACTCCCATATAGAAAGCAAACAAAAACTGAAAGGCATGATTTTATACCAGCTCACATATTTTCAGATAAAACAACTAAATCAGTGTCCAAGCTTTTTGACCAGATCACATTTTTCATTCAAATACTATAAGAAGGAAATACACATCAGCTTTTTCCTCACCACATGACCAGAACTAATGCAAATATGCCATATATTCCATCTGTGCAGCAGCAACAGGCGTGATGCTTCACGAAGTACAGAGTTTACTATCGATGCACTACACCATTTCCAAGGAAAAAGATACTGGTGTAATTCATACAACCTGCTCCTACCCACAGGCTTTTGTAGAGGTAACTTGTAAGTGGGCTGCAGACCAGAAGAACTGCTCTAGCAGTGCCAGCTTCTTTCCAGGAGCCAGCTTTCCCAGACAGCAGAAAGGGTTTACTTGTGTGCTTCTTGCATGTGAAGAGATACATGACCTGTGAGAGACAGCAGTAAGGACCATCTGACCCCATTAGAACGCTTTTGCCAGTCCACCTCTGGCAGACACAAACACAACTGCCTTGTAATCTTTTAATCTTCCTTGTCTTCATTCCCATTCCTTCCTGCATTTTCCTTTGAGAATATTAAATCCCTTATTAATTTGAGTTCCTTGTTAGGTCCATTAGCTGTCTAAAGCAGGTGACATTTTACTTTGTTAGCCTGACTCCAAAGAGATGTTCCATTTATAAACAAGGAACGAAGTGGAGGTTGGAAACCAGTGCAGGGCTCTGCAACACATGTTTTTTAAAACAGTTCAAAGCGTTATTAAAAATGGTGATTTTTTTTTTTTTTAAAAGCATTCATCACATAATCATATTCCAAGAACTTCCTTCCTTTGAAGGCACATGAAGAGTAAACAAACAGAAAGACAAATCAGTGACCGATTTTTAAACGTTGCCAGTGAAGTTCTAACAGCCCCTAGCATTTCAGTCTCATATGCATACTGCTGCATTATCCTGTTGAAGTATGCTGCCAAAGCACAGAAATGCGGCAGCTAGTCATGCAAGAGCAGAATGAAGTTAACTGGATCAGTCAGTCCTGCTATGGCTACTCAGAACCATTTCTCAGCCATGACACCGCACAAATCACATGAGAGCTCAACAGTCTAGAGACATGTGAACAACTGCAGCTACCCAGGGAAAAACCTTCACCCCACCCTTGTACTTCCAAAGTTGCCTGACAAAAATGACAGACAAGCCTTTTTCCTCAGTATTTTCCTCACAGCAAGCAAACAATCCTGGGAACAAAGCAGAAGCACCTCAAATATCACAGGAATTCCCTCAAGTCAGAACACAAATCTTTTGAAAACTCTTTCAAGGCATTCCCTACCTTCTCATCAGGGCATTGCTTCTACAGTTTGCCTCTCTTGCTGCTAGCCTGGCTTTAACACAGACGTCTTGTTAAAGTTTCATCCCCTATAGAAACAGTAAAAAAAAAAATTAAACAATGTACACATTTGTTGAAACGTACGCTTACTGCACACTCCACTGCACCAGTCACGTTAAATGAACATTGTGAATTGTTGTAGGACTCGCTTGCTAAGACAAGGTTACATGTCACTTAACTATTAAAAAAGTATATGAAACCAGATTTTAAACTTAAGAAACAAAATATCAAGTTTTATGCTGCAGTGATATTTTAAGAATGTAAACAACATTTAATGCTTTAAAAAACCAAAATAAATCAAAGAATGGTTGAGCCAGCCACTTCAAATTATTTCAACTCTTCCACTATTTTCTGATGATAAATAACTTCCATGTCTATTCATAGGTGTTTGCCAGCTATGAAAGTGCTCTTTTAGTTCAATGACCTTTCAAAGCCTACTTCAAAACATTGTTCCTCTTTGCAAGATTCTGATATTTAAGCAGATCCTTCTTACTCCACAATCAACAACATACGTGTACTCTTCCCTCTAGCCACTTTATTCCAATTCCCCAGTCTTGCAGCTAGCGTTATGGTCTTCTTGCCATTTACTGTCACAATTCACTGGTTTTCTTCAGATACGGTAAACACTAGGACGACCCCTTTTAAACGTTGGTGTGACCACAGACAGCTTGAGCTTGTGTTTTACACTGAGGCACACGCGGGCCAGGCAGCCTGTGCTGCGTTTAAGGATTTTGAAGCAAGAGCTTTCCATCACAGGACTGAGGAGGATACCTCACTAGAGACGCTCTCAGACTTCAATCTCCCAGAACGACTCATTAGCATCACCGAGGCTGTAGTCAAAAATAAACTTCGTCTAAATGAGGCTTCTATTTGCCAAGACTTGGAGAACACTCTTAGAACATTACTGTGAGAAGACTTCAGAAAACAAAGTGTAACATAAGCAAGGCTGGGAAGAAAGACATGTCAGGAAGGTTTATGCAAACCATGAAAGACTTGCTTCCATTCCTGAAGTGGAAAAATTTGGGAAAAAACCTACACTAATTACAGTATATTTTTAGAATTGTATTTACTATATTATTTAGTATTATAGAATTATATTTTGGGGAGCACAAAGTTCAAGGTTCTGTTCATAACCCCGGTGTCCCAGACAACTTATTTCAGATCACACAGAAGCCATCAGCACTGTCAGTTCATTACTCCAACAGCAAGGAGCGGGGGGGTCACAGCCCAGAGGGCCCATCCAGCCCCTGGGGCAAGTCTTCCTAGTCCACACAGCGCTATGGACTAGGACCAGTTAAAGTCAGCTGCTCTCTGGTAACTGACTTTGAACATTTTTACACAAGACTACGAAGAGAGCACGCAGCAGTAACACTACATATTTTTGTCCAATGACCTCGTCTGTAATATAAAGTTTCCAGGAGTGTCAGAAATTATAGTTTTAGGGATCAGCTGCGGACATCAAGCACAGTTGCAAGAAGTCTAAGAAATAAGCAGCATTAACACATGAATGATTTCCCTATGGACACTTCAAAAACCATCTTTCCTAGTCAACTATCTGGAAGGACAATGAGGAGAGTTAAAGGAAAGAAAAATAACAATATACATTTATGTATCACAAGGATCACAGCAAGAACCGCTGCCAGTGTACTTGCAGCGTTATTTCATAGTACCTGCAGCTTGTAGAACATATTTACAACCAGTTTGTTGTCCTCCCTCTATCAAGTAAAAGATCTACTTGTTCAAGAAACAAGGTGCAAAGGACCTACGTTATTGCCCCAATACAACCAGAACTTCTCACAGCATTATTATTTTTTAGTAGGACATTGCCTATACTTTTTCTTCACATTTCCTACTACTGCAGTTAAACAAAGGACAGCAACAGAGAAAGTTGCTAACAATTAAGGCTCAAGTGATCAATCGCATTACTTTTTAGACCCTATTGCATACATCTGCACCCCATAACGTTAGACAACACAGTAATTAACAACAAGCCATTAGCCTCCACTAAGCTCCCTTTGGTGCTGCATCAATAATGGCACTAGTGCTAAAGAAACATATTGGCATATATATAAAAAAACCAACCAAACAAACAAGAAAAACCCCAACATTGTTCTGCCCCTACATCCCTAGACCAGAATCGCTATCAAGTTTTTTTGCAGGCCCATTCACAGTCACCTATACCAACTCATGGTTAACATACTCTCATTCAAACAGCAGAGGAGATAAATCAAAAGAGCTCACAAAACTTGGCAACAAAGGATCTCTTAAGAGGTGCCCAGGAAACAGAAAAGTGCTGGATAAGAGCGCAGGGACAGAACACAAGACTACGAGTTTGGGAGCAGAAAATAGGAATGCAGGCCAAGAACTGAGGGACAAGCAGATTTGTTCAGCAGTGTCTAGGAAGAAAGAAAAATTAGGCTTAAATTCAGAGGCTAATCTAGATTCAATGGGATCGCTGCAGTCCGTGAGCAAGAACTAGCCATCTAGAGTATCACAGCTTAGAGGAGGAAACAGAATCACTGGCAGAGAAGGCAGGACGGAACAGACTTCACCCTGAGGGAGAGAGCAGGCAGTTTCTACATCTTCTGTACTTTCCACCATCGCTCACTGAGTCTTCTATTTGTTTGTTCTTCATTGCTGTTTTCAGTCTCAATAAAATAAAACCATTCACTAAGAGGGTCTAACAAGGCACAGGCTGCTTAGATGCTCATTACAGTTGTGCCACAGTAAAATCCCATGATATTCAACCCTGACTACAAAAATTCAAGAAAGTGATGTTCAAGCACCCCACAAGATTCATGACAGAGACAAATCTTAACAAGGCCAGTTTTAAAACAACTTCCACTTTTCTCTCTAGATTACAGTATTTATGGCCAAAAAGCACAACCAAAGAATGGAAACAATTTCTGAAGTACAACTGCGTTTGTAGGGAGGGATGCAGAAAACAATTTATAGCACATGAGGGGGAGGGAAGCCAAGATAAGCACTATAAAATGTCAATATTACTTCACCCAAAACACAGTTCAGGAGGGCAGCTGGTCCATGTTTTTTGTACAACTACTTATTATACACCAACTTTTTAAAAGGAGAAGTCCCCCAAACAGAACATTCTGTTTTCTTTGGCACAGTCGATAAAGGCAAATGAAAGCAGCAAATCTTCCAATATTGAGCTTCAAACCCAAAATCTCTCACTGCAAATGTCAAAGTGCATCAACCAAGACTGACAGAAGCGGCCTGCTTTCACCCAGCCATGTTCGGACACACATGCCAACCTCAGTCTAGTTTGAAGCCATTCTCTACCCAAACTAAAATTTTGAATTCATGGGGTGCTAGCGGGAAAGACAGGTGGGAATTGTTGCTAACATTTTTTTTTGCTACATTTAAAAATAACTTTAATTGTGACTTAGAATATTTGACATTCTTTTTTTTCTGGCCAGCAAAAAATGTCATGTAAGGTAAGAAAACTGAACCCAGCCACACTGCAAATTATAGACACTGAGTGGATGACATGCATAGACTGCTATTTGCAGATGATCTACACTGGCAAGGTTTAATGGAGAGAGAACACTGACTAATACCTCCCTCATCTAGTATATCTCTACATCCAGTTAGCAAAATGTTCATCATCTACCTCACAGAAAAATGTGTGAATGTAACGCTACCAGTTCAGCTACAAATAAATCTATTAACTAACACATATTGCTGTGACAGTTTCCTTGCTAGGTTAGCTAGCAAAGCAATATAAAGCAACATTAGGGTATCCCCCTGACAATCGCAGTAAATTAGCTGAAGTGCATGATATGCTAAGGTAACTACTGCTTCAGGATTCCAAAGCCAGCTCAAAATACCTCTTTGTAACATAGAACAGATGTATCTTAAAACCCCTTCCCCATCTCTGGGAGCAAAATTATTAAATAACCACACCCTTAAAAGAAAGGCTGGAGCGTACTGAGTCAGGGAGAGTCACCTTATGGGCTAAATATTACAAGAAAATTACTCACAGGAGGGTTTGCCCCTGGTGCTCTCCATAATGAAGTCTTACTGGCCCGAACAGGAGTTCAGCATACAAGGTAACTACGAAGCTGTACAAGTTGTTAGAACAGTGCTCCTGTACCAGGATTTAACCGACAGCACTGTGCTGAGCCCGATTACTTTTGCACTTGCAGGATCTGGACAGCATTGCCTCTTTCATTGTAATTTTATAGTCAAAATATCATGCAGACAAACTTGCTGACATACGGAAGTTATTGAAGCTGACCCTGATCTCGGCTGTAAAACTGAGAATAATTCCTTAAGCCCGCACATTTCTCCTGAAGCTCAAGACAAAAGCAAAACTCAAGAGTCCAGCCCGCAATCCCCTTCTCTCTATTTGCATAACGCTTGCACACAAAAAGAGTGGGGGACTCCTCTTGGGACTTCTTCATTTGCATACACGTACATACAACTTATACAACATGCTTACTGCTTGTCCAATTTTATTTCAGATGGCTAAATTGAAATAATTTGATTAATTAGTATTAATGATTTTTTCTGACCCAAATTCAAAAAAGTCAAATTTCAAAGTAAAAATTAAATAGTGAGGATATAATTGGCTAACTTACTTCTAACACTCCTTACTCTTCGCATCCTATTTTTATACCATAGTTCCTTCTTCTTTCACTCCCCGCCCGCTCTTATTGCTTACTTCAATTTCACCCTATTTCAGCCTCTACAGCAACCCTGTATCTAATACATAAAAGTACTCTTTGAAAAGGTAAAAATACGCCATTTAAAAGAGTAGGGCCGACGCTTTCTGAAGTCCTTCGTTTCCACTTCTCCTCCACAATTTCCTCCTGGTACTGTTTCTGAGCTCTTTAGGGAACTACCAATGACTATTTCTGCGTCATAGACTGCTACCAAAATGACTGCTATAGATCAAACCTCTCAGCATCGCTGCCTCACATTGCCTTCACTGTATGTTTCAATTTTGACTCTGTAGACTGTGGGGGCAAAGGTGCTAAATTTTACAGGGTTTGGTTTGGGGGAAGATTGTGAAGGGGGACAGAGGGGCGGCAGGCTGAGGTTTTTTGGGGGTTTTGGGGTGGTTTTTTTGAGCATCAGCATAAAAAATATTGAAATTTCAATACATCACAGAGATCCTGATTTAAATACTTTCACAAACAAGAGAATTATACTGGAAATACACCAATCCACATAAATTGCATCGTGTTTTGTTAAGGCACTTAAATAGAAATGATTTTGGTGTCTTTTTTTGGTCCTTTCCCCCTCCTTTTAAGAAGTATCACAGTTCTTTCCAGGAAACTTCAGAACAAATGCCTTAAATCCACAGCTACAGACGTATCAAAACCTCAGCTACTGGAACCCTCTGTTAAGACAGCAACATACTTGGAAATCACCAATGCCTCAAACATTATGTTTGAACAAGGCTACAAGGTTACATTGACTTTTTTTTTTTTTGAAGTCCAATATAAATTGTGCAACATTTTAGCCTCCAACTTTTTGCTCATGCCAACACCATATTTAAAAACTAAGGTCAGAGTTGAGCAAAGGACAATGAATGGAAAGGAGACTTCCTACAAGTCGTCATTTTGGGAAATGTTTAAGATCGCAAAAGGTTTTGACTAAGTAGCTATTATACTATTCCCTTTCCACAACCTGCTGGTGTTTGACCATGAGTGCAACTGTTTCTACAGCCACTGTTATAAAAAGCATTTCAACCTACTACGACTTGCAAAGCTAACTCCAATTCAGTTGCTAGGAAGTATGATGGAAAGCAAAAAGCAATGTTGAATATTCAAGTGACACTGCAAATTTCTTTTTCTAGCTTTAAAACCTCAAGATTAACAAATCCCATTATCCTTATTCAGCTTGGTCCAGATATCATCTTCCTCCATTGAAGAGTCACAAGAGAGTTTTCTCTAGCTATCACACGCTACAGCAGGAATTTACCTAGAAATTAGTAAACCCTTCAATGCAAAATCCAGTAGATTAAAAATTGCAGACTGGCTTCTGAACAGCGGTGCCCACCATTCCTTTGTAAGAGCGACATAAAACAGCAGTATTAGTTAGACACCTTCCTGAGACAACCTCATTCTCTTCAGAGCACCAGCTGGGCTCTGCTCTCTACCTTGCTGCTTTCCCTTTCAAGCACGTACCTTAAATAGGACCAGGTTATTTGCATTGCTCCTAATGCTTGACCTGAACCAGCTATGCTCACCTGAGCCCTATAGTATGTGCCAGGCTATGTCAATATTTATGCTTTTACCAACTAATCATTAACTCTGGCTACCTAACTACAAAATTGCTAATATTGCCATTAACACATATAGAAATTCCATTAAGCGCCATACCGGTGTTATGTCCAAGTAAAGCATATAGAACAAGCCATTCACCAGAAATGCGGACCTGCAACCACACTGCTGCAAAAAGCATGAAAACTCACATGTATGAACATCCTTAATACTGGAAAAAAAAAATTTCTAAGTAAGGCTGCATTTTAAAAAAAGGTCCTAGTGCCTTTTGGCTTACTGCTTACAGAACCAGCTCTTATCTTTTGTGCTATTTTCCAGCAAATTCACTGTTTAGAAGAGGCCATTGGGTAAAGCCTGTTCCAAAGGAGCAGAGGCTGCTCATACACTTGAGGAAAGTACCTCATCCAGCTGGACCCTAATGTTTCTAGCATAAGTAAAATGTGTACATCACAGAAGCTCTTAAGGCTGTAGAGAAGCTTAATCATTTTGTTCTGTCTTTAAGGCTCCATCCAGTTTTCCCCTTCCCCAAAAGCTAACCACAGAAACTCTAATGCTCTATTTTTGATAATTAAACAATTTCAACGCCAAGTCACCATTACCCCTAGAAAACTTAGCTTCATTTACCAGAGACGCAGTTCCACTTTAATGTTCACTTTAAATGAGCTTACAGACTCAATACTCTAAAAGCAAGACAAAGTTTCACCAATACTCTAAATATATCAATTTTTTTAAAAAGAAGAGAGAAACGGGAGACTCTTACAAAGTGAGACTTGTATGCTAAACACACAAACCAGAAATAATTCATTTACTCCCCCTCGACCTTCCTTGGCTAGACTAACTCAATTAGTTTTCCTAAACCACCACAGATACTTGCCAAGATTAAATATTTGTGTTTAATCATTCAGAAAGTGAAAGATTATGTACTGTAATGTAACACTCTTTACGGAAACCTCTAGTTGAGCAACAGTTCCAGAAAAAATTGTGAAATGAAGTAAAAAGCTGTCCAGAACACCACGCTTCTACTCAGTTAATTCAAAAAAAATTAAACTTCAGAACTAAGCGCCAAGTCAAGTCCTCATTTTTAGCAAATCAACATTCTCAGAGGCGGCACGTTTTTAAACGCAGCCCATTTGAAATTACTCCAGAATAACAACCATGGCTAGGAAGTTATTAAATATTATCATCCCCTGGGCAGCAACTCATGCTACATGCAGACATTGCGACGGAACAAAGATAATAAACGCCAGGGCTGATTTTCACCATCGTGTCCAGCGCGTCGCATTAATCCAGGCGGACAGTAACCCCGGGTGCGGGAGCCAAAGGGAAAGTCGCAATAAAAATACGCACGCACAAGGCTGAACGCTACCTGTGCGATCCCCGCTGACGCAGCGCACGCTGCATGGAAAAATGGCACGTTTATTTGGGGAGCACAGGCGCACCCCGGCCGGTTTCTCCCCGAGCGGCTCCCCCCGCCCGCTCCTTTGTAACATGGCAGGTCAGCAGGGAGGCTCAGCCCCGGCGGCCCTCCGCCCTGAGGGGCGCCCGCCCGCGCGGCCCCGCACGCCGGGCCGGGGGTGCGCTCCTCTCCTCCGGCCCGGGCACCGCCGCGGCGGGGGGCCGGCGCGAAGCCTCGGGCCGCCGGGGGAAAGCAGAAAGTTTCCCCCCCCCCCCCGCCTCCCACCGCGGCCCAGCGGAAAGTTACCGCCGCCCCCGCGCTCCCCTCAGCCCCGCGCCCGGCCTCCCGCCGGGCCCCCGCGCCCCGGCCCGCTACTGACAGCCCGGGGAGCCGGTCGCCCCCTTCCCCGCCGGCCCAGGCTCGCGATAGCGCCCGCCCCGCGATATCTCCTCGTTGACCCCCGCCCCCCCGCCCCACCGCGGTGACAGCCCGCCGCGCTGCCTCGCCGCCCCGCAGCCCTCACCTCAGGCGGGGGCCGCGCTCCCCGGGGCAGGGGGGAACGGCCGGCGGCGCCTCCTGCGGAGCGGGAGGGCGAAGGGGGGCAGGGGAGGGGGAAGCGCGCTCGGTCCCCGCGCCCTTATCTCATCCTAGCGGAGCCCGACTCGCCTCCGCCGCCTCCCCGCCGTGTGGGCGTCTCAGGCGGGATCCCCCCTCCCCTGCGCGCCGCCTCCTGCCGCCGCCATCTTGGCTGTCACGGGGGGTGGGTGCCGACTCGTGACGGCGGGGAAGGCGCGGGAGGGCGCCCGCCGGGCCCCGCTGCTCCGCGGCGGGAGGCGCCTCGCCCCGCCGCGCCTGAGGCGGGCCCGCCGCCGCCGCCGCCGCCCTGCCTAACGGCCCTCGGCGGCCGCCCCGGCGCCCGGCTCGCCTCCGCGGGCTCCCTCTGCCAGGGCGGGCCCGTCGGCGAGGGGGCCCCGGTCCAGCGGCCCCCGCCTCCCCCCCTCAGGGAGCGGCGCTGAACCGTGAGGGGGGCAGCGGGACGCCCTCAGCGAAACCCCCTCAGCACAGCCTCAGATACGACTGCCCCCCCTCGCTCCACCCCACAGCGTTTCCCGCCCACCGGCAGCACCTTTAATTTAAACAGAAATTAATCTCCGGCCCAAATACCCCAGTCTTTCCCTCACCTGCGGCGCCCGTCGCCAGGACCCGGAGGAGGTGCCGGCTGCCTGGAAAACAAGGGAAAACGGGGGGGGGGGGGGGGGGATTTTCTGCAGGCTTGATGTAACCCGCACCAGGTTGTTGCATCAAAGACTAGAAAAGAACCCGAGACAAAAACAATCTTTTAAGAGCGTGCGGCTAAGATTAGTGCAGCATGTCAAGATGTTGCTGAGCACAACAAAACGAGTCCTCCTGCTTGTACCGACACACAGAAATACCACTTTTCTGGCACCTTGGGTACCGCAGCCCTGCCGTTCAAAATTTTATACCCATGTGCTATTTCTGAAGTGATGTTTAGGGATAGGCTGCAACCATACAATTTTGGCTTTGAATTCAAGCTTCCCTCAGCTCTGGACGTTTGGCTCGAGGGTTTAGATGTGGCTCGTTACAAAGACAGAAAATTCATATGAAGTTCTGAATTTGGACTGTAAATGCTTACGTATGTTCAGACCTACTGTATTGACTTACCTCATCGCTCTGAGAAATCTGACCAAATCGGAGAATATAAAAGCAAAAAGTACAAAATAAGACCTTTTTTCCCCCACATGCTTTCATTAATACGACTGTTTATAGCAGAAATGCTGTAGGAAACAGCGCGGCTGACACAAGCCAGTCTCTACCCAGGCAGAAGCACCCATGTGCAAGCCTGCACATGCAGACACAGCTTTGCGCTGCCAGGTTTGATATTTGTGAGCTGAGTCTGTCTCTTCTTTTTTTTTCCCAACAGCCAGCACACTGACTAAGGAATGTGTCAAACCCCTATCCCAGGCAGGGACTACAAGAACAACATTGCCCATTCCTTGTATTTCTACATAAAATGCGTTTCTGGCCACACCCATAGAGACGTTTTCTCTCTCATCAATACACAGTGGAGTAAGTGAGGGATCAAGAACCCAGAACCTCAGTATTTTTTCCAGCAAGCTGGTCTGCGTTCTGTAGTGAGCCCTTAAATTATGTAGTGTGTTGGTAGAAATTTTTCTAAATCCTTTGACAGTTTCTGGTATATCTTAATCCTGGAAATGTTTCTCAAATAAATAGCAATAACAAAGTCCATCTTCTGGCTTGTGTTAGTAATTTTGATATTCAAACTATTCTGTGCTCTCTGCCCTTGCTCATTTTTCATGTAGGCGTAATTTTTAGGCTTCGGCGTTAACATCCAAGATTAATGGGTCTGTTCCTACTTCTGAGAGTATTGTTTCAGCTGCCTGTATACTGAGGCAAAACACCGCATTGATGTATGAATAGTTCACCTCTCAGAGTTTAGGTTCATAACCATTAAAATATTCTTGACTACTTCTAATGGGAACTTAAATTTTACAGAAACTTAATTCTTAAACATCCTGTGGCAGTTTTCATACTTTTCAGCTCATGTCATAGGTAAAACTTTGTGCAGACGTCTTTGATTTGCTGTTCATTTATAGCCCGACCTGTTTATTTCCCTCCACCATTTCTGTCCTTCTAGGACTTATCTGCATTTAATTACATATTGCATCAACGTCAACAAATCGCCGTCAGGGACGCGGATCTCACCGTGCGAGGCCTGACACAAACACCAAACAAAATAGTTTCTGCCCAATCCTACCACCTCAGCTGACGCCGTGCTTATCTCCGTCCTGTCCTTCTTGTTCTTGCATCTCCCCCTCCTTCCCGCCCTGTTCCATCCAGCCTCCTCTGCTTTCTCTCCATGACCTACCTGCTGCTCGCTCGCTCTCTTGGCTGTGGCACACTTTCTTCCCCACCAGCACATTTAATTGCAATGTTCCATTTCATTATTAGCTTGTCACCACCTCTATCAAGTCACCTTTCCGAACATAGCTAGCCGCAGAGCTTTCCTGCATAGCTTGTCATCAATTTTCCACATTAAGGCTTGTCTGAGGCCACGTGCGAAAGGGTCTACGAAAAATAATGACTATAGTGCTGTATTTATTTCTGAATAAAGAGCAGCATCAGTGAATAGTGTTACTGTACAGGCAGAGACAGATTTACTGTGTGCCCGGCTGCTGCAGGCTCCTTGCACAGAAACGTATTTGTGTCCCCGTCAAACGAAGCCTTTCCCTGCCGGGGGACGTTGGGGATCTCTAGGCAGTGGTCTCTACACCCCTGCGGAGACCAACCCCAAGATCACGAAGGCAACAGAAGTCTTCCTCTTAATTCCAGCGAGTGTCGGATCAGGTTCTTGTTGTGCGTAGTAAGTTAATTAAACAAGTTAACAGCTGCAGGTGGGCAGGCATCATGCACGCTGAACGTGGTATCCTGCGCCTCTCAAGTGCAGGGTGGAGCACCCTCAGCCAGATTTAGCCTCCCCAGGAGCGCGGCCAGGGAGACGCGCAGGGTTTCTATGGACTGGCAACCACAGAACCATTTTTTTCCGTGTTGCAACCCCAAATA
Source organism: Platalea leucorodia (assembly GCF_965183815.1). Taxonomy (NCBI): domain Eukaryota; kingdom Metazoa; phylum Chordata; class Aves; order Pelecaniformes; family Threskiornithidae; genus Platalea; species Platalea leucorodia. The sequence continues at coordinate 48,986,765 of NC_138831.1, forward strand.
TCTAGCTTGTGGCACTAAAGTCATTTTCAAAGTACGGTTCGGCTCATTTTAACTGCATTTTACGCATGGGTAAACTCAAGCAAGGCAGAGGACAACTGGCAGATGGTCAGTGACAGAGCCAGGAGTGGAACGGAGAACTTCCCTGTCCCAGGACATGGTTTAAACAGACTTTGTCCCAGGATCGTGAGATTTGACTACTTATAATTCACAAGGCTTCAGCAGTGCTAAAAAAAGGGCAATAAAAAAGCGCAGCTACTACTATTCACACTATTTCCTGGCAGAGACTGGCTTCCATAGGCAAAACTATTTCAGTTTCTTAAGTATGCAATTTGGGGCTTAATCTGTTCGCTTCCTTACCAATTTTATTCCTTTGAACTCACTTGGCTGGGCTATGTGCACTGCTCATTTACGACTACGGAGGGGAAGAATGAGTCTCCAAAAGAACCCAACAGAACATCTTTCAAATAGACACGGCATATCTGTAACCTTGGTAAAAATAACTATAAAGATAATGATAATGGATAATTAGAAACCATGTAACTGGCAAAATAACACGCTGCATTTCAGAGGATGAATTGCCTTACCCTGTCCAGTAACCCACTTTACGGTGCGGTAATGGATCTACCTCCGGAAGGGTACGCAACGAAATGGAGCCTTTGGCAAGCTGGAATCACGCTGAAAACGAAGAAACAGCGTTGTGGGGTTTTTTTTATATATGCATATTTGAAAATCTGGAACTTATCCCTTTTGACATAAAGAGACCATTCCTGCTTGGAATGATTAAATTCTAGGACAGATTATGAAATAACAAAGTATTTAAATATTATGATGCAGCAGTACAACAGTGCAGTTACCTTCCCTTTTACTGCTGCGAGTATAGTATTTCTGAAAAGCTTTTTGCACTCCAGGGAAACGACTTATTATAAATTATGAAAGAGGCAATACAATATCAGGCATATATGCAAAAAAAAAAAAAAAAAAGAGGTTTCAGACCCTTCTCTAGATGAAGAATTTACTGAAGCAGCTAAAAATATGGGGAAATGAAGCGAACGCAGGGCCTGATCCAAAGGCCCCTGACCTCAGGAGAAGCACTGCAGGGGGTTCATTAGGTGTCAGAGGCAGGTATGTCATGAATTACACTTCACAAGATGCAAATAAAGAATTTTATTGTACATGAGTAAGGTTAAAGTCTAATTGCAGTGTCCAGGCATTCCACATGGATAAAATGAGCAGATTTTTCTCCAGCAGGTAGACTTGCTCAGCAAGGATTTATTGCCAATATTTATGTCAGAGTTTGTAGTCCCAAAAGCACAGAAATGCTGGGAAACAAAAAGGAAAGAACACGTATCCGAAGAGGAGACCCAAATGTTTCCAAGTCATTTCCATAAATAAAAATCTGATGCAAACTGATTATCGTTTCACTTTTCAGTGCTGATTTGCTTCCTCAGAATTTCAGAGTGTGCATCGGAGAATTTAGACTGTGCATCAGAAAGTTGCCCTCAGCAAATGCTAAAACTATTCACAAGGCATTGCGGCATTGCAGCAACTATCAGATGTCGAATGATAAGAGGCCCACTGGATAGCCACTGGTATTAATGGGTGAGAAACCAGTTAACGTTGTGCTTTGCTGTGTTGCTGCAGGTGGGGGTATCAAGCAAGTGATGCCATACCTCTCCTCCTGTTGTTAGGAGGCAAATAAGCACATACAGCCGGAGCGTATTTCTGGAATGGCTCTTCCCGTAGACACTGGAAGCTCCGAAACAAATATTTGCAGCAGATTTTTTGAGAATGGGACAGCAGAAGTGTTGCTTGAGGATGGTCCAAGTCCTAATGGATGTACCAAACCCAACTTGTTGTCTGTTCCAGCACGAGCTTGTTTTAAGTATTGCTTTCATCAGTAAAGCAAGATAACAAAAGCTTCTCTTTGTGGAGTAATATCAGGAAGGAAATTATGCATGCAGATTCGCCAGCAAAAATAACAGTCTTGGGCTGTAAATGTACACAGCGATGCTGCTGTTTTCTTGCTATTTTCAGCAGCCCCTGTCCCCTCAGGGGTGAGAGTAAGGACGGGACGGTTAGCACTGCTGTTCATGCACCAGCCTTAGAGGTTCTCGTGCTCTTCGGCCCATCTGGGGGTGACTTCTGCAAAGAGCAGATAGCAGTCATTTCTCTGACTCAGTCCAGTCCATCATCCAGAGTCACACTACGTGACCCTGCGGTGCTGGGGGTATCTTCTCTCGCGTCAGATATAAAACCATTTTTCTTTACCAAGGATCTCAGTTCCTTAGTTTTTGCACTTTTATTTATCTTCAGATCATGCCTAGGCCAAGTAACTGCATTCCATACATCTAAACGTTCCCCACAGTTTTACCTGGCTGAGCGACTTACTCCGGGCCCTAAACTCTTGCGTAGTCCCGCTGTTTAAAGTTTTTGCATTATGTTCTAGAGATCACTTATATCATGATGGGTTAAGTGAAGTATATCTATCAGTCAACCACTTCTCAGGAGTACTATTAGGCTTAATTAATGTTTGTAGAACACTACTGAGATTCTCAAGAGAAGCAGCCATAGAAGTGCAAAGGATTATAATTAATTTAAAACTATCTCATTTTTGAGTAAATGGCTAACAACACTTAAGCTGAGATTCTCTGAGTAAAACTAATTTATTTGATTCTTAGACAAAAACATTCTGAAATCTGGGTTTCCATTTACTGCTACCATTGTATGATGCATTTTGATTTTTATTGTCCTTCGATATCCGTTGATATATCCAGGTACCTAACATAGCTTGCTTTAGTTCATGGAACACTGTCCAACATACGTAAGACAGGTTAAAATACAACAAACCGCCAAAATAAGTAAGTTAATAAACTCGAAGACAATCCACATCACCATTTGCCTTTAATATATTAAGTATTTGAACCATAAAGCCTGTAATTAATATTATGGGGTAATTTCCATATTTATTTATAAGACATCTCATTTACATAAATAGTCATTATCTGGAAATAAACCCAGATCATTAACATTCAGAAAACTGCCAAGTCAGATTGAGATCAGTCAAGATGTACCAAAGAGTTTTGCTAGACTCCCTGCTTGAAACTGTTCGGAGGGAAAAATCCCTGCTCCCGAACAAGCTTGAACAGGCACCGCTTCGGAGGTACAAGCAGCGCTTCATCCACGTGACGGCACCGAACAGAACCGTTCTTTCGTAGGGTGAGAAAACATTGGCTCGCTCTTCTCACTAACTGTCGTGGAGGGTTTCCAAGAAAGTGCCGCTGACACATCTGCACCGCAGTTCTGACCCAGATTATAGCTGATGTGCTCATCGCCCATCTTGGCTGCTTTTCCGAAACTCTACAGCATTTCAAAATACTTTTCACAATACTACTTTCTTCCAAAATACTACCAATACTTCCAGTGCTTCTAATACTTTCAAAATGTTGCATCTAGTCAGAAAATACATTGTGCAGAAAAGAAAAAGAAGAAGAAAAATGGCACTTCAATGGCACTATTTGCAAGCTAGATTCATCACTCCTCAACTGCTAGCTAGAGAGTCACAGGTATTTAAAAATATGTCCTGGTTGACTGAAAGAATGCATCGCAGGCCCTGCTGTCAGTGCTTTTGTCACTCGAGATCCAGAGCGTTCATTATTAGAATTTTTTCTAGGTAGAAACGAAACCACCCATTTTTAAAAAGCTACAGCTACAGAACATATTAAAAAAACCCACTGCAATTGCCCTCTTCAGTCAGACCTGTGTCCATCCTTTTTCAGCGTAAGACACTTCTTTGAAGCGTAAGCCCGCCACAAGAAGTGAGGCAATACGCCACAATCTGCCCTGTTTGGATGATTTTCTTACTAATTCCTGGAGAATGGAGGCTGGCTCAAGTAGTGAGTCATGAGGATTTCATCTCAATACAGATATTTTTAGTATCTGTTATTTTATCTTGGGTACTTTTAAAATCTGTATCACTGCCCAACTCCTCTCCTAATTATCTGAAATCCTTTTCTTCTCTAACTGCTTCGGAATGTTCCCTGACGTTATTACAACTACTGCCCTTATTATAGTGGGTCCTAATTATACTCCTCTATCGATTCGGTTAGGTAAGAGTGTACTTGTTTAAAATGCGAGCAACTGCGGACAAACAGAGGCAAAACAAAGTAACAGCACCAAATCTCAGCGGTGAGTCACCGTGAATATAGGTCAGACCAAGCTTCTGCCCTTTTCTGAGCTCTCTGAGGCTTCGGTCCAGCCTACCCGAAGGAGCCCCTAACCCCAACAGACCCCTGCTGCGGTCAGAACTCAAACTTGCGTTTGTATTCCCTTGCCGTAACAGCGCCGCCAACTTCAACACGAACGTTTAGGGGGGACGAACACTTTCTTAGCAACTGGTCCACAGCCTGGAGCTGACGAAGGAGATGGGAGTGAACACAAACCAAAGCACCTTGAGAGCAAAATACAAAACCTATTTGTTTAACCCAAGCTGCCCCAAATCATGCTATGGACGCGCTCCTTCTCATCTGCTTAAATCTCAAAATCAATGTGCTAGCAGCAGTGACGTACCTGATCTGATTGGTACCGGGGGGAGGCTCTGCCGCAACAGTAAGGAGCTCTATCTAACGAGGCAGGCAGAGAGAACTGTGGATTAATTAAACTGCTTGATCACCTCCTTGAAAAAGTATGACCAAATGTTGACGTAATGGAAGTAATTCACTTAACCAAGTTTGAATTTGACTCATAATGACAGTAGAAAACTCTCTGAATATACAGCAAATTTTTTAAATCACAGTCTGACTCGTAATACAAAAAAGAATACTTCCAGCATAAATAATGGGATTGGAGGAAATGTCCCTGGCAAGTCAATTTGTTCCATGCTGCTGGTGGTTCCTGTTAGGGACGAGGATTTTTTTCAAGAAGGAAACAATGGAAAACAGATGCAAAAGCATTTACCAGAAGACCAGGGAATGGCAGCTTTTCCAAAATGTCAAGTGTGCAGAGTACAGTCAATTTAAGAGAGAATTAATTATTTAAACCATTTTAATTTGACTACAATGAAGCCCTGTTAAGCCATCTCATCCATCCTGCTCCCTACTGTGCTATCCCTTACAGTCTAAGTCTAAATACTGACCTCTATTTTCAAATACTGCAACTGAAAAATCCCTTACCCAGTCATAGAACCAATATGTTGCTTTTTCATATATTTGCTGCATCCCTTCCAGGACCTCACCCTAAGAATTGTGCTCACCTCCTCCACATTCCCAATTCATACGAGTTTAATCCCTGGGTCCCCTTTTTCCCCCTTTTCCTCTTTCAGCTTCGTCCTTCTCGTGGTGTCTTCCCAGATGCTTCGGGCAATTTCCATCGCTGCATTCGTCGGAGCCATCTTTTGCCTGCAGATCTGTCCTTTGCACAAAGTCCCGCAGATCTTCATTTTCAACAACTTTTCTCTTTTGCTTCATGCATTGCCTTGTCGTTGCTTGCCTTCGGGGAGAGGAAGGTGACTGAATTTTAGGTCTACAGCTTTCACATGGAAGCTCGTTTTCTCAAAAGAATATCCATACCTACTTCCCCTGGAGCCAGCCATCCCAAAGGGCTTCCTTTCCTTCGCGGACATGGGCCTTAATGCTGTAACACCACGGATTATCACCCGCAGAAGGACTACGCAAGGAACCCCTGTGCCCGCTATTTGTATTTTCCAGGTCAACATAGATTTGCAATGCTATCAACATTTTAACAGTGGCAATAATGGTTACCTAGTGCTCTTTTTCCTTGATAGCGTCATATGAAATGTGGCAAACACCAGCAGAGCCACTGTTGCTCTGAAACCTTTTGTTTCCCGCGGGAATATCTATAGCCGTGCCTACCAGCGACAGGCAAAAGCTGTCACTTTTGGCTTCCAGTTTCAACATGGGCAGAGGAACCATTCCAAAACCATCCTTTTCTGGTACTGTTTAAAACTTAAAGCAAAAACATCTGTGCTAGGATTTACTTAAAGTAAATGTCGTTATTTCTTCTGTTTCATGGAGGAAAAAGAACTCCTGTCTATTAAGCAATAAACCCAGTTGCTCTGGGTCTTGCCTGTACTGGGAATGCACACCAACTTCAGTGCAACAGTGTAAAAATCAGTCTCATTAAACTAGCTCAAAGCCTTAAAACAGAATACTGTTTTAACACTCACATATAGTCATTCATACTGAAGTTATAGTTTACAGGAGCTCATAATGAATATAAACAGGAATTAAAACAGCTGAGGTGCACCTAGGTTACTCAACAAAAAACGTTTAGTGTAGCTGATTTTCAAATTGACAGTTAAGAACTCTCTTCTGTCGCATCTTGAAGGCCTTGGAGGAAAACCATCCGTTGAGATATACCACTCCTTATCTCACGGTGTACTAGGAACAACATCTAAAACGTGAACGCGCTGAGGCCAAACTACCAGCTTCACTCTGCCCATTACACAAAGGGACGTGCACTAAAGCTGATGAAGGATTTCACCACAGCGATGTAACCCAGCAGATGCTAATTCACTTTTTTTTGTTTTCCCCCCAGTAAAGCTGGCAGCTAACATCAGGCACGGCAGGTAACTGTTGTTCAGCTGGTGTAACATAAACCTGCTGCATGGACTCCTCGCTGATAACAGTCCCAACCGAAAGGGCAGGTCAAACTGGGAAGGATCCTACAGAAGGCTCAATGAACAACAATTCATTAATGATATTTAAATTAATCTTTATAGAGCTGCAGTAATGTAGTATTTCTTAAATTACTTTGTACACTGTCATTTTCTTGTCGTGCGAGGGGAATGACTAATGTACCTGTGGAAAAATTTGAGGGAGTTCTTAGAAACCATAATATTTTGCTTGATCATTCATAACCGAATACGTAAAGAACGATTCCCCGTATCGCTGTTGCGCAGCTTGTATTAGATCTCCATAGTTACACTTGGCATAACAAGTACAAAACCGAAGTGTCTTCGCGGGGCTGATAAGCAGACAGGAAGCAAGCGAACATCTGCTACAGCTTTAGATGGTTTTGCCTTCAGCGACCGCTGAAAAACTGCAGGCTCTGCCTGGCCTTTGACACGAGCAGCTGGTGAACAGGAGACGCGAACCGTTATACCTGCAGAAGCGGAGGTGCATTGTTTGCTAAAGGTGCATTGGGATATTTAGTGGGATTTTTTTTCTTTCCCTTTTCTGATCACTAGGAACGCTGGATAGCAGACACTGCGGATGGAGTTACCACCTGAAGGTCAACCACTTCCTATTTTACAATTATTTTTTCCTAATGTTGTTTTATAATGTTTTCCTTTCCAAAACTGCTTTGTTTTGTTTTGTTTTGTTCTGTTTTAAACACCAAAAACAATTGCTCCATATACTGAATAGTAATTATAATCATCGCAATCATTGTACGGAAACCATGTGCTTCCCTGAATCAGGGCTGGGGCTTCCAGTCCAGGCAATCTGTCTTCTTGTAGCACAACAGCATTTCTATAGCACGGACAGCCAGGGAACAGAGTTATACAAAATAAATATCAAACAATTTAGAGCGACCTGTTTCGTTGTTTAAAGGAAGAGCTGTTGAACACGATGTTTTAAAAATGAGCTCGGCCATACAGTGCAGATTCTCTGCTTGTGTACGTGGAGAAAATCTCTGCTCCTGGTAGTTCAGCAGTTCTCCACCTACATCGTATTTTTATTTGCGTGGAAAACAACTAACAGAGACCAACTGACAGCAGCGTATTCCTTAGAGTATTGAGGCCCACGTACTGTAAACGCGTCTTTATGTACTTCCTTGGAGGCTGTAAGTTTGCCTAGGAAATTACAACAGTTGTGATGAAATCCCATTTAGCCGTATATGGTAGATCCTTCGGGTCTGACACAATGAAATGAAAATGGGTTTCAGAGTAACAACGAGAAAGATGAAGACACTACTCCAGAGTTATGTAAGTGTAACTGAGAAGAGAATTTTGCCCAGAAATTCTCTGTTCTGTGCTTTGGAGTCGTATGCAGTTTTTTATATGTTCTATTCTTAAACTGCAGATGGATGCTGTTTTGCCAGAAAATAAATACAAAGATGGCTTCAAACATTTGCAGGAGCCATGCTGACACTCAAAACAGAGAAACATCAAGTAACTTTCCTGGTGAGATCGTAAAAGCAGAGACACGGTGATGAAAGCAAGAAAATACAAGACTTACTCCATCCCTAACACAAGATGCTTTCTCTTTCTAGGACCAGGAGCTCACCTGGCACAGAGATGCTCCGATAGTCTGCAAATACAGTATATGAGGTGGATACTTTGCCAGTATTTAGTTAGTTAGATATGAGAATACCCACAAAGACAGTAGATTTTAACCCTTGAGACTGGCAAATGACTGACTCAGGTTATTATTGTTTAATAATAATAATAATAATAATAATAATAATAATAATAATAATAATAATAATAATAATAGTGATGGCAGTAACATATTCACTTTGGTAGAGCTCTGCCATAACCCTGAATACTCTCCACAAAGACAGAACAACAGATTGCATTTGCTCTGAACAGTGTGCTCTCAAAACAGGTAAGAAAAAAACAAGATGAAAAATACTGAATGAATTTGCACGGGTGGCAAATATCTTAATAATTCTGTGATTTTGGAGGGGCTTGGTTGTATCAAGGCAAAAGGAGTAGCTGGGCAGGAAAATAGTCTATATGAAGCAGGAATGGCTGCATTGTTTGCGTGATCATAAAGCTATCATCTTCTGGATTTCACAGGGAACTGAATTTTTTAAACTGTATTCATATTAGAATAATTAAATATCTGTCTTGAACTGTGTGCACATTGCATCTAACCAGCTTGGAAACAGGCCAAAACTTGAAGCAATTTTTAGGAGAATTGCAGAATCAATACACCAATTCCCATTAATTTGGTGTCAGAGGAAACAAATGTGTACCTGCCTGAAGCGTGCGCGTTCCCTGCAGAGATGTACTAAAATAGGCATCTTCCGTCTGCCTGCCTTCCCTGTGCCCTCCAAACATCAGAAACCAGGGTCAGAACCGGGGAAACTTGATCTGGCTCCAAAATCTAATTAAGCCAGGTTTAGTAACTCAGTATTCCTGGTCAAGTCAGACACAAAGTCTTGACCAAATCCAAGCCATCCCAAACTCTACCCCATCCACTGCACCGAGTTCCTTGTCGCTCCCCTGGTGCTCCAGTCCCTCCAAGATACATCCCCACTCCAGGGCTGAGAACGTGGCAAGCTGAGATGGACCTCCTTTCAGCCTGTCAAAGCCATAAGCCCTAATTCTGCACAGTAGTGAGACAATATTAATGACTAATCATAATCGAGGGCACATTTTAAACCAGCCAGTGTTCTTGATCAATCCAAGCTCCATAAAATGTGCTGTGCTCCAAACATCTTGCACATCTTATTTACTGCACAGCTGGCTACTGAGAAAAATCTTGTCCCGGAAGGTTTGCTCAAGCACACAAAATGCATTTTTAGCATCCCAAAGGTGTGCGTACTCACAGAGCTGAGAGTGCAACCTGTCTGACAGCAGCTTTCCAGAGAAAGGAGCAGGAAGGAGGCAATGGGCGATGAGATTAGCCCCCACAGAAGGAGACTCCTGCTTGGAATATCAACACATCTTTTCAGTCTCTCTCATTGTGACTGTTTGTGCTTTTATCAAATTTTCAGTTTGCTGCTTCAGCTACGGGACCAGATGGCTCCCATGCATAATGCACTGAATCATGGCAAGGCTGGAGGTATTTGTTATGTATAACAGCAAACACATGCGCTGGACCAGGTTAAACTCTTTCACAGTTAGCATATGGTGCATACTGCATATGGAGGGTACTACAGCAGGTATCTATATATATATACACACAGTCGGAAGATTGGAGTTATCTTTTCTTCTTGCAGGATGTCAGGAAAACGACTGTCATACCTTCAACACAAATAGCAAGAAATGGAGGCAGTGCAGTAACACATGGCACAGGACAGATGCTAGGCTCTTCCCGTGATGTGCAATGCCTGATGGCAAGGAATCCTGGTGGGCCGAGGACAGGAGGCTCTTGTTGCCCCTCCGATTTCTCCTTGCGGCTTGTGGTTAAACGGGTGCTGACACCTTGCCCGGTGCCTGCTTGCACAGCCAACAGCCGTGGGCAGTACTTCTGGCCATGAAGCACCTGATGAAGGAGATAACCGCGTTGTCTGAGCGTATCTTTGCCTCTGGCATTTTTTAAATGGAAAACAAATGTGATTTTCTCCTCGCTTGCCTCACATAGATCTGAGGTAAATTCAAGATGTGGCACCCCTGTGAAACTAGAGTGAATGGGAGGGGTGTTTGCAAATGCAACAGTCCCTGCTCGGCGGAGGGTAAGGCTATCGGGTTTATACAGAATGTGGTTTGTGCTTCAGTGACAAGACCATAAAAATCACCCCGTAGCCGTTCCTCACTGATATATTGCAAATACCCACTTCTGAGCACTGAAAGACACTGAAATAACGAAAGATGGTTTTTAGATACCTAGGAGGTGGCTGTTTCAGAGGAGTCCTGACTGCCGTGCTGGGACTCGGTGCACATAACAGATCCCAAGGCGGCTGAGGGATGTCCCAAATAGCACGACTCGATACTGTGTGCGTGCCCTGGGACGCGCGGTGAAGGAGCAGCCAAGCAGCTGGCTGCTTCCCGATGGCCGCCCTCCACCCCAAGTATTTTCTGGGATGAGAAAATTATCCTTTGGCTACTCTTCAGTCTGCTTTCCTTAGTACGCATTTGGCGTGCGCTCCGTGTTCGGAGTGACAGGACACCTCATGAGCGGGTGCCGGGCTGGGTTTTGCAGCCAGGCGCGGGCGCTGGCAAGCAGCGGGACGCCCGCCGGGGACTGGAACCAGGAATGTCAAAACTGCAGCCAGCGCAGAGCGGCTCTGAGGAAGGTTAACGCGCGTCGCCACCACCTTTGCGGTCAGTATTGGGCTCACTTTAATAGTCCTATAAATAGATGCTTGAGGTTGACTGAGAAGAGGATTTAGCTCTGATGGATCTTGTTTAGCATTCCCAAGAGAGGAAGGCAGATTCTCTTCTTCTCTTCCAGCCTCTAACCTTGAGTCGGTCTCTGTGGGAAACATTAATGCCGGTTGCCGAAAGAGCTGCCGCTGTGAGCCAGGCGTCCCGCTGCGTCGCACAAACCGTAGGTATGCGTTTCTTCAACCTGCGAACCCAGACCTCATTCCACTAAAGACTCAAACCAATTCCTCACTGGCAAAGCTAGGGAAAAAACCCAAACCAACCTTGAGCCTAATTGCTTGAAAACAGTAGGACACCTAGTGGATTTATAGGGAATATCTTTGGGATTATGAGCAACATTTTGTCATTTTCTTGGCAAAACCAACTATGAACATAGTTATAGGGGAATCATTGAAATATCAGGGTTTCTATTTAATAAATTAAGCTTGTTATAGCTGTTACAGCCTCCAGTTTGCCCGAAGAAGCTATTGCACCCTATAAAAAACCAATGAGTATTGTTTGAATGACATGAAACAAAAATAATTATGGGGAACTGGATGGTTCCCAAGGTCTGGGAACAGGAGGAACGGTACTCTGCCAGATCAAAGCCACCCCAGTTGTTCCATCTGACAGCTCTCTAATGATCTTAATGAGCAAAGTTTTATAGTCTCAGCCTGGCTCCCTGGATAATTGTACAGCTTCACAACAGGCGTCGCCACACTGAGCACAGCCAGCCAGCTCCGTTGGTTGTTTCAGCAGTGAATGAACTGGCCACAGAAATCAAACTGTCTTCTTCGTTCCCCAGGGCTGATCTTCTGAATCCAAATTAGAAGATGATGGGACGTGTGATAACGCTTGCGCTGCTGTCGTTGGCATTGTATTTGTCTGGTAGCGACACCAACATCAAGCAGATTTGGACCCTAGGTAGGAAATAAAACCCTGTGGCAGGGTGTAGTAAGAGGCAGAAGATTTTGAGCCATGTCTCACAAATTGTATCTTGGCCAGCAATTATCCTGGAGCTGCCGGTATTATCTTGCTAATCTGTCTCTGGAGGCAGCAGGCACAGACGAGGAGATGTGTGTTGAGTCCAAAATGGATGCAGGAAACTGATGACTTCATTTTGACAGTCATCACGAGAAACACCAAGTCATCGAGTCTGTTGCATTCCATTCCCGTTCCCAAAGCTTACTGAAAACTTTCCTTCCTTTCTGCTTACCATAATACTGTCCCAGCGAAAAAACGTCTCCAGAAGATGGTTAATCTTTCTAGAGCTGCTCCCTTCCCACTCCTCCTTCAGTGCCGCAGAGATCCCTAGAGAACAGCAAAACCAGGATGAGGTTTGATTTTGGATAGGTCCCATTCAGATCCAGGTCCTTTTTTATTCCAGCTCCAGGGTTAGGAAAGAAAAGGCTGATTTATAGAAAAGAATTTTCATTGGGTCCATTTCTTCTTATATATTCTTTTCTTCCTAGAGCTGTAGAAGTAGGAAAAGAACATAGCGGATGCTGGAATTCAAGTGAGTTATCAACAGAAAAATTCCTATTGCCTCCATGCATTTTCATTACTCCTACCTCTGTCATGTAATTACCTGAAAAATAGAACTCCTTCTACATCATAGATCCTTTAATTTCACCCAGGGTTTTAAAAAAAAGCGTGTTTTTTATTTCAGTGGATGGATTTTATACTTGAAGTTACTTTTTTCTGACTGACATGTCAAGCTGGGGGTAGTGAGCGCTGAGAGTATGCTTTTGTCTAATTTAGCAGCTGGATTGGAAAGCTTGAATTATCTCTGCATAATTGCAATGATTCATGGATTGTTAGAAAATTGCAAAGTATTGATTGGATTTCCCCCTTAGGAAATATTTCTCCTCTGATAAAGCAGAGTAGGTTTTGGGGCTTTGCTTTTGTCCTTCCTGCCTTCTGCCCCAGGGAAGCCAGTGGCTCCTTTCATCTGGGAAACGGGAATTTGGGTCAATAGCCATTCAAGGACAATCTTGAATTATCGCGATTTCCAATTCCAGATCTTTCCCTGAGCTTTGCAAAGCGTGAACAGGGATTTCAGAGCCAGAAAAGCTGCAACCAGCAGCAAAACTGGCCATCCCTGCTTGCCGTTCTCCTGTTTCCATGTCAGATACCACTGGTGTATTCTGCAAAGAGACCTTGCCCTTGTTGTGGGAACGCTACAACCATCAAAGACGGTGGCAAGTTTTACCCTTTATTAGGCCAGGGTTTCTCTCGGGGTCTCAGGAGCCGGTGGCAGGAGGGAAGTGGGAGAACGAAGGGAGAATCGGGCGCGGGGGGAGCCTGATGCACAGCGCCTGGGGCCGAGCAGCTCGGAGCCGATCGCTCCGACACGCATCTGCACGTTAATGGGGCTGCTGAGGCAAAAGCTGGGGCCTTTTTGGCAGCTGCTGTATGAATTTCCAGAACAGAACCATAAATACGCCGTTATGAGTGTGACCTCTGCTTCTTTTCTTCGCTAAATTGAACATCCAAGGGCCAGCTGAGTATCGTTCCTCGTCTCTGCTCCAGTTGCTTGGAACGTGCTGCCTCCGCAAATGGCTGTGCCTAAGTACAAACTGAAGAATTACGAGAGCGCGCTAATTCAAGGTTTGCAATGAATTTAGCATTCCCGCAAGGATGACACTAATGGCAATTAACGCAGCAGAAATGCCAGTGCTGAATGACTGTTCTCACATTAAAAGCTGTCAGTCCCCGAGCACACAGTCCTCTGTTATTTCAGGCCTGACCTCTGCTTTTTGGCCACGTTTCATACGCACAGGAGGTGTCCCAGGCCGTCCCGTCACTACAGCAGCACGCGCCGGGAGGGGACACAAGGAAAGAGCAGAGCAGCCAAAGCCAGTCTGCGCCGCCAGCGCCATTGCCTGAGGGTTGGTATATTCTCACCTGGGCTTGCCTGAACAGGAACACAATTAAGCCAGGACTGGACAGAATGTAAGTCTTTAATTTCTGGAGCTCCTTGCTAGTCCAGTGCTCTCCTCTTGCCCTGCTGTCAGTTGACTCCTGTTTAGATGCAAAGTTCTTTCTGCTGTTTCAGTTTTGCTTCTCGACACCACGAAGAACCTGATTATAAATGACCAAATGCATTTAAACGGGCTTGGCTAGAAATAACCCCTGCTGCTGCTCATATACACGGCAACCTGCAGAAGTTGTCATGTTACAATGCACGATTGGTAAAAATGCCTCTGCTTCGTAATGTCTGAAGTTCAACAAGTGATAGCGGTACAGCAACGTAGGGACCGTGATTTTTAGCTCAGCAGAAACGGCATTGTCCCCACGTTGTGCCCTCAAGTCTTACGTAGGACGAGCCAGTTCCAGATGAGGAACATCTGCAATTTGGTGCAAGAGGAAGTAATGCTTACGCATATGAACAATGTAAATAAAGGACGTTTCCAGGCTCACAAACTAAATCCAAAACACAAAAAGGAGAACAGCTCTTACAGGAGAATAACTAAAAATACTTCATCTGTGTTATTTTTATTTTTGTAGAACTAATAGCGTTTCTGGAGGATGAAACCAGGCCTGAGAAACGTCAAGTGAAAATTAATAGTGTTTTAGCAACAAAGTTCAATGGAGAATCACAAATAGGAAACCTTAACTACAGAGTTATAAATATACCCCAGCCCCTACACACACAAGTATCCGTTATCAATTTTAATGCACTACCCAATGCAGTAGGATAACTTCTGAGACAAGCAGCAGAAGTGGGACAAGCGTTTTCAGACTCAAGATTCTGGGCATTGTGGGTTCATCTGGAGATAAAAAGGATGAATCCAAAGACAAGGCAGACTCCTACAGACCTCACCGCTACGCTCCCGGAGTGCTTTCTCCTCCTGCGAGGTCTGGCATCCCAGTCCCTTATGGCACATGCCATTATTCCCACCGGACACGGGGAACGGGGTCCTGGGGATGTGACAGCCCGATGCTCCGTGGGTTTTGTGCACCCACGAGAAGGTGGAGGTGCCCGGTCTGCCGGGGCACGCCGGAGGCTGGCGGCAGGACGCGGTGTGAGCCCAGACCCCGACGCTCTGACCTCACCCGGGGGCTCCGGGCTCCTGCGGTGTGACACATCGTGGTCACACGTCGCGCGTCTTTGTTATTAGCGCTTTGCTTTCTCCGCTCAGAAGCTCCGAGGCAGCGTGAACTATTTGTTTTTGAACGCAGAGGATCACGTTATGGTTCGTTATCGTTCCAGCAGACGGTAACTGATGCACGGCGACGCCGCTGATGCCCGGAGGTCACTTTCCACGCACAGAAATGATAACACAGCCGCTGATTGCAGAGATGGCGATCCTGCTGCTGCTAACGGCAAGCTGGTGGAGAAAGAGCAGTTTTAAGGGCTTTAGTTTAATCATTTGGACGCAAGCGCTATTTTTATCCTCTTCTGTTTAGGTCTCAAGCCTGCACCAAGGGAAGCCGATGACAAAGCTGGTGTCTCCCATGGCACAGGGACGGGGCGGCAGGGAAGGGGCCCGCGCTCGCGGCCTCTTTGCACCTCCCGAGCTGAAAGAGCTCCTTGGCATCTCTGATGAGCTCCGTTGGCTTCGCACGCCGCTCTTGGCCCGGTGCGTGGGACGGATCCGTGAGACCTGGGGGCTTCCCGCCAAGCCGCCCCAAACCCTGCCATGGCTGTGGGCAGCTCCGGGTGGGAGCCATCGCCTGCCCACGCGGGCGGGAGCAGGGCACCCCGCGGGGGATCGGGCTGGTGGGCGCCAGCCGAGAGAAGAGGTGAGGTGTGGCTGCTGTGGAGGAGCCCCGGGGGAGCGGGGAGCACGTCGGGCCGTAACGGGCAGAGAAAGGCAAAAAAATAAGGAGAGGAAGAAAAGTACCAGGTTCCACCGAGATTTGAACTCGGATCGCTGGATTCAGAGTCCAGAGTGCTAACCATTACACCATGGAACCGCTCTGCCAACGCTTCGCCCGCCCGCCACTAGTGCCTTCCCCGCCGCTCCCGCCGCAGCCCGTCCCCGCGATCGCGGCCGTGGCCGCCGGGCGGGCGGCGCAGGGTGCCCGTGCGGGCTCCCCCGGCGGCCGCACCGCTCGCCCCGCCCCGGCCGCGGCGCCGTCCCTTTAAGGCCGGGGTGGGCGAGGCGGGTGGCTCTGCTCCGGAAGCAGTTTTGCGCCGCCCCGGAAGCACCGGTCCGTGGGCGGGCAGAGCGCGGAGGGCGGAAGCGCTGCGGCGGCTGCAGGGAGCGTCCGGCTGCCGCTCCCGCTCCCAGACCTCGGCCTCCGCCTCCGCCGCGCCTCGGCGCACCCCGCCATGGGCACCCGCGACGACGAGTACGACTACCTCTTCAAAGGTAACGGCGGCCCGCCTCGCCCCGCGGCAGCCGGCGGGGTCACCTTCCGGAGGGGCTCCCGGCCTTGGCGGGGGGAGCGGCCTCCTCCCGGCGCCACCCTCCCGGGGTGGGGGGGGCCGCTGCCCGCCGCCTCGGCCGGCCCCCGCCCCGCCGCCGCTTCCCTCGCAGCCGCGGGGACGGGGCCCGGGCCCGGGCCCACGGGCGGGTCCCGGTTGCCGGCTCGGAGCGGGGCGGGGCGGGGGTGGGGGGACTCCGGCCTTGCCGAGCCCCGCTCCGGTGTTTCTGGAGCCCGATCGCCGCGGGCGGGCGTCGCTGCCCGCTCCCGAGCGCTGCGGGCGCTGGTCGCGCCCTCACCCCAAAACGTCAAATTTGGGGTGGTTTCCGTAGCCGTGACCCGGCGTCTCCGCGCCTGGGTCCGCTCCGCGGGCTGAGGCGACGGGCAGCCCGCCGGGTGGCGAGCAGAGCTGGCCGGGGGGATGCCCCGGGTGGCGAGCAGAGCTGGCCGGGGGGATGCCCCGGGTGGCGAGGGCCGCGTCCTTCTCCAGCTGTTCAGCAGGGCTGCGAGTAAACGAGTTCGGTGCTCCGCGGTGGGAGATGATGCAGCTAATTTAATAAAGTATCGTATTATTTGCCGCCTTCTATATCCTGAGCCCTTCACGCGCGGTGAACGTAAGGGAAGGGCAGGAATCCCTTGTTTTCCAGGAGCGATGCCGCGCCAGCCAGCCCTACCGCAGCGAGCTGGGTTAAAACGTCGCAG
This sequence comes from Platalea leucorodia, assembly GCF_965183815.1. NCBI lineage: Eukaryota > Metazoa > Chordata > Aves > Pelecaniformes > Threskiornithidae > Platalea > Platalea leucorodia. Next base: position 49,003,836 of record NC_138831.1, read on the forward strand.
GTCGTAGTGAAGTACTCAGTTTTCGCTCCCCGCCGAGTCAAAGACCAGCCTGCTGCAAAGGTTCATGAAGCGTGCTGTGAAACACCTACAGAAATGCTGAGGCTTTGGAGTTGGCTATCTAATTTCTTAAATTCTACTGCAAAATAAGCAAAGTATTGTGGAAAAAAATAGCTGCTTATTGCAATACGGTATTGTAAGTTTGAGTTTAGGATTTAGAGTATTGCTTGTTAGGTTGTGATGGTGAGAGATCCAGTGCTTGTCCTCATGAAAGTTAGGTAAAGGAAAACATCAGTGTTTTTCTTCTGTACCCTTAAGCTCCTGTAATAACTTTGAGGAATTGCATTTTTTTTTTTGTTGCCTGTTTTATCCAATTGCCATGTGGAAAGTGGCGTTATTTCTAACCATAAACCAGTCATCTATACTGCTATTAAAATAAAATTGAGAAGTATTGAGAGAGGCCTCTTCTCAGCTGGCAGCTTTGGCAAGGGCCTTGCTGACCACTAGTTTAATCGCGTCAGGCAATCTTATTTTAGGTGTTTATGTGTACAAGTTATCAAAATCATTGCATTACTTTTGCTTGTTCATACAATTCTGCCAGTGTGCTTATAATTAATGTTCTAGCTGTGAAGGCCTGGGGATATCGGTGATGCAGATTTTGCTGGGAGAGGTCCTGTCTTTTATTGGACCTGCTTCCTTATATAATTGGGAAATAATTAAGTTGGGATCCAGTTATATCGAGAAGTTCAAAGCTAGTTGAATTGATTGCCCCTCCTAAAGGTTTTTCTGTTTAGACTAGTTTATAGGAGCTGTCGGGAGCGCAGGGAATGCTGTGAAAATGGTGGTGTGAAGATGAGCGATTCAGGTTTTGCAAAGCTCGAGCAGACTGCAGGAAGTTGCTGCAATGTCACATAACTGGGATTAATGTGGCAGCTGAAATAACATAACAAATGCAGAGTACTACAAATAGTGGAAACTTTTGTAACTTCCCAAAGGTGAGGGTGGGTCTAAACAAGCTGTCACCGCTCCGGAATGATCTTGAAATTATTGCGAGTAGGTCTGTGAAATGAAGGTCTCCTTACCAGGCGCTGGTCAGAAAGGCAAGAGAGGGGTAAAAACTCTTGGAAGTGAGAACTCAGCGGGAACATTAAGCCGATGTTTGAATCTGAGACATGAGCCTCTTGGGAATTGAGGGGAAATGTAGGCAGGACGGGCATACCCATTTTGAAAGGGATATTGTAGAATTAAAAAGATGGAGAAGGGCATCAAAATAATCAGAGGAGAGACCTAATGGATTCGTATCCCTTATATTGGAGTGATGTACAGCTTTATGAAAATTAGAACAGTGAGTAATATAGGCAAAGTATCTACTCTTTGTCATCATTTCTCTGGATATCTGTGATGCAAGATAGGCGCAAACAAAAGGACATAAAGTCTCACAATGTGTATGCAAATTTTGGAGTGGTGCATTGCCATAAATACTGGAAATGGGTTTGAAAGACTGCACAAATTTATAGAGGAATAAAAATGTCTGTTGGGGCGTTTCGGTGTGATGGTTACAATGGCAAATCTGAAGGTATTGCTTGTTTGACGATGCAAGGGCTTGCTAGAACAAAGATTAGCCTGTTTGTTCTGTTACACATCATGTTTCTCAGACATCAGTTCTTGACAGTCAGCCTGGGTGTTGGTCTGCAAGGACACTTAATCCCGTAGGACAGTTCTTCTGGGTTTATGAACTTGAAGGGACGTGGCAGGTTGGTGGGACTGAGTTCAGAGTTTGACTTGGTTTAAAATAATTGGTGATACTCCCTAGTCTGGCTGTCTTTTACTGCTCTTGAGTTAAACTGTCACGCGTCTGTTTATGTGAGACCTCTGGTTTTGTCCCTTCAGCCACTGTCACGGTCGGGCTGACTGGGCCGGTGGGTGTAAGCTGAGCCTTACTCTGTTGCAGCACTTCAGCATGTGCTAAAGCCTAACCCTAACTTGTAAAAAGGCAATTTCTGGTAAATTCTTCTCCAGCTGCGCATGTCTTTGTATTCTTCCATACTTTTTGGGTTTAATTGAGAGCAGTGCCTACTGTTCCCAGCGCTGCACTTGAGGAAACGCAAGACCTGTGAAGTCCAGTTTGCAGGAATCTTGCTCTGATTTTAATGGGAGGAAAATATAATGGTGATATAAGGATATTACTTTATTACTTAATTAATTCACTCTGGCTTAAACGCAGGCACTTTTTACCGTTTTTGGTTAAAGTAATGTACTTGCAGTAGATGAGTAGTTATCAAAGTAATCCTCACTTGTAGAAGACGTCTTCTGTGTTTTCTGTGGACAAAGCTTGAGAGCATCTGGAACTCTGGATTTGGGGTCAGACTTCTCATTTCTGAACACGGACCTGACTTGCGGTGACATTCAGCTTATCATTAGGAAAAACTCCAGTTTCAGCTATCTGCTTCCTACTTTGCATCATGTTCATTTCTCCATCTTTGCCCTTTGGTATTGAGGAAATGCTCTGAAACTGAAGAAACTTGTTGGTTTGGGCTTTAGAAAACACATTTTTTTTTTCTTGTGTGTTTTGTTTAGAGAAATTTGTGGGGATACATGGTTGCACGACACCTACTGATTTCTACCATGGTAGCAATTGTAGAATTTCTATACCCTGCACCTTCACTGCATTAGATGTGGAGGCATTTTTGTGCTATAACAAACCTGCCGGCTTAGCCGTTGTACTACAGAGGCGTTTGGAGGCCCAGCTCTGCGTTACGTATTGTTCGTACAGGTAACGATCCACCCCTACCCCAAAGTGCCTTTGAGACGCCAGTTCTCTCTGTCACGGGAAATGGGTGAATAAAACAGGGGGGCACCGGTGAGGGGGGAGACTGATGTAAGAGGTGAGCGTGTTAGGTCTATCACCAGCTACCTACAAGGTGTAGGATCGGGTCATCTTATTCAGGTTTCCTTTAAACTCCAACTGAAGGGGGCAGGAAGAGGTGCCCATCAGCAGGTTCTTCTGGGGGCCGTGAAGATGTGTCCAGGCTCTTTATTTAGATGCCTCTTAATAGCAGAGCTCAATGCAGAGACAAGTGTTTTCCGACATTGTAATCCCTTAGTGCTGGTGTATTTGTTTTAAACTGTGGAATATGCAACTTGTGTAACAACTTTTACCGTAGACAATACAAGCTAGTGGTGCTGGACTTTGTTTTCAACCTGATTACATTGCCAATAACATAGGTCATGAGATGGTTGAAATTTTCAGAAAATACTTTAAGTTAGAGGTTTAACAGAAATAAAAATTGGGTGAGTGAGCTGGAATGTTGGTGAAAAATTAATAATCCTTTCTTGATGTAGTTCTCTAAATTGCTTTTCACGCAACTTAGGAAATTGAATTCTTATTTTGGTCTTCTACAGAAATAAAACTGGAATTACCCAATGAAATTTGTACAGGAGCGTGGACTTCATACTTTTTTTTTTTTTTTTTCCTTCCTCCCCTCTCCACCAAATGCTTGTTTTAAACCTTTGGGGTGGTTAATGCTGTAGATAGTCAAATGCATTGATGTAAAGCACATGGTTGCAAGTATTGCACTGGCACATCACTAAACCAGTACGGGTGACCTGCCTAGGAGTAGTCACCTGGGGCAGGGAGATCACTTTAATGACTTTCAGGATGTGCCAGTACAAATCTCCCTTGATTGCAAAGCTTTCTGAGGTGCTGCTCCTGTAAGGGAAGCGCTGGTCCAAAGAAGGTTATTGATGGAGGTTTTCAAGAATAGGTCTTGTGGCTGAACTTGCTTAAATGTTTCCTCTAGACGTTCCTCCTTCCAGTGCTGATGTAGTAAAGGAATTTGCTGATGATGCAAGCTGCGTGGTACAGGAGAAAGGCGGAGCGCAGCACTGGAGGGGCTGTGTGCTGATGCAGTCCTCCAGATGGAGTGGGATTCGGACTGTAAGGTTTGATGCCTGGGGACTCATAAATTTGGTAAAGTAAGAGCTTGCCAACTAAAAGATAGAACAATGAGGTCCGATCACAGGCAGACTGAGCTGTCAAGGTGATACGGTCAGGAAAAGATAATTCCAGCTCAAGGTATGCCTAGTAGAGATGGAAATATTAAAATCCCTGTATACATCACAGAGATCTCGCCTAGAATGATGCATGCAGTTGTTCTCACTGTGTGGAAAAGAAATTGAAAAACTCATAGGGAAGATGTTTGGGGAAATGGACGGTCTGTTTAGACTGAGAGGTTGGCTTATTTAGCTAGTAGAACAAAGCTGAGAGAAGATGCGGTTGCTTTCTGTAAATACCCCACCATAAACACCACTGGGAGAAGAAACTAATAAGCTAATGGACAATGCTGGCACATGAATACCACCATCAGCTGACCGCTAATTTCTCCAGAAAATTAGAAGGCAATTTCTAACCATTAGGAGTGAGTTTCTGGAATAAAAGCCCAATAAAAGTGCTTGTGCAGGAACAAATAGCTTTAACATGGAACTAGATAACGTCATTTCCGTCCCAGAAACTGTTTGCCTGGGCTAGTTAGAATGGGATTCGGCCATCCAGGGTCATTCATGCTGTATTTCTATGCTAAGAATATAATACGTGGGAACACTGTGTGGTATAAAATGGCAAAACAAGGTGGTTTGATAAGGAAAACAAAATTAATAATACAATCTGAGTGGCCGTTAAAGCTGTTTCAGTTCATAATACTTGCTCAGACTGGCAGAAATGCAGAAAACGTGAGGAGTCTTAGGTGCCTGCTGACATTGCAAGCTGTTCTTGTGTCCGTGTTCCAGAGGAGCTGCAATGGCCCAATTAAGTAGAGGAAATAGCCGACTTCAAGGAGGAAAGTCTAATATTTTCCCCTTTTAATTGGGACATATTAATCTGGTGCTGGAAAGCATTCCCAATGTGAGCAGCATGGGATTCAGATGAGGGAAGGAAAAAAACTTGGCAGAGGAATTAAAATGATCAGTCTGTTGTTAAATGACTTAAAGGTGTGCTTTGAAATGTGCACCGAACAACAAAAATATGTTTGAGGGGAATACTTAACAGGCATGTGATGCAACCTGTTAGGAAGAGGAAATTACGTGTGTAGATCGGTTTCCTTGGTTAGAGAAGTTTTGGCCGCTGCCAAAGCTAATGCTGGGCGACGGCAGGACTGAGGTGTGCGAAGGGAGGTGACAACTTTTGCCTCCTGGGAACTTGTCTGTGACAAGCAGGGAGCAGTGCTGACCTGGCACCTAGGAAAGCAGGATCCTGTTTGCGTTCGGCCCGCGTGCTTGCCACCTACCTGCGCTGGTGAGCTCCACAAACAAGTGGTTAACAGAGCCACTCTGTGCTTTATGCAGCTTCTCCAGCTTGGCCGGCCGTGTGCTGAGTCAGCTGGCAGAGGAAGCTGGAAAGATGTTTATTTTGATGAAGTGTTCTCCACAAGGCCACGTTTGAAGCTAGCATCTGCTGCAATTTTCATTTTACGGAGGATGTCTAAAAGGTGCTGCTCTGCCCTTACAGTCGGAGAAAACCCCATTTGTCAGAATTGTTTTGCGTTATTTAAGTAGAAGACGGTGTTCAGAGGGCTGCTGTGCGGTGCAGCAGCAGACGGGAGTATTTGCGCTGCTAGACTGAGACTCAGTGGGGGATTTCTCATGTGATTGAAGTGTGTTTGGTGGACTCATTCCTCTGTTGTACCACACAGAATCTCTAACGCTGTGTTGCAGTGTCTTAACTGTTAAATGATGCATCTTACTGAGCAAATATTTCTGTTTTTTCAAAACAAGCATAGCCACAACATTTTTTTTTTTTGGTCCCCTAAGCATGCACTCTTTTGCTTTGACTGGCCTTGACCCACTCCTGAACTTTAAGGTCATTAGCCATTCTTCTCAAGGATCTTGCTCATCCTCTTTCTTCTCCATTTCCTTCTGTTACCAGTTCAGTCCCTTACCTTCGTTAAGGGCACAAGATCATCCCGAGAGGCTCCCGCTGGCGTGGCGCTGGGGTGCGAATGTGTTTCATCCAGTGGCCTGCATCTTGGTAGTGAGTTTTAAGTTACGCTTAAACCTGTACCTGTCAGCTCAGCATTACAGGATATTGCAGCGAATCCTTGTGACGCTTTTCTTCCTGTCAGAATTGGACTTTAAACCTTCTGTCAATCTCTTGTCAAGCGTAGCTGAATCCTTCCAGTTAGTTTGCTTGGCACTGGTGCTGTGATGAGTCAAATTGAGCCGGGGAAGGGGGAGTGGATGGTGGCTCTAATTCTGAGGCCCACCAATACCCTGGCAGCATTTTAGAGCAGTTTCAGGCTCTGGCCTAAAGCGGCCTGGAGTCGCAGCAGCAGTGAGGGGCTGCAGAAGGGCAGAGTGCTGTGGCCCAGGTAATATTTTTAAGCTGTCCATCACGGCGATGGTGGTCTTGTGGTTTTTTTGAGGGTTTGGTTCTTTTTTCCATTCACAAATTTTTCTGCCCCAGTGGGGAACCTCTCTTCTGCAAAGGTATGAAGAGTGTAAAATGCAGGCAGAGTCTGCTGCCTGCCCTGTGTTTTGGAATTCTTCAGCAAAACAGATTTCAGTTGCATGCTGTGGGTTTTTTGTTTTGTTTTTTAGTTCTAGTGTTGTTACAAGGCTGTGAAATGCAGACGGTCCCTGACTTTTGCAGTGACAGCCATGTATCCTCCTCCTGGAGGAGGAATGTTCTTCCATGTTGGGCAAAGGAGACTGAAATGTAACAAGTAAAAGTCAAGTCTAACGTCTGTTCAAAATGCCGATGAATGTGGCAGCTCTGGTTCTCTAGAAATACAAACACGTGGACAGCAGACCCATGACAGGGTGGTGGTTTTGCCATTCTTTTCCTTCTTGCTTCATTCCGGAAAATAAACGTTTATTGCAGGTGATTGTCAATGTATTCTTTACATCTGGAATCTGATTCTTATGTCATTTTTGTCTTGTAGTTGTACTTATTGGAGACTCTGGAGTAGGCAAGAGTAACCTTCTGTCTCGATTCACTCGCAATGAGTTTAACTTGGAAAGCAAAAGCACCATCGGAGTAGAGTTTGCAACAAGAAGCATTCAAGTTGATGGGAAGACAATAAAGGCTCAGATATGGGACACAGCAGGGCAGGAGCGATACCGAGCTATAACATCAGCGTAAGTGATAGCTTGTATGGCTGAAGAGAAACTTTTGCTGAGGAGGGTAATTTTGGGCCCTTCCAGTTCCTCAGAAACTGTAAACAGGGTTTTGTTTTTTTTAATTTTATCATGTAATATCCACAACCTGTGGGGGAGGGAAGCTTAAGTATTATTCAGTCCAGAAACGCTATAGTGCATCCCTGCACAAACTGATTTGCTTCTCGGTGCCCTCATGTAACTGGAGGCATTTCAAGTCTAGAATGCAGGAGTTTTGAGAGACTCATTTCAGTGCACGTGATTGATAAAGTAATATCAGTGTTCATGGAGGTTTTATGAGTGGTAACCTGAGAGCAGAAACCCTCCTGTAGCAGTAAGGAAAGACTGCTCGCTTTGCTTGCTTGTTTGGGAAGACAATAGCATAGCAAAAGCTGGCTGTAAGTAAAGCTGGAGGCAATTGCCGGGTGGGGGAACACAGCCTGTTTCTTTCTGAATGCGTTGCTGTGTCTCTCTCTGGTCTGAAAGGAAACCAGCTGTGACCTTTTGTAAAGGGAATAGATCAGGTTGACGTTTTTATGATCCAGTGAGTCATTCTAAAGTCTCTTTATCACTATGGGCTGCGCCCATACTGCACCCACAGTGATGGGTGGGGGAGCCTTTTCAGGAGTGGATCAGAGGTTGAAGGTGACAGTAGCTCCCCACAGATTCCAGAGCTTCATTTTTGGGCTGCAGGGTTCTCCCCACAAGCATGGGGCTTGGCTTGCTCCCTAGACTGAGCTGTCCTGGCTGCTCTGGTGGTCCTGTGGCATAACCCTAGTCAGTCTGGATGCTCTGCTTCAAGTCCCACATTGCCTGCTTCTGGATATTTTTTTGTATAGCTGTCTTAGTAATAGCCGTTTCCCATTATCGCCCAGTAACGTGTCGCTTTTAATCACAATGTTTCTTGCTGCTTCTCTAACACGTCTCTTCCCCCACAGGTACTATCGCGGAGCTGTAGGGGCATTATTGGTGTATGACATTGCTAAGCACCTTACTTACGAGAATGTAGAGCGATGGTTGAAAGAGCTGCGAGACCATGCTGACAGCAATATTGTAATCATGCTTGTGGGAAACAAGAGTGACTTGCGCCACCTGAGAGCAGTCCCTACAGATGAGGCCAGAGCTTTTGCAGGTTGGTGACCTCAAAATAATTTCCTAGTGCTAACTGTCCGGGGATCTGCCTACCTGGTCTTAGATACGCTGGTAGGAGGAAACAGAGTGCTGCTGGCAGTGTTCTTCAGTGTCACATGCTGGTGTTTGCCTCTTTTTAATTCAGTCAAAAAGGAAGCCTTGTAGAACATGCACGCTGATGCGGTTTCAAGAATCAGCCAGAGGCACTTGAAGATTTTTAAACCAGATTTATTCTCTTGCCTAGGCGTTGCTTTTCTCACAGAAAGTGTGCCTATGGCTTTAGGTTTGTGTTTCTTGCGTGGTGGTAGCTTTGCACCTGTATATTGCCGCCTTTGTACCAACTGATCTGGAGCCCTACGCAGATGCCTGTGGCTGAACAGGCTTCCAGTAAATGGGCTTTCTGACTCTTTGTTACATAATTAAGATCTGTGAAAAATAATTCCGGTTTCTGTAAATCTTGCCTTGTTTTAGGCCAAATGTCTTTCATCCTGGAGTATAGCTGGGTTTCTTACATTAAGGCTTGCTGTAGCTGCATTTGCAGAGTTTATGGCTAGTGAGGATCCCTGCCTGCAGGTGGAGGACTGTCACCCCCCGATAGGGCTGGCCCTGTTAAACAAGCTGCAATGACAGACCAGCAGGTGGGAGGTGGAGAAACTTGATGAGGTTAAAGAAAATCCAGGAAGCTTCCGCACACGGTTCTTGAAAGTGCAACAAATTCTCAGTTTCAGTGATGCAGGAAGATGTGCCTCAAAGTGACGCAGCGCTGGACTGATCCCTGTGCTTGAGGATGAGTGTAAATTCTAATGTTGGTGTTGGGCGGTGTTGCTTTCAGATCACGTAAGGGGGGGGAAAAACCCACGACTTTTCATACTTGATACCCGTGCGTCTCATCAGGAGCACCACAGATATAATCTGCTACAGAAGTTCTTCCAGATGGGAAGCTGCTGTGTGCTGTACCCCTCTAATTATAGTATTTCTGTCCACACAGAGAAGAATGGTTTGTCATTTATCGAGACGTCTGCTTTAGACTCTACAAATGTGGAAGCAGCTTTCCAGACTATTCTGACAGGTGAGTCATCTAGTGCTTTGTGTTTCGAGGGGGAAGGGCAGAAGGCTGCTCAGATATGATGCAAATAGGCATTTCTTTGCCTATAAAGTGTTTAAAATTTTGCTATTGAATCATTCTTCACAGCCATAAGGTTTGGAGTCCAGTTTCGAAGTGTCCCACTTGAAAGGCCAGCCTTGGAATGAATCCTTGTTCACTTTGATCTGCCCCGTGTTTCTAGTCAGCCTAGTTTATGTTTCAGTTTCCTATTTGTGTATGATATGGGAGTGTCCACAGGAGAGAATTGTCTCATGCAAGCATCAAGTTAAAACAGCCATTGTTTATCAGAGGAGAAGGCAATCTACTTTGTTTCCATCTTTAATGGTAACCGTAGCAGTTGCCAAGGGAAAAGGGATGAAAGAGTAGAGATCCGTCCTTTGAACAACACCGGTAGCCTGAGCCGTGGTGACTCCTGAGCTGCGGGGCAGTCGCTGTCAGTGCATTTAAGAGTCCTGGCTGGACTTTTGGCCTCTGTAACATGTGACGGCAGCGAGTGCTGTATTTTTTTATGCTCTGTGGATAAAGTACTTCCTTCTTGTCTAAACGCTTTTTTTGATAGGCAAAACTTGTTAAGAGTCCGAGACATTCAACTACAACTACGTGGGGGACCTTAACTTAACCATGGCTTATAAAGGATAGGGTAGGAATTCACAAATTGGTGTGGAAATCGCTAGCTGTCGTGGGACTTTTGTATTGCTGTGTACCCCGTCAGCTGTAGCCAGGGCATGGTGGGACAACAGTGGCGTGTGTGTGGTTTTTGAGCTTTTGTCATTCCCAGCTTTGGCACACGCCTCTGCAAATCTCTAGTCTGGGTCTTCAAAAGGTCTGAGAGACTCCTGTATTTTGCCATGTCTCTCTGTTCTGGGCGCACCAGGGAGCGCCTCTGTGTTCTCAGAGTGCCTCCAACGTGTTTCCCAGTTGCAAATTTAAGCTCCCTCCATCCCAGTGTAGCATGTGCCAGGCTACGTGATCGGCCTGGTATCAGCAGCGGCCCCACTTCTAAACTGTGTGTCTCTATTCATCAGATCTCATTGCTGTGACATTGGCACCTACTTAGTTTTGAATTTTTTTTCTCTTTGCCAGCTAATTTATACATTCTTTTAAAAACCCACCGAAAATGACTTGTTAGCCATGCTGGAACATGCAGGTGAGGATGCAGCTAGGAAGTTATTTACTGTAATAAAAGTATAAATTCTTTAGCATTTTCTTCAGTTGTTTGAAATGCTTTATGAGCACCCAAGCAGCGGAGAGAGTTGTTGGGCTGCTGGAGTATTATCTGCCTGTATCCATCTGTTTCTTGTCTTATCCGTAGTTGGAAGAGGCCTCCGATAGGTTCTGGTTCTGTTGTGTTTTTTCCAGTGGGTTCCTAAGCAGTAGTGCTCCTGGCCATATACTAGCAAAAAAGCGTGTCCGTGTTAGATGAATAAACAGCGCATAGGGATGCTTGTCATCTCGCTGCTTCATGCAATGCTGGGACTAGAACTTGAGTTCGTTTCCTCTTCAGCCAAACCACGTGGTTCCCTTTTAACTTCAGTGTAGTCATTTGGTTGTAATTCGACCTTGCACAATTTTAAAAAAAAGAAAAAAGAGGGAAGTTGTGTTAGCTTACACATTTACTCCCTACATGACTAACTACTAATGCCGTCTGAGGGCGGATGGCTAAGGAGTGGCTGAACGCGATGCTATCTGGGATGGCTGCTGCATTCTTCACCTACCTAAAGGAAGTCCTGTCAAAAATGCTCACGAATTTGGGCATGGATTTTTTAGAGAGAAGAGACATTTTTATTGCTTACCTGTAACTGCTAAAACCTGAAACTCCTTCCTTTCTGCATGCGTCCTTTGTAGCGCCTCTCCTCTCTGGAGCATCTAGACTGAACTTTGAGGTCAGATTCTGGCCGAATGTGCTGTGTGTGATGTGGAACAGCCTTGCTGCCTGCGCTTTCTGTTTTCAGAGGGGATCAGGGCTCTCAGATGAAGGGTAGTTAATTCACTTTCATACTCGTTCAGCACCAGCACTAATAAAACAGGACTGGAAATACATCAGACATTGTTTATCCCCTCCCAAGGTGGCTGTCAGGCTGTCATAGCCAATATAAACTGGTCACCTAATTGCCCCCATCTCCTGTGGGGCCCTTCTGGTCTCTAACAGTGACGGCTGAAGAGGTGGGAAGTTTGCTGCATGCCCTGGGCTGCTGCCGTACTTCCACAGAGCTGTGTGACACTCGGGATACACTGCCACTGCTGTGGGGAAGCAGTTCACCTCTGGGCACAGGCAAGGCTGTTTCTTTATCTCTCCTCACATGCTTTAAACAGTACCTTTTATTCCAGAAGTTATTTTGGATTCTCATTTGCAGAGGCTTGACTTTTTTCTAGTTTAATTTTCCTGTAGGGGAGAGCAGTCTGTAACGGGAGAACACGCGATTAAAACTTGCCCTCGGTGGACTCTGGCAGACTGTTGAGGCTGTTGCTTTTCCACAAACATCAATGTTCCCTGCATGCTGCTCTGACAGTGTTTTGGGTAAAGAGCTCTTGGGTATGCGGGCAGGATCCTTGTTCAGGAGGGACTGGTTCAACTGTGCTGGAAGAAACACTTCTGCTGATTAGTGGGCATGTGGCTCGCTCCAGACAGGAGCTCCTGTTTCAGGGAGATAAAGACGAAGTAAATAATGCATTAGCAGCAGGTTGGCTCCATCTCGGCTGTGACTGGCATGCTAAGGACGAATGTTCTGCCAATAAACTTCTCGATAACACTTCACAGCTGGCTTTTTCTGTTAATGATTTGCTTTGAAGGAAAGAGGGGAGCAGTCATCTGAGGAATGTGGTTTTCGGAGTGACCCTGCAGAATCATGGATAGTCTGTATTTGGCAAGGCTGCCTCCAAGCGTAATGCCTGTGGGTGGAATGCTCACTGTCCTTTGAAGAAGGAAGCTGGTAAAGCCAGCAGGCTTTGCCACGGGCTGCGAGCGGAGGTGGCTGACAGAAGAAGGGGCAGGGCATGCTGCTGCACCAGCTCTGCTAGTATTTGCAGTGCTGGGAATTGCACCGCAGAGACGTCCCAGGCTGCTCCCGATGCTTTTCACACAGCTGCTCAGCTCTCTCCTGAACAGGGTGTCGCGACTAAGGTCTGTAGCAAACTGCTTCCTTTTCCAGCCCTACTGAAGCTGGTCCGTTTGGGACAGTGTTGGAAACTTGGACGAGTACTTCCCTTGGAGGTGTAGCAGGGTCTGTGTTAAGCTTTTCCACACCCAGATTCTCAGATTAAGCCACTTTGAATACATGGCTTTGGGCGTGGAAAATATGAATCCATTATGCTGAGCACAGCCTAAGTGAGTATGTGATCTGCTGTTGTTAGAGGTGGAAGAAGGGGGAGAAAGCTTTTCTTTCCTCTCCTCATGCTGTAGAGGACTTTTTGAGGGGGTATGTCTTACATCTAGTGGGCTTCCTGCCCTGCTGCGGGTACCAGATGAGGTTTTGGGGACCTTTTCCTTCTGTGGCTTAGAATGACGGTCCCTATCCAGATTCTTCTGTTGCAAGATGTCTAGACTTCAAGGGCTGATCGTTGTGAACACAAAGCTGCTTTGTATCATCTGGCAAATAGGAGAGACTGGTTTTATAATCCTGTCCACTCTGAGCATTCACAGCAGGATAAAGCATCCTTAAAGTAAACTGGAGTCTGCCTCCCTTCCCTGCCCTGCTCTGTGCCCTCTCTGTTCCCGTACTGCGTTCTGCTGCGGTTTCATCTCTAAGGAATCTCATCTCCAAGGAAACAACATCACAGAGCATTAACGTAAAAAAATTCTAGTGATTTCCTCTTTTGTTAGCTCTGTACACCTGAAAATGAATGAAACGCTAGTGCAGGCTGAGCAGACGAGGGCCGGACAAGCTCCTCCTAGGCAGCAGTGTCACTTTTTCCCAGCACTCTTACAGTGCAAGGCCTGTCTCACACAGTTACCAATTATGCAGCGAGGCATTCTGCTGAATGGGCTCTTAATAAGGTCTCATTCAGTTACTGAGCAGAGCATAAAGTGTAGTGTCTTCATTACAAAGCGCATGTCTTCATTAGCCTGGCATTCCTTGGTGCAGAGCGGTTTCAGTGTAGGCTTTGCCGCTGGGCATTTTGCCTCGGTGGGAGCATGTTTAAGCTGTTCCCACCTCCCCTTGCACACCAGCACAGCTGTGTGTGGTGCAAGAGTGTGCAGCTGATCCAGCGGCAGGCAGGATTTAGCCATTTAGGCTTTCATCTAGCGCAGTACGCTGTGCCGGCACAAAGGTTTGCACTGCAGAGGAGGGAGAAGCGACAGCGAGCAACAAACTTGGGGCTGCTGCAAGTTGATTCAAGCAGCGCAGCTGCTAAATGTCCTTGCAGCGTTGCTGGGGAGGCCGTGGAAGTGGGGATCGTGGCATGTTCCCAGGGTCAGAAAGGACAGACCCTTTATCAGCAGAGAAATCAATGCTGTTAAGATCGTTTTTAAGGCTTCAAGGCTTACTGAAGATCTTTGCTCTAAGATGAGGGTGTTATTCAGAGGGCACCCTGTTGTGAGCCCTTGCTTAGGGGGTGGAGGAAGCGTGTCACAGCCCGTGTTGGGGACTTGCATGAATTTGTTCAGAAAGTTCTTTGGAAAACTGAGAATTGCTGCTGCCGAAGGTGCTACTAGAGACTTTCCAGTAATGAAGGTGGCAAGAGCCACCTTCTGTTGAATAGGAAGGGGCAGCGTTCAGCACTTGGAGGCAAACTGGCTGGCTGCCCTGAGCTGGGGCAGGGTAGTGGAGCAGAAAACTTGCCCTGGAGAATGCAGAGCAGATCTCTCCCCGCCGCGCTCCTCCCACCTCTGCGCACAGGCGCCCTGCTGAACGCGGAGCGGCCTGCCGCAGGGCCAGGCTGATCTTCATTGCAAATTCCCACACAGGGTTGCAGGTGGCTTTAAAGATCTGATTTCATGGGATTCACTTAGCTTGTGAAGTTGTTTATGTGTAAGACTGTCGGAAAGAAGAGAGAACTCGAGAAAGGGTGAAATCAGAAAATCCTTTTATGTGTGCAGCTCTTGTTTGTTTGCCTCAGTAAGTTGATCTGTAACTGAATGCCTATGTAAAATCCATTTTTCTAAACAGTTTATCCCTACCTGAGTCTGAGCTGTCAGTTTGGAGGCCCAACAGGCGGATTCTTTTGAAGCGCCGCTTGCAGAGATTGATGTCCCTTGTACAGTCCATAGGTACAGCACGGTATCTGCCTGAGAGATTTTTATTTTGCCAGCAGTCCCGTGTGTGCGTGCGTGCAGCCCTGCTCTTACTCTTCCTGGGGGGCGCTTGGCCTCTGTTTGTGTTGGCAGCCTGAGTCAGTGCAGGCTCGTTGCATCAAGGGCAAGGTTTTCAAGCCTTGTTTGTCAGGGGCCCTTTTTAGCTCCCCAATGCCATCTCTCCCTGTTGTCGTAAAAGCAGGCGCTTCGCTGCGTGATCAGCCCTTGGCAGCAAAGAGGACCTCTCTGCACAAGGTTGCTCGATTCCCAGTACTGAAATGATGTCAGGACGTGCACAAAGCAGCAGCTCATTAAAATTCTGAGCAAAGGCTACTCACTAGTGACAAATTTCTGGTGCAGAAGACGTGTCTTGGTTTGGGGTCAGGCGAGGTGTGTGTTTGGACAGTCGTTCTCCAGCTGATAAGAGACTTCAGACCTCCAAAAGCACTTGGACCTTCGCTTTGTTTCGCCAGAGTTGCCTGCGAGCTGCGCTCTTCCCCGCTTTGCTCTGCAGGAGTGAAGTGCAGAAGCCCTCGCCCTTGCCTCCTGCGGCCTGGGGTTATCGGAAACCTTGGGGCAGGGCCGCGAGCAGGAGCCTGCAGACTGGGCGTGGGCATCAGCTGCCTTCTCGGGGGCTCTGCTGCTTGGCAGTGCTGTGGATTTGTTGCCAGCATGCTTTGCTGTTGTGCAGAGTAGATGCGACGTTGTCATTTCAGGGTCGGCTTTTTGCTGGTGCTGAAAGACTTTTAAACTTTTTGTTAAACTGAGGTTTAGCAAGCTTTTTTTTTTTTTTTTAAACTTTAATGGTTTAAAACTCAAATTTGCAAGTGGGTTCCCCATGTGCTATTTTTGGTAGCCTTTATTTCCTTTCTGGAGGTGAAGTGCTACACATGCCGTACTCTTTCTTCTGTGCAGCTGAAATAAGTGCTTTTGTAGCTACTCTGGGTTTATGTACAGCACATGCCATCGGCCACTAACAAATCCCAGGAAACTGGGCAAGGTTTTTGGGGCAGGTGCGCGGCGTTCCCACTTGGCAGCCTGCTGGGAAAGGCACAGTTTAACCCATGTTCTCCAATTTATGCTGGAATTTCTTTGCCTGGAGTCCATATTTCTTCTCCGTAGTTCTGCAGTTTAGCTGCACTAACACAGTGACTTGTAAAGGGCTTGTGTTCTGCTGAAGGGGCCAGGTCTCCTCTTTTGGGCCCCAATCAACCTTTTCTGGAGACTTAAAACCGCTTGGGTGACAGACAGGCTATTGTACGTGACAGGCATGCTGAGAGAGAAGACACTGCCCGTGCAGTCCTATCGGAGAGAAATGCTGAGTGGTGCTTTTTAATTCTGCCATTGTCTGCAGATACGTCGGCAAACATGCGGCCACTGTCCCCAGAGCCGCAGGACCCATCAGAAGGAATTGATGGCATATGTAGTTTCTGATGCCCAGCAAAAAAATCGGTGAATTCTGTCTATTTACTAACTCTTATCTCAAGGGGAGTAAAACAGTTGTTAATAATTAATTTCTTTTTGCAAAAATATAAATATTTCATTTTCTGAGTATAGAAGGCGCCACAACTGAACTTCTTGTGAACACTTCTGTGCATTACCTATATATTTCCAAAACTATGGGAAATCTTCCTCTATTTTATGCCCGGTTTCCCTGAGACGTAACTTTCTGATGGTGTATTGCTGGTGTACGCGTAATGACTAGCTCTTTCTCATCTTCCAGAGATCTATCGTATCGTTTCCCAGAAGCAAATGTCCGACAGACGTGAAAACGATATGTCTCCAAGCAACAACGTGGTTCCCATTCACGTCCCTCCGACCACTGAAAACAAACCAAAGATGCAGTGCTGTCAGAATATATAAATTGTTCATTCTTTCCTAAAAGGCTGTGTATATTCCCCAGGTCCAAGATTTAAATATATTTGTAATTCTTGTGGTTACTTTCTTGTGTTTAGTTACTGCTTATTCCTTCTGAATTTCTCCATGTCTTAAACACTTCGGTTTCAGTGTTTATAAATCTATTGCTTCTGTGTGGCTGCAGTATTCTCCCAACACCGACTTGTCGGTGTGGGTTCAGTAAATTGTCTGGAACTGATCTGCCCCCTTTCCAACATGATGCCCGCTAGTCAGAGCGCAGACACCTTTAGTGAGCGCTGGAGGACGTTATTCTGCTCCTTGCAAAGCAATTACTGTCAGGTTAACTAGGAACATATCTCTGGGCAGGATAATCTTTCGTTGTCTTAAGGTGTCGTATACTGCATCTAAAGCTTGATGAAATGCCCGTTGCTCTGAAGTGCAATTTTAATGTAAGTTAATGTTTTTGGCTACATCTTCAGATTGTCAAGTTGAGGACTTTTTTTTTTTTTTTGGTAGAATATTATGGGGGAGAAAAGAGAATTTCTGGTGAACAAGCAGCAGGGTTCTTGCTACCTGTGAAGGAGCTTTTGTGGTTTGGCAGCTGCTGCGGAGGAGGTTGATGTGAGGCAGAGCTGCCGGGAGGCTGGCCGGGGAGAGGCTGGCGGGACTCCGCTTCAGGTGCCTCTCGCGAAGAACGCGAAAGCAGGAGCTGCGTAGCTGACGAAGGGTCGCTCCAACGCTGGAACTTGCAGCATGTTTTGGTGCTGCCCGAGACTTGGCCTCCACAGTGCCGGTGGTGTCAGGATTTGAGGATGCCTTCTTCCTTTCATGGCACACAGGCTTGGAAGGGTGTTGTCACATGTTACATATCACATTAATTAACACATGCCATGTATATTAGTATATTCAAATGCTTGAGTTGATGAATCAATTTCCACAGTCTGGTCTTAGTTTTTCAGTCTGTTTCATCCGGTATTTTTAAACTATTCCAGTGGTTTGGTATGTGTTCTTTAACAAAACCATCTGGAGTAGTTTTCTTACTGGATGCGTTCCTTCTGCGGTCTGTCGCTCAGTGCAAATCATCTGCTCGATTAGCTTGTTCAGGGATACATGAACTGTGCCTTCTGTCACTGCACTCTGAAACCGCTGCGTATCACTATCTATGTGCTATTCCCAAACGCGTCATCAATATTGAGATTTGGGGGCTATAGGCACTGAATTTCTACAATATTTAAAAGAACTGTTTGTTGTATAAATGCCTGCAGTTATTTATACAATTAGAGAGAAGTAACTGATTGTAGGGGACGTTTCTCAAACTCTGATATGACCCACTTGGAACATCCACCTCCGGGTAGGCACTACCAGCTGCGTTTCGTACCCAACCTTTCTGTCTTGCGGTGCTCATGATGTGTAAGGCACACGGAAGGCATTGCTGTAGTCGGTCACTTGGTTTTTTTTAATCCATTTCTCCTCCTAGTATTAGTTCTGAAGATGCCATCTTGATCTGTTTGTAAATTACTTTGTATTTTATGCATGTACTGTACCTTGATTCATTATTTTTTTAGATTGATTTAAAATATATTCATCCATGATTCTAATAAAGAATTACAGGGGACAACTCAGTGCGGTGTTGGGTGCACTTTTTGGGAGAACTGGGGTTTGACCTGAAGGTTTTTGCTTTCTGGAAGCTAGTAAGCTTCTTGGAACAGGCTCTGAGAAGACGCTGAAGTGGAAGTACCCCCAGAAAAGGAACTGAAAAAGTCGTGTAATGCAGTTGCCTTCACTCAGACCAGGCCGACACCTTTTTGGGGCTTCTGCAGTTCATAGCCATGACAGCCTGGCAGCTTCAGGCAGCTTTTACGCTCTGAGAAGTCTGTGGGTTCGCTCTTGTCAAACCTCTGAACAGCTTTTACAAACCTGTTTGGTTTTTCTATGTTGCCACCAGTAAGAAAATCCTGTTTTACAGGAAACTGCTGCCTTCTACAGCAAATGACTTGAGGTTTCTGATCCCCTTCGGTGTCCTGCTGAAGAAGCGGCGCACAGGAGCCAGGCTGCCGGCGCGCATTGTGCGCGGTGGCCCTGGCAGTGTCACCCACAGAGTGCGTGGGGCCGCGCTGGTGGCTCTGGGGACAGAGGCAATTCAGGGCCTTTTAGCATTGCTGGAGGGTCTGAGGATGAGGTGTGAGACTGGGCCCTGGCTTACTGTAGGCACCGGTCTCGCAGCACTTTCCCTGGCCAGACTGGAGTGTATTTTGGAATTAATGAAATTACCAGGGCAGCCGAGTTCTAAATTTGTCAACTGGAAATGCGGGATGGGTTTCACTTCGCTTCCTTTTCCGATTCACGTAAGCAGGCAGCTCGACTCAGCTGTCACGTCAGCTTTGGATTTCGCCTGGTTTTATGCAAGACGCTTCCTTCTGCAGCAAATGCAAAGGTAACGGAGCCCGTCGGAGCACAAATCGCTGTCGGAGGCCGAGGCCGCCCCACGCAGCGTTTGCGCGCGCTTCTTCCTTCGCCTCGCAACAAACAGGGCTGCGTCGGAGTCCTGGGCCGCTGTGAAATGGCTGCATGTGCGGTTAGACAAAGTAAGAGCTCTGATTTTTTTTCTTCCGCCAGAACTTTAAAATTAATAATCATAAACCAGGCCTTATAAATGCTGTGCAAAACATGATTTTGTACTTAGGAACAGCTGCAACACGGAACATAAAATTCTCATGCAATAGTTTGTAAAGCCTTCATAAGCTATCGACTTCTAAAGCAAAACCAAACGGCGTATGTACAGAGGTGCAACTTCTCACCTCTTAAAGCCTTTGCCTCGCGTTCTGTGGCTTTGCACTGCTTTTCCTGACTAAGCGCCGCGGTGCTGTGGCGGCAGCTCCCGCCTGGGTGACACTCCTGGGACAAGAAGGTCCTTCACAAAGTGCTTTGGGAGAGATGGTGCAAGACGTTTTTCCGTCGGAACGCTGGCCCGGCCGGGTGTTGTTCCCGTTCAGCTGCTGCTGAATCATTCTCTTCCGCAGTTGGCGTTGCTGCTGGACCGGAGTGTCTCTTCTCTGCCAACAGGAGACAGCTGATGGTAACAGGTACTGCTTTTGGGCCCCGAAATGAGCTTTCTGAGTTTCTGGGAACCCTGTATGATGCTGCAAAACCGGCTGTACTTGCCAAAAGCTTTTGCTGTCATTTACATACTTGAAAGTCCCAACCTAAACAATTCCGAAGCTGTTCAGCGAGCATCAGTGGTTCTTGTGTTTGATGGGAGTTGAGGTTCTGACTCTTGAGCAGAAAGGACATGGAATTGTTCTGATTTAAAGACATTTTTATTAAGCTAGAATTACTTATTCTATCAGTTCAAACCTGATGAATTTCCAGACTTAAATAGCTTATTGAGTGCGGCTTGTCAAATAAGAAGATTACATGGTGGGCTTTAGTTAACAAGATTTTTAGTAATATGAAGCACAAATATTGAAAAAGCTTCAACATGTAGCAGTCCGCTGCGTTGCCTGGGCATCATTAATTCTGAAGGTGTTTCTGCCGCAAATCTGCGCTCGTGGTTTATTGATGAGGCTCCCTGGGAGCCGTCAGACCTGCTGAGACGGCTGCTGCGGGCC
Organism: Platalea leucorodia; assembly: GCF_965183815.1. Taxonomy (NCBI): domain Eukaryota; kingdom Metazoa; phylum Chordata; class Aves; order Pelecaniformes; family Threskiornithidae; genus Platalea; species Platalea leucorodia. The sequence continues at coordinate 49,023,916 of NC_138831.1, forward strand.
CGGGCTCATCACTGCTGGGTGCAGTAGGGTAACTGCGCTGGCCCGTATCCTCCAGTGCCCGCCCGACGGCACGACGACCCGCTGGTGTCACTGAGCGCTGTCACGACATGCACTGAAACGCATCGCCTGAAAATCGGAGAGAGACCTGGTGCTGGCACTCGCCCCAGATTGCTTTTGTAGGTGGGCGAGAGCGTGTCCGGCTGCGTTTGTGCATCACCGGGGTCTCTCACTCAGACCCGCTCAGGTTAAACTGCCGGGGAACGAGAGCTGCTGGAAGAGTTGTAAGACACGTACCGAGCCAGTTAGGTTTTGTTTTAAAGCTGGGCCTTGCTTTAAATTAACTCCAAATTACAGTTTGAATTACAGCGTTGTGTTTTCTGAGAAATCCTGCAACAGAGAAACCAGCTTCTGGCTCGTAAGCCTGACGCCGGTGGGTTTTTTCATTGAGGTGGACAGCCCCTGCGTGGCCGCGATGGCCTGGAGGGCTCAGACCTGAACACGGGCTGGAAGTTTCAGTCTGCAAATGAGTACGTTTGAGAAATACACATTGAGAGAAATTAAATTTATTTTGTACAAGGTAGAATACTTTTGCGCAGTGAACAAATATATTACAAATCTGTCTTGCCTTAAAAAAGTATTGCCATTTTGGTGCCTATTTCCTAAGCTAATGCTAATATACAAGAAGGTACTTTTTTTGTTTCTTTTCTGTTAAGCTCTATGCACATCGTTGCATTTGGTTTGAAAATCCAGCTTGGGGAAAAAAAAAAAAAAACTAAGCACATCTCTGCTCTCTGGAGTCTCATCGCAAACTTTACAGCAACGCACGCACAAACGTTGGTCAGGCTGGCAGCTGAGGCTGCTTGGGCTGGGTGTCACGGTAGGTCTCTAGCAAGAGTATTCCTTATCGAACTGCCTTTCTCTTGATATTTTTGAGGTAAGTCTTTCTATTCATGTACATAAAATATATTCCTACTGGCCCTACGAAATAATTGTCTACTTAGATCTCAAATAAGGCTTTCCTGGAAAATAAAATGACTATTGCTGATCAGTCATTGCCCCCATGCACACATGCAGCATTCATGTAACTACTTATGCATTATCCTGCAACATGAAAATCTGCTGCTCTGGCAGCCTGGGGGGTCTCTGGGCTCGGCTCGGCGGTCTTGCTGCAAAACTCTTGGTTTGCACGGCGGGGTTCAGAGCCAACCCGACCACCCAGCGGGGTCCCGGCTCCTCCGGCAGCGCATCGCCGGGGCTCCCCACGCCCTGAGGCCAGCGTGTTGCGGCAGCGAGCGCAGGGTGCTGTGCAGGCCGCCAGCGGCTCCGTACCAGCGTGCCAGGGGCTTCGATCCCCGAGGCGAGGGCTGAGCCTGGCTGCGGGGACACGGGCTGGGCCCCACCAGGGTGCTCCGAGTGATCCGACGCCTGGTCTGACTCGGAGCCGGGATCGAGCTGCTGCCTCCGAGCTGGAAGGCTCCTCTTACCAGTCCCCTAGACCAGCAGGTTACGCGAGTGATCATGCTTTGAGCAACTGATTGGTGCTGGTTTTGTTCTCTTCTACTTCCATCAGACTGGCGAATGTGCAACAGAATTTTTTTTATATTTAAGAGGCAATCAACTTGCTACTTCCATGTTTGCCTAATAAAATTACATACTTAGAATCAATACTATTTCATGCTCAAAATCTACAAGGAACTGCTTAACGGCAAGTATTCCACTTTCTAGGTCAATAAAGATTACAAAAAAAAAAATCATGGTGGCTTAGTCCAAAACTTTACCATGGGTCAACCCCTTGATAATTACTTCACAAACAGCTGCTGAAAAAGAAAACCCCGTTTCAGCTCAATTTAATAACATTTCAGGTAGAATCATCAATGGATAAAGTTGCACTACACGGTAATGCACATCAAATTAAAGGGGGTTGTAGATGGCATGCTGTTAAGTGAATCATAATGAGGCGGTTTGTAAAGATGGTCTAGAGAAGCCGACGTGTCTTAGCTTTAGGAAAGGAAACCAAACCAGGGTGAGTCTGTGCAAACCTGCAGCGTCCCAGGGCAGTAAGTGCAGGTCCATCAGTTTACGCTGCCTGACAGATCTGGTGGATTTATCTAACCAAATGGAAGCTGTATAAGGAAAATTAAAGCCTGTCTGTGCCAATCAAAGTATTTTATAGCTTGTTAAAAGTGTAGTAAGCCGGGTGTGAGCCTCATTGTTGAAACTCAAGTCATCAGCAAAGATCAGTGGACATTTGCCAAGATGTTACATTTTAAAAACCGCACAGAATGTGTCTGTGTTAATATTCCTCAACTCAAATACCCTGGTACTGAATATAAAGATGAACATCTCAGTGCTAATTACCAAGCATGATCTGCAGAAGTGGCACATGGTGATGGCAGTAAATGAGGTTTCCAGACAGTGAAATGACAAGTTTCCCTGCTTTTGTTCAGAAAAATGTCCGTTTCCATGACAAAGATGTAAAATATGTTCCAGCGTATTCCTAGTCACCTTGTTCCTAACAGTAAAAGGTTTCTTGATGCAGTTGGTAGAAATGTACATCTGTAAGTCCTCCTACTTAGCATGTTTTTGTGTTTTATTTTACAACAAAGCCAGGGTTAGAATACACGCCACGGAGAGTTTTTGCCTGGAGCGGGTAGACACCTTCCTGGGGTGACGTACTCCAGTCACGCGTGGAGGAAGTTCTCGTTAGTTCCTGTTACCCATATAAAAATGTCTTTATAAATAAACATCATGCAGCAGCAGTTGGCCCAAGCTGATGTTGTGTTACGTTAGGTCCTTGCGTAAGACAGTCTGAAGTCCCGTCAGCATCCTGCAGCGCAGAAAAGGATTGTCTTCTCTTTTGCTTCCTCAAAGTTTGTGTTTGCAGCACAGTGCGCCAGTGAAGTTCATCCCTTTAAGACTGCTTGTCCCAAGATGGCCCGTGCGTCGGGCTGTGCCTTACGGGGAGGAGGTCGTAGTGACTAGGAATGTGACTGTTCCTAGGCAGGTCGTATGGATTTTGGAGGTAACTGGCACTCCGACCACGGGCGTCTTGGACCACGCTGACAGTGGGCTCTGGGGAAGCAAGGAAAACTGGGTTACGGTAACTAGCAGCGCTCCCAAAACTAGTTACTCCTGTATTTTGTCACAAGCACAGAACATCAGCTTCCCAAACCATCTCTTCCCCTTGCAGCTTTACTGGCAGCACACGGGGCAGCCCAGGGAGAAAACCACCAAACGGATCCAAGGGCAGTAGTTCCCAAAGCCCTGCAGATAATGTCTTCATAAGACCAACACTTCTGCGCTTTCAAAATCTTGCAGCTGGACTTTGCGGCAGTTTAAAACAAGAGCGTAAAGAGGGGACGGCAGCTCTCCTCCGCCGCGGCTGGAGGAGCAGTTCAGTGCTGTACCACGCTCACATCCACCACTGTCACACAGGCCCCCATGCGGGACTTAGCTCCCCAAACAACACGCTAATGCACAGGCCTTGTCCCCCCCAGCCAGCGCCTCCCTGCGCCGTGCCAAGACCATTGCTTCTTGTGTCAGGGGGAAAAAAAACATCAGCATCTACATAAAACACCAGCTGTTGGACTAGACCTTCTGCCGCCCACCCCACTTACCAACTTCGTAGATGTTTTTATTGGCTGTCGATGAAGTTGGCATCTCTGAATATGGGGACTCCCTGTGACCAGGCGATTTCATTTCCACGTAGCTGCTCTCGGAGTGTTTGCAAGTTAAAATGGGGGGGTCTTTAATGGTGGCGTATGGGTTTTCACTGCTGTTCAGAGAACAAGTGCTGGAGCTGCACACAGATTCTTTCATATAATCTGCAAAACAAGAGCGGAGTGGGAGTGTTAGAGTTGTTAGCTGGCTTGGGTTAATTGCAACTGAACCTCTGCAGGAAGGGTGGGGGGACATAGGGGCAGGGGTAAGGAAGATCCTTGAAGCATCCAGCACAGACACCCGACGCTTGTGCTCTGGGTGTGTCCAGACCATTGCATCCACCACTCACTAGCAGGAAAGAAATAACAACCTGCTCCATACCGAAGGTTTTCCTGTAAAAGGTTCTAGTTGTCATTTACTGCAATATTTAATTTGAGGTGGCAATCCTTTCCCTCCCTCCCCTAATTCCTAAGGAGCTATGTTTTAATCCCACTCCGCCAGCCCTGCCGACCCACAGACCCATGCACGCGGCCGTGGCGAGTCGGCTCTGCAGGCAGGAGCTTCTGCTGGTACCTGGCCTGCTGGGCCAGCTACAGGGTGAGTGTCCCGGGGCCTTTGGTCAACATCAAATGCCGTACGTTTGAATGCAAAACATTTCCAGCAGGCATAGAACTGCATCAGTGCAGCGCATGCACATATGTCCCCTGAGAGCTCTGGTTTCTGGGGCTATCCAGCACCAGGAGAAACCGACTTCTTCATGTTCCCTCTGCCATTAAGACTGGGAGGAGGCAGCTCCTGCTAGTGGGGAGCGCCTGGGTTCCTGCAGGAGGGGACAAGCCTTCATCTGAGCCTCGCTTTTGCTTTGCTTTTTTTTCCCCCCCTCATTGCTGTAGACATCTACTGCTCCTCTCCCCTAGGCTGGAGAAAACAGGAGATGGTGACGGAGGAGGCGCTACGTGGGGAGAACAAGGTTGGCGTGAGAGCTGTAACCACCGGTCTCCCCTGTCGGTGACCCTGGCTGGAGTATGCCAGCCTGCTGCAAGGTACAGTGCCAGTCTTGCTTTAAAAATAAAATAAAAAAAACAATAGAGAATAAATAGGTCTTAACATTGACATTCAAGAACGTGCCATTGCTGCTGTGTGCATCCTGCTGGGCAGTGCCATTAATTTAGAATTAGAGCGATGCAATGAAAGATGAGGCATTTTCTTGTGCTGGGTTACAGTACAAAGGCAGATCCTGGTATATATGAAATACTCCCGGTGAAATAGCGGGACTTGCAAAATAGCTGCAATCCCAGCTGCCCCCGCTATCTAGTATGGGAGACAAAAAGAGAAATTCAGGTTAAGAAATAGACAGACAACAAGATATCGCTTCTCCTTTACAAACCTCATCTCCGTGCCTATCCGCCCCATCCTGCTAGCTCACTTGTCAGGTCTGCTTCACTCTGGTGCAACGCTCCCTCCATCAGCTCTGGGGCTGTGTCTGTGTGTGTGTGTCCGTCAGCCCCCGGGCCCGGTGCCCTTCGTCTTGGCTCAGGCCTCCCGAGCAAGGTGTCAGGTCGTGCCCTGCCGCCTGCAGCAAGCGATTGCATTTGTGTGTTCCAATTTCAGTGATACGAGCAAATCTTGAGAGTCCTCAGCTCTCAGGGTTAGTGAAACCAGCTTGGTAGGAAGCTCCGCTGCAAAGCGAACCAGCTGGACCATGCTGGGACCATCAGGGACGTGAGGGCTGGCAGAGGCCCCGGCACCAGTGCAATGTTTATTTAGTAATAAAATTAAGATACTCGTCATCTGACTTCAGCCTGGGTGAGATTAACAATGCCTTTGCTTCAAAGTGAAACACGTCTGTTTTGGTACATCACAGGAGATAGGAACCAAGGCGACACAAATGTTCCCCAGCTGCTGGCAGCAGGGTTTGGCCCTCCAGCTTTACCAACCCCGCCCTGGTACAGGCAAGTCAGAGAAAAGCTGCCCTGTCCTGTCCTTTTAATGAGCGATGGAGCAACCCTGCAAGACCAAAGGCTTTTGTACATGAGTGAGCTCAATGTTATTAGCTTTTGCTATGTATTTGACTTAAATTAAGGTGCCACGCCGTCTAGGATCCGTTAGTATTTAAAGGGGAGGAGGCAGTAGACAAAAAGACTAACAAATCCTGTAATAAAATGAAAATCTTTAGTCTAAAAATACCTGTGCTATATGGACTGGGCCCCATTCTTCAGTCGCTGGGAAGGTGCGCATGGGTGAACTGTCTCACGTGGGCAAGGAGCTGAAAGCTCCCGGCGGTGCCCGAGCCGACAGCGGTGCAGGAGCGCTCACTGCGTCAGGGACACGGCCCCGATGAGGAGGACAGGCTCAGCCCTGAGGCTTTTATTTCATTCTGAGAGGGCTCAGCTCTACCTGCCAGCAAGTTACAGCTTCTGGTGGCTACTACAAGTACGTAGTGCTCGTTAGGAGAGCCTGGGCAGCTTTTGATAAGCCAGCATTAAATTTTGGGGCGAGAGCACAGGAAAACTGTTGCAAACTTGCTTCTCTGCCTCAAGCCATGCTGCTGAGCAGATGCTCATGGGAGTGAAAGGCAGGAGCTCACCAAAGTGGGCAGCATGAGTAGGTGCGTGCAGCTTTCGGACCCTGCGAGGACGAGAGGGCAAAGCGAGCTCCACATGTGAGCGTGAGGCTGCCGGCACCCTGAGAGTCCACTACAAAGCTCTCCCTGTCGGCACCACGGCTGGAAGGCAACAAATCAAAACAGAGCTGGGTTTAAATTCATAAAATGTAGATTATAAGACTGCTGGCTACTGCAGCAAAAAAGGGGGAAGAGTGAGGAGCCCTGCTCCCGCTGTGCTGTAGCACATAGGTGAATAGCTGCGTGGGTCAGTGCTGGCTGGTTTATTTATAAGAGTGGGCATGGCAGAGCTAGCCTAGGCAAAAATCCCAGCACAGCATATATTTTATTAAGTCCAGCTCAGCAACTTTTATCTTCCTAAGCTAAAACTCCCCTGTACTGCTGCTAGCACTGACGCTACCCCCCCGGCAGGCATCCCTCAGGCTGCAGCCGCAGCACCAGCCCTTCCCTTCCCAGGGAAGCCCAGCGAAATACCGCTTGGGCTGCCCAGACTCATTTGGCCTCTCCCAGGAATTGCCTTTTCCCAGAAGACATTGAGAAACAGCATGCCTAAGAGCCGATTCCCGCTGACGTAAATGGGAACTCTGTGTCTAGCTAGGGATTAGACCCTTCGCTCCAGATACGATATAATTTATGGAGCACCAGCGTATGTTTGGTACTGTGCTATACACCGGGGAGTCATTAGCCCACAAGACACATTATGTGCAAGATCGCAAAGAATTTAACTCTGAAGGATGTGGAAGCATCTGAGTTACTTTGTTGTTAAGGTAATTTGGGGATAATTAAAAGTCTGGCATCAACTGTCAAATTTCATTTCATGAATTAATTTAACCCAGAACAAGCGTATTTAGAAATTCTCAGCCCATTGACCCTGCTGGCCATGTGTGAGCTCTGGCGATGCCGCCTCCTCATCCTCCCGTGTGCCCACGGGGTCGGGCTCTCGTGGAGGTGCAACGCTCAGCCCAGCCCGTGGCACTGCCACCAGCAGCCCTGGTACTCGCTGTAAGCACTTGATCAGCTGGACGCGCTAGAGAAATATGGGGAATATGCTCTAATTTTGAAGTCCCTGTCTTCTGTGTTGCCTGGATACCAATCACCAGACCTTTGAAGGAGGTTTTATTTTTGTTACCAGGGACTGGAAATGTACTTGTCCCTCCCACAGACTGGGTTCCTCTCTTTTGCCCTGAATATCCTCTGGCATACTAATGACAAGCCTCGGTACCTACTGCCACGTTTGAAGTGCTAAGGAAATATGATGTACACAGGTAAAACATGCTCTCCTACTATTTAATCACATTTATGGATGACGTTCAGTGTAGCGTGCCTTTCTGGCTGCTTTCATTAACCTGGCTAACCTTCGCTGCTGCTAGGACAGTAACAGAGCGATAGCTTAATGCTGCTTTTCAGAGTGTGACAGAGTTGTGGGGACACATTCCTGTACAACAAACAAATGAACCACACTGAACCAAGCCCCAAGTCCCTGAGGTAAGTGCATTAATGTTTCGAACTGCTGGGATTTTGCTGGGTATCATGCAAAGCATAGGGGTTTTTTTCCTTAAAATATTAGTGCCTGAGGTCCCATTATTCCACCAGTGCATCAGCATTCATTTAAAAAACAACAACAACAACAAAAAAAACCCCTAAAAAATAGAAAAGGACTCAGCTGCAAATAAAAGCTTGGAAATGGTATCCCTGAACTCATGCACAGGAAAGAAACTGCTCTGAAACCTTGTGACTGTTCAACCACGGTCACCACGTGCCACGGGGCTCAGAGCTGCCCCGAAGGGTTCCTGCTGCTTCGCCAGCACAAGGAGCGGTCAGACACCGCGGCGTCAGCTGGGCTTCTTTGTGGGAGACCCTCGCAAACACAAACCGGCCATGCCTAACCCCCGGGCCTCCACCAGCGGCACGGCCACTGCATTTCTAGTGGCAGGTTGCAAAAGGGACATCCCTCTCCTGGCTGCCCTGCTCTGGGGACAGCCTCCAGCCAGGCCAGCGCGGCGCAGGGGCTGCGGAGCTGGGGGCCCTGGTCTCCTCGGAGGAGAACTGGAGAAAGCTGGTGGCAGACCAGGTCCACCACAGCCTGAACTTGGCCTCAAGCCATGGGACCCCCATGCCCCCTCCCGGCAGTGCATCCCGTGCAACGCTCTGGGCTGGGGTCAGGAGCACCAAACCTGATTTTCAACTACAGGGCAGGCTTTCTCCAGTTAGACCTAGCAGATGATGATGGGAAAAGACATCATCTTTAAAGTGCGTAAATGTATATAAACACAAAGCACCCGCCTGCCAAAGTCTTTTTGCTGACAGAATCCAATTGTTTGGGACTGGGAGTTTCTTTTATGTGAAGGACTCAGCTTAGCAGATGCTGCCTCTCCTTCTTTCAGATGAAGGTGGCTCATCAGGGCTAACGCAAGGCCTGGCAGGGCGAGGAGCGCTGCGCACTGAGCATCGGGGACGTCACCCAGCTCCTTCTGGCAGGGGGCTCATCTGAGACTCAGAGTGCCCATGCTGCCACCAGAGCCCCAGGGCTGCCCGAACCCAGAAGCTGACCTTCAGACTGGGCTGTTGGAAACCTTTAGCCATCCAAAGGCAATCTGCTTCTGAAAAATCTCAGCTGCTAACTACCTGCATGTTCAGCTACTGAAAATCCCAGGGAAGTCAGGTGTGTTCCTGTGTCCCCGGCATCTGGCCCTTGCCAGCGCCAGCCATGCCGGTCTGCAGCAGCTGAGCAGACACGGAGAGCACATCAGCTCTCCCAACATGGCTTCTAGGCCTGATTTTTCATTTTATAAGGAGATAAACATGTAAACAAAATGACTCAGATCCTAAATAACAAACAAAATATATAGCAGCAGAAAATACATTTCACAGTTCACTGTTACTGTAATTCTTTTTTCTCATTCACACTGGTACCCCACTCTCTGTGTGACTGTGTCTATGGATGGGAATTCCTACTGTGTGTCTTTAAAGCAGCTTTTTAACTTTGTAAACACAGTAATTTAGTTTAATCTTGAAATTAATAGTTCCGAGTAAAAAGAACTACTAATAATACTATAGTAAGATTTTTTTTCTGAAAAAGGGAATCACTGAAGTAGCTGAAACCAGTGGATTAAGTCAAATACACATACACAACCCTTTTAATATTTTAAATTCATCTTTATCGAGAAAGACTTGGTCATGCATTAGTGGTTTCCTTCAGTGATTCTGTGTGGTAAGGTGATGTTTTAGCAAATATTATAGCACTTTATTTTGCAAACAGCAGCTACGAAGTGGATAGTGTTCTCTGGGCCTGGCTATAAGCTGATCATCGTCTTTTATGTGGACTAGCTTTCAATATTCCTTGTTAGTTCAGATAAAGGTCTTGCTCTATAACACCTCGACCATAGCAGACCAGTGGGTGTCTTGAAACCAGCTCTGTGTGAAGGTACCGTTACCCCATTACTCAGCCAATACCCTCTCAAGGACATCACAGAAAGAAGCTGTGCAGAATTTACCTCCTCGGCTGACGGAGGGACATTCCCAGCTGGTGTGTACAGACACAACAGCCTTGAATTCAGATCGAGGACCTCAGCCTGAAACCTGCCTGTTCCCAATGAGACAGCCTCCTTGCTCCATCTTCTGGACCCCAAGTTCGGTGTGCCAAACCCCAGCCCAGTCAATCAGGAGCTTGTGGGGACCACTGTGCCAAGTGGTCTTGTAGTCCATACATAACCAGAATATTTTCAATATAAACCTGGTGGACAACTGAAATCTAAAATCATTGAGCCTTGTGCTCATGACTCATCTATGCTCCCTTTTTAGAACTGCCCTAGAGTCAATGCCCATTAATTGGTTCGTGCCAGCGTGACTGGTTAATGTACTGAGTGAGGTCTTTTCTCGAGCTCTGCTATAAATCTCTTTCAGCGAAGGCCACATAGCAGGGTCAGCTTGTTTTCTAGCGGCTTTGTTTAAGCTCAGGATAGCTAAAAGCCTTATGGAGCTGTTACTTAGCAAGCAAATGCACCAGTCTATCATCAGCAACTGCCACCAGAAAGCCCTTATAGGATGGCTGACACGTCCTAAAAGAGCTTCCCCTGGCCAGACAGCTCCACCTGCACCTCCTGTCCCTGCAGCAAAGCCCTCCCTTTTTGTCTTATGCTGCTGGCTGAGGCCGGAGCCTACGGCCTTGTGAAGACTTGCATCCATAATTCATGGGCCCCAGACATCTGGCTCGGAGTCAAGAGTGCTGCCAGCTGAGCCACACAGTGTATTTTGTAGGTAATTGCTCTGTCCCTTTCTGTCTCTGCATGACCACGCTCCCGGGTGCTCAGGTCTCCTATCTCACCTCTTCTACGACACCCTCCTCAAACTCTTTGCCAGGGTGACTGCAGGCACTGGATACCATACCTTTGAAGCTTTTTTCCATTATGTATGTGTTCTGACGTCTATCCATCCCACAAGCACCTGCATAAAAATGATATATAATGGAAAACAAATAAATATTTATGTAAATTGGATTGCTTTGACTACTGAGCAGCATATATTCTTTCCTGTAAATTGTACATCAAGGCCCTCATTTAGGGAGGCTCTTAAGCACATCCTCAGCTGTAAGCATGCACTCAGCTTCAGTGGGGATTCTGCGCACGCCTAAAATTATGCATATGCTTAAGAGCTTCCCTGGAAGGGAGGGCTTTCCTCAAGCAGGGTACTGCTCATTACCAAGAACAGCTATCCATCAGGAGAACAGGAAAAAAAAATCATCTGCCAATACGATCATTACTGAAACACTAGGTTGGGTTAGTAAAAGAAGCCTAAAACACATCCTTTCAAATTTGAGTCCGCAGGTTAGGTTACATTACTCTGTGACTAATTTTAAGCTTTGTTTCATTAGTGGCCAGTATGTTATTTAATTCACAGTCTTAGATTCTAAGATGTGTACAATCTTTCTAAATTACCTTATATGACTTTGCTTATAAATTGGCACAGTTCAGTAACTGGGGTGACAATAGTCCCTAAGTGGCTACAGCGGTCTGAAAATGCAGCAGCTGAGAGCAGAGAGCTGAGGGCAAAGAATTCTGCCTTATGCAACTCCATAAGGACTTGCTGCTCCTTACAGAGGCAGAGGCAGAAGGGGATGGGAACCTTTTCCATTTTCACTACTGCAAATTATCCTAGATATCAATCAAAAGGAAAATCTAATGTAAGCCTTTAAATCTTTTTAACTATAGAGTCTGATATTTGTTATTGACTAGCAAAATCAACACAAATTTGGTTACTGAGATAGAAATGTCCTTGTGGCTTATGGGATTCCCAATCAAGTAACTAAGTTATGCTGGTAAAAGAGCCCTGCAAACTGCATGTCCCAGAGGTCTCCCAGCTTTTTGTCCTTGCATGTCCTCTGGTCTCTACAGAAAAAGTTGTCACCACCACCAGCAATGCTGTACCAGTCCCTTCTTCATGACAGCCTTGGTTTTTTGATAAATAAGGAAAAATCACTAAAGTAGACAATAAATGTGTTACTGGCACACCAAAGACAAACCCCTTTGCTCTGATTCTCAGAGCCCCCATCGCTGAGCGCAGGAAAAGGGCTGGCAGTACAGGGCTGGCTCTCTGTGCTGGGGCTCTTGCCCTTCTGGCCAAGAGTGACCTCCCCAAACCGTTTGGGACCCCTCTGCTTTGTTTCCCACCACTCGTCCTGAGCCACTTCCCAGACTCGCCCCCTGAAAGCAGACACAGAGGGCAAGGCTGACTGGGCGGTTTGGACATAGCAGGGAAGCTCTTCCACCTAACGGTATTAGCTGTGTGCTTTTTTTCTCTCCTGTATTCTGCTAGGGCAGAGTCCCGAGCGAAGACGATGGAGCGAATTCATCCCTCGGCTCACAGCCACAGGGCTGGTGCTCCCCTTCCCAGCTGTGGTGCTCCCGAAGGTCATCCCTGGTGGTCACACATCCTCCTGCCAGGGCTGAGCAAGGAAAGTCTAGGTTTAAGTTCAAAGATAAATTGTCTGCTAGGGTGAAATCAGAGTCTCGGCTGGAAATATTTTTCCACACCTCTTGGCTTTGAGAAAAATGCAAAGTCAGCTCTGAATCAAACTTTGTGGCTTGGCTTTGGTCCTCTGGAATAACTGCAGCTTTGAGTCACTCAAGATGTGCTGCAAATCACACTTTAGCCTCTGCTTTGAGGACTGCTGTTAAAAAAACATTACAGACAGATAAAACCATTTTTGTCTGCAGCCTGCTGTGCCCGGCGCTCAGGCTAATGAGTAGGTGGTTTAGGACTTTCGACTTGCTTGGAATAGGAGCTGGAAGCTGAACTCTGCAATTGCTTAATGCAGACTGGACTAGAGCAAGAGAGATTAGTCACAGGGCAAACAATTCTGGTTCTGCAACAAGAGACAGCGAATAGAAAATGCAAAGACAAGCCATTCCTTGAATCTAGTAGGACTAGCCTGCATTGAACAGGCAGTGACACACAGCAAAGGTGACAAAGCTGCCTCTTCTTGGCACCACAGAGTCCCCAAACTGATCTCAAGCAGACATCCATGAGAATTCTTGTGCAAATGTGCTCATCACTAGACTCCAACTCTATTTAACAGATACGATTATCTCTCTGACAAAGCCCGATGTTTGAAGCTCACAAGCAAATGTGCCAGCAGTAAAAACAGGCTTTGTTCCACTCCTTGCATTTCCCAGCTGGAAAGAACACAAACCTGGCAACTGAAGTCCTGCAAAACAGGCAAAATACCTGCAGTCTGGTAAGATCCACTGTATGTGTATGTATACTTTTATATATATAGCATATATGCCTAGACATGCTTTACACATACATAGGACTCATGGTTTTCTACACGATTTCTTCCCGTTGGGCTCGAAGAGAGCCCCACTGATATCAGAAGGAACATACACATTGATTAGATAGGAGTTGAGTTATGCTGGGTCCTCAGTTAAGACGAAATAGTTTTTCTTAGCCTCACGTATAGCAAACAGCCCCTGGCCATCCGACCCGCCCTCTTCCCAGGAAGCTGGTGCTGGGTCAGGCGGATTCGCTCTCACGCTTCCTTGCCATGTTTGCTCTGTCTCCTTGATCTGTGCTGCCGTGGCAGCGTGTAGGACATGCATCTGAAATAAGGACCATGGTGGACTCTGAAATGGGCTGTTCCTTTGGCCCTGAGCCCCCTTGGTATGAACAGCCCTTTCTCTGCTCCCTCGGAGAACATCTTTCTTTCTTTCCTTTTCCAAATAAAATGTCTGAGGAATGACTCCTGGCTGAGCAAAGTCCAATGATGCAAATAGTGAGCAATCAAAAGGTGTTTTCCAAAGCTGTAAAAGTGCAGCCTGTAAGAGTGAGGAGAGCAAAGAGGGGTTAATTAAAGCACTCGTGCCTGTTACCTGTGGGATTGCATTTATGAGATGCACAGGCAAACAGAAAGTGCATGGTATTTCCAGAAAGCGTTCTGTTGATCCTCTTTTGGACACAGATACAGAGATACATTGCTTGGAAGTGAGGAGCTGTGGTGCCAAGCACACCGAAAAGGGCTTGATACCACCAATCGGCTGAGCAGTAGTGCTCTGCTTCTGCTAGAAACAGTCTCCTGGCTTCTCCTGAGCTGCCAGCCGCTGCTCCTGAGTACGGCAGCATCTTCTTGGGAGCAGCTGCTTCTCCTGCTCTCCCTGAGCTGTGCGATCAAAGGGGAGTCTAAGCCTGGATCCAGTGTGGTATCGAGAAGCAAGGTTTTCCCCATCAGAAGAGGCCCCGAACCCTTACATCCAGTCTGAGCACAGCTATGACCCTGAAAAGTGATGGTATGCTGCAGTTCAAAGGTGTCAGCCTGGGACAGGTCTGGCCAGCATCCAACTTTGAGCAGTATTTGATCAGAAATGCATTTCATAGGTCAAAAAAAAAAAAAAAAAGAATTAAGAAAACTCCTTATGATTGCAGGTTTTAGAAGATGAGTGTCTGAGTTAATTTTCACATGGATATTCTTAAGATTTCCTTTCCCCCAGCTATAATTCGTATTTATGACACTTGCAATTTTGAACAAGCCTAAGGACGCTTTTGTGAGCCTGACGCTCTTTCTCATCTGGCTGGTCCAAGAGCCTGTCCTTTGGGACCACTGCCTCGGCCGGAGGAGTCGCTGGCTGAAGAACCAGGGTGGCGACCAGAAGAGCTGAGGGTTTTCCATCCATTCCGAATTTCTCTTCAATTTCCCTTTAAGTCCTCTTCCCTGCTTCTAGCTCACTTACACATCTGCTCTCTATAATATTTCACAGGATCACGACAGAGGAGTTGTCCACTGCTATTTTAACTGTTTTTAACTGAACCCAGCCATGCACCATGCTTGGCTGCTCTTCCAACACATGAGCTGGAGCACCTGTGTCATAAAACCTGAGGCTAACAGTGGGATGAGAAGGTGGTACATCTCTAACGCTTCGGTACTTCCATGCATGACGCAGTTTAAAGGTCAAGATCCCCTATGTGACCTTATTAGGCTTCACTTATATGTTAAAAGTTTACAATTCAAAATTGAAGTTTTTTGCTTTCTTCTGAAATTTGCACATTTAAGTGGAATTGGCAGCTCTTATTGCACAGAAGTAATACCATGAAATGAAAACATTTTACAGTTTCATGTAAAAATGGCCTTGAGCTGAGCAAGAATTCAACATTGTGAAAGTTAGCATAAGCAAGCATTAATTTTGGTACTGAAAGGGAAGAAAAAATATCTAATTTTTATCAATTAGGGTGAAAAAGACATTTTGAAAGAAACAAAGGAAAAAAAAAAGGAAAAAATATCTGGGATGCAAAATGCCATGGAAAAATTGTGACTGTTTTGCTGGAGACCACTTAGCTAAAGTATTTATCACTTCTACATCATTCTTACTGCAACGGCATTTAGCATCGCTTCTGCTAGTAACATAAAATGCATGAATGCAGGACAAATGTGGCATACAGGGAGTTCAGGACACCGCAAGATAAAAACAAATAAAGCTAGCAAGCAAAGCAGTAAAATGGTAAAAGGAAAATTAACTTGATCTGAGGAGCACTTGGAAGTCCTCACCACCCCCAACTCTCTGTGTTACGTACAGATAAGCACAACAGTGGTTGTGCAGCTTATAGTAGAGCAGAAAACATTAATGGTTGATAATGGCGAAAAGGCTTTGCGTTGAAGCTCAACAGTTTTGTGATTTTCCTGATGCAGGGAAGACTTGATCTTTGGAGCAAGGCATGGTGTGTGACCAAAAGAGCAGTGACGAGATGTGATGCCTGGTGGTGCCTCATCTTAATTCCTTTGCCACGTGAGCTGTGAGATAGCTGACCTTAAAAATCCTGTAATACCACTTAATACTGCACTTTCCCTCATACTGCATATTTTCAGTAAGATATTAGTAATCCCAGTAAAGGAAAGGGAAAATGCTTTCTGCCACTGACAAGCTAAACTCCAAGTGCTTAGATAGGAAAACAAATAGCATCCAAAGCACTAAATCTGGATGGTTTTGAGATAAAAGCTGCTGAAAACCCTGTTAAAACTGAAGCCAGGGAGAATAAACTCAGTACGGGCAATTAGACTTCACTCTGGCTTGTTTGCACTGGCTGATGGTTCAAAATTGCCTGAAAAATGGCCACTGTATGATTAACTGGGAGATAACAGGGTGTATCGCAGGTCCAGCTCCCGCCAGAGGCTCCCCAGTTTTATCACGATGCCAGCATTTAGTGCTAAACTTTATTAAGCATGAAAGGAAAAAAAAAAATCCCAAATTTGAATTTTTAATGTTCTAAGTTAGCCCTTTAAAAAACATTTATAGCGTAGATGATATAGTGATTCAACCGAGCAACCTAGGAAGGGAGACTGGAATGAATATTGATTCTGCTTTCCCAATCTGTGGTGTGTGGTAAAGGAAACAAATTTCAATTCTTGATCTTTCACTGCTGGCAATTCTGATATTGTGAAATAAAGACACCACCAATATTCTTCATTATTGTTAAGGCCTTTATGAAAGGCTGATTTGGATTTGGAATTGCTCTAAAGTCTACTAAAATGATTAAATTGTTTAAAAATTACTGACCTAGTTCATTCAGATAGGTGTAGGGTCTCCAGTCTGCAGTTTCTCTGTCAAGGATTTTGTTACTGAGCTGTTCAAAAAGTATGATAATGGGTTAATGCTGAAATAAACAGACAGTTCCCACCCAACACTTCAGCCCAATGATGTCACAAATAAAAATGGGAGATGACTATGACCTTGGCCTCACCCTTTCAGTTCTTTTTCTGTATGAATTTGACAGTTGTTTACTAGCATTAGGGAAAATCACAAAGGAAGGTCACTTCACCAAGCAATGAACACAAGCATGCTGGAAAATACAGGATTTCCTTCAGCAGCCAGTAATCACGACTCGAATGCCTGTGTACATGGAGTGACATGCTGGCAGTTTCAAAATAACTAATGAGATGGATGGATCAAAACCACCTACATAAGCATGCAGATAGGAGCTGTTTGGAACAAAGGGGATCTGCTAATACATCTGTGTATTTAGTTAAAAGAGATGTAATGGCTACAAGATTTCTCTCAATTCAAGGAAAATAACATTGGCAATAATGAAGCATAAAGCCCTGTGCAGATCTGCCAGCAAAAGCGGCGAGGAGGCCAGGGCTGCCATCCAGACGCTACTGTTGGAAAAGCCCCTCTCGCGGCGCGGCAGCTGGGACCCTCCATGTGCCCAGGGCGCAGCCGGCTCCTGTGCCAGCGCGGCCCAAGAGGGGCGGACGGGCACAGGCTGCGCCGCCGGGGTGGTACCATCTGGAGAAGGCTGCTGTTGCATTAAGCACACGTGTCAATATGCTCCTGATTTTTTCTGCTATTTGTAGAAGCCTCACTTGAGCTAGGTAATGCTTAAGCATAACGTCAAGAGGCAAGCACAGCGTCTGCCTGAGGGGTGGGGGTTTTGGGGACCTGGCGTGAGCTCGCTGGAGCATCTTTTCTGGCGGTCAGCGGAAGGAGAGGGGCTGCTATTTTGGGGGTGCGTGGCTCCACTAGACTGGGGCACCACAGCAACAGTGGCTCTACAGAGCGTATGGTGATCAGGTGAGTCCCAGCAAGGAGGGGCTGTGAATCGCTGTAGTTGCTAGAGCTGCTAGGTTTTACACCTCAACATTTTTCCCTTGCAAGCCACACCTGCTGAAAGTACAGCTGGTCCTGAGGAAGTGTCGGTTCAAGAGCAAATCCCAACCCCGTTTCTGAAAAATTAAAGTTATGAAGCCATCATTGCTCTCTTGTGTCTGCTTCCGAACTGGAAAGCCTCCTGCCTCTGTTTCAGAGGGTTCAGCTCTGCTATTTTACTGTATTTGCAAGAAAATGCTTAACACTAAAGGCAGTTAAAATTGAAACAAAGTATTCAAAATTACCACAACGTATTCATTTTTCCTGATCTCTCACTAATTTTTGCTTAGCTTTCATAATGGGTTTTAAGACCTGGAACAAAAAAAACCCCACTGATGTGTTGAAGTCTATTGGGATATAAAATCCCAGGTGGTACCCAGCACCTACAGCCACCCCCCAAAGGTATTTTCACCCACCTTCACAGTCCTATTTAACAGCCCTCAGTGCCACAGCCACCCCACAAAGCCCTGCATTGTCCCTGGGTCTGCAGAGCACCCGCTGTCCCGGACTCTGAGGGTGGCTTTGCAGGAAGCCCAGAGTCCCCCAGCCCTCCTGGAAATCCCTGCCAGTGCACGGGCCTCCTGAGGGAAGGGGGACGTGGCCCTGTGCTCTCAGGACACGTAGTCCCATGCGTCCCCTGAGAGTGTGGTCACAAATACCTTTACGTTGTGCTACCAGCACAGGAGCCCAGCGAAGGGTGAGGTGCACTGCGCAGGGTGCTGTGCAAAGAGACATGATGGCCCAAACCCTGTTTTGGAGAGATTGCCTTAAAGGAAATACGGCCAGATGGGGAAGGATAAAAGGGGTCTCCCATGTAGCAGTTGGGGACGCTGCTCTGTGCCATCTACACGGACACAATCTCGGGGCAGGGCAGTCACCAAGCAAAGTGGTTTAGCCAGTTGAGTCTGCTGCAAGGAGCCCACCGTGACCTGTAAGGAATAACCACGTCATGGAAGGTGGAGAAATACAGCAGGAAGGAGAAATGCTGGACCAAGAGAGGGGAGGAGGGCATAGGGCTGGGCAGCCATACAGCTCTGCTGCCCCTTGGCTTAGGTAGTGACCACACTGGGGATGCTTAGGGTCAGGAAATCTCCTCTGGCAAAAGTTCCTCTATAAATAGGGCAATGGGGCCCAGCAGGATCTCCCAGCCAGCCGTTCTTCTGTTCCTCTGCAAGCTTCCCCAAAGCTGGGTCACTGAGGATAAAGCTGCAGAGCTCTGCAGCCTCTCCCTTATCTCTAGGGAAAGCATCTGCAAACACTCCTCTCTACCAGGAGTACTACATTTAGGACAACTACACTATATATTACAAACTGCACATTGACATCTAGAAGCTTTTATCTGATCGCAGAAACTGGGTTTTTTTAGGTGAAGATTTGTAACAACCAGAGGCAAAACCATCCCCTCATTGACTGAATCCTGCTGATTGAATTCCCTTGATTCAGCATGCAGAAAGTGGTCTGATGTGTTTTTACACCAAACGTAATCTGCCCTGGCTTAAACAGACACAGGAGAAACCACGGTGCGAGCACTGCACAGAGACACAGAGGACAGCACTGATAGAAGAGGCTGTGCACACACACGTGCGCACACACACACACACACACAAACACACAATGTTGAGTCTCTCTACAAGCAACTGCACAGTATTTTTAAAGCTATTCAGCTGAAGCTTTTGCACAAATAGGTTTCATCATTTGCAAAGCATGTAACTCTGCTCCAAATGGCTGAACTCCAGCCTGGAAGAAAGATTCAGGACACGCAACAGCGCAAATACACCGACCACACACACAAACATAGATGTGTGTGTACTTATATACATATGTAGACACTCATATATACACATGAATAAATATATATATATATATAAAAGTATACACACAGGCACACATAGAGACAAAGATAGATTGATGCCAGCACACTGAAAAGAGCCCATTTCAAATCCATCTGAAAGCCAGGCTCTGGTTGAAAGAGATCCTGCTGCAGAGCCACCAGCACTGACCTTGAAAGAGGCATTAATTCAGGGCGGTTCTGTGCCCTGCGCTGTGCGGGAAGCGAAGCCAGATGATCACAACGGTCCCTTGTGGCCCCACAGTCCATGAATCTCACATCAGACAGCACCAGCAGGGCAGTGAGAGCTATATCTAGTTCCTTGTCCTGTTCCTTCTCATTTTCTGTCTCTATATATTCCCACTAAGGTAACATGTGCCATCAGCTCATTAGGCACCTTTGCACCAGCCACTCTCCTCAAGGACATGCCCAGAGCAGAAAGAAAGTTGATAAAGCTGGTTGCCTGCAATATTTCTAGAGCAATCATTGCCCGAGAGCAGTGGCTGTGACTGCACATCCTTGCTCCCGGCGTGGACTGCGCATCTGGCGTCTCCCAGTTAACAACACAGGAGTCATTTCTTTGTCATTCAGCAGCTCCTTGTGCTCCCCCAAAACTGGGCACATCAACACCGACAGCAGATAGGCGGTACGGGCGGATGGGGCAGTCGGAGCGAACAAGCAGCGGCAAGGTGATGAAAAGCAGATCGGTTTGTAATGCGGTCACAGAGGAAGGCAGGCGATGTTCTTGGCCCCACGCTCGGCCCGCGTAAATCAGCGCAGCCCCGCTAACGGCACTGTCAGCTTTCATCAGCGGAGCCCACGGCTTTTTGCTTCATCTCAAAACTTGCAGCAATAACATGAATGCTGATTTTCAATCCAGCTGCACCACTTAGGTCACATTTATTAAAGTCTCTGAGTTTCTATTAAAAGCTGTGTTTTTGCAGAATTTATAAATCAGCTCACAAACCTAAAATTTGGCATGAAGAGCTAAGGGCTAGAATTGATTTTTTTAATGAAATGATTTGGGGACATTTCTAAGTTTTTCAGAATGCAGTAATTACGAAGAAATGTGATTATAGCTGTCTCTTTGTGCTACTATCATTTCTTAACACACTATAATTTGTTAACTTTTTTTTTTTTAAGATAGAAGATACTTCAATTTTTAGTGTGAAGCAAAATTGCTTTTCTGGAGGAAAAAATACTTCATAGTAAATTTATCCACTAAAAGTCCAAGCTTCTAGTTTTAGCAATTTTGTTAAAACTACCTCATATCTGGCAACTTTCCCTTTAAGATCAACGAGATACTAGCATGAGGAAAGCAAAGTCATTATCTGCCCGTCTGAAATAGCTGGGTGGATCACCGTGGCAAGTTGATCACCAATGTGCCGTTTGGCAATGCTCAGGTTTTCTAAGAAGTCCATGGCAACTGGGCAAATAAGCGCCGGCAGGAACTCCAGCATACCTTCATCCTCCAAGACAGCAATTAAGAAGAGTTTTGCCATTAAGTTCCCTGACTACTGACTTCAGGTTTCCGTGGTCCAAGCCCATGTTTCTCAGTTTTAGATGGCCATCCTGAACACTCTGCAGCGCTTCTGTATTTGCAGTCTTCCTTTTTCTTGGGCAAGTTTTAGTCAAAGTTACTTTAATGATACTTTCTGTGGTTGAATTCCTTTTTATTAGCTGGGTGGCATCCAGTCAGATCATTTCCAGTGATGTCTGTTTTGCAGTTTCTAATTTTACGTGAAGTCTTTGGTAGAATTTAGAACTTCCTTTAATAGATGTGAATCTGCTGGCTTTAAAAATTCAGGACATCTAATAGCAATTGATTTTTATGAAGTCTGTAGAAACCAGCAACACCTGGGCTCTAGCTGCGATGCTGTTCTGCTTTGGTAGGGAGTGAGGGTGGAATTAAGAGCTCTGCAAAAGAGCAAGGTGAGAATCCTCCATTTGCTCATGACATACCAGTGCGGCAGCCTCATGCTTTATATGGAGTATTTGCCATGCACTTTTGCAGCCTTCTGCAAAAGGGACATATATTCCTACATTCATGCACAATTCAAAAACTCAAATAAACAGCTGGCACTGAAGCACTGAGAGTGGTTCTGTGAATAGTCCCACCGAATGCCCTGTGAGTGAAATAGGTCTTCAGCGTTTGAAAATCTGGTCCCTAACTCAAGCAATGAGAGCTCTGATGTGAAGATACGGGTATGGAGGTAAGTCTGTATCTCTATTTATCTACTTCGGAAAATTTCGGTGCAGTAATTCTGCAGCACAATTTCACTCGAGTTCACGTACAATACTCCTTGGCAACTTGCGGCATCATTATTATTTGCTGCTGCACGTCAGAAGAATAAAGGCCAAACCTACTTGTAGGAGCTCATAGGCAAAGGTCAAATTTTGGCTTTGCTTAAACTAATAGTAAAATATCTCTTGACTTCAATGGGGCCAGCCTTTCAGCCGAGCTGACTTTGCAAGTTCACTCACATGGGAAGAGCACTTACTTGTAGCAAGGTGCTGGCAGTTAAAAACTTGCACCGAAACGCAGGAGCCTCTGCTTCCTCCTTAACCCCCGAGGTGCAGAGCCGTTCTCCTGGACCTTGCACAGAGACACAGCTCAGCCCTACCAGCTCCTGCTGGAAGCTGGAGCAGGCTTTGGGGACACAGGACTGGAAGGGCTTTGATCACCGCGTCCCTGAGTCCAGCCGCCTTTTACTGCAGACACCCAGGCATGTAATCACTCAGATAGCTGATCAAGCTCCATTTTAACAGTAATCAGATTTCTTTGTCCCATTAGTCTTACTGGGAAGCTATTCCAAAATCTCACTGATCTGATATTAGAAATCTAACTTCCAGCCTTGTTGCATTCATGGCCAGTTCATCCTCATTTGTTCTTGTGCCAGCTCTGTCATCTAACTTAAATAGCTCTTCTCCCTCCTAGTGTTTACCCCGTTGTATTTATAGATGGCAATCATACTCCCTCTCAGCATTCATTTTGCTAGATAAAAGAAGCCAAGCCTTTTTTTAGTCTCCTCTCATATGCGCCCTCTTATCTTCCCACTTGCTTTTGCCTGCATGTGTTCCAGTTTGAGCGCTCCAGTAGCACAACTAACCAGTCCTGTATACGCCAGGAGGATTTTAATGCCTCCACTCGTACTTGTCTCTCAGCAACTTCAAAGTTTTTACCTTCAGGACATGCGTAGGGTCCTGAGCAGTGGCCAAATGTCTGTCTGGCAGAGGGGAAATGAGGAGGTGAGATACCTTCCCTCTGGTCCTAGAAGAGATGCGGAAAGGCTTGGCACTGCTCCCTTCCTATGAAGCCAGACCTCTCTCACAAACTGCGGTCCTTGGTGCAATGCTGGCCCTTTCAGCTTCTGCCATCAGCCATCCCTGCTCACCTTGCTTCCCTAGTGAAGTACCCCCTGTGCACAGTGATAAGAGCAGCAGGGTTTGTAAATGCAGCTGGTGCCCTGCAGCCAGACCCTTGCTGAGCTGGTACAGGGCTGGGAGAGGAAAGCCCAGACAGCAGGAAGTAAAATAGAAATAATATGTGTATAGCTGGCTGAGAAAAGAGCATAGGAAAATGGATCTGAGAAAAAACACAGATAATAGAGTGGAGAGAACACCAAGGGAAGAGGAGAGAAAAGGCAAAATAAGACACGGAAAGAGAGAAGAGGACAAGAGGAGCAGGGGGAGGACACGAGAGAGAAAGCCTTCTCAAACTGGAGCAGGGCTGCATCTCCCTGTTGCCGTCTCTCTGTACCTTTGGCCAAGCTGTCTGTCTGAAAGAAGCGGCTGGAGGAATGGCTCCAGTCCATCGCCTCAAGGCGGTCTCCTTTGAGCACAGGGAGGATAATACATCCAGGGCTCTGGCTCAGCAGTTCAGAGATTCCTCTGCCATTTCTTTTTTCCATTTTGCATCTGCACTGGTTCCTTTGTGACCCCAGCTGGCACTATAAAGAAATGAATCCTCCAAGTACAACTTGTGCACATTTCCCCGCAGAAAGTGGGAATGGCACCAGGCAAAGCGATTTGGAAATGAAACTCGTTAAGGCAGCCATTAGGGGCTTTATATGCTCTTTTGTCTGTCTTGGCTCGAGAACTGCATAGGCAGAAGAAGCATATTTTTGGCCATCCTCAGCTATTCGTTACTGCAAAGCATTCTCATGAATAAGTAAGACGGTGGGAGATCTAAAGGAAAAGTCAGGCCATATATTTTGATAAGTGCCCTAAAAATACCCGATCCATCGTTTTTTCTTTTTTAAATATCAAGACAACCTGCTGACCGACTACTGATAGCCAGTACTACAGGAAGGCAAGCAGCTTCCAGGCTGGTCCAAATGTATCACTTTTGGGTTTTAAACCATTTGGGCAGCTTAATATTTGAAGTAGCTCTGTGACAAGATGGCACTGCAGGCTGGGAAAGCAGGATAGGTGCTTGCTTTGACCTTTTCTGAATTAATTTAAATAACTGCAACAGGATTAGTGGTCCAGACCCACACTCATGGTGTTCATCCTAAATTTGACGTTATGAGCATTTGCACTTTCAATTTGGGGAGCAAAAATGCATGATGCAAGGGGACCATCTACATTGGAAAACATATTTACACATCTGTCTAAACTTTTCTCTGCAAAATCTCTGGAGCCAGCCTTTTTATTACATTTTAATGAGATTTTCTTTTAATAACCAAGAAGTGACTTACAGGAGCACATGTAGAAATATTTTTGCATACCCTGTCTCGTAGAATACTGTCTTTTTTGCGTTAATCTTGCTCTCATGGCTTTCCAGTTAGCAGAGCTACATTTGGATTACGGTGACGCAGCCTGCAAGTACCATCATTTTTAAAGCTGACAACCTTGATGAAATCAATTGCATTTCCTTTTTCCTCTGCTCCCTACCCTTTGCCCCACTTTGGCTTATTAAGGCTCTAAAGGAAGAGCTGTCTTACCATTTACCATACCTAAACCTATTGCTAAAGTGGTGAATTGAGTAATAGTGTAGTCCATGAATGGTCCCAGGGAATCAATAGCAACATGTGATAAGTAAGGTACTCCGGGATGTTCGAGCAATACAGTCTGAAGAGCTCTGCTGGAGAGCCATAAGTAACAGCAGAGCTCTCAGAATGCCCCTGGACGAGAACAGTGCTCAGAAGCTCCCAAGATACCTTCTCGCATCTATCCGCTTGTCTGTGTCAGCAGGAAATTTGTGTGTCTACTGATCTGGGAAACAATGATAGAAGTTAGATTACTGACTTAATGCTTCATTGATTTATTTTTGTTATATAAATGGATAATTACAATTATCTAGTTATTTATCTTTTCTGAGAAGCAAACATACCTTATAGTTGCTAAGACACCGAGGCTTACAGACCCAGACAGGCATGTGCTGAAACTCCAGTTACCACGCACAGAGATTATGAAGACACAGGCAGGGGAAAGCAGACCTTTTTGTGTCTGTTAGAGCTACGGTGTCAGGAACTGCTACACTGGATTTTTAAATAGCGCTGGCAGAAAACAGGATCCAACAGGCATTGCTTTGGTTGATTTCCTTGAACTGATAAGAACATTGCTACAGTGGAGTGGGGTAATATCTACCTTACTGGAGCTGTTTCCATCCAGATTACTGGTAAAGAAGCGTGAAGTCACACCACATGAGAGAGTGTGGTAGCTTGGATTGGAAAAACAATGTACACTGCCGCTACCTTGAGATATATCTGGGAAGAAAACAAGTCATCACAAAATACTTTGGAAGCCATAACCATTCTTAAGAAACTGAAAACATGCTAGAGACGATCTAGTTTAGAAAACTTTGCTAGAGTACTGGGTGATATAAACCATCTCCAGATAAAATCTATCCTGCATTATCATGGTGTGAAGCTCTTGACTATCAGCATTAAGTATAAGATAAAAAAGCAAAATATTTAATTAATACAGTGTTATCTTTTTGAAGATCTTAAAAAAGTAATTCCTGGCAGTCCAGCTGCTTTGCAGATAAAGGAAGAAATGCAAAACTTAGGAAATGTGTGGTCTGCAACAGTTTCTTCCTTAGTTTAAACACAGGTAAGAGCTACTGATGAGAATAACCCTTGAAGTTATGAAACATTTAATTTAAACTTTTTTTTTTGTTACAAAAAAGGTAGTTAATGTTAGAAATCAAGTTACTATAACCGTACCGAGGAGTCCAAAAGATTTGACATAACTTCTTGTGTAAAGGCTTAGAAAAAAAAGAAGGCTGCAGCACTGAAAGGCAAACTTGGGCAGTCACATTGTTATGCTTAGAGACATTTTATCTATTTCCTCACTTTAACTTACGAACACATTTACCAAACAAAATAATTTACCAAGAAAGGCATCATATTTATACTGGCAGTTCTAATGAAAACATCAATCCCAATCTGGTTCCAGCTTAATAACAAATTGATAAATATTTCAAAGTACTATCAGAAGAAAGGATGAAAATTTTAAACTTAAGCAGTATCATTTAAATAGCCAAGCCCTGTAAGAAGTAAATGAATGGGTTAGTTTTAATAAACCATGAGCTTAAATTGCAGGCAGAAGGGTTAGTTATAGGAAACACCTTCACAGGCAAAGGGTAATGAAGCGCTGGGGTGGCTGCTTGTCCCCATCACCAGAGATCTTTAATGAAGGTTGGCAGCAGATGGGTGAGGAAGGACCCGGACCTGGCTGGCCCTGTCTGCGGGAGGCGGGTACCCAGTCACCATCGTCTGTCTCTCCTTGCCCTCTGCGTTTGCATTCCTGTGAACATGCACTTTGCTTTGCTGACATCTTGTGGAGATCTAGATTTAGCTTAATTTACTGCAAAATATCCTGTTTCAAATAAGTGGTTTTATCTGCAGGGTGTCTATTACATAAGTGCTGTGGCACACAGCTGAGAGGAAACTGCACACGCACATGCAGATCTGACCGAGCGTTTATTTTCTGCTGAAACACGCAGAGCAATTTTTGAGGTCAGCTCTATTTTGTAGCAAGTGCAGAGCCTTTTAGTTTTAGCTATTTTCCCAGGTTATTGCTAACAAAGTATCTCAGATCAGGATGTGATTCCAGAACTAAAGTCTTTGCATTTAAATTCTTTCAGCTAGTCACTGCCCAGCACAGCAGCCAGGCTGCCAGGATTTTGCCATCTCCCCTAACTATAACTCTGTGATATTTGCAATAGAATTAACAAGAAACAGATAATCTCTTGGGGTCTGCAAATGAGAACTGGGGCTGGAACCCAAACATCGCCATCAGTGTGTGCCCATCACAAACACAGCTGCTCACACATAGCCTTGGACCTGCTAATGAGGGACTGGCGGCTCACCAGGGGAGCAGAGCTCAGCCACCCTTCCCACAGCCTGCGGTCCCAGTTAAATACAGGCACTTGAACCCATGTCCTTCTGCTTTGTAGGTGAGTGTTGATGGCTGAGTCACACCAGCTCTCAGCTCTGCCTTCCCCCTTCCCTTATCTGTCATGCCCTCGCTGGGCTGCGGGCAAGAAGGACCAGCTCCAAGGGAATGAGGCAGGGTCCGCTGCCTTTGCTGCAAGATAAGAGGGCACGTACTGACGTTACTGTGAACCAGCTGACACATTGCAAGTTCACACCCAGCTTATCTGGCCGTAGCTTGTTTTGTGCACCTGAAATGAGCTGAAGGAAAAGTCTACCAGACTGCCCTGCTACTTAGCACGGTGCTGAATTAATGAATCTGAGCTCGCACGTGAGTGCATCGCCAAAAATCTTTCCCTCCTTCACTGCATGCAGCACGATATACTCAGAATTACTCCTTCTACACAGTTCCATTTGGTCGATACTTAAGTACCCACCCAGGCTGATTTACCTTGATAGCACAGTCCATTTTCTGCACATTTATTCATGAAGCTCTTATAGCTGCTGGCTGGAAATACATCAAATTCAAATCTAATGCTATCCCAGTTAAAAAAAAAAAAAACAAAACAAAAAACCAAACACAAAAACCCCTCTCTACCCGAGGATGAGAATTTTATGCTCTGAACAGTAAGCAAAGACTGAAATGACTAGAAAAGAAAGGGAAGGATTTAAATTAAAACAAACAAAAAAACCCCCAAAGGTTATGTTAATGTTAACATGGGGAGATCAGTCCTGTGAAGGGATCTGTGATGGCAGACTCCTGCCGTGAGCCCCTCAAGCCTGAGGCTGAGCTCCAGTGGAAGACCCATGAGGTCTGGATGAAGGCCAGAACGCTCCGTCACTTGAAAGACTGAGCTTCTGCTCCGAGCCAGGGCTGTGAGGTGACACAAAGAGCTTTGGTCCCCATCCTGCAGCGGCAGCAGGACAGGGTAGCGCGGAAACTGGGCACAAGGCCAACCATGAAAAAAGGGAATAAGTAAGCACTCTGCAGTAAATACAAACCCAGGTATCTCAAGCTACAAAATGGAACTGTTTTCTTCTTCTTTTTGTGTGGATCTTCGCCACCCATACAGAGTGTCAGTGGGGTGGATGAAGACTCCAAGCAGGAGGGTTCACTCTGCCACCTCCTACTACACATCGTCTGCAGGATCATTTCTGTAAACATCTTATCTAGGCATGCAGGATCCATGACGCTCTATTTGTATCGAGCTTTGCTTAGGTTTTGGCTCTCAGCATTCACCCATATCAGAAAGTTCCTTGAGACCTTGATAAGACCTCAAGCATCACTTCAGCCCATAACCAAGTCTTTGTGAAAGTCCTGAAAAGAAATCTTTGCTGCTCTCCAGCACTACTGCATAATTTTCCTTTCTGTCCCCATCTCCTTGAATTAAACAACCTGCACTTTAAAATCCTTTGTTGGATGCAATGTACCATTCTCATGCTGCGGAGCACCATTTTGATTTCAGGCTTATTTCGGAAAGTCTGCTCTCAGATCCATGTGCTGTGGTTAGGCTCTCCCAGCACGGGTGGTTTTCTTTCCCACTGGCTGCTGGGCAGAGTGTGTGTTTTGCTGCCACATCCTTCATCCACAAATGCAAAAGAGTCTAAGGGCTGCCCAGGGAGTTCCCCTGCCTTATAATCTCTCTCACCCATATGCATGGATTATCAGCATCAGAAGAGCTGAAGATGTAAAGACTAAAAACATCCTCCAGAAATAAATTAATGTGCTGGAAGAAATTACTGCTTCCAGGAGCTAGGGATCTGCATATCTGACTCTATTCCAAAACAACAACAACAACACTACCCTAACAAGAGTAAACAAGCAAAATAACAACAGTGATGATTTAGGTTAGCCATAATGTTATGACCCATATAGGGCTGGATACCGCAGTCCTTGTTCAGGTGGAACTCCTGCTGAAGTCCATGGGTTTATGTGGGATTATATTAATTGCACAAATACATCTGCATAGTATTCTGCCCTTAATTCACATACAAAACTCCAGGTGAAGGCTGAAATCCCTGTTACCTCTATGCCATACTGCTACTGTCCTTCAGAGTCCTCTGCGATGCACAAATGCACGCATGCACTCATATGCACACGTGTTGTTCTTGCCATCCAGCCATGCTGTGAGTCTCTGTTTCTTAGCTGTGACCTTGTCTCAGTATCCATCTCCCCATTTGCTGCTGGGGAAGATGCACATCAGCACCTTTTTGCTGTCTTTCTGCTCTAGGGAAGTGAAAGGCTGAAAACAGCATTGGTAAGGCCAAAGCTGGGAAGGTTACTGATGGGTAGAAAGCTTCAGTAGGAGAATGTACTGGAGGACAGTCAGAATTTGGCAGGGAGCTTTCAGAAGCTCTTGTCTAGAATTTGTAAATGCCCTTCTAAAACAAAGACCAAAACTTGAAACAATGCTGATACCTGCAGACAATTTATGAGATGAAGATGGAGCAGTGTGATTTCTAACTTAGTCTTCCTCTGCAAGCTCAGATAGCAGAGTTTTTCAGGGGGAAGGCAGGAAGAAAACTGTTCTTGTGACCTCCAGAAAGAGATGGCTGACCCCACTCAGCTGCAGCTTCCTGAGTGATAAGATTTAGATGGCTACAAGGACTGCACACAGAAAGAAAGAAGAAAGAAGAAAGAAAAGGCCCAGTCTCTGCATCCCCATCACTGACTGAGATGAACAGGAAGGAAACATTTTCCAATTTCTTTCTAGAGAAGCCCATACGACACCACTGACCTGGTGCTGTTCGGGAGTGCAAGGACCTGGCACTTCAGGTTTTTTACAGAGCTGACACAGAGCAGCAATGCCACAAGGGCAAGAATTAAATTCACTGTCATTGCCCAAGGACCAGAAGAGATCCCAGGTTCCATGCAGCTGAAGGATGTGATCCCTCAGATATTTATGATGTATCCAGGAATTCAGCCATCCCCCAAATATTTTTTTTTCCTCAAGTACTTAAGTATGATGTGGCATCAGGAGCTCTGTGATAGGTGGCTGCACCTGAAAGGAACATGAAGAACGTTGTACAGGGAGATGCAGTGCCCACGAAGACATAACCTCCAAGCACAGTCCTGGGCTACCAATGTCTTCAAACGTAATGGCTTTCTCCCTGTGGCTGAGGAGGACAGTCATCTGTCTCTGTTGACTTCGAAGGATGAGGGTATCCTTTCTCAGCATTAGCCTTTTTTCAGACTTCTTGCAGAGTGTCAGACTGGGATACCATCAGGTCGATTGGGAAGTCTCCATTCATGGTAAAATACGGAGAAAAAAAACCCAAAGGATTTTTCTTCCCTTGTCTGGAAGGAGAAGCTCAATTACTGCAGTCAGGAACTCCCAGCCTCAGCAATATTCTTCTCCTTATTTTGAAATTTGTAAGTTGTGCCTCTTAAGCATGCTGGGTTACACATACATTAACTAGAAAAGTACAGAAATAAATAAGGTGTAGCAGGCTTTGTAAATAAATGGATAAAGTGCCAATATGAAAGAAATGGATCGCTGAAAAGTTCAGAACATTTTGCCATGCCAGCAGCTGTGATCTGCTCTCTTGGAACTCGGAGCCTCACTGCTGCTGAGATGTGCCACAGTTGTCTTTTGCATGCTCATGCTCTGGCTCTTCAAATGATGTTGAAATGACAAATTTCAGGCCAAATTATGCTGGCAACTAGCCAAGGATCAGACGAGCCCTGTCTGGCAACACTTTCATACATTTCTTACCCAAATGGGCAGCTTAACCAAGAGCCTGCAAAGCTAAAATTAAAAAATAAGTGGCAATGGGAGGAAGTCCAAGGCTGACTTTTTTCCCCATCTTGTAGCTATCAGAAGGAGGAATGCTCTAGTATAGGCCTGAGTGGTCTAAATATGAGTTTAGGCAATGGTGTTCAGCAGACGGCCCCTGATGCGTGATATGCCATTGCAGGAAACTCTGGTATGAGGACCCTTGCATTGCATGATATGAGGGCTGAAGTCATGGTGCCATGATAGAAGCTCCTTGATTAAGTCTGAGCTGTAGCCAGGCACTAATATCGTTGGCTCAGTGGGAGAAGCTCCTTCCAGGTGCATCCCGGGCAGGGAAGTCCAGGACGAAGCTTCCAGCCATGCCACCCTGAGACAGCACAGAAGCCAAGTCAGAGCCAGCAAGAAGTGGCTGGGCCTTGGGCATGTAGACTAGAAATCAGAAAGGAAAAGGCAATGCAGGACTGGGGAAGCAGAGCTGCTAGGCCAGCCTCTGCCTGCTTCAGGAGCTTGTATTTACTTGGGCTTACAGCCATTTAAAGGTAAGCGAAGAAACGAAGGGCAGTCAGAGGGCAGCAAACCCTGAGGAGATCCTCACTAGAGACAGATCGGAGGAAACAAGAAGCAAGTAAAGCCGTCTCCTGTCTGGCATCCTATCTGATATTGGCCATAGAGGAATGAAGAAGAATGACAGCGTTAAAAAGGAGATCACATCCTCCAAAGTTTAGCCAGTCTGTCAAGAAAATCTGTCCTCCATAGCAGCAGCAGAAGATAGAAAGAAGCAAGAAATGTGATCTCAGTATGACTTTTTTTTGATTTTAAAGAGCCTTCCTCTTCCTCTCTCCTGCTTTCATCAGCTCCTGTGAAGAAAATTCACACCAGCTGTCTAGATGACGGGGATTGGTCTGCACACAGAAGAAAGTGACAACGAACAGGACGCCTCAAATCACAAACTGCAACATAGACAAAAATAAAATCTTATGATTGACCCAGTCAATCCCATCCCTCAAGCAAAAAAAGTCATCTTCTGAAGGTTTCACAGAGGGAAAACTTCTCTGCACTGCAATAGGAATGCAGCCTTTTTAAAAAAATGGAGTTGATGTATTCCATGCAGCGTATTTCTTGCCTAGGTATGTCCTGTATCGTGTTAGGTAAACTGTCATATGTAAAGCAGCTTAAGCCAGTTCTAAGTTGTATTTACTGTCCTGTCCCTGTTAAGTGTTAAAAGATCATGGTATTCAGGGGAAGAACAGAAGTGTGATTATTTTTGAGGCTCAACAACGCATGTTAGACATCACAGAAGCTTATATTTCCCCAACATACAGGAATGAGTCTATATTTGATTAACATAAAAAGACCCTTACCAGAAAGTGAGTAATCTGTATTAGTCATCCTCATGGCTGGAGTATAAGATACACTTGGCATGTCATGGCCCTTCTCCTTCTGTTTCCGTCGATACCACACAAACAGTGCCAGCAAGACCATAATAATTAGAAGGAGAATAATAATTCCAATGATTGCTCCCACTGAGTGCCTCTCTGATCCAAGAGCGGGGCTAATTTTAGTATAGGGGTTTAATTCTTCCATCATTAGAGCCGCTGTTAAAAGTAATTCATAACACACTGTAAATTGAATCGTGCATTTCATTTTTGAAAGACTATTTTTTTAAAGCAAGTACATCATTGGAGGGGGAGAGAGAGAAAGAGAGAGAGATTTTACAGATGATAGAATTTCACTGTACCTTGATCACATCGGATTCCTTTGAAGCCTGGACTGCAGTAGCAAGTACCTGTGACATGGTCACATGTAGCATTATTCATGCATTCACATAGTTGTTTGCAACCATAGCCAAATGTTCCTGGTGAGCACTCTGGGAAGCCAAAGAAAAAGAATGGGAAGAATTCTACTTTTTTCAGGAATGGGTGAAACGCTTGCCGTGGAAAATTCAGTAGAAAAGTCTCCCTGGTTTCAGTGTCTCTAGGATAATACCCGCATGTTAGATTATTGTTATTTTAAAACAGGAGATAAATATATTTCATGTACACTTTGGGGTATTACTTAATAAGCTGTAACTTTCTGGAAAAGTCATACAAGACTTCACAAGGATGAAAGCAATAATATGTACAGAGACTTTAAAAGGCTTGATATGTATTACAAGTGTACAGAATTTAACAGGGCATGAGCTCAGAAGCTGTAGGCTACATCTTGAAAGAGCATAGCATTCTCCACCAACTCTGCATATTTTTTTTCCATGGGTGTAGTTGCAAAGAAAAATTGTAATGTACCTTTGTATGAACACAATAGACTTTTACCAAACAAATCCCGCAGGCTTTCATACTTATCCCTACTAGTGCTAGAAGAGGAATATAACATTGCAGGTGGAATTACAGAACTGAGCATCTGAATGGTTCGATTTGCTCTGCTGCTGTATTAGGATTCCTAATACAGAAGGAATTTCTACCCTATCTTTGTATTTCTATCAAAGACAAAATGATTGAATGTCCAGCTGAGAAATTTATTCATACAATTACCATGATGGGCTATTACAATAAATCTGTAGGCAGCTTACTATACTTCTTGAGGCGCTATTCAATAATAAATTGAAAGAAACAACTTCTGTCACATCTTACTTATTTCTGTGGAGAAGACGCATTATTGAATGCATGTACACTTGCTATGATTCTTTAGAATATATACTGTTTGTTTTGAGATGTGACTTCTTCTGTGTCACTGCAAATGTTTTGCATAGCATGACGATACCTTCCCAACGTCGATCTCTAAGTAACTTCTAGTAGCCAAAATTTAATATTAAGTAATGAACAGTAGCCAGTATCTGCATAATGATTTGCAGTGTGTATTAAAGTTGTATCTCTTTCTTTAATCTGCATGTCCCCAAAGAAGGTAAAATAAAATTATTACAATTAATGCTCATTCTGATATTAACCTGTAGCCTACTTAAAATGAATAAGGCCTAAATTTTTGGACTGCACCACAGAAACGATATCTGCCTTTAGGCATTTCATCTGCAATGCAGTGTGACTGCCCATTCAGCCACATTTTGAGAAGGAAGGAGTCTTAATGAAGACATACTTTTAGATTAAATAGTAGAAAACCAAATAAATGAATACATTCGTAGTTTGGATAGAAAAGAAAGCCTCGGGCTCTGTACAGAGGTCAAATTATAGACGTAGCTTCTTGTGTAAAACCTGCTATGGTGCAGTTCTACTATGGAACTTTTTAGTTTCCTCTTTTATTTACGGTTGCAGAAAGGGTGTACACAAATTCACAGTAAGTTGGCCACTTGGAGAGTTACAGTGGTGCCATATGTAATCCCCACATGAGCATGCAAATTTGGTCCTGAGATACATGCTTTGCTGAATGCAAGTATGTGCAAAAAGAAAAGATGTTCAGGAATTTAGCTGTATGTACAAATACTTTCACAAAGGTCCATGTCGTAAGCTACAGCTAAGAAGCTTTCACTTGCAAATCTAGCAGGAATGTTACCGTATTACCTTCCTGCCAAAAGAAGGAACTAAACCCTGTGGAATTAATGCCTTGGGAAGGTAAGACAGATTTCACCCTGCATTTAGAATCCAAGTTACTGTGTGAGAATTTTCTTTTGATTTACTATACTGGACAAACAAGTAATTCTTCAACTACAGCACATACAGTTTCCACTACCCTAATTCTTTGTTCTTAAAAGAAGCCATTTGGCACGGTGTGCTAAATATGCCAGCAAGACATTCACAACAATTACAGTAAGATATGCCAGTACCCTTGCAAGGTAATTGAAGTTCATTGTTAAACACTTGCTCGCTATGCAAATTAAACACGGGTCCTTCAAAAAATGGCAAGCAACTTTTTTTTCCTTGATGTGTTTTCATTGTAAAGATGAATCTTCATTTGGTCCACATCTATAGCATAACAACTTATGCAAGAAAGCCCCAATATTCCTTGGAAGGCAGAGAGCAGAAAGGACTTCTACCTTTTAACCCTTCTGTCTTCCTTCGTGCCTAGGGAAACTCGATGCTGCTGCTCTCGACAACGTTAGCAAGGCGTGATGCAGCTTGTGTTTTTCTATTAATTAGGTACAAGTGCTTTGGGAAGGCTACATCCAGGCAGCACTGAGTGCAGTGACTTGCTTTTATCTCACCTAACTTTAGGCTGGGAATGGAAAGGCCTAATTTGCAGAGGATTCACTATATTACTTTATGCTTAAACAGACTGTCCAGCTTTCCAGAGATGCCTTCTTCTCCCTATGGATTATATAAGGTGCCTGGGGTTACTGTCTTGCTGACAACACCAACTCATTTAAGAGTCTATTTCTGCAAAAAATTCTGAAATACACCACCACCCCCCGCCCTGGAGAAACAGAAAAATGAAGTCATGTTGCTACTTACTTTGCTCACATTGTTTGCCTGTAAATCCAGTCCTGCACGTGCACTGGCCAGTGATGTGGTCACAGTCCGCCCCGTTCTGACACTGACAAACATTGGCACAGTTTTTTCCATAAAAAGCAGCTGGGCAACCTTTCAGGAATCAGAATAAGGAAAGACTAAGAAATAAGCTGAAACACAAACTCAGATGCGTTATCAGCACAAAATATATAGGCCTATAAATCTACGGATTTTCAGCCTCTGTATATTTAATCACATTTATTTGATCATCTAAATGCAGAGATACTACGAAAGCCAATTTTCTTGAAGTGGTGTTTCTCATATCTTACAGAATTGCCTCTTAAGTGTTTCAGAAGAATGAAAACTTGACCCATCTCTACAAACTGCATTTTCAAGAAGTGAAAGAAAATGGCTAAACAGAAACAGGCCAGAGATCAATCAATTACTTGCAAATGAAAGCACCTTCTTAAAAGGCTCGCCAGAATTTGATCTCCACTTTCGTACAGTTTGGCAGTAGTAGGATGAGAAATCTCAAACATTTTCCTAAATCAGACCACATATACTGGGGCTTTAACAAGCAGGGACATAGACTGTGCAAATTCTGAAAATGAATCAATAACCTAAATGATCGGTCCCTCCTTTATCGAGTGCCAAAGGCATGAAAAGCCTTGAAAAGCTTCAGGACTATTTTCTTCGGGGTGGCGTGAAGTTACCACAAGTAAGAAGCAGGTGGTTTAACAGGGAAACTGCAATACTTGGAAGAGACACGAGGTAGCAGCACATACTGTGACAGATTCCCTGGCACGACAGTGTCTCTGAAAGGCTTACGCTGAGTGCAGTAGAGCCCGGTCCAACCGTGAGTACATCTACATTCTCCATCGTAAGGGCTGCACATTGCTCCGTTGTGGCAGTTGCATGAATGAAAGCAATCAGGGCCCCAAAAACCAGTGGGACAAGCTATGAAAATAAAAAAGATTTGTCAGCTGACAAAAAAAGCAATGATACTGTGTTAGTGCTGCGGAGGAACAGCTATAAAGGGAGAACCTGTGAGACACCAGCAAAGGCAGAACTTCGCATTGCAGAGCTTGGCATCGCTGCAGCGACTCCCTGACAGTGACCGGTTCTTCCAAGCCAACGATCGCTTTAGAAACCCAGGTGCCAACCTGCAACCTCACCCACGCTGTCGAGCCCTGGCACGAGGGATTCTTCCCCGGGTCGGCCAGGTGGCAGGATCAGGTCTGTGCTGTGTTTGTGCACTGAGAACCACTGAAAGAGCGACCCTCGAGACTACATTACCCTAAGTGCTGTAGCCACTCTCCCTGCCTTACCGGCATTATCTGTGAAGACAGTTTAGACAGAGTTTTAAGATATCGAGGTAATTTAATTTTCTTTTTGATATTCTGGAATTCTTGCATAATAAAGCACAGCTATTCATGGCTTACTTTTGCCATGCAATCAACTACTAAAATTACCACATTCATTTGAAGCATAGAGTGCTACTCAAATTACGTAAAAAGGTAAAGGAAACTTCTTACAGTATGAATTCCCATCCACAAAATCAGATTGCTTTTGTTGATGGGGCTAATATTAAATTAAAATCTCCAGGTCTATTATATATTTCAACAAGTACAATATTAATACGTTTTCAAAAGTTATTTTAAGCCTCCCTCCAAAAATGAATGCAGTAAGTTACAGTTATTAGTGCCAGACTAAAAGATCCAAAATGATGATAACCCTTCAATATAACAACTATATTTTTGCTTTAAAAAGCACTTTCCATTGCTTCCTATTAAAGACATGAATTAATAAGGCATGGTTCCAGGAAACCTGAAAGTACAGAAACCGTGCCTATTTCCATGTATGCCATTGGCTCCAATTCGGACGATAAATGCAAGTTTCTGGCATGTGACAGACATCTCTAAAGCCAGAATGAATAGCAAAAAAACCCTGCCGTGACGTAAATCAAACAAAAGGTCACTGAACTCACACAGTGTAAAGCTGAACAGGATCTGACCTAAAGCATTCGTGCCATAAGCAACCAGAAATACTTTTACAATGCCTTTGTAAGCCAGAGCTGCAGGGTCTGTTAGTGTCTCCAGAACTGGCTCTGGAGTTGGAGCTAAAATTATCTCCTTTGCAGCTCTGTCTCTCGGTCATTCCAGGTAAACTGGTGCGCAGGGAGGTCCGACCGAAACAGCTCGGTACTGGACTCGGGTACGCGAGGCCAGGTTCTGACGGGAGCCTGGTGCGAGGCCAGGTTCCCGTTGGGAGATTTACACTTTCTTTACAAGAAGGTAACTGCGCAAACAGCCAGGTTCCCACTTTGTTCATCCAAAATACAAAGTAGCTATCGCCAGGTCCTTCTGCTTGCTAAACTGGAAATTGTTGCTGCTGAACTGGCCTGCCTCACTCAGTAAGAAAAAACATTTTTTTTCAAGGTTAACAGAAACTAACAGTCATTTCCCAATTACATGGCTAAATATAATGAGGAATCTGTGGAGCTTTCTGTCTTTTTTCCTTTTTTTTTTTTTCTGTTTTTGAGTGACAGCAATATTCTGCCTGTGGAAGACACACAATAAAAGCAAAATTACAGCCGTCTGTTTTTATCCGATTCCTACTTTATCACTTGAAGTTTAATATATTTTACTCTGGAATGCTGTCTAATATGCTAGTTGTATCCTGAATATGAAGTAACATTTCTGAATGATAGGATATTGCTTCCCTCTGTGATCTATCTTCAATTAAGGGATGCTCTCAGGAAATGACACTTTGGGATCAGCAAATGCCAATCTTCTACCTGGGCAATTTTCAAGAAGAAATCCTCCATCCCTCCAAGCCCACATTGACTTTTACAATTAAATTACATTTAATGGAAATATTTCAGCTGCCTAATTTCTCAATTCTGGGGGCTTGGTACATGAAAACATTTACTGGTTAATAATTTCTAATGTAATAGCTGAAAGAAAATCATTTCAAAAAATAAATAAAAGGGAATCCAGCTAGAAATTAAAAGGGAGCGTGGAGCTTTCTTTTCTGATAAGAGCTTGTGACCTCCCTTTCCTGCAATAGAAACTAGTAACGGCTTCTGCAAATTCCAAATGCAGAAACTAATTCAAGCCAAAGCTAACTTAGATTAATTAAAAGAAATAAGCTATGAAGAGAGTAAGGCACTGGCTGCTGTAATACTTCAGGGATTTCCCCAGAATCTGTCTTTAACTTTCAAAAACACTAAACAGGAAAATATGTTATTTTAAAGCGGAGGTGGAAAAATAACAGTTTGCTTACTCTGAGAGCAGTCCGTGCCTATCCAGCCTGGAAAACACTGACACGATCCATCGATAGGATTGCACGTCCCATTCTCGGTGCACTGACAGGCCTCGGCACAGTTCTTCCCGTATTTTCCACTGGGACAGACTGTGAAAATATAAGGCAGTTTACCGAAGGCTCTTCATAATGAATATGAGGAAGTCATAGGACTTAACATTTAGCAATTAGAGATAAAAGTAATTACAACATTTTTCTTTGCTGAAGCCAAATGGGCACAATTCTTCTGGAAAGAAGGAAAAGGCAGAAAGTATTCAAGTCCGTTTTGTTTGCTTACATCCCGGGCATAAAAACAACAGGAAAAAGTTGTCTTGAAATCCATTTTTCTGCTGGAAAATGAATCTAATATAGTTAGAAGATTACAATTATTGAAGTGCATTATGGAAGGATGAATAGAGGAGAGACAAAACAGGGAACAGGGGTTATTGGGAGAGGAAGAGAACAATAAAGCTGAGAAGAATTCAAAGAGTAGTAGCAAACACAGGTAAAAGTGTCTAGAAGGGATTGATCTGGGGACTCGGCCAAGGGGGTCCCTTGGTGCAAACACTGAAATACGGATCTGCGCTGGCTCAGAAGATTACGACTTCAACAATGAGAACAAGAAAAATAGGAAAGGAACATTTTAGGCTAAATATCAGCCGAGCGAAGAAGCCTCAAGAAGATGAAGAACAATGGGGACTCTTACTTTCAGGTCTGTCACTAGAGCCTAATACCCTTGTATTGTAAAACTGATAATGACAGTAATAATGGACCAAAAGCCGCAAAGCTGACCACCTGGTACGATGGCCTGCTGCACTAGCCATGGGTATTGTAGTAGGAGGCCAGTGCCCATGAATGGCTGGTGGCAGATAAGCTTGCAAGGAGAGACTGAAAGAGCTGCAGTCCTTGCCCCTGCTATCCCACCAGCACCACAAAATGCATCATGCCTCATGCGGCACTGCGCTATGGGGTATGCCAGAGCACCCACCTCCTCACTGTCCTGATTCCTTCTGGATCAAATGGTGGTGAGAGACGGAGGTGCCTTTTGCTACTAAATACCCTAGGCTTCGCTGAAGATCAGCTTTCAGCGATGTTGGTGGGAGGCAGGCTCCCAGCATCTCACAGAATCAAATCATGCAAGTGGAGAGCAGACCAAGAGCAAGACTGCCACTTCCATAAGTATTTTTACCATATAAGTCTGGAGAAAGACTACTCCCACAAATAAAGCACATACATCCAATTGCTGAAATGTCATGCTTGTCTTTTGGCATCCAGCCACCTATTCATCTCCAGCACCCCTTGCTGTAGCAAGTGTTCGATTAGGTCGCAAATGATGGTTTCCATGCATTATAGATGTGTTTAACTGAGAGCTGTTAAACAGATATGTTGCATCCTGACAAAAATCAGGGTCTATTCCTGTTGATCCACCTACTTTACCCCTGAAGTTGGAAGAAAAGAAACTATAATTTTTTTTTAGATTCATCTTATAACAGCCTAGGCACAGTGACATAAAACTAATAGACACGTAGAACCTCCCACCAAATTATTGGAAATCTTTAACGTTAAAGTTGATGGAAAGCTCTGCTCAGTAATGAATGAAATGTTTAATTTCTGTGCTCTTATTGGCTGTGTTCCCTGACAAAAACAGATGTATTTTCAAAACAAGATAAAACATACAGTCCATCTTTGCAAAGAATGTAACAAATGGAACTGGACTTGTATCCTGGTAAATAATAGTGGTGTCAAAAAAGTGATTAAGGCACTTCCCTGAATTATGCAACTGTTTTACCACCTCAGCCATTCTCACTTTCTCATATGTAGTCTCTGAAGGTGACCTCAATCTATCCTGACCGTGAATCAGCCACAGATTGAAATCCTGAGCTGTGATTCATTTGCTTTTATACAATATGCCATCCTCAACTCTTACTATGGCAGAAACCTATGGCATACTATTGTTTTCTGCGTGCATTTCTATATACTACGGACTTATCTGTAGGAGCGGATGAAGTTGATTTTGGCTTTCAAATTATGTGCTAAACAGAATAGTTCTCTACCTGAAAAGAGATAAAACTAAACACAATATACAGACACAATGAAAAGAACAATACACAGACACAAAGAGAAAGATAGAGAAGGAAAGAAAAGCCCTCATATCACAGAAAAGGCAAAAACTAAAATGATCTGTCAGCCTAGGTTCTCATACATGCTATGCCATTATTCAGTTCCAATGTTTTATATAGAGGAGTTCAATGCAATATTTTTATTGCATCTTTAAGATGGAGATAGATAGCATCACTTAAATGAAGACCGGATTTTTTATATGTACAAAAAGTAGTTCTCAAAAGACTGACTTAAAATAGGAGCTGATTTCCACTGCAACATGGAATACTAATGAATCAGGAAAAGATTTGTGATCCAAACACTGGTGCTGACAAAGGCAACAGGTCATACTTTATAAAAGAAATGCTTCGGTTCCGCACAGTGAGAGCTAGCAGAGGGGTTCCTACCGTCTGAGCACCTCTTGTCTCTGTGAAATAGTATGATGCCCTCCAGAATGTCAACACAGAAGGATTACAAACCCCATCCTGCCAAAATGGGTGTTCTCATTAATTTAAGTAACCTGCTTGTGACTCTCTTGTGAAGATGTGACGTCCAAATACGAGCACTTTTTCCAATGTCTCAAACATTTTTAAACAAAGCTGTAAAGTAAGGACTAACACTGCTTTCTTCAGGAGCAAGCTGATTGTGCAATGCAGATAGAGATGTTAATTAGCTATAAAAGCTCTGAAGTGGGACTCCGAAAGCCCCTGTGGGATGTCAGGTGTGTTCTAGCAGCGATAACAAGTTGTTATCAATCCATCTTGCTACCTGATTGTGAAAGATATTCATAAAACAGCTGCTTAGTTGTTTGCTGCTCAGAATCCTTAGCACAACCATGTCAACCTGTGCGCTTTCGGAGGTTACACAGCACCTCACATGCACGTGCTGCTGATGGAAGAATGTTCCCGCTGCCAGAAAAGAGACGGCACAAGGAGATGAAAATTCAAAAGTGAAATCTTCGTTTCACATTTTTCTAATGGAAAACTTTAATTAGCATTTTTCTTTTTACAAAATAAAGTTACATGCTAACTCATTATGACAAACTGCAACACAAATTGATTTTAATTAGGACATGAATATTTTAAAATTAATTTGCTGGATAGATCAACATTTCAAAGTAAAACCAGAAGTGCTGAACATCTGAGCAAAAATAAAATAGTTTTCTTAAGAGGATAATTAGCCCTGCTTACGCTTTGAAATCTGGCTAACTTTTCACATAAAATGGACAAATTCACCAAAATATGTTCATTTTAATAAATTAATTGGTATAATGTTTAGTTGACTATACAGCACAGGAGAAAGAAAACGTGGTTATACTTAATCTATGTTTAATGCTTTTGCATAAGTGCTGTCTGCAATTTCTAACTTACTGAAAGCAGGTCATTAAAAAGTGTCAGTTCAATTTTTACAGGGATGGTGACTTCACAAGGGCAGCAGCCATTACAAATAATCTCTTTTAAATCTGTGTGTAGAAAATACCCACAGTAGTATGCAATAACTGAGACTCTGCAGAACACTGTAATGATTTTGTGGACATTTTTAGGATAAAACTGAAAACGAAACCTGTGGTTAAAAGTGGACTAACTTTCAAAGGTACAGAAAGGTGATGGACATTTGGGGGAGCTGAAGCTACTCTTCCCCTGTGAAAATCAACTCACTTCCCTTGCCTCATTGCAAATTTTTCTGTCTCCTGCACTTGTGTTTGGGTGCGCATGGTTTTAGCTATTCCCAGTCAGGTCCTAGACAGTGTAAATAAGGTTCCATGCATTAACTGGGTGTTTGGGCTTGTGTACCTGAGCTGGCCTTTACCTCCTGCTGAAAAGAGTGCATGAAGGTGCCATCGACATTTAGGATATGGCAGGCTTAGCAGAAAGGAAAATGAAGCCAGTGGATAGCTGATTGATATATTTTTACAGCAGGTGTCTCACTCCATATTCATTTCAATACAGAGCAGCAGACCTGTTTTATTTATGAAAGCAGGAGCACATCATATTTACAAAAGGGTGACTAAGTACCTATTTGTGTTTTCCCTCTGAAGTAAGGAATTTCTTGTGATCTAAACTGCTGAAACAAGGAAGAAAGGCAGGAACCATGTAACCGGTCTTGCTGCAAAGTCACAGACACAGAAACTTAGGAAAGGAGGTGGCATTTGGGGGTCTTGGGCTCCGTACCTTGGTTGCAGAGGGCGCCAAAGAATCCAGGCAAGCAATCGCAGTGTCCTGACACGTGGTGACAAGGCCCGCTGCTGTGCACGCACTGAGGGCATGGCTGACTGCAGTGGTGTCCATAAAAGCCAGGGGGACAAACTGAAGACAAAACAAAATAAGCTGTCACAGGTTTTCGGAAGATTTCTCATTGCTGAGAGCTTGAGAATTCTCTCTCTGTCTTAATTCCAAACCAATATTTCTTAATTTATAAAAACACAGTTTTGTGAACAGCTGAAATTACAAAGCCTGTTGGATTATTCCATGTCTAATAAAGTGGGAGCTCTGAGTAAAACTGCTCCTGTGGTTCAAACATTCAGACCATCCTACCTCATGTAAGTCCTTGGCTATTTAATAATACAGCGGAGCTCTCTCAGCAGCCTTTCTCTCTCAAGACACTAATTGGAGTCTCTCTAGCCTGCTCCAGCTAAACTCTTTTACAAAACATGGGAGTTTAAGATGTTCAAGACCTCATAGCCCACTGGCAGATATGGTTAATAACACGTATTCCAAAGCTTTTAATATAGGTAGGAAGAGAAACACTCAC
The DNA here is from genome assembly GCF_965183815.1 of Platalea leucorodia. Classification (NCBI taxonomy): domain Eukaryota; kingdom Metazoa; phylum Chordata; class Aves; order Pelecaniformes; family Threskiornithidae; genus Platalea; species Platalea leucorodia. Next base: position 49,066,823 of record NC_138831.1, read on the forward strand.
ACACGTACAGACAACAGAAACTCAGAATGCCGTTTCCTGTGGAAATTAAGCTAAGAAATCAGAGAAGGTGTATTAGGAAACTCTCAATATTTTACATCTAAACAACCATGTCAAAAGCTGATTTCTAAACGTATTAGGTGCAATACCTGTGTTCAATTGGGACAGGCAGTTTATACATGCCATTGCAGGAGCAGCAGCCATCAGTGAAGAACAGAATCTAAAAATGGTAATTATGGTAACAGCATATAAAATCACCTAATTTGCATCAGTAATCACACCGGATAGCTGAGTAAACTTGTCATGAACTGTGTGCTTAATTTGCTTAAAACCTGAATTGAAATTATTATGGAACTTGTACATAAGGTATAGTGCCAAGATTATGGCTCAGTATCTCTTATAAACGCGTATTGTCGCTTCTAAGCACATGTAGAATGAAAAACCATCCGCTGTCCAAACATTCACTGTGATAGATAAGCACAAAGAAATGTTAAATTGCAGTGAGTAACTGTAAAAATGACTTTATATGTTTTTATTTTTACTCCTGTGATTCTCTGTTATATAGTTCTGCCTCAGTGGTTACTATATCATGTCCGTTCTGTTTTTTCACTGAATGAGAATTTTTCTCTTGGTCCGTACGTTCACAGAGGGTGTCAGGTTCTTACACTACTGCAGATTTCCAGCTGGAACTTAGCTGGCAGGTTTGTTGATGATGCATTAGCTATAAAACAACCTGGATCATTCCTGGGGACATTTCTGCAGGCCCAGGAGCAGTAAACTATCCCGGTGTCTCATGTAACCCTGATTACAGACACAGAACAAGCTGGCTGGGTATCATCTTCAGTACTGCCCTTTACAGGCTAAATTCTGTTCCTAAATGAATTTCCAAGAGAAAAATGGCAATGATTCTGAGAGCAAACTTAGCAGGCTAAAGCTACCTTCACCTACAAAGTGTCCTCTTCACCAGGTAGTCTTGAGCCTGAATCTCACAGGAGAGATGGGAGCAAGCTGAACTCCCTGGCCATATATTGAAGAGAGGCATTTCAGCGACACGAAGCAATAGCAGAAGCATCCACAGAACCCCTCTGCTGTCATCCCAGTGGGGAGGAAAATGTCTCCCCGTGAGGTCCTCAGCAAATGTCCTCAGGGAGCAGCCTGATTAGTGGAGTTGCAAGCTGGGGACATGGTTTGCCTCTTGTAGCCTACATGCCATCAGCTGATAAAACTAAGCTGTTTTTTTTTAATCTCAGAAAGGTCAGAAACTATTAACTTCTGGAAGTTTCGCACTCTTAGGGTTTCAAATTTGTAAAACAATTTCTTCCCCAATTCCCTGAAGCTCTGAGCACCACACTTTAGCCTTGGAGAGCAGTTTTACAGCTATATAGATATGCTGAAGCACCTGGAAATTGGGGTTTATAATGGAAATGCTTATAGGCCATTAACTACAGCAGTGCTAGAGGTCATTGTTATAATGGCTTTAAATAAAAACTGTCACCTACAAATTATTTTTAGAGATGAGTGTGTTCTGGTGTCAAGTGTAACTGGTGAAATCAAAGGGGATATATGAACTGGGCATGCGGAGTGCCTTACAGGAAGAACAAGAGCTGCTGCAGAAAAGAAAGACAAATCCATTTCTTGTTTACACAGGAAGAAGGTTGCGTGTAGTTTGGATCAGTGAATAAGGGTCCCTAAGGGGCAAATGCAGCTTCCCAGATAAAGCAAATGAGAGGATTTTTATCTCCTTGGCACATTTTAATATGCAGCAGCAGAGCATCAGACAGGAGCTATTTCAGACTGCTGTGTTTCTTTTTCTGGCAAATAAGAAAACATTGTCTTGTTATTTTGATAGCCAGTGCTCATCCACTTGTCATTATGTGATGGGTCGTAGCTGACTCTTTAATAGGCATCCTATAGTTCACCACCACTTAACTGTAAATCTGTTTTTGCCCAGATCCTGCCAACTTTGGTATGTAAAGGTGTTGCTCCTTCTTTCAGGTCACCTGTGAGCTCCAGGTGCTGTGGAAGGCCAGAAGAAGAAACACAAGGCACGACTCAATGCAGTAGAGTGTTGACCTCTTGATCAAGCAGCATGTTTTAGGCTAGCTTTTGCGCTTAGGATGTCATGAGCTAAAGCAGCTCAGAAACCTGTGGCTCTGTCTGTCTGGTGTCATAAATGAGCATTTCTACCTGCTTTGCTTCTGCCACCACATGTATGGAAAATCTTACTTCTCTGGCACAAGGGTCCTCTGTATCCTGGCGCACAGTCACAGGTGCCATCCTCTGGGGAGCAGGATCCCCCGTTCTCACAGTTACAGGAGATGGAGCAGTTTGGTCCCCAGCGGCCCTGGGTGCATATATTGTCGCAGTGGATGCCTAAAGACGTAAAGGCACACGTTAGGTTTCACGCAGTTTACTCTGCTCATTGATCAAAGAAATGTTTGACTGGACTGATATCTCACAGTACATCACAGAGCAAACAAGGGAGCGTGGAAAGGAAATAGCTATCCTTTTATCTGCTTAATAAAGTGAAAATTAAGAAAATGCCAGAGAGGTGAATTCTGTAGGTGTTAGTGGGCTCCTGTTCAGTCCTTAGCACCATTATAGAAACTCTGCATGTCATCTGAGAGATGAAGGTCAGGAATTGCTTTAAAGTCACAAAATATCTCAAATAACTGGTCTGGAAATATGCAGTTGATTGAAGCCTGATTACCTAACTATTGTGAATTGGAAGACCAAAAAAAGAAAAATCAGGATTCTGCAAAAACACGTCCAGTATTTGGATTCTTGAACGCATGTCAATCCACTTCTCTGCTGCACATTGTTCGCTTCCTGGCTTAAAGCACCGTGCTCTGGGTTGTTATGCTCATACCCCACAGCCACCCAGAGCTCTCCGAGTTCTGTGTTAATGAACCGAGTTCTGATCTAGCAAGTGGCCATATGTGGGCACAGGCTGATCATTTGCATGTTAAATGGAGACTGAGACCTGCCAATCCAGCTCCCAGTGATTCCCAGGGTTGTTGTCTGATATTTATTATTATGAAAAGCAAAGCTTGGAAACACTGAAAGAAGCACACAGCCAGAAAGCTTAACATGGGGCTTCTGGCATTGTTTCAACTGGTTTTGTTTTAAGTGGTGACTTTTAAAAACAACCTTGTGCTGTGGCTTGTCACATATAAATGTAATCTAAGGATTTGATCCTGCACACCATTCCTTGTCCGAGAGGCTCTTACTCCACTGGGGTAAGGCAGTACCAATACCTGCAATTAGCAGAGCTATTTGCGTGATCAAGAGCTCCTTGGATTGAAAAAGGTTTGCAGGATCATGAACTAAGAGAGACATTAAGCACTGCCAGCATTAGCAGCAGCACACTGTAGGTACTGATAACAACAGAAAAAATGAGTCACAGACTGGCTTGAAAATTTTCCTAACGACATTACCACACCGGGTGCCTTACAACCGCGCCACCAAGATTTGATGGTATACACATGCCCTAGCTAGACTTTCAACATGAAGAGGTTCTTTATCATCCATGCACATGTCCCCACTGCATAATGGGATAAATGCAGACAAGGGCTCTGAGAGCCCCAGCCGCAGCCAGAGGTTGGATTAGTGCATCGCTGAGGAGAAATACAATCCCAAGTAATTTCTTCCACCTCTGATAACTTCATCTGGATGCTACAGGTAATGGACTATTTGTGAAGCTGTGATCTGTACAGTCACCAAACTTTGAGGATTATTAAATCAGCTAAAAGTCATTATAAACACACTTACAGTGCAGTTTCAAGTTGGTTTTATAAATCTCTGAAGTTAATACAGTAAGAAATACTGCAGAGCCAAAATTCCCTTTTCTGAAGATTAATCACACAATTATAATGTCCCTTCCTAGAAAATCTTAACCAAGTCTGGCAAAAGTACAGTTTGAAATGGGGTTTCTAGTAATACATGATCATAGCTTTATTTATAAAGAGGCACGGTCCATGCTGTAGAGCTTAATAAAAAACACATTAAAATACAGTAAAAACATAATACAAGCTCAATCCCTTAATATCTAAGTAAATAAATCTGAAAAAAGGAATGCAAAAAGAGACAAGGAACGTTTGTATCAGTAAAATCAAGAAAAATAATTATTTTCATACAATATCTTCCCTACTCCCTTCGAAATCAGATATATCCTCGGATTACTTAAACAGTAAATGCTTTGTGTGTGCATTTCTGCAATACATCTACAGTACTCTAATTAAAAAGTCACACAATAAATCATAAATAAATAAATGCATTTCATATTTATACATACATATATATGATCATTTATAGTTTTGAGAGTCTCAGCGCGAGCCCCCAGAAATGAAATTCAGGCACAAATGGAGAAAAATGTGTATCTTTTCCTCCTGGCTGCAGCATTAAAAATACAATTCTCTCATTGTGAACGGGCTATTTATAAACGGAGACAATTAAACAGCATTATTTCTTTTCTGTTTTGGCAAAGTTTGGGGAAGAATGACATTGACTCCTTGCTCTTGAAAGGTGGCTGAATTAGAATGCCATGGCTGTTCTTTGCAGCAGCAAAGTCCTTCCTTTAGTAATGAATAATGAGGGATGTCTTCCCGCTCCTAACGAAGGCAATGAGTCATTGTGAAGCCAATTGTTGCAACGCAATGTAAAGGGGGGAAAAGGAAACCTTCTAGAAGACACCGATACCCATTACAGCAGTTATTTATTTATAAATTTTCAGAAGACAACCGAGAAGGTGCCGCAATCAATTTTTATTACTTTATATTACTCTAAGTTAATTCTCATGGAAGACTTCATTTTTGGAGGCTCCTACACACATTGAATTGCAAATGTAAATGAGAAGTTAAAATTGCATCTGGACATGCATGTCTTATGGAATTGTGCTAAAAAAAAGCACCTTAATCCTACAATTCCCTAACTTGACAGCATATGAAGGGGGAGTCCATCCCTCCCAGCTACTTCAGAATCGGGAGTCAGTGAAGCAGCAAGCTTCTTTAACGTAAAACTTTAATATTTACGTAGGAACTTGCTGATCAACATTTCCGATTGATAAGCAATTAGTTTTCAATTTCCAGAAATATAAAAATGCTGAAGTTGACACATCTTTATTATTTCATGTTACAACCACAGATTCCTAATGTATGAACAAATTCCTTGCTTCACAAGCATGATGTAGAAATTAGAAAGACAACTATCAGAAGAAGGAGTCCTTGAAGCTGCAGGAAGCAGTTCTATACATAAGCTCTATTGCCTAGATACCAGGAAATTATCTTATTGCCTGAGGCTGTGGTTCACAATTGCAGATACTAGTATGAAATTACACTTCCAAGACCTTCTTAAACAATGTTCTGGGGGTGAACTGTAAATGAAATTCACGTAACTTATATACATAAAATTATAGTTATCCACTCTACGTGGGCAAAGGACATTTGCACTCTCATGCAGTGATCCAGAGCCAAGGTAAGAGCAGAGTCTGCTGAGGCTTTTGATTCAGCCTGTGAAACAGCAGCCACAAAACCTCCGTGTCCCAGAGTGGATTCAGGGTACTGGATTTCTGCAAACACTGTCTGCTCTCCGGTAGGATTTCCACTGCTGGCCTTTGGAGTGCTCTGTACGCGGGATTTAGCTGACAGTCCCGGGAGCGGCTTCACTCCCCCTTCCCCACACCGTCTTCCTCTGCACACACAGTGGGTAGGAAAAACAGCACTAAGCGCCTGAATTGCTGTTGTGTATGCTGTGAAAAACACAATCTGGAATGAACTTAACCCGCCAGAGCAGTCATGGCTGCACTCTTTTAAGGGACAACTGCATGGGAGAGCTGTTCCAAGCTCTTTCTCCTTAAGGGCCCTTCCAGGATAATTTACTACCAAGTGGCAAAACAGCTGCTGCCTGGGACATGGAGAGTGTCTGGCGGATCTCAAGTACAGGCTTCCCGAGGGTGAAGCAGTCGGGTTGTGCAGGGATCTTCCGATGCAGAGCTGAAGACGGTATCTTGGTAAAGGAAAGCAGCAGGGACAGAGGTAGAGGAGGAAGTGTGTCTGGCAAGAGCACTGGCTGACGGAAACTCCTCAAGTCACATATGTTGTATGGTAATAATATATCTCATATATTGTAGCGCAGTTCTGCTGCAGAGTGGCTAGAGAGGTGTCTGTCGGGTGACTCGATGTGATGTAAGCTTGTGCCTGGCTTACATGGAGCAGCGTAAATTTCTGCCAGATGGAGTTGGATCTTTGTATTAAAATTTACAAATTGGGCTGTGAAAGATTCAGCTAACATCCACAAAACCATTATGAAAAGGAGCAAGAAAAATGAAAAAAAAAAAACCCCAAGCCGTACAACTGGGATGTAAGGCATCTATTGAAGAGCTACTTCATGTACTGCTTCCATTAATAATCTTCAGTGGCTTCAATGAAAGTTTGTCAAAGTAATGCAGATTTAGTACTGCCTGTAACTATATCACACTGAAGGACTTTGGAGGGTGAAACTCCTGAAAGCCAGACATAAGTAGAATTCCCTTTTTTCCCTCTCCAGCTTACTTGTGCAATTGCACTCATGCTTGGGGATTAGGTCTCTAGCTCTTAATAAAGCCTGCCATTGTTTCTCTGCCTTGTCTCTAGATAGCTGGAAACTAATACTCCAAACACAATAGAAGAGCAAAAATGGATGGAATAAAGGAGAACCGGTGGCCTGTTTTTGACCACTGCTATCCCCTGACAGTAGCCTCTGCAGCAGGGCCTGCGTGCTGCCCAGCATCTATTTTTCAGGGACGCAGGAATTTGATAAATTATAGTATGTAGCTCCCTTCCCCCCATGTACTTTATTTTTATATCTACCAGTGTACAACTGTAATTATTTCTCTGAATAAGATCTTCAGCTTTTTTTTTTTTTTCAGTAGTCACAATCTAAAGACAGATGCAACATCAATTAGCAATGACAGGAATGATTTCAGCAGACATTTGAATCCAACACAAACATTGTGCTCTCCTCCACCTGTCTTTCAACATGACATGAAGTCATAATAATCTCTTATTTCTGGCATTTGAATAGCTTTGGAAAGAACCGCTTTTTATGCAGAAATAGGCATTGGATTTATGCAGGCAATACAGTGGAGGCCTGAAGTTTGGTGAGTCACACTTGGCTTTGATCTGGACTGCCTGGTACCTTTTGTCTTTGGCAATACTAATTCTTAGTGGTGGTTTGCCTCCCTGTTGACGCAGCACATAATGGCAAAACCACAACAGTAGCAATACTGCTTCAATAGCAGAAAATAGCCTAATGATTATAGCTGCAAGGCCGTTTTAGATCAGTCATTGCAGAAAGTGGGCCAGCAAGCGCCTGATCGTGCTGAAAAGAGGTATGGGAATGTATCACTGAATGTGATCTCTAAAATGGGCTGCTCCTTCACGCGCTGCCATCCCTGCGGTCTCCATCACGCAGGACTGTCCCGCCTGCAGCGGTCCCTTCGGCACCTGTAGCGCATCTCCAACCGAGCTGCCAGCCCTGGAGGGGTTCCTAGGCGTGTGGCCGTCATGCCAGGGCCAGGCCAGAGTCCACTGAGGTCACCTGGACGTCTTGCCTTGGCCTCCTAATTCATGCTTTTATTTCTGATAATGATTTCTTCCTAATTCATGCTTTTATTTCTGATAATGATTTCTATTATCATACATTCACGTTTTCTTTAACCTTATTCTCTCCTCTTTCCCCAGTACGCTTATTGCTGTTACACTTCTGTTTTCCCTATAAATTCTATTTAGCTCAGCTTTGCGTCTGAGATCAGATCAGCATGCTTTCCTAAGTAAGTAGTGAATATTTTGCTGCTTCAGTCTATAAAAGGTAAAAGAAAATTCAATAAGAACATAAGAAAGAACTGTCCGATTAGCTCTGGATCAGCTGTTCAGAAGGTGTTATGACAGCATATGAACAAGAGTTCATAAAGAATACTTGATGCTTTTCTATCACTGTTTGCATCTTCATATTTATTCCTACCTGAGGCAAACCCTGAAGTATTCGACTCAGATCCAGTCAGAAACACCACAGCACGATTCGTGACAGTCAGCATTTAAGGATGCTGAAGAACAAGAAAATCTGCTTGGGGAGGGCAGCAGATAGATAGAAGAAAACATAAAGGGATCTCTCATAAAATTAAATGGAAACATTAAGAATTGATGGCTGCTCATCCAGTCTGCAAATAACCTATTTTTGTTTTTATATAGTGAAACTATTCAACAGAGATAACAGCAGCCACATTCACATTATCTATGAACTTTTGTGGTGTTCTCAAAATGCTTTTCTAACTGTGATTTTTTTTTCAAATTGGTGTGGTGGAGCCCTTACGTACCTTGCTAAGCATTGTTCACTGCTGGGCTTCAGAGGGGCGACTCAGAGAAGGGGAAGAGCATCTTCGGTCATAGGCTTGCCAAGGTGGCGAAGAGGGCTTTAAACTAAAGTTGCTGGAGGAGGGGAACCTCAACCCATCCCACTCCTACCAGTTGGATGCCAGTGCCAGCAATGGATGCCCAGAGCCTGGAGAAGGATCACAGGTCAGCAGAGAGCACCTGAGGGGCAGCACAAAGGAATTCCAGCCGCTCCAGCCAGGGAGTCAGCTTCATCGGGGGCCCAACTTAAATGCCCCTATGCAAACGCACGGAGCGTGGGGAATGAACAAGAGGAGTTAGAGACGCACATGTGCCTGCAGGGCTGTGATCTTATTGGCATCACGGAGACGTGGTGGGATGGCTCCTGTGGCTGGAGGGTTGGAAGGGAAGGATACAGGCTCTTTAGGAAGGACAGGCAGGGGAGATGAGGAGGGGCTGTCACCCTCTGTGTCAATGACCAGCTGGAGTGCACGGAGCTCTGCCTGGGGACGGGTGAGGAGCCGACCGAGAGCCTATGGGTCAGGACTGAAGAGAGGGCAGGGACAGGTGACATTATAGTGGGGGTCTGCTACAGGCCACCCGACCAGGAAGACTGAGAGGATGAGGCCTTCTATAGACAGATAGGAGCAGCCTCACGTTCACAAGCCCTGGTCCTCATGGGGGACCATTCAACCACCCCGACATCTGTTGGAGGGACAGCACAGCAGGGCATAAGCAATCCGGGAGGCTCCTGGAATGCGTTGGCGATAACTTCCTTCTCCAAGCAATAGAGGAGCCAACGAGGAGATGTGCTGGACCTTGTTCTCACCAACAAGGAGGGGCTGGTGGGAAACGTGAAGTTCAAGGGCAGCCTTGGTTGCAGTGACCATGAAATGGTGGAGTTCAAGATCCTTAGGGCACCGAGGAGGGCGCCCAGCAAGCTCACTGCCCTGCACTTCAGGAGAGCAGACTTTGGCCTCTTCAGGGATCTGCTTGGTAGAGCACCATGGGACAAAGCCCTGGAGGGAAGAGGGGCCCGAGAAGGCTGGTTAATATTCAAGGACCACCTCTTCCAAGCTCAAGAGCAATGCATCCCAACAAAGAGGAACTCAGGCAAAAACGCCAGGAGGCCTGCATGGATGAACAAGGAGCTCCTGGACAAACTCCAACACAAAAAGGAAGCCTACAGAGGGTGGAAGCAAGGACAGGCAGCCTGGGAGGAATACAGAGAAATTGTCCGAGCAGCCAGGGATCAGGTTAGGAAAGCTAAAGCCCTGATAGAATTAAATCTGGCCAGGGACGTCAAGGGCAACAAGAAAAGTTTCTATAGGTACGTCGGTGATTAAAGGAAGACTAGGGAAAACGTGGGCCCTTTCCGGAAGGAAACGGGAGACCTGCTTACCCGGGATGTGGAGAAGGCTGAGGTACTTAATCACTGTTTTGCCTCAGTCTTCATGGGCAAGTGCTCAAGCCACACCACCCAAGTCACAGAAGGCAAAGGCAGGGGCTGGGAGAATGAAGAACCGCCCACTGTCAGAGAAGACCAGGCTCAAGACCATCTAAGGAACCTGAAGGTGCACAGGTCCGTGGGACCTGATGAGATGCATCAACGGGTCCTGAGGGAACTGGCGGATGAAGTTGCTAAGCCACTATCCATCATATTTGAGAAGTCATGGCAGTCCAGTGAAATTCCCACTGACGGGAAAAGGGGAAACATAACCCCCATTTTTAAAAAAGGAAAAAAAGGGGAACGACAGGCCAGTCAGTCTCACCTCTGTGCCCGGCAAGATCGTGGAGCAGAGCCTCCTGGAAACTATGCTAAGGCATATGCGAAATAAGGAGGTGACTGGTGACAGCCAGCGTGGCTTCACTAAGGGCAAATCGTGCCTGACAAATTTGGTGGCCTTCTACAGCAGGGTTAGAGCATTGGTGGATAAGGGAAGAGCAACTGATGGCATCTACCTGGACTTGTGCAAAGCACTTGACACTGTCGCGCAAGACAGCCTCGTCTCTAAATTGGAGAGACATGGGTTTGACAGATGGACCACTCGGTGGATAAGGAATTGGCTGGGTGGTTGCACTCAAAGAGTTGCGGTCAATGGCTCAACGTCCAAGCAGAGACCAGTGACGAGTGGCACTCCTCAGGGGTCGGTATTGGGACAGGCACTGTTCAACATCTTTGTTAGCGACGTGGACGAGGGGATTGAGTGCACCCTCAGCAAGTTTGCCGATGACACCAAGCTGTGTGGTGCAGTCGACACACCGGAGGGAAGGGATGCCCTCCAGAGGGACCTTGATAGGCTGGAGCTGTCCATGTGAACCTCGGGAATTTCAACAAGGCCAAGTGCAAGGTCCTGCACATGGGTCAGGGCAATCCCAAGCACAAATACAGGCTGGGCAGAGAAGGGATTGAGAGGAGCCCTGAGGAGAAGGACTTGGGGGTGTTGGTTGATGAGAAGCTCGACATGAGCCAGCAATGTGCACTTGCAGCCCAGAAGGCCAACTGTACCCTGGGCTGCATCAAAAGAAGCGTGGCCAGCAGGTCGAGGGAGGTGATTCTCCCCTTCTACTCAGCTCTCATGAGACCCCACCTGGAGTACTGCACCCAGCTCTGGGGCCCCCAACATAAGGAGGACATGGACCTGTTGGAGCGAGTCCAGAGGAGGGCCATGAAGAAGATCAGAGGGCTGGAGCACCTCTTCTATGAGGAGAGGCTGAGAGAGTTGGGTTTGTTCAGCCTGGAGAAGAGAAGGCTCTGGGAAGACCTTATAGCAGCCTTCCAGTACCTGAAGGGGGCCTACAAGAAAGCTGGAGAGGGACTTTTTACAAGGGCATGTAGTGATAGGACAAGGGGTGGTGGCTTTGGACTGAAAGAGGGTGGATTTAGATTAGATATAAGGAAGAAATTCTTCACTGTGAGGGCGGTGAGGCACTGGAACAGGTTGCCCAGAGAAGCTGTGGATGCTCCATCCCTGGAAGTGTTCAAGGCCAGGTTGGATGGGGCTTTGTGCAACCTGGTCTAGTGGAAGGTCTCTCTGCCCGTGGCAGGGGGGTTGGAACCAGATGATCTTTAAGGTCCCTTCCAACCCAAACCATTCTATGATTCTGTGATGACTCCTGTGTATAACAGCCCATCAGTCTAAATGAAAGCTCCATGATCTGGTCCTAAATAATGACAAATAAGCCTTTCCCTGCAGCCAGTGAAAAATTCTAAATTGTCTCTTCTCTCATCATTGCATGGGCGATTTATGCACCCATTAATGTAAGTGTTTTTCTGAAAGTAATATACTTACAGCCTAATGCACCTCTGTGGAGCACTAATCGTACCCCTATTTTTAATTATCTAGAGAAAACTCCAGATATGAATCATGCAACTCAAGGTATTTATGCAATAAAAGCTTTTGAGGCAAGAGACCTACCTCACAAGAAACTGAGTAAGGCAGAATGTTTGCTAAAATTAAGGATCATCTGGTTCCCTTTGCTACAGGGTATTCTCCAGGGTGCACTATTGCAGGAAGAAAAGTTGCCACAAGCAGAAAGGGCAGATCTTGAAGAAAACAGTACTAAAAGGAGTCAAGTCCTATACAGTCCTCCTTCACCTTTAGGACGCTTCCTTTCTACTACTTCTCAAACTCTGGACATAGTTTCAGGCCAGGAAGGAAGAGAAACCTGGGAAAGATCCAAGCACACCATCAGCAGGTAAGGGAGGAACTTCTAAGTGGGAAAAAATGTATTGCTTTCCTGACTTTTAAACATTCAAGCCCCCAAGCTAAGCCATGAGCTAAGAACGCAGCTTAGCAAGAGCTCTTGTACAACTGAATGTGTGCAAGCCTTTCGTGTTTAATAACATTGACTGAATTTCAACCTTTTCTCCTTTGTGTAGAATGGGAAGGAAGATGTTTACAACATTTGTCACTGCAAACACTTTCACCAATAACATATATATACAACATTTTAGCTTGCTGGCTGTTTATTGAATGGTCTTTCCTTTTTCTTCTTTCACACACAGCATGCCAGCATCCAGTATTTAGTCTGCTGAAATGTTCACAAATAATTTTTCACCGCTTCCCGCCCACATTTATTTATAGGTGAACGTATTGTACACACAGCCAAGCTTATATATAGAATGGCTCCATATTAAAATGGAAAACGGTTGAATGTCTCTAGCATCAAGTTTCATTTTTTTAGAACCCATTAAATTAGCATAACCCAGGATGCCATCCAAGCTATATCTTTTCACATAAATTGAAAAGCTGTCCTTTAATAAATGAAAATAAACCCAAAAATAAATACAAAGATAAATGAACTCCTCTCTCTTCTGTGTTTGTAAGACTAATACTGCAATCATTTGCATGCATGCTTAAGTTTAGCAGCAAGCTTACTGCAGATTCTAATTATAGTCTAAGGGTCTGATCTGACTGCCACTGAATGAGTAGCAAAAATCCAATTGATTTCATGAAAGGTGAAATATATACTAGACCTGGCGCAGGACAAACACAACTAAACCTCACTTAGATGAGGATCTGGAGCCCCCTAGATATCTGCCAAGGAATGCACAGGCATAATTAATGTCAGGACATCAATGAAGTCTTTGATACAACTTCATAATTCATATTTTTTAAAATTAGCCCTATATCAGCAGGAACCATACTTAAAGGTTCCTGTCAAAGAGAGAATTTTTAAGCACAGCCTGACATTAAAATCTTATCAACTCACTTGAAATTAAGTCAATGAAAAATTAAAGCTAATTTCTAATAAGCTTATGTTACATTCATAGACTAAAGGGCACTTGTCGAATCCAGAGAGTAAGCATACCTTTTCACATGGAAAAGATTTTCACATTTGAAAGGCAGAGGCCAGAAGAGAGGCTAAAATGCACCATTTTAGACTGGCTCTAAAAATGTCTAGCTTTTCTGTCTGTTTAAAGCTAATGTAAGGATACAGAATAATCACAGAAATAAATTATTAAGTTAAAAATCTGGGATAAGACTGCCAAAAGTGATAAGTGCAAAATATGGTTTAGATAATGGGATTAGACATCTAGAAAATGCATGTTTAATAGGAACTTACTCTTGCTCCATTCTGATATTTTAGGCTTTGTATCAGAAACCACGAATCTGATTTTAAAAAAAAGCCAACCCACAAGATTATGAATTCTAAAATACTGTGGATCTCTTCAGCTAAAAACCTGTAGGTGCATAAAACAAGTCCTAGATTTTTTCTGGTTTTAAAGATGTGTGGAAAAGTCAGCTACCAATCATATCGGTATGCTCTTGGAGTTGATCTATTAATGACAATGGAATTATTTTGGCTTCAACGTAGTACAGCTGAGGATAGGATCTGGCCCTAGGATTACGAACTGGGTACTGCTGCAACGGAAGAGAAGTCATATTAATACAAACAAATGCATTTTATGGGAAGCTAAATTGAAAGGTGTTTTTTTTTTCCTTGAAAGTTATACCCGCTTTTTGCAAAGAACTCAGAAAACGTGAAGTTAAAAATACCTTAGAGCTCACCGTCAAAGTGGTCACTGTTTCTTTAAAATTCAAAAAGGCCTTCCCTTGAGTAACAGGCTTATCAGTTTTACTGAATTAATGTGTCCACAGGAGGGAAGAAACATGTTTCTGTGTTTGAGTGACAGTGCAGATGTCACTCGCAGCCTGCAAATTCTCACAAACGCAAAGTCTTATTCCTCAAAGCTCACCTTACCTGTGACCGGCCGACGTTTGCTGACCCCATTAACTCGCTTATACAGTCACACGTGGAAAGCCCTACAACTTGAGACCACCACAACTACTGTACAATATTTCTGGACACGATAAGAGACAATTAGGGTTTATGTTGCTGGCAACGTGTGAAAGTTATTGAGGTTATAAAGGACAGTGAAATATATATTTTGATTTCCCGTATGTAACGGCAAAGAGGGAGGCTGCTCTTATGAGACATGAATGAAGCCTGAAGGTGAAAAGTACCAACGCAATAACTAGATGTTTTTTCTTTACCAGCATATATCATTTTCATAGCTGTATTTGCCATCCTGATTAATTAAGGAAAATCTATGAGGGGTTCTTTTATAATTAACTATGAGATGCACACTTCTATATTTTCCTTCTTACATCTACCGTACCATCCTATTTTCCCCACACGTTTTTGGCACGTTAATGTCTACTGAATAAACTTCGGCTTTGGATATTCAGAAAAGCTACTGAGTCAACTAGTTCAGTGGATAATTGAGATAGCTAGCATCGCGACTGCAGCCTTCTATAAAAACCAGAGCACGATACAAAAAAAAAGAAAGCCGGAACCAGGGTTTGGATAAGACAGCCTTTCAGATTAAAGGAATTCAGATAAACAGGATTTTAACTGACCTTAACATTTACAGGAATGGAATATATCCCCTCGCAGATCGCTTCCCATTTAATCCCACTGTAATATCTGAAAGGTTAACAAAATACACACTGCCACAATTAACTTGAAGCACATTGACTTGTTACAGGGAGGAAACGAGCTTGCTGTGAATATCAGCCAGGCCTGTGGCTTTCCTTTCTGTAATCTGTTTGCGAGCGGGATATCTGGCTGTGAAAACGGACAGACTCGGGTCTTAGAGACAGGATGAGCAATGGCTGCGCCTGGCTTCCCAGGGAGTCCTACTAACCTGGCTCAGGTCGAGCACAAACTGAGCACCTCCAGAAATTAGAGGACAGGCCAATGTATGACCAATTTAATTACTGAGGGCTGTACTGAGTGAACCAACTGAAGGCTATGTAGTAATAATGAGTTGGCATCTGTGAGGAAGCCATTTCTGGTACGAAACATGCTGCCAGCAGCCACCTTGAGGAGAGAGGACCAAGCTGATGGGGTTTGCAGTTCGGCTTGCAAAACCCACATGGCTTAGTTGGAGCTGTAATTTCCACGGCCACGCAGCATTACACCTAACAGAGGAACGTTGCCTCCCCATGTTCTCCCTAGCTTCTGACCCACCCAGCAAAGCTACTGGGGCAGCCGGTCCTTTTCTGTCCAGTTTCAAGTTATTTATTAAGAGGAGCCTAATTGAAATTTATGACCTTATCACTGTCACTGAGCATCCAGGAGAGCATGTTGCATCTGGGGGAGATGAGACTGATGCCTGCTTCTCCAGGACCTGTTTGCTTGCAAAGGACTTCCAGGAAATGCTCCACCACGCAGCTTTTCTGCGCTTCCATTCTCTCTGCGGATTCAGTGTGGGCAAGATCCCTAATTAACCAAATGCAATTAGCACCGAAGCACTCCATTTTCATTTTAACCTGAACGTACACAAAGTAACACCTCTTCCACAAATCACTAGTATGTTGGGAGCTTTAAGGTATCTGTGTGCACACATACACACAGACATAGAGCTGCAAGCACAGGAGCGATATGCATCTAAAATGCATGGCAGATCTGGAGTAAGGGAGACCCTTATTGATCTTCAGAAAACAATCAATCAGTCTAATCAGTCAGGACTTGATCCTGCTGGGGGCTACACTTTTCCTTTTTAACCTAGCAATAGATAGGAACACGTCTTCTTTTGATTTCAAGGGTACCGTTTATACATGTGCGGTTACGCGTATGCGGTACTGGTGCACGCTGGAGTTCTCCAGAGTTGAGCCCCTGTTATTGCATCCGACATTTCCTCCATGTGGAGGAAAATTCAGCTCTGCATTGCGTCAGCAGGTCACAGGTCCGATTTTGGCCCACATTTGAACAAGTTTCACTTCACTTGTACCATGCGAGACCCTTTTGCTAATGCGGTTTTGGTCTTTTAAGCACAAATGTTATGCTTGCCATGCTATCATCTACAAAGCCATTTGTGATACAATGTGCCTGTGTACCTGGCTGGGTAATTTTCAGCAATAACGACAGGGCACAGTCATCCTTAGATCTGATCTGTTTCTCGGGGTCTAATTTCTGCCTTTGGCTGCACATGTGCAATTCCCCACTGAACTTCACGAAAACTGTGTGTACGTGTCTCTAAGAAGCTTGTTGCCAGTGTGCTTATTTATGCTTACAGCTGCTTCGCACAGCTTTGTGATCTCCTGGCTGATATGTGGGAATCTGTTCATCACCTTCCCTCGCCAGGTACACTCAGCTCCTGAAAATTACCTTCCCCCAGCTGGTACACACGGAAGGGCATTGTCCTGAATAAGAGTCTTGATGGGTGGCAGTCGTAACATAGTAAAAAGATGGTAGACTGCCATTAACTTACATTGTATGCTACTCTTTACATGCCTTTTTTCTTCTTGTCCCAGTCTTCCTCCATGATCCTACCATCTCTCAGTCTCTGAAGGTTTATATCAGTAACATCTTGAAAACCACTTTAAAGAAAATGGGTTCAATCTTCCCCTTGATCTTTACATACGCTGACATCAAGAGGGAGTCCCACGTGTGGCATGAACATACAGAATATGCTGTTTCAGATGAAGTTTTGTGGCTATTAGGATCAGAAAGCCACGTGAATTCTCTGTCTGGTGTGAGTGGGCACGAAAACCTTCAGATGTCCCATGATCCTGAACTTTTCTGATCTTTTTCAGGCCATGCCTAATTAGTACCAAATTCAGAAAGCAAAAATTTAAGCCTGAATTATTTATCACGTCATATTTATAAAATGCACTGCAATACACACCATGGCCCAGTTCACAACAACTACAGATAAGATTAATCTTTCACCGATGGCATACTCCTTAATATGAAAATATAATTATCTAGCTGAAGAGTTTCTTAAATTACATACTTTCAAACAAGTATGAGCAGAATTTATCCTTGTGTGTGGTGGTAAGCCAAGTGGAGAAAACATTGGAAGCAGAATTGACAAAACACGTGTTGGCTCTGTCTGTCTATCAGCATTTCCAGTGCACACCTTACACAGCCCTGTCAACATCTCAACTCCAACCTGGTCTCGAATACTAATGTAATATTTTCCTCCCTGAAACATGATCCTGAAGAAAGGAGTTCCAGAACTGCAGGGACACACTGAAGGATAAAGTGCTTAGTTTGCAGTAAATTCCCTGCAAGTTAATACACATTTACCTTGCCAAACATGGAAATTAAAAAACAGAAGAATATCACAGAAATTATTCTTACCTTTTTGGAGTAATTTGTATCTGCATTTGATGTACATTTACAGATGTGCATGGGAGTAAGTACAGAGTATTTCTTGCAAATGCCTTTGAGAAAAAGCCCCACCTTTTTAGTCTGTGTTGTCTGCAAAGTACATTTTCTGCAGTTTCCTCTGGAATGTTACATCCAGAAAGATGTGTAATAAACTTCTAGAGTAAGTGTGTATAAATATATCTGTTTAATTTACTGTACTTTTAAAAAACCTTTTCTCCCTTGAAGAAGCTCACAATGACTCCAGGAAAGCCTACCGACTCTTTCTCTGATCATCATCAATAATGCACAGTAGAGTTCTAAAGCCTGATAGATGGATATATCGACGGTAAAGAGGCTCAAAGAAAGACAAATGCAGTCCACTGAGTGAAGAATGCAAGCGGGAGGAGGGGCTATGAGTGAACTTATGAAATGGATTTTCTTGTGGGAAAAATGCCCTTCTCGGGGATGCATGCCCAGTATCTTTGAAAAGTAGCTTTGTTGCTAGCAGTGTAGAACTTCCTATTTTTGCATTTTATTTAATTCTTAAAAGATTTTTTCCATTATACATTCTAGGTATAATTTCATTGCTTTTGCTTCATGCTTCTAGGAGCTGAGCTGCTGTGGTGATGTTCTCTCCACTAGAAACAGAAGGCATGCATTCCTTTAAAGCATAAATGAAGGGATAAGGTGACAGTATCCCAAACGCTGGCTGCCTGATCAGCCTGCCTTGCTCCCTACATTCTTCCAACCTGTACTTGTTTGAAAAACAATTACATTTCCCAAATGAATTGCTGTTAATACAAATGCGTTTTGATTGTCAGTGCCACTGGTGGTTCTGCAGTTATGGGCAAGAATACAAGTTTATTTCCCTCCAGGGCCTCTGCAGGGAGCTGAGGGAGATTAACCAGTATTTTAGGCAGCTAAGTGCGAAATACTGGTTGGGTCAATAACTTGCCCCCCTGCTGCTGTTACGCTAGCTGTCAAAAGCTGGCAAAGAGACATATCAGTATGGAGTCAAGTGCAGGTCTGATTGTACTGAGATCGCCAGCCTGGACTCTCCGACTTCACTGAATATTCCTCTCTGCCTCTGTGTAATCACGAGAACTCTTTGTCAAACCAGCATTAATCTGCTCTCCATAACTACCCTTCTGTGTGACGAGAAGCACGGGAAAATGAGAAAAGCATAAAGACCAAGTTTTGTGACAAAGCTGGGTTTTGTACGATGGAGCAGCTGTAACGACTCTCAGCATTCAGAAAACACCTCTCTGCATCCCTAGGTACGATGGGCCTAGGAGTCACCGTACCACAACTGCACCCCCGTGGAAAGGGCCATTCAAGGAGAAAAACTCTGCAGGTTTCCAGATGATCTGCATCCCTCCTGAGGATTCTTTTTACAGAAGGCTAACATCTGGCTCCAGGTTTGGAGCCATCTTCAACTAATCTGAATACAAATTTAATGAATGCCAATTATTGTCACCATCATGAGTGATTTAAATATGGGTAAGTTCAGCTGATCTTGTCTCAATCTATTATTTAAAAGTTTGCAGTCACAAGTCCAGTGCTATAACTGATGCAACAGCAAAGCAAAACAACCCACCAAAAACCCCAGAACAAAACCCCCAAGGTTTACAAAGGTAATTGCTAATTTTACCTGTCCAGCCCGCAAGACAGCAGCAGTAACCGGTGACAGGATCGCACCCGTCTGCATGGCTACAGTCACAACGTTCACTGCAATTAAGGCCATATGTTCCATCCTTCCAAAAATATAAATAAAAAAGTCTCTCAGTAATCAGTTTTTGTTCTAAAACGTGCAAAATCATCTATCATGTCCCTCTTAATGCTGAGTTGCATTTTTAAAATTAACATACAGAGAAGATATAGAAACAACTCAGTGCCTAACATTTCTATATAGAACCAAATGAGGAATCACTTTAAAAAATGATGTTCAAGAAAATGCAGATAACATGGCAATAGCTCCAATATAAAATATAATGCAAAGTATAATGCATCTACTTGACTGCTGGATCCCCAATCTGTTATTTACACATGATTTCCTTCAGATACCCATAGACAAAGTGAGACACTGACCTACTGTACATTTAGAAGATCTATGTGCACTGTGGCTTTAAAGGGGATGCAAGACCATCCCGGTCGTACTTACAGGGCACGGCTGGTCGCAGTACTCCCCTTGCCATCCAGGGGAGCAGAGACAAAAGCCATCAGCCGGCCTGCAGGCTGCTCCGTTTGTGCAGTAACATGTCTGGTTACAGTTAAGACCCCAGCTTCCACTTGAACATGGAATAGAGCAATCCACTCCTTGCCACCCTAAAACAACATACGAGAGGAACGGCATTTGAGATGTTTTCATGAAAAAAGCAGGGTAGAGTCAGCAAGAAAGGCAGCTTGCAAACGGCAGATCTTTGATTCTAGGACCAGTTTCCTCCTGATCTTGGTGTAAATTAAGACTATCTTGGGGCCAAAGATTGACCCTTTAATTATGACCTCCCGACTTCATCTACCAGCATCTATATGTACAGAAGGGCGACATAGGTATCGCTGTGTTGGCTGTTTAACAGATTAAGGTGTCTGACGCCTCTCCGGAATCTGCTCGGGCAGCAAGAGAGCGCAGTAGTGTCTGGCAGGCTGGAGACCTGCTGATCAGCGAGAATGCAAGAAACTTGCCATTCCATGCTGCCTGTTTCTTCCCTCATATTTTTTTGAGAACGCTCTTTAATATAAAGAAGCTATTACACCTTAAAAAGGACCAAGGCCATAATTTCTAACCATTAAGGCTCAAATCTTAACTACCCGCTGCACAATGGCTTTCATTACACTGCAGCTGTATGTAATGGAGTTGAGCAGTAACTCATGGTTTATACACCCTCATTAAATGGGGTTCTACAGTGATCCATTAATTCATGTTTGAAATGCCAGATTTTATCGTTATTTGCCTCACTTCTGTTTTAGGGCTTATGTAAGCCACACAGGCATAGCTCATGTTGGTGTTCTGGGGGAGGGCACCGCTACCCGGGGAACATCAGAGGTACTGTGCTATGGAGCGGTACAAGATTTCTCAAGTGATTGCAGGATACATGGGTTACGCTCACTACCAAGCACATAAAGGGATTATGGACACATGTGTGGGAAGACAAGAGTCTTGCAGACAGGCTCCGGAGCAAGCAAGAGTTCTTGTTTCCCCAGACAAAGGACAGCCACATCCTGCAACCCCATGCCAGGTCAGGGGGCAGAGGATACCTGCACATGGCTGGGGTGTCACAGTGTCAGGGTACAGCAAGGACGGGGAGCTGAGGAAGGCAACAAGGGCGGACAGCCAGGGCCCACCCCACAGTCCCCAAGTGTAGGGTTGGCAGCCGGGCTTGGCCAGGAGCCCAGACCACCAGGAAAGCCTATGGGAATGAGACCAGTCCAAGGTTGAGACAGGCAGTTGGTCTGCAGGTCGAGGTCAGGTCTGGTGAGGATGACCACAGCTGGGCACAGCCCAGTGCAATGGGCTAAAGAAAAGACAGGCAGGAGCCTGCCTCTGCTCCCTGGCCCAGTTGTGTCAGCCTAGGCATGGAGGAGGGGAGAACAGGGGCTTTTGAGTGCTGGAGAAATGGGGCAGCAAAGGGACAGAGTGAAAACCCCAACAGTCTGGGGATTGCTTTGCAGTTCCTTTGGAGAGGGGCTGTGGCTCTGCCAGCACACTTAGTTCTGTGACCTGTTCTTGCAGCAGAGCAGTTAAGCCTGGCCCCTGTTCAGGGCAGAGACAAAACATACAGTCAAGCCCCTGTTGAGTTTTGATACTCGGGCAGACTGTTGAATTACCGACAGGCACAAGAAAATAGTGGAGTTACTGACTGCACAGCTGTGCCACTTTAAAAGGGGAGAAGCATTGATGCCAAATTGTAGACAATTGTTAAATCTGAATTTTGTTTACCTTCTTTGCAATAGCACAGACCATCCACAGGGGAACATGCGCCATCATTTTTGCAATTACAAACTGATGAGCAATTGGTACCGTAGGTTCCTGCCATGCAGGTAATGGTGCAGTCATCTCCCTGCAAACCAAAAAAAGTCAGAGTCAGCTAAAGAAATCTGAATTGCAGGAAATTCCCATCTCTGCACAGGGAGGCTTTCTCTTTCGAAACAGTGAACAGAGTGTTATGAGTTGATTGCTGACTCTTCAGCACTTGAGCAGCCACCACTGCTTCCCATGATTACGATGCAATTAGTGCTTTGATTGACTTGGAGGAAAGGGACAAGTTTCTGGCATTCATTCAGCAGGAGGTGGGGAAGTTACAAAAACAAACCTCCTAGAACAGATGTTAGATCATTAAGCAAAACATCACTTACGAAACACTAATCACAAAATATACAGTCTGAAACCGTGCAAAGATTGCTCTGCATTTCTTGGAAAATATATTCTAAGAATAGTGTTGTTAAATAGGTAAAGGATCTCGTACGTGCTCATCTTCCACAGGCTGGCAGGGAGGCAAACTACATGGCAGGTGCATCAGACCCTTTTGATGTGTAGCTGGTACCTGCATTTGTTTTCAATTCATTTGCATGAGATTGTGACTTTAGGAAGAACGCTGAACGAGGAGTGATACATATGTCAGAGAGGAGGCACACAGAGCAGAACACAGAACAGACAGTCTCTGCCCTATTTCTGCTTTAGGTGTGGGGAAAGTGAGGGAAAGGAGAGTAAATACTTAAATGTTACAGAAATATAGAATATTTCAACAGTAAATTACGGTATGCTGTGTGCACTGATTAGCTTGTGCGGCTGAAAGGAGAGACACGGTTCTTACTAATATTGTTCATCTGATACAACAAGAGAATTAAAATGTGAGCACAATTCCTTTAAACCTACTTACTGAGCCCCACAGTCGGGTCCACATACGTTAGCATATACAAGGTATTTTTGCTCCTTTTTCTTCTCTGTGCAGTCCTGACTTTCACATCACAAATTAGCTCCTAAATTTACTTCTTCAGTGAGTCAAACTTTAATAATTTAGTTCTATGTCAGAGAAAGCTATCCTACTCCAAAGTTAAATAGTAACTACATTGCACAGTGTGACCTATACCATAGCTCAGGGGAAAAGATATTGGTCAAAATGTATTTTTGTAGGTGAGAGGCTTCACTGTTTGATAGGAGGATCCATTTATCAGGAGATAAATGCACGAAATGTCAGCTTCCCTACGCCATGGCAAGTACCTCCAGGAGCCTGTATATCACAGCATCAGACACTGAGAGAGTAAAAGGAAATATGAACAGATTTCTGAGCACCATAAACCCCCATATGCTTGCTGTAGCAGTTCTGCCTAGCACCAGTATGACTCATCCTATTTTATACTAAAAACTTTGGTTTAGGGGAAAGTAAAAGAAATGGTTAAAATCTGTACTGCTCAGAAGTAAATCCTACAAGTCTCTGATTCTTGAGTGAAAGCGGTGTTTGCAAAAGATGCTATCTTTGACCTTGGTGGAGTAAAACAAGTTGGCCTGAAAAGGCCTGGCAGTAAAAGGTGCTGCCTTGACAGCCAGAATATCCAAAGCACGCTGCCCCTCATTACCCTGCCAGCATGCCTACAGAATGAGCTACAGGAGCCCAGAGCCGAGCGGGATGGCAGAGGGGCATTCAGTCTCCACGCCTAATCAATCCTCTGCCTTTCTCCTGTGTGTGGCAATTAGACAGCCAATTATTGCCACTTAGAAAGCCGTATCTTGTGTGAATGAAACTCCCAACTCATTCCATGTACAACACAGAACTGCTGGTACTGCTAATAATTTCTATGACAACTGACCTTATCTGGATTTGAACTAGTGGTCTAGAAGTAAAAGAAAATTCCTTTGAAAAGGAAAGCAGAAGAGAGTGGTGCGGAGCTAAAATATCCCCTGGGGAACCAGATTAATGAAAACAGCACCTGGGCCACGGGGGGAAGCAGAAGGTGGATTTCCAGCTCCTCAGCCGGCTCTCCGTGACCGCAGATCGGCTCGTGTTGTGCGCCAAGTTCTCCCTGGCCACGTGCACAACAGGCTGGTGTGGATTCACCGGTTTTCTTCAGACTTACTGTGCATGGAGGGCAGTCAGACACAGACACTTTGGGTATCCCAAAGAAAATGTACTCTATGCAAGCTAAACATCAGGCTGTTTCATCTTTATTCAACATGCCTTTGACTTTTGGCATTTACTTTAATATACCACACTTTATGGACTAACAGAGGTTGGTCATTCTGGCCGTCCACCTTATACGCACTTACTTTGCAAACAAACCTTAACTGAAAAAATAGCTGGCTTAATGAGATTTCCATCCCCGGGTTTGACAAGCGAGACCTTCAGAGCTCTCTGAGTGACAACTGCCAAATACACTTAACTTCTTAATTACATGAGAGGAAAATGCACTTGAACTATAGCACTGGCTCTAAGATTTTATTAATTATAAATGCACGCCCCGTTATTAACATTTTGAACTTGATTTGGGAGAATGACCTATGAAATTAGATGCATTCAGGTACTGCTAAAGATATGTAAATTCCACCTCTCTCTCACCACCTGCCCAAGTGAATAATGCCGCAGTATACATCTATCCAGTTGTTAATGAGTTATATAGTCTCTTAAATGGATTTCAAATGTTGTGTATTGAATCTTCACTCTTGCAATATGGTACTTTATGTTTCTATCTTATTTAGCAAAATTAATCAACAGCTGTGTTCCTTATGTTGATTATTCTTTTTTCTATTAAGATCAGGAGGTTAATGAGAGTAGTGAAATGCCTGGATGTGGTATACATGATAGGAAGGAGTAGTTAATTCAATCAAACCTATACCCCTGAAAATGTTAAAACTATATTAAGAAATCTGGCTATAAATAACTTGGTATTTTACATCTCTCTTTTCCAAGTCAGAATGATCCATATGGACATCACAAACTTTCAAAAGTGCTTCATTTTCTTCATCATTTTCACTTAGAAAGCCCAGTTTATCAAAATAGACCCCTGAGATCTATCCAGTGTATTATTTCCTAATTTCAGGGGTCAAATCTGACTCTAACATGAGCAGCAGAAAAACTTTCTTTGCGGGCTGTGGGATCAGGGCCAGCTCCAGCAAATGCCCGGCTGCGCGGGTGAAGCAGCGTGTTCCTGCCCTCTGCTTTGCACCGCACCTGCCCAGGCCCCAGCCTGCGAGATGGCGCCTCGGTCCCACCAAGGACAGGGGGTCCCACGTCTTCACACAGCTGCTCAGAAGCTAACACGAGTGAGCCTTTTTTTGTTTGAAATCCAAATCTGATGGGAGTATCCCAACATAGCAAAGATACAGGTGAGGGCTCTGTGATCCCTGGGACCCTAAAAAGTCAGCTTTAAAGCAAAACGAATGGTGGCAGCAATGTAACTAACACCACCTATATGACCTTCCATGCCTTTAAGTACTTCAGAAATACTAACTAATTGTTGGTGAGACTAAATGACAGACTTTCCTGGCACCACAAGAGGTTTGGGCATACAGTTCTTGTTATTGTTATTTCTCCCCTATGTATCGAGGGTTAGGTCCTAGGAACCAGACTCCATTAATAACTCAGGCTGCCAGCTCACATCCATCAGCATCAAATATTAATAGACTCACGAGGGCCAGAGCATACATCTTTCCGGATGGCAGTCAATAATATGTCTTGTTTCTGTTCAGGGAGAGGGGAAGATTTTCTTCCACAAAAATTATTATTGTACAATATTAGTAGAGCTTAAAGACACATTGCTGCCTTAGGTGTTAGCTGTGTTAACAAGCTCTGGACGGTTCAGAAAGTGTTTTCCCTGGATTAATGTTGCCCTAACAGATTAGATTTCTTGTTTCTGTTAAAAATACATTCCTGCTGTAAACAACGACCAACTCTCTTTAAAATCCTTTTCCGGTGTTCAATACAAAGACTTGTATTTATTCCTGTACATTTTGGATCAGGCCTTTAAATCCATGGGATGCATTTTCAAAGGAAAAAAAAAGGGTATCCCAGACCATAAAGGGAGTTAATGACCCAGCAATGGTCAATAACGCCCAGCAAAGTCTGAACTCCTACCTGGTCTCTCTCAAAGTTTCACTATTTAAGGATATGAAATTAAGAATTTCAGAAGTAGCTACAATCTATAGGAATAAATTTGCCTTGGAGGGCTAAAGCCTGGTTCCACTGAAGTCAGTGGCAAAACAGAAAATCAATTTTTCAAGGCCTCTGCAATGCAGAGGACTAACAGGGCCGTTACTGAACTTGGCCTCAAGTTTGCGTGATAAAGACCTATGTGACAGGTTTGTTTAAGTGTTCTTAAGGTTTCATCTGTCAAGGTGCTGAAAATCCTCAGCTCCTGTGCAGATTATTAGGGGGGAGTGACAACACTGAAAGGCAACATATTTGAACCTTTGGTAATCTGTAATGTGACTCCAGCTAATCTGAGATTTTTAACACCGTCTCTGATTTCCTCCCTCTCCCCCTCCTCGCCTTTTTTGTGCCAAAGGAATTAGAGGTGCAACACCTGTCCCCAGCAACAGGGAAGCTCGATGCTCCGTTCTCAGAGCTCGCAGTGCAGGCATTAAATAGAAAGAAGGGCATGGTGCAGTGCCGCATGTATGTACTGATAAACAGGTCAGAAAGACAAAATGCAGGTGCTGTTTGTACCTGATGTCTGTGTGTCCAGATAAGCTGCTTGGTATGGGTTTGGTACATAAAAGCATATATTTATATATGTACACACATTACCTGGCACACCAGTGTGCTGGTACACAGTGTCTGTGCACTGATGCAGATCACAGATACAGTTCTGTATATTTACTTATTTAATTGTGACATTTACAATTAACCCAAAGTGGTTCTCCACAAACATTCCCTCAAGGTAAACATATGGTATCCAGCAACACAAACTGTCAGAACAAACTAATTTCCCTAATGGTGTTCCAGTGGAAATTAATGTGCTCTTCATAAGCGTATTAGCAGCAGCAGGAAACTGTACTTTTATCGGTCTTCTCCTCCACCCTAGACTCAAGCAATTTATTCATGACCTTACCACACAGCATCTTTAGTTTTCCAGACATAATGATGTCCTCTGGCAGAATTCCTTTCCCCTCTGGGTGTTACTAATTACTCCCTGCAGATGCTATTATTGGTGCTAATGATAAAATGCAGAAAAAAGGTTGGGGAAGGATCTTGTGCCCCGAACAAGCCAAGCATTCAGTTTGCAGGTAATCCCTGTTCCTAAGAACTGACAAATGTTCCTCTGCCCACTTTGTAACACTATACGACGTAGCTATGCTAGGGTTTGATATACATCTAAAACGGCACAATGACACCGCTGATGACCTTATTCAGTCTCCTTTTTCCTTTGCCCTTTTTATGGGAGAAGATGGGGTAAGGTGGAAAGGATGGGAAAGAGCTTTCTTAGGTTTAAAAAGTGACTTAGCGGCTCATGACTCAGCCAAAACCACAAGCATTGGCAGTCCTGAATGCCGAAGTCTTTCATTAAATCCTAAAGCACTTCCGACAGCCATCTGCAAAGCTTTCCCCAGTCTGCACCTCAGTGGCATCACAGTCCTCTGAGAATGCCGTAAAACCTGGACATGCCATAAGGACCAAGCACAGCTACCGTTGGGAGCGGGAAGAACTCACCGCTTTGCTTCCTATAATCTTACAAGGATTTACAAACATTTACAAATGGATGTCAGCATTTTATTTCACCTCTGAGTTTGTGCTAATATGCTAATTCATACAGTAAATTTCACAGTAAATGCCAAGTTCAAAATTGTCATCCTGATAATAATTCTTAAATTTGGTGTTCGATCAAAAGTACTCAGCAAAGCATGCACACAAACAAAATGGAAACTTTATTTGTTATAAAGAGATTAGTAAGTAAAATTATTATAAATAATGTTAATTTTAAGTACTTAGAGTACTTTATTAAATACTATTTAATTTCATTTTACTGGTCGTAGCCAAGGCCTTTGTTATGCAAAAGCAAAGCTGGGAGCACTGACTGTGAGAAGAATTAAAGTTACCACAAAGTAGCTGTGGATTGTTATTTTCCAAATTGTTTGTACAAAATCTGGCCGAACTTTGTGGATTCCTATTTTATAAACCCAAATATATTTGCTGTGGCCTGCTACAGGCTGCTACTGGCGTAACGCATGTTACTGCCTCAGTAAGGCTACAGAAGAACCTGGGCCAGATTCTCACTTCTGGCCTGCTGGGCCCCTAGAGCCTCTCGTTCCCCCATCTGGATTTTTCTGTTTCCCATTGCACAGCCTCAGAATTGATCTGAGATACATTAACAGTATATTATTTGGCTTATTTTTATTTCAAAAAAAAAGGAGTACTCAGCCTGCGGTCCCAGGGCTGTATGGGTTTCAGCGCAACAATTATCCATCCATCTTCCCAGAAGGGACCTTCCCCATCACATTGACCAGGCACCTAGGGAAGCCTTTGGCCACAGCTTAGGAAAGCCTTTGATTAGGATTTGGCTACCTAGAGAATAATTTATACCTATCAAGATTGGAGAACTTGTGCAGCCTTTCAGTCTGGACACCACGTATGCCTATGTAGAGCTGGAATTAACTGCCCAGAGCTCATGGTTTCCAGCACAGTAAATCCCAGCTGTGAGGGATTTATTGTGCAGGATGCAAGGATCCGTGCATCTAAGGAGTCAGGCACTGCACGTTGGCTCAGGGTCCTTTCAAATTGGGAATCCAGGGCATGGGCCCTGAGGTCTCGTGTCTGAATATGTCCCTGTCCCCCTAACTCATGGGAAGGAGGAATGGAGGTGAGCTGCTCTGACTGCACTGGTGGCAGCAGTGCACAGAGAGGGTTTTTCCCATGCCGTGCACTGCATGATCTGCTAACAGTAAACCCACACAAACTAAGAGATGCTGCGTGTGCAAGGTAGGTCTCATCTTTTGAAGCGGAGGGTGCACAGAATCTCACCACTCTCCTGTCCTCCAGCATCTTAGCTCCAACACGCTTCATACATCCAAAAGGAACAATGCTCTGGCACAATAAAACTGGTGATGAAGTGGACCAGTGCTCTGTAAGAATAAAGGCAGCAAATTCTAGCTTTGTGAGGTTTTTTTGCCTCCGTGAAATCAAGTGAAAACCTATACAAATAAAATTTTCATTAAAAAATTGGGTTTAGCATACTAAAACTCAGCAAACCTGAGCTGGATTTCTGTCAGTGAGTGCTATAATCCCCCTCACCACCAGGGAATAGTTTTCTAGTTTGCAATAAAAATATGCCCAATATCAGTCAGTTATCTGCAATTAAAAAAAATCCATTCCTACTGTTCAAGCCACCTAAATATGGGCATTAAAAAAAAGAAAGAGAATTCAATAAAGAGAGCAGGCGAGAGATAGCACCCTCCCCTCCGCTTCCCGTAAATCAGTGTAGCGCTATTGCTGGCAAAAAAATCTAGACTACCTTTACAACGCTTGAATATCTGCCTGGTTTAGTATTTAGGCCTTAACTGCAGAGCACTTTAGTGTCAGCTAGGCAATGAATACAGCATCATATAATTAAATGTATTCACAAGGAAAGTAGTGTGGAGAGTAAAAAAGATGATCATCAACCCCTGAACAAGATTTTTTTATACAGTCAGCACTTTTCACCTAATAAAATATCAGAAAACACATTTATCCAGGAGGGACCTCTCCAAAAATAGGAGATTGAATTTAGACTGGGTAAAACAACTCCTACATCATTTCCTCGGGACATTTCATCCGGTGAGATGGCGCATCATACCTGAGAGGACAGCCTCCCACAGGCAGCCTGTAATGGAGTACAAGCAACATCGCCATGCGTGGTTCAAAAAACATGACGGAGGTCAGTGTTCAGCTAAATGGGATGGGTGTGCGGAGCTCGGCCAGCCCCAGCAGCTGGCTACATCAGGGCAAGATACAAAAGCAAACTCCTAATTCTGTTCACAGTGGAGCTGGGGAGACTGTTTATGGAGCAGATATTTCAGGTGGAAATGAAAACATCTATAGTTAATACATGGGTTTAGGTTTAGTTAATGGCAAGATATATTACCAAGGCAGGTCAATCATGTCTATATCTGGAGGATTACTAATATACATTATGGGGCCAGCTGGATAACCAAGTCCTCTGTTTAGTTAAAGCAATTTAAATCTGGAATAGGGCCACATCAGATTTATTCAGGTGAGGCAGGGAGTTGAGTGTCAGAATATTTTAAACTTAACTCTGGGGAAGCTATAAAGAGTCAAACATCTGTGGGGCTCATTGCTGTTACTATAATCAACTTTGATCAGCTGCTATTCTAAAATGCTCCAAAAACGATGGCCATACCACAATTAAATGTCCCAAAAGGTAAAATGGCCCAGGCATAATGTGCATTAGTTCAAGTTAGTGGAAAGTATTTACATGCCCGAGACGTATACACTTGCTCTTCATGATATACTCATGATATATGTGCTCTTCATGATGTACTCAACAAGTTACTTGTGCAAACTGTGGGACAAGGCTAGCTAAGTATGTCAAAATACTAAATCGCAGTCCTTGAATACTACTGGTAAAGACAAAAAAAGCTGTTTTCTTCTGCTTTTTTAAATGAATCACATCTGAATCGGAGTTATCACTATGGTAAAGGAAAGATTTTAACACACTATATGCAGTTCCGCCATTTTCTTTCCCAGATTTGGGCAGAACAGATCAGTGGCTAACAGAAGCCTAAGCTGTTTGGAAATACAGGGAAGCATTTCAGTGCAGTGCAGTGTACTTCAGAGTGAGAATTCGGAGCTGGCTATGCCACTTCTGCACCAGCTATTTTATGGGAGTATCTTTGTTTGAAAATTAGAGGTGGTTTCTGCTCTGTCCACGTAGCCTGAGTGGCACAGGCCAAGAGCTACCTTGCAGAACAATTGTGGCCTCCTGACTTTTTTGCAATAATAAATTTGGGCTCTGGATGACAAGTTTGAACAGTTCTGCAAAAAGGACATTGCAAAAACAGGGAATAAAAGGTATCATTTATACTTTCAGCCTCTATGACGTCCTCTGGCAAGAAGATCCACAGTTCAATTATAAATACAAAGGAGGAAAATTAGTTTTATTTGTTTGCTTCAAATCCACTGCCTGATTTTTAATTGGGTAACTTCTTATACTGTGATAAATAGCAAACATGCATTCCTTCTTCCCCTTCCCCCCAGTGAAAGAGACCTCTCACATATCTGCCCTCGGTGACCCCTTTTCTAAGCAAAATCATCCCACTCTCTTATTCTCATTTTATGGGAGCCATTTCACAATTTAATTACGCATTCTGTGAAAAGCACTATCTTTGCCTTTAACCCTGCTGTGCAATCATTTAATTGGTTGCCCCTTGTTCCCATGTTATTAGAAATAGTAAATAACCATTCCTTGTTCATGTTCTATGCACCATCCACAGTTCCATAGATCTCTATCGTATCCCTCCTCAGCCATCTGTTTTCTGAGCTGAGTTCTAGCTTATCGAGTCACTCTTTGTGCAGAAGCTATTCCATATAAAAGATGATCTTCGTCACCATTTGCTCCTTCCATTATATCCTTTGTAAGCAGGAATCAGCCAAACTGTACCCAGTAATTTGAGATTTAGATATATTATGGATTTATACAATACCACAAAAATGCTTTTTCCATCCTGTTTTGTTCTCTTCCTGATCAGTCTAGCGATTCTATCTGGCGCTCTGGGTTCGTTTGTTTTTTGACTGGTGCTGAGCACTCATTTGAGTTTTTCAGAAAACTAGCCACTGTGATTGCCTGATCTCTTTCCCTGAATGGGAGGAATTAAATTACAACTCCCCTTTTGTGTATTTACTTAACATTATTTTCCCGTTGTCTATTACTCTGTATTTTTGAGCACTGAATTTCAACCTACCAAGTCATTCAGTAACATGAAACCTTTCCTCAAATTCATTACTAGCTTTATATTTGACAATCCCAACAGCTTTGCATTATTTGCAAACTTTCTTTGAGAATTCTTCTACAGCTGTACTATGCAATTAAGGATAACGCCCAAGCATAGTCTCAAATCTAAACTTGCCTACCAGGCGCGCTGTCTGCACTCACCAGCACGGTCACTAGCTGAGACCTGCATCTTTCTGTAGCAGAAGCTGCCAAACAAGTTCAGCACATCAGTGCATGCTTGAACTCTTGTTCACACAGGCTGGATGGACTGACTCCAGGCGGAGCTAAATGTGCTGTACCCAGCAGGTACCCTCAGCTGGTCTCTTGCTAAGAGCACTGAAGCCACTGAAGCTGCAATGTGGATGGAAAATAGGCAGGTGTGGGGCTGGTGATGCTAACGCCTGTGGCTGACCTTCGTTCTGAGCTGCATGATCCACGTGTGAAAGGATCAAAGCAAAAAAAGAAAGGCTCTAAAAAAGAAAAGATATGCCAACTTCAAGCTAATGGGGTTTACGATGTACCTTCTGAAAAGCTGGTAAACAACCTGGCAATCATACACAGGCAGTTAAACAGATATCCCCTTCAGACTTTCACAGATATTCCTAAATCCAAAAACCCACAGCAAAAGAGTTCAAGATCTGGTAAAATTTCAGTTGCTCTTTGGCATAAGAAAACACACCAGGATTTTCCATTTATACATGTCTGATTGTAAAAGATAAAGTCTTTTCCTTTGACAGGATAGTTAGACAGAAAATAAAATGAAAAACTAACCTGTGACTTAAATCCTATACTTAGGTTGCTTTAATGAAGTCAGTTTGCAATTTGAACTACCAGGGGAGTCAGCTACCAACACTTTTATGCATAGATCCACAGATAGTGTAGATAAAGATATATACATTTAGAAGCTTAATAGATGAAAAGAGACACTGCTATTGGCAAGCAGTTTATTCCTCTGCAAAATTCAGATCAAATAACTCAGTCTGAACAGAATATTGAGCTCCACTGATTCTGAATGAGGCTACAGGAACGGAAATGCAATTTGACATAGCCACATTGCCAATTAAGGATAAAATACAGGAAATATGTCAACTAGCAACAAAGGCAGAGGCATTCAGGCTTTCTATATGAAGTTGGTTCCTTTGGACCCACTTATGAAAACTTTGGAGTTATTCAGGTAAATAAAACTGCAGCAGAGCCCAGAAGTAAAAGTAAATATAAGAAGAAAGAGGAGGAGACCTGGGACTTACTCACAGTTCTTATCAAATTATAGACACTGTGTGTGACTGAATAAGTTCTCATTAGTAGAGGTAGTCACTGAGACAAACTCCACTCTTGTATATCTGGGACAATCCTCCTGAAGCTAGCAGTCGTGTTCAGGTAAACTTGGGCTGACAAAGTAGAATTTGAGCTGTCACAGACAATTTCTGGAGCTTGTACATTGATAAGGGAGTGAGAAAACAAAATGAAATAGAAGTAGTTCATAAAAGGGTCTGAAAAATTCCATTGAATTCAAAAAAAGGGATGCAGTTTCCACAACTGAGGGAGACCCACTGTGTCCTGTGCATCCAGTGACCTTATTAAATACTCGGGTACAATAGTTCACCTGCTCAAAAGCATACAACAATCGCCCTGAAGTGAGAGAAGACCCTTCATTATGGCTGATGTAGCCAGGCGCTGACATGAACACTGTCAGGGTTTAGGAAAACACAGGCTCCCAAACGCTGTGGCTGCCAGTGCTCCAGCAGAAATGTCTCATCGGTCAATAGGAGCTCCGGCGGGAGAACACCAGCAAGGCTAATGGGCAGCAAGCACCTGGTTCATTGATATAAAAATCAATAGGGGAGCGGCTTCGTCTGAAAGCCTGGGAATACACAGGTGGCCTCCCCATAATGATCTTCCCCGTTGGGATCTGAATGTAAGATATCTTCTCCTGTAATAGAGCAGAGCCAGGAGAATCCATTTGTGAGTTGTTATTGAAATACTGGTTTTAGCCCACATCCAGTTTCTTTTCATTGAGGTGATGTTCATCGTTTCCTAGCCTACATGCGGCAGGGCTATCTCAGAATTGGATTGGCTTTTCAGAAAAGCACCTGCCGTTTATGAAAGATGCAGTAAAATCTGGGTGGCTTGCAGTGCTTATGAAGGGTGCTGTTCCGAAAGCTCTGAGTACCTGTGCTGTTTGTCCCCAGAAAAAGCCCTACAGGGCCTTTGAAATGGATCACACAGCCACGCCACCAAGCTTGACCCGAAGCAGTGGTTTGTGAAGGTAAAATGGTAAAATGGCTCAGTCTGCCAGCAAATTTGCCAGTCACTGCTGATAGAAATGGGGTTTGTGATGTACATACTGATCCACAGGGAGCTGGACTGAGACCAAAGTCATTTCATGCAGGCCACTGCACAGCCAAGAGAAGATAATTTTCAATCTGTACTGACCCGGCCTGGATCAGACCTAGTAGCCTAGGGATGCAAAACTTTATAGTCTGTTATTAGCCCCAATGGCCTACAAAAAAAAAAAAAAAAAAGTACAGCCATTTTACAGACATAAACATGTACTTTTGTATGCATAGAGAAGTGGGTAAAAAAATTCAGACGTCATCAATGAAAAGGGATATCAAGATGCAATTGAGAGGTAGTTTTCGTCTGGTCTATGAATATGCAAAAATCCTGATAGGTACAAATGTTGCCTGACCAGCTCTATTTATGTGAGGAATGTACCAAAACATTGGGCATGAGATGTTTTGATTTATGTTAGTAAACTCAGACCTACCAACATGCAGCCCAGCTGACACAAAAACTTCCGTGCAACTAGAAAGTGACAGGTCTTTCATTTCAAGAACAATTTTCCAGCTCACTCTTAATTAGCCTGTATGGAACAGAGCGGTTTTTGTTGCCTGCTTCTTGTTCCACATCCACTTGTGAAGTAATTTGTAAGCTTAGAAAAAATTATCTGATGAGTTTTCAGACTCATCTCCATCTAGAAGACACCAAGAAAACACAAGTTGGAGGGACAATGCATTCCTCAACGACCAGAACCAGGAAAGGGGGATCTAGGATGCAGCCACAGTTAGCAGCGAGGACCTGATTGTGTTATTGTGACTGATAGTCTCACAATTAATAGCATTTTCATCTTTATCCACTTTTCAAGCACCACGTGAATATAACTTTTAACTTTTCCCATCATGGTTTCCGAGGGCACAGTTACATCTTCCATTTTTTAAAAGTTATTTTAGTTGAATTTCCCATATCCCTGTCTTTCACTTTTTACCCCCAGACCTAAAACTCACATCGATAACTGTTATCAAAGAGACTGCATCTCCTTCTTGCTGACTTTTACAAAATGATCTTCTCAAAACTGTTCAGAACACTTCGAAACTGCCAGGTCTTTTTGCTGTTTCTTCAGCTGCATCCCACTACTCTCTTTGTATCCAAGCAGGGACTTTCCCTCTTGCGCTGCTTCTTGGATCACAGCAATAGTCATCCTGGGTTGGTTTTGCCTTTCTGTTGTCTATGTCTCTTTACTTCAAGGGTAGCTGAGGAATTAGTCATGGCTACAGAGGGATATTCCCAAACATCTTAAAATGAAGTCTACTAAGAGCTTCCAAATAACTGAGGGGAAACAAAGGAAAAACCAATAAATAGGAAATAATTCAAAGGCTGGGAGCACAGGAATTCATTTCTTCCACATCATGACTTAATATTCAGTCTTTGTTCAGGCAAAATCCTTTCCTTTTTAGGGAATGCGATGCACGGTACTTTTAACCTGCTTATTCAGGGAGGGCATTATGTGAATGTGAGGTCCATGAGCCCATCTGTGTGTCC
This sequence comes from Platalea leucorodia, assembly GCF_965183815.1. Lineage (NCBI taxonomy): Eukaryota > Metazoa > Chordata > Aves > Pelecaniformes > Threskiornithidae > Platalea > Platalea leucorodia. Next base: position 49,102,027 of record NC_138831.1, read on the forward strand.
TTTGCTAGCTAAAGTACCATAGGAGACCTGACAGAGAGGCAGGGTTACCACGGTGGGGTAGGAAAGGCCAGGGGCTGAGGATAGACATCGGTAGAAAACAAGGCTCTTTTAGCTCCACTACGTACAGGACAACTTGTTTTACTTTTATTATTAATTAATAATTCACTCACTCACAGCTACAGCCTACGCTCAAACCCACCTGCACAGTGTGGATGCCTTTTTGTGTGCCCATTGCCACTGCTGCTAGCCATTCGCAATGGTTCCGAGACATTGGATTATGAATACAAATAGGAAACCAGTGAGAAGAAAATGCATCTTCCTTGTGCACCTAGGTAATTCATGAAATGAGACTGGGCAAACTATTTCTGTTGCCTGTAATACTCCAGTTAATTGGACAACTGCTGTGCCAGAAAACCTTTTCCCCACCTACAGCAAGTAAAATTTATACTGGTGGTTGGTAACAAGAACATCTTGATAAAATGGTTGAATTTATTTTATTCCTATAAATGAAAAGAGCTCTTAACAAAGGGGGGTAACTGATATGCTCGGTAAATCAAGGATAAAAGGACACAGGCTCTACTGAAGATTTTTTCCCCTCGTCTTTTCTTTTTAAACCTTTTGATGAGGTGCCCTGTTGCTCTGAGATGAGCTTCCACTGAAGTACTTTCGGAATTATCTCAAAAAGAAACAGATCATTTAAATGAGTTAAAGCCCCCCAAACAGATCCACTATCTCCAACTTTAGGTTCATTTTTCATATTAAGAATTTTGTGAAATTTATAAAATAACTTCACTACTGAACCAGGGGCTTATAAGACAAAGAAGTCTCATTCATTTTTTACTGCTTCCTTCTGAAAGTGGTGAAGGATGATATATTTAGAATAAAGATGAAAGCAAATATGTAGAAGAGAGGGAATATTCTGATAAATTTGTATTTATCAGCCTTGAGTGTTTAGAAAGCACCTACGGGCAATGATTCTTCAAATTCCTCCAGACCTACCTGGGATGTCGGTCCTTCAGGGAAAATTCAATTGAAGATAAGATAAGGTGCTCCTTTCTATTTACTTTTTTTTTTCTTGTAGACAACAGAGAGAATTTTAAAGGTGTAGGACAGGAGAGCAGGCTTCAGGGTTTTTTTAATATAGAGGGAAAGATTGTTTTTTCTCTCCTGTATGTTTTCTTCAGGGAACAAGAGATATTGTATGTGCCAGAAGGAAGCCAGTCATGGCTGGAATACTCAACAGACCGGACCTGTAATTTCCTTATGACCTCTATAGGTAACACAAAACTATGGTCCTCCTCATTTCCATAGAAGGGTAAATTGGTGATTTTACTCACCGGGTAGGCGTGGGGCAGACTGAGACTGGCCTGAGACTGCACTGTGGGTGTTCGTTCTGACGGAGAGATTATCCGTGACAAAGTTTGTTATACATTTGCTATGCATTTGAAGAGGTTTGTAGCACTACAATACACATTTATTTTTACTAAGTGCCCGAGCTATTGTTTATTGTGTGTTACAGAGGCTGACTTTTCCTCCGATGTGCAGGCATGTACATGTAAACCTTGGAAGCAATTTGTACCCCTGTGGTAGAGAAAGCATTGTGTTGAGAAACTCTGGCATACTAGACAAACTTATGGACTTATAGACCCAGATTAAGCCTGTGTTTCAGTCCTTAACTGTACAGATTCCCACTGAGCTCAGCTGGAGATATATATACATAAGCACTTACGTAAGGATATATTTGAAAAGCATTATTTTATTATGTTTTTAAAGTGCAATTTTGATGCAATGTGAAGATGCAAATGGCTATAGATACACAGTACTGGGATATATCTTGGAAAGTCTTAGGGAATCCAAGCGACATTCCAAAAGCTGAAAAACCTTCTAGTAAGAGGTCGTCACTCCTATAGTTTCCACACTTTCCTGTGCTGTGATTGGTTTGCCTGGGATCTACCAATATAGTCAAGGAATAGAAAAACGTCAAAATGAATTCTTTCATTTTGGTGATGAAGTGCTAGCTTTGCTTGCCAGCATGCAGGGTTCAATAAAAGCAGACAGGTCTTCAAAAAATTGCAGCATAAATAGATGAACTCTTTAAAGTAATATAAGTTCTGTCATCTAGATGTGAAATATAGACCTAAGTGCCCACCGAAGTAAAAGCTGACCGCACATTCCGTAGATAAGTGTTAAAGTTTTCTCAGAGTGTCTTGGGCTGAGAAATGTTTTAACTACATATCTCCTTGCCACAATAGACAGAATGAAAGCATTTGAAGTTAAATCCATTTTTCAAAGGAAGAAAACAAAGCATCCATAAAGAAACAAAGGCATATCACAGGATGAGGTCTTTAGATAGCTACTGTTTTCAGGAAAGTTGCAATTAGCTGTGCAATGGAGAAGGTGAACTTAGTTGTATTTCAATAGCATTTATAATTATTTCAGTAGCTAGAACGCTGATAGGTATGTGCAGGGGGTTGGTTTCAAGATTTCCTTGTGAGACAGAAGGTCAGGATTCCTGTGGTCTCCTGTCATATTTAATTCATATCCTTTGGCCTTCTTCACCACATTTATTGAATTACAGGAATAAAATTCAATGAACCAAAAACAAAAGAAGAGAGGACAGGGTAAATCCTGATTTCTTTTAAGTCCCTACTGCACAACTGACTTCAGTGGGCTTGTAGGAGAGCATCTTAAAGCAGAATGTGAAAGGAGGGGGAGGCACGAGTTAGTATAACCCCTCTCACCACCCCCATAATTGCATCCAAGTAATTTATTGCAAGGAGCGACTATTTGCATGTGGGAGTAAGGATCCAATTTCTACCACTCAAGAATCTCCCTGTATACTTTTTAAGCCTAATCTTTGTGTACTCCCTGTGTGTTTATCAGACTCCTTCTTGCCACAAATAAGACAGCAGCAGACGGGCTTTTCAAAACGATTCTTGAGAAAAGCATCACTGGCAATTCATCACATGAGTACTGAGAGGCAATCCTCAAATATGTCAAAAATACCAGTTTCAGGGAAATGCCCTATTGGCATGCTTATCATGCTGATTCCCTGCAATCATCTTAATTAAATTGATACAACCTTTATTCTCCCGTCACAAGTGAGATGCAATAAGCACAGGGTTTCCAACAGGCCTGCGGTGTGGACTCTACTGCTGGAGCATATGAGGAGTAGCTCTAGATGTGCTCTGTGATTTTGGGGAAGAAGACATCATTGTTGTGTCTCCTCTGCTCCTATTATCCTATTTTTACTGTCCTGTATGCTGCCTCCAAGAACTGGGCTGTTTTGGGAATGATTGTGGATCACCCAGATTTCTCAGCTACCTCTTTAGTCAAATCTACACACGGTGCCTGCCCTGTGGTTTAGACACCCATACAGTCAAAATAGCGCAATCCCCTACTGTGAGCACAGTCATAGCAGAACCGCACACAAATAACCTGTACCGGTACCCAATAACGTCTTTACGACGGTGTAATTTGTTTTCAGAGCTAGGTATGTGCAAATCTGGTTATGGAGTCTGACCCAAAGTACTAATCAAAAAAACCCAACATAAAAAGTTTTGAAATTCTATCCAAAACTGCAAACTCACCAATATTTAGCTTTGGCATTTGAATTTTTGGAAATGTCACAGCTAATAAATAATGTATTATTTTCTGAGCTACAATGTACATTTTTATTTTAAAACTTGAATCTGCTTAACTCCCAAAAATTAAGTGCTCTGCTCACGTACATGGCAACCTATGGGATGGCTGCCTTTCTACTTAATACATTTAATAAAGGTGACCAGATGCTTTGTGTGTTTAATGGCTTGTTCTGCATCCCAACAAAATGTCCCTGTTTTGGCTGCGATTGCAGATGATTCATTCTGAAACCCTGCCCAGCTGCCCTGACACAGCCGAGGCAGGGCACAGTTAAAAAACAAGCCATCTGTGCAAAAGAAGTAGGCTGGAGGAGTGCTTTGTCAGGAAAAGACTGTAATTTCTTGGTGACTATGTTTTCTAGGCATCCAGTAAGCCAAAAGTCCTATGGGTGCAACCTCTCTGCCTTTGCAGTCAGATTTTGCAGTTATATCCCATGTCCCATCATATTCTCTTCCTTCCCCCCTTACTTAGAAACCTTCAGCCTGCTCTGCTATATAAAATCATGTGTAGATCAAACGTTTCTGTAACATGTAAGATGTTGATCCCACTTTCATTCTTTCTAATCATATGGCAAAATTCCTGACCCTGTAGCTGCATCAGCCAAGCCTCATGCTAGAAAAAGCAAGAGCGATTCATTTATGGCTTTTCTGAATAATTAGCTCTGCCCAGTTCTGTATTAGCATCACTCTATTGTCAGCGCTGCCAAAAGAGACATCCTGCATTCATGAACAGTCGCGCCACTCGCTTGCAGGCTAGCCGAATTCAAGGGCAAAATTCTACCCGCAGGCAAAGCTCCCCGTTGCCTCAGCAAGAGGGATGCATGCATATTTGAAGGCAAAGTCTGGTCTGGAGTGTGTCATTGAGGTGAGCCACTTCAAGCCTTGAGAGGGTTCTGGCCCCACAGCATCTTTCACATGACCTGCAGGCTGCGTCGTGAAGCAATGCTGACACCTTCTCCCCGCCCAGACGATGGAGCGTACCGCGAGAGCAGCTCGGCAGGACGCCGCCGTTCCGGGGTAGGAAGTAAAGGTTCCTGTCAAGTTTTCTTTACAGCCTATGTTCTCTAGCATTTGAAAGAACCATTGCAACTCAAGTCATCTGGCATGCATACGAATGACAAATATGCTTCAGAGGCAATAAATTAGCAATTTCAAGGCTTTACTTCCCCTCATGGACTAATTGCCAGAGATTATAGTATATTATGAGAGAGCAATGATACTAATGCCTAAATATGCTTCGGTGATTATAGAGCTATCCTCAATAACCAAGCTGTTTAAATGTCAATGCAAGAAAGCTCTTTATTATGAGATTAAATATTATTTTGAAGCAATGCAATAGGAACTTCCCAGGCTTCATGCCTGCAATAATACTGTCTTGGAGCAATATATATTGGACAAACTATGCTTTTTTTTAAATGCGTACAGTAAAGGGTCCCAAAATATTTTTGTGCTGCAAACTTGAACAGCATCCCTGATAAGAAAGAGGATCTTGGTATCTTTTTATTTTGCATTTGTTACTAACATGCTGCTGCCTTCATTCTTTCCTCCACTTTATATTAATACTTGTGTATCACCCCTGTATAGAGAAGATAAATTCTCGTTTTCTGTTAGTGTAAGTGAGCGGGGAATCAAACCTCAAGCCCTTTTCTTTTTTTTTTTTTTTACATCTCTAAGTACTAGTGTCTTGCACAGATGCTTTTGACAGTCCTACCCCTCACACCTAAATAAATCTGTTTAAACCTGGCATCGAGAGAACCCCTGGAAATTAGATGGAAGCTCCAACTTTCAGGTTCAGCTGTTGACATGAAGCAGAGAACAAAAGTGTCTTTAAGCCATAACTCCAGTTCCACAGTTCTGGAGGTGACAGTTGGTGATCACAAGCTCAAGTGTGGATTTACAAGGGAGGGAGGCTAAAAAGGCTTTAGCATCCCACTAACCTCATATAGGACTCCCACACTATGGATCTTGTCGGACAGCCGTGCAGCCTTCCCCTGTAGACGACAGCAGTGTATGCCCCTGCAGAATACTGCAACATTTTTTCAAGAAAACCCTAAACGCTGCGGTGGGTGCTGATGGTAGGACGTGGCTGCTCTGCTGTCCAGATCCAACATGCCATTCCCCTCCCGTTGTTCCTAAAGCTACCTGGTACGATGTCCACCATGTTTTATAAATGCAAATCAAAAGAGGTACAGCATGGTCAAAGATCAAATCTCATGTTCCCTAGTACTTGAAGATATTTATTCATCTCATTTTGAAGTTGTAACTTAAAACAATAGAGAGTAAAACTCATCTAGGAGGCTGCGCGTTTTAGTTAGCTGCTAAATGTCAGCGGAAGCTCTAAAAATATTGGGAATGTCTTTGAATCTGAAGCTTGATTTGTAGTAAACTTAGTAATTATAACTAATAATTACTATAATAGTGTAGAAAACATAAGGTTTAGGCCTGTGGAAACAGACCATGTAAAATTAAAGACGCAAATTACAGAAAGACAACTGCTAATGAAGTTGTGGTGGAATTCTCTCCTGAAAATATTTTTTTTCTTTAGGAAATATTGTTTCTTAAGCATAGCCTGCAGATCTCTTCCAAGGTGTGCTCCTGAAGTAGAGAGGTGCTTCATATATGGATGATCGGGGAACTTACTAGCAAGAGTTTCATTATGCCCAGCTGTAGCAGGACTGGACATGTGGATCCATGTCCTAATACTGTCTGCTGCAACCTGGCAATCATTAATTCTGAATTTCTGTTGTTTCATCTTGGCTGATTTCTTCAGCCATTTTATATCTCGTCTATAAAATGTAATGCTTGTTTACCTCAGAATGTCTGAAGCTCTTTCTGATGCTCAGGTAAAAGACACCTGCCATATATGCTCAGAAAAGACATAAATTGCTCTATCATTTGTAACATTTTAAAAGATCTTCATCTATTAAAATCACAGTGTGACTGACAAGGAACATGCTGAAAGGCCATGAGAATTCTTTTTCTGCTTTTCCAGGCAGACAATAATCTGACATCTTTTTTGTTATGTCTTGACTTAGAATATACGACGGGAAACCATGTCTTTATCCTTATAACAGTAATAAACTTAAAATACTGATGTTAAGTAAATAACCAGAAGTAATAAGCTGACACTGCTCAAAGGAGAATTATGTGGACTTATAATAGAATGGGGAAAAACTACCTGCATTTGGCCACTTTTATGCAAATATTATTTGAAAACAGATTAAAATCCTCATTAATTTTTTGCAGGTACCTGACGAAATGCCCCATTATTCACAGCTCTCACTTACCATATATCCCGGTGCACACGTACACTTCCCCGTGATGCTGTCACAATCTGCACCGTTCTGGCAAGGGCAGGTCAGCTGGCAGCCTTCGCCGTAGTAGCCGGGGGGACAGGTTTCATTGCAGTAGAGTCCAGCCCAGCCAACTTTGCAGCTACATTCTCCAGACAATGGATGGCAACTAATGAAGACAGACAGACAGACAGTGAGATGGGGACATGAAAGAAAAATACAGTCCGTAAACAGCAGTAGAACATTTTACATGCAATGCCAGCAAGAGTCACATTAAGAAGAGAACAAACCTGAAAACCGTTAAGGATAGTGAACATAAGCAGCCGTATAACTTAGGAAGAGAACAGGGAATGTGGTGCTAAACACCAGCCCTGCATGCCATTTCCAAACATCTGGGAACTGCCACAGCACTGGTGATTTTACATCTTTGAAGTTTATGCTTTTCCATTCTCAAATGGAAGTTGCTTGGATTATTGACATTAACCACAACACGATTAATCCATACTGTTTTATGACATATATGTGCCATACTATTTGGCTGTACTACAGTCAGTTAAAGATGTTCAGGGTTAAGAGAAATTCCAACGGATGGAGGACTGCAGTCAAGGGAGTTGTGAAGACAAATCTGAGTCCTCTGGCACAAATATTCTATTCTAGTCTGTTCTAGTCTAGTCTGGTCTGGTCTGGTCTGGTCTAATTTGTGTTCTAAAAGTAAGTGCCACCTCAGCAGAACTTTTCAGCAGGGAGAGGTAGAAAGGAAAGTGCTTTGGAAGGGAAAAATCTCCTTGGAAAGAGTTTTGCAGGGAATATTCATTCAGCCATAGTGAACAGAACTGATCACTACCTGAAGCCTTGGGATTTATTTGGGGCGGGAGTCAACAGGAGCCCTGGGACTAAATCTCAGCTGTGCAGGGAAATGAGTCAAGTTCCTTTATGCTGAATAATGAGCATTGCTGCCCAACATTAATCCTCTGGCTTTCATTTCTATTCAGACAATTCCACACTGTTGTGAGAGCACACAGAGAGAAAAGTAGAAAGAAGAATCAAGCCCAAAAGGCCGGACAATGCCTGGTCCTTCTGCATCTGGTAGGTGGAAGACGTACCCCTGTGTTCCTCCTGCTATGAAACAGTTTATCTTTATTCATCATTTTCTCTTCTACAAACAGAAAGAGCACCTCCCTGGTTTCCTTAGGGCACTAAATTCCCACTGCAGGAGAGCCGCCCTGGGGCTGGGGGCTAGGAAAGGAGGGGAAGGCTGGAGATGTGCTAAGTCTTGGTTTGAAGAGATGGAGGTTTCTGGGGGATGGGAAGGGAGAGCACAGGGGGATGTCTAGTTTGGGGAGATGAGGTGGTCAAAAGAGAGAGCAGGGGATGGAGAGGGAATCTGACCTTTGGAAAAGGACCCCATGTTGTCTGAGGTCAGCTAGGAATGTACGGCTTCCCTTCAGAGCTCGGTGTGCTCTGAGGGCCTCTGCACCACAAGATTGTACCATAAGAGCACTGTCTAGCCCTCAGTGAGAAAGACGAGAAATAATATTGTTACAAATCAAATTTTCTCTATTATTCTCGGAACAAGAAAGAACAGAGTTCTGCAAGGTGGCACCTCTCTATGGACCTGTCTCCTGGTTTTTTGCCTCATAGAAACTATTTCTTTTCCTTTACGATTATTTATTGCTATAGCTTAATATTGCAGACATGACTGGATGGGTTTCTTTACACCTATAAAATTAATATCGTATATGTTAATTTTCAAGGTAACCTCATAAAACGTAATTTCCAAGTATGTTTCTGGCAATTACTGGTAGGAGAGGTTAGTCACATACTGTTGTGACTAAGAATGATCAAATTTTGTGAGTGTCATATGTTTCATCATAAATAGTGTTTTACTAACTAATTAAAACAATTCATCAGCTTAACAAACTACCATCCATGAAATTCTTCTGACAAAGCAGTCCCTGAAATTATGGTTGTTCACAAAGCACCTCTTAACATTCAGATGAAAATAATAAAAGCTCGTTTTTCCCCCCTCTGCATCTATTAATCATTACCTAATAGGAGCAGAAAGCTAAACATTAAAGAAATATTTTAAAGTGGAAGTTTTGTTTCTCTATATTTTCACTACTACTGCACGTATCATATGGTTCCATGAGAACTGCATCTGTTGGCTAAATTAAATCTTTCAAATGTAATATATGATCATTGCAGTTTGAATCAGTCTATGACAATTCCATTGAAAGTACTATACTCGGTAAGAATTTCTACTCCAAGGTTGGCTCCTTCATCAAAATGGACAGCTTTTTTGCATGGGATACAAGCTATATATTAAGGACTAAAAATCATCCTAGCATGCACTCAAATAAGAAGCAAGAACCAAACAGGCTTTGCAGAAGAGTCTGCAGGAAGCAGGGGGCTTGAACTCCAAACCAAGGTCCAGTAGAAGGCTGAGGCCATATTCAGCCCCCCCCTAAAGCTTTTTTCCACTCTTTTATGAGGCTATGAGCTAGGAAAAGTCCAATGCAGAAGTCTGGGTCCCTGCATCCATATAATCTTCCTGTTGAAGCATGAACAATTTTATTATCAGCCTGAGCATATCAGAGTTTTGTTTTTCTTCTAGGCCAAGCACTTGTAGTGCTGCAGTGCTTTGAAACACTTATCTTTTGCTGTCTTACAGAGTGCTGGCATTGTAGGATTAGGAAAAATCCTCCACACTAAATTCCAGAGTTATGATACCCATAACAATAGTTCTGGGTAGGCAGCAACAGTTGGTGAATCGACTGTACAGCAGGGGAAGGGAAACTTCTCCTTGACAGTAGCAGAATAAATCTTTCCAAAGCTTTTGGCAAGCCAGACATTAACGCACACCATAGCGTTATGGTAGCATAACAAGGCAAAGGAGCTCAAACCTACATAGCTCGGTCTGAAATGAGGTTGCGGGCTATGTCCAACCAGGGGACAGAGGAGATGTCTCAGATACAAAGAATGCAATGCCCTGAATCACAAACACCTGTTTGACAATTAAGGTGCTCTGATGCAGTGCTAACCTGAAGATGGCTGTGATTTAGATGCTTAGCCAAAATTCAGAAGGCAGCTGTTCTCTTCCCAGTCCTGCCAGTGAGTCTTGGCCAGGTAATTTACTCTTTCTGCCTTCATCTTTCCCATCTGTAAAATGATGCCTTTCTTCCTCTGGAATCCCTTTTAAGATCTGCAGCTGATATCACTAAATAGTAGTAAATTTTTATTATTAATTGTTTTTTCCATTCTGGTATGTATGAACTATTCCAGTAATTAAAGTCATCAGAGTTACATACTAAATATATTGCAGCTCATGATGTAGAAATAGTATACATATGCGGGTATGGGTGAGTTAAGAATGCTTCTCTCTTATTATATTGATATTCTGTAAAATTTCATTCTGTTTAAACTCTGTGCCTAGGCAAATAACTGCAGCTAGGAAACTCATCTGTCATCCAGCCAGCCGTGTACGCATCTAGTCTACCCAGTGAACTAAGCACTAGCTGCATTGAAGTTGAAAAGTTTGAGGCACTTAATGGCAAATGTGTTAAATAAAGAATAGGAAACACACAGTTAGCAATGTGAATTTCTCGTATAATTCCTCCCTTCTGGTTCTGAATGTACCTTTCAAGGTCATGAGTTCATGTAACATTTTGCCAGCATGGGGTGCAGCATGTGTAAGGCTCTTCTCCATGCCACCAATAAACCGAAATTAAGAAACACAGACAATTCCTCTGGAGAAGGATCACTGAACGGAGGGGTAAGACAACGTGAGGCCTCTGAAAGGATCCCAGAAGGCAAGCCCACTAACATCTGCTTTCCAACCGCTTGCTGCAAGCAGGAAGGGAACCTTACACTCTTGAAAGAGTTTGGCAGTGTTATACATTAGTATTTTGCATCGAATCTTAACAACTTTTATTTCTTCAAATCTCTTGCATAACAGGAAGGAATAGTGTAGAAAACCTAGAGTGAATGCAAGCAGCCAAGTGTTTCTCCGGCACTAGGCCAAGTAGAGGTGGGAACTGGAAGCTGTCCACAGCGCACAACATGGCATGAGGAGGAAATTGTTCCATCGCTGTTGCTGCAGTTTGGAAGCTGCTGTACGGTCCCTGGCTTTTGAGTCACATTTACAGCAATAAAAGATTTATTTTTTTAAATTTATAAGCTGAACTGAAAAACAGAAAGTAATTTTTGACCTTTATATTTTTTAAGCATCTAATTTTGAGGAAATCTGAGGAAACCAGGTAATTTAACTTTCTTAAGGCAAATTGGGAAAAGAAATGCTTTAGACAGCAGAGTCTGTTCCAAATTCTGAATTTGTTCTCCAGACATCTTTCAGCCAAAACAACTTCTTCCCAGTGAATTTCTCGACTTTCTGTTTATACACTAGCACCAGTCATCTCATCTTAATTAACAACAGCCCTAATCCTTTTTTGACAGTATTTTCTGTCTTCTGGTGTCGATACTACATTCAGTCTCCCTTACTAAAATGCCTTCTTCCTGTTAAAGAAGTAGCCACAATGAGACTGTAGGGCCACTACTTCAGTCCAGCACGTCTTCAAAGCCAGCCCCATTCAAGCGCATTATTGATTTAGGCCAAGGCAAAAACTTCATGTAAGGTCCATGGACTTTGGTCCTTCCAAACTTTTAGTGTTGAGGCAATAATTAGAGCCTCTGGAAATCTATCCATTTCATTAGACTTCATCACAGTAGGAAAGTGTCAAGGCTTAAGAGGTGATCGTGCCTTCCTTCCCTTCTCACGTCTCTGACCTGGGAAAGTCATTACTAAAGGCTCCGCACGCTGGCTCCACACCAGTGTTCAGGAAGGGTGGGTGGCTGAGAGTATTCCAGTTATTCTTTTCCTCCTCTGCTTTTCAGAAGAGTAAGCCAGGATTATGCCTTTCTGCCTGTTGTACACTGTCTCAACATGGGCTTTTTGCATGGGGACATTTTTTACAGGTGTATCCTTCCCTGTGGAAGGACAGTCCAAGTCAGCAGCGCATTCTAAATTACCTAATTCTGGGGTTGTTCAAAAGTCCTGTACAAAGTGCCTTTCAGCGTGCTTTGATGCAGAAATTATTGGATGATGTTCTTCAGCCATTACTATGCAGGAGGTTAGACTAGATGATCACACTGGTCTCTTCAGACATTAAAATAGATAGATCTATGAAAATAGAAAAGCTGATTGTGTATTTCTTAATGTTCCTCCCCATCCTGCTCCTCAAAATCCCCAGAACTTTCTGTTACAGTCAGCTCTCCAATAACCAGATCAAATGAGTCAAAACCACTGACAGAAATAAGCAAGCTTCCCTCACCTTCTTCCAAGTGTTTATATAATTATCCTATACACTTAGGTATCGCAACAAGTACCCAACCATTTAAACTGCTTCTGGGGAAAATAGACGGTTGTCAGTAAACGAATTGCTTCGGAAGACCACAGTTCCCGTGATGATAAAAATTCAGGGGGGGAATGGGAGGAGGTGGGTGGGAAGAGAAGTGTGCTGTATGGGACTGGTTAAACAATCAGTAAAAAGATTTTTCAGAATATGGAGTGCCTTTGGAGAAGGTCATTTTCCATCAACTCTGACATTCCTCAGCTCAGAAATTGACAGCACTCGGAGATGCTCATTGAAAAGTGGAAAGCTGAAATACCATGGATGAATGAAAGAACATTTACAGATCTACAGCTTGCTGATATCTCTTTGTTCCATAACAGCAGTGATAAGATGTAGGAAAAAGGGAGATTTTATCAATGGAGAGACTAGACTCATTTATTAAGGAAACGGAGATACCATCTTAGCAGAGGATGCTGCAAGTGAAGCTGACGGAGCAGTGATGGGAGGGAAGGCATAAAATATATCTGTCAGACAGCAACCAGGCACAAGTCAGGTACACGGTATGCGAGAATGACCACGTGCCCAGAAAAGAGCCGAGAGAGGATTCGATCCTCCACCTTTCTGAGCTCTCTCAAACTTGAGACCTCACCTCTCTTCACAGCTGGATGGTGCTAGTCTGTTCTTACAGGAAGGATCTTCTGGCGAACCCCCAGAGCATCTACCGGGTAGTTCTCTGAGTAACCCAGGATGAATTCTTGCACCCTTAAACCCACTATCTCCCCCCGCTTAAAGGACTTAATGAATTGAGCAGTTAGTTAGTTGAGAAACAGCAGCCAAGCTCAGCCTTGCCCGTGGCCTATAGTCTTTTACTCTATTTACACCTTTCTGGGAAAATGGGCACACAAACAGGTTGCTGCAGGCTAGGAGAGGGGGTGAGGACACACTCTGTCAGCTGCCGTCTAAGAGCATATTCTCACCCTCCAGTACACAAGAAGAACAGCTTTCACTGAGGAGCAGTTTACCTTGTATTTACCGCAGGTTTGAGTCGGGCACGCTGGCAGGTACTGCGGAGTAGTGTGACATGCAGGAATTTACACCTTAGCTCACTCTGCAGGAATTCTTGAGACATCCCCTATCCTCACTACAACACAACATCACGCTTCTGTATACAATGCTCAGCTCATGCCTTAGGGATGTTATTTTTTGCAATGATTTCCTGATACACAAAATAATCAGAAGTGAAAGAAGCCTGTTGTAGAGTGCTACCTTTGAGGTGTGGAACACTTTGGATGCTCACTGTCAAACCCAGTAGAGCTAGAGCTATCTTTCTGCGGAGGACTCACATCAGAATTACAAGGCTTTTAAATAATCCATTGTGAGCTCTGACTTTCAGTTAAGCAAAATCTCACCACTCACAGTTGAACTTGAATTCACAAGAAAGATCACCTGTTTATTTCCAAGACTGAGACAAATAGAGTCTATCTCAAGCACACAAACAGATTTGCCTGAAGTGTTTGTGCGCGTGTATGTGTGTGTGTGCACGCACACAAATTAGGTGGTATTGCTTGCATACATAATTGAGGAGAGTGTTTATATTTTAGCAGGCTGCAAGATTGCAAGGCAGGTTTGTCATCATCAGCAAGACAGTCAGGTCCCTACCTGTCTGGTTTAAAATTGAAGAATGTCCGTATCAAGGGCATATTTGCTTGGGCATCAATTATCCCCACCTCCCTCTGAAGCCTACACAATCCTGAATTGGCTATGAATGCTTAACAGTAATGGACAGGAAAAGGAGGGAATCAAGTGGGAGCTGGGGGGCTCAGCATCTTGCAGGCATGGTAAGGAAACGTGGGCACTCTAGTCCATCAGAATAGCTCAGGCCAGGGTGGTTTTGCTGTCCAGGCTCCCTTTACTGTGTGTGAGGGAGTGAGGAATCTCCAAACAGCAATTCCAGCAGCCAGTAAACAAGGCAAGGAGTTACAAAAAGTAACAGATAGGATAATAGGGAAGAGTCTTAAATTATTCCTTTTTTCAGGGTTCGGAAAACTTATTCAAGCCTGCAACGGGAAAGTAAACTCAACCTAACTCATATTAGGTGCTCAAGTCTGTTTGTGGCTCTAGCTCTTAGTAATGAGAACCTCAAGAATCAGATCCTAAAAAAAACAAAAGGGAATAAAGCACCAAAACCTGACCTTTTAAGTGAGGCTTATTCCATTTTGGGTATACTTCCCTGATATTTATTTTCCTGAATATTTCACACATACACATACTGAATGAAGAGCAAAAATAGACACACATGAGAAGAGAAGAGATGTCTATTTTGACAATGTCGACTTCGTTACAGTTCCACAGACTGACTTGGGGATATTGATTTCAATCTATTTATACATCTGCCTCAAGTGTTTTCAACAAGGTAATTTGCCACGAGACATAAACTGAAGCAAATTAGGTTTCATTTTGAAAGTCCCCTTGCTGTCTATAGATCTAACAAGAAAACCCATGTCATAAAAAGAGCCAAAATGATGGATTTGAGTAAATCTATCTCTATTTTTTAAACTTCAGTGGGTTATTATACATACATATGGGCATCATGTGATAGTTCTTATGCCTAGAAGACTGCAGGTACAGGATAAGGCCACATGTCAGATTGTTTCAGGTTTTAGCAGAACTGTTCAAATAGTTAACAGATACATGCTTAGTAGCTGGCTGGACTGAGGCTTACGGTTCCAAACCTGAGGTGATTTAAATCAAAGGTTGCAATCCAGAGGAACTGTCTGTGTTCTTAATTAAAACTACAGAGAAAAGAGAGTAGGTGTAGTTAATTGAATTTTTTCCCAATGCTTTTATGTGACCAGTCCCTGCACTAGTACATAATACGATGTACATACCTGAGAGTGTTGGTAATATTGCAAGGACATCTCTTGTTGCATTTGAGGCCGTAAAACCCTTCTGGACACATTCTTTCTTGGCAATAAATCCCTTTAAATCCAGGGTCACACATACACGCTCCATTTACATGATAACACTTTGCGCCGTTTTGGCAGTCACATCTTTGTGTGCACTGAAAGCCGTATGTCCCAATAGGACACTCTTCTTGACACCTGCAATGAAATATGTGAGACAGGATCCAATCAAATGCTCTAGCCTAGCCTGCTTATGACTTTTACACAGGAATGTTTTTGTTAATGAATTAAGTACAGAATCATTGCTCATATATTTAAGTAATATACTGTGAACTGATGATATCATCAGAGTGATGTGATATCTTGGGCATGTAAATTGCTGTTAACTGAAAGTGCATTAATCTCTGTCCAATTATATCCTGCAAAATTTTCACTAGTTAATATTACCTTAGTTAACAAAGTGCATTCTTGTTTCCTGGACCATGACAATTCCATTCATCAACCATAAGAAACTGATATAGAACAAGATACTTTATAAAAAAACCCCTCATCTGTTTGCTTTCTCTTTATTACAGAAGGATTGTGCACCTTCTTTAAAAGCATACGGTCCTCTTAGTGATAATGAGGGTTGAAAGGGAATGTGGTCTATTAAGCAATCTTGAGTAAAGTGTTCTCCAGCAACGTATAGTTTTACTTTCCCTCTATGCTGTCATTGCACCAGCTTTATACCAACTAGGAGAAAATATACTCCTTTGTCTTTTGTGTGTGTTCTGAGTAACTAAAGCTCAAATTTTCTTTTCATCTCTTTCTCCAGGGATGCTCAGTAGTATAAAATCTCAAGACAAATCACTTTCACGCTCCTTCGTGTGTTATCTTCTCCAAAATTGCCAACATTTTTAATATTTGATACACATAAAAATGGAACCTGCAAACGCTATACACAGATTGGTTTAAATTGCACCTTCCATGCACTGTTTAAAATATTTCCCTCCTGGATACATTATGAAATCTGCCAGAAAGTCTGTTTCATTGTCCTACACAACCAGTTTCAGTGTTCGTAATATTTCCTACTTTGAAAAGCTCAACTAAGGTCCTAAAGAAAGCAACTGATGTTGTGCTTGACATAATTCAGTGGTTTCAAAATTCTGCAATGAGTCAGTACTACAGTTTACAAGATCCACCATGAAATACAGATAGGCCTTTTCAGTTAATAAAAAAGAGAAAAAGCAGCCCAGAAAAGCCCAATTCCCTTATCGCATGGATGCCAGATATTGGAAATTGCCTATCAGCATTAATTTAATCCTGAGCATTGATTAAAGTGTATACTGTAAACTCAGTCGGTAGAGGCAATTGTTAAATGTCTTTCTGCAGGTCATTTCACAGCTGGCAGGTGAGAGTTAATATAATGATCAGTAATAAAAGATTAATGCGTGATGCAAGGCAGGCAAAACTGCAATGAACACACTCAGTATATAAGAGCATTATTTTTGCGGCTTCGGATTATCACGTTTTACTAAAAATAAATGAACAAAGCAAAAGGCCTAGCTAGTGATTTAATTGCAGCAAGCATCAACACAGTTACTAGTGCCACAATCCAAGTACAGGAGTTCATCTGAGACCCAAAGAGAGAGGAGCCTGTGACAAACAGGAAGGGAAAGAGCCCGGAGAATCACCCGCGGTACTGGCTGCAAGCCCTGCTGCTCTCAGGGTAGTTCAGCTGCAAAGGAAATAACCAGAAAAGAATGGGTAACGTTAGGACTGGAACACTTAAAGCAAATGAAATGCAATGAAGAACGTATTAAGATGCCTTCTGTCTCCATTGCTGTATACAGCTCTACTAGTTAGCAGGAGAACACTGTGCTCAACGAGATGAATACTTAGTCAATAGTGCACTATATCATTCTATATTTATAGAAGATGAAGCATTACCTAGCAGGGAGAAAAGCATCTGGAAATGAAATATTGACGACCTAATCCATTTACATAATTAGCCTTTTTCTACTAACAATTTAACCAACTTATTTATTTGGAGATCAAGCAGCTACCGCTAATGAATTTTATACAAAGAATACTAATAATGGCTCCTCTGGAACATAAGAATAATCACAGCAGGAATTAGCTTTCTACTTAAACATCTTTCCTTTGCAACATATCAATCTAATGTGTCCATAGCACCATTAACAACCAGATACATTGTTCAATTAAATTACAAAATGAGCTGCTAAGCCCTAGTTATGTTTCTTGTTTAATTTACATTGCTTTCTGCCTATCTGGGGAGATTCGTATTATAATATCCACTGAACTTTAATATGTACTATAATTATTTGGGTTGGGATAGGATAATATGGCTGTCACCTGTAGAATTAATGGAAGCAATTTCACAAAATATTAAACATAAGACAGCCAGCTTAACAGATGAACTTAGTACATACACCTACATTTTTTCCAGATAAATTTTTTTCATGGAATAATGCTGTAAAGTTTTTTAGGCTTTTCTGTTTGTTTGTTTTGAAACAGCGATCACATTTATGTAGCACAGACAAATATTATAAGCTATCCAAAATACGCTAACCTGGAGATTGCCATTCTGTTGATAAAAGATACAGGTACAAACACAACAACAAGAGAATAAGTCTGCTCAAATTGTTATAACAAATGTGGTATTTATTCTGTAAAGATTCAATCTTTAGGTTTAATGGCAATACGGCAAACGAAGCTAAAACAGTATGTTCACTTTTCCTGTCAGCCACTGAATTCTTAGCCACCCCATCCTCAGCTTCTCACTGTGCTTCTGCTATTATTCCAGTTTGCAAAACATACATTTACATGACACATCCAGCCAGTTTAGCAGGGCACAAAGCTTCCTGGAGTTATTAATAGCGCTTGCCAATTTCCTAGATATTTAGTGCAGTGCCACTGCCTGGAAAACAGGTAGGGAACAAAGTGTGGCAATTACACTTACACAGGCCTTTATGACCATTTCATCTCTGCAAATATTTATCTAACTATATGGTATCACCTTCTGCACAAGACGATAAACTGTAGTATTATATAGTACTTATTGACAATTAAAAAAGATGATAGTAGATAAAGTGTGTTTATGTTTTTATTGTTGTTATTCACAATATCTGCTATTATTAAGAAAAATTTTTCAGCGCCTTGTAAAATTCTAAAGAAAACACCATTTTTTGGTGCAGCAGCACTCTCCTGCTATATTTGCAATTACACTGTAACACTGCAACAGTTGTATGAGATCCAGAAAGTAAAATAGACTTTAAGCTAAAATGGTGCTGACTAATCTGTCCCATTGTCCATGCTGTATGAACACATAACCAAGGAAAGCAATTTAGACTTTTTAAAGACCTTGTGCCTGCTCCTGCCCTCACTGAAATCAATGGGCAATCTACCATTAGCTAACTGTAGTTAACAGCGAGGTAAGGGTATGCACGCCGGTCCAGAACAAACCATTACAGGCAATGATGTGCTGTCCTAGCCCAGGGGAGAGGCAGAACTCCAATTGAATATAATGGGCCTAAGGTTTCACTTCCCTTGTTGAAGGCTGATTAAAGGCTGATAAATAAACACGTTTCAACCTTCTGAGAACCTGTTTGAAAGCTGGAAATTTCTAGGCTAATACAGTTTTTCCCTGCTGCTAGAAAAGCTTTCTGAACTGCCTGTTGACCTGACTTTCTCCTGTTCTCATTCATCCTCCCAGCGTTCATCCTTCTCATTCCTCCAGCCGGCATTTCTGCTCCTTTGCCTCTCCCTTCAGCGTCTGCCTTTCACTGCCCTGCTCCAGGAGGGGGCAGCTGAACCGTTCCTAAGGGTTTTGCTTGGGTGCAGGTCCACAGTGAGACCTTCCCTTGGATTCTTTTCCACCTGTTCCAGCTGATCACGCCTTATTTTCTCCCTCCCTCCTTCTGTTTTCCCAAGCCACACCTCTCTCTAGAGTCCAAATCTTTCTCACTTTTCTCCAAGTACAGATCTGAAGAGCCCACACTCCCACTTTGCTGAAGGACAATTCTTGTGAACTCCTGTCAGGTCTGCCCTGTAGCGCGTCCTCTGCTCAGTCTCTCCCCGAGCCGCCTTCTCCAGCCCCTCTCTAAGGGGGATCAGCGGCAAAAACCTCTGCTTTTGTCAGCAGGCAGAACTAGGTCTTCTGCTTTCTACTTGCTATCTCCTTTCCTCATCCCCAAAGGTCCTTTCTCTGCTCTTACTGCTGGAGTGTGTACGTGTTGCAGGCAGTTCAGCAGCTCCAACATCGTTCTTTCCCTGTGCCACATGCCTGTAGCAGAGCCAGCTCTTCTGCTGCACGTCCTCCCTCGCGGCTGGGGGCTATATTGGCAGCTGAGCAAAGAAGCTGGCTCAGCTGCAGGCTGCTGGCTGGGAGCTCCCGACAGCTCTAACGCTGTCGATTCACCTACAGCCAGAAATTGATCTAGGTCTGCGACAACCAAATGAGGAGACCTAGGGACAGAGGGCCTCTGTCAGCCTTCCTGAGCGTGGCCAGGGCTGGGGACGGCTTGCGATTGAAGTGTGGTCACCAGTATAAGCGTCCAGGCTGCACAGTTGCTTCCTTTAGTGAAATTGTCTCCAAAAGGATAGAAAGAGAAAGCTTTGGTTAGCAGCAGTAATTATATGGTGCCCTATGGCTGAAATCACTGTCTCCAGATGGAGGATGGGGGAAGAGAGACACACTGATGTCTTCTCTGCTAAATTAATTTGAAATAATTATTATTTCCACCATATTCAACCACATGCAAATCCTGACATAATCTCCAGAGCCCCCTCCAATTACCGCTGTTGATAAAATGGAAACAAGGAACTTCCACATTTAATGGGAAAGACCATGGCCTTCTGAACCCCAGCGCAGTGTTGAAGGTTGGTCTGTTTGCATGCTATAAAGACTTGCTGATTGTACAATGAAGCAAGAAATGAGAAATTCCAATGAGCTTTGCTGCATAAAAGTATAATTGTAGCATATGTCAGCATACTGATACTAGCTTGTTCTAGCTAATAAAAAAAGGGAAGATATAGGAGAAAGGGCTTTAGCATAGCATAAGCTAGTGAGCTGTGCCCACGGTCTCTGGAAACCCTGGTGCCACAGTCCAACCCCTAGTGAAAACTGCATACGAAAGCTTGTTTAACGGCAGCTTCCCCACCATTGTTAGCCCTGCTGGCAGGATTAGCTGGAGGGCTAAGCCAACACGTGTTACAATCCCACCTTGACTTTGCTGTGTAGTCATTTTGCTAAATCCATGACACCTTTGTAAAACAATGTTATCATCTTCGCTGATCGATTTATGGGTGAAGGCTCTCGTTTATAAATTTTGAGGATTTATCACCCTTTGTTGGTGTCTGAGATGGATCAGTGCTGCAGCAGCACAGAGGGGCTGAGGGAAACATTAAACTGCTGCATTGCTTACTCTTGAGGATATTAATGTGTATAAATATAGTTCATTTACATATCTTGTAAACATGTAATGCTCTCTATTAAATTTATCACTGTAAATATCTAAATTAAATTTAATCCATTAAATTTTAAAAGTTATATTAAAAAAAACCTGTAAATGGAGAGCATTGCCAATAAAAAGTAATAACATTGCCACATTTATAATGCTTGAACTGCTTCAGAAGGATGAACCTAATTGGAGCAATAGAAACACAGCACCATTTTTCAGAGAGTAAGATTGTCCTAGAAGGGATATAAATATTGCCAATTCACGGTTAGAAGTAAAGGCTTTAGGGTTTTGATTTTTACCTGTCTCCTATATAGCCAGCTGTACAGACGCATTTTCCTGTCACGGGATCACAGTGTCCCCCGTTGTGGCATGGACAGTCCTGGCTGCAGTTAATTCCAAATGTTCCAGGCGGACATGGCTGTGCACACACCAGCCCCTGGTAAGGTTGCAGAAAGAGCAATATTTCAGTCAACATTCATAATACAATAAATTTCTGTATGCAGCTTGGATATTTATTGTCCTTCTTACTAGAACTAGATCTAAGTGTGGCAGCAATATTTTTTCTGTTTAAGATGGGCTAAAGACAGTTTCAAAATTCTGCTACCAGAGTAAATGCCTGTCTACCCTATCTCCAGAAGGGATTTTTCTCGCCACTGTACAATCACGGATAATTCTCTTCTTTGGATCTCCCCCGTAGACTGCAGCTGGGGTGGCAGGACATTCCTTGCCCCTTGAATAGACTCGGGAAGGCTTGGGAGAGGTTAAAGGCAACCAGAGAACACTACAAAGCTACGTATGTGCTGGTGGTTTTTTGTGAGATAGAGTCAGAAAAGTTGTAGGACCTACCCTGGGTAAGTGTCACAAAGTGAACATTTGGGAAGAGGGGGATTGTTGGAAAAACTGCACTGGGAGGATGAAGTTCTGCTAGTTGTGATAGTCCATGGTGATCTCCCCGGTTCAGACAGCCCCGCTACATCCAACCATGAAGAAGACCAAATCCAGCTGCTGGAGGAGCCCTCTTCTACTCTTCAGATCCCACCTGCTTCATTCCCTCTACTCTCATCCAGCCCCCACACTCAACTCTTCAAGCAGCACAGAATGGCATCTGCCAGTGCTTTGTCTAAGCCATGGAGGAGGCAGGATGGGAACAACAGGCTGGGATAGTTGCAGAGGACCAACAGTGACGACATTGAAGCAATTTGACTCTCCACATCAGCAGTACAGAAGCCTTTTGGCCAGAAGAAGTGATTTTGCGGTAGAATATCTGCCTAATCCCTGAAGACTGGCTCGGTGCATCATCCAACATCCTTCCAGCTCCTTATCCCCAACCTTGGAGCCATATTTCAGTCCCTGACCTGCCTCAACTTCACATCTCAGTGGCTACCTCCTTCTCCCATTTTACGCTCCCAGCCCTCTGCATTCCTGCCTCTTTATTCCATTCCACCCAAAGTCCTTGTTGCAGACTCCCTTTTAGTCCTCTCCTTCATTTGGACCCAAATCCCCACGTCTGAGTTATTTCCTCCTTCCTCTCCCTGCTTAACCATCCCTGAACGTGAAGAAAAGACAGACTGTCATTCTTGGTTGTGCACTCTGGCACTGCTCATCAGGAAAGGCAATTACTGGGCAAGCCTCGTCCCAGCTGTTCAGCCCCACGGCAGAGGATGCTTACCATGCGTTGTGTCTTTGGAGAATTTATCTGCCAAACTCAGGTGTTTTTCCACCAAGTATCACATAACGTCCCCTGCCAAGTATCAAGGCCTTCCAAGGATTTCCCTAGACCTTCTTAGAAGTTGTAGGAATGTTTTTTTATGCGAGCAAACATAAAATCTGAGGTTGGCATCCAGCTGAGTAACTTCAGCCAAAACAAGTCTGGCAGTGCTGTGATCCGAAGATGGGGTCCTGTAATGGAGTATGTTTGGCAACTGTAGCAAGTGGTGCTGCTGCCAGTGCCATGCACAGTGCACAGTGTTTGATAGAAACAGTGTTTTTCTGTCCCTGTTATTATTTTGTTTTAATCTCTCAGAAGTCTTATTTCCCTAACCAAGCCCCAGGGGCTCTGAGTTTTGAACAAGGCACATATTAGACAAAAACTTACACGAAACATCAAACAGGAACATAATGGCTGCTTTCACTCCTTGGGGGTCTCGCTCAACAGTTTGGGAAGTTTAGCAATATCAACAGCCCCAAAGTGGAGGGGCTGCTCTTCAGTGTAAGCATAAAACAGATACTTCAAGCCTTTCCTAACCAGTGATAGGTGGCTCCTTGGCTGAACAACAGAGAGGTTGGCCTCAGTTCAAGAACATTCAGATTACAGTGTTAAAAAAATGGTGTCTCTGGACTTGAGTAATACACAACACTATATATCAGAAAATGTAAGTATCCATTTATCTTGATAATAAATACTTTCTCTCTTCACATCTCAAAAGGAACAGGATTTCTATCAACAAATGATGAGAAAGCAATACTCTGTGATGCATCCCCCTGGAGCCAGGAGAATCTTTAGCCATACTTTTTGCATTAATATGTACTAAGGGAATCCAAAACATCCCTCTCTGGAGGATCAAATGTCAGACCAATGTTTTCTGCTGCTTATACATCTAATCAGTAAAGTTCACCCCATCAGCACCTTTTTTAAGGCCCTGATCTCATCAGTTTCTGCTTTTGACATTGTTTGCTGTATTACTACCATTTTGTAGTATAGAAAAGATTCTTTTCTGCCCCATTTTCTCACACACCCCCATGTTTAAAATCCACAACAGAAAGAAAAATAGACAAAAATACAAATTGTAGTTGTTTCATAAAGCCCAGAGGCAATGAGAAAGAAGCGATTAGCAGACTGTGTTGTATTAACATGGCACCGTGATGCAGAGCCTTGAGAATGGGATCTGGGACCAAACAGGGTGCGTTGCCAGTGACAAATGTTCTGTCATGTACGGAAAGATTGCTGCTTTCCTGAGCGCGATCTAGTCCTTCAAAAGTGTTACTGAGAAGCACTGTAAATACTAAATTTAACTTCTCTCCCCACTTCCTGAGAGTGCTTGGAGAATTTAATACTGCAAATGAGAAAGATGTATAGAATTAAATGTGTAAATTGTTAATGAGGCCCTCAAGCAGCCACCCACCAACTCCCACAGCTGCAAAGACACAGAAGTGGAAAAAGTCCAGCATGGTATATGCTGGAAGCCACATTTTGTTGACTAGTTCAACAATATATGCTGTTAGCCATCATCCTCTTGGTGAAAAACCCATGGGACAGGAAAATCTCACAGGACACAGTTCGTATAACTTGTTGTGCTTCTGGGAGAGTCCGCACTGGGTGGGAGGAAGCAGGAGGAAAGAAATATTACAAGTAATAAAAGAACTAGGCTTTGAAGACGGCAGATCCAAGGAAGAACCCAAGAACCCTAGAATTTCCTCCTGTTCAACTTATTGCCTCCCCTTGCATATCCCACAGGCAACCGAGCCCCTGAGGGAGCTGAGCTGCTGTTAACAAGCCTGCCCTAGGAAAGGATAAAAGTCTCAGCTCATCCAGCAGCAATAAAATCCAAGTGGATTTGCACTTGTATAAATCCAGGGAGAATTCTCTCCTTCCAACATGATGGTATATTCAATACATACGTGCAGTCTCAAGCCTCAAAATCAGCAAGTAAAATTCCTGATGTCAAAGCAAGACTATCCATGGTGTGAAATAAAATGAATGCTGTCTAGCAATCCCATCTTGCTCGCTCGTTTACAGCCCACTCATGTCTCACTTCCCAAGCCATTCCAACCACCAAGAGTTAAAAATATAGCATGAAAAAATATTTTTTCTCTCCCTGTGTACTGAATTACCAGCTTTTCATTAAAACCCTGGAGAGACCCTTTATACTTAAAATCGCAACATTTACAAGCTGAGTGCTTTTACTTATAATTTCAGTTTCTTTCCCCAGAATACTTGATCTCTCTCTTCAATTTTCAGTTATGCTTGTTTCAAACATCAATTGTTAACTCTAGGGTTTCTCTGGGGACAGAGCAGCCAACAACACAGTTTTCAGGAAAGTCTCTCTGGGCCACTAAAAATGCAAAGAAACTCCAGGCTGTAAGGAACAGGGCAGAAGTGGGCCAGAATACATGACCACAGACGCTGTGCAGCCCCAGTGCTGTGGTTCTTCTTTAGGGTCTATGCTGCATCCTAAAAGACCTCTAAAAACTTCCTGCTCTATTCCGATATTCTCATATCTCTTTAGTGATTTTTTAACTTTGCAAAAAAAGAGAAAACTCCTGATAAAATACAGGTAAGGAAGAGGACAGCAAAACAACTCAGATTCTCAGAAATATTGGCATGCATTAGATAAGGGGAGGTGAAAAAAATACCCTAAAAATAATATTTTTATGTTAATCACTTTATCGATCACTTCTTAGGGGTAATGCCAGAATGGACTGATAGGCCCTCAAAAATATTTGAATTGTTTCCTTTATGCTTTAGCACCAGTACTCTTTAGGAAAGTACCTTTTCTTTGCCTCCGCTGAGTGCCAGTTGAGGGTAAGGTGCCATATTCTTACTTAAGTTTCTGAAGAGTTTTGCTTGCTTTGTCATTTGAAATGGGATAACATCATCACCACCCTTGCCATGACTGGCCAAGTTAGCGAGACTCTAACTCTCCAGTTAGTTAGAGAGAGATTTTCTGTACTTCCACCAAAAACGATGGGCAGCAATGTTCTTCTCCCATGTTGCTGCCTGATAGCCACCAGAATCTCATGGTTGGTACTTTTTAACTAAAAGCAGCTGTGTGATCAAACGGAGGCAGCATTTGCTGGACTAATCTAAAGGAACATAAACATCTCTCTCAGCCCTTAAATGTTTCAGCAGGTATAAGGCCCACATCAGAAGCCTTAGTTGTATGATGATCTTCAGGGTATTCCACATATTAAAATAAAAAGTCACAGTACTTGTATGCATTAAAATCCAGCAAGATTGCCAAGAGACTAATTGTCAGACACAGGAAAAATGCCAGGAAATTTAGTACAGCTAAATGGTATGTAGGCCTGTGAGACTTGGCAAACCCCAAGAGAGTTAATTATTACGTTATTGATAAAGTTGAGGCCTTTTAAAATGCTTGGTCTTGCTTTCTTGACACAAAGGATTAAAGGTTAGGGCAATTTGCTCTCTCCAGTGCAACCCCTGCTGCAAGCAAATCTATTGCGATCAATGGGAATTTTGCCTGAGTAAGGACAGGAGACTGAACTGGTCTCTGTGTCCTATGTATAGTCCTGCTTTAACGACTGCCTGAGCCACTGAATTCCCCCTGGCTTCTCCCTCTCCCTCTCTCCTGAAGGGGAAACAGGACAGTGCTTTTGGCAATATGTTGAGCTGAGCTTTGAGCTTTCTGTCCTGCGTGAGGGCAGTGGCTGAGGGTGCAGGGAGTGTTCCAAGGAACTCTAATTCAGAGACAATTTTTTTGTCTCTTCTCCCACACAGAAGTGCGATGAGTAGTACTGCTTGGTTTACTGTTCTTTGTTTAACTCTGTGATGGTAGCTACCAGTTGTAGACTGGTGGCCTGTCTGTGTAAGTGCTGTGCACCCATAACAAAGGTGGTCCCAGTTTCAGAATTGTTAGAGCCTTGTGACAAGAAAAAGCAGATATGCATCACAAGCAGACAGGGAAGGTGTCTGCGGAGACAGTGAACAATTAACTTCCTATTCCAACCTCTAAATGAGGGATGAGTATGAACAAACTACCCACCATCCACCCAGGAGGACAGGAGCACTCTCCAGTGATGTGGTGGCAGACTCCGCCGTTCTGGCAAGGGCAGCGCAATTCACACTGAGCTCCGTGGCTGCCTGGGGGACAGCGCTCTTCACACCTTTGTGGACAGAGAAGAAAGAAAAACCAAAGAGATCATTTAAGAGAACTTACAGGAAATAGTAAATGAGGAAAATCCACAACACAGGTCATCATGGGAGTCCTTATGCAAATTATGAAACCTCAGTAAGCCTCAGCTGGCATGACCAGTTAGCCAAGATTTCTTTTATTTCTGCTGGGGTTATTTATGTGCCATGGATCCAGTCCTGTGAGGCTGATGCATGTGTGTAATGTTTATGCACGTACCAAATTCCACCCATCTCAACAGGACAACTCATATCCATTAAAATAGCCCAGGAAAGTAAGAGTTGTAGGATGAAGCCCTCAGTGTGAATTATGTGACATGGCAATAAAAGAAGCTGCAAACAGAATAAAAGGATGGGATTAAAATGCTTGAAATTTCTCCAGTCACTACTAAATGTTAACATTTTCGGTGTATAATGGACTGGCAAGAACTCTCAGCATCATTTAAAGGCTATTTAAGCTCGTTGGGTCTCTCTCAGTGCTCATGGGCGGCCAGCTTAAGGCCAGTCCCTGCAAAACCCAGCGTCTCCTACATTTGTACATTGGTGCTTTTCAGCACTGCTTCTTTCTCCAGTCCCAGGTTCTGAAACTACAGTAGGTTCTTCCCCTAACGGACTGTCCTCTGATGAGGACATTCATACAACACACCTGTGGTTGGCCCTGCAAGTACTTACTGCTGAGAAATGACATAGTAATGTCAATGGGACCACTCCTAAGAGTAAGCAGAGTCTTTAAGAGAGAGTGCTTCCAGGACTGAGGTCACAAGTCTATGAGGAAATCAGGTACTAAATAAAATATTCAAAAGGCATATCACTTATTTAAGAGGGTTAATGTTGTCTTTATTTTTTACCTTCCCCTTCATGCAGGTCAACAAATAATATTAGACTGCAAAAGTATTAAGTCACCTGTAATAGATCTCCAACCAAATTCAGTGACTAAATTCTCTTTTCCCCTTAAATAATTTTGAAAAACATAATTACTTCTGAAACTACTGAAAGATCTCTAATGAGAACTGATGTTACACTGTGGGCAATTTTAAACAAGAAACTATTGCTTGCTGTCCTAAAATTAATATGCAGATTTTGCAAATCCTACTGGTAAACTTTCAGTGTGGTGGATGGGGATTTAGCTACATGATCTCGTTAAAGTTAATAGGAGTCACACTGCTAAATCCCTGCTCACTATGCTAAAAATTTACCCCCTAGATAGTAAGCTGATATAGTTAACAGTAATGCTTCCTCAGTTAGATTGAAAGTCAAATAAATTGGGGATGGTAAGTCCCATTTGATACTGCACCGGACTGCTAATGAGTTGAGTGTCCAATTGCTTATAAAAACCCAACTGTAATTTGGATTGTATTCACATACTGAAATTAGGAACAGGTACAGTTGTTGTACAAGCTGGAAAATATAATGGATTTTTAAGTTCACTTTAACACTAAATTTTATTTTATTATGCAGACGGGTATAATTAGTGGTAAGAGAGATTCCCTTTATTTAGTCTCTCTGAAATTTTGTTACCTGATTTCTACAAAGGGAAGTGTGTAATATAGAGATCGTGTAAATTTTGCCAATGACTCATTGCATTAAAAGCGGTCAAAGCAAGGCTGTTAAATGATGTAGAGTAAAATACACCTATCATTGAACTTACAATACCCCCGTGTATCCAGGAGCACAGTGACATTCTCCCGTTTTATGATCGCAGGTAGCTCCGTTGTGACATTGGCATTTAAATTGGCAGCCCTTGCCGTAGCTCCCAGGGTCACAGAGCTCTTCACAGCGCCATCCTCGGTACCCATCGGCGCAGACGCAGGCACCCGTGATGGGGTTGCAGAGAGCCTCATTCTGACACTGGCAGCGGTTGCTGCAGTGGGGTCCCCAGTGCTCGCTGTCGCAACCTGGAAAACGTACAGTCCTTTACCAAGACGATTAGGAAAGTGCGTCGCAAGCATCTTAGCTCAGCCTCTTCTGCTTAGGTTGGCGAGCAGGCAGAGGCTCTGTTAATACCAGGAACTTTCTAAAGGGCCCTCAAACTTTCTAAAACTACCCCCCGATCCAGCAACGTACTTTAGCATGCAAGGAGACAACAGCACTAGTTATAGACCTAAATTTGAGGACTTGTTTAACACCTTTATTGGATCAGGACCTAAATCTTTTAATATCCTGTTTCTTAGTGCTCTTAGATAGCTGGAAGGAATGAATTTATAGTGGCGTTAGATGCAGAGGATCACATCTTGACTGCAGTGTAGTTAATGGCAGGTAGGATTGCCAAGCAAATCCTCTAGGTTTAATAATGTCATCAAATATTGTTTCTTTGCACTGTTGCCATAAGATAATAAATACGATAATCTAAAGAAGACTTTCTCCTTTGGTGTTGCTTTTTTTTGTTGTTGATTTTTTTGGCTTGTTTTTGTTTTGTTTTGTTTTTCTGGAGTACAGAGATGGTAGGGAAGAAAATAACACTGGAGATGGGGTTTCATGAGGCTGCTTAAACCAGGCTTAAGGATGAAGGTATGGAGTGTGTATGTCGGGTAATTTCTGTGCTAGTAACAGTATGTACTAGCATTACAGAAGGGCCCCAGACCTTATGGCCACCGACACGGAGGGGAGGTTCCCTACAGAGTGCATTAAAGCACAGTGAGAACCCTTCACACGACAATCCTGCCTGATCCCTTCTCCTTGTTTGTGGACCATACACAAGATGAGAGAGGGAAGTCAGCACTACAGAAACAGCTTGATCCCAATTTGCTATAGAAACAGCAATCAGCACCTGCAAAACACCCGTTTAAGACAGCTCAAAGCGAACACCCAGAGGTTAAGGTTTCCTCAGTAAATGGTCAGCAGAAAACGAAGGATTTCTTCAGTAGTCCTACCCTCCGCTCAGTAGACTTTCAATCTAGTTATGTCAAGGGTGAAGAAAATCATCTTTCTATTCAGAATAGAGTTGCTGGCAAAATCCCTGGTAAAGACACAGTTACAGATCATTTTCCAGGTACAGTTGGTTGTGCTCAGAGAGCTGGTTTCAATTATGCCAACAACTCTTCTGCTAGCGTAAAATCCACTGCCATGCAGGAAAGGAGGGCATAATCCCAGCAGCAGAGCTGTCTTCACCAACTCTTTTATTTGCAAACACGTAAACTAATCCCCAGGTGACACTTGTTGCTTCTCAGGCCTGGATCTGTTTCCAGACTTAGCAAGGTAAATGTAAAGCCTACTTAAGCCTGAAGCTCTTGTCCTAGAAATTTCATAGCCCTCACCTTCCACAGCACATGGCTGTAAACCCATACCAGACAACTATATCTATCAGTTAATTTCGGCCATCTTTTTGTCCATCTCCTTGGGAAGCGGAATACTCATTGGTCAGTCTGAGGATATTCAGCAGAAAAAGAAGAGAAAGAGACTTTACTCAACTAGAATTGCTGATTACCAATTTACAAACTCGTGTTTCTTGAGCAACATTGTTAAAGGCCAAAATAAACCCATGAGAAGACAATTCCATGGTCTCCAGAAGGATCTGCAGGGTCTTACAGGACGCACGTTCAGAGAGAGATGGGTTTGCGTCCTGCAGAAAGCAGAGCATGCAACCTACCCCGGTGCATAATCCTGCTTGTGCCTCACACAAGATAGATACTTTATTGCTTTGCCTCATTTTTCCCACAGCTGTAAACAGGGATGATAGTTCCTCACTAACACCGCTGGGAGCCGAGCAAACAAAATCTTACTCTTTATAAGTCTTAAATTATTACTGAGAATCTGTGGAAAGAGATGATCTATCTTTATTTCACATAGACATTCGCTAAGACTCTGTAAGCCTTCTGGGGCAGGGAGCAAATCTGCTGGAGCTGATGGAGTTTCCCAGCAATTTCCGTTCCAGAAACACTGATTTGTTTTCCGCAGAACTTGAATGCCAAGGGATGCAGTTCTGCACCACCACAAAGGGTAAAAATCTGAACCACACAAGCACAGCCGATAGCCCTTTGCATGGGGAAGTGGAATGCAGGAATCAAAATTAACCCTGCCTGCTTCAGGGACTTGATTCCTACCTTACTACACCTCACATGAAAGCTCTGACTGCCAGAGTGTGGGTTGCTCTGGGCTGATATAATTCCAGCTGCAATTAATTTGCTTAATATGAATAAATAACACTCATTAGAAGATGTGACTTCTATCCTTGGTCTTCTATGTCTCAGGTGAGTGCTCCAATCATCAGATTTGTCTGCTTGGTTTTTGTTTTTCACTTTGAAAGAAAGTGAAGGAGAAAGCAAACCTTTGATGGGAACGGAAAACCATTTCCCATTGTCACCTCAAGCATCGTGTTTCATATTTACAGTGTCTGCCCTAAACACCACTCCTTTTATGTAAATCAATCTTATTTGAACACTTATTTACTATTTATAGTTGGTCACATGCTTGCTTTCTCCCTGTACCAAATTTCACTCCACAATCTAGCCAAAGGGAAGAGCAAAATACTGAAGTAAAGAGCAGAAATTCCTCTAATTGCTTGTAAAATCATAAAAATCCAAATCTGGATAATAAAAGAAGCCTGCAGTGACCAGAAAACCAGCTGGCAGTTAGATTTTTCCAAAGGCTTCTAAGTACAAGTCATCAGTGAGCACACATTGTAACATTCAGTATGTTTAGCCCAAAGTAGCTAGCCAAAATGTTTTAATTATCTATGAAATAAAACAGCTTGGCATACCAGATAGCTACTAAGAATGTGAATTTCGTGGGGATTTATTAGGAAGAGGACATAAAAATGAGGATTAAAGTACATCCGAATGCTCATGAAAGACACGGAAAAAACCAGACTTACAGAAAGATGGGGCTTGTACCGGGCCTCATTGACAATGCCTGATACAGCCTTTGCACTTGTCAGGCTCCTTTTTGTGTTCCTAAAACTGCAAGCACGTTTTGACTACAGTTCTCTAAATGGTTTGAAACCCAAGTAATAGCATGTGTGTATAACCAAGGTGAACATAGTATGTGTGTATAGCCAAGGTGAACATCCCGTTGTCTCCCTAGTGACGGGATCATATACACACAATGACAAGTTGGGCTCTTCTAGATTTAAGTCTTTACCTCAGATGGTAAAGATTTTCTGCTTTTAGCTATCGGTTCAAGCCCTATATATGTCACAATGAGCAGAGCCATTTAATGCAGTATCAATTCATCCACTGCTGATTAATTGCAAAGGGAATTGAGTGAAAGTCGTTGGCAGTGTCCTAGTGTAAAATTTGTGATAATGAAGTATCTTCCTCACCCGATTTTACACTGCAGTAATCTCACATGAAAATAAGATCTTTGTTGTTCAAAGTTTATCAATTCCTGTTGGTTTTCTTTTCCCCTTTCCTTTAAGTCCCGTATTGCAGCGACAGACTGTGGAGTTGCAAGTAAATTCTTTACCTATGTGATTTCATTGGGACATTATGTGATATGTATATGGTGATAACTCCTAGATCTGGACTGTGGTACCTTCTGTACCTTTACAAAGGCAGGCAGATACAGAGTTGATAAGCTAAATCCAAGTGCTTATTCATACAAATAATTCCACTGAGCTCAGTCAGACCCCTCGTGTGTGAGACTTCTCAAGTGCTTAACTAGCTATGGGATTGGGATCTAGTAGTTCCAGTTAGAAAATTAAAAAACCAGAAGAAACCAAAGACTTTGGCAACCAAGACATTTTTTCTATGCACATCAGTGTGGCAAATCCTAGCTGGTGTGTGATAGTGATTCCAGTTTCTGAGATCCAGGGCAAAGCAGCCTCAGAGCCATGGAAGCCTGCTGCACTTCAGGATCGTCAGCACCACTTCTCCTATGGGCACAGAGAGGCCATTTTAAAATACAACCCAAGCCTAGCACAGTTTAATCCTGCTCTTGTTGATAGCCTCTATGTGTTACCATAATAGAGATAAATAATAATAGCAACAACATGTGAACAGAAAGCTGATTAAAGCTTACACAAGAGCTACACTGTAAATGCATATGCCATTAAAAATGTCAAAATGATACAGAGACTTTAACTATACCATCAATAAGAAAAGCAACCTGAGAGTGGTGATGTCAGGGAGGTACAAATGCTCCCTTTAGACTGCATGTGTGGATGTCAATACCATGAGAGATGAGTCTGAAATAGCTAGCGTTCTCTTGGGAGACGCTACATTAAAGGGAGCTGCCATATTTCAGGTCACGTGCTAACATTCCCTGGCAAACGTGCTAACTTATCACTTTTTCTCCTTTGAAAATATGACTAGAGATTAATTGCCACCAATAAAAATGAATATAACTCTGTAAAGGATGATGCTGGGTGCCTAACCATAATTACAGTTGTCTGCATACAGTAGTACGACAGGTGAAAGATTCACCCCTCTGTGGAAACCTTGCTCAATACAGCAAAATTGTTTTCTTCTTCTCTGCATCCCTACCCCCAGCCCGAAGGCTCAATGGCTCGTTGAAGTGAGGGCTAATTACAGCAGGCTCGGCATATCTGCCGCTATAGTTGCGCATGAGATCCTGTTACCAATTCTGTCCTGTTAAATACACAAGGAGGACACATTGGAAGTGCTGCTTCCCTCCCAAATGGCCGCTTTCCCCTCTAGGAACGATTAGTGAATTGCTGTGTTCTGGGTCAATGGAGTTACCCAGTATTTAGTGCAGCAGCACAAGTCAGACAAAGATGAAGCAAACACACAAGTTTGAAAATTTATCAGATAAATAAAAGGACTTGCAAGGAAGGGACGACATTTATCAACTGACTTATCCCAACAAGAGAGAGTCAAAATTGCTCTTCCAGCGTTTTTCCATCACAGCACAGATACACTATTCGTATGAAAACTGCATCTTCTGTCACAGCAGCACCAGAACCTGTGGTCTTAAGGTCTGTGCTTATTTTGTTCTCATTCGCATAAGCCTGCGTGTGTCTTTTTTTATAGCTGGTGGCCAGTCCTGTGTTCTAGGTGTGCAAAGTCAGTGGGATATTCATAAACATTCTGCAGAAGGCACAGCTGAAAAAAAATGAAGTGGTTTCTTTTCTCAGCCTAAGGACACAGGACCATATTTGGCTGATGGTGAGCTTCAATTAATCCACGCTTTAAAAGCACTTTCTGCAAATTTGGTAAAGCCAGAATGTAGCTCATAGTCAATAATCAATATTCTGGAATATTTCCGACTTCAGTTTGAAATGCTTAAATGAGATACTAGCTTCTAAAAATGCAAACAGGAAATAAAATTAACTTACTAAATCTAGGAGGACATAGTTTAAGAGAGATTATTTTAGAATTTATTTCAAAATTAGGGCTAGATTCTCCCTTTAATACAACTGTACTGCTGTAGAACGATTATATGAATACCAATTAAGGTGAAATGCAGCCCGAACTCTGGGTGGGCTTTTTTTTTTTGTCTAGTTCAGTTTTGGAATCTGACTGGATTTTAAATCTTTGGCCCAGCTAATGCAAAGCAGGCAAAGAAACAGCAAAAGCTAAAACATATGCCTGGACGTAGTGAACAGAAAATTAAAATAATCAATTAGCTTTTTATTCCCTGCACTTAGCCCAATAGGAAAATTATAGTCCCCATATTGAGCTGATGTCTACTCACTGTACAAACATGATTCATTTTGGCACAGTTCAACACCTTTGGAAACAGAAGCCAAGCCTGCAATAGGTTTGAAACAAGGTCCATGAAGAGGGAATCCCCTTACAACGACAGTTCACATCACTTTGTGTTTAGCTCTGAGCAGCGCTGAGTCCCTCACGTGCTGGCACCGCAGGTAATACCGATACGCTTCTAAAGGTGTGAGCCTGTATATTGAAAAATCACTCTCTTACCTGCTCGACTCGAAACCAAAAAAACGGTTTATCTTACAAGACTGTTTACCCTCGGAATTTCTAACGCATGTTTGTGGATGACGGCTGGCCTCAAAACAACCCAGATTTTCAGAAATTCCCTTTGAAAATGTTCTTACAAATGCTAAGAGACCAACATTCTAATTCTGTGATTTCAGAATGAGGAAACCTCATCCGTACAACAGGCACACTGGTGGTACCGTCAGATTAGGCCACACTGCTCAAACTGCAGCTAAGTTTCTTCTTCATAACCATATCAAGATACCGATAATCTACCATGCAACAACATGTCTTGCTCAGGTCTTACAAATGAGAGAGGTCCCATCTGTCAAAGCAACAAATAGGTTGGATTTCTGTAAATAAATACTTTCTTGGGGGACAATGAAGTTAACAATAGATTTTAATAAATAATCCTGCTCCAAATATAATTTAGATTATCTGAACTGGGTCACAGGCAGGTAGTTGTTCATTTTGCACTCTAAGATGCTTTGTGGGGTCCCTGACAACTTCTCTCTTATGTAGAATTTAGCATCTCCAGTTTCAGCTTCAGGCTCACTCAATCTATTGGTTTGAGGAACAGAAGAAAGGGAATTTTAGCTTAAATCAGTAAGCTAAAGCAGTAGTTTTTGCTTGTTAAAGTACATTTTTATATCCTTTTCACCGACAAGCTGGGACACCTTCCATGTACAGAGCGATAGCTTGAAATCTGGCAGCGGACTCACACACCCAGGGGTGTGCTCATGTGTCCCCGGTGAAAATCCACCTGTACCTGATCAAACTATAGAAAATGCAATTTTCAGACACTCAGTGCCACCTCTGGATAATTCATTACCTACATTCCTCAAAGATTTCATCTGTATTAAAAGCAATCTGCAATTAAAAGCTTCAGGGCCTTAGCTGGACTTCTCTTACAATTATTCCTAGTAGCAGCCATGGGCCACTGGCTGTTTAATCTCCATGTAGTAAGTGGTCCACGGAGAGGGTGACAGCCTTCTACTCTTAGTCCATTACCCACATGTCAGAGGTTTGTTCTGGTCCGTGCTGATGAACTGTCTGTATATCAGCTTGCTGACATTCTTGAAGTGATTTTTCATATTCTCCAGTTGCTTTTTAAGGAAAAACAAACAAGCCCGGGAACATTACATATAAATAAGGCATTCGACTTATGAAGCTGGTGTCACAAAAATAAGAAAATGTCAGATTAAAGGTTGGAAGTGCAGCAGTAATTCAGTATTTGAGCCTATGAATTATGATATTTTCTTTAATTATGTGAGCACAGGCTACTGTTTACATGCCCTGGTATTTTCTGTCTCCTGAGCTTGTAGCTTTGCAGCCTTAAGGTTCCTAAACATGGGTTTCTGTGCAACGGTGGATGCACTAGCGTTTTTATCTCCAATGCCAGACTTCCAGTCACAGCATACGCAACTATAATGAAGAAAATGCCAGTCCCCATGTTTACGTCTCTAAGACTGCCCAGAGAATATATTTTGCATACGTAAATATGCATTTGTAAAACTATCCACCCAAGTGGCAAAAACCTGAGGTTAATCTGAGGCTGGCAGAACTTGCAGTCAATCTCATTTTCCAAGTTCATAGATCAGTCTTCATCAGATAGAAAGGAAAAGATGGGAAAGGAACATCAGCCAAATTTTCCCAAAATGGATAGATTATTACTCACAGGAGGACACGAATCTAATTTTGTGTTTGGTTTTTTTTTTTCTTAGAGACAGGAGAACAGCTTTTCATCCTTCAAGAAAGATGGTACTGATTCTCTCTGAAGTTCATTGTCTGAATCAGATAAGAAACATGTGGCTGATTTAGGTCATGATTTAATCTCAGATGATGATCTCATTAGTCATTGACTCTCCAACATGTGGTACCTAATTCAATCACAGCACTTTAGAGACCCTGCAGTTTATTTAGTATCCTCTGAGGAAACATTTTCTTTCCAAAGTAATCCTTGTTTAAAGAACGTTCCTGCAGTATTCTGTAGAATGCTTAGAACAGTTACCTAGTTGAACATTTTCATTTTGGATAAATGAAAACAAAATGACTCTAAGTCAAAGAAAAGTTGAGTATTTGGATGTCAGCCTCGTCAAATCCTGTAATGAACTCAATATATTTTGGAAGCAGCAAAATGGGAGAAGCAGCTTCTACTCTTGACAGATATCAAAGTGTTGTGTTTTCAGAATTTCCATCATGAGCTATTTTGACACAAGCTTCAAAAGAAGTGAAAATTAGAACACAAAAAAAATCTGAGAATATTTCCTATTTCTTTTGTAGAAATTACTGCTCGGTTTAATGAGCCCTTAACTCTACTGACACTCTAGATGTTACAAGGAGTTTAAAATCATGAAACGCTTCATAAGGGAGCGACAACATTCTATACAACACTGGTGGCTTGTCTTCTCATTATATTTTTTTTAGAGAAGATGCTGCATTCTTTAAAATGTTTTTTTAGTGTCATATTAATGGGAGGCAAAGTCTGTTCTTTAATTAGAATTTTACTGTGGTGAATTAAAAAATACATGGGCAGAGTATCAAGAGCCTAATAAAACTAAATGAAGATACTATCTTGCCTCTGTATGGAACCCAGCAGTCTTTGCTCTGGCAAAACTTCCATCAATACTTCATTATTATTGTCTAGGATGGGATTGTAATAATAAGATCTGCAAGTAACTCACTTCCAAATTCTGTCTTCCAACTGGGTAAAACATTCTCACTCTCTCTCTTTCTCAACATCTATAATGGACTTTAGATGTTTTCATTGACTCTATAATAAAATTGTCCTGTAATGCCTCTGCACAGAAGTCCCACCAGTTTTGCCTGCAAGAAGAGGTAGAAACCCGTTTGGATATGCCTAAACCTCAGCAGGACAGGTACAGAGGAAGAGACCAAGCATCCTTCAACAACCAAGTGTTGGCTTCGAAGAGGGGCTGAGGAGTGGCGGCAGCAGCATTGTTCTAAGGAGATTCAAAGAAAATTACGCAGACATAGAGAGAGGCCTTTGTCACTGGAGATTAGGAGCTGTTGATACAACATCTGTGCCTGGTGTGAAACAGCTCAAAGGCTTACAAAAAGCTACGTGCAAGTATCTACATACGGCTACTTGCTGTTCTAAATAGTGTATGGTCTTTAGCCGAGTGCTTAGCAAGGCAGAGTGTGGGAGCAGAAACAAACCCTCTTCCCTTTCTCAGTTCATTAATGCCAGTTGACTCTGATTCAGTTTAGAGCAGATCCATGGGGCCAGTCGGGCAACTGCAGCGGGCTAGCCATGCTGGGTGCCCTTCAGTCACATCCTCATCAAGTTCCCTGCAACTGGGCAGGAGAACATTGTCCATCAACTGAGGAATCTACCTTGCTGAAAGTAATCTGATCTGACCACTAAAGTCACCTTTCCACCTTCTGTGACTGCAGAGTGGTGTTAACTGCATAGGATCGAGTGGGATCAACCCCATTTGGCAAAGCTCTCAGGGAGATGTGCTCAGCTCTTTATTTTGCACAGCACATACATAAACTGAGCATCGGAAGGTCACCCTGCTGATGTTTTGCCAGATATGCAATATACCTTTATTTGCAGTTAAAGCTGTGCTTAAAGAAGAAAAGCTTCTTGTCACTAAAATGGCAAGCATTAGAGAGCATGTTCCTTCTCATTCCCATTCACACGCGGGGATGTCCCTTCGCCTTTGACTGCGCCTTTGACTGCGTAGGTCAGCACGCAAACTGACACGAGCAAAAAGATTGGCCAATTGGTGGATAAAATGGTATTATCAAGATAAGCATATGGAAGAAATGCTACAGCTAGCTAGCCAGCTTCAAATTATACCATAAAGATTCACCTTCAAGGGGACGTATAAGCACATCCCTCCTGCATAATATAACACGAGTACTGACTCATCAGTCATTTGTAAGGTCATCAATAAGCAATTTATTTTATTGCATTGATATCGAAACCCAAAGTAAACAGTGTGGGTTGTGGGACTTGTTTTTATTTCAACAGTTAGCTGTAGAGTAAAAAGAACCACGTCTTCCCCTTTGCCACAGTCCATCCTAATGTCTGCTACCTGTGCGCTGCTTTTCAGCCCAATAATATCAGCTTAAAGGATGTTCTGCCCCAGCAACTGAATCTAGGAAAAAAATCTTAGCTTTTCTAGTGTGAATTCTGTTACCTAAGACTTTGGGAGAGAATTAGAGCAGCAGAAGGCCTGGTGGCCTTTGAAGTGGGGTTGTCTTTTATATCTAAAACAGTTCAAAGGCTTACAAAAAGCTATGTGCAGGTATCCGCACAAGCTACTTGCTGTTCTCTTTTCTTCTAGGCATACTTGAATTTTCACATGGCTCCTTAACGTTACCTAATGTCTTCAAGATATCTTAAATACACTGCTGTCTTTCTCTTAAAAACCATTAATAGTAATGTCCCTTTCAGGCACATAAAAAGAAACAGTTTTTTAAAAAAGTCTTGCCCTGTGTAACCCAGTAAAAACTAGAATGTTCACTCATCAAAACCACATTGTGAGACTCAGCACAGTCTTTGCAAAACCTTTCTTATATTTACCAACAGAAAATAGCAAGTCTGAAACCATTGGGAAAAAAAAGTAAAAATACTGAAATACTAGAATATTATGCCGCCTTTTCAGGTCACTCAGGCACTGAGATGTGGGATGTTCTGTTAATAAAGAGATAATCAGAGAGGTAGATAAATACTGCGTAGCTTAAATACCAGGAGTGAAAGCACGCATGGCTCTAAGTGGGTAGCGGCTGGCAGAGGACACCCCCCCTCCCAGCACCAGGAGAGTTTTACGCAGTAAAATCCCAGTGTCCCTAAAGCAGCTCCTTAGACTGCAACACCGCTGCAGCTCCTCTGCACCACTTGCGTTTAGGATGCTAATGCTGAAGGAGCAAAGCAGCCACAGGTCTCGTAACCTGATCCAGCAGTTTGTACTCACATCGCAGCCAGCGACAAAATGCACAAGCCCCAAGTGCTGAGCAGAAAATAAAGAAGACGCCACTGCCCGTCTCCCTCTGGCTTCTTCTACGTGTTGGTAGGGCTTTGGTTTCATTCTGGAGAGCTAGGCAGGGAGATAAAGTCTTGTCTCATAAATTATTGAGAGTGGATGTCTAAACCTTGATATTTTATTTTGACTTCTGAACATGTTCAAATGTTGTTCACAGAAGCATAAATTAATGCCAATTTCTAAACCAGAAGTTGCTCTAAACTGGGAAATGAAATTTTTTGTTATGATGTTAAAAACAGACAATTCTTAAACTGTTTTACATTTTGAAAAACAGGATGATCAAAACTGTTCATTCTCACAATTGGTTACGGGTTTGCTGAACTGAAATGTTATGACAAAACCACAACCATATGGAAGCCAGTGCTTTCGGAACAGTTTCACCCATTGTGGATTACTGCATTAAGCAATCAAGTGTCAGGCAGGCAGAAAACAGTAAATCATCACTCCACATGTTTTTTCCTCATTGTTTACAAACAACGTGCTAGTGCCTCCAGCATTATCAGGGGGTCAGCTTCAAAGAAACCAGGAAAATTTACACAGCAGCTCGAGCTCCCGGCTCTGCTGTGTCAGTTCTTGGAGGTTCGGTCTCACTTTTAGCAGTCCGAGAAACTGCCTATGTGAATCAGCTTTCTCTCTGGATTAACTTAATTTCTCTCTTTTTTAGTGACAACTGCCGCTGAAAAGTAAAAAGCAAACAGACATACGTGACTTCCTGGCTGGATGGCAGCAGGGAAGCGAACGGGATTTTGCTGGAGGAGAACACAGCATCTGTGCATTAGGGTTTTTAAATGCCGGATTCCCTGTAAGGTTCAGATCTCTACATTTTCCTGGTGGCAGCAGAGCTATATTTTAAAACACCACAGGAGAAAGGAGAGGTTTTCAGACAAGACCGTCATCAAAATTGTCCAGTGCCCATGCTGTATGGTGCCGATCACAAGCATCTTGGACTCAATCCAGTGCCCCTCACAGCCAGGGAATATCTTTCCGTTGACCGTAACGGTCTCCGATAGGCGCTGGCCATCGTGGGTTAAGTTAGTGCCATCTGGAAAATGACATTGATGCCACAACTTTTATGTTTCCTTTGCTAAGCAAGGTTCTCTGCTCACTGCTGAATATCTGAGCAGAGCAAACACTGCACGCACACACCAAATATTAAATAATCGATGAGAAGAAAATGACATGACCCCAAAGCAGACCATTTTCCTTGCTGATAAACAGGAACCACCCAGGGAAATGTTGAGCACCGCCTGATGCTTGTGTAGACGGTGATTGTGTAGTAGATGGTGATTTAGGAGTGCTGCTGACACACATACACAAATCTGATGACACAGGAAATTAGCATCCGTTCGTCTCCCCCCGCCCCTTTGGAAGAATTTACTAAATATAGCTCACCCTTTAAATATTTAAGGATATCTGCAGCATGTTGTTGTTTTTGAAAGGGTTCTTTCCTGACTGGATTTTCCTCATCAGGCTTAGTAATCAAGTTGTTTTATTTGGAATGGATAATTATTAGTTGAATAATTAATTATTCAGAGTACCTTACTGAATAAAATTCAAAGTGTGCTGGTATAATAAAAAAATGACAATATGCAACAATTTGGGTTCTAAATTGTGCAATAAGATCAAAATGTGTAGGTTTTTTTGCACATTTGATAGAATTGCCTCCATCATCAAAGTCCCATACAAACACTGACTAATTCTCATGGTCCATTTATAAGCTAGAAAATATATTTTATCACCATTTCATAGAAGGGAAACTGAGACAGTCAAATTACATTAAACTACAAAGCTACCCAGAATGTAAGTGGTAGCACTGAGATAGAACAGCTCCAAGTTCTAAAGTCTAAATTTATGCTATAAATACTTTATAGTATATTTCTTCACTACATTTATAATTCTGTGCGGAATTAAACACATGAAAAATGATTCTTTTATGTAAACAGAGATTAATTTCTAAAGTATTTTTCTGTGTCTCATCAGTAATAGCGTTTAAAAAGTGTAAACCTGGTACAAACAGCATCACTGGTGTGCAAACCGAAGCGGCGCATGGCTTGGTGCAGGACTTGAATGTCCTGGGGAAGGTACCCAGCCAAGAACCCCCGCTACCTCCCCATCAACATGGTTTCAGCCAGTTCCAGCTCGGCAAGTGACACTAAGTGACACTCAGGCCGCATCTGCACAGCATTCAGCAACGTGACTGCGGCATGCACAGGCCTGTTGAGCTGGCTGTAATCCAGCTCTGTCAGGCAAGGAGAGCAGTGAAGCTTCAGCAATGTTGTCTTTAACACGGGCTGGGCAAGAATCACCTACATACCCGTGTGGACAACGTCACCGGTAAAAGCCCTCGCTACCCTTGGCTTCGCTAGTACTGGTGATTGAAAAGGCTCGGTAGAAATAACAGGGCTGTCTGCTCCAGTCATCCCTCTGATTGCAAAGTGGATGCACCCTTAATAAATGCTTATTCAGCATAACGAGATTCTAATTAAAGATGGCTAAAACAGTAATCACTTCTTCATTTTCTCTAACTGCCATCCCCCAAGCTTCCAGAGTTAAAACAAGACAGAGGCTGGATGCGCAGAGAAAAGGGGCGCTTCTTGATCCAAGGCTTTCTCAGCTCTGTGAAGCCAACCGGCTTGCCCCGGAAAACCACGGAAGAGAAATCCAAGAAAATCTTGAAGTCCTTCATTTACACAAATGATCTATAGCAATTCAAGAAAAAGGCTCCACTTTATACGATTCTCTCTCCTGGTTTTACAGGTCCCAGCTCTGCTGTTCTCTTTAAGGGAACCCAGGATTCTCCGGCCAGTTTGTTTCTCTCTATTTTCTTCCATCACCATTATCACTGACGTGGTTTTTTACAGACCTGTGCTGATCTCCTTGCTCACTTGGGCTCTAAGAAAATGAAACCCATGATAAGTTACACAATATTTGCTGCAAGATTTTCCACAGACTGTGCTGAGACCCAGTACGTTTTGTTTCCCCGTTGACTGCCAGGGTCGCAGAATTGGAATTCTTGCAAGGCAAGGGATCCAAAAGGCAATAAAACCACACATGCAGGGACTGTTGGAGCTTCTTCACATATTTGTGAATTAAAATTGTTAAATGTAAAAAGAATTAAGTTCATATTGTACCAGAAGGACTTGTCCTTACAGAGACCTCATAGCTAGCAAAGTTTAAGTAAGTGCTTTATTGTTCTGTAACTCGCATACATGCAGACTTCTCTATTTGGCACATCCTTAATTTCTGTCAAACTAAAAGAATTCTAACATTTTCTGTCAGGGAGCTGGTGTAAATCTTGAAGAAAGCTTAAAAAGCTTAAAAAAACTTCTACTGTTGACTCATTTCACTCATTCCTAGGCAGATCTGAAAGAAGGAAGACTTGAAAGCAACATTATGAGCCCAAGAACTATCCTCGGCTCTTGAAAGGCACACAGAAAATTAAATTGGGGGATCAGTATTAAGGCAGTGGAAATTATTGGGTCTGTGCACTTAAAAGATTAAGATGACTTCCCACTGAGACTTG
The DNA here is from genome assembly GCF_965183815.1 of Platalea leucorodia. Classification (NCBI taxonomy): domain Eukaryota; kingdom Metazoa; phylum Chordata; class Aves; order Pelecaniformes; family Threskiornithidae; genus Platalea; species Platalea leucorodia. Next base: position 49,144,919 of record NC_138831.1, read on the forward strand.
AGAACACAGGTGCACATAATTTTAAAAAGCTGCATTTTTAACCTTTTAAATTTGCTAGCAAAGCAAGGAAGTTGTTGAGGAACTGCAGTAAACATGGCAATTCAATCAGCTTCTTCCAGACTCTCTCTCACAACTTTCCAATTCTTTAACCCAACAGCAGGTCAGTCGATCGCGGAAAGACTCTTGGGCAGCTAGCAGTACAGCAGCTAAACAGAGCTGAAAGCAGCACAGGAACACTTTTTTAGCAACTGCGTAACAAAATCTCTTAATTCACTGCAATGGTGGCTCTGGCCACCGATGTTCATGGTTGTTGTTGAAACGGATGCCCTGTTCTCTGCTCTTCCTCCTAGGAATTGCAAGAGGCGCTCCGTAAAAGAGCTAAAGCCAACTTTTTAATAGCAGCCTAGAAAAGGATTCAAGTTTTAAAAGTCTGGTATCAGTTTCTGTACAGTTTTTAAATACAGGGCTCTGCTATCAACAATTAATGGGTGATAATGTTATTTTTTAAAAGTTTCTAAAGCATGTCAGAGATGAACCCAGATTTCAAGGTGTTACTTTTGCCTGCTCCAGTCAAGGGACTTCAGGCTAACTCTTAGACCTATGGACTCTTAAAACAATTACAACCTCATAATGCAAATACTCTGAATTTCATTAAAAATCAAAACACCACTTGACTGCCAAGCAACAAGAAGCACGTTTTATGCATAAGCTAACTAATTCCATCTTCTAAGCCTCTGAAAAAATAGCAATTGTAGCTCGTCATAGCTACACCTAGAAAGATAACCTTGCAATTCATTTCTGCCTGCCCTCCAATTACAGGCGAACCACTGCGATGACTGTTTACATCTCACTTACGGCAACGGGACCCAGTTGTGGAGTAGGGCTACCATGCTGACAGCCGTTCTGTACGCATAACAAATACTACAACAAAGACTTATAAAGCAGATACGCTAATTAAATCCTGATCCACAGCCCACTGAAATGAAAGCAAAAGACACCACTTGTTTTCCAAATGTAGCCTTATAACCCAATTTATCTTCAGACTTGTTCTGGCAACAGACTGGCTAGCTGCCACCCACAAAACATTGCCAGGTTGAATCTTAGTGGAAAAGATGTGAAACTGTCGATCCAAGTCCTTGTTTTCTCAAGCCTCAATTATTGTAACATTTTCCTTGGGGGAGATCTTTATTACGTCCCATTCGGAGCACTGCTCACCCTTGAGCGCAGCTGCCAGCATTCCTCCTCGCAGGTTCTGACTGCCTGAGTACATCCACCTTATTTTACACTATTTACACTAGCGCTGTAAAATTCTTTATCGATGCCAAGGTTTTACAGCTTAATTTTAAGGCACTCAACAGTTGTGCTCAAATATATCTGAAAGATCCTCCATGGTATCCATATGTTCTCAATTGTCAGTGAGGTCAAAACCGGCAGCTTGCTCAGCCCGCCTGAGATACAACCGTAAGTCTTTGGAATTAGGGCTTTTAACAACTCTGCTTTTCCTGATTCTTGTGCAAATCACTCAATCTGTCCTGGCATTTAAACTAAAGACATTTTTATTTGCTGTTACTTTTGACTGTTCTTGGAAATACACTTCACTGAAATACTGTTATTGTAAAACACCTTGAAAGCCAGGTTTAGGTCTAGAAAAACTACATGAATTCCATCATATTCATCTTTTTTCACTAGCACATCTGGCAACAACACTTTGATAATTAGCAATGATGATCTAAATATGACTGCAGTTAAATCTACAGGCCAGTTAATTTTAACGTCAAAAGCCAGGAATGCTTAGTACTGTTTTCCTATCGGCATTTCATCACCCCATTAAAGAAGAAAATACTTCCTGTTTTACAAAGAACCTTAGCCAAATTTAATTTATAGCAATCATAACCAAATGGCCGAGGGCTTTTTTCCCCCTAAATATTTTAAGTTAGACATAGTGGAGCAGTTAAGATTTTTATTAGGTTTTGATCTTGCATTTTGTGAAGATTGGAGGAATTATTTTTTACTGAGACGAATTTCCCAGGTTATCAACTACTTACTGCACTCTAACATAGGGAAAGGTATTCCTGAGAAAAATAAGGAGATTAAAAATATAGTAATAAAAGTGCCAGAGCTTACACAAATAATGTCCATTACAAGTCACAGTGGGCTAATGAAAAGCCATTGTGCAACACTTGGAAAGTACGCTGTGCATTGGGAACTACCGGCGAGCCTGATGGCAGGAAACAATAGCAAAGCTTTTCTCAGGGGAACACTTGCACACTCCGTTCTCAACTCTCACTGGTGTGTGGGAATTTTTGAGAAAAGCTCAAAGCCATTCATCTTGTATAGCTGGTCCTAAAAGTCTGCCATTCATAAGTCAGCATCTATAAAAAACAAAAATAAATGCCCAAGATATCCCCAAAATAAGCGGAGACAACGTTTGCATGCACAGACTGGCTAAGGACTATTTACAGGGTAATTGCCTTGAATCGCTTCATTACACATTTGTCTACCTGTAAGGTTTTCCACATGCAAGATTTTATCTTATAAGTGACCAATTCTTTTTAGCAATCTAATCACCATGAGTTTGATATAATTGGGAAACTAGTTTACCACCAATGATTAGTAAAAGTACATTCTATTACACAGCACCACCAGTTCCCAGTCACACCTTTCCCCTAACCAGTCATCCTTTTTGCCCTCACATCTTTCGCAGGGGTGAAAGCTCAGAGAAGATATTTGGCTGCAGGTTGAGCAAAACACAGGAGTGTGTAGACCCAAAGTATTCCTGCACTTTGCTGTGCTCTCCTCTACTGAATGTGTGCAAGCAGAACACGAGGAGGAAAACATGGGATGGAAAGTATTAGGCAGAGAAAAGAAAATCACTGAGACTTGAAGGAAAGAAGGAAAAAATGTATGGAAGGAAAGAACAATGTGGGAAATAGGTTAAAAGAAAGAAAACCCGCATAAAATCCAGAAATAACAGAGAGAAAAATAAACAGCTGAAAGGAAAGAAGACGTACATTCCTGCTGGCCTTGCAAAGAGCGTTACCAAGGACTCCCTGCTCTGGTGTCCCACATAGTATGTCCCTGGAGATAATGAAGGTCACCAGCACATTATAGGAAGTAGCCAGCAATGAGTAGCCCATTACAACCACCACAGAAATGATCAATTTGTTTATCCTTGTTAACTGAAAACAGAAACCAATGTGATAAGGGGATGGGCTACATCTTGCTGCCCAAGGCTTTCCCTCCCCAGCCGCCTCCTCCCCCTGGGGACACACGCAGGACTCTTGCCTTTTCCTCCTGGATAGGCAGGGAATAATGACTAACTGTAACAGAACAAATAACTGCTTCTTGCACATACAACATCTAATGTCTGATTTCCTGGGAGCTGCATTAGCAGGGTTTTATAAGTCAATTTTGAAAACTCAGGACAGCATTAAAAAACTGACAAATGCCACTCGGTCACATCCATGTTGTCACAGTTATTGAGGCCTCTGGAGAGAGTGTCAAAGAAATAAAGCAAATTTCTTTTTTGCTTAATTTGTGTCAATTGATTTCCTATTTTTAATTAATAATTCTAATTATGATGCAGCAAATTTACCCAACAGACACAACTAGTTTAATCAGCATGTATTGATTGTAACAGTAGAATTATCCCAATGTTCCTGACACCATTGATTTTCTGTTGCGCGACTGTAAGAAAACACAAGCTGGACTGACTCTGTTGTCAGCTCACTGCGCGGATGATTCCTAAGCTATGAATTGGTGCTCCTGACCTTACAAATAAAAACACAGACATATATCCACTGCTTCAGCACTTCAGAGACGGAATCTGATGATTAAGTTATGACACAAATAAGGGGGTTTAGTCATAGCAGTAGCAGCAGGAAAATAAAGCCGGTAGACTGATTTGAAGAAAAAAGCAAATGGTAAGACAGCAGTTAGAAAAGTGTTTGTAAAACTGAGCTAAATCATTTGCTTTAAGTTCCTAATTTGTACTTGTTTTGGACAGCCACAAAACATCTACTGAACTTTAAGCACATGCTTAAATGTCTGTGGTAGGCACTTCACTACATTTTTGAGCCCGAGTTTAGCATTTTTGCCTGGTTTTTTTTTTTTCCAAGAGCTCACCTACGAAGGTGCTCACAGGGGCAGGGTGGGCAGGCCATTGGCACTTGCTCACATACAGCCAATGCCACTCTAATGTCACTGTGTGACTGTCCCCATCAGCATCCCGCCATTGCTGGCTCCAGAAGTAGTGCACTGGGGGTGAGGAAGAAAAGGGAACTTACAGAGAAGGCGTAGTGGGGCCCAAGCTACTGTTTAGCCCTTTTGCTAGAGTCATTGAGAATTCCTGCAACTCTCTGCTCATCAGGCTCTCCATTCTGCAGAAATGATGCAAAAAGCCACCTGTAGTAGCATAAAGAATTTTTAACCATTTGCGATTTGAATGTTGCAACTTTGGAAGTGTACAAAGGCTTTGCAGCAAATCTGCTCTCCCGTGTGCCCCACACACCTCTCCAGGGACCTCCGCTTTACTGAAAAATGTCAGAGTGCAAAGGTATGGCACAGAAAATGCAATGGAATGAGCAGCCCTAGTTTATGGGTGTGGAGCAACTGACAGTTCTCACCTATGATTGCCTCGTTTAACAACATATTGTAGTAAAGAAATCAAAAGCATCGGAATCCAGAGGAAAACGGCAACTTCTCGCCAGCAGCACAGAATACGCGTGTATAACGACACCGACTGTAACTGAGACGGGTTTGAACTAAACCTCTGGAGCCAAGCTGTTCCCAGGTTTGGATGCAAATGCACAATGAGATCCGAATGCTGGGCCAAATGCTGTTACAGAATGGAAAAGAAAAACCAATGTGGATGCTGTTGCCTGAATGCAATGGGAAGGCGGAGACAAGTCACACCGTTCCCTGTACGGAACACAGCTCAGAGCGTTCCACCTGCAGCGCGGGGAGGAATGGCCTGGGATGGGGACCAGCTTTTTCAGAGAGGTGTGAAAGGGAAAGTATGATTTTTAGTCTGCTTCTTTCATTGCAGAGCTAATCACAGTCTAGCAGGAGATAGTTTACCAAGTTTCCCCTTGTTTGGTTTTTCACAATAGTTCACAATGCAAGCAGATTTAGCAGAAAAGCTGCTGCGGTAGAGGTGAAATCACTAGTAATAGAAAAAATGCAATTTTTCCTGTAGCTGTTAATTCATATTAAACATTTCTGTTTCTGCTTACTCAAACTATAATGTGTCAGTAATAAACATGTGATTATACTAGTTAGCTTTTTGGCTAAAATATTTGGAACAGTAAAATTGATAGATAACTACGGTACCAGTTATTTGTTCCCTGCCTGCAGAGTTATGTTTTTTTAAGCACAAAAAGATAAGCAGTACACATCATACACATTGAATAATGAGAAAGATTTCCTATGGCCAGCATTTCAGAAGTGGAAACAGACTGTGGTTTGATACAAACCATATCTATTTATGTAAAATGGGATTTTAATTGGAGCTACTTATCCCCGTGATATAAATGAGGCAATGAAAAATGATTGATGCACTCTGGTAATTATTGTTATACCACCTTGCAAACTACAACAAAAAAATCTTTCATGTACATAATGGCTGTTTAAATTTTAATAAGATACAGAACTGCACTTCAGTAGGCAAAATATTAATGCTACATTTTGGGCAATATTTATATTTAAATACAAACAATATTGAACTGAAAAATCAGAATACGTGAGGAATGATGGGTGGATTTATTTAAGTGATAAATAGAGCTATTTTGGAAACGTACAAAAGAAAGTAAAAAATGCATTAGCTAGTTATTTTTCGCAGTGGAAAAGCGCAAGTATGACACAGCATAAACTCATTGTCTCCCCAAGTTCAAAAAGTAGCAGTAAGTACGATGGCGTAGATATATATGGTCTCATTGTAGTCACTGTTGCTGCTTCTTTATTTCTACCTAACAGCAAAGGTTAGGAGTGCAAAAACAGTTTCTGTTCATTATTATACAGAATGAATAGCAATATAAATTCTTAATAATTGTTATACCTATGGGGGAAGTAAAGCGATTCTGCTCATTTAAATGAAATGAAGGTTGGGCACTAAAGCCATCCTTCTCCCCTTCTCCCGCTATGGAACAATGCCCCACCAGAATGTAAAAGCGCACCGGTTCTCTCCATCACAGCTATATCCGACTTTCCGGAAAACTGAACAGCCAATAAGGCTCACAGAGGCTATTACAGAGTACAAGACTTGAACAGTGCAGAGACACCAGATGCAATAGTCCTATTATAGCTAAGACTTCTAAAGATAGAAAAAACTGCAGAAAGAGTCTGTCTATACAATCAACTAATGCGTCATTTGTCAGAAGGGAAATGTCTAGGCTATCTTGAAAAAAATGCCAAGAAGCTGCTTGTAACAGAGGAGTGTATTGAATAAAAGACCAAAGCAATCAAGACCTTCTGTGGTTATAATCTCATTTGTGCATTGACAGTATTTCAGTCGATAGACTGCCGTACACTAGCTAGAGTTGTATTGTAAAAATGTTTGGACCATCATATCAAATTTCATAGCTGATGCCCTACAAGGTCAGAGAATAGAATCATTATTCTTAATAGGGTGATTGATCAAGCCATAAATCTGGCAAAATCAAATTTTACTTTGGTGTCTCCTATAAAGAAAAATGAAAAAAAACCCCACCAATTCATATGTATCATCTTTTCTAGCAACCAGATCACATTGCATCAGGAAAATCAGTGGCCTACTCTGCATATAAAGCATGATCTCGCTTTTATTGAAATCAATGGCAACTTCTCACTCTCTCTTAGGGAGGCAGGGGATAATGAAGGGGAATGGTCAGGTTTTGCAGGGGCTAGTTCATAATTCTACGCAATTCTGGATACAGATGACCACCTCCTGAATGTTACCATTGGACCCAGCAAATGCAAAAGCAGAAAAGGAAGCTTAGCGTATTCTCCCCTGTTTCACCAGCTGCAGTTCAATCTAGGCAGTGAGGGTTTTTCACATATATGCTTAATATGCACCTTCATGGAAGCAGGGGCAGCACAGTCCATGGGACGGGTCAGACTCTGTCTATCAGGGATGTCAGTCCCAAAGATTTCTTTTGTTTATTGAGCCTCTCAGGGAACCCGAATCAAGTACGAGAAATGGAATGAAACCCTCAAATCATGTCATTTGGTTTCAGTTTGTATTATGAAACAACTGCACTGTGGAATAAAGGAGAGAACAGTGCTGCGGACTAGGGAGCAGGAGTAGTGGGTCTTAAACCCCGACAGGAACTCATTGGACTGCACTTTTTTGTATTGCATTGCAGGCTTCAGAATAGAATTGAACTGTTTGGCTTTTCAGTCTCTTTCCATTGTAAATGTAATATTAATGAACCATATTGAGCTTCCCCAAACAATAACAGGTTAGGAATAAAAAAAAAGCCCCTAACTGTCCTAATTCTGCATGGACCTTCCTAACCCAGCTTTATTTAGCCACCAAAAAAAGAAGAAAAGTATGAAAAGTAGAAGACATTAAGAAATTGTGAAACATGGATCAAGGGCATTTTCCTCAAGTCCCTGATTTGATCAGTTCAAGATATGTCCCTCTTACATACCAGTAATCACCTGGATACAGGGTTTAGCAACTAACTCTAATTATAGTGATTTTTTAAAAGTGAGAGTTAAGCTGAGAAGAGCTTCTTGACTAGAAGCCAGTGTGCTCAGTCAATTAAATCATCATAAGAGAAGAAGAATCAGACCGGGGGGGAATGCGTATGTGAGGCTGATCATTAGTACAACTGAACTGTCACCTCAGTGTAGGCTGGAATGTGGCCATGGAAGTAGATTGATGGATGAATTTCTCTCAGCAGAGAGCAGCCCACAGTGAGTTGCTGATAAGATCTCAAAATAAATCTTACAGTATTACAAGCCCAGGTGGAACGGCAGCCTCTGCAGCGTTGCTGCAGCTCACAAGCTAAGCAGGTCCTCCTGTCTACCTAGCCTCAGGGGGCTTTCCTGGTCTGAAAGAGTTTCTTCTCCCCATGTTCCTGGGATGTTTGTACAGCGTTAGCGAGGTTTTATACAGCAGCTCATGAAAACTGGAAGTGGAATGAACTTAACAAGCCTGGAAAGATTTGGATGAGTTTGTGTGACTCAAAGATGCTGATTTCCCCTGTAACTACTGTTTTTCTAGATGACAACTTAATGTGTGCCAATTAGAGGAAGGAGAGACTCTGGAACCACTGCAATCCAAAGCAAAAAGGCAGCAGTGGGATGTGAGGGATATAAGGATTAAGCTGTCTGGCCGGTTGGTTTCTGGGTTCTTAGAGGCTATGATAACTATTGACCTGCAGAGTACATATAAAGAGGAGATGGACGTCAGACAGCTCACTGATAAAGGTTTCTTTACTGTGTTCAGCTATTTAAGTCCTCAGTATACAAGGGGCATTTTGGTTTAGGCTCCCTCAGTAGAAGGAGAGACAAAGAAACCACCGACCCTCTTGGCACATAGAGCCAAACCCTAACCAGAGTTTGGAAAATTCACTGTGAATTCAATAGGTGCCCACAAAGTCCTAAGAAAGAGGAGACCTGGACTGCTGTCATGCTGGCTTGCAAGCTAGAGTGATGTGACTCTGGAATCAAAAATCGGTGTATAATTCATGAGAAGATATGTGAACTTCCTTCATTCCTCACTTAGAAAGAAAGTTTGTGCTGTAAAAGATTGTGGGCTCATTCCTGACTATTACACAACCAAGGAAGCGGCTTTACAAATGATTATAAAAATCATTATTTAGCTCCTGTGGGAGCTCAGAGGCTCACAGATCTGCACTATTCTGAAAAGGCATGAGCTGTGAGAGCTGAAATGTCTCTTTTCGTCACTTTACTGCAAACAGATGTTTATTGGAATAGGACATCCAAACAGAGAGGTTTTTCCCCCAAACAGTGTTCTAGACAAGATTTATACGGGGTGATTTCTGCCTGGCATGGACCAAGCTCCCACATCCCCCTTAATAGTACAGTGCACAATAATTAAGACTGTGGGTAGTGAGTTGGCTTTTTATAGCATGTAAAATCCATAAACCAAAGCCATTTATACAGCTGCGCACTAAACCTCACACCCCTTCAAAGGCATGGCGAGATCTTCCCCAAACCATTGTAATATTTCTGTTCCCAGAGTTTTTAGTATTGGTGACAGATGGCCAACCTAAGACCAGGAGGAAGAGCAGCTTTTAGCTTATCCATGAAGCCTGAGTAGCACAAGGAGAAGTATAAAAGAGGTCTCATAGTTATGTGTTTCCCTTAAGGATGACAGTCTCCATTCCTTAGCGTCCTTAAGCTGCAAGGAAAGAGAATTGTTTGCGGCATGCAGATGCACAGGGCTGCAAAGCCCAATGTAAACCTCACTTAATTTAGTATTAAAATCTTTCACTGACCTAAGCTGGCTCTCTGTTAAAACCAAAACACTGAAGTGAATTTGGATGCATGGAAATGAGGTGCTGATTTTTTTCTGGAAATCATGCTGGACTCCCTTCTGCACTTCTGGGGTCTTAGAGCATTTGTGCCTCCTCTCATGCCTCATAGAGATACCTCATCAGCAGAAAAGGTATCGCATTTGTTCTTCATCACTTCTTTCCTTAGAAATTCTCCTTTGCTGCAGCAGATGAGAAACTTGGCAGCGGGGAGGCAGCAGGTGTGCTGAATGCTGCTCTCATCATCCCTCGCACTGACTACTCTGCCTCATTAGTTATAACTATATCGGTAAACCAACCAGGGTCCGGGGCCAATACTGGCATGTGACTGCCCAGAACACTCGACTGATATCACACTGTTAGGCCAGCGTGAAATAGTGTTTCTTCAAATCATGTCCCGGTGCCACGCAGGGGTTAGCAGAGCCCAGGGACTAATCGCGGTGGGCAGGCTGGATGCAGCCAGTTTATTAGAGAGAATGCTAGATTTGAGCTGTATGGACAGGACCGAGGCTGTGCCAGTTAACCTGAGGGTCAGAAAACCACCTGGCCCAACGCCATACCTACTGTTTCCTTGGATCCCGTCGTTCGGCAAACCCTAACTGTCAGCTCCTGCCTTATACCCAGATCTTTCCATTCTCGGAGCCTGGGTTGCCTACAAAAAGCAGCACAGCCCCTTGCAGATACTAAGGAGATAAATTTCATCCTCCCTTTAGAAATGTTAAAATAATTTGTTGGATAGTTTAGATCACTCTGTATGAATGCTGCGTCCTCATCAATACTCACCACTGCCAGTTTTTCTGTCATTCACAAATTCTAACTGCAGTGATTTTATATTTACTTCTAGATCATTAACGTAAATATTGATATGAGTGAGTCTAATACCAGCAGCCCACCAAAAATACATTCGATGCTTATTCCACATTGACAGCTGCTTTTTGAGATCTGTTATTTAGCTCATATTCAATTTTTAATGCATGTTATTGATACTTGTATAGTGCTAATTTTTTAATCAGAATATCCTTCAGAACTGAATCAAGCATGTTACAAAAATTTATTATACTTGCACAGCCACCCTAATTAAACTAGCAACCAAATCTGTGATCTCATCAAAGAATGAAATCAAGCTTGTGTAGAATGAACAATTTCTTGTGAGGAACTAAACTTCATTTTAAATCCTGTCTTTTAATTTTTCATTGATTGAATCCAATTAGCACCGTAATTCATTGTTTTTCCTCCTGGAGTTAACAACGTCCTGTCCAAAATCTGCTCAGGACTGTGAAAACATGCAAGGTTTTGTTTGTTTTTTATTAAAGACATTTTCTAAAATTAGAGGACACTCTGGAGGAAGAAGACTGAGAACTTGCAATAGAGGCATCCAGAATAGTGACTTAGCTGCTGGGCTGGCATAGCAAGAAAGCCCAGGGGGAAGAAGGAATATCTGAGTCATCCTCAAAACTCTCCCTTTTCCAGGTCTCAAGCACAAATCAAAGAGCAATAGGGAATTGTTCACGTGCTGCTTCGACGCAGGCAGAGATTGATTTCAAGCTGCACAGTGCTACCCAGGCCTCTTGCCCTGCAGCAGGGCTGGTCGGGAGGGATTGGCAGACCTCTCTGCTCCAAGGGCAGGGCAGAGAATTAATAGCGTAGGTTACTGATGTGTGCATTAGCAGCAAAGTAGCTATTGCTTTTTTCTCCAGCCCACTCTCACTCTTACCGTGTTTTCACAAAGGAATATGATTAAGATGTAAGTTGTTTAGATTCATTTTTAATATCTCCTGATCAAAAGCTTAAATAGGATGTAAGAAATGACTTTGATATTAAAGAGAGAGAAAGAAGAACAAATAGTTCAATTTGCTTCTTGTCTTTCTTGGCTTGGGATTTTGAAGCAGATGTTCATATGCAAACAGAAAAAAAACCATCTTCAGTCCAAGTCTGAGCACATAGCGCATGGCTCAGAGAGAAGATGTATAGTGAGGGCTACAACAGCATGCTTCCTGCTTGCGGTGTCACAAGAATGTCACAGGCAGTGACCTATGTAAATCGCCTGAATGTGAGATGAAAGAAAAAAGAGAGAAGAAATCTTTAAAAAGGAACAAAATACTTGAAGTAACCCATGCTCATAAAGCATGTGTAAGTATGCTATTTCAAACATACCCATAGATCTAAAAAATAGGAAAAATGCAGATTGAGTATGATAGGAAGATTTTAATGGCGATCTTAAGAGACAAAGAAGCAAGCAATGTTAAAAGAAAGGAGCTGATTTCTGGATCTTAAACTGATGAGACCACGGAGTAGCACATGCAAAGCCGCTGATTACTCATAAATAGGGGAAACAGACTCCTCATATCACCCAAATTCAAAAGGGCTGAAATGTCAGATTTTCAAGAGGGTTTTGATTCTTTTTGGTTTGTGCATGTGTTGAGGAATGAGAGCGAGCTAAATTGTGGAAACCAAAGCGAGACGCAAGGGAAAAACCCAGTCAGCAAGGAATCAAACAGGAGGATGTGTGACGTTTCACACATTCACTTTAGCGCATAACCTGAGAGAAATGGTCCATTGCAGCAGATACCACCAACCTTCCACCTCCCCCGGGAAGAGGCACGCCGCTCGCCAGCAGAACCTCCCTGTCCTCCCAGACTGATTCCAAAGCAGGCGGTGAGTTAAACTGCTTGGAAAGAGCGAACCAGCTCGCCTCACCACTGCCCAGGGAGAGAACTGGCACAAACACAGGCACAGGCTGAGAGCTTTCAAAGGGTAATCCCGCCCCATTCCCTTCAACCGTGGAATCATCACAGATGGACATTATCACTGATCCTAGTATTTTCTATGGGCTTATGATTTTTAAAATGCATTTAATCTCCACTTCTTTTACAAGAACCTCAGGAAGATCCCCAGAAACACTTGCCAACTGTTTGTGATGAAGATGGAAGAGGAAATGGAAGCAGACTATGAATATTAACAAGTAAAAAGACTTAAGGTTTGGATATAAATCTGGGATGCTTGATCCCACAGCAAGACAGTTCTTGAACGCATACCATTTGAAAGCCCGTCCACGTAGGCATGGCTATAGATCCAGACCACAGAGGCATATGTTATACATGTACATATACACATCTTAACAGATTTCATGGAGGCATTGCCAGGTGTCTGGCTGGCTATATTTCTGTGGAAGCCAAAATGGGTCATGGGGACCTTTGTATCTCAGAGGGTCCAAGCACACCTCATGCACCGATGTCCTTAGACCTCGGAGAGGTCTAGTCACAGCAATTGCATCCATCGTGTTACAGGCCAAATATCTTTTCCACGCTTGCTTCTAAATATGCTCGGGTTTCATATACAAAATGCAAACATTTTTAAATGTCTCTCTGTGCTTAGACTTGTATCAGTAGACCAGTATTTGCTACGCATTAACTGAGCATAAGCTGAGTGCAAAATCTGGCCCTTCGTACCATGGGATATTTTCGGCACTGGGCCCAGATAAGAACAAAAAAACAATTGTCTGAATTTAATCAGTTGGTGTTAGTTGGCAGTGCAAGAAGTCTTTATGCAGGTATTTATTTGTCCCAGCAATAACAAGAATATTGGAATTTATATCCAGGAGATAAGAGAGCACCTTGTCACTCAAGCATAGCTAACAAGGGAATCACTATTTGGTACAGACATGTAAATGCCAAATGCTTAGTCTGGTTATTATTGTAAATTCCATTTTTACAACCTCTTATTTTTAAAATGGTCTCTTAATTGATTTTTAATTATATTTTCCAATGACATTTAGCTACACATGCTTTGTAAATATACCCACACATATGACAAAATATATTAAAGGAGAAAATACTGATACATTAGAGGTACTGTCTTCACAGACTGCACTAAGAAGAACTCCTAGTGCCCTCATTAGATGTTTTGCATAAGGAAGCGAGATCAAATTTGTTCTGGGTATAAGTGGGTGCAGTTCTACCACAGGCAGCTGAGGCCAGCCAGTTTGGTCCTCAGAGTGTTAACGACCCGCATCACCAACCCAGCAGCGCAGAGGTGCGCTGCTCCTTCCTGACAGTCATGGGAATGGAATGGGAAGGTACGTAACTGGTCACGGCAGGGTCACTGGCTCAACCGGCCCCAGGGTGATTCAAAGCAACTTCTGATCCACCTCAGCACAAAGCAGCTGGGGAGTCAATGGTTGCTGAAAATAATGTACAACAACATTTTTCACTTATACAGTGTGTGTTACTTATTGCAAGGGGCAAAATACAATGCCGAAGTATTATTTAACCTAAAACATAACACAGATTCTTTAACAAACAAGTCACAGCCATGTAACTTGTAGATCAAGACAGCAGACCAAACCTTAGGAAAGGTAAGTGCCTTTTATAACCGAAGCTGAGAGAGATGCCCAAGGAAATCTACATGGTGTTACTTGGCTTTTGCCTAAACAAGGAGTGAGAAAAAACTGCATGATAACTTCCAAGTCTGGGCCTGGAGTGATTACCCAAGTTGAAATTTGGCCAGGACATACTGACCAAGTGCTGGTTTAATGTACAGTTCCACAAGGGCTTTAGTGATCAGAAGAGGTCAGGACATCTCTTTTACCTCAGCACCACCATGTTAGAGAAAAGCAGAAGGCAATGCATCTCATGTCACCAGTGTGGAGTTTTGGAGGCGTCAAATAGCACAGCCTGAGCATCAGACAGGACTGCAGCACACAGTGCAGCGTTAGAGGACATAGCACTATAAATTGCATCCATCCAGTTGCCTAAAACACAGGTTTGGGATGGGTTTAAAAAGTTAAACCAGTTAAAAGCAACAAATGACAAAATCCTGGGAGGCCTGAAGCACTGTATGAAACTACCCAATTCCCTTGAGTTTCTGAGGCAGTGCAGGGTTCAGCATCCCTCAGGTTTGGAGTCCAAAGGATTATGTGTCATTCAAGAGGGAAACCATGCACAGGGAAAGGCTGGAACCAGCACCCTCAGGTCCCACCACCCAAGGCACCCTACATTAGCCATCGGATTTGTTTGAAACCACTCACTGTTGTAGTTGCTGTTCCCACTAGTCTCTGCCGGTGCGGTGCTGTGCTCCCCCGACCCTTCAGAGGTGGCCCTTCCTGACACGGAATGGGGAGAAAAAGGGAGGAGACGAAACAAAGAAAGGGAAGAAGGGGACATGGAGGGTAAAAGAAGGGAAAGGGAGCATCTGTAACTGAACTCTTCCAACAGTTTCGTTACACATATACACTGAGCACACTTAGGGCCTGTCAATGACAGCTTTGCCTTGGCCCTAACCGGCTCCAGGTCAGGCGTGAAGAAGCTGTTTCACACAAATGCAGGTTCACGCTCCAGAGCAGGCAGGCACCCGGGGCTGTCCTTAACCTGCAGTCACAGACAGCTGGAAATTTCAACAAACCTGCACTGCAAAAATTACTTTCCTCTTTTCTCTTCTATTGAGAATGGCTCTTTTTATTGAAAAAATTATGATTTCTGACTGAAAAAGTCAATTTCATTTTTTTAACAATAAGTCGATATTTTTTCTGCCAAAAGTGATTTTTCCCCCAAAATTCAATTCCCCATAGGAATAACACTATGACAAAACTCGTAAATGAGTGCTATTGATATATTTTATGGAAAATCGGGATTATAACTTGAAAAATGCCATTTCCTGTGCATTTTTGAAAACACTGTATAACCTCACTGAAGTCAGCAGGATAGCAACAGGTGAAGGCCTGCACATTTTTCACTCAAACTTGTATTTGCTTACAATTCACACACACCTATTACATGGACAGGATGTCATACTGTTATTAGCAAGACTGTAATTTCATTAGCAGTTACAGAAGCAGTGGAAAACACTGGAAAAACAGAATTTAGTATTTATCCAATTCCCAAGCTTAACAATTATGGCAGAGGCATAGTGCTTTTGTTGTGGAAGGACCTGATTTCTTTATGTTGTAGAACTCATAAAAACCACAGGACTGGGGAATGAGTATATTGATCTTGGATAAGATTCACTCCTGTGCAGAGATCCAGCACAAGCCAGTATATCACATAAATTCTGTTAAAGCCCCATACTGGGGAATAAAGTGGCACGCAAATCATGCATTATTGTTACAATGATGCTTTGTTCCTAAATATTGATACTCCTGAGCAGACTACAAAATTCTTTCAGAGATTAGCAAAATAATCCCCATTCTGCAAACAGGGAGACCGAGAGGCAATGAAAGGAGATGTGACTTGCCCAAGGTCACCCAGCAGGGAAGCAGAAGAGCTGGGATACATCCAGACGCCCGAGCAGAGATCTGTCTTCTGTCCATTGCCCTTACATGCAGGACAAACATACAGTCGATGACAGCTTTTGCCCCACAAAATGTCTTATCTAGAATGCCTCTTGTAGAGTCAGCTTGCACAATGGGAGCTGCGTGTTCATCACAAAATGCATTCATTAATTCATGCCATTTAATTTAATTTCAATGAAACCTGATTTAATTAGGTGTTGTATATGTTCTGCATAGATGACTAACGCTCTTTTTATTTTTTTCCTGTGGATACATATTTTACATGCTCTTTTTTCTTTCAGCAGCAGCTTTTGCTCACCCATACTTCCTCCTATGGGATCTGAGGAAAAGGAACGTAACTGGCACCCCTTTCCACCCTTTAATGAAACTAGGGTTCGGATTACTGTCATAACGTGAAGACTGGCAAAACATCTTTGCTGACAGTTTTAAAACTTCCAGAACACTGAAATTAAGCAAAAATGAATTGAAAATCTCAGAGACAGATTCCAGTAGACAGCAATGCACACTCAATTCATTAACTAACTCTGAAAAAATGCAAGTGCTACTTTTCATATATGTCACAAACCCTTAAGAACAACGAAAGTGTTTGTTAACAGACTTTAGGGGGAAAAAAGCCAAACCAAGTTGCAGTGCATGCTGCACTTCTGTGTCTCAGCAAAAGCTGGCTGTAAAATAAACTGTGGATATATTTTAGGGAATTACAAGTATAGTTTAAGATCAATCCATTCCTGAACTTGTGCTGATGCTCAAAATAGTAATGGGAAAACAATCCTGCTAAGGTGTCTTGCAGCAAGGATAAAAACCCTTCCTTCATCACAAGTTGGCCCTCTTGTTTTCTGGGGAAGCGAGTACATCCTTGCACTGGGGATCCAATAATTCTTTGTTGTTTCCTTTTAAGTAAACATATATGCACCTGTACCTATGCATGGTTACTTTTTTGTTTGGCTATAAAGTGCCCACGTAGCCATTTAAACATAAAATTCCTCACCTAATTGCATAACCATGAATATTCATGGACAAATTGCAATTACAAGTGCACGTTCATTGTGCACGTACAGTCTTTGTTTTACTGTTCTTAATTGCCAAAAACGAAAGGGTTTCAAAATATAAGTAAGTGAACTGTTGGATTCTGCTTTGCAAACTGCCTGCTCAAAGGCTGCACACTAAATAAAGACGCCAGCCCAAGGACATGAGCAATTCCGCTTGGTGCTATGAACAGTTAAAACAAGCCAAGGCAGATCCCAACCTTGCTTTCCCAGTTCTTGCACATTCAGAATCCTACTGGTTCCCATTTTATTGTGCACATGACCACAAGACAAATCTAGCAACAAACCTTTGAAAGGATTTTGGAATTCAGGTTGGCCTAACAGCAGGTAACCGTGAGAAATCCACTTCTCTTCAGACAGATGAAGTGATAGAAATGCAAGGTAGACTGAAAAGAATCAATTTGTCATGACCAGTAAAAGAGAGCTGAAGCTTATGTTTTCATTTCTGATACCGAAACTGGCAAAGCACTTCAGAAGCTGACATTTATTGATCATGTAGCCTCAAAACAATACTGGTGAAGTTCAGAGCCCATACAGGCAAAAGACATGCATTAAATACAACAGGAAAGTTCCTAAAATTGCTTTTCATAGCAGAAAAAAAAGAGAAATAAATTCCATTTACAGACTTGGCATGTGTATGGGAAGCATATAGCCACTTTTACCAGCAAGAAAGGCTTGGGATTTTGCTATTCCATGGCTTTTTCTTACATGCTAGCTCACCATTTTGAGATGCAGAGTGGTTGTTGTGCCTGTTAATGTCACTGGCCTCAATCACACAATCCTTAATCAAGCAGAAATCCCTGCAGCTTTGCCCATATAAGAATTACAGACTTAGTTATAGGTCTTCTGGTGCGGATTTGACCCCTGCTGCCTCCTTGCCGCAATAAAACTCCTAAACCCTTTTGGATCATTACTTCTACAACTTGCCAGAGGGCATGGGAGTGCAGCATTTATGGGATGGCTTTCTGTTTTTAACCAAGACTTGAGGCTTCATCCAGTGACTGTACTGGCCAACATACAGCAAGAGAAATAATCTAAACCAGATGCAGGGCCGGTAGGGATTACTTGTCCCAGAATAAATGACTGTCTCCACCAACTCTGCCCCCATGTGAAACAACAACTTGCTAGTCCTTGTTCAGCCATTGCCACTATGTCCCTTTTCAGAACACAAAAATAGGTTTCCTTAAGGCTGTAAAAAGGTTATTAGGATTGCTTATTCTAAGCTCTGAAATATGTATTCAATTCTCAATTTGCTTATATGTCTTTTGATTATATCAGCATTGGTGTTCTGTCTTTGTAGTGGTAATTAGAAACTGATACAAAATCAAGACACACTAGAAAACATTAAGCATTGCAGTGACTGGAGCATTTATCATCTCACTCTTTGTTTTTCAGAATTCAATTTCCAATGCAATTCTCTTTTTAACATACAATATTAGGTGAAAATATTAAACATGTTCAATGGCAGATGATGTGTGTTTATCAGAGACAAGCACAATAAAAGCCATATCCTGCTAAATTCTGAGCCTGCAATTCACTAAAGTACATAATTCAGTGTTACAGGGGAAGGAGATGGTGTGCAGAAAGAATCTTTTAAAACTTTGACACAGCGTGGATGTGAACGTACAGGAGACCAACGCAAAGAAAGCCATGTTGTGTGCTTGGGTGACGAACAGAATGACGGTGGCGTCCCCCACAATACACTACGGAGGCAGTAGACAGGGCACAGCGAGAGAGGAGAGGAGGATGCAAATAATTCTGTTCTGAACACAGATAATGTGAGCTGTCCAGACAGACATACTAGTTGAATTTGTTTCTTGAAATGAGATTATGTGTAGGCAAACACATACACAAATGAGATTATGTGTAGGTGGAGAAGGGAAGGAGACCAAAACAGATCTCAAGGAGGGGACAGCCATCATTGTCAAGAATAAGCAAGAGGAAAAGGAGAGTGAGGGTGATGGCACTTTTGCGGGGCTTGGCCAAGAGAGAAGCACTATGCCAGAGTGCTAAGTTTGCAGTGGCACTGGAGAAAAGGAGGTCCAGACAGCACCTGGAACCATGGATTGCGAGCCAGAGGGCAGCTTGCACATTCATGTTTGTGAAAGGAGGCCCAAACACTAACAGAGATTAAAAGTCTTTTCAAAAGAGAAAGAGAGGGAAGAGAAGAAATCCAGGCAAAAGTAGAAGTAGCTCCTGAATGGCACCAATGGCTTCTGATTTAGGAAATGCCTCAAAGGGGAAGTGTGTAAGTAGGAAGATAGTATCTATCCATCCATCCCTCCATCCATCCATCTATCTACACATACATATGCTTTCATAACCATGGATAACTAAAGATGGACAGCCATGAGTACAAAAAACACATCTGTATGTACACAGGCACATACATGCATATATAAAGACATGTAAATATCCAGGTTATAAAAATGTGTATCACATATATATGTATAAAATATACATACAGATGAAATATAAAATATATGTACACCTTATTAATATACATTGAATGTGTACTGCTTAGTCAGAACTGAAATATTCAGGTGTACATATGTGTACTCACATATGAGATATTTACCTGGATAAAATTCAAAACTTCTTGAAGTCTGTACAAGTATTCCTACACTGTTAGTGGCCTGGCTGTATACAACGGCCATGATTTAGACTGAACTTAAAATCCCCATGAAATCAACAATAACATTCTTCTGGGTTCTCATTTTCCAGTGAAATGAGGAAGGAAATGTTTAAAGTTGTACCAGGAGACATTAATTACAAACTAATGTAAATGCATTATCATCCCGTAGTCGTTTGGCCTCAATCCTGAAATAATGACTGGTGAAGTGTGTTCTTAGGTGCGACCAAAGGCCGCTCTCAGGCTGGGGCTTCAGCCTTCAAGCCGTCTGTGGAAGCTGCTGCAGATCAAAGCTGACTCAAGACAGCTGAAATTATTTGCCATTGAAATCCATATGAACATTTTGATAATGACAAATGCTGTACGTCATTAGAGTTCTTTATTCAAGGTGCACTTCATGCTCTATTTACCATATTTTAATAGGCAGTAATAATAAAATAATAAATGGGGGGAAAATATGGTTTTTCTTGTCTTTGTTCAAATTTCTCTGTGTGAGGGAGCAACATGTGTCTAATTTTTCATATATCCTTGAACAGCCTGAAATGACAGATTGCCCGTAATCTGCTATAAAATCTCGGTGCCAGAACATGACAATAGATAGCACCGTGGAGTGTCTTGGTTATCTCAAAGGGAATAATTTAACACTAACCAAGAGCAAAAGGGTGACCCAGTTCGGAGAGGCCTGGAGAGAGATACATTGCCGGTGCCTCCAACCATGTGTGGCTACATGCAGGCACAGTTAAAAGGCAGATTAATAGGCAGTCAGGTGTGAGGAAAAAGGCCAAGGCGCCCTACTGTGGAACACACGGCATAGATCCTGTTTTGTAAAGCACTTTATGAATTAACCTAGCCTGGTCTTTTTTAAATAGTGAGCATCCAAAGATTCACACCAGCGTTTCTCCAGCCTGATCTGTATTCCAAACCAGTACTGCTCACATAAATCTCAGTGTTGTTTTTTACTAGAGAGTGAAAGGGAAAAAAGAAAAGCTGCCGTTAAATCAATAGGCTGCATTGCACAGCACAGTATATGAAAGTAATAGTGCTGTGCTTATCATTTGTGCTGCCACCAACTAATTGCTGTAACTTGCACTTCATTATCCTCTGTAATATGGTTACAATAATAGAGAATGACAAATAAGAACTGTTATCTTTCTACTGGCCAGTCTTTACTCGCAGGGTGAGTTCTCATTCAAATGCATCTATCTGGATGAATAAGATCTACCAGATTACACACTGACTTAAAAGGTTTAATACGAGCAGTGATGGAGAGCTGCCTTAGGAAATATTTTCACAGGCATACTTTTGGGATCTAGCACAAAAAAGTCTTTACTGCTGCTTTTGTACCCACCATGGTCTCCCTTAGCTCTCCCTGCATTTAAGTCAGCAATGCTGGCAGACAGAAAACCTGATTGCTATGAAACACTTCACATGCCTTGTGTCTTCCCTGAATCACATCTTCCAGTCATTCACACACCAGAGAGGTGGTCTGATTCTTTTGATGTTAAATTAGGTACCGTAACTAATAAAACTGCCTACATTGATTATCAAGCAGAAACAGGCAAAGAATATTACGGATAGGAGAAAAGACTTTGTGCTCTGGCAAGAAAGGATGAAAGTATCTGATCGTTAATGTGTGTCCTAGTTAAAGAAAATCCTTTGTTGCAGTAAAAAAGAGGAACTGTAGAAAATCTGAATGAAACATCCAATACCCACATTATGGCCACCTGGTCTCTGGTGGTGTTCAGAAGGGGAAGAGGAGCCTCCCAGTCCTCATCTGTTGCTTCTAAATTCTCTGCAAGAGATCGGTTTTCCCCACTAAATGTAAAGGATGTGCACAGTACCAGAAGGAAGGAGAGAATGGGGAAGCCATCATTACAAAGTCTTTATTTATGCTAATGATCCTCAAAAACGTCAGTGTTCCTATGCAAAGACATATGGACTTTATGAGACACTGCAATGAAAACTCTGAACTTTCACTGATCAAATGAATGCACTTATAAATTACATTTTTTTAATCCCATGGTAGCCTCACATAGAAGTGTCTCAAAAGTCAGCATTTACCCTAAGCATAAACAACATTCACAAATATCACTAATATTTGTCTACAAGAAAGGACATAATTGCATTAAGGCATGCATATGCCTAATTAAAGACATCCATAGGTGAAGAAGCATAAAAAAAGCATAACAAAGAAAAATGGTGCAGAACCATTTCTTTTCCAAAGCCTTCCAAACCAAATTTGAGGTAAGTAGTTGCCCAATATGTACTGTTAGGACAGCCATTCCGTAATAATGGCTGTGAGGTAGTTTCCATTCTTACTCCATGCTGAGCTCTCCTTTAAACCGCTTTTTTCTAACTCCTTCTGGAGATTTTGTTTCTTTCTTTGTTTGTTTTAGGGACATAAGATGCTCTTTTTGTTTTTTGCTTGGTTACAAACTAGTTATGATCAAGAATCTCCCTTAGAAAACAGTACTTCATAAGTGTCCATAATTATGTGTAAACTAGCTCTAACTATTTAAGGACCACAACAGTACATAAAAGTAAATCTAAACACGCCCATGAATCAATGTCTCATTTGTATTATTTCAAATGCTCTGCTAGTTAATGATGTTTTGAATTGGTTTATGATTATTATAACCTCTCTGATAGTTAAATCAATCAAATAATCATTGCTGTAGTTCATCAAATATACATCACTAGAAAGATGGTACTCCCCTTGCATACTACTAAGGAAAAACAACATGTCGTTATTAGATACGTGATTAGTTAGTCTTAATATTCTAGAAATGTGGTGAAATAGTGCCTTGGAGGTAATAATTAAATATTTTTGCATATGTTTACAGAGTTTCTATTTTTCTTAGAAAGAAAAAGACATAAATTATACTGCACGCCGTTATGTAGTCAATGGCATGTATTGACTGCAATATGTTACTCAACACTGCTTCATACCAGGCATTTAAGTACACGTCTAGAAATTCATCCAGCATTTTTTTCTTCACAACTATACTGTATCACACTGATTTTGCTCTTTAATTTTATTAAACCACTCTTCCAGAAGCTTTTCTACATCTATGTGGATACCAGTTTTTCTGTGAACAGCATTAAAAGAAACTACTTGTCTTAGCACTGCATTGACATTATCATGGTAAATTGCTTTAAAATATCACTTGTAACTGTAATATTAGCACAATAAAATGTTTTAAATTTGCCTACTGTGTCTCAGAAATTGCCCTGATGTTGAATTACTTCTCATAGTACATATTAACAATTATTCTAATAATTGTCAGGAGCAGCGATGGACACTTCGTTCTCCTCAATGAAGGGAGATCGCAGCTCCAAGGACACAGGCAGTTTATTAAATTTCATAACTCTTGGTTTTCGTGTAGGTGATGTGGAAGACTTACACCTATATATCAATTACAAGTTTATTGTACTGATAGCTTGTAGGATTAGACCATCTGCAAGCTGCAGTTTTATGCAAAACTCAAGACCGAGGCTTCCCATGCAGTGATTCCCATTACTGCATAATAAAGATGAATGCAACCCAGTGTTGCTCAGAAAGCCCGTTAACTAAATGAAGAAAGCAGTTCAGTGAATGTGGAATCTGTACAGGAGCCAAATCGAACTCCCTCTTATAACTCAGAGATGCAACATTTGGGCAGCTGCCCAAGGAAGGAAAGAGAAGAAAAACCAAGTCTGCATGCATTTTTATTTCTCACTCACTATAAGCCCACAGTTATAAAACCTAACTAAATTCTTGATTTCTTTATATGCGCCGTTCCAGACTCTTTAACCCATGTATTCTTGATTATAGGAATGTTATTGATATGCAGGCCACGTTAAATGCATTATAACTTTGCAGTTAGGGATATAACATATTCCCACTAAATTTCAGCATGGTGCAGTCCAAAGTGAAAACAAGTCTAAAAGAATTCAGAAGATGAGAACTCAGTGGGGTTTCATAATCCTCAGCAGGTGTACAGTTGAGAGGAACAGCTCCAAATGACCTGGACAAATCTGCATAAAGTTTTTTAGAAAACATAAATGAATTCCTGAAGTAATCACTCTATCAACACATGGGATTGTATCTCCACCTCTCCCACTCTTCGCTTCTGCTTGCAGAAGACGACTTGCATAATAAGTAGAAACTGCATTTGCAATGTACTATTTTTTGAGCCTTTAGGATGAACACTGTTCAACCTGACTACCTGGTGGATATATTTAATAATGTATCAAAAATGTGTATGCTGTGCCCGATTCTAAGAAGAGAAACAAGGAATGATAGTCTCTAAACATTAGTTTGTTACACCTTTCAAAATATACCGGGCTGAACACTAATGTAACCTCTGCATTGCACAGTCAAAGCAGAGAATTTGGCATTCAGGATGTCTTCCACATTCGACCCATCATTCCAAGGAAGGTTACCAAAGAATGCTGGCATGGGATGGTCAAGATGCTAGCTTGGAAAGGAAGTTACATTTGGTAACCAAAAGTGAAATTCTGGTCAAACTGAAACAACGATACCGACATGACATGAGCCACCAAACCCTCTGAAGAAAGAGGCTGTGGTTATCACAGCTGAAAATTACTTCAAAAGCTGTTCCTGGACTACAGGGAAGCGCATGGCTGGAGAGAATCCTCTGGCACACACCGTTCAGGTACTGCTCCCTACAGTGGACGATACTGTCAGGGTCCTGGGTGCACCGAGGGGCCTTGATGGCCCTGCCCAGCCTCCCCTGGGCCCCACCCACACTCCCGGCCCAAGCACCCAGAGGCTCCATTTCAGCTCAGCCTTGGGCCTTCAGCCCTTGCCTGAGCTATGCTCTAGATGTGTTTGTCGCCAGCTCTGTGCCAGCCAGGCCTCTGCCTGGCCATGAGCCCTGCTGATCCCCAGCCCAGGGACTGATATCCTGGCCTGGCCTCGGACGTGCCCCGTCCCCATGGACCTGCTTGGCGGTTGCTGTACCATGCCTGAGTACCTTGAGCAGGTCTGCCAAAACAGACGTTCAAAGAGTCACTCACGAGGAGCAAGCAAACAAATGTACACGATGACAATGTGCCACTTCTTTATATATGTCTGTACGAGATTCAATACGTTTTGATCAAGGACCTTCTGTAAATTCAGAAATGGAAGTCTGAGATGTAAGTATTGGTCAGCCACAGAAAAACCCCAAGCTTTGCATAGTAGAGATGAAAAAGGTGACAAAACCAAGCTTAATCAAAAGTGGCATGGATGAAAGCACCAATGTTTAATGCTAATAAATTTATTACAGAGAACTCTTTTACCAGTAGGGGCAACACCACTCACTGGTTTGGAAGACGTACAGTTACTTGCAGATTTGCCAGTATATTGACAGGCAGAGAAGGCATTAACTGTAAACTCATAAAAGTCTAGGCGTGTTATGAGCAGCAAATCAGAAAAGAAAAACTAAGAAAGAAAGAATCCAAGTAGTTCTTCGGAACCCTGTTACTAAACTAGAGATGTATTTCATATATGTTAATAATTGCCCAGTATAATCATTCTATAATTGAAGCTGTTGATAATACTTTTCACTTAAAACAGGGCTAAAGTTGCACATTTCTGAAATAATGTTTTTTAAATCGTAGGTCATTTGTTCACGATAATTAGCCATGACATCACTCATGCTAATGTTAAACATACGGTCAAATGCAATACTGCATTAGTTATTGCTACATTATGTTACATAATCCAAGTGCAAAACACACAAAAAGTCAAGAAGCTGAAGCCTGCACTTAGTTATGTTAATTCTCTCAAGTATGAGGATATTTCATTGCACCTCTTAATAGACAAATCTTTTCTGCATTTCAACTGCTGCTTGACAGTCTGGATAAGAAAGATGTGGGTGATCCATTCCCGTAGCTGAGATCACACCCTGCCTGCAAGTGCCTCACCAGATGGTCAGCATATTGCATTTTCCCCTTGGTAACATCCTTTTTTCTCCCTGCATCTGGAACTCAAGTAGGAAAATACTTATGTTGTTTCCTATAGTGCTGAAGGTAGGGACATATCCTCAGCTATTGCACAGTGCAGCTACCCCTGTCCATACAGCATTGTGCTTTAAGCTGAGATACATCTGAATTTCAGACGCTGATTTCACCCTCTCGCAGGCTGTCGATCCACCAGTCAGGTAACTACCGTCGCTTTGATCAAGAATTTCTACAAAACAATTGCTTATTTGATCTCAGGTGCTTGAAGTGTTGCTTATTCTGTTCCAATGCTACTTGGAAATGGGCTTTTAACATTCATGACTTCCATCCCAAGATGCCCCTATTAGTTGATCAAAAGGTTTTCCTGACCCCATTTAAAACTTCTGGAGCTCTTCCTGCCTATTGTCCCCTAATTAGTCACAGCCCCACTGAAGTCCGGAGCTGACGCTGTTTTCCAGAGAGGCTTGGGCCTGAGCAGAGAACCCCGAGTCATACAGTAAGTTACTGGTAGCTTTGCAGTGAGTCCTGTGAAGTACCAGCGCTCCACACGAGGTCACAAGTCTGAGCTGATGAGATTGTATTCACTTTATTGTTTCCTTGCTCTGAGCACCAAAGAATGTAATAGCTTTTTAAAAATCCTGTGTTTGCATTAACTGATAATGTGTTCTGGATGGAATGACTTTTTTATTGTAACATTTTCGCAACAGCTTCAGAGCTTTGAAAAGGCATCATTTTAATATGCAGTGTTCACCTCCTCAAATAGCTGATACTTCTAAACACTTTTCAAAAGAGTTAAAAATGTTCTGTGTAGTATTTTAGGGGTTCATTTCCAAGTGTTTCCAATTTCTTTAGAAAATAACATCCTGAAATCACCAGTCATTCTGCAGGCTACACTACAAAGATAGCTTGGCAAATAGTGAATTCAAATGTGCTGCCTTAAACCTGACTGTCACTTTTTAAACTGGCCACAGCACTCAAAGAGAAGATCCATCTAACCCAGGGAAACAAAAGTTGTGATATGGAGATGATTGCTTACTTGCTTCATTTCTATAATAAAAATTAGTTACAGAAGAAAATCTTCTATTTCAGAACTGACAGAAAGCTCTACAAGCTGAAGTATCCCTGGCTTTAAGTGTCTAAAATGTTTATGCTGCAACTCATTAGATATATCTATGCCAGGCTAATTAGGCAGTTCTGGCATTGCGGGGCATCAACAAACTCAACATTGGCTGCCAGGTCGCTCAGGGAGCAACTTGCAGAAGGCTCCTTCCTTCATCTGCATTACTAACAATATCTTAACTTAGTAGGTTAAACCTGGTTTGTTTCTGTGTGCTTGTACTGTGATCATGTGCAGAGACAGATACATCCGACATCAATTTTCAAAGCGCAGTTTAAGACTTTTGAGAATTGCACTCCCAGTTATCCTTCGTTAATGTCTCTAGATGAGGTCAAATTCCTCTTCCACTTTTACAAATTTGTAATACTTTCTTTTCTCTCCAGACCAATTTTGTTTTGCCTATAAACCATTAGCTTCAAGGAGTTACTCCAGAGTAACACTGGTGTGTGATCAGAATGTAAACCAGAGGGAATTGCCTGTGTGTTCTCATCTATACCATTCGACCATTCTCTCCTTTTCCCTTTTTTCCCCACTCTCTCCTAGTTATCCCTCCCAGGCATCTTCCAAATCCCTTTATTGGGTTTAGCATTTAACAGAGAAGCAATGTACCCACAGAACTCTCCCCTCATTACTAGAGCATTGTAACAGCATCTTGCTTTACTCTTAAATAGTATTTTATCACAGTATCAAACTTGTCCCTGGGGAGGAGTGTAGTGTCTATATTTTTATTTACAGGTAATAATCATTTGCAATGAATTATTTTTAACTCTTGTTTTAACAACGTCAACACCAGCACCTCTAACTATGGAACTAGCACACACACATACTCTGAGAAAGAGAAGGAATGCAAATTCATACCGTAAATTAAAAAAAAATAAAATCCAACTCCATCCACCTCAGTGGTGGCCTGCCCAGTAATCCACCTCCCCAGCACAGAACCAGACTGCTGAGTTTAGAGCTGCTGCCATTTCTGAGGCCATCCTGCAAAACTACCTTTGCCCACCAACCAGGCGACAGAAGTCCCTGCCTCCTTCCCTTCAAAACTACACCTAGGGGAAAAATTGCCCTTTGAACAGCCCCGGGATTTCTGTGTGCACGGAGAATCAGAACTGCCAACTTTCCGCCTTGTGGGAAGAGAAACTCTTGGGTTGTCCATGGCCTAAACAACATACCAGCTGAGAGACTCAGTCAGCTCCTGGCTGAAAGACCTCACACTCATGATATTTTGCATGTTCAAAAGTACAACAATGTCTGGAGAGCTTGATTGGCTTTAAGACATTTAAGATTCCTCTGATCTTTATTCAGAAGGACCACCAGCATATGTAAATAAAATTGACATTTACATTTGCCAGGATATGGAAAATTGTCTCAAGAGTATGAATTTAAACCCCACAAAACTTATGTAAAATATTTTTTTCTGTAAATCTATCTAAAATAAACAATTTGGCAGTATAGGGTGAAGGGTTTATTTGCATGAACTTCAGAGAACCCACTTAATTCATAACTGGCTTTCCTACATCAGTTATGCGTTCATCTCAGAACCCCATCATGTAAAACCTTCAGACCATCTACCTTGTCTTGTAGGGCAGCTAAAGCCTCTCCAGGAGCAATGACCAGGATGCCATATTCCACTGTCATTCCATAAATGAATTCCCACTGAAGTCAATGGGATCTCACACAAAAAATCAATGCTGGATGTGTCCCCAGGCAATATGTTTTCTTCAACCACAGGTTACATTTTTGGTGACGGACATGAGTTCTCATTACTGTTGACAATTTTTACATACCTAATTAATTCCCTGAGCTCCCTATTAAAATTTCATGCAGAGTCTAGCCACGGTCTAGAGGTGGCTTTTTTGCTGGAGAAAATTCAACCTATTTGATATGTGTTCCTATCACTTTTTAATAAAATAGGAACTAATCTTGACATCTGAGTCAACAGGCATTTCATCCAAGAAGAACAGGATAAAGGTGACAGGATTTGATGGAAAGTAGTGTTTTTTCTATATGGCACATGGAGAGCTAGCATGCTAAGACAGCATCATTGTATAAAAGCAAAGCAAAACTTGCTTCATATTAATCTATACAATAAACTAAACAGAACTCTTGAAGGATAAATGAACATGTAAGACACAGTGATACAATTGCCTATTATTGATGATGATTTAGGCTGTGAATAAAGCTGGAAAGCCTACTGTCTAGGTCCCTAGGCTCCTTTGCTCCCAAATAAAAGGGTGCTCTGCATGGGGACGCCCAGGCATTACGCACACAATTGATGATAGGCTTTTCAAAAGTTGCTCATAATGACAGCACTTATTCCAGCCAGACACTTACCCATATGCTTAAATTTAAACGTGCTTAAAACCATTTCTATTCAGCAAAGCATGTGATTAACTTTAAGCATGTGCTTAAAAGCTTTGTTGAACTAGGTTTAAATAAGTAGACACTGTAAGCAAGGAGAACGGACATAAAAGCGACCACAGAGCTGGAATCAGCCAAAGCTACGCAGAGTCAGGTCTCAGGGGCCGGGGAGGATGGGATGCCAGGCTGACGCGGACCGTCCCCAGTAACAACACAGCCTCGATTTTCACACAAATGGCACAATGGTAATGAAATGTTACAATCTGTTAGTTTAATGTTCTCACTTAATATGACCAGCTGCTTTTCAGGCAGCAGTTCCCTACTGTAAACAGTGTCACGGCGTCAGGTCCGAAGGAGTAATAACCATGCTTGAAAGACGATTCAAAATGCAAGCTTTGCTCCTGTTGGTGTGAATCTTCCCCTCGCCTCCGCCTGCCCCCTCGTCGCCCCCCTTGTCTGCTCGTTCATTAATGGTTCACCTCTGATTTCAGAGAAGTACGTTAGCTGAAATGGGTTTAAACCCTAGCTCGGGGTTTGTGTCGCTTTCCCCTTGAATCCAACGAAGACGCCTTTTGATGTTCAGTTATGCTTCAAAGCATGTTTGTGATAATTTTTTGGGCAACATTCCTTCTGGAAAGTCCAGGTGACAGCAGGGCTGGGCCAGGGCCTGGCGGAGTCATGGTGAACATCCCAAAGAGATTGGTTCGTTGGTCGGTCTGTCTGTCTGTCCTAGGGACACTAAAGGGGCCAGGGATGGGCTGGATGCTCTAATATCAACTGTTGCTGCAGTGTCTTTTGCGTTTCCTTGCAGGGAACAAAGAAGAGGGGCATAAAATCTTTCACTCAGTTGCTGAAGTCTTCATTGTTGCAAAGATAAAGTAGCTGGATAGGAGCTGGAGCCATTTAGCAATTAACTGACATTTTAAAAAACAATTCTTTTGCAACATTCAGGCAACTCTTTTTATTATCTAGTTAATGGTAGCACTTACTGAAGCTAATTTTATGTGTAATAAAACTTCATTACTATCCCTTCTTCTGAGAGAAGGGGTGCAGAGGACAGTTGGAATAAGAAACATGCCATTTCTTATTCTTTATCAGGCATGTATGCGTATAGGACACATCACAGGTATCTAAAACATTCTCCTTTATTTTTTTCCCTCTTTCTGTCTTTTTCTGGCTGTGAAACTGCTGTACTCTTTCATGTCAGAGATCACCTATCAAATTCTACTCTTTTTTTTTTTTTCCGATCACAAATCATTGATGAGGACAACAGAAGGTTAGATCCTTTCTAAAAATAGCAGCGATGTTGCTGTTTGCTTATTCAAGGTCTGCCAAGTCTCTCTCATGCAGAGACTCCTAAGCAGCGTGTTCCAAATCAGCAAAACTGGGTGCTTGCCGACCCCCCTGCTGTGCTGTAGCTGAGGAAAGATGGATTAACTGTCTGCCCAAGCTGCCCTGCTCCAGGCTTCGGGTTCTTGCTGGCTACTGTCAGAGGAGCAGTTGGCGTTAAGATGCAAGGAAAATGAAGGGTGAGGGGGAAGGACTGTCACAGTGAAAGGTGACAAGATGACATGGCTTTTAACTCTTTTTCGATCAACAGAGTTTTTCTGCTAGCCCATCTCAATTCAAGTGGATCTGGTTTTCTATCAGTCATTGTTATTAGCCTGATAATTGTTATTAGAGAGATAATTGCTATTAGAGAGAAAAAAGTGGACAGATTGATATTTCATATGGTATAGATTTAAAAGCATAAGACTGAGATTTTGTAATGAAGTCACAGATTTGCAGAGTATGCATAGTATTTTCTAACACAAGGAAAGGAGAGCAACAAACCTGAACCGGCTCTGCATAACAATCTTTAAAGAAAGCATGGGGACTTCCTCAGCGGGAAAATTTCGGTCTGTATCAGATCACTGCATAATTTAGGTGCTTTTCATGGCTATTCTGCCTGCCTCACCTCATTGTAAACAATGTTATTTTCTACAGGTGAAGAGCCGCAGGCAAATAGCTATAGGTTTATGCTTTAAAAAGTTGTCCGCTGACACTGCTGAGGCTACATCAATTGACACCCACTGAGAATCTGCTTGTATCACTTCTCTGTAGGCTCGAGCAAAAGTAGCTGGACTGTGTGGAAGAGGCACTTATTAAAATACAAACACTTCTATCACAAAGAAAGATCATCTGGAAAGTGCTGGCAGGGTATATTTTGTTCTCTCCTTTTCCTATTTGTTCTACCAGGACAAGCCAAACTCAGCTGTCACTTGCAATGCTGCAAACAAAACAAGCTGGTGCAAATTGACAAAACTCCATCTGGGGTTAAAGTGCTCATTTACCCCGAGTGGGGCTCTGAGCCACCGGCTAATTTTACTGGTGTTGCTAAGCCATAACCCAAAGTAGGATTTTTCTCTGTCTCTTTCAGTTCTGTTTAAGTTGAAGCAATTTTATGAATATGTTTAACAATGAGCACCCAAGGGACAGCTTGGTAAACCAAGCAAGAGAGAGAAGAAAGAAATTATAGATCTGTTTTTCAGACATTACAGTGTATGCTCAACGCAGTGATCACGTCTTTATGCATACCATATCCTCACTGTGACACCTACATTACTGCAAAAGTCAAAGGCACTGAGTGGAGCAGTGATTTAAAAAACCTTGCGATTTGTACCCAATTGTTTTCCATTCTTTGTAATTACTTTAACTTTCAACATCAGCTTTTCCTGTGAGTACTTCAGTAAGCAAATCAATTTTGCCTTTTCCTAGGAGAGATTCTGTCTAGGTTTAATTTTACAAAAAAATGCTGCGTGATGGGGTATTTCAGAGGTGTGTTCTTCATCTGAAAACAGCTTTATTCATTTTTTCAGCTGCAGGTATAGTCTGTATCTATTTCCATCTAACTTTCCACAGGCGGGTATATTTACTCTACCATATATGTGGTAGTGTTATCCTTCAAAAATGTAGGAGGGAACTCAAGACTCGCAGCTTTTCACTGTGATATACAGGACTTTCTCCTAATCATGGGATGGCTTAAGATACAAAATCTTATGTAGAAAGCATTGGAAAGCAATTGCAAACTATTTTAGGCAGGCATCGTTACTATCTCAGTGATCTGCACTGGTGGATTCATGACAACTTTGGTATCTGTAGTAATTCTAGTAAAACGCTACTGCATGTCTTTGGAACATCTTTAGGAGACACACTTTTTCCGAAAAGCATGTGGCACATAAAGACTGTGGGGCAGAACAGCATCGAAGTGTGAAAGCACTCAGCTGGGGCAGCCAGAGGATTGGGGTTCGTGCCAAACTCACCCTGTTGTCATCTCTTAGACCATGTCTTAGGACTGGATGTTCCTTCGTGCTAATTCGGTGCAGTCTTACAGCATTTGCTTTGCTTTAATCACATGCATATGCATATGTAAACTTGGCCTAGGATGTGCTAAATGCTTTTCTAAATATGGATGAACTTCTGAGTTGGAGCCTTATCACAGTCATATTCCCACCTTTGTGAAATGCAAGAAGCAGTGGGAGG
This sequence comes from Platalea leucorodia, assembly GCF_965183815.1. Classification (NCBI taxonomy): domain Eukaryota; kingdom Metazoa; phylum Chordata; class Aves; order Pelecaniformes; family Threskiornithidae; genus Platalea; species Platalea leucorodia. Next base: position 49,177,314 of record NC_138831.1, read on the forward strand.
TGGTTTTTGCTTTGCAGTATCATAAAAATACAATGTTAAAACTGACTTCGTGCCTATTGTACAGGAAATGATCTGAGAGCCCAGAATTTGAAGAGAAGTGGCTGAGCTACTGTGAAACATGAATAATGTCCCACATTTCATGCCTTGGTCTGCCCATAAGAAGGCCTTCTCTGAGATTTAAGTATTGTTTTTATATTTCTTCAGTATTTTCAGATGAAAGGTGCTAATGTCCCAAACATCATTATTAACTGGAATTCATTGCGTAGTTGGAATATGTAAAAGCCTGATGTTATCTGAGACACACTTTACTTCACAAAGTAAAGTAACTGTCTTACGCTTTAGAAAGAATCTCAACATTTATATAGCTGAAAGAATGATTTAAAAAATAAATTTTTAATTTTAAATTAGACTTTTTAATCAAAGTGGTAGATTGCAGCAGCTACACCAAACCTAAATGCGTGACTCACTCAGTTCCTAGTGAAGATATTCTTTAAACAGATTAGCAAAGTTTCAGGCTGAAAAATGTCCTTACAATTATATGTTCCTTCTATAAGTACAAACTAGAAAGGAAACCTTCTTAGGAATGAGAATTTGAAGTATATTCTTTGCATCAAACAGTGCTGACTTTTTTCTCTTCTTTTTTAGTCCTCTGTTTTTGCTGGGCATTTAGAGCCCCTCTAGTAAGTGTGTTTATGAATTTACTCTTGACTGTTTTGGTTTTCTGACTCTCGGAAGGGTCAATAAATCTTTTTTTCTGTATAAGTTTTCCAGTGAGGCAGAGAAAAGAATCTTACTCAATGATCACTAGAGAGATGCACATGGCACGGCAGAGTCGCTGCTGACACTGATGCATTTGTGCTATATAAGCTCTATTTGTCCCTTCAGTTTCGCTTCCAGTTATGAAAATTGTAGAGGGTTGGAGGTTTTATTCACTCTCAGTGATTCCATACAGTTTTACATCACTACAGACTGTGCATTATTGGTTTATGAATTCAGGCCTTAAAACCTCATGAGAAGCCTTGATTGCAGAAGTACAAACTCCTGCCATCCTAAATGTCTACAGGCATAAGCACGTGTTTGAGTCTACAGATCGGCTTTGCGACAGATGTAGCAGCACAAGCAGCAACATAAGCAAACGAGTGTTCACCCTCTCCAGTTTTGACCCAATCCAGTGCCCTTGGAAGTGAACAGAAACCTGCAGTAAGCTGGTAGAGAGAGAGACAGAAAAACCCCGCAAAAAAGAATGAAGTTCACTATTCCAAACATGCGGTCCATACGGCACTCCCTATTAGTGTATTTTCTCTTGGCTATTACACACTTCATGACAGATAAGAGAATTCACTGTTCTACCAGTAGAGCACACGGAGACCCCACACCACCTCACGTACATAACTTTCCACTGATTTCCAGCACTAGACTGGATCCTTCATCTGCCCTTCTGTTTCTTCCTGACTGTTTCATTGTCTTTATTCTTTCCTCTGGGTTATCAAGCATTTGTTTGCATACACCAAGAAGAAATTATTAAGCTGTTACTGTGGAATGCCAGGGCTAAAGAACATGAACTCTATTGCACAGTGTATCATCTTCCTAGTTTATGCAGCCGCTGTGATGATTAATTAGTTAATGCTGTGAAATACTTGGAACATGAAGGTATATAGCTATATAAATGCAAGTATCCATTAGTTATTCTTATATAATGTCAAGCAGAGGGTGAGCCAGCTATTAGAACCAAAACTCTAGTATGTACTTCCAAACATGGAGCAAAATTCACCAGACGAAACCAAATTTTCTATTTAATATCTTTGCTAAATCTATACAAATTTTATCTATGTTGGGAAACTGTATAGAACAGTTTTGCAACTGGACCACTGTTTAATAGTGTCTTCCGAATGCTGACTTTAAAAGTGCTGTTTTCCTCTGAGCAAAACTTAGCTGATCCAGATATTTCAACATTTATGACCCTACTCGTCTTTTTCAAAATCATAATTGTTAAAACATTAAAGATTTCTATACTATATGCTAATAGTATATAGTATATGTAATAGAGAAGGTAAGCTGGTGCTGGGCATCTGCTTCTTGATAATAATTATCACAGTAATTAAGTTTTGCCATAGCTGTTAAAATAAGAATCTGGTTTTGACATTTATAAGAGTGGCATTATGAAAAGCTGAACTCAGAATTATCTCTTTATCATATGACTAAAACAATTACAGATGTTCTATTGATGTATGCTGTGGTCCTCTTCTCAGCACAATAATTATCTTTTAATGAGCCCACATTAATGTAAATTGGATTCATCAGGAAATAAATTTCACAATGAATGTGAGGCACTCTACAGGTAACCTTTCATGAAAGCAAAGCAAATACTAAGCTTGATCATTTGTGGACTAGAGATTTCCTTTCAGGTTTGAGACAAGTGAAAAAATCCAGGTGGATCACATTGTTTCCTTGCATTCTAGGCAACTTGAAGGTTTCATGGAAATAAATTGAATTTGTCACTTTTGTAAAATTTGCCTTTGGTAAAGGATGGATAATAATGCACATTTTATCTTGGTTCCTGCCTTCATCATGCCCTCATTCACCTCAAAGAGTCATTTGCGCCATGGTACAAATGGTGGGAGTCTCAGTGCCGAGAGCTGCTGTCCTTGGGTTATTCCGGCTACAGTGCTCTAGGGATACCTGCTGCCTTGCTGCTTCTGCTCCACTCTGCACCCGTTCTGCCATGTTCTTAAATATCTTGAGTTCTCTAAAAATCAAGCTTCACTGAATAATAAATATCCTGCCTCATATCCACAAAAAAAAGGAAAAGAAAGAACAACTTTCTAAAGATCTTATGGATATATAAAAATATTATGTTATGGATATACCAGAAGTAATTCTGGTGCTCAGAGTCACCTGACAATCTTAAACAAGCCAGGGTTAACAAACCTTCACAGAGAAAAACCAAATGTAGGTCCCTGCCTAACGACTTTCTTTAATCTGTTTTCTGTTTTAATTTCAGTGGAGTTAGAAGATCATCAGTTCGCAAACCCGTCACTTTCAAAGCATTTAAAACTCAGTTTTGAATGATGTCTTAGAAAAACTGATATGGCCAACTGGTAAATATCAAAACTAGTTGTTAAAAGTCATTAAAAGCAAAAAACCTTTTTTTTTTCCTAAAGTGGCTTCACTATTAAAACAGTGAGCTGAAGAACAAGGAATGCCCACTGATGGTATCCTTCAATAGTCTGGCTTTTGTTTCAACAGCTGCCTAATGTTGACAACCAAATATATAATATGTCACTTTTGGAAGAGCCTGGATAGTTTTTGCTGTAAGTCTTCAACCTAAGACCATAATGAGTAACTAAACACTTGTATAGACAAGAAGGTGTGTCTACTGTGATTCCCTGGGATGGAACACGATTCTATCCAATTTTCTAAAACTCTTCTGTATTCTTTACCCTAAAAAAAAGCTACTGAAGGAAAAGACACAGTTAAAGATAAAGCTGGGTTTGTAACAGAATATGGGATGGAAGCAACTCCCTAAGGTTTCGGCTTGGGGTAGATAAGCCTCTGCTCAAATTGTGAAATGCTGAATGTCCTGGTTGTTCCCACAGTCACTAATAAAGGAAAGGGTAAGCAAGTAAGATGGGGGGCATCTTATTGCTAGTTGTGCTCTCCTGTGTCCTTGGGCTAAGCATGACACACACAGGGCTAAAACGCCGTCTCTGCCACAAAGAGGTGACTATGTCAAGGAGCCGAGGCTGTGACACAGAGGTGTGAAGGCAACCTGCCCTAAAGCTTACAACTTAGTTCCCAAACTTGAGACATCAATAGCACTGTTGCAGCTAATATTTAGCCTGTGTAGGTTCATGCAGCTTATACTGAAACACCTGCGTGTCAACCAAGAAATTGAGAGTACACGTATATACACACGACTGTCAGACCAACGGGCTGTAATGCAGACATACTTCTTGTCTAAGTCAGGAGGCAGCAGATGGCTAAAAACAAAGAGAACAAAAGGGAACAAGGAGATGATCCCAGTCAGTGACAGGCTTACCAGTACACTAGCTACATAACTGTCAGCAGGCTTTTTGTGGGCCTTATCTCTGTGCCAGAAACAAACAAAAGGTCTATGCATTACTTCATGTCTATTTTGAGGACTGAAATGTGATTTCATAGGTACACAGGCTCATTTCGGCCTTCTGCAGAGAATGATTTTCTCTCACATTAGAATATTTAAAATAATATTCATTCAATTATGGTGACTGCATCAGCTATTTTTCCCCCTGAATAAAATGGCCCACTGAAATTCATCAGTATATATATATTGAAATGCATGCAAATTGTGTACATACATTTACACTCTCACAGATATGGCAGAAGTCTCCATTAAAAAAACATTCACTTTCTTACTGCAGCATTTGTCTGCAGATTCTAAATGTCAATATTATCCCCAGTGAGAAGAGAAAGGAGGTTGAAAGGTTGGTAGTTTTAGAAAGCTAATTGCCATCCGGAAATTGGAGTTATGAACACCCGATGCCTTTTGCAGCAGCGAGGCACGGAACACTGCAATTTTAGGTCTAGCTGCACAACCCAGAGTTTACAGAAGCATGCTTTGTATTGCCATGATCGTCACAGGAATGAATTCATGTTAATGAGAAGGTAGATCAGTAGATTAAAAGAATATTCTTTACAATTTATTAATAATAGACCCTTTGAAATAAAATGGAGAAAAATCTCTGTGTAAAACTGACTTCTACAGATTGTTCCCTGTTTTCGTCAAGGACTTGGCCAATAACTTGAGTGCCCAGCACTAAAAGACAAGCTTTACATGATTTTTTTTTAAGATGTCACAAATAAGAAATAACACTCTACTTGAAGCAGCAGTGATCACCAATTTGACTCCATATGGCATTTTTGTTGCACATCAAAAATGGATGTTAGTCAGAAACTCCCTCCCCCATCTCCAATGCTAGGAAAACCACATTTTCTTTGGCACTAAGACAATATAGTGGATGGAGCAGTTCAAAGGTTATGTGTTAGAGTTTCACTGAATGTCACCTGTGCCTCTGGGGACAAAACAAAGCCACAGAAATGCACTAGGTTTTATTCAAAATGGGTATGCCATTCCCTTTAAATATAGCCCTTTATCAAAACAGTTTCACAAAGGTATTTAATTGGAATTAATCTTGCATCTTCGATACTTTCTAATATGTCACTCTTGCTTTTTAAGTTTGGCTTTTTGAGTAGACTGCCAATAAATAACTGATTTTTTCCACCAGCAGGTTACCTCTTGAAGACAGTTTTCTATGGATGAAGGGAGAAGGGATGTGTTGACAGTCACAGATACCAAGACCATATGCTGCCTAATCTCATCTTGAGCACATACTCTGAACCTCATGAAATCGATGTGATATTTAAATGTATCTACACTCCACAACTCCAGATCCATCAGATCTCTTGCTCCATGTCCTTGCTCCACACATATATCCACTTTGCTAGGTGTTCTGCAATACTAGATCCTGTGGGGTAGGTACTTATGACAGTTTGCTTCGTGGTTTCAGTGGACTCGCTGAGGTTTTCCTAACTCTGGCTGAGATCAGAGTTTTGATTTATATCTATCTCCTGCAACATTACACAAAACAATTCTAACAAGTTCTACCTTGTCTTAACAAAGTCATTGGGCGTTCAGACAAGAAGCTGAGCTGAAAAGATGCTGAATTGAAAGCACTACGACTGCAAGATCTCTGGTATAAAAGATCTCTTTTGTTTTCTTCTTGAAACAAGATTTATATTGTCACTGTGTGTCTGCCTGCCTGCCTGTCGCCCATCCTCACCAGGAACTTGTTTTAACCTGCTGGCCAATTTCAACAGCCTTTGGCAGACTGGTAGAATATCCAAAAATACTGCAGCTCTCAGGCTGCAGATAGACAATGAGACAGAAAAGGATGATTTTATTACTGCCCTGAGGAAAAGAACCCTCTTTTTAAGCATCAAAGGATGCGTATGGGACTAATCTGTTGGAGCCAAAGGTTTTAAATTTTGTTTCCTGATAATACAATGCCTACCACAACGAAGTGCCAGTTCCTGACTGGGGCTGCAAAACGCTACTGTAAATATGAATATCAACATGTCTGTCTACAGACTAGGAATAGCAGAGGTGTGGTATCATTTAATGAAACAGCCTTTCTATAATTACAGAGGGATCACTGCTTCAAGTGCAACCCAGGCACCAAATCTGTCTTTTGCCTCTACTGAGATTACAAGTGTGACAAGTGTGATTTGGAGAAACACACCATGATGCTAAAATTTCATGCTCAGTTTGCCATGCTTACGATCAGGCAACAGGAAAAAAAGCCTTCAACTGGTAAATGGAGTAAATTTGCTATGGAAATCAGTGAGAGAAGATAAATATAGAGTCCTACAATGTCATTTTTACAGTCAATTTTCTCTCTGTAACTGAAGTTTATATCAAAAGAAGGGAAATTACATAAATATTTCATCTGAACTGTAATAGTACTAAATTAGGTGCTCTGTAGATGATTTATATAATGTAGATAGGCTGTCAGTGGCAAATATGAGAATTACAGTAACATTGAAACAGAATCCTCCCTAATTCATGTACAGTAGTGAGAGCTTATGCAACTTTTAAGTAAACATTTTTTACAGATATTTAAAACAGTTTCAGCCGAGCAGTGTGTTGAAGCGATATAGTTCTTTCCCCTCATACAGAGACTTTCTTTTGAGAAAACTTGGGGCGCTTTAGCATTAAATCTTACATGATGGTTTTTTATCTGCATCATTTGGGTGAGAATACTGAAGCACAATGCAGTAAACAAACTGCCACTGGTCCCACACCAGGTCCGCGGTCAGAACTGGCCGCTGGAGTGGAGGGAACTTTCCCCCAGTCACGAGAAGCAGTCATTTGCTCCAACTACCAGAGACGTTCCCTCGCAAAACAAGGTACTGCGTGTACACGCCTCAGGATTCGTATCTTGTCCACCAAACCCACAGCAGAGAGATCAGCCACTCATTTCGTCTGTCACAAGAGAAAAATCATGTTTGCTTCCTTGTTGGGATTCTGAATTAGGAGCAGAGATAAAAGGTGGATTTTTCTCTTTGACTTACTCCCAAATTATAGCTCTGCTGGAACAATGGGAATGAAAAACTCTTTGAAGATCCTTACCAGATATGTTCTGTTTGGTGAAGACACCAGCAGATGCAGATGTATTAAAGCCAATGCCTCCTGCCCCTGCAAAGGGACATTTGTGGAGCAGGCTATGAAGAGGGAAGGGAGAGCAGGCGAAGTCCACCTCCAAGTGATCTCAGTGGGAGTTAAGCTCTTGCTTGTGCGCTGCGAGTCGGGGCCCTAGAGCTGCCCACCTATCCAGGTCCTCAAAGCAGGCTGGAGGTGGAAACACAGCCAGCCTTTCCCAGGGGTGCGCTGGCCTGGGCACTGTGGGGCCAGGCCGATGAGGGAGGCGAGTGTTTTCCTGGGGACTCTTTCTTACAGCTGTTAACTCACCTAGTGAAAATCAAATCAGCTGCAGTCTCCCTTCAGTGGACAGGACTGCAATGTATTCAATCGCTATTCAGCAAGAGAAGTAAGGAGTTCTGTTACCTGCAGCCACCAGAAGCAGCAGCAGAAAAAGCCCTTCCTACAGGCTATGACTCACTAAGTCATGTCCTTTTACATTCTTAAGCAACATCGAAAACATCTTTCCCCTATTAGCTGATATTGCAGTAGTGGCAGATGCACAATAAATAATACATTATACAACCGTACTTCAAAGGCCCGAATAGTGCAAGTGCAGTATCTTTCTTAGATTCAGTTTATTTAATGCTTTCCATAAAAAGGGTGTGTGATATTTATTTATTTATTTATTTATTTTTCAACTGAGTGCTTTGACTGTGCGTTGTTCCAGTTTTCATTCTACTGCTTGGTGACCTGGCTGCTCCAGTGAGTGCAAAGGCCATTTGAGAAATAAAACAGATAGAAATACAGTTATTAATCAGCACAGCTTACTGAAAATGAGCACGCTGCACAGGGCCAAGCCCGAAGGAAAGGAAAAAAAGTCATGACATTTCTAGGAATGCCACTGGGTGCTGTGTGGCAAACCTCTGAATAATGAGATGAGAAGGTAAAACAAATGTGGTTTGGGTGGCCTGAGGGGTTAAAAAAACATAAACCCCTGCCTAAGAGGGGAAACTTCCACAGGACTTAACTGTGCATTCATGTTTTAAAGGAATTCTCACAAAACTCCTCTGTTTCCATTCAGTTTTGTCTTCTACTCAGACTTTGTCCAGAGTGGCATCCCAGGACCATGCCCTATGCCAGAGGGAACAGTAGAAGGCAAAACCCCAAAGCCTCACAGATGAGCTGCAGGGAGGAGGCTTAGGCCAGCTCAAAGTAAACTAATAAAAAGGGATGTACCGGGGTCATCACAGCACCGTCCACTTCCATCACTGAGAGGGCTGGCAAAGAATTACGCTTCCCAGTGCAGTGGGCTGGATGAGACGGGTTGAATCCCTCACTAGGGGCTGCTCTTCACCTTACAAACTAGCCCATGAAGTGAAATTATCCAGTGACAGGACATTTAACTCATAAGCAAATAACTTGGGCTATGACCGCCCAATGCATGACTCTCATTTTAGAACCACGTCATGCCTTGAGCAAGACATGCAATTGCTATTGCCATCAGGTGCACATCAGTGCAGTAATTGTTTCTTCAACATCAGTCCCAAGGAGCGATATGTAACCGCTGTTGGAACGTGGCCGCTGCATCGCCTGCTGTGAGAGAACATTTCTAAACAACCGGCTGCAATTATAGATGAATAACAATTCCAAATTAACAGCCAACTGACTTTACAAATCTCATCCCTACAAGACCATCACATGTTCAAAAGCTCTTGGAGGTTTATATATATATACACACATACAAAAATTGATTCCAATATTTAAACAAGTTAATCGGTTCACAACTTTACTGCACAGTAAATTTGCTTTACTGTATCAACTGTACACTGCAATGGAGATTAAATTAAGAAGGTTGTAGCAAAGCACAGACCACAGTTTGTAATAGTTTTATAAGTACTGTATGGACATGTTTGTCTTTTCTTTTATTTTCTCATAAGTGATGCCATTATGGCTGCCATAATTCTTATTTACTTGACTTCTAGGCTGCTGGCAATAGCATAAAAATAGATTTTGAGAATTTATGTCATACATGCATCATAAGAAGGCAACAAAAGAGCACAGGTAAGATTTATTTAGGTTTAGAGCCAACGTTCTTCATATTTATTTTCATGCTAACCCTGCCTCCCTACACAGAAAAGTCAGTCACCTCCCTTCCCAACAGGCTGAGGACCTGCAGTTGCCACCAAGCCGCACAGGAACTGCCCTGTAACTGTCTCTCTAACTTTGGGCTTAGTTTTGATACACAAATTGGAAGACAGCACAAATAAATTCCCACAGGAACACTGTTGTATTCCCAGTATATGCGCTCCCAAAACTGAGGAGTTCGTTTCTAATTCAAAATGTACTGCACGTGACAAGACATCTCCTTTCAGCTTCACATAGAGGAGTCCATCTCACAGCACCTGGAGAAACGGACACGGATTCTGAGAGGGGCTCAGCTAATACGTCGCTAAAGTCGTCGGAACTGCACCAGTGGGGGATCTGGACACCAGAGTTGAAAGAACAATATTTCAAGTGCCAGTTCACAAAAATAACATCACAGGATATTGTTCTACTTGTGGAGAAGTCTTGCAAGGATAGAATTTAAATACTAACTCCTTCCAAGGGTGTCTATTTTCAAAGGCAACATCCGTTTTCACGCTTGGTAGGTGCAAAAGCGTGCACTCGCAACACACTAGTGAGTACCGCTGGTACCACTGATCAGCGGGGCGGGCAGGCCCTCTGTAGAGGTCTACAGAACTACGCTCAGTTGTGCAAGGTACCGACAGGGTGCAAAACCCGAACCATCGTTCTACCCACTTCTCCTCCCATGTGCGCCTTTGTTTGTTGAGTGACAAAGCAGGAAATATTCATTACCTTCGTGTTCTGGGATGTTTACTTTAAGAGGACTTTCCTTCCACCTATTATAAATGTTCATAAATCCAGAGTGAAATATTCAATAAAAAAGGGAAGATTTGAAGTTATAGAGAAGAGCTCAAATAAAGTTCATGGTTTCTAAGTAATGCAGCTTTCAATTACCATACCCTTTTTAAACTGTGAAAGATGTAATGTTAATCAAACATGCAATTTGCAAGTGTTTTTCTTTAGTAAATGTCATGTACAAGTAGATATTTAGGATGTAATGCACAAAGTAATTGCAGTTGGATAACTTTCCATAGTAATATTTATTTACATTAGAGCAGACATGAGTATTTCTGAAAAAGGAAATTAATATTGTGCATAAAACCCTAAACCCACTGAAGTCAATTCCAAAACTCCCACTGCCTTCCAGGACTAGAATGTCACCCTTTATTGAATTCAGTATGTGAACCAATCCCTTCCCTCCTTATTAAATAAGAGTTAAAAATGGAGTTAGCATAATGGAGCTCTATGGATGAAATGTTCAGATTCTCTCCAAGGCAAAAAATTCCAACTGTTAATGATGAAAAGTGCCTGAAAACCAGAAGAGTGGTGAAGTCAGACATGAACTCTGACGGCAGAGGTTCCACTCCAGCAGAGTTTCCATTCCAGGCTCCAGTTTGGTTACTATAGGTGTAGACACCTTTCAGGGTCCCAAGATCCTTACAAAGTCCCAGGGTAAGGTTTTCATGGGAGCTTACTCTGCTTCTATTCAGGCACCTACCTCAGGATTAGAGCACCCAGAAACTTCTGTCGGGTCGCTCCAGCCCAGATACCTAAACCGTTGTCAGAAGTCAGTCCTGACCTTGCTTCCCTCCCACTGCTACTAGGTATAAATAATAATGAATTGTTTTATAAGGCTAATAGCCAAATTCAATTTCACAAAAAAATACATTTCTACTTTTAACAAAAGAGTGTTCTTTACATACACCAGCTAGAAACTAAAACTGCTTTATCTAACATGCAGGGGTCAACAGGAGAGTATTTTAAGCTGAAATGCTGAATGGCAGCGATGCCTATCAAGAGAATTGGGGAACTGTCAACAAGTTGAGGAACTGGATGCACCCAGTACGAAAACAATCTTTACATTCATGGGAAGAGGTTTCATAATGGGACATCCTGCACTGTGAACTGCAGACTCTCAAACCGACCATAGAGGTCAACTCCGCGGCTGAGTCAATAGTTAAAAAGTAACTGTGAAGTCCTAAATAGGGACTTTCATCAGGAAACAAATGTTCGTTCAGAAATTCTTTGCCAATGGCACATTTCAAACTTCTGCAACATCCTCTTAGGAAGACTAAAGGCTCTGTTCTGCTTTCTGCAGTTATGTACACATACTCCCAAGCATCACCACCTTTGCCCTGCCCATATATTTTCCTAGAAGACATGTGCACTTTATTAGCTACAGAACAGTCAGTAAACAAGAGCATCCAAGATGGACAACTGAATCCTGGATGCGGGGGCCAAGGTTCACTTGAGTGCCAGTCCCACACGCTGAGGAACAAGGGTTCCTCTTCTGGCACACAGCGCCTACGGTAGAGTGATGTAAACCCCATCTTGACCACGTATCTCAAATTGTATTCGGCAAGTGGGAGGCAGCTCTGATACCACACACACGATGTGGCTGGCTTCCTAGTACGTTACGTGGTTCATGCTGATATTTTCATATAAATAAACTGAACATCATTTTTTTTCTTAACTTACCATAAGCTACAGAATTCATGGCGAGGCAACATTTACAGTGAACCCATCAGCCAGCAATTTGCCTCCACTTGTTTATGTTTACAAAGCATTTCCCACTGTTTCCTTTGCCTGGAAAATTGGTTATTTTATCAAAGAAAGCTATCAGCTTCCTTTAGTAGTATCTACCTTAGATAAATATATGTTGTATTTTATTCCATTTTTCATTTACTTCTAGGCATTTCCTTCAAAATGTATTCTATGATGTTTATATTATTGAGATTGGAAAAACGGGCCTCTAGCTATGCGTGTTATTTCCCCACCCTTTTAAATGTAGCAACTATGTTTGATTTTCTTCAAGTACACGATACTGTGACGGATCAATGAACTCCTACAATGGAAGAAGATTGCGGAGAGAGGCAAAGGCTGTCTGTCCTTGAGGCTCAGGGATGAATGAGTGAGTGACTGACCACAGCGACTACAAAGGAAGCTGAACTTCTCTCCACAAAAAGGGAATTGGAGGATAGCCTTTGTTCTAGATCAGCTGCATCGGCTGAGTGGATCAACCACCTGTGTAGCAGCTTTTCCTTGAGTTAATCAAAAGAGTGCAAGTAGATGTCTTCCAGAGTTAGCTAGACCAGGATGGGGAGCGTATACCTGGCTCAACCCAACGTGGAGTATAAAAAATGAACAATGAAGAAGAGAACTTCGCAGAGAGCAATGGGCTTGGGCTGGTTTCAACCCATATACTCCTTCCCAGCAACTGGGGATGCAGGGCGTCACGACGGTGAACACGCTATGGAGACCAGTAGTTAAATTCATGTTCGTATTATGATTCAAACATACACTGCAATTGCTACACTCTGCTAAGTGTAATTTGTATTTGAACTGTAATTTAAGTGCGTTGCTGTATCACTCTGCTAAATCAAAATGCCATGTAACTTCAAATAAGTAAACTCTGTATTAGGCATTAAACCCCCCGCGTGTGCAATATCTGCAAGGACTTGGTCAGCACATATCGGACTCTGACAAGTACCCCTTTCACCTTGGCAAGATTTATTAACAAATGCTCGCTATCAGGTCAGATTTCATATGCCTTTGTTTCCGAACACGGCTGGCAGATTATATGGCTTCTCTTATGTGTGCATGCTAATGTCTTCAAATTTTGCTCCTACCTCAGTTGTGGATATTTCTTTCCCCTTTACTCATCTTCTTTTTGACCCCACATTCATCATTCTTGCAGAAAACTGGGGAAAAAACTACCTATCTGTCTAGTTTTGGTGACACCAGTGTCCTCCTCCATTTCCACTAAAGCAGGACTCTCCCATCCTTCTCTTTTCTCTTTTTACCTACACAGCTGCTATTTGTTTTAATAGCCTGTGCTAGGCATAACTCAGCTTGACTTTTGGCAAATCTCACTTTATCTCTAACATATCCTGACTTCTAAGACATAGTTTTGTCTTCTGTTCAGTTCCTTTTTCTATTCCTTACAGATCTGTACTTATTTCTACTATTTTCTCCTTTGATAACTAATATGAAATTGGCTCTAGGGTCTCCAGCTACAAGTTTCTGCCTTTTAAGCTTAAGTTGCTGATTCCTGACAGTTTTCTTAGAACCTGGGCTTGGGGCATCTATCATACAAAATTTTCTGAGTATTCCAGGCCAAAAGACATTCCGAATGAATTTCCTTAGTTTTGAATGTTTGTTTTATAGAGATGTGATTTTTTTCTTTTTACCTCCCTTGAATTTAAACGAACCAAATGGTCATTATTCAGTCTGACGTTATTTTCGATGACTGGGTCATTTATTCTATCTTCATTACCTATCAATACTACATCTGAGATAGTATTTTCCTGGTTCAGTAATCTGTTGGCAGGAATATCTACTATTTCACTAACGCTTGTTCTCCAAAATATATCAGAGAAATTAAAGCTTGGAAACGATACAAGTCCTAGATGTATTTCTCTCTGTAGTAACATTTGACAGGCCTTTGCATATAGCCAAGTCAAGTGCTAAACCTGCAAAACAGATCCTAGCACTACACCACTCAAAACTTTTAGCAGCCTTTCCCGCAGTGATTTTGACCTAAACAGATGTTGATGTATCTTTACAATCTTTTATTTCTCTTAAGCCGATCATAACCCCACAGCATAATACTACCCTGTCAGCTTAACTGTCTTTCATACATAAACTGTAATAAAACGGCTCTGTGCATTTTATAATCATATAATTACAGAATTGTGTACAAGAGTCTATGCTTTCACAGATAACGTCTCTTTTCACACAGCACGTGATGAAGCCCTTAAAACTACAAACCGAGGAAGAACTGAAGGAGTCTTGCCTTCCTAAGTGTTTGGGACTTCAAACAACAGCTCTGTGCTTAGTGAGTTTCTCATAAACAGAAGGAACCCAGCAGATCTGTGGGTGCAGCTAAATCACACCAGGTTTTCCAGGCTGGGAAATTTAACTCTAAATTCCTCAATACAGAAAAAGTGATTTGACTGATTGGGTCCTTCCAGCTCTCCTTTTCCTTGCCAAAACCCCATCAGGTGCGGAGAGGGGGCTGGCCATACCTGACTCGTTGTTGATGGTTTTCCTAAAGATCCCTGTGCTTGTTTCCCACATTATACGACCAGACTCAAATCGTGGCGCCACATCATCAGCGTGAAGGCAGCTCCACCATGCCCGGGGAGGGAGGCGTCATTTCCTTCGCCTGACAGGCGTACGGCCGCTCCCTTGCAGCAAGAGTTTGCAGCGTGCACCTGGTTGAGGGTCTTACCTGGCACTGATTTAGCAGAATCAACCTGAAGGGAGGTTTTTAACTTTCATCCACTGAAGACAACATCCACAAGAATGTTTTGATCAAATTACATCAAATTTATATGATTGCTTAGTGCAACAGTTTATAAACATGGCAGGAAAGAATATTCTGTTTTTGTGCATGTTAAGTAAAACATTTCCATTAAGCCTACGGGAGATTTGCATGCACATGAAATACAAGATCAATCTACTACAGAGTTTTGACATACAAGGACTTTATGTTTACACTTTGGCTGATGTTTAGCATGCTGCAGTGCAGCAAATAGAAAAGTGTAGTTGAGCTGTCATGTAAGATAATTGATTTTGACAAGACTACAAGTTAATTCGTCACTATTTTGCAACTTATTTGGAAATTCTTTGCAGCAATGTCCCAGAGGACAGCATGTAATCGCTTGTAAACTGAAATTAGGTCCAGAGTTAAATATCATTAAATCTCAGGTACAGCCAGAGCTCAGCATGTGACTACTAATGCGTTACCTTCCCTATTACATCAAGGACACAACTGTAGCAAAGGTTATGAAGATTATTGCTCAAGTTGCAAATTGCTTATAACTAGAGAATTAAGTTGGGATAAATTTCCAGGCAGCCTACAAATGGGTGTAAGAGAAAAGCCACTCAACGGATGCCTGAAAATCATTAATGTCCCCCCACACTTGCATTTTCTCGCATTTCTCTTGCACGCACGCACATACAAAAACCCTAAGTGAAATAAAATAAAGAGGATTATTAAAGCTCATCTTTGTACTAATACAACCAAATTAAATCACTACTCACATTAGCCATTCCAATGTTTTATTTTAATAGAGTATGAAGGATTGGTAGATATTTTAAAACTGTATCGCAAAGACCATATTGTTTGACAGTTTTATTTGAGACTGTTAAATATTAATTGCTGAACAAAAGAGTGCATTAAAAAATTATGTTGGATACAAATAATTCAGCTCCCTGCAACTAGAAAGAATATTTGCATATTCACCTTCTCTCAAGCCACGGCTAATGGTCTCACTTTGGCTAGGCTTTGGGGGTCTTGATAGCCATTTCTACCAGACTGAACGCACAACTGCAGTTTGCATTTGAGTTACTTACATATTGAAGCGAGGGTAGCGGGCAGACTACGTTGTACTGGCATAGACAGCTTTGTAACAGCAATGTAAGTAGTGGCCCTCAACAATTCCAGACATTTCAGCCTGAGACCACTGTCTGTTTAGGATCTTTTGGGCTGGTAGGAAAGGTATTATATCAACAGACGCTGCTGCTATTATACAGGCTGCTTCCTGGGACTCCCCACTTCCATAAAGTGCTGGTTGCTCTCTGTCTTGGAGTGATGCAACCCCTCACTCAGCTGAAGCCAGAGCTGCTTGAGAGCTATTGTGATTTATGAAGTATTTGTGTCCTGAAACGGCAGCAGGGAGCAGGCCCTTCAGCACTATACAAAGTAGGTTGCAGAAGCTACAGGCTCTTCTTCCCTGAGGCATGCACTCACTCTACACAGAGCAAACAAAAAGACCTGTCCATGCCTATTTTGATCTCTGACATGCAATGTAAACTGCTTCTCCAGGAACTGAATTGAGACTCTCCACCGAAATCCATCTTGTTTTCAAATTAGGCAGTGCATTACAGTCAGAAGAACTCCTTAATTTCACTAATTACTTTTTAATGATCATAAGCAAACAAAAGACACTAGGTAGGTGCCATGTGCCAGGAGACTCAGCGCAGTATATGGTCAGAGTCAGAAAACTAATCATCCCCACCTGTTCTCAAAACCTGCCAGCATCTGAGATTGGTTTGGGTTCAATTTCTAAAGAAATGGAGACTCTGGTCATTCTAATTAGGCTTTTGGAGCTGGGACACCTGTACAGAAAAGTCATCTGGAAGTAGGCTCAGATGGTGACTATGATGCCTTTCAGCAACAATCACTGATTCTACAGAAACAGTCCTCTGCCCATTACTAGAACTGAAGTGAATACAAATCCTCTTGTGTTTTATAGACTCTGATTTCCTAAATTTTAGAAAATGCCCCATAAACCTTTATATATGTTTCTTTTTTGTTCCCCTCTTCTCCTCCCCCCCACTTCAAGTTCAAATACAGAAATACATTGCTCAAGTCCCCTGGGGTGTCAGCCTGGCATCCTTTGCAAGCGTTGAATTCACATAACGCAGATTACATTAAGTGCATGCTTCTGATTGCCTGTCTCTGTTTTCCACCATTATGCGAGAGGGAAACTGCAATGTGGCACCGGCGGCACACTTGGCAGCTTCCACTTAAATAGTGACTCAGCTAAGAGAGTAACCACACTGAATAGTTGTTATTTGGATGCATATATTGGGTTTGCGTGGCAAGGTTTTGGTAGCGGGGGGCTCCAGGGGTGGGTTCTGTGAGAAGCTGCCAGAAGCTTCCCCTACATCCGATAGAGCCAACACCATCCGGCTCCAAGACGGACCTGCCGCTGGCCAAGGCTGAGCCCATCAGCGACGGTGGTAGTGCCTCTGGGATAACATAGTTAAGAAGGAAAAAAAAAAAGCCTGTGCAACTGCAGCTGGAGAGAGGAGTGAGAGAATGTGTGAGAGGAGCAACTCTGCAGACACCAAGGCAAGGGAAGAAGGAGGGGGAGGAGGTGCTCCAGGCGCTGGAGCAGAGACTCCCCTGCAGCCCGTGGGGAAGACCACGGTGAGGCAGGCTGTGCCCCTGCAGCCCATGGAGGTCCACGGTGGAGCAGAGATCCACTGCAGCCCATGGAGGACCCCACGCCGGAGCAGGGGGACGCCCGAAGGAGGCGGTGACCCCATGGGAAGCTTGCGCTGGAGCAGGTTTGCTGGCAGGGCTTGTGACCCCGCGGGGGACCCACGCTGGAGCAGTCTGTTCCTGAGGGATTGCACCCCTTGGGAGGGACCCACGCTGGAGCAGTCCGTGAAGAACTGCGGCCCGGGGGAAGGACTCACGATGGAGCAGTTGGTGAAGGACTGTCTGCGTGGGAGGGACCCCACGCTGGAGCAGGGGAAGAGTGTGAGGAGTCCTCCCCCTAAGAAGGAAGGAGTGGCAGAAATAACATGAGATGAACTGACTTCAACCCCCATTCCCCATCGCCCTGTGCTGCTGAAGGAGGAGGAGGTAGAGAATTCAGGAGTGAAGTTAAGCCTGGGAAGAAGGGAGGGGTGGGGGGAAGGTGTTTTAAGATTTAGGTTTTATTTCTCATTACCCTACTCTGATTTGATTGGCAATAAATTGAACTAATTTCCCCAAGTCGAGTCTGTTTTGCCCGTGACAGTAATTGGTGAGTGATCTCTCCCTGCCCTCATCTCCACCCGTGAGCCTTTAGTTCTATTTTCTCTCCCCTGTCTAGTTGAGGAGGGGGAGTGACAGAGCGGCTTTGGTGGGCACCTGGTGTCCAGCCAGGGTCAACGCACCACAATGCATAGCCTGAAAAGGCAGACTGTCATTTTGAAATGCATTAAAGGAATCTTTCTGTGATATAAAATGGTGTTGTAGACTCTTGGCCAGGCTACCTAAGCAGCACCAGAGCAATCTAGGGAAGCCAGGGAATAACAGAGAACTTGAGGTACTAAAATCCTGCCACTGCTCTGCTTGAGAGCCATTTTGTTGCTCTGTTGCAACATCTTACTGTGGGTAAAACAGTAGGCAGCTCCTTGAAACCCACTTTACTCCCTGCCCGGTGGATAACGTAATCAGGAAGGCAGCTCACCATGCGGAGCTGCGAGCTCAGGAGGCCTCTACGCAAACAAGCCTGTGGCCTCTGACTGCCTGTCAGGCAGGCTGGCGGTGGGAGCAGGGGTATCTGACTCTCTCCCCACCCAGGAGTTAGGTGGTATTAAGGGCAATAAGGGAGGGAAGTAAAGAAAAAGAATGGATAAAAGCAGAAAGCAAGAGAAAAATGAGATGGAAGGGAGGTGATAAAAACCAGAAAGAAAGAACCATGGGGACAAAAGGCAGTCAGAGCCTGGGTCCAGCACAAAGGATCATCTCTTAACTTCAGCCTGCTGGTATTTTAGGAACTGGTGATGCCAACCATGCCTCAATATAAATCCTAGTTCCCTTCCCAATAAGTTACCCAGGAAAAAACTTAGCCTGCTTTCTGGCCTGTATTTATTTGAGAGACAAAAAAGTTTTAGTAATGTGATGTGACATTGTTCACTGTGAGTTAGTTTCTTTAATGAGATACAGAACGGCGCTCAACTGCTAAAACAAAGGAACTGATTCATGTTTAATGTGTCCAGAGAATCACTGTGTTGAAAGCCTGACATAAAAGGGTGGATGAGTCAGGAGAAACCAGAAAGCCTCATTTAACATGCTATTCTATATTTACCATTAACTGTCAGATGTCCCTTTGTTAACAACAGGGGGCTGCATGTAAAGTATTCTGGTAAGAGAGACTTTGGACCTTGAAAAGTCTGGCAGCAGCATCACCCAGGTGCTACACAAGTTGTCCCTTATGCAGAACATGAAACAATCCCAACTACATGGAAGATTAATTTCTGGGATCATATGGGTGATGTCAGCGGGAACACTGCAAGCAGAGAAGGACAGGGAGGAAGCCCTTTCCTTCACGGTTTTGAAATATAGTTTCATTAACTATAGGTTAGACCAAGGCCAGTTGTGCATTGATGTTTACATATTTAGATGAAAATGGAATAACTAACTCAAACAAACCTGTTTCTTTCTCTAAAAAACCAAAAAGTAACACAAAGGTAACTTCCTCTGTACTATACATTTTTTTCTGGAGTTTAAAAGCTTTTACACATTTACAGAGCTCTAGTAGCCTTGCAACGCTGACCTGCTGTGGAGGTTTTTGTTCTTTAAATCTTATCAAAATAGCGAATATCTGCAATTCATTTCAGAACTGTGCTCTGCATTAGGAAGTTAATGTACTGATTAATTTACCTAATTACAGTAAAACAAACAATCCTGCAACTGAGGCCGGTCTGTTCACTTACTTAAAATGCAATTACACACAGCCACTGCACAGATAGAATCAGATGTTGGATATCTGAGGACTGGGCCACAATAAAATTTTAAACATTTCTTCTGGTCATGTTTCTGTTTTTCAAGTCTGTCTCTTCTGAAATATCAGAGACTAGTTTGACATTTAATTTCCATTTCCATATTGAAACTAGGAAAATACGTGGCTCTAGAGGAAGACACTGAGCGAGAAGTAAATATAAGCTAATCAGTCATGGAGTTCCTGGATGATAATGAACATGTTTCCTGTGCGGAGTGTACAGGGAAAGTAAAGTTCAGTTTCTGTGCAGAGAGCTTACACCAGATCAATTAACTACTGAAATCTCATTTAGGAGCTGGAGCTGAGTCCCATTTTGAGATCTTCAATGAAATGTAAGTGGTAGAGGAACCTCATAATTCTTCTCACAAAGGACTCGGCATCACTGTAAATGTTCAGTGTACAGACTTCCATTGACAAAGTAATTTTTTCACAAAGGTGCCGTCTCCCAAATACTTCAAAACGTGTCCCTCCTGAATCCTATTTTAATGGAAGTATAAGAAGAAATTCTCAATGATGAGAAAAATTGGATTTTTAACCTAATTTACTATAATTCTAACTTGCCTTTCTTGAGTGTTTTGAAACTCTGAATTTCATGTAGAAGAAGCATGACTCATGTACCTGTGCTGATCATTGCCTATGTTATTAAAGAAAGTATTCAATTTCAGTAAAGAAATGTGGAAATTCTGTGTTGTGCAACAAGCAGAGGAAGCATCATGGAAAATGATACTGACGGAGTCAGAACGTCTCTTGATCAAGAGTAGTATTCAGCTCTGACAGAGAGCGTTATAATTTCTGTTTTACTTTAACATGCTATACTGCTACTCCCATATTTTAATGTGTGAAAGACTTACAGAAAAGGCAGAATTTGGACTTTTATCTGGAGCAGAGCACTGTGTGGCAGCCTTTAATTGCAAGCTAGGAGTGAAGCCATCCTGTATCTTAATTTCAGGATCTGTCTGGTTAAAAGACAACTGGAAGGAGTGTCTCCTTAAAAGGCAGCCTTGTTATTGGATTAGAAACAATTAATTTTTATGACTTTTCACAGAAAAAGTAATGAATATTAAAAATCAGAAAATTTTTCCCTCTTCAACTTGAGAAAAACATTTCAATTTGAGAAACGGTTTGGTTAGTTCAAAATTCCTGTTTCCACTCAGAGCCCTGTTTACTCCTGAGTTCAGATGGCATACGTTTAATAAAAATATAGTCATCCAGTGTAACAAATTTCTGATAGTACAATCTGAATAGGCTGGCTTGTGTACCAAGGGAGAATCAATGATCTTGGTATCACTGGCAAGTAATGTAATAAAACAATTAAGGAGTTTTCTCCTGAAAAATTGAAAAGGGAGGAAGAACTGTTCCATAAACTGATACCAAGAGAAGACAATATTTTCTTTACTGGACATTTTGTTTTCAAAGTACTTAAAATAATTTCAGTTTAAGATGGTATTTTAAAGCCCAAAAGACTTCCAGAACCAATTCAAAGCTAAGCATGGAAGATCCTGAGAATCAGAATTGAGATTTAAATTTTAGTTTAAATAACAAAGCCTGTTCTGTCTGTGTTCTGTTTCCCTGCTCTCCCAGTATCGCAATACCAGCCCAATCCATAGAATTCCCTATCATTTCATACATCTTTGCAATATCTGTAGTTCCTCCTCTCCATGTCTCTCCCCTGCCACACCCGCTCAGTATTAGCAGACCCTTCCTATGCCATCTAACCCCCAAGAGGCAAAAGACAACAAAAAACCTGTTCCTGTTTCTGAGTACCCTCTGTGCTGCTCGGCTGGCCTGGATGTGCAGGCTGAATGGTCGTCTGACAAATCAAACAGAAGAAATCATTTTCAGTTTAATCTATAAACTTTTCTTCACTGTAGAACAAATTTGTGTCTCCCTGCTCTATCCAGACAACGCTTTTCACAAAACTTGCAGGGAGCTGATAACTTTGAACTCTCTACCAACCTGTCAGAATAATTGGTCGGCGCAGGAGACACGATAGGCATACATAAAGATTACCTAAGTCTCCTTCTGTAATCAGACTCGAAGAAATTTCTGATGAGAATAGTTGTACCTACTATAAAGAAACAACTCAGAAATGTTAAATATTGAGTTTAAACATCTGACAATGGCTGAGTTTCTGTTGTTATTTATATGAATCCAGAATAATTCCACTTGTGTAGATCTGTATTAATAAAAGTGTGATCAAAATGTGATCCAATGCTCTCCTCCCAAGTTACAACATGTTCTTTACAACAACAAAGCAAATGAAGCAAAAGAGAATGAAAAGTGAATTAAAAAAACATTGATCTTGCAGATACAACCCAAAGTTGGGATAAATATTAGCGCTGATGATTTCCTTTCCATTATCCACAATGTGTTTTTCCTCACAAAGAAGTGGTTTAATACCATCTATCACTCATTTAATGGATGAAGCATGAAAGATGCCTTCAAGCAAGTTAGCAGCTTGGCTGTGCCTCAATTTGTCATAGTCATACACAAAGAAAAAAACGCACCTCCTAATACATTCAAATATGTTGCATCCTGGAAGAACAACCCAACATCTGGACATCTATAATACAGACGGCAACATCATGACTGCATGTCAAAGTAATTAATTAACATCATTTCTTTCTGCCAGATAGAACACATACATTCACTACAGAACACACAACATTTGATCTTACTAATTTAATGAGAACACCTATTTTTTCTGTAGCAGTTTTCATCTAGAAACTCCAGTATCCAACACAAAGGAGGTTAGGCTCACCATTTTATAAAACAGTAAAGGAAACACAAAGAAGGAAAGGGATATGTCCGGAATGACGCAGCAGTCCAGAAACAGAGTTGGGAACAGAGCCTAAATTCTTGAATATAAGTAAAGAATTCTAGTATTGTTGAATTTACTGGTACCCAAAATCCATCCTGTCAAGAGAATGTCCGTGGTGTTTCAGAATGAGAATAACCACATAATTCTTTGGATAGGCTCGTCATAATAAAGTTCTACTCTCATATGCAGAAGATTCCCATGGGCTTTCAGAATACTCTGACCTGCTGCTTATATATTCTATGTTTTCCATCATATCTAGCAATTCAGTAAGCCCTTTGCTCTGATTCAGCGATCACTAAAGTTACAGGAACAAAATAATTCATAAAATCATGGAATTGTAGAATAGTTGAGGCGGAAAGGGCCCCTGGAGATCATCTAGTCCAAACCCCCTCCTCAAAGCAGGGTAAGCTGGAACAGGTTGCCAAAGACTGTGTCCAGTTGAATTTTGAATATCTCCAAGGACAGACTCCACAGTCTCTTTGAGCAACCTATTCCAATATTTAATCACCCTTACAGTAAAAGAGAGTTTTTTAATGTTTAAATGGAACTTCTTGTATTTTGGTGATCTCAGTAAGCTGTGAATCTAAGCACTCTGAAGAGGCCTGGAACCCAGCACTGAGGATGAAAGTTGGTAAGACTGTCTTACAGTTCTCACAGCGTGGTGGTCCCTAAGAAACCCAGAACTGGGCTGCCACCATCAGATACTATGAACAGCCTAAACAACAAGACCCTCTTCCCAATACACGCAATACAATAAGCTCTGACAAAGGCAATTCCTCACCTGAGGTTGAAAACAAACTTTGCAATCCCTATGAAAATTGGACCTTCCATAAGAATGCTCATACCTTTCTGCAAACCTGCCTCCTTCTGCAGTTTGTGTTTCTAGGCTTTGATATTTATTTAGGGTACTGTCAATCACTGCAAACTAAGTGAGACAGGGTATCAGACTGTGGTCCTTGGCTAAAAACTCTCCTGCAATCAATTTTCATGATTTACTAATAGTGCTACATAATTAGAACACTGCAACTCTGTACAAAGCGTTCATAAAGGTGAGATTTAAGCAGACAGTAGGAAGGGTAAGAAACCCTTACCTCTGTTACTACCACAAATATCCGTTGTTTCATGTTTTAGCTGTTTCTGTTAAAATTTGAATTTTGCAGGCTAATTTCACCCAATCTGCCCTCTATTTGACACACATATTTTTAAGCATTCTGGACAGGGCTTATATAGCCTAGCAGTCTCTGGCCTTTGCATGAATAGGCACTGTATGATAGGCAGAAAAGCTATTGAAAATTATGAACTGCAGAGACTTTTTTGTTGAATGACCACCCTCCAAGATCAAAGAATGAGTCTTTTATCTCTCTTCTTTCTGGTTGATGCCCACAAAGATGTTCCTGATATAAAATACTCTCAGTAATAATACACACATCATTTCTATCTGGCATTTACTGTTGTTTCTAATGGGGCCTCAATCCTGCTTGCACAACACACACCAAAGCTATGAAAGTGGTTGAAACTTACTATTACAAAGCAGTTGTGGATGGGAACCTTTCTCACACGCTTTCCCTTTTTCGCCTTTCTTCAGTGAAGTCCCTATAGTTCTTTGTTGTGGTTTAACCCCAGCCAGCAACTAAGCCCCACACAGCTGCTCGCTCACTCCACCCCCCAGAGGGATGGGGGAGAGAATTGGGAGAGTAAAAGTCAGAACACTTAGGGGTTGAGATAAGAATAGTTTAATAATTGAAATAAATAAATAAAATAATAATAATAATAATAATAATAATAATAATAATAATAATAATAATAATAATAATATTGTAATGAAAAGAAAATAACAAAAAGAGAGAGAAATAAAACTCAGGAAAAACAAGTGATGCAACTGCTCACCACCCGCTAACTGATGCCCAGCCAGTCCCCGAGCAGCGACCCCTGCCCCCCAGTTTCCATACTGGGCATGACACCCTACGGTATGGAACAGCCCTTGGGCCAGTCTGGGGCGGCTGTCCTGGCTGTGCCCCCTCCCAGCTCCTTGTGCGCCTCCTTGCTGGCAGAGCATGGGAAGCTGAAAAGTCCTTGACTCAGGATAAACACTGCTTAGCGACGACTAAAACCTCAGTGCGTTATCACATTATTCTCACGCTAAATCCAGATCACAGCGCTATACCAGCTACCAGGAAGAACATTAACTCTGTCCCAGCCAAAACCAAGACATGCTTTAAGCATAAGTCTCTGTGTAGCAGTAGGTCTCTTTTTATTTAACTCCACAACCCAGAAACTCAACATGCGTTGTTATTACCTGATTCTACTCATCTTTTAGGTCACTGATCATATTTCATGAGTTCTTGCAATTGCAAAGAGAATGACACCCATATCTGTGACACTTGGGTCTTTTCCCAGCTTCCCTGACAAATGGCCTTCACCACGCTTTCTTGAACAAGATTCAGGTCTTTTGAACTCTCATGTTCACTCCCAAACTTTCAGATATTCTACTAGGCTAACACAAGTATGTTTAATAGATAAAATCCTGCAGTTTCTCTGGAATGAATCAAGTCTTTTTGCACTGTAAAGAAATGACTGGAGGATGTGCTTGTTATAGACCACACATTCAAGACAATCAAATGGTATAAGGAAGGGTTAAGACTGAAGGTGTAAAATATTTTCATGAGTACAGCAATACAAGTGAACTTCTGACTGCAGAAATATCCATTACTGTGCAAAATTTCTGGTATTTCACCTAACATTTTTGCCAGTAACAAACCACAACTGACTATTGAAAACTGCACTCTCTTTGCTTGCTCTACCCTTCCAGGCCAAGAAAAGGCAGTTTTGGCAGTTGAATGCACTATAACTTCCAGCATCCCCCTTCAATACATCGTGCTTAAACATTAAACAGTGTTTATTGAAGCTATAGTGCAGATGACTACTATAGAATAGATGTATACATCCCTTCATAAACACTTAGATAGGTTTCTTTGCCGGCACCAAAAAACGACAAATGCCATTTTAACCAGAGCGCTTCACTTCTAAATCCTTCTTCTGTCAGGTTATCACCACTCGTTTGTAAGCACTAGATTCTTCCTCACTTTACTAAATTGTTTGTGTGACGAAAAGACATTCTTTCAACATCTTGGCTTTTCCCATTTGAGGCAATTCCTGGGATGGTGAAGTGTGAAGTTTCCTTTCCCTTTATCATTGCTGTTCCTTTTGTTCTCTAAAATTCACCGTCATTTTCACCCTCATTGCCCTGGCTGTGGCATCTCCCACCACCATTCCATCCCTCCTCCTTCCACTTTACTTTCTTATTTTGACAAAATCTGTAATTTCTACTTGGTAGAATCAGCCAGTAACTGCCTGCTCACAAGTCTGAAATTCTTGGTGCCTCACATGCAGCACAGAGTTCATTTTGCGAACGTCTGAATTCAGCTATGTGTTGTCTCAAGTCCAGTTATCTGCTCATTGAGCTCCCTTCCTATCTGCTTCTGTCTGCCGTCTCACCTTGCTTGTTTTTCCATCCCCCTTCCCCCCTTCTCTGTCATGTCTCAACCTTTATTTTGCACTGCTTTTTATTCCATGCTTCCATGCATATCACCTTCCCCCTGCTCTTCTTGGATTTGGCCTCTGCTCATAACTATAGGTTTGTAATCGGTGGTTATGCTACAACAATCTCCTCTGGAGTGTCAGGTATGATGCTAGCACGCCATCTGCTCATTTATTTCCTTTGGTCACAACACATTTCCTCATTTTGTATGCTTTTCCTTACAGATAACCATGGGCCCTCTACATTCCCTGCCAAAGCTAGATTAGCAGTGAGAGCAAAACGCTCACCTGCGAGCAGTGGTGTGAAGGCTCCGTTCTGCCAAAGCCTGGATTTACAGTCAGGTATGCACTTGTTAAGTACTCTGCTATTTCATTATTTCTCTCCACATCACTGAGGCAGAGAAGCTGTTTCAACAAACATTCATCTTATTGGGGACACAAGATACCTGCTCCTGTGGCAAACTCTTTCGGTGTTTTATAAGGACTACAAATAAGTATCAGGGTATCATTTGGGGAGTCTCGGAGGGAATTTCATGAGCGTAATTTAGCCGAATAGGATTTCTCAGAGAAATTTCGGAAAATATTTCACTTCAAAAGTATGCTATAATACTTATAATAGCACAAACACTGGGCAAAACAAAGAAGAAAACTCCCTGAAACTTTCTCATTTTACATAGTGATTTAAGGTCTTCATGGCCTACTCTTGGCCCTGAGAAGCTACTAGAAATGCAAGTGATTGTAAGGCTATGGTAAAAAGAAACTCCAAAGGAAATTTTTAACTGAGTTTTACCTGTACAACGGCACATTTATCTCCAGATTTCGCTCTAAAAGAGGTCTCTTTTTCATACACAAGCATTTTATTGACATGGAAATAACTTTTAAAACAATAAATAACAGAATGATTCAATATACTGTCATATATCCATTAGGCAATGGAGTAAATCGGCATTATCATTCTCTCATTTTAAACTGTCATGTTGCATCACTTCTGCATACGCTTCTGCAGATCTGATCATCACATCTCTAAAGTTAGTAAAGCTGCCCCCAGGCTATATTTTAAATGCAACCCACCCAAGACACCAAGGCCAGCTGCACATTATAGCCTCGCTCAGCTTTAGCAAAGATATTAATTGATGGCTGAGCTCTCACCAACGCCAATGCAGTCTGCCGTCCTTTTTCAGTTGTGATACAGCCCCAGTTAATCCACATGATGAATATACTCAACTCCCACAGAAATCAAAAAAGAAATAAGGACTCCCCACCTTGTGGCAGCTGATCTAAGATCACACAAAATCAGGGTGAAGTCTGAGGAAAAATTTTAGCATGTAACACTTTCCTTCAGCAAAGACACTGCCTACGTTAAACACGGGGTCAGTGAGCAGGCGTAGGAAGGGAGGGGACATGAACGATATGGACTTCATTTGCAGAAAGCTGTTCAGTACAGCAGCCAAAGTATAGCTAAAATACACCCGGCTGCTATTTTTTGAAGTAAAGTATTTTAGTATCTTTGTATGTAAATGCTGGAATTTACAGCTAAACAAAGAAATAATCCCTAACAGAGAAAGCTGCCTATCTACATGCTTTCTCCCTACAACCTTTCCTCCCATGTCTAGGGCACACTCACTGATGCTGTTCAAATGAATTTACTGACTCTGCCTCAGCTCTCGGGTATCAGCACACAAGAAGCCTTCTATCTAACGCTAGGTGATGAATGACTGCTATTTTCTAGCAAATTTTACTTGCTGGGGGCCTGAGGTAAATTTCAAGTCTTATTTCTGAATGAAATCTTTTGTTTCCCTTTTTGACTTCAGCCTTTAATCAATGCCCATAAAATAGTGTTGTAGCTAGGAAGAAAGGCGCCTTTTGAGAAATCCTGAGAGCACTGAATGGGGCAGTAGGGCCTTTCCCCGTCATAGCACACATCTTCGGAGACAGTTACTCGTAACCCAGCAAAAGTCAGAGCAGGCCTGAGGCTTCTCCAGGTTCCGGTGCCTGAATTAGCTCCCAGGGGATTTGCCGATACCTTAGTGTTGGACAGTGAGCAGACTGCCCTCTCCAAGCATTCCCTGAAATACCTCACCATACCTAACCCAGAGACAAGTGGTTTAGAAGCTTTCCAAGGACCACCATACCTTTTTTTCTGTTTGTTAGTAAGCAAAAACCCCTGGAATACTTTTGAGTGGGTGTCCACAGCTGAGATTTTTGCCTGCACTTTGGGAGAGGGAATTCTGCTCTTTTCTTCAAGTGACAGCTCTTAAGTGACCAGGCCATAAAATTATACCAATGGTACTTTTAAATTGATCTAAAGTCTGTTCATTTGTGTAGTGCACATTTAAAGCCACATTATTGTAAGATGCTCCAGCAATGAAATGTAACATTAGCAATTCAGTTCATTAAAAAGGATATTTTAGTAGGTTCTTTCTTTTATAGCTATTAGCCTGCCTAAAGTGAGAAAAACCTCAGTCAAATTAATAAAACTAACAACTCGTCACACATACGCTGCCTTTCTGTGAAGTCTCCTCTGCTCTCACCAGTTCAGCAGCCAAGGAAAGATGTATGGAGGCCAAATCCCCCCTTGCATAACCACACAAAACCTGCAGGGGAATGCATTTAGCCCATTCAGTACTAGCAACCATGGTTTCATTTACTGAAAATTATCCTTAAACTGTAAAGTTTTAGTCAACCATCAAGCCATTCCCCAGAAAAGAGAAGAGCTACACTATAAAGTTCACTTCCAGATGTGGCAGGTGCGCTCAAAGTTCAGCTGGGCTCTGCTTTGCGGGGGCTGGCTACTCTGTACTCAGTTACAAGCACCTCATCAACACAATTGTCTCGCTTTGGTACAGAACTTCCATGTATCACCCTGCTCGCTTCCGAAGACTCACACCCATCTCTGTTCTCTGAAATCTAAATGTCTTTTCACACTCCCTTTTGAAGCATCAGCCCCTGACACACCGCACTAATGACAGGCAATAAGCAAGGTTTCATAAACAAGGTTTGCCCACAGCCTCCCTCATCTTTGGTTTTTAGCATGAATTTGGTGTCGGATTCTGAGAGCCAGTAGCCTGATTTTCCAAAGATACCCAGCATATACAATTGCCTGATAATTTGGTTACATGGAACACAGAATTTCCATACTGCTCATATACAGCTCACCAGGGGCTGGAGGTTGGGTAAATGGGAGGTGATATGCCCAGATAGCCATTAGGTCTTAAACCTGTCCTTTCACATCTTGTTTGTCAGCTATGTGACTTTGTCAGCTATATTAAAGCAATGTATATGTATAAATATACCAAAATTATTATTATACAATTGTTGGTTATTAATTATATAACATATAGAATTTTCAATGTATCATTTATCTAGATTAGGAAAGAGCCCTTTCTGTATGACCTCTGTTCCCAGCTGAGCGCTTGCGGACCAGATCAATACAGGCACGTCTGATGTCTGTTGACCACTGCAGCTGACCACATGAATCCCGGCAGCCCCAGTCTGGATCCACACAGTCACTTTCTTTACAGTAATACACAGAAAGACTACATCAAGAGAAAGACTCTAAAATGATGTTGCTACCTCAGGCCAATTTAGGAGACAAACTCTTAGCATGCTGCAGCCTCATCAGCTACTACTCTGGGTACAAATGGGATGCATGGTTTTAACAGATCATCTGAATTTTGTATGAATATTCACTCTAGCACGTAACTCATTATGGGCTTACCTTTTAAACCAAAGCAGCCAAAGATGGAAAGAACTGGATGCTTTAACAGAGCAGACGATTGTGGTAATATTGTAATAATTACATACAATTGTGCAGACTTATTCTGATAATGATTTACATTTTCTGTAAATCTTTAATAGACAACTGGAAGCCTGTTACACTATGTATCCAAATTATCTTCTTAACACCTCTCTATCCTCTGGTACTCACCTATGGGGTAGGTCAAAACATCATCTCTGTCTAGAACTAAGGAGTATGTTCGGATCGCTGACCTGTGTATCGTGCCCTGCTCTGCAGGAGACCTGGCATTAGGCTTGAGCTTCTCTTTCTTGATACTGGTGAAGCTGACAGTGGTTTTATTTCATTGAAAGAAGCACCTGCCAGTGCTCAGCCTGGATGATATTCAATAACTCTTGGTCCCTAAATGAGATCCTCATCAACCTGATCCCCCCCCCCCTCCCCCCCCCATCTCTTAAGTTCCCATTCAGATAATGACTTAAGCATTTATCCAACTTAAATAACATAGGTTGTTCATTATTGACCTTAAAAGGACTATTCATATGCATGAAGTACATTGCTAGATCAAGCCTTAAGAGCAACGGCGCAGATTGGAAGACAGAACTCCAGGGACTGAAGCAGAGAGAGTCAGGTCAGCTCAACTGACTCTTCAAAATCATTCAAAAGAGGCAGTCTCAAAGGAGGGCTGGGACTGCTGGGGAGAACTGATCTGTCACTACCTTGGCTTTAGACACGACCAGCTGATTTAAGGAAGGAAGGCCTTTCCCACGCTCTGACAGGGAAGATGAAGATGAAGGTGAAAAGTAAAAGGACACAGGGTGCTGAATTTCTATTTTTCACTCACTTTAGTACAAGACTTAGGACAACTGGCAGCTGATCTATTCATCATCAATGAATCACACAGAAGTGTAGAAAGCAATTTTTTCCCAAAGTAAATCTTGGATCTACTTTTCCTTTTTCAGAATCAACTGTTTCCCTTTGCTCAGCTCAGTTACTGTGGGAAAAGCCAAGGCTAACGACTCTCAGACCTTTCCATAAGCTTGCAGCACCTCCAAAGCAGTTAACTCACAGAAGCTTAGAGGATACTATCATATCTCTAACAGAGTGAGGAGAAACCCTCACAAACAATTGAGTAGATATTAGCAGCTTCAGCAAGAGACACAATATTCCCACTGAATGAAAAATGATGGATTAGCCCAGTTTAATGCAGCCAAATTATCTGTGTAAAAATACATACAGGACATGCTGCTGTGCTACTAACTGCACTGAACAGCAGCTTGTGTTTACATTTTTATTCCCTGGTTACAGGCTGTCCTGCGTAGGCTGGGCCCATGGAGATGTGCTGCTACAGAGACTGCTTAACACATGCAACCTGGGTACGCAAGCCCAAGTGCGTGGGCCCAACATCCAGCAGAGGCAAAAATTAAACACAAGCTGTTTACCTGATTACACCAGTTTAGCAGTGGTTGAAGGGAGTTGGATATTTTTTAAGTTTAAGGAAGAGCAAATTGTGAGAACTGAAAGAGACAGAAATCAATTCCACTCTGTAATTGCTACGGAAAGATCCTTGTATGAGCTCCTCATTGGAGCTTGTTTTTATACATTTGCATCTCTCTGCATGACGTAGTTGTCACTGAGTCTGCAAATCACATCAAAATTAAGTTGCAATTTGAGCTTGGCTTAAATGAAAAGTGTATTAAAACTTTGAAGTCCACATGCGGTATGAAATTCTGTCTCAGCTAAAGCGATAATTAAGCCTGGATCCCACCTGAAGTTTCACAACTTTGAACAGATCTTTAGCAGCTGCATCTAAACTCAACAACTGGAGTGACAAATGAAATACATGGGCTTTGGCGGAAACAGGAACGTTGTACCCAGTTCCGTCACCTCATTTGGCACTTAGATACAACAGTCACTGTGATACAAACCCACGGCATAGACAAAGTCCCATACCAGAAACATGGACGGATGTCCTTCAGGGACAGCCCCTCAGTCTAAGTAGTGGCCCACTAACAGTTTAGAACAGCTGAGGTCTTGCACCTTTGTACCTCTCTGGTGGACCTTGGTGGTTTCCCAGTCAACCCTGTCCTAAAAACCCGAGGATAAAAAATTAACTAATGATTTCAGCAGATCAGTCCCTGATGTTAGGCTGAATTTTGGTTGAGCCTGTATTCACAAACCAGGAATCTTTCCTTTGAACTTTATTTCTTCTTCAGAAATAGTTCAAAGCACTTTGAGAACATGGAAGCCAAAATCAAGCCTGAAAACCACCACAGACTCACTTTAAAATACAGTATTTTTCTCCTGAGATTTCTACTGTTGCTTTCCATAGCTTGTCAAGCAACACCTCTTCAGATTTAGCAAAGTATCTGCAGCTCTCATTCTTCACAAGTCTCAGAACTGAAGCACTGCAGCTGCTCTAGGGCTATACCCTTAAACCTGATCTCGCTGTGATGTTATACTTGCCTGTTGTTATGACCTTGGCTATTTTTGACAAAGAGATAAAGATGAAATAGGTTCTTGCTCTTAATGACAGATTGTACAAAACAGCCTTTCCAAAGAAAACTGTGTTATCCATATGTGTACATTACTGATCAGCCTATGCCAGACAGCAATATTATAACCGCTCTCCCCTAGGTGACGTAGCATGAAGAAAGATGGTTTGGCATTATTATGCCAACATCTCTTTAATTACACTTTGGGCAAGTACTAAATTTTCTCCTGAAACTAATAGCAAAGCAAACATTTTCACAACCACTTTATTTTTTCATTACAACCTCTGTGTTTGTTTACTTTGAAATTTCTCAGACTGGCACACACAATTTTGGAAGGTTCTTGCTTCTAATTCAGCGCTCTTGCTCTGAACTTTCATTTTCCTACCTGTTGTCCACTGTTCTGTGAATCCCCGTCTAACCACAAAGATTTCTATCAGCTTCCCCACAATGAAAAATGCTCATGAGAGTAAAAATGGTCTTCAACAATATTGCCTGATGAGTTTCAGTGTTTTGAAAGACAGACCACCTTATTCCTTATAGGCCTGATGAATTCAGTGAGAGGTTTCTTTAGATTTCACCAAGGTCTTTTTAACTGTTCCTTCAAAACTGACTCAGCAACATCCCTAAACACCTGCTTAACTTAAAGCAGATGAAAAGTCCTACTTGTGTCAAGTTAAGGATACGCTTAAGAGCTCTGCTGGATTGGGGCCTAATGGCTTGCAAATACAGATGGCTATTATCAAGACCCAGAAGAGGCCAGGTAACCACCAACAGTCAATTATATTCCTACCAGAACTTCGAGCCAGTATATCATACTGTTTGAAGTTAATTGCTTTGAAATAATTGGACAGGTGAGCAGGTAGGTTCACACAGAGCATTTGCAATTTTCCTTTGTATTTAAAAAAACAGCAGTGCAGATTGCATAGACAAAATGGGCATGATTTTAGTAAAACAAGTTAAAAGGGAAGGGAAAGGTATGGGTTTTTGTAAAGACTTTTCCTTTTAATTTTTAGCATCATTAAAACCTTGAAAACATTTTATTCAAGAGCTTCTTTAGTTAATACCTCATTACTTCTCTTTTTATTGTTATGGTAATCAAGCTTTAATATATTGCAGCTTTATAGCATGAAATCAAGGCTAGGCCTGCGGGCATCGACAGATGTACAACAGCATGCAGTAAAACACAGGTATAGAGGCATGCAGAGCTGAATATGGCACAGGGTTTTTTTATAATTGTTTAGCAATTCATCTGAAGTTATTTTAACCTTGACAGCAGATGAACTCTAACACGTTCCATGATTAGTCACTGGGAAGCTGCACCGAATAGCAAGTTTTGTGATTGTTGTCTTACAGGCTCAGTTTTAGGAAAGCATGAAACAAAGTCTGAGAAAGATGATTAAATTGTTCGGATGACTATGGGCTGTAGCTGTAACTTTTCAAAACATTTAACTGCGTATATTCTAGCCAAGGGAGAACGGTAACACTGGGAAACTGCATTTAACACCAAAACCTTGCCTCCCCATAGGAAATCCGTGCTCAGTGTCAGAATTCATACCCTCTCCTGGCATAGGCAGTCTTTGCGGCGCATCCAAAAAGAAAAACATTTGGATCTGACTTCTGATTTTGAAGTGACACTTGGACCTTGTGCTGGAGCTCTGCTTATGGTTGAATTTCACCCATCAAACCAAACGGAAGTTATATATAACTTTTACAAAGTTATAATGGTCTGGGCTGCCGGGTGTTGAAATACCATCTCAAAAACAGCGAGTGTCCCTAGATCTTTTCCAAGTAAACGACAACAGACAACCCCCAGTGTCAGGTAGGCTCCACTTCTCAACAGTGTTTTCAGGAGAGATCATTCAGGAAACAATTACAGCTCCTGGGAGATTTTCTAAATTTAAAGGCAGTGTTTTGGCTAGCAATCCCTTTCCCAGTAAAGTAGTTTCAAACAGCCAACATTAAAAGCAATATGCCTGTGACTTAATAAAATCACTGATACTGAGGACCGTATAGGAAAGTTCTATGGCCCCACGGGGAGTGGGGCGGCACGCATACAGCCAACAGCTGCCGTTTACCCAGAGCACAGCCCTGCAGGGCCAGCCATTTCGAAACATCCAACAAATGATATTTGTCATTGCAAACACGTAACCTTCATAGTAGCTACCCAATATTAATGAAGTAATAGGAAGAAAGCAGGCACAGGTAATACATTATTCCAGTAGAAGTGAAAAATGTTTTCCACGCTATTACTGGATAACAGTAAGACATGACTCAATATGTGGATCATCAACGTCTCTGAAAAACCCAGTTAACCTCAGATAGGCAAAGGCTCCCAGCTTCTCTCTTCTCTCTTGGAAATACTCAGAGTAACAATTGTACTGTATTCAGCTGATATCCCTTCTATACCTTTTAATTTAAACAAAGTCTCCTAACAATAAAGAGGCCAGTCATCCAAATTTCTAGTGTCAAGCATAAAGGTGAGCAGCTCTCTCAGCGGCAGTGAAAGCTAACTGCTATGAGGCCGTTCGCACTTACAGGCGTTACATTGGACAGTGCTTGCTCAGATCAGACCTTAGGACAAGAATGCATGTTGCCTGGCGTATAATAAATGGAATGAGAGACAATGGGCACTATAGTCCAGCGAACACACTAATTATATTAATAAAATGAAAGCTTAAATTTTGAAGCTAATCCTGGGCTATCATTTATAAAAGTTAACAGGGCATATTTAATTTAGGAATTGGCTAACGCTTCTCTTTCCACCGCTGAAACCTCATAAATGAAATATACTGGATTGCTGCCCAGTGCGGAAATAAAAGTTATGAATAATGTTTCTATCTCAATCATTGTCAGTGCTTTAATATTCCTAATTACTTTAAAAAGCTAAATATTCAATATAGGAAAAACCTTCTTTTTCTTTTTATCTTCACTTGCAAGATCAGTGCAATTTAATAAGAGTCACTGGGTAGTTTTAGTCCACGAGACCATTCTGTACTTTGACGTCTTATCCTTTCCTCTTCATTATACAAAGAATGGAGTGCTTGTTACTCTGTGCATGCATATGTATATAAGTGTATACAACTATATCTGTGTGTCCATGTTATCATAGTATTTTTGTTTCTCGTTTTTTTAACTTCTCTAAGTGTATAAATACTCACTGGCTGTTAGGTTAAACATATCTACTACTAAAAATAACCCAAGGATAAAATTAGTTCCTGAGATTCTAGGCAATATTTTACAATTGAAGGCGCTATTTTTCTTTTTAAAAATATTGTCATAGATAGATATTCATTATGTTATGCTGCCCAATTTTTCCCTTGTCTACCTGTCAGGTAATCCCAAACGGTTGATTCAAAGCCCAAAGCGTGGCCTTTCTTTCTGTCCTTCCTCGCTGCTCTCTCCCTATTGCCTTTTCTGCTGTAGCTGAGGAGACATCAGCAAAGCTGCAGACAAAACACCAGTAACTTGTCCAGAGAAGAGTCTGCCCCATTGACTTCAGCCTGTGGAGGTGTTCGTCCCCAGTCACATTTAACTCCTGTTCTCTTCTAACACCTCCCTTTATAGATCCCTTTTCTGTTATCTTTTTGCCTGGTAATGATGCCTCTTTTTCAAGATCCCAATCAATTTGGGAGAAAGGGAGGAAGTAAAAGCGAAACAAAACATTCATTCTGTAAATGACTCACAGCATCTTTCTGGATGCGGCTTTATTTACTTGCCTGACGCACAAACAGACTTCATTTAACAAGCTCGTTTCCGTTAGGTCAATAAGGTATTGGGCCTGTGTTACATAACATCTCTGATGTTTGTGCTGGAAAGAACCCTGGCTGTTTCATTCCAGCATGAACTAATCACATGGACTTAAAGTTATCATTACCAATTAAGAGACTTTGACATACACGGCTTCTCCAGCCGAAAGAATTGAAAGCCTCAAGTGTGAATGAATTTCCTAGTAAGAGGTGCAGAACTCCCACCTCTACCATTTCCCCAGCTTCTGCAGTACGGATAATTTAGGGTGTGGATTTCAAGTCAGAAGGTAGGACCTGGGCTGCATGAAGAGTTAATGGCAGAGCTCCCACTGGCTTCAACAGGACAAGGATTCTGTCTAGAGAGCGTGCCTTCCAAGGTACTCCAAGTGCTCCACAAAGTATTTAATGAAGAATGCGTTGTAGTAAAGATTTCAGAGAGAAAAATTTCATCATAGAGCTATATTATCTATATTGGTATCCCAATAACAGGACCGAAAGCAAAGAAGGTGAAAGTCATTATCATAGGCAAGGGTATTATCACATAGTAATTGTTGCAAAATAATAACCAACTGACAACCTTCATTTTTTAACTTAAAGCATCCAAGTTCTAAGGTCACTGCTTCGTTTCAGGCCTTGTTTTAATAGCAGCATATAGCTTTATCGCGTTTTTGTGATCTTTACTCACCACTAGAGCAATCAGTACCTCCCCATCCTGGTTCACAATGACAAGTGTCCGGAGAGACACATCTTCCATGCACACACTCCTCTGTGCAGAGTGCTGTTAAGAAGAAACAATACACAGCATTGTAAACATATTTAGTGGTTGGTAAACATACAGTAAACTATGCCTTAGAGAGCAATATTTTGTTTAAAAATGTTAAACAAAGCAAACACACAAAAAAGAATTACTTGCAAGATTTAATTAATACTAAGTGACCAAAATAAAATATAGGTCTCTTGACAGCGATAAACTCATTTGTCACTTCAGCTCTTTGTAATGAAAAACTCTAACACCAGAAATTACTTTGGTTAGCAGTTTTGCTTCATAATAAAATTTTTACCAAACTGACACATTATTATTATATTACAGAATACCACCTTCTTCTATTGCACTCAAGTTGTTACTGTTCATAAGATAAAATAGAGCTCAGTTTTGAAAGCATAGTAAGATCCAAAATAGATTTGTAAAAAATAGCTCAAGGAGAAGAAATGATTTTACTACATGATGCAGTAGCTGTAAGTGCAGCCTTGTCTTTTCACGGCCATCAAGTTCTCCATAACTATGGTGTCCTGTATCTTACTTGTCCACTGTTGGATTATTGGAAGTTCAACATCCTCAAGGTTCAAACTATGAGAAACTGGTTGGTTTTACTGTCTCGCTTGCCAGTTGACGAGAGAGAGACATGGGAGAATCTCCTTTTCTTCTCCCTGAGTAGGAACAGCTCATGGTTTTAAGACTTCTGTTCTCCTGTGCTGCCTTGGTGTCTGACTTACTTTCCACTGTATGCTGGTATGTGCATCACACACAAAAGAACTTGGACAATACTGAATAACTACTTTAAAGACTGAACTTTACTGCTTACCACCTTATTTCCATTTTACCACTTAGGACATTGCCAAAACCTCAGTGTGTCAGTGATTCAAATTGGATGGTTAAGTTGGAACACATGATTTCCATCGAGACTAACATATACGAGTTATTAACAACTATGATGTAGTGGCAATGAGATCACTATATTAAAATATATACACATATATGTAAAATACATATATCACATATATGATATATATCATATATAACCTATGTTTGTATATCCTGTGGTTTTATATCAGATGGGAAATGTGGGTATTGTGCTTACTTAAACAAGAACTGGCTGAAGGTGGACTACAAAAGACTTATTCCAAGACAAAGATTAATTCATTCCTGTCTAAAACAAGGCCGGCAAAGCTGATTTGGGAAGTAGCTTTGTGTTGCTGTACTGAAAACCAGGCTGAAAAACCCAATTCATTTTAAATCAGCCAGTGAACCTTCTTAAAGTTGCACTGGGCCTGCATATGAAACACCCTTTCAGTTCCCAGGTACCTCATGGGCCAAACGTTTTCCACCAACGCCTTGGACATTTGAACGATTCCCGCTGTATTTGACATTCTGTTTGGACTACCAAATTGGATCACATCTTGAATCTGCACTCAGGCTGACATCAAAGTCGATGGAAACATTTTGCTGTCTATTCTGTGTTTGGGTCATTGCAGACCAAACCCACTAAGCTCTTCCCAATATATTACCCACTAAGCTATTCGCAATATATTTAAATCCAACTTCAAATCACAAGTGAACTTTGAATAATCCTATGGGACAAATCTTCCTGCTCTTTATCCATCAGATCACACGTGACCAGTGATTAGAATGTTGCCTCAGTATAACGACTGCAAGATCTTTCTAGATTAGTCATTTCCTTTCTAGGTTCACTGCATGTCCAAAGTGCAATTTATTCTTATTTCATATCTGGTGTTTAGACAGTATTGCAGGGGGCATGAAATATTGATAGCTAATTCTCTAGTCACTAATTGTCCTCATCTTTTGTGCATTTATTTTACTTGAGTTAGGGTTTCGGAAGACAGTGAGGCATCCTAGTCCACAGCTGTAAGATGAAATTCAAGTCAGGGTATTAGAAAAACGGTTTTCCAATAAACACACACATGCCTTCATGCAATCATTTGAAAATGGCTGGTTATCTATGACAGGAAGTCCACATACAGAACAGCCACAAACTTACAACTGGTTATTAAAAGTACAGTGTACTAAAAGATAAACAGTATGGTGGGACAGGGATACTTGGAAAATTCTGCCCCATATGGCTTTATCTAAGAATACGATTCTCATTGATGTAACTCTTACACATTAATTTATAAGCGGTATGGAAATCGAAACTGAGATTTTTCTGTTTCCTGTATGGACATTTACAATAATAAATTATTCTTACATGTAAAACATGCAACTTTTTTATCCTTTTAACTAAGCCAAGGTCTCAGGTTAAAGCATAATTTGTGAGCAAGAAGGTTGATGGTGGACTATTTCTTTGCTCTTCTAAAGAACAAAACTCCTGCTCATTACTGGTCTAAATTTAGCTGGTTTACCACACAAACATATCACACCTTAAATATGTTAACATAAATATGAAATAATAATGACTAATTATGCTAATAAACTTTACTTAATCACTTGTCTACGGGCAGAAGTGCTGACTTCTGTAGTGGCGCTCCAGTCCCTTGGGAAGAGTGCTATGTGAGACTTGCAAGCAAGACTCAAGACAGTATTCCTCATTCTATAAGCCATCAGTGATATGCAAAATATAGAAAAGTACTATAGAGAACTGCATCTTTGTTTTTAGGTGTTTTGAAGTTCTGCATAGCTGAAGATGACAACGTTGAATGAGCAATTGAAGAGTCAAGTAAGGTAAAGACACTCCTTGGAACTCTGGGTTCTCTCATCTCTGGTTTATTAACTTGCTAAACAAGCAGCTATGAGTTCTCTAGCATACAGTCATTTAAAGCTGTGAAATTACACAGGAGGAATCCCATATGTGGGGGGTCACAGAAATCCCCCTTTTTTAAAAGGGGAAGCTTTGATATAAGCCATTTTATTCAAGGAGGCAAATAATCAGACTCCTGCACTGCCTGATTTGAATCAGGCCTATAAACGTCCATATAAAGGTCATATTAGGGTACAATTCTGAAGTTTTAGCACAGCAAATAAAATTTTGAATTTCCCCTATAAAAGGGAAGTCTTGCCTTGCTCTAATCTTTAGAGTTTAAATTAATTTTTCATTCTATTAACATTCAACATAACAGGATACAATGGTCCCCAAGGCATTCTTCACAATATACTTTGTACAGTGGTTTGCAAATGATCTTACTAGTTAATGGAACTATAAAAATTACTTGCACATAAAGGTCAAGAAAAATAAAGATAAGTATATACTTTCTGACACTGTCCTGTTCAACACTCAGCTAAAGGCCCCTGGGGTAAAGAAAACTTGTACTAATGCAAGGAGTATAATTTCTCCCAGTATAATAGCCCAAGCAGTTCAACCTTTGGAATTCCAGACTTTTTATGTCTGCATTTTCCCTTGACCAATTCTCTTGAACAATCCAGCACCTCATTGATCAGTTTATTATTAGCATTCTTGGCATGAGTTTAAGATCAGTTTGTAGTTTGATTCAGCCTGGTAATAAAATGACCTACATCAAAGCCCTGCCAAAATGCCATCTTTGTAGCAATGCGTTTAGCATGAGTTATTTGGCCACATTCAAGGTCACACAGCAACTGCTCCTTATCATGGAATAAAGTCAACAAAAGGGTTCTGTAACAATTCATTTGATGCTTATCACTTACTTTATAATTACGAACAGCGTCTTTTTTAACATATAAGGTCAATCCTCAGGGAAATAGACCTAAAGATTAAACTCTTTTCACACCTGAAATAACCGCATAGATTTCTCTAACACTAGCACTTATTTTTTAATTGTTGTCCTGAATTTGAATTTAGGTATACTAAATGGGTTGTCGGCGTCTCCCATCTACAAAGGTATGAAATAGCCAGGATGTTGTTCTTGAGGAGCACGCTGCTAAGTGGAGCCGGCTCTGCTGCCTGGAGAACACTTTCACTGCAGAGCGACTCCAAGTGGGCGGCACCACAGGCAGTTTATCCCAGCCGCAGGCAGCCGCAGTCCAGGGATCAGAGCCACTCTCTCTTCCTTGGCGCTGCATTCCTCCGTATGGACCCAAACCATGACTTTGCAGGGTTTAACCCTGCTGTACCACGCTGGTTTATATGCGTTGTTATACCCTGCTCATCACTACATTATCAACCCATTGACTACTTGTACTCCATTAAGCAACGTACCTAACACCTGCCACAACGACCTTCTGAGCCTCTTTCCTAGAGGTGAAAGTGCATTTAGAGAGGAGTTTCGTTCTAGGGGAAGAAGTATGGAGTAATTTAGCTTGGGAAAGTTAGTTAGCTTGTCCAAACATAAAACGTGTATTTATTTCACAAAAGGCAGAGTCAAAAAAATGTGTCTTGTGCTTGCGATGGAATGTGGTAACATTCGCAGTGGTCCTTTGAACCTGGAGGAGTTCACAGCCACTGACCCAGCAAGTTCCATCTCTCTCCCACTTCAGCTGGTGGGACTTTATGATGCCAGACAAGCAAAATATCTTCAAAACAAAGACCAGTATAATTACAAAGTTTACAGAAACCCAGGGTAGGAAGCAGAAAACGGGCTTCATGAGCTGCACTCGTTCATAGCAGCGTGCGCTGCTGAAGAGACGTGCTGGAGTGTTCTGTACAAGCTAGAGCTTCCTAGGCTCTGCAGGCTTTCTGCCCAGGGACTGCAGTGCAGCCAGGAGGTGACGGAAAGCATAAATAACTGTCGATACATTATAATAATGGAAAACATCCCTCAATGAAGATCCAGATGCTACTGTATGGGAGCACAGACACGATGAGAAATTCAGGCACTCTCCTAGAACTACACAGAATGAACTGGTCTGTTCTGACTGCACATGTGGCAAAAGGACGCTGCCCCATGACTGCAAGCTCTTCAAAATAATTTTCTTTTCTCTGCCCTACCGTAGGCAGTCTCTGCCAGTTTTTCTTCACTATACACTGATCTCACCCAAACTCTGACCGATTCCGTTTATTTGCTCTGAACCAAAAGTAGACCTGCATTTTTTGTATACATTCCCAGTATTTTAACTTCAGGTCATCTAACCAGTTTGCCCCATGCTTGGTAGTTGTTGGATTACAGAAAGCAGAAATTTAATCGAAAAAGTGATGTTTTCCTTCACTATTTAATATGTGTCCCTGGAACAATTTGGGCCATTTTAGCACATTCCTCCTGTCCCTCGTGCCACTTTTAGGGGAAAGAATAATTTTGTCAGGTGAAATAGCAGTATCTCATGGCCAGTGGTTTCAGATAATGCAGAGAGGTCAAAGAAGATGAAAAAAGATGCAAAAGATGCTTGCCCCTTATCCATTAGGACCGCATTCGCTCAGGGCCACTCCGGTGTTTCCATCTTAATGTACTGGCCTGAATCCAGGTTATGCTGAGTCTAGGATATTAGCTTCATTAGATAAGCCTGGAGTCAGCTTTTGGCTAGGTTCTCTTAGAATGTGCTCGGAAAAGGGTGGTTTGATAGTAGAAGAAAGATGACTACAGCTAATGCATCTAGGTAGGTTTTCCTCATTCTTAGGTTATTGCTTATTTGTGGAACGGAAGATTCCCCCTCTAAATCACTGACTTTCTGTCAGGAATCATGCTGATTAGATGGTTTCCTGAATAATTGTTTCAGTGAAATGGGATAATAGTTCTTTG
Organism: Platalea leucorodia; assembly: GCF_965183815.1. Lineage (NCBI taxonomy): Eukaryota > Metazoa > Chordata > Aves > Pelecaniformes > Threskiornithidae > Platalea > Platalea leucorodia. The sequence goes on from NC_138831.1 coordinate 49,219,623, forward strand.
CATTGCTTAATGTCTGTTTCTGTGGTCATCACTCAGGATACATCCATTAATTTGTCACCTTGGACAGCACTTTAATGCAGGGTTTAAGAACTTTAATAGATGAAGATATGAAGAGATCTCAAAGCCTGCTCAGGCTTTGAGGAATTTATTGTTTCAGTGTATGGGAACTCTTATTTTTCATCTTCCTCTTGGTACCTGATGAAAGTACTAATAGAAAAATACAAAACCAAAGAGATCAATGTAAGTAAAGGAAAGATGAGACTGAAGACCATATAACAGCAACGGGTCACAAGATCAACTCCTTTTCCTGTACGTGCGGTTCCATTACATTTTTTGGCAGATTTGGAATTAGAGACTATGCATCTATGCAATCAGAACAGAATCAATGGCCTTTCTTGTCATCTGGGACATGGGGAGTCTCTGACCATTGCCTTAGTGAGATATTGATCTGTTCAAGATAGCAGCTAGGATTTTGTTATCCTCAGTCTTGACACCCTGCCAAAGCTTAGGGAGTAGGCTGTGCCAGAGATGACTTGTGAATGTCTGAAGTAAAAGAATCGAGGAGATACATTTTGAGGATTTTGTCTTCTCCCAGGAGCAGAATCTGACATATGTCAGTGTCATCACTGACAAAATATCAGTAAATCCCTGTATCAATCGCTAGGAGGTAAAGATTTGTTAATAAGCATAAAACCTACAATAGTTTCAGCTCAGATTTCTGTTACCAGATAAATGGCAATCTGCAGCTCTGATGACTAATGAGAAGGTGAACACAGGGACTCCTATGTTCTTGTCATGGCTGAGTGTCCCAGGCAGACGACATGGGCTAGTGTACAGGTCCTGGAATAATTCCAGCCAGACCTCAGTGTTTCAGACTCTCAGGTCCCTCACAGGAGGAATGCTCACGGTTTAGCGACTACTGGAGGATCTGGCACTGATGAGAATCTACTTTAGTCCATGTCGCAAACTATTGCCTGCTGGAGGCCTTAGTCTAGGGAGTGGTTAGGGAAGAAAACTGTGCCGGGGGAAGGCCAAGGCAGAGAAGAGACTGCCACTTTTTCTATGTGCCCTGAGAAAAGCAAGACTGGTGGAACACTTTTTGGAATTGCAGTCTGGTTGGTTCTGAGGAAAAGCTGAGCTGGAGCAGCACATCCCTGAGACAAGAGTGGCATCCCGTCAGTGTCCATAAAATAGTGCCAGTGACAGTAATGGAGGAGAAGGTCAGAGCCCTGCAAAAGGAGAGGTCGATGGGAGTCACACATTTAACAGACTGTGTCGTTTTGATGCCCCATTGGCTTCATCTGCTCTGGTAGAGAGAGGGAATGGGAGATAGTACTTACCATTTAATAATGTCTGAACGAGAGCTGAAAAGCAGCAAATGTCAGAAGATCAGAACTGGGCTCAGTAAGCTGAACCGCTTTGTGTCTTGGCTGTGCGAATAACAGAAGAGCTTTGCAGTATTTCAAAGCACAAAAAGGGAATTGTGGGAAGGCATTCCAGGACTCTGAGCACTGAAGTGCATCTGTCCTGCAAAGTGGACAGTTACGAGGTTGGGTAAAAGCAACACTAATCCGTTAGTCTGTAGATAAAGTCACAACCAAGCTCTGGCAAGAAGAATGTGTGCAAAGGCATGAGGGAGTTAAGTTTAAGAACTCAGGCAAATTCTGCAATGAAGACAAAGCATCTGTCTAATGCCTGATTTCAACAGATTCATGACTAACGTCACACATCTCAGACCAAGGTCAGAGATGACAGTCCACACAGGGAAGGCTCTTGCTCACCCCCAGTGCTCCGGAAGGATCAGGAGATACAAGCACCTGGGCTCGCTCTGTGGGGTGAAAAGATAAATTCCACCTTCAGGTGAAATCCTGACTGCTCTAAGGTAGGTTACACTCCCAAATCACTTACCTTTTCTAAGGCTCAGTCGTTCTCACTGTCATCACAGAAAGTGAATCTGAGCCCTTAGAGAACTCTTTGGAGAGCAGCTAAATATTGATAATTGTTAATACTTTAAGGCCTGCAACTGATTGTATGCCTTTTCTGCCATTGCTTCAACCAGAAATAATCATTGCTTTCCACCATGTTGAGAGGAAAGACTTATGCTGAGATCAATTGTGCTGATCAATGTTTTAATACAATATTATTCTGTGGGATAATTTTCAGCATTTAACTTTTTCTGGTAAACGATTTCCCATTGCCTCACTGCGGGGTTCAAAACAATCATTATCGCTGGTTCAAACTGTTAATGAGGTTAAGAGAGATCCTGAATCAGCAGATCAGAATCTATGACCCAGGAAAGCTTTTCCCCTCCTATGCCCCGTGCCCTCTGTCTCCTCCTTCCATTTTGGTAAATTGACCAACTCTTTGCAGCAATTTGTAGAAAATACATTTTCATGAGTTAATTTTCTACTGGAACTTGATTCATCCAACCAGCAAACTTAATGACAATTTGTCTGCAAATTGTGCTTTATATTGCACCTTTAGAAGAGCACTACTATCTTTTTCTAAGTAATGTAGCGATATTAACATCTACTGTTACGCATTGTCTTTCATTCTCTCTGTATATGATCTAGCAGGCCATACTCCACTAAAACTCAATGCAGTCAAATAATATTTGCCAGCAGGCGGCTCCAGTTTTTTTGAGGACAGAGGAGGAAAGAAGCGATTCTCCTGTGCTAAAACCAGTGGAAGAACTGCCCAATCATTCTGTTCTTAACCTTAGGGGAGTTTTTTTTATCACCTGAGGGAATGAAATTCTTGACAAGCTGGGGAATAGAGGAGAAGCTCATACCTAACTAAGATCCCTGGTCCTTTCAGCTTTCCTGCCAACACACGGAGGAGCAGCCAAACCTACCAGAGGAAGAGCAAGCATAACCTGATCTACCAAACTACCTGTGATGGCAGGTAGCATCAAACTGCACGCAACAGCCTGCTGAAGGAATGACTATTCTCCACTCATAGGTATGGGTATCTTGTTTGCAGTCTGGGCTCTCGTAGGAGTTGTGTTGGAATGGAAAGTGAGCTGCCAGTTGAGAAGTACAAAGTTAGAAATTAGCTAAAAGTGGTAAGTCAGAAATAAACAAACATTTCCATCAGAAAAAGACTGGAGGAACATACAGTGCCCTACAGCTGAGGAAGGTGATAGCTAAATTGCAGATAAACAGGCAAGTACTTGTATCACACATGGCAGAACTGTGTGAAACTCATCAGTTGTGGGATGGCATTTCTAGCTGAGCAAACCTCACTATAGAAATTTCACTGGTATATTGCTATTGCCTTGCTTCATATCACAGCTACCTCTGCTTTCTTACTACGACTGTATCACTCAAATAGACCAAGAATTTACGGGTTCCAATGCTGGCTGAGTAGCTGTTTGATTTAAGCAATGATAGAGGAAGCATATAGAATAATGTCAAAGAAAATGAGCTATTATAAAACAAAAACAACACATTTATAACAAGGGCAAGATTCTCAGAGGTGCTACAGCAGACAGTGAGAGAGACATGAGCAGGACTTTGGCCTAAACAGTCTAGTAAAATAACCAAGCCGTCTTGCTATGTTCTCTGGAAATCAACTCAAAATTACAGCACTTGTCTGTTTTGCTACAAGTTACCCACTCAGGGCATTAAGTCAATTTCTTTGTGTACAAATTCCATCATATTACTGTTCCTGTGAAATATTCATTTCTGGATCTGGTACCATTGCCACACGTCCGCAGTTCTCTGATTACTGACTTGCCCTGAATTGTGGGTCTCATGCCAAGAAAATTCTATTTTCTGTCAGTAAATGACACAGCTCCACTGCTGATTGATTGATTTTCATAGGCAGAGAGTATGTGCTGTGTGTAAAAGTGAGGATGGGCACATCAAAAATGTTGTTCCTAAAAGATCAAAAGTAGATAGATCGAGACATCTGGACTGCATGATACTTCTGGCTATCTTTGCTGAGCAATGCAACACCTAATAAAACTAAATTACACCGATTGTCTTAGATAAATTTTAGTCCTGTAGCACATTGAATAAACTATTGATTTTTCAAACAAAATCTTTCTTCATTCTTATTCCAAATTTCATCAAGCCAATCTAACAAAAATCCTTTCTTTTTTTCTCACCAGAATAGGATGAATATGAACGAATTTCTGAAGGCAAACCTGTCGCTGAGGCCAGGCTATTAGCTGGCATGGGCCCTAGAGGGCCAACGCATTTCAGATTTCATTTCAGACCAAGCCACACACTGCAAATGAAGGCCACCCTGATGAAACCAAGGGTAGAAGTATAGTCTGTTTGAAGATCATGTTAATGTATAAGCTACACTAACATTACTGGGGATGGATATTTAAATGCAGACACTTTTCACTTTTCTCACATTTCTGAAGCAACCATAGCAATGTATTTCAGAGCAACAACTTACTGAAAAGAACTGCAAAAAAGATCCCAGGAAACAAATTATTGTGTCATTCTGAGGACTGATTCTCATCTCAAGCCGCTAGTTTAAACTGTCTGTAACCAACTCTAGATTGCAGGAGGTCAGCTGATTTAGGATCAAGTCCAATTTCTTAGTAATTTCGAAGTGTCTAAAGACACTTTCTACTAATGAGACATGGTAAAATGTACTTTCCGGTTCCTGTGATTCACACTGTTGCCTAAAAATAGAAGATGGAAGTTGGAAATAAAACCTTTTACCTACACTGTCAAAAACTATTGAAGATGCTTACCCTTTACTATAAGGTAAATGTTAAATAACATTTGCATAAACAAAACTATTACTTAGTATTTGGTGGGAAAAAAATCATTTTGCATGCTTTTAATAATGTTTTTGAAAGGAATCCTATTTAAACTGTAGATTTTCCTAAACCGCGACACCTGTGAATGCAGATGTAGTGATATCAGATCCTAAGGTACGTACCAGCGACTTGCTTCAGCAGAACTTGTACGTGCACTACGCTGCTGTAACTGAAAGCCTCCTTTTGTTGCTTGCTATTCTGAATACCAGGTTTAATTTCTTTACGAGTATGTTTATAATGTGTTTCATACACAGTTTCTTATTTTTAATCAGAAAAAAAATCTCTTTATTTGACTTAATTTACATACTTAAGTTGTAAGCTTTTTCAAGTAAGGCTATCTTTTAGTGGTTTTGCACATAGATTTCTGGGTGTTACAGTAATAAAAGTAAATCATAGTATTCAGAAAGGAAAAATCTTGATAAAAAGAAGGAAAGCTTTGGGATTAAATAGATTGAAAAGATCTCTTGACTTACTGCATCAGGGAAAGTGAGGTTTGCAAAAGTGGATACCTATGTTAGAAAACATGAGCTTAAGATAAATTATTCAAAAATGCTGTGTGATCAAATCTGCAATGGACTGAAGTTGCATGAAAAATTTTTCGTGGGAAGCCTTAAAAAACCTTTATTAAAGTGAAAAGCATGTGCGACAACACACAAATATGAAGTGGAATGCTACAATCCCATAACAGGAAAAGAGAATGTCTGTGTAAACAGTCAAAGAATATCTGGTTCTAGAGGAAGTATCCATGGCTGGTTGGAAGAGCTCTGTCTCTGATTAGCCTTTTTGATATCTGATTAATACTCTTACACTGCGCTAGAGTATGAAGTGTTAACAGATGCTTTTCAAGCTATCAGCTGACATCATCTTCTTCTTTCACTGAGAACAATTAGGGAACAAAAATGAACACTGATTTGCTGACTGACTCTATTGCAAACCTAAAACTGCCATCTATGTGCAAGTTGGGCACCTTTGGTTCACTCCTACTAGCCATTTTGCCCTATCACAGTCTTTTTTTTTTTTCCCCCCATGAAGAATTCATGCCATTTTGCTTCATTATCACCCACTTCACTAAAGTAACTCATGCAAATGTCTCGGGAAGGTGCTTTGCTATATAAAGCTACAGAAAGAATTAGTGCATCCATATGAAAGCACAACTCAATCTGCAGATCAGTTGTTACTTCAACAGCAACAGCTGACATTCATTATTGTTGAGGTGTTAACACTACTTAGAAATGGTGTATAGCCACAGTTCTCAGCCAAGTTGATGGAAACTGTAGCATTCAACACCTTTGGAAGCCAGGCTCCTGATGCAAAAGTATGGTTTCAACAGAAAGAAGTTACTTCTTTTCTAAAGTCCCACAGTCGTCATCTGCACAATTTGGCATCTTAATATTTTTACACTTTGGTCTAAATGATTTGCACTTCAGAGTTGTAAGTACTTTTTATTTTAACATATGTGATTGTTTTCTACAAATTTTGAAGACTTGTTTCATGACAGAGCAGTTAGTATCTGTTTGCATTAAGCTCCAGAGTAGCTGGCCTGTTTTTATAGGCTATCACCTATTCATCAGAAATGGACGCAGTTGCAAAAGTAATTGGAAATCCATGGAATAATGTATCTATCTATCCTACCACGAGACAAGGAATATGTGCCACACAAGACAAAGCAATTGGGTACAAAGGGAACTACAACCTCTTTAAATTCCCACCCAGTAAACCCACTCCCAGGTATTACCCAGCATTTGAGAAACCAGCACTGACAAACACAACTAGTGTGGTATGGTATTTCATACGGCAGCTCACGTAGTATTCCTCGTGTGAATGTCATCGGTATTTTTAAGAGGGACTGCTAAACGGACGTAACAATTACAGACACGCGTTCCAAAAGTTCACATAAAAGAAATGTACATCATACACAGGAAGATGCTGAAAGCAGGATACTTAAGCCTAACATGCAGCTCTTGGGCCAAATTCAATCTGCCAAGTGCTTCCAGCCCGTCTCATTCCTGTGACAGAGAAGATGGGGAATAGCTGAACCGTCAGTAAATGCACCCAGGTAGCCAAATGCCTCCTCCTGCCCGCACAGGTTGACATATTTAGGGCATCCATGGCTGTTGCTATAAATGGCTGAGACCAGAGGGTGGCAGGAGCAAGGTCCACGAACCCCCAGCCAGCACAGACAACTGCCAACACTGGCTCATCCTTTCCAAGGTTCTGAAGTGAGTGAAAAATATTTGAAAAGAGTGGTTCACACCAGCTTTCAAAGTAGTCCCCTGTCACTACTGAAACTAAGAGGTGGAAAGACCAAAAAAAACCATAAGGAGATTTCATGAGGATCATATTGATGAGTGTGTTTTATTAACTACGGCATGGCTGTATGTACTGGGTCTGGCTGGGATGGAGTTAATTTTCTTCAAAGCCGCTTGGATGGTGCTGCGTTTTAGATTTATGACCAAAACAACGCTGATAACGCTACTGTTTTAGCTATTGCTGAACAGTGTTTGCACAGCATCAAGGCTTTCTCTGTTTCTCACGCTGTGCCTCCCCTTCCCCCAATAGACTGGGGGCGCGCAAGAAGTTGGGAGGGGACACAACCAGGCAGATGACCCAAACTAACCAAGGAGATATTCCATGCATCATAACGTCATGCTCAGCAATAAAAAAGGAGAGGAAGGGCTGTCGGGAGCTTAGCCATCTTTTGCTCAGTAACTGGCTGATATCAATCTACCCATGGGAGGTGGTGAGTGATTGCCTTTGCATCACTTGTTTTCTTTTATTTCTCTCTTCTTCCACTTCTCTTTTGCTTATTAAACAGGTTTTAATCTCGAGCCACAAGTTTTCTTTCTTTTACTCTTCCTTTCCTCTTCCCCTGTCCCACCAGAGGAAGTGAGCGAGAGCGGCTGTGTGGGTCAGTGAGCCAGCAGGTACGGGGGTTAACCCACAACACTGTGCTATGCTATTATTCTATTGTATGCACTTCAGGCATCCTTGCAGTGATATTGATTCATTTTTATTTACAGTTTCAATCTTATAAGATGCCTGGAAATGAGGAAGAGGGGTGACTGGAGCCTACACCTGGCATAGGCTGCAGTAGCTCTTTTTTTCAGCCAACAAAGACTCTGCCTTAGAGCAGGCCCCCACATCTGACTGGTGGCTTCCCAGACATCTAGAGTTAATGTGTGACAAAGACTCTGGAACTGGTCAGGGGAAGGTCACAGCCAGAGGAAACTACAATAGAAAAGAAGTGGAAAAAGATGCTATCTCAGATTTTGTATGTACATCAGAAGCTCTTTTTAAAGGCCATCTAGATTTAGGTAACTTCTTTTCCTCTCTATCTCTCCCTCCTTTTCTACTAGGCTTTAAAACTTCTTCAGAGCACAAGGGAAATAAATCTATTAAATGGGAGAAGGATGTAAAGGAGTGGTCGAGAAAACAACTTCAATTTTAAAGATGTGTTTCATTTCACACATCCGTTTTCTTTCTGACCCTATTGATTTCCGTAAGTTAACCCAGCTCACCGCACGTCTGGACTACTAATGAACTTCAAACTCTTTTGGAGGGAAAAATCTTCTGGAGTTCTGTGCCCTCACAAGTTGATAAATGACAAATGCCCTGTATGTATACATCCTCAAAAACAGTTCCCTCATCTATGGGATGGAGAGGATCTTGTTTTTATAAGTCTATGCAAGTGAACGGATACCAGCAACAGAGGAAGGATTGAGCCACAGAGCTACTGTGGATTAGCACCGGTGCCCTCCACACCGTTCTAGATCAGCGCAGACTAGCATTAACAACACTGGAGTGTGTTAAAGCAGGAGAAGGAGGAAGGGGATTTTGAAAGGGAATCGAGACATTAAAGAAGATGTGGAAGTGAGGATGAAATAACTGAAGATGTCCATTCAAACATGGTGGATCTGTGCTGATTTACAGCAGCTGGGGACCAACCTCTCTTTGCTAAAAGTGGGTGAATTAATGGAGTAAACTTTGCATGGCTCTCTCTTTGAATTCAACAATGAACTCACATCTATGATTCTTGTGGCTTTTTTCGGATCCTGCTGAAGCTTCCAGGCATCCAGGCCATTAGCATGAATACTATGAGTAGCTCTGGATCCAGTGCCTCCTTCTGTATCTACATTCCCGGTATTCTTTTACACTGATGCAGCTGAGACTGCCTAAAGCAGCCAGAAAAGCTTTTTTACTGCTACACTAGCAACAGTCTAAATCTTTTTCTAAATATAATGCCTGCATAATTTTTCCTCTGATATGTTAACCCCCTTGAGACATTATATAGCTTCAGCATACCCTCCTTTCCGCCTTTATGCTTTTCTCATTCCTTTGTATGAACACTTTGTTTCTCCTTCTACTGCATTTCTTCCAGAAGTCCTTCCCTTATTTCATTACTACTCCCCACCAGCATCTTTGCAAATCCATCAGCATCCAGAAGCTGACTGCAAATATAAAATGATGGATGGGAGATGAGAATTGATTTTTTCACCTTCCCGTCAAAGAGGTCTCTCCATTGTCTTTAGGCTAAACAGCAACCCACTGTCTTCCTCTGTGCCACAAAATCAACTGACCTACTTATAAGGGTGGTCCCCCTCTTCCCATCCACATACACCTGCCTCCCAAGATGCTCCGAATGAGTAAGCAAAGGCCTCTACTGTTTGCAGAGCCGCGGCCTGCTCCACTGTGTTCTGTGAAATGGTGCACTGGACATCGGTGTATGGCTGCGAGGTTACACTCTGCAGTACGGCAGCAGAAGTTGAATGCAGATAACCAGTTCTGTTGCTTTCCTATCAACCCCCCTGCTCATTCAATAGAAAACAGGGATTCCTTCCAGTCACCACACAGCGGTAAGTATGTTGCTGCTGCTACTATGACTGTGACTACTACTACTACTACTACTACTACTACTACTACTAGAAGCAGAATTTCTTAATTCCTGGGCAAGTTTCCCCTCAGATGGGAACACAGGACCCACATTATTTTCCCCATATTCTTCACTGGAAAGAGACATATGGCGTCATCTCAAATGCATATAAAAGGACAAATTTCAAAGTGTCTCCTACTGTCATTTCAACTCTATAATTAATAACCTTATATGCAGAACGGCCTTCCACACCATTTTCTCGCACTCATACATCCCAAATCAGAAAGAGAAAAAGAATGTCCCCTGATACAAAGTATCTATGTACTGCTATCTCATTTCCCTTAATTTATGTTGCATTATTGATGTACAGAATGCCGTACTTGAATAATGTAACAGTAAGGCTCTTACAGAAAGCACTAGCACCGGCTTTAATGTGTGTCTATAAAGATAAGAAAAATATATTTCCTAAGTCCAGCAGTTTTCAAACAATATATTTTCAAGCTACAGGAATGCTCACCATGAGGAATTTAAAATTGAGGTGAGAAGCAGGGGGGACAACATTTCTTCTAAAATGTTAATGAGCTACTGCCTTATAAAGTGAAAATAATCAACAAATCTGACATATGAACAAACGTTATGAATATTCAGGATGTTTAAGCCGCTGATTCAACATTTTCTAAGAGTGTACAACTTTTGCACCGATTACATAAGCTATTATTTTTCTTTTCATCATAAGTACACTCTGCCGTGGTGTCGGTGTGTTGTTGTAACATATGCATTGAGCTGCAAGTATTGTAATTCATCCAGATGGCAGGAAGCTTTGGAATTGTTACTCCTATGGTACAGATGTTTAACAATCTAGCCATATGGCTCCAATAAGGCAGCCTTTTCAAAGATTTTTAGAAAAACTACACTAGACATGTAGCCTTGTAAATTTGAGTGCAATCCTGAGGTATGAATGTTCATATTGCTACGATATAAAAGCGTACGTTGTACGATGAAGTTGGCATGTCTATTGGAATTACAGAATTTATGAAACATTATTTAAAATTCTGAAAAGAATCAGGTCCTAAATTTGCATAATTTCACCGAGTCAGCCATTAAAAGAACATTCCTCATTTGTTCTTGAAATTCATTAAAGGTGTCAGACATAGGCTAGCTGAAAAGATGGGTAAATAACTACATGCAAATACAATAATGATGTCCCTAACCTCTGGCCTGAGCGAACTACCACCCTAGGTGACAAATTGAGATTCAACCAGTGAGACCAAGAATTTATCTACAAAAGGATTTGTCAAAGTCAAGGAGCCCTGATGATGGTTGTGGCAATTGTAATGTGGAAAGCCGAATCTTGAGAAACAGTCTGAGATCAATAATATCTTGGCCAAGAAAGGAAAGAACCATGAAATGGTCAATCTATAACTCTACTGAATTTTCACAGGTTTGAGTGACAGATGGCAGCAAATAAGATTGTTAAATCACTAATCCTGTCATTATTACATCCTGTCACATTGCATAGATTTATACATTAGAAAAAGAGTCTAAGGTATGTGAGTGAAAAATAAAACTGTTAAAGGCTAAAATATCTCAATCTGTGAAGAACAGGTGAATTCCCAACCCTGCGTTTCATGGTTGTTTTTTTCTGCCAAAAAGTCAGATCTAAGTAGATGCCGCTTGTAGTCCCCTCTTCCTTTTCTCTGATGCTTGGGTCTCTGACCCTTTGTTACCTAGCAGAAACATCTCTTATATAAATCTGTAGTGCAAGACTAAGATTAAAATGGACAGACTGAACAAAGCATTGGTCTCTCAGTCAAAAATGTATCCATTTAGCACACAGGCGATCTTTCCACCTGACATATTCTTAAAGGGAAATAATCAGTTACCATCTACTCAGAGGGTAAAAATCACGAGAGAGCCATGCAATGTTCCTTTTCTTTTTCTTTTCTTTTTTTTTTTTTTTTTTTTTTGAGCAGCAAAGTATTCAGAGATGCTTTATCTACCACAGATGCTAATCTAGGCAATACAATTTTAAAACATCCTTATGAAAACCTTGAAGGGCAGTTGAACTCTGTGGTTGTTTAAAAAAAGATTTTCTGCAGTTTATGCATTTGCTCTGCCAAAAGCTTACCTTAGCATACAAAGTATAGTAAATCACAGTTGCTCTGATTTACTACCCAGACTACGCTGTTTGTTTTCAGGGACAGCTCAGTGAAAGCTATGTCATGTATAAGAACATTCAGAGAAGAGGAATCGTTTTGCAAAACTACCAGAATGGTAGCAACCATTGCTAAGACATCAATGGAAAAAAAATGCGGATGTGCATTTGCAGCATTTTTCAGGTGGTATTTTTTTGAATACCATTACAACCCAAAAATATTCCAAGCCCTTTATAGGCACAAAGACAATTTTATACCCCAAAACTGTTTAGCCTAAGTACTAATGGGCTGGCCAGATGTATAACTTACCAGTCAACAGTTTAAATTATTTGACCTTGTGCCTGAATTTCACCTTTTCTGGGGCAGTAGCATATAAAAATCTCAAAAAGGCACAAAAGACACCAAAGAGAGAGTGGCAGAGCAAGAAGCTCTGGGTCAACCTGGTTATTTAGAACTGAGGGTAGATTTTATTAGGCCTAATCCATTTAGTAGGTCCCAACAGGAGGACAAAGATAAAAACATATATCTGACATTCCTATAAAAAATAGTAAATGAGAAGGGAAAAGATCAAAACAGTAGCTGAAAGCCTTCACTCCTGCTTTAAAATCCAAGAAACAGTCATTAATAGAGATTTAAACTCAGCCTTCTCTAGTCTAAACATGTCACTGTTAATTACAAAGCTATTTAACTTTTGCAAGAAATAAAGACTGCTATTAATGAAAGAAGAACCAATTAGCCTTTAATCTACACACTGTTTTTTAATCAAACTTTCTTTTGATCATCAGACTCACTGTGGGATATATTCTCTCCTCCCCATGTTGTAGTGGCTTCCATGATTGCTAATGGAATAGATTTTAAGGGGCTGGCTGAGTGGGGAGAACCTTCTCTGCAGGGCTGGAGCTTCCTTCCCTTCATGTCCGTGGGGCTTAGCAGAAGCAGGCTCATCTCCGAACCGTGCCGCCCTACGACAGCGTAGGCAAGTGGAATGCTTTTGATGGTGTCTCCTGACCTGTCTCTTGTAGCAGCTGCCGTTAAAGGAGCAGGCACTGACCATGTCTAGAGGACTGTGGGACAGGAGTACTAGACTACCTTGTTAGGAAACAGCAGAAAATATCAGTTTAAAGAAAAGAAAGAAATAGGAAAGGGAAGGTGAGGAAAGAGGCAAAAGCAGGGAGGTGCCACCAGGAATGAAAATGGAATTCACTGCTGACTGCAAAGAATGATGAATGGCAGAATTTGCTTGTTGGCACAGGAACGTATCGTGGAAAACAAAACAAAACAAAACTAATGGGACCAGGGCTTGGTGTGTTAGAAACAAAAGGGGTGACATGGAAAGGATCGCATTAGCTAAATATTGTGCCTTCAAACTGCTGCTTGCAGGGTCAGAGAGTTTCGATGGGATTTCAGTTTTTGTTGTTTTTTGCTTTTTGGGGGGTTTTGTTGTGTTTTGTTTTGTTTTTCTGTGTGGCTACTTGTGGTATCAAAACAATAAGCCCAAGTATCTAGAATCAATCATGATGGAGAACTTCTTCCTTTACATCATTTCCCTCTCAGCTGCACTTGCTGCTCAGATCTCCCAGGGAGGAGGATAGATAGAAAATGTCCCTGAGGCATGCGCTTTGCATTTATGACCATGCAGATACTGAAATATAAGAACCTGACTCTTGCACATGTAAACAACAGAGAGAATGCAAGTATTATCTGCACTGTGTCAAACATGAAATTCCTGGTCTGACCAGACACCTGTTGTCTGTTCTGCATTAGCAGAACCTTGGTATATAGTGTACGCTCTTCTTTCTCCACAATATAAAGACAAAATTTGTCTGGCAGCAGCAGAACTCTTGAGTATTAATGCTAACAAAAAAGCACTTTAAAATAAACATTAATATCCTCAAAGAATCAGAAAGTCTACAGAGATCTCCTGTTGTTGCAACCAGTATGGCAATTAAAAAACAAAAAAAATCAAGATTGCAGAGAGAAAAATGAAAATAAAAATAAAAAAATATGTTCTATGCCAGACAGGATTTTGAGCCACAAAATTCAAGTTGGTAATAAAAGTATGTGGAACAACTGCTGAAGTGATATTGACACTTGAGAAATTTAAAGATAAGTACTTACTAACACAGGAAGGATTTTAGCAAAGACAATAGGCTACATTAAATGTTTTTCAGGACATGAGTAACAGCACTCCACGCTTCGAAAGATCAAATTATTACTCTCTCTGTAAAATAAGACTAATTCTAATGCCTTCTCTCAAAGGGCTGGTAATTTTTCATAGTCCAAAGCCCCTTTAAAGTAACTGGCATAAAGGTCATTTAAAATGAGATTAGGGTCCATTCATGTTTTTGAGGTGCCCATATATTACAATATAAGTACAATATCGGTACTCAGATAAAAACACCAACAGAACTAGATGGAAATAGCTTTAAAGCACTCTGTCAAGATATTTAAAGGTAGCTGGATAATTGTATCATTTTCACATTTAAATTTTCTATAGCATTCTAAACCTGTCAATAAAATTTGCATTCTGATGCTGATCAAAACCTCCTTGTGTTTTTCTTGTGTCATAATCCCATTCTAACAAGATGTAGACAAGAAATCCCCAGCTCCACTCTCCTTTTGAGCAAAGTGTAGCAAATGCAATCTGTCTCAGAATATTTAGAAAGCTGCAATACTGAAAACATGTGACACTAATGTACAGGACATTTTTCATTAACAAAGCTCTTAGGTGTTGCTGAAAGATCCATTTCGCTTTTTGTCCCCCTCAGACTGACCTAGCACACTCCAGAGCTTTTTTATTTACTTATACAGTGCAATTAGGACAAAGTTCTTCTGACATTTGCGAAGCTTTAAAAAGAGCAAAATTATTGACATGTGAAACACAATGAGATTTTAACTGTTCTTACCTGAAGTAAGAACTTTCAAAGATAAGAGGCAGAAACTTCACACTGCTTCTTATACTATGTAATAGTTCATTCCCGAGTGTTGTCAGTTCCTCTAATTCTTTAACGTTGGTGGATACTTGCATAATTTATTCCCCAAAGTAAGGTCTGATTCAAGAAAGTACTCAGGAACTTGATTAACTCCCTCCCCAATGATTTCAGCAAAATTTTATTTAGGTGCTTGAAATGCGTATACCTGAAATGACCTGAAATGTTCTGTATCTGCAATTCTGACTGAAATCAGTGAGACCTGAAGGTTCTGAGCAACTCTGAAAATCAGCCCTTAATATTATTACTGCAATAAATTTTTAATTTGTCTACAGCTCCTCCAAAAATTACTTCTAATTGTCACATCTGAATAAAAGCTCTGTACATACGTATACAGTAGTCTCCACTTTCGTAATATCCAGGGCAGCACTGAGATCTTC
The DNA here is from genome assembly GCF_965183815.1 of Platalea leucorodia. Lineage (NCBI taxonomy): Eukaryota > Metazoa > Chordata > Aves > Pelecaniformes > Threskiornithidae > Platalea > Platalea leucorodia. Next base: position 49,234,802 of record NC_138831.1, read on the forward strand.
GCCGATACATAGTTCTTAGTCCTCTTCGATATGCTGTTTTATAACTTATTCTAAATTGCAAGACAGAAAGCCATTTGACAATATTGAAAATCAATGCCTACTGTTGGAATTATATTTGTGTCAAATTACAGTAAGGATAGCATTCAATAATTATTTTAAAATGCACAAAAGCTTTTGATATTAAAAGCCACAATAAAAAAAAAAAATCAATACTTGTTTTGAAACTTGAAATATAACTTGTATTATAAACACAGTACTCATGACAATCACCGTAGCCCTTCCTAGGACTATCTTAAAACATGTCCCCAGTCCTAAAGCAAGGGCAAGGAGTTTCTTCAAGAATAAACAATTCATTTCTGCATATCAGCAAGGTCAGCTATCATCAACGGAATGAACAGAATCTTTTACGGAGACCACTGTGTCCGCGTGCTACACAAGAAATTATCACAATGGAAACTGCTCTCAACACACAAAACGTGACGATAACCCCAAGTGATTTCTTCCTACTTGCTAACCCTTCCAAGGCATTAATGCCTTCAAAATGACATTATAGTCCCAGTTCAGTATTTAAAGCATGCTTTCCCCACCTCAATCTGTAGTGCACAGAAATTAAAAGGTGTTAAGCATTCTGTAGCTTTTCTAGACTTATTCATAGCAATAACAATGATACCACATTAGAAAAGGAATATTTAACAGAGAATATTTAACAGCAAACACTTCAAAACAGCTTTATTTGTGTTACTTTATTTGAAATTACCTAAATTGAACAAAATCTGTTGTCCCTCGTGTTAGATAAACTGACACAATTTACTCTGGTGCATTCCAAGCTATACAATAGTCCAGAAAGCTCTACATCTCTGTTCAATTCCATACATTGTAACACAGAAGCTAAAAAGCAAAACCCCACAGTCAGTCTGGGACGGTGCTAAACAACCTCTTTGCTACCGAATGCGTGAAAGTTATGGTATCAAGTAGCTTGCTTAAACTCCCTTGAAAGATTGCAAATATTAGTTGATGTTTATTAGGATACTTTTCTGCTTGGAATCAGAATGAATATAACAGCGATTTCTTGCAGCCTGGGAAAAATTAACTGTTTACTATCAGCTTTCATTCAGTGCTAGAAATGGACCCATCCTCATTTTACCTGATTTTCAATACAGATTTGGGTGCAGCATTTCAAATACAGATCCATTTATAACTATCACTAACCCTCAAGTGCCTGATTCTTCAAGATTTAGGAGGCCCAGGGACTTCCTACCATAAACCCGGACATGCACTGATCGCTTGGAAAGGATAGCTGCTCATGTTTGGTCACGTAATCAAAACTCCCAGTCCCTTGGCAGGGTGAATGGCAAGGATACATACTCCTGAATGGCCCCATAAGAGACTGACTCCCATCGATCTCACTCAAATTTAATGCAAAAATCTACTTCAGCTGGTGCCCTAGGATGCCAAACACCCTGGCTATTGTACTAAAATACATCTTTCCGTACATATCTATATTAGAGTACCACAAAAATTTGATTAAATATCAAAGTTCTGTGAGGAGATAAAAAGGCAAAATAAAACTAAAATATCTGGGGATCAGCTCTTACCTATGTCTAGTGCACTTGAACCAGTTCAGTATGTCAGTACATCTTGTATAATAGATCTGATCAAAAGGATGAGCGTAAGATTCCTGTACTGTCACAGCGTAGCTAGAAGTAGACAAAGAAAGAAAGTGAAAAGGTGTTTGTTGCAACATGAATAGCTTCAGTTCCCTGCATATGCGACTCATCTAACTCCAGTATGAAAAATAATTAAATCAATAATCTTAGAAACGTTGGGCATTGTCGAAAACCAGAAAAGGGTTTCTTTCCCTCAACCACAGCTCTTCCTGAAAATTTTGGAAATGCTTCTAACTTGGCCTTCATAACTGAAATAGGCATAGAGATTTCAGTCTGAGTAATAAACCATTCCCTTCTGGAAAAGTAACAAGCGTTACTAAAATTCATGGTAGTTTAGAAGGTGAAAAGGGCATTTGGTTAACTTGATAGTGCAAATTTTGAAGGAGAGAAAAGCACTATGTTTTTAAAATGTCTCCGTTGCCTTCCTGCCTAGGACTGTTAATGTTTGCTTGTATTCCACAGTGCTAATAAGAGCTCATATTAACTTAGCACTGCTGCATTTTGCCAGCATGATGGGATGCTCACGCTTCATTTTATGATGAAGCAGCATCATTACTTCAAATATTGGGTGCACCAATCAAATAGCATCATTTGTAAAAGGTTGAAGAGTGTTTCTTTTTCTGCTGCACAAATTTAATCCTTTTATTTTGTAGCAGAAATAACCTCAGAACTATCTGAAAATTGTAACATGAATTAACTGGCATCTAGATTTGGAACACTTTGACATACGGTTAAAATGGGATTACCTGCCTTTGTACAGATGAATGGATATAAATAAAAAAATGGGCAAATTGATTAGAAAACACAGAGCTCCAACCATACTAAGAATTCAGCAATCTCCTTCCCAAAACACTACTTATTCATGCAACAGGTACTATATTAATGACTATGATTATTTTGAAAGTGTCTGGGCCTCTCACATGATATAGGAACACAAATCTCATTGACTTGTTTGTGTCAGTCATTTTAGAACGTTGTATTGCCCTACAGTAAGTGTGTGCACTGCTTAAGAGACTCATAATCTCAGGTTCTGATCTGGAAACAAGCTCTACTTTATCAGATCTACAATATCTTTGGAGAATGATACTGAAGTCATTCTAGGCAGGGTCAAGCCCCAGGAATTAGATCCTCCAAGTCATTCATTACATCGATTGTCTTAATCATCCAAGTGATTTCCTTCTCATCAACACGACTGCGGATGTGATTAAGCCCTGTGAGATTGCGCCCGTAAGGGAATACCAAAATATTTTCTTGGAGGGTCTGATTGGCTTGAAATTGAAGATTGGACTATTACTGCCCTGCTAGTCATGCCCCTTCTAGACAAGCCAAAATTCTACTAGACGTTGCTTTTGCCCTCTATCACAATTTGCTGCATTTGACAATAACGTTTTTACTTTTACCAATGCCAAAATGTAAAATATTTACATTGCTCATTATTAATGTAAACCAGTAACACTCACAAATCTTGATTACTATTTTATGATCCTGTTAGTTATCCAGCAATTGCCCTAACAATCTTTTCCCTTTGATTTATTAACATCTAAGTAACAAAGTCATCTTGGTCAGTACAACCAATCAATTTTGGTATTTAATTTTTGTTTCTCCTTGATTGGGTCTCTAGGTTGCTGACTTTCTTCAGACAAAATCAATATTTTATTCCTGTGCTCTGAATGCACTTCACCTCACAACACAGACTGCAAAATCCTATTCCTGTACAGTCTTGGCTTTGCAGCTGCATTACCTACAAACAGTTAGTTCTCTAATTAAGGCCTCTAAAATCAAAATATAATGCCATTAAAGTATGATTCCATTTTCCCTCTTGTTAAGGGGTTTATTTTGCTAAAGTGTACAGTAATTCGTATTTGTGTGGAACTAAACCACAGAACAGAATTGGAAATCTAGCGAGCTAAACTTAAGAGTACAGGAACTTTAGCCTCTGCAAACAGACCCTGCATGAACATGAACTCCATCAAAGCTGGTGGGTTTCTATGTACTCACAAGAACTGTCTTGCACAGATCCACTTTTAGGACGAGGACATTGTAACAATAGAGAGGACAGAATTACCGGGGCCTTTAATTCTCAGTGCTTTCATGCAGATACTCTTTGATGCTGACACGAATTTGGCAGATACAGCCACAAAGTTCAGGCCATACAGAATAAGCCTGCATGTTGCAGCAGGAAGGGCTTAAAACTTAGTGGAAATCTCTAAGAGTCTTGCTTGACAACAACCAGGAAAAAGCAAGACAGAACAAGGCCACCATTTCTCTAGGTGCCTCCCTGATAAATGAAAACAGTGCAGTCCTCTAGCTGGATCTATGGAGGGGCTTTCCAAAGCAGAGCTGAGCAGACAGGTAACACAGGGGTATGTGGTCTATAGCCCTAGCTTTAGAACCAATTCTTTGGGATGATCCAAATCCTCAAAGGCAATCAGAAGTGCTATTTCTGTCATGCAAATCCGGGTTCTTTTGTGAGGCAGGGTGGTATTTAGCAAATGATGGCCCTTATTTTGCCTTTTAAATGTAAAAATCTGAATCAGCTAGTAAAAAAAAAATTGGCATGTTATACATTACCTTTCCCAATGACTACAAACATTTGGATCATCTGGGTTTAGGGACAGAGTAGTTTTGAGCAGAAAAGACAGAATAAGCCCTTTTAGAATCCACCTGAACAGCATACGCGGCACCATTGTTGTATCTAGATAAAGAAAAAGTATAGCCATTAAAGACAATTTTGAAAAAAACATCCTTCTAGGCCTTTTCTTCCTTGCTTTTGTGCAAATCCAAATACTGTGGAGTTATTTACAAACTGAAAGACTTGAAAAAGCAATCAACTAAACAGTAAATTTTTTTAAAAAGTGCAAATGCATTCTAAAAGGAATTTATACCTTTAAACCTACTAAAACTGATGAATTTGATGATTAAGCTACTCAAGATATTGATAGCCCCAATGGTTCTTCCAAGGAACAGTTCTGATACTGATCATTTTTATGGCTGGCTGGCTGTACCAACAAAATAAATAACTGGGGTATTAAAACAATCTATTCTCCCATCAACCTATAGGCAAATGGAAGAATAGCCAAATACCCCCTTTGATTTATGTAAGTGGGTTTTACATGTGTCAATATAGCAGGCTAGACCTGAGACATATGCTTATTATGTGACTGAAGGAAAATCAATTCACTTTTCAGCTCTTAGATGGGGGGGATCACTTGCAATGGCCGAGGTCACATTATTCAGAACACTAAACATGAAATAAAAATATTTGCATTGAAGTTGGAAATAGATTGTGTAAAATTCATTAGGTGTGGTCTCTTCATCATCTTACAGTTCATCTATTAAATGTACTGGCTTATACCTACTTATTGCTCATTTGGGGCTTTGAAACCAAAGTCATCCTGTTTGCCCAGAGGTCCCCAATGACATCAGTCAAAAATACAAAATAGATAGGAACTATGGAACTGCTTTTAGATGTAACTGCATCAGGGGTGTTAATCTGTTAAACGTTAAGTCATAAAAAAATATTTTTAAATATCAATTTCAGGCATTTACATCGTCACATAATCCACCATTAAAATCAAAAGACCCATAAATTATTCCTGGCAACAAGATTGCCCTAAAAATAGATTGAATCTTCATATGATCATCTAAAAACCACATGGCTCATTGCCTCATGGTCCAGAACAGCAGAAGGGATGTTAAGGGGTTTGCTCTGCACGGCACTGATATACAGCCCAGCATAAAGAAGTCATCACAAAGCAGAACGAACAGCAGAGGGATAGCCAGGAAAGCTGATCTGAAATTACCTCCTGATTCAAAGCCTTCTAAGCTAGTTCAAGGACACCCATTGCCTTTAGTGGATTCGAAGTCAAGATCCCAATGGGAGTAATAGCTCATTCTTTTAAATTATTCCTAGAGCTCTGCTAAACCCAAAGATAGGTCTTAAGCCATGTAAGTATATTAATGTTAATTAACATGATTTAATGTTAATGTTCCTTATGAAACAGATTAAAGTCTATGAGTGACCATTCTCTACCTGTGGGCTGTTTCAAAGTCCCAGGGCAACAATGCAAAAGCTTACTCTGGAAATTAAGCGGGCTGACGAGAAAAGGACATGAGAGAGAGTTCTGTTTATTGAAAAGACATTCGCTACACTTGTCCTAGGCACTGCTTCTCCATGGAGGAAAAGTGTCTTGATAAGCTGACCTGCAAGTACTCATAGGACAAAAGTCAGTTTTGAACCTAATGTTCAAAAACGGAGAGCTTGTTTGAGAGCAGAATTGAGCTTTCTTTTAACATAAGATGTACCCATAGATGTGAACTACTCAAGTATGAGGCTCAACAAAATGACAAACAGCCCTTTAACAAAAATATCTTCAAAGGATGCCTTTAACATATTACACTAGCTACCATTTGAATAATACCAAATTACAGAGGACAAGTTCTACTGAGCACTATTTATAGGTTGCAATTTACCCCCTTTGCTCATTCTCTACACCTTTGGTACATGGCAACACCGAACAAACCGGACTAGAGGAAAGCCTGCTTCTAATAGACAGAAATGGTCAAAGCAAAAGCAAGGCAAAAGTGCTTGAGGAAATACAGTCCTTAAGAGAGGTGGATTTTAAATTAAAACTTAGTTCTGTGCTCAGTTTGTTAACTTCTTGAGAACATCAAGAGCCTGGGTTTATCCCTAAGTCAGTTAAAGGTAGAAAGACAGCCTGCCTTCAACCTAAAGAGTATAAGCCTTTTCTCATTTAACTAAAGCAGCCCTCTATTTGAATTCTGTAGTTCTCAGAGATCTCAATTTGTTCTTAAGAAAAAAATGTATCAGTTTAGTTTTTAAACCAGATAAACACCAAAAGAATTATTTATATGCCTAAATAATGTGCAGAATATTTGTTTACAAGGTATTTGAAAGAGGTTCATAATTGTTTTCTAAACTTTTAATGCTAATGGTATTTTACTATCTGTTTATAAATTAACTGCTTTGTGCAATTAATTTTATAACTTTGTAAGTCAGATCGTATGTCAGAAACATTCAACTCTCCAAATACAGCAGAACCTCATTCATCTCAAGTGTCTCTTTTTCTAACTCAAATGAAATATTTCACTTTGATGACTGTTAATAGAAAAGACCTCATACCAAAATGGAATGGTTGCTATTACAAGATTCAGAATAAAACTCTAAAAATAGAAGCACATATATTAAAAACCAACATCAAAAAAGAATCCAGTAATGACATCTAATATGGTTTTTTTTTCAGCTCTTATTGTTCAGCATAATATATACTACATTCCTGCATCGCATTTAATGTTTGGAACATATTCTCCGAGGAGGCAGCATCAGACTTTCAGGGGGACAATGCCTGTAACTTCATTAAAGATATAGCCAAATTATATAAACATTTCCAGTGTCTGCCACTGCCACTCTCCTGAGGACAGGCAGCCTTTTGAGCTTAACAAGAAAATAAATGACACATAGGTCTTCTGTGCAATCCTTAAATGGACTCTAACTTTTTGTCTCTCCAGGCCTGATTTTTCTTTTGAGGACTGTAAAAGTCCATTTAGGTACAACTTGGCAAGAAAGAGGGTCTTTCAATCCAAAATGCAATCTGGTGATTTTCCACAAGTGTCTCACTCTCTGTTAATTATAATGGATTAGGTTAGGTATCTGTTACTCATTAAGCCATTTTCACACACCTTGCTCCCTCCTTTTTGGATAAATTTCAGTACTTCACCTACAATATCGATACAGGTCACTGGTTCCATTGCAAAAGAAAAGGAAACACACTTTCACTGTTAAGCCCCAAATCTTAGCTATAGAAAAACTAGTAGGTGGCAAGTCATTGATTTATTTGTCTGTGGATTCACTTTACAAAAACCTTTGTTGAGGAAACTGTGCTGGGGTTTGCAGAGAGACCAGAACATACAGATGATCATTTAAATTGGATGAAATACGTGAGAGTGTGGACAAAAGCTCGTTGTTGCTCTCTTTGCAGTTTATACAGCACAAGCAGAGGATGACAGTACCCTGCAAGATTGGGACCTACATGTGAAGAAAATAAGACCCTAAAAAATCCTTGCTTGATGAAGAAAATATCCTCTAAAGCTTTCTCTAGGTGTTGAGGACCTGGCTTTGGTAATATTCTTGTAAAAGAGGACTAGTGTATACTTTAAGAGGCTGGGAGAAAAAAGAAAAACAAAACCGAGACCACAGATTAAATTCCTCCTCTGTTCCGTTGGCTGACAGACTAGAAAATTTAACTAAAAATGACCGTTGGAGAATTTGCTGTTCAGGGGCAGAAGTAGTGAAACATTTCATGTTGACATTTCTGTCATAAAGTATTTCATAACATGACTTTGACATGAAATTCAAACAGAATTTCCAATCCATGACAAAGTTCTAAATGGAATGCTTTTGTCCCGGTTTGGGATGAAATGAATTCTGAGCCAGGCAAAAAATTAATTTGGTGTCCAGCTGTAATTAGGGAAAACATTTACAGAAGTGTCTTTCACTAGCATGCAATATTCTTAAATCCTTACATAGTTTTGAAGATCATTCCTTTAGATGTCTAACTGCATATGCAGTCAATTAACCTAGCCTGAATTTTCCACAAACTTCCATGCAATGCATTTAACAAAAAGCCACATGTCTTACCTCAAAGTGCTAAAAATTCCTAACGGATCCGCTTTTTACAGACTATCAGCACATGAAGACACGCAGCACGTTAACAGGATAGCAGAAGAAAGCTCTTCAGAAGTTTCTTGGCCCTGTGAGCAATCAATTAGAAAAACAGAAAACATATTGGGTCAAAGAAAGCATGTTTGGGGGAGTGGAAACAAATTAACACAAATGAGATAAACCATTCTAAATAATTACATATCGTAAGATAATTGTGCTATATCAGACCAGAGACCACTATCCTGCTTTCAGCCAACAGCAAGTGTCAAGGAAAGAGCACAAGACGACGGCTGATAGCAGTACATCCCTTTTATACCCTTCTAGCCTCCAGCAATTTGCAACTTTCTGACTTCCTCAGCCACAAGTGGTACCTTTGTGTTTAATAGCATTTGATGGATTCTATTCCAATAATTTGTCTAACCATTTTTGATCTGTTAAAATTTAAGTTTTAGTGTCCACAACATCCTGTGATGGTCTCACATCTTAGCCATGTACTATATGAAATACTTCCTTTGTTTTCCTGTCTGCCTTCTCAATTTCATTTGATGCCTCCTTGCTCCTCTGCTAGAAATCAATCACTGATTCTCAGACTTTGTTTCCTATCATTTCCTATCATATAAACAACATTTTGTTTACATATAGACTTTTTCTTCTGTTATATCCCAAGAAGAAAGTTCAGTTTCTTTCAGGAAGTTTGAAGAAAGACTTTGCAAAAGCCTTCTGGAAATCTAACTGGATCTTCTTGATCCAAATGTATACTTCAAAGAGCTTTAACAATTTATGAAGCCTTTACAAAGCAATGTTGATGCTTTATACATGTATTATATTTATCAAGAGGTTCCCTAATTCTGTTCTTAATTATAGTTTCTACCAAATAGGAAAATCTAGGTGCATCAAAATTGAAACGTATTCTCGTATTTGTATGTGAGCGATTAAGGAAAATGCAAGAGAATAGTTAAGCCAGAAAACAAAAAGTTGGATTTCACTGAAGAAGCATTAAAGTGACTGAGTGTTTGCTGATTACACTATTTTAGTCTCTAAGTAGTAGCAAGCTTCCAACAAGCTGCCCTCTGTGGCATTCCTCCTTCTCATCCCATCTGAAATTTTCATGATAGTTTAGGCAAGGGATCATTTAAACACACACTTCATTTGGCTCTACATCAGATTTTGTTAGAAACAAGCTGTTATGAAAGCTAAATGAGGCCATGAGTTTCAAAACTGATCAGGATTTTTTGGATGCCTCCATTTATGATTAATAACTTGAGATACCATGAAAGGGCTGAATAATATGCAGAGCTCAGAATGCATGCTAAGGAACAGGTTGTTTTCATCTGGGCAGTCAAGAACTAAGCCACTCAAACTCAGTAGTCACCTCTAAAAAGTGTTGCCATGACCAACAGAAATATTGCCAATGACAGGCTGTGATTTTGTTTTGGTTTCAATGAAAATTTACAGCTGTTTTAAACAGATAAACACTTCAGGAAGGATCAGGTACTGAATACAAAAGCACTGACAATGTGATTCTTATCATCTGAGCACAGAAAAATGCAAGTGATGGAAGAACTAGCAGAAACACCAGACTATGCACTGGGTTGCTGGGTTCCCTCTACTGACATCTTACACAATTAATGCGGGCAGACAGTAGACAAGAAGCTGCCTCTGTTAACAAAAGCTGATATTTCAGTTAACAGGGTCTATTTAAGCCTCTAGGAGTCATTGTACTGAGGGCAAATTATTATCCCTTACACACAGGGCAAAATAACTGGTCTATAATTTGTGCTACAAAACCCATGCTGTCAGTCATACATTCAGCTTTTCCATGGTCTCCTTAAGCACCGCTCTCTTTAAGGTTTGTGTGCATCTCTGCCTGTGATTTCAAGAAGGCAGTTCAATAGCTGAAAATACTTGGAGTAGATACAGAAGTCACGACTATTCACAAATATCCCTGATACCATTCCCAGACACAAGTCTCCTGTCACCTAGAGGTGACATAGACAAGGGGAGAAACAGAGCTGACCAGGACAGCACAACTGCTTTTGACTTTCAGCAGGTTTCCTTGCTCACAGGCTCACCGCACAGGACCAGTTTGCACAGTTCAGTTCCTTGAAGAGGCCAGTCCCAGCAGTGGCACAAGCTAGGAACAGACCAACAAGATGTACAAAACTGGGATCTTTCGTACCTTACACTTGAGTTCATACAATGGAGACAGGCTTGTCCCAACTTTGTCCTTCCAGCCATAAGGGTAATGCCAATAAATGTAAGCAGGGACCTTAACTCTTCAGGATAAAACTATTCTGTGCTCTCTATGAGAGCTAACCATGCTCCTCTGATGCTCAGCCAAAGTTCATGCCTGAATTTACAGTGAATGTTGGGAATGAAACAAATTAAAAAATTCCGTGGTATTTTCTGTAATTAACATGACTTGGGAAATAAAAGAATAAAAGCAAAATTTAGAGATTTTCACAGTTTATGGGGAAGTCATCACGGAAAAGTATGAAGAGCTGCACCTTGAGTCCTGTTTGCTTAGTCTCAGCAGCAGACACCTCTACTACATCACTCAGTGAAGCAGGTGCTGTTCAGTACAAGTAAAGGAACCAATTCCATTTCCCAAGATGTGATTTTAGAAGCTTCCTTTTAAAGACTGGATAAATGCACTGAGGCCCTAACTGCTAGAGTGCCCTCACGGCTCTCTCTTACATTCTTTGAACCACAGTTGCTCAGTTTTCCAAAACTGGGTGGGGAGCTGATTTTAACGGGAACCGAACGTCTGAATATCTTAAGTTGCTTTTAATTTCTAAGCTCTAAAAAGTGTGAGTTGCAATTGCTACACTGAACATTATTACAGTTCCATAGATATCTTACAAAATCTGAAGGTTTGCTTCAGTGCTAAGCACTCTTATAAAGCTGACTTCCACTGGAGTCATTGGGAGTTTGGCTAGAGCAAAGCAGGAATAAATAACGAAGTACGCTCTTTTCAATCTATCAAGTGTTATTTTTGAAAACTCAGGATTGTTCCTTCGGTGCTCTCAGAGGAAAACTGGGTCAAAGTACCACAGAGACAAGCCACTAGGCAAGCAATCTAGGCAATTAGTTCAGTTATGGGTGATGAAATATGTTTATCAAGACAAAGGCTGGTGTGTGTGTCTAGGATTCGGAGGACCCGAGTTTAAATCACACTGTCAAAGACTTAAGGTGTGACACTGGGTTAGCAAAGTGGGCTAGACTGAGGTAGCTCAAATTCCACCCAAGTTCTGCATCTCGTATTTTCTGTAGGCTAGCTCTGAGCCTTCAGAGGCACCTAACCACCATACAACACCCGGCTTTGAAACTTAGATGAATTTTAGGACATACAAATTCTCAAGGTCTCAGTTTCTTCCACAGGAAACAGGGGAAGAGGACTGACCAACCTGCCAGGTGCTTTAAGAAAAAGCATGTTACAAACTGAAAAGTGGTTAGATACTGAATTTCAATGTATAAATACATTTGGCATTATCCATCCACTGTATGAAATCAACCTCAACACACAAAGAAATGCAGACATTCTTAATTTATCAGTACTTGCACAAACTCAATATCCATGCACAGTTGTGCAAAGCACAAGTACCAATCCAAAAAGCTATTATTCATTACAATACTAAATTTCTTTTTCTTAAATAATTGAATAGTTAATCAATAGTCCAGTAGAAATATAATGAAAATATTACATTAACAACACCTAAAAACATTGCTGAAACAGTGCCCAAATCCAGATAATTGCTGGCTCCTTTTCAGAAAGGTCAGCTTGGAAAAAAATTATCTGTGATTTTCTGCCCATAATTTTGTACTTGTACTCAACTACCATTGTAAAATTGGAAGCCAGCCCTTTGAACATTTGGCCCTTTAAGTTATTAATCCCAAATCAAGTCCACTTCATAGCGCCTAAGCCCTGAACCGATCTTCCAAGCCCCGCCAGTTAGGACAGAGAGATGGCCGACATTCCACTGGCACTTTCTGCCACAAGCAAGCTGGCGTTGGCAGGCTTCGAAGGCAAAATCCAGGTACCCCGCAGTATTTCAACAGAAGACGACCTCCTGCAAGCTAAAAATCCTCCTGGGGCCGTCATCTCTGAACCCTCTCAGTTAAAACACGGTAAACAAGGAAAGTCAGAAAGAGCCACTTGATGCTTTTGCCTGCTTAACCCTCCCACCCCGGTCTCACCATCTGACCGTTGCCATGAGGGGATGGCAGAGGAAGCCAGCCAGGGCTGCAGTGTCCCCCATACCGATCCCAGTCTTTTTGCATAGTGGAATCTAAAGCTGCTGAAATCATGTGGAGAGTCACATTCTCTACTGATTTAACAGTATATTTATATTCACTATCCCATGCATATTTCAGATATTCTTTCACATACATTACTTCAGATGAGAAAGTAAGCTGACACACATCAAAAAGCTGATCTTCTGAGAACTCAAGTTAGCTTGCTTACAGCCACCCACCTAATTCATGTTCAAGATGTCAAACAATTACAACATATGCTTCCTTAGACACTTAGACCAACAAAGACCTTGTATCCCCAGAATACCCAGGATAAATAAAGCAACCTAAGTGTTACACGCATGCCCAGATGAGAAATAATATATTTTTAAGTATTTAGCTAAAAAAACCCAACCATTTATTCCAACAGAATTTTTTTACAGCATTTAAAGAGTGTGCATGAAGTTAATCTGAAAATGGGAGTAACAAGCAATGAAATATAAGGATGTTCAACATATATGCAGTGAAATAAATTAAGTATGATTCTGTGAAAGTGCTGTGAAAGTCAGGAAAGAAAAAAAAAGCACTGTTTGAAAATGTAGAATATCCTTTATGGTTATATTTTTAAAAATTACTTCTATTTGTCAAGAACAATTGGCCCCTTCTTTTTGTCTTCATTTATCTCAGAGGAAAATAAAAATGAAACAAACAGCAAAAAAAGTCCCAAGTACAGTGAACAGCTGAGCCAGGGACAAATTAAGTAACACAGATTGATGGCTGTTGATCTACAGCAGCACTATCACATCCCAATGTTACATCTCATATTTCATTTAAAGACCCGTCTCTTCTTTTCCAGAAACAGTGCAGTATTTATGGGAGAAGGCTGATTTGCAAGCCTTGGAGCTGCACTGAGAATCCAGATTCAGTTTTTCCAATTTGGCTTTAAAGTTGGTGAATGCCTTGAACTTTGAAGATCGTAATCTAAATAAAATGAAACCGAACACTGGAATAAAATGAACACTGAAACTAACCATGTATTTTCAAGAGATGCTGCAGGCAGGGCAAAGCTTTTTATCTTCAGTTTCTTCATAAGACAGTAAGGAAATAATGTTTGCTTCCTCTGCATCTATACCTTTACTAACCCCACTGGTCCAATAGCATATACCTTCATCTGTTCTCCTCTGGGTTTTCCCAGTGCTTTATCCTCCCTGGCGTTCTCTGTTACAACAGCACGCAGGTGTTCTCTTCCTGCATTCAATTTCCCTCTCAGCCTCTTGAAATCTTAATCTAAATTTTTTTCACTTCATAGCTATTAAAAACATTGATTGGCCCATACAGCATATAACTTTTTCTATGAATGTCTGCTAAGTATAAGATAAATGTTAAATCAATTTTTGGATTTCTAATGGCTTAAGAATTAGAGTGGCCACTTAAAAATTGCCAGTTTTACTTGAAATATGAGAGGTTTCCTCAGAAGCTGCAATAATCCTTTGTGCTTTCCTGTCCTTCTTACAGGGCATATCTGGAACACTATCAATACTGGAGGAATGGTATTTGGTTCAATCATGTCAAAGCTAAAAGCCTGAAGTTAGGAGGCCACATAATTGATCTGATTTTCAGAGCATGCACAAATCTCTGTTTATCTGAGAATCAGGCCGGTTACTTAGGTGCCTAGAAATGGCTATAAGCTCTTAGGTTTAGACACCCAACATGGAAAACAGGCTGAACAGATCTGCCCTTTGCTAGGACAGAAAGCTGATGCCATGGAGAAAGTCATGGTGTGTGAACAAGGTCTTTGCAATCACTGCTGGTCACTGCTACGAGCGGACACGCTGCAGAGTTATTGCTTCTCAACTATCCACCAGCTGGTCACACGCTGTGCTGGTAAGAAGGCACCTACTCGAAGAGCGTAAAGCTACCCTCCCAAAACACCTCTGAAGGAAGCTCAAGATGCGTATTGAAACATGAGGTCAGATTTACGTCCTAGCAAAGGGCTGACTCCATGTCAAGGCAAGACTCAGACACACACCAAATCCCTTCCCATGCCTTGATTCCCCTGTGAACCAGAAAAGAGGAGTGCTGTGCCTAAAGGGTTGACTGCGGGCCTCAGGAATATGGGGCACTTCAAGAAGGAAAATGTCTCTACAGTCTAGACTTAGACTTGCATTTCTTGACACCCCCCCCCCCACTGACTGTAGACCTTCCAGCTATATAACCAAAGACAGGCGCTATGAATAGTCTTCATTCAGCTACAGAGCGGTACCCAACTGCACCTTCACTAAGATGGGTCTCAAAGGGTTGAGACGGGCAATAGCAGCATCTGCAAATGCTCTTTCATAACATCCAAGTCTTTCTTACACTTCTGTGCCTGTTTTCTCCTCTGTGCAGAGCAGAGAGGAGACTGTAGCCAAAATTCCCAGCAGATCCAAATAATCTCCCAAAATATCCTCCTCACCTTTCCAGGAACTATCACAGACGCTGTTAGAGCAATAACTGGAGAGATAAATGAGAACATGACCCCAGCCTTATTTAATTTTACATCACTATGCAAAGCTCTTGACTCTGCTGTCTCCATGACCTACTTTATCTATTGTTTATTTCTTTTTTTTTTCCAGGAAATTGTTCATTAAGGATAAAAGCACCTGGCTTACAGTAACAGGGCACTGTGCAAAATATCTGTCATAAAGCTGAGAGAAGAACATTCATAAATACATCAGACAGAGCAAACCCACAAAGAACTGAGGGGCTGCAGAGGAGTATTTTAGGTAGAATGAAGACAAAGAAAACGTAAGGGCCAAAGTCTCTACTGGTGCAAATGGCGGAATTCCACTGAGTTCACCGTGCCAATTTGTATCTGGAAAGAATTTGGATCTACTAGTTCAGTCATCAGATACAGATGGTACTGGAGCTACTCAGGTTAGAGCTAGTATTTTCTTTCTGGCAGAAAGACAGTAGCTAGAAAAATCACTACAGACAAAACCAGATCTGAATAACTGGTGCGTGCAACTACCTTGGCTTCCTCTTCCCCCTTCTCCTTAATTTGGCACTGCAAACTTATTTAACTACTTTGAGAAAAAAGGTTAATGAAAATTATAAAAGAGAGCGAGTTTATGGGGTAATTTTAGGGCTCGACTTCCATCGCTTTACAGATGTACTGATTAAGGTTTTTTCCACAAGTTAAGACAAGTAGAGTTTTCTCTCCGTATTCTTCCTTCATCAACATCATACGTGTGCCATCTGCTACGTCCTCTTACTAAGCCCTCTCCATAGCTTGCTCTCAGATCCACAGCACTCAGATGGTCGAGGGAAACACTTCCCTACAAGTGCTTTATTAACCCCTCTGCAGAGGCATAAAAATTGGAGCTTAAAAGTTGTTTATACTTTTTTTTAACTTAGTAATGTAAGATTAATGCAGCTTACTCTGTGTTGAGATTATCTGAGCAAATATCACTTACATGTATCCTACCAAACAGAACCAAACATAGCAGAAGTCCTCCTCTCCACCAAACAGGCACGCAAGGTAATGGCTGGCAGGAAACAAGCAAGTTCCCCATTTTCCTCTCCTCTCCTGTCCTCTCCTCTCCTATCAGATACAATCTTCAGCGCAGTAAAAGCATAAGCTTTGAGACTCTTGTATCGGTTAGCACCAAACTTATGGAAAACTTACATTTGTAAGCATGAGCTTATCTTGGTCTCCCTTCCAGAGCACAGCATTAATGAAGGTCTTCTAAGCTCCCCACAGACTGCTCACCTCCTTCCATCCTCCCCAGTTCTTTAGGTACTTGCTGCGAGTCCCATTTCCCTCCTCAGCCATTTTTCTGACCTTCTCATTATCTTCTAGGTCTTCTTGCTATCTTACACACTGATGTCCAAAACCCGCTCTGAATAATCCCATTTAAAATTATATGGGGACTTCTTCCCAAGATCAACAGCCACTTCCCATTTCCCTTTCACAAAACTCACTTCAGGCAATTGCATCTCTGTTTGTTTAAACTGCAACGTAACTAAGTCCATCTCCAAGGGAACCTGTGCAGTCTCTAGGCTCTAAGCTACAAGTTTTAGCATCTGCTGGGACTCCAGGTGTGCCATGTGTTGCAGGGTAAAGGGTCAAGATCTTCTAATTTGATGATGCATACTTTACCACAGAAGAAACAAGTTTTCCCTGTGCATGAAAATGTTTAAACTTTAAATTTGGGAACAGTGGCAGCAAGATTGGTGATTGTAAACTCTCTTCTTGCCACTCATTAGAATCTTACTAGCCTGCACGTTACTCTTCTATCTTAAGCATCTTTTCCTCTTCGTCTTGTCTTTCATCACACACGGCATTGCTTCCTTTCATGGCATTCCTTTCTTCAAATATGGAGAAACTAAACTATAGCTTACCTCTTACCAAACCAACACTTTACGTGGTTTACTACTCTTATACCTGTGACATATAAAGTTGAAGATGTTTAACAGATACGTATGAGCCAACTCCCTGGGACAGAGTAATCACTGTCCAATTAAACAACAGACAGCCACAAGGATAAATACATAAATACAGCACAAAAACATTTGAATAAATCATCGATTACTGTTTTATATGCTGGACTATTCAAATAACTCTTGAATTGCTCCTTTCACTGATTCTTCAGGACTGTGTTGATAAAACACCTGGCAATATCCCTTGGATTTTCTACCAAGAGGACAAGAAGATATAGCATGTACTCTGGCTTTCTTCCACATAAGGATGAAACACAGAGCTTGAATTTCCCTACAACACCTGTGCTTCCAGGCTTGTGATTGCTGCCCTGTTCTGAATCCCTCTAGGAGAGTGGGTTGCAAGTCAGAACAGTACATGTGTCTAGACTTCTGGCTTTATGCTCTGCACCTTGGAAATTATTTAGCTTGTTCTGTCTTAAGGTATTCTTACTTCACTACTCATTTTAAAAAGAGTCTCTGATACGAAGTAGGAAGAGAAAGCTAGTCTTGCAACCCAAGCACAAGAGCAGGCAGCGAGAGTTTAGCTCTCAGGTATTACAGTGATAAGAGTGCTGAAGAAACAAGTAGAATAGAATGAAGCAGTATTGTGTACCAAGGACTCTTGTCAGCCAAGGGCCATGTGTACACGCTGAGCTGTCCTTGCCTCAGTCCTACCCCTGGTGAAACGGAACAAGTCCTTCTTCCCAACATCCCATTTCTGACTGCCATTCATAGAAGAAAAATTTACATAAATGCACCATGTAATGGTTAACCAGATTTTAATTATTTTTCATAACTTATGCTGTCCAGTCTCATCTACTGAGGAATAAAAACCCCTCATCCTATGCCAAAGCAGACAACAGATACAAATGAGGTATGGAGATGTGATGTGTTTTGCTTGTTTGTTTATTTGTTTAAACTTGGAGCCCACCCACCAGCCCAGTCATTCATTTTTCAGACTGCTTCAATTCTTTGATTTCCTAACCAGCAAGTCAAACATCAGGTGGGAGTAGGAATGAGTAGGTGGAAACCAGAGCAGTCAGAAGCTCTTAGAATGTTATTCTAAGAGCTTAAATATTTGAAACTTGGAAGTTGGTTTTAAAAAACTGTAGTAAACAATTCTCATTTTTTTAAGACACTTTTTTTTTTGAATACTGACTCTGACAGAGTATTTTATCTGTCTTTAAGTTCCTCCTCAGTAGGATTTAGTCAAAATATCCCCTTCAGACCTTACAACGTCTCAATGAAAACAGGCACAAAAAGGCCAGCTGGAAATATGGATATCAGTTTAGCTCTAAAAGATGTTCAGGCTTTACAATTTAAATAAAATATTTACTAGTAATGTATCACCTTATTATCATGAATTGAGAGCAAATTGAAATTTCATGCAACTGAATAGGCTAATTACATAAACACACATACTTTAAAAACTAGGCTTTTCATGTTCTTAAGGATAAGCAATTAAGGGTAAGAGTAACATTTCGTAATTATGTCATTGATCTAAATTCCTTTTCATTTTTCTATGAAAGCACTATACTTACATAAGACGCATCTGAGGTCGTTTCTGTTTCTTAGATCCACATTTGTTCTAATCAAATATTCACCTCGTGACTTTTTTTTTTTCAGTTTTTGCCTTCACATGAAATTAAAATTTTGAAAGTTTGAATCTATCATTAACTTTGAAGAAAGTACTAAAAACTAATTTTTTTTAAAAAAGTGATAGGGACCTATGGGAAATCCTGTATTAGGCTGGCCTACTAATTAAAATCAACTATGCCATATTACTTTCACTGTTCCAATGTATCCGCCTACAGATCTAAAAATCTTTTCAGAATGATTAAAATCAGGAGTAAAAAATCCCAAATCTCTTTCCTCTTTCATGTGGAGCCACACAGAATGCACTTTTTCAGATTTCAAAGTCCATTAAAGCACCACCTTTGAAAACAGATGCACAATCAGGCCCAGCAGTGATTTATGCAAGCGAGATGCTCAGAACCGCCAGGAACTATTCATGTTCAAAGTACCCCCAGCAGGCTCAGCTAGGTCCAGTTTGTATCACATATAATTAGGATCCTTCAGACCATAAAATCAATAATATAATTAGTAAATGGTATGTTATTTCTCAGAATCTTGCTACAAGTTATCTGTCTTTGATCAAGCAGAGCTGACTGCTAACGACGTTTAATGTTAATTAATGAAAATACATGTGATAAAAAGTTCTTTGGAGAATTATCTAATTATGTGCCATAAAAAATGAAGTATGCAGTAACTGTAATTTATGTTTATATCAATGACTATTGTTTAGGATACTCTAAGAAGACATTAGGATTACAATTCATCTTTAGCTACACTTTCTCCTGCCTTACAGAAACACTTTCTTGAGCCGGTGTGTGTATAACGGATGACCCAGTTCGTTAATCAGTTATGTCTCATTTATAACACCAAAGTCTGCAGGTAAATTCTTCCTCAGCTGTGGGACAGCACCAACAGAATATTTTATGACAGTAACTTATCTTTTAGCAATGGGTGATTGACAGCAAACCATCATGACTAAAGCTACTGACAAAATAAATAATGGAACCTACAGAGATTAAGCAAGGATTTCAAAAGAATGACTACAATCCTTAGAGAAGGTGGCCAAAGTATTTCATAATCTCATAGGAATGCAACATTTTGCTACCAATCACTTTGACTGGCCAAGACCCCAGCTATCAAGGAACATTTATATTTAAAAATATTCCAATTTGATGCAACATGTCTAAGTAACTTTTCATGATTGTCAGGCATGTGGAGAAAGGCGAAAGGAAATTTTTCATTACTATAAACCACCGTGGGATTCACCAGAAACGTTGTATCAGGTTTAACATGTCTGTTTCTAAACTAGAAAGGAAGGATAGAATAAATGCTTCGTATTAACACCATAGGGCAGCTTCTATAGTTAATATGTCATGTCAATTAGCTCCCATTTCCCAAGACATTTTGGCTTTGATAATATATATCCTAATGCTCTTGCTTAATATTAGCTACATATAGGAAATGAACCCTTGGCTTCAGTGAGAGTATTCTAATACCAGAATCTGAGTACACACCTCACTTGCAACACTTTTTCCAATACAGGTGTGTAAAAAAGGAACACTTCTCACTTTTCTCTCTAATAAACATACAGAATAGCATAGTGATATTCAGAAATTTTAAACATTCTTACGGCAGCTCTATTTATTCCACCTAGGACATGTCCTGTTGTTCAGTGGCACACTATTGTCAGTATGAGCAGGGAACACTGAACTTGCAAGCAAGCTAAGGTTTTCAATGATCTAAATTCCTAGGAAAAAAAAGAGACATACAGAGGGGAAAAAAAAAAAAAAATCTTGCTGCATCTCTAGCAGTTTGGTTTAGTTTAAAAGACAAAGTGTGACAGTGCTGAGAGCAGGATGTTGGCTAAATAGGTGCCACTTGTACTTGCCCCAGATGTGATGGAGCTGGCATGCTGTTCAATACAAAATGATTAATGATTGCTTGCAATCAGCCCTAGAAATCAATTGGCATTGAGTGACATAATGATTCTATGACATCATATAGCCTCACATCTGATGCTTGTTCTTGGACACATTTCTCCTCATGCTGCCATTTTTGGCACTGCGAGTGCCACTGTGCCCACTGTGAGTGGGCTCAGAAAAAGTATGGCCTTTATGATGTTCATGAATAAACAAGTTTCACGTGAGAGAGGCTTCTATTTCTTTCTGCCAAATTTTATTTTTCTGTTCACTCATGACCCCTCCCATCCGCACTCTTCGGCATGTCAAATCCAACTACATGAGCAGGGCACAGGAAAAGTTATGTATTTAAGGTCGGTCCTTTATTTCAATTAATAATTACAATAGACTATAGGAAAATTATATAAATGAGAAAAGGAAAGAAGGTGCTGCTGCTAGTGGAACCACAAGGGTTGTGAGCCATGTAAATCTCTCTCTCAGTTTCAGCGTGTACCATTGTTGCATGAGCAGACCATTACTTTGTCACTATTTTTGGCACTATTAATAACAAGTTTTTCCAAAGTGACTGTTCTAAAGCAATTAATGTTTTTAAATGACCCCCAATGCCCACTCCCAAATGCATTTTAGGATGCTGCACATTTATTAAAAAAAAAAAAAAGAGTGACAACAGAAACTGAAGAATAAAGGGCAGCTTCTTTAATCTCTGTTCACAGGTGACAGGTTTCTCCCTGCCTTAATTACCATAGTGGCCTTCTCTGTATTTGTTCAATTTTTTGTTTTTGTTTTTTGCTTGTTTGTTTTTTTGGTGTTTTGCTTTGTTTTTTTTTAATAAGGGGGAGAGCAGCAATACATAACATTCTAAATGAAGTCTCACCACTACTATGTACAATGGTTCTGACATTTTTCTATCTCTGCGCAAAAATACTGTACTGAATCAGTCCTAGAACACCATTGCACTTCATATTGGCAGCTCACAGACATCCTATAACCCATGACTGTAACCAGATCTCTCTTCTCCTCTGTCACATCCAGATGATGAACCTCTACCTTATAGCAAAAGTTCATGGTTTTAGTCCCTGAGTGTACATCTTTGCATTTGTTTTATTAAATTTCTTGCTGCTACTCCAGTCCACAAGGTCATCCAGTTCTTCCTGTATTACAACTCGGTCCACCTTGATACTGAGAAGCTCATTAGACTACTAGATTAAATACGGAGTACCATTCTAGCAAGCAAGGAACAGTCAAGAACTTTGATACCTCCTACCTTTCCCAGATGAAAATCCCATAACATAATAAATGAGCAAAAGCTTTAGTACAGTCTACAAAGTCACATATAGTAATTTCATGTATAACTCAGATTACAATAGACGAAATCTGAAAGAAGGATTCTAGATTCAAGTATTCAAGTTACCAAATTCTTCTTAATCATATCAAGTTGCCTTTTATCACCAAAACCTCACATCTAGAAAACAGAAATAGAATCTCTGCGTTCTGCATTCATATTAATTCTAGGCTAAAGAGTATGCATTTCTTCATGAAGAATTAGCTAGACGCTCATAATTGAATATGTAGAAGTGAAAGTAAGCTTGATAAATCTGCTCCCATATTTTATTATTTGCAGTTTGCTTCAGCATAAGTTGTACTAGTATAGACAACAGAGAATAACTCCTGCATGATAAACAGTCTGTGTAAATTTTTAAATAGAATTTTTTGGGTCCGGTCTGTAACGTGTTCTTTCAGTGCGTGCACACAAGCACAGCAGGGAACGTCAGCGACCACAAACACAAGCAGTACAGTACGGGCTGGCATGTGCTAGGAAACAAGGCATCAGTTGACGCATTTGAAGTAAATGATAACTTAAGTCTTAGTAAAAGAACAACATCATAACTGTCAGAGCAATTTTCCACATCAGTAGTTTAACACCTGAACTATTGCTTATTTTTGCAACTGAACTATTCTCGGTTTCTATCTGTTCTACTCTGAATCGACATCAGTTCTGAGATGTGTCATAAACAATGTTTACCTGGAAGAGCCAAACGTACCACCGAGGCGGAGACTTAATAAGGAAACAGTAGTTCCTCTCCCACCCGCCCACCCCCCCAAAAAAAAAGAAGAAGAAAAGAGAAAAAGGTTGGTTCATTTTCTGTAAACATCTGGGTTGTAAATAACTGGAGGCTTCATAGACGGTATAACACTAGACTGCCTCTGACTTAAAGTCATAAAGATTGAGTTATTAATTTTAATTTAATGTTACCATAATTTTCAGCTTTGCATATGAATACAGTCTTACAGTCTGTTACCAGCTATCTCAGGAATGTAGGAGAAATGACAACATTCTTATGTCTTCTACTTTTCATGGGAACAACTGGCTAAGCATCTTTACTTGTCAGGCATTTTTAAAGGTTTTTCATAGTTCAATAGCAGTGCACAAAGAAAGTTTGATTTTGAAATGAAAAAACAGACAACTTATTTAATATTCTAATTTTTCAGATTCAAAACAGTTTAATTATTTCCATGGCCTAAGAGAAATCAAAAACAAATTGCGAGGTGTCAAAGAATAATTTATTTTCAATGGTTAATCCTTCAAAAAGCCACAGGGAAAAAGACTCAGGATGTAGAAACCATTAATGGAAGAGTGATTGCTGACTTCTATTCCTAGAAACAAAGTAATGAGGCTACAGCTGGCTCACAGAAGCAGGTAAGTTCTGGCTGACCTACCGTGAGGACTGTTGCTCGCACTGCGGCTCTGAAAAGGCTCTTTCAGAATCTAATCAAACTACTGTTGTGGGGAAGATAAAGTTGGATGATAATTCCAGTCACACTTTTCTACCTGATGTCTTTCTTCAAGCTGTTTTGATTCACAACTTTTCATTTTCATGAAACTGTCCTTAAAGAACCAAGTGAATACCTTGTTCACGCCACCAACTCTTCAGTGCCCAGTTACGGGTGGACACGCAGGAAGAAAAGCAGGCGGTGAGCAGCTGACACCTAACTACAAAGCCTGGGCATGTAGCGAAGATCCACATCCCACAAGGAGCGCACACAGGAGGGTGAAATCCCAGCCCCTAGCAAAAATACTAGTGGACGCAAGGCAAACAAAGCACCAACTGCCAATCCAACCTCCAAGAACAAAGTATTCTCACAGAAGCCTGAAGCTTCCCACAGCTGTGCTGGTTGGAACCCAGTATCTAGCTATCCTCATTACTGATATGGAAAACATGCTTACTCCATGACCTTGCAGCATGTGGATTCCGGCACAGATTCTTAAGGACGCTGAGCGTCTATAGATTTGTTTGCAAAATATTATGCAGAAGAAATATAGCTATAATGCTGGTAACATTAACTGGTTTTCTTTTACCTTACTAATAAGGAATCCTATAGAGTATTGAAGACAGCAAGTCCACATGTATGAACTGTTTCTCTTTCTGATGTGGGTGGGAAGCCAAAAAGTTATTAGGCACCAGGCCAGCAGGAGGAAACAAGGACAAAAAAAAAAGAATGAGAGTAGAGGTAATTGTAGCACTTATTTGGATTAGATGCAGATCACCAATGAACTGGTTTGCCACTTGTTTTCTCCTAAGGGAAATCTGACTTTCCCAGCTTTAATTTAATCATGGGGAAAATATGTCAAGTATTGATTATAACTAGAAACTAAAGTCTTCTACAAGCATGTACACATTAACACTATCACTCAGACATGACCTGGAAGAAATCCTCCGTTTGCCTTTCTTCATCCTGATTTCCACTTCTTCTGACAGATTGTCTTATACAGAACAGCATGTTCAAACTTGTAAACATCAGTTTTGGTGATGAAAAAGTACAGGAGGGAATTTGTTAAAACCATTAAATTTGTGTTGCTTGTGATGCTAAGCATAACTAAAAGACACGTCTTCCAACTATGAAAGCAGAATACAATAAAGCCTCTGAGGAAGTACTGTATATCAGCACTGATTTCAATTTATTACAGTTTGAAAAAATATTCCAGTCAAGTCTAAAAGTAGGAGAATTTGGCAGAAACACTCATGAAAATCCTAAAATGGTCCTGTTCGTTCATGACCCTTGAGAAATAAAAGAAAAACAAGTGACACACATCTACAATGCATTAGATTGCAAAGTAGGAACAGGAAATTAAGGGATGGAAGATTTCTAAAAATGACCCTCTGCTACTTTCTCTGTACCTGCTCACCCCAGGCCACACTCTCTGCCCTTTAGGCTTTTGTCTGTTCCAGATCACATCCATCTCACATTTTGAAACTCGTCAGTATTAGAGAAAGGCAATATGTAGTTTCACTTCCCTGAGAAAGTTCTCAAGATTTCAACAATTTCCCATACCACTTTGAAATGAATTCAGACTTTTTAGAGGAGAAGTAATAGTGAATGCCTTTGCCACACACCTATGTTATAATAGTATACATCATATAATAGCCCCTAAACTCATTTAGAGAGGCAGAAGTTCGAAACCCTGACCTGAATCAAGAACAGGCATTTGAAACTGAGTCAGTTGCCTTCCAAACGTTGGCAATTTGAGAGGAACAGCCTTTCTCCTTTTGACCAGAAATTCACCCTTGTCAAAAACAGCACGCATGCTCTGACAAAAAGATAGCTTCATGTATGGACATCTTCTGATTAAGAAAACATTACCTGTACTCATTCCTCATTACGATCAGCCATCTCTCATCTCTGATTGCATCCCTAATCAGATTTCTGCTGTTGTCCGTGTGACACACCCAGATGTGCATATTCCCACAGAAACCCACAGAGCAGAACTCATTCACCCTCTGCACAAGTTGCCCGATATCTCTCTGACAAAGCAGCTAATTCATTGTCCCTTGCTTTCTTCCTACCTGCTTCTCATTGATCAGTGTCCTTCCGGGGTATGAACCTCAGACAACTATAGGCTCTCTCTTGTAAAACCATTCTGTTTACACTTATTTTCAAATATAGAAACATTTTTATTTTCATGATATTGTTCCACTTTGCAGGTCATATCATATGAATTCTTTTTGCTTTATCTGTATCCCTATATATCTGCAAGTAACGAGACATACCAAATTCAAAGAAAAACGAACCATGTTTCCAGAACCTTGTTCTGTTGAACAAAATGCCAACGTGTGATATCTCCTTGCTTCACTGAAGACATTCAGCAGTTTAACAGTTCTTGTGAGACTAAAACTAACTTTACACAGTTTGGTTTTATACATAGGTTCTACTTGATTGGGAAAAAGCAGGGATTAACAGCATCATGCCTAAACCCGTAGGTGGAAAATGTGATCTCTGCATTCAGTAGGTGATGCCTGCCAAGCCTCATCAACACCGAAAAGGCAGTAAGAGTCAGCTAATACTTGGGTCCCAAATAGAAACAGACAGCAAAGTTTAGGAACCCACAAACTACAGCTGAAGGCTCCCTCTCTACGGATTTCACTTCTTTCATGATGCACAGTCTGTAGATCTCCCATTCTGACCATACTGCTATAAGCAGACGGTGCGAACACAGCCTGGAAGCATCTCCTAGCCTGGGCTTAGGGTCACAGAAGCTGGACTAGAATCTCTCCAGCTACTTTCTCTGTATTCCTCTATATTTCTCTATCTCTTTATTTAGACTGAAGATCAGGTCACTGGGCATCTTTGCAAAATAATGCTCCTAGGTGGTGGTCTGGACAGACACAAGCTAGATGACACAGTTCATAAAGGTAAGTAGTCTTTTTCTCGTCTCCTGAGCCAGAAACTATTGCCATCAACCTGCACAATTTGCTGCTACATTTCCTCCCCAGTGCGTTATTCTACTACACGGGATTTACACTTCTGCTTGCTCCCGCTATGCCCAGCAACACTGGTTCTTTCAAAAGCTAGTCTGAGCTTCTGATTATGATATTCTACTCTTTCTCCAAATTAAAATGTAATCTACATAGTCCTAAGACACTCTTTGTTATCCGAGTTTGTTGTGTTTTCTTATCAAACACATTGGATATCAAAACCAGCCCCAAAGCATTGTCCCAAAGATACAAAATAACGAACACCCACAGTCATATATTCTGATTTTACACAGACATACACTTGCTGGAAACCTCCTGGAATAACAAACATTTTTCCTCCAACTACTCCAGTCACCTATAAGAGGAAGAACTACAGAAAGTTCCTGAATATTCTGCCCATGTTTTTGTTGTGAGTTACTAAGTAATGACATTGTTAGAGCATTTAATGTTACAGCTTCACTGCTCCTCTAGCACCTGTCCAGTCAACGCCTGACAGAAGAAGATAAATATATTTATAATACGCAGCAAAGTGAATAACAAGGAGTTTATATAGTTGTCTCTGACAAAACTGACAAGTCGTAGCTGGCAGCTTTAATCAGCTCCCAGCTGAGCCTGGGAAATTGGAGGGAACAGAGTGCTGACCTTTCTGATGAATTTCTGAAGGAAGGTTAAAGTTTTGTTTACTTTTTTAATGGGAAGAGGTATCAAGTTCTAAGACCTTTGGATAAAAGGAGGATTCCTGTGCAAAAGCACGGTACACCATATTTAACAAAGTAATTATTGGTTTATCTAAAACTGACTTTTTCAAATAAAGGGATATGGCCTAATGTTACACAGATGAAAATGCTTATAATGTTTAATGCCACAAATCGCTGCCAGATGCTGAAAATGCACTAGATATGGCTTTCATGTCTTGAATGGGAAAAATGCAGTAGAACATAGTTTAAATTTAATTTTTAGAGGTCAGTTGTTCTTAAAACCACTAATTTTTTTTTTTTTTTAAAAACAAGTATTCAGCTCCTACTTGTTTCCTATGGGAGCAGTGTGATTTTTCACTTGCATTTGCTTAACTAGTACCAAGAAGACAAATGCAAGTAATGATTAATGATTTGGTCAGATATTTCAAAGTAAGTTATAATTTATTTTTTTGCAGTATGCATAAAATCTCTGGCATTGGTTTTAAAAACTACTGAACATCTATACTCTCTCTAAAATTAAGCTCCTTGGAATAATGTCTGAGGACTGAGACATCCAGCAGCACTTTTCCAAATCTTTCACCTTATGGTTTATACCCCCCTGCAGCCGCTACCCCAGCTGACACCAGAGGGGACTTCATTTTTCTAAAAAGCCCAAACCGTTTTCTGATTAACAGTATCATATCACAAACGTATCTGCTCATATTGCTAGCTCAAGTGTCTGCTCCACGTGAATGGCTGATACAGAGACCTTGCAAGAATTTAGGAAGGCTGGTGACCTGTAAATCAAGACCAATGACAGTTTTGCAGCAAACAAACTGCAAACCTTTTGCTTTTTTATAATCTAATTTACCGATTACTTTCTGTCGACTTACTTTTAAAAAAATGAACCCATAGCTTTAAATCACCACCACACATATACTCACACACCTCCAAAGCTGGTTGCTGAACTAGTCGCTATGTAAGCACTGTACAGTTTTTGAAACAACACCGAAGGAATTTAAGTATTGATTTTTGCCAGAATAGTATAGGATACCCCTGAATGTCCATCAAAAACACTTGCACCAGTAAAGTAGGTCCATGTTCTAGTTTGTTTTTTATTTTCCTTACAGTTCTACTTCAACAACTTCTACTTGGTATCAGTGGCAGACATTGAAATTTGATTATAGGTCTGGGCCTTCCAACTTGCACTCATTGTTCATATAGCATTATATGAACGTTATACACACATATACGTGTATAATGTATATACATAAACATGAGCACGATATAACCAGTTCCTTCTGATTGACATGAGCGGAATTGTTCAACTGGACCATTCATTTACTGGGAAGATGACAAAACGAACTTCACTGACATAGGAGTGTTTCAACGATCGTCATAATGGAAAGGCGCTGACTATAATTGCATCTTTACTATTTTGACCTCTTTGGTTAAGAAATGTTTCAGAGACATATGCTTTCATGGTAAGGAAAGATTATTTACACTTCCCTCGTGAGATAAGGCAGTGCTGTATTCTTACAGTGAAGTTATAAGAGGATCGGGAGGTAACAGCACATGTAACTGAAGCACAATTCCTGCTGGTCTCGGAGAAAGACTCCGTTTCCTCAGCAGCAGCAAATATCAAGTGAATTATATCCTTATTGTAAGCCTGAAACAACCCACACACTGCTAAAAAGTTTTTATAAATTGTGATGGATGGTAATTCTGTAGCTGCTTCCATCCACTCCTGCATGCTAGTACAGGATCAGCTCAAGAAATTAAAGGGGAACATAAAAGTTGCTTTAACAAAAAATAGATGTTTGTACTATTACAAAATTCATATGTTGCCACTGCAGATCTATATCTTCATTTAGCTGAATTACACTCATGAAAATATACAAACCATATTATTAATATCATTGTGGGATATCAATTAAAACCATTCCCACTTCTTAAAGCATAATAAAAATCAACAAGTTGATTTTACACCAATAAATCTCCTAGAGTGTGAGTCAGAAATTATTTTTATATATATATAAAAATCACATATATATAATACATACAATCAATATATAAATAATTAAGATTCTGCTTATGATTGAAAGAATCCACATCCCGATATAGAAATTCAGCAGAATCAGAGCTTTTCTTAAGCTGATAAAACTCACCATATTGTCACTATCACTGCTGTTTCAGAGTAGCTCTGAAACTGAAAATATTACAGGAATACAAGGAGATTAAAAAATGTTACATTTAGTCAAAACAGCAATCCAGGCAGTTCAGATTCCTTACTATTTACATGCTAGAGGCACGCAAGAGATCCTTGACTACCAAACAGTGGCTGTTTTTTATCATTTATATGAATGCTTTATTTTTCATTTGAATTATGCCAAAGGCTTGACCTCTGAGATATTGTGCAGTGCTGTTTCACATCTTTTCTTTTCATCTTTGTGTAACTTTTAAATTGCATTGGAATCATAAGACAAGCTGATCTGAATGTTTCATCCACATACTCCAGACTGCTCATCATTTATTATATAAATTTATTATCCATTTCTATTCTAAGGTTAACAATTTCTAGGTGTTCAACATAGTCTAAAAAGAGTTTTGCTACATTTTAGAGCACTCCTGTCACATTGGTAAAACTCATTCAGCTGCTATAGCAGCAACATTTCAAAACTTTCTTTGAAAAATAAATTTAAATTACTTTTAAAATAAATTGTGTTGTTCAAAATTCATTCAAATGCAAAGGACACTGCGATTTTAAGTGGACTTTTAAAAGTGTCAGATCTGCTCCTAAATCAGAGCATCACATGATATCCTTCTTACTTGCCTAAGGATGTGAGCAGATTTCTGGGATTGTTTCAAAGATTCGGTAGAACAACCCTGGTTCACTTGAGCTAAGGATCTGGATCCAAGCGACTTACATTGCAAGAACTGCGCTTGGAAAAGCTCTCCTGCTGTAGTCACAGAACAATCTCATGGTTTAATACATTATTTTCACCAGCTTCAGATGATTGGAATAACCTCACTGACTGGAGGAGAGTTCCTTCTTGGTTAGTGAAATCGGAGTCAGCTTCCTGAATCTGAATGTATGATGTATAGGTCACCTCATTTTTTGCATGGAGAGCATATTATATATATCACTCTAGTGGCAGACTCCGGGAACAAAAGCAGTAAAATAATTCCTCAGGGTAAAATATAGCTCCCAGGAGTCATAAAGCCTGAAGCAAAAGGTTATTTTACCCAAGACATATGCTGTATGTTTTATTATTCTTGGGGGGAATGCAGTAGTGTTGTTCTAATATGCTGGTATTCCGATCCCTGAGACTTCATCCTACCTGCCCTCTGCAGACCTTGGAAGCCAAACTTCCTTAGGGACACCGATGGGCAGAAAGGGAAGTGAAACAGAGAAGTCAAGACCAGTGCAGAACCATTTCATGTTTAGCGAAGCACAGTGAAGAATGATGGATGTAGATAATTACCTGCAATTTGTATCTGAGACAATCTTCTAGACAAAACACCACACAAGGTTTTAAAAGTCCAAGGTGAGATTCCGGGTGGTAGCAATTAATGGCAGGCAAAGCATTCGCTAGCCTAGACCTTTGGGGAGCGGAACAGAGAGGTGCTGGGCAGTATTTCAGGGTTACCTGTGCCAACGTAAGAGGGGGTGACTGTCTGTTAGTACAGGCTCCAGCCTTCCTCAAGGGAGCTCGCAAAAGCCTCTTTCTGCTTGAAGATCGCAAACAGCAAGGAAGGAGAAGGATCACACAGGACTGAATGAAGAAATAAAAAAAGATTAAGAAAGAGAATATTGAGATGGAAAACTAGTGGAAATATTGCTACATTCTCTTATTATGTCTAATCATAATGAGTTTTGACGTTTGCATCTGTGTTCCCATACTTTGCAGCAGATACTGCTTGTAGGAAATATGCTGAATATGCTGAATATTTTGGAAGAAAGGTCTGAGGAACAGAGTTGAATGGATAGGCAAGCCTGACTCGTTACAGCTGAGCTACTCAATCAGGAGCACAGGATTTATGGCACCTGTGGCAGAGCACATTCAAACAGTCCTGTTGATTTCAAGCTTCAGGAGGCTAAGAGCGAAGACATTTACAGGCACAATTCAGCGCTCATGTACATATACTCACCATGTGCTACATCTATAACAGATCCCAAGGCATGGTGTCATGCATTTGGCTCAGCAAAAGTAAAGAGGAAGAATCCAAAGGCTATAATAGCGTTTTCATCTCTGGGGAATTTTACAAAAAAGACAGTTAGGGGGAAAATAATGGCTCAAATATTTCAACCTTGGAAGTGTCCTATTAATGTATTTCCAACTTCTCCTTGTATGGAATGACTTGCACACAAATCCAACGGAACTAGATTTAGCTGCTTCTGGACATGCATACAGAGGTTTGGGTTTTTTCCTCTTTTTGAACAAAAGTAATGAAAGGACTAAGTTTTGAGGGGTTTCTTTTTTTCTTTTTTTAAATAGATATTTACTCACTGCAGTCTGGAGAGCTTCTGATAGAGTCACAAGGATCCTCAAATGCAGAAATTACAAGCCAGGTAGCAACAGGAAAGCCAGGACCTGAATGCCCAGACAGGAAATCATACAGGTTCACAGAAGTTGAAGGAAGAATTTGATAGACCACTTAAAGAGAGATGACTTAGGGTATAATCCAGGTGAGGAGGCTTACTCAGGATGAATTGCATTCGTGTCTTCTCTTGTCTTACACGCTAATATGCCACATTCCTGGGATGCTGTACATGACAAACGATATCCATGCCTTAGGGGAAGATGCTGAAGTGAGAGAAAATTCTGAACGGAGAGGCTCAGATCCTGTTTTCAGCCAGATCACAATCAGCAGACTTACTCCTGCTGCATTATTATTGATATGGTGCAGTGCACAAGACAGGGAGGGATGGAGAACTCCCGTGCTATGCAGTAGGCACAAGCACATTCACAAGCACAGAAAATTCTTCTTTGTCCAATTAATATCAGCATGCCTTACTTCAAATGACTAACTCTATGTTTACACTTACGGAACAGAGATAAAGGTCTATCTCCATCGGTGATTTTAACAATATCACTCTGGTCTCCTTTGTCCAGTCCCAAGGAATGCAAATTTTAGCCAGGGGGGAGGAAAAGAAGAAAAAAAAGCAGGACCAGGTTGCACATCTTAGATGCTTCTTCAGCTTGTTACATCCTCCTTCAATAGCCATGAGCAACTGAGGGCAACTCAATGCCACAGAAACAAGAACACTGGTCTCCTGTATGTGTTATTGTGAATATGAAGCACCAAAAGCAAGGACATCTTCAGCTCTCAGTGAGAGCACTTTTTTTGTTGAAATATCATTCCTCACTGTTTGGAATGAAACCCATTATTACCAATTAACCTGCTGTGAACCCATATCACTGGCTGAATTGAGCATAATTATTCATCCATAGTAATAGCTAAAGTAAATTCTGGCAATCTCGGCTAACATTGACTTCTCCTTTGGGAAAATTTTCAAAGATGCCATGTCCTTGGTTATGTTTTTAAAACCTTTTTTTGTGTTAGGCTGCAACTGAAAATGTATCGTTATGACTCATTTCTTCTTGTTTTGTAATGTTGTTTTCTTTTTTCTTGCACAAACATCTATAACTAACTCTATTATCAACTGAAAAATTACCTCCACATGTTCAGAAACCTGATTTTTCTTAAACAAAGTTTTAGCATCGGTAGCCCATGTAGGTTGTCTAAAAATAAATTTTTAAATTAGTTGTTACTTTTCATAGCTTTTTAACCACACAGTCTGATGAACCACAGCCCTGTGAGCAAATGCAGGCATAAATCTTGGTTTGAATTTATTTCAGGTTGTCAAATGTAATTTACTAAGAGAACGTCTGCCAAAAAAGAATCCAGAGGCAAACCTAAGTTGTCATCTTAAATTAAGTGTGGTTCCTTTTTGTTAATCTTTCTACATAAAAGGTTGTAAAATAGTGCATTAAAGATGCAGCAGTCCTCTTCCCTAATAAAAAGCGGAGGTGGAAAAACAGAATAAAGACAGAATGTTTCTCTAGCTGAGGGAACATGCGCTCAAGACAATTAAGTAAATGTTCACTTGCTCTCTGAAAACTGCAGTCTCTGTTTATTCTTAGGCCACATGCAATGTGGGAAATGAACAACCTGAACACCAAAGACGAAGAATAGCAAAACATCTGCATTAGCATAGCATTATTTTTTTTTTGCAATGCAAAGAGAGTTACTCAGAAGGGCAAGTAATACCTACTGTGATAGCCCAGCTGGCTGGCTGCTGGATATATCATGTCCCCTCCAGACTGCACTGGAACTATGGAACTAATTTCATTAATGACAGGTTGGATTCTGGCTCTCACTGAAGAACCGTTTTACTTTCATAGTCAAGAAACTCTGAATTATTAAACCATGTCAAAACCTTTGAATCTTTGCACTGATACCCCTTCTCTCGTCACAGTAAGGTTGTTCTTGCCTTCAGGGCCCAAATCAAGCAGTTATTGCCTTCTTTTTTTTTCCCCTCCACATCATCTATGTCCCAGTTGTTCACCTTAACCATTGGCGCCTCTTCATATTTTCTCCACACCCTTCCCCTGTGTAAAACTGTCAAAACTGATCCACAAAGTTAGTGCCTTTCAGACTCTTCAGAAAGTCTTCTACCACAGCTCCTTTACAATTTTAAGACCAAGGCAACCTGTAGGAGCAAAGAAAACCTCCAGGCAGGCATAAACCTGGAGCAAGAAGCACCGTGGCGATTACACACAAATCACCCAACCAATCTTTGAAAAGCAAGAAACAAGTCGTGTGTGCATGGAAACACAAGCATTTCAGCCATAGGTTTATTTGTCAACGTAGGGCAGAGCTACAGCATTGCTAAGAGTATGTGTCAGCTATTTGGGGATTTTTAAAACAGCACCGGCTTGACTTGCCGCCAATTGATCTGTTCGTGTGTTTGAAAGCCTAAACATCTCTGTGGAGTAAGGTAATGCTTGGGAACTGACAGTGTATTTTAACAAGCAAAATTGGCCACTCCACAAAATTCACATGAACATAAGTTAAAACTTTAGGTGAGTAAAATATTCCAGATGTGGCTGGAGCTCCACCTGAGCTATATGGGTATTTTGCCTCTCTGGTTTACTATTTTGTTTTCTAACACTCAGCTTTCTTCTGCATTTATACAACAGTGAGCATTCAACATGGCAACACCAATAGACATATTAATACATATGAACTGAAAAAACACAAATTAGTTTGACAGCCCTGCTGGCTAATACGTTACCATGCCCCAATGCGTTCAGATGATACAAACTTAAATGGAAATAATTACACTCTAAACTAGGTGACTAAATATTATTTAATGCAATGTTCCTACAGTAATGCCACTTCGGTGCAGATGAGGATTTGTGACTTTTTGTTAGCCCATCAATTAAACGCATTGTTTTTCACAAAATAAGTGGAAGAAAAAGAGGCTTGCTGGATTAATGCGTACCATATTTTCCTTTAGGCCTATATCCTGCACCTTAGTACATTTAATTTTTTCCTGTGAAAGTGAGACCTACATTTAAGCACAACACCTCCCACCAAAACACAACAACTCCCCCCGAAAGGCTCCCTGCCCTCTAAACTAAACCTAAGGGCTCATTTTCAAATTTAGAATTTAGGGACTGCATGCAAAAAGGGAGCATGGACAGCCTGCAGCAATGCCGTAATTGCCCATGCAAATTGGGTATGTGCATGGATAGTTAAAACCTAATTAATCTGCAAGCACGTACACCTCACCTGTACATACCACTCAGGTAAATTTGTATATTATCAGGCTAGGAAGCGCCCTTATCGGTTTGTATAGCGTGCCTTGCTCTGTGCCCAGTTCTCAGATTTGAAACTGGTCTAGGAATTCCTGGGGGCTGAAGACACTTCTAATAGGCTGGCGAAAGGTAATCAAGAAAAAACAAGCCTCCCATCATTTGACTTATATTTCCTATAGAGGTCCATACCTAAACTTGAAAATGTCCAGTCACAAACTGAGCTCAGTAATGCAGATTTGTTAAAGCTTCTTCCTACAAAGTCCAACTTTTTAGCTGAAATTCATGAAATGGTTGTTTTCAGGTCCACAGGTCACTCTTTTGGCCTTTCATATGACTGTCAGACATATTCCTTTGCTGTTCAAGCTCCTCATTTCTCTGAGTAGGAATTAGGACCTCTGTTTTTGGAGACAGGACCTTTCTCTATCCCTTCTATGGACAGAATTTTCACCAACAATTTTATCAGTCACTGGGGAAAAAGGAGTGTCCTACAAGACTCTTCTATCTGCAGTGTTCTAAATGCTAGGGCTAAGCAAGTTAGAGGCACAGGCACTCTGGTTTTAGTCAGATTTATATGTACCTCCACTATACCCTTGGCACTTTGCATAGATTAGAAGACAATATTCTATACAACCAATTAAGATCTTATCATATTAATTGAACTGCCATTATAACATTACCACAAGCCATCTAAGTAATCACTATATGATAACTCCTTATAAACCAGTTCATTGACCTACCAGATGCCTGCAGGAAAGGTAGGTTTGGCAGCATGCCTTGAAAGCTCAGAATCTGACAAATAATTCCTAAAACAAGGGACCTTTTCCACCTAAATGAAGCCTCCAACTTATGTGTGTGTATATATATATACATACAAGGGGAAAACAGGCTTTTTTTTTTTTTCTTTCTGAAAACATTTTTGAAGGTTTAAATAATATCTAGACACTATAGAGAGGAAAAAAGAAAAAGCTGAAGCTGCCACACTTTGCGTATACATAATTATCCATCATCTGAGATCAAGAGGAAGACTGCTTTTAGAGGCCAAAGATCCAGGCTCTTATTTAGGATGGGAAAAAATCAGGTACAAGCCACAGATCTGAATTAGGGGTTTGACCCTTGATTCCTTCCGTTCGAGCTGCGTGAGTCACTGGGTTAGTCTGCAATATTTTTTCTTGTGCTTTAACCATGTGTTCCAGGAAACAGCATTTTCCTGTTTCGCCATTCAATTCCCAATCAGCTGTAACAAGCTGAATACTTACCAACATGATGTTAAACCTTCCCTCTTTTCTTCCCTTTACGTCCTCCAGTTGTAATGTATTTTTGGGCAAATGGATGTATTTATTCCAAGCTACTTCTGTCTGTTCATCTAAGACACCCTGAATGAAAGGGGCCTGTTTATACTCTTTGAAAAATGGCAGCTGATATGATGGGACTAAAAGCTATCCAGTATAAAAGCAGATGAGCCTTTTGAGAACAGGTCAGAGTACAGAAACTCAGGAGGAAGTACTGGGAAGGAAGATGTTTCCTTTCCCCAGTAAAAAAAGTAGGACAGTGGCATCAGGCAGACAATCCACCCTCATTTTGATATAATGTGAAGTTCTCTCTTGGAAAAAGAGAATTAGGGAAAAAATACCCTTGTAGACAGAGCACTGGAGCTGTTTACCCTCTACTTATCACAGAGCCTTACAGTTTAACCCCAACAATTTCAGGAACACTTTGGCATGCGTTGACAGTTACTGCAGAGTATCATGCCATGTTGCAAGGTGGATTACAGGTGTAGCACAGCTTAGTAAGCAGACAGCTATTTTCTGCTGCTTCCAAAGTTATGCACATTTCCAGCATCCCGTGGTGATCACTACTTGAAGTTAATGGTAAAACCAGACACTAAGGAT
Source organism: Platalea leucorodia (assembly GCF_965183815.1). NCBI lineage: Eukaryota > Metazoa > Chordata > Aves > Pelecaniformes > Threskiornithidae > Platalea > Platalea leucorodia. The sequence goes on from NC_138831.1 coordinate 49,271,487, forward strand.
AATTGTGACAAGCCCAGCATACAAGAGAGACATTCTTTGAGAGCATATATACGTAACATAGATATCTTGATTCTGTGGGATATTCCCCACTGGGTCATATCAGAACTATACCAGGTGAAATATTTTATTTAATTGTTGATTAGTATACAGTCTTTTAATTTTTGGCATCACTAAATAACGTTTTAAATGTTTTAATAATGTTTAATATTTAATAATGCTTTAAAAAATACAGGATGGTTTCAAACATACCCCAACTGATGGCTTGAAGGTTTCTAAAAGCTGTTTACAGTTGTCTTGCGACATACTGGGAAGATTCATGGAACTGAGGCAATCTGAGTACTTAACACTTTCCAAGACTGTGAACCTGCAAATTTTCTGTCAAAATCCATTGCAGCAAATATGTCAGCAGCTTCTTTCAGTTCTACCTCAACCACACATACTAAATGCACAATCTTTTTTTTGCTTCCATGCTGAACCACCAATGTTACTAATTCTAATATACAATGTTAATGATGTCCAACTAAAAGTCTTCAAGAAACATACCATCTGACTGGCACCATAACCAAATATCTTTTGAATGTCACTGAGTGATAAGTAACATGACCACTGCATTTGTCTCCATCCCAGCTTGTTTGTTGGCGTTTGACTTTTATATTATTCATAGAATGGCTATTATCTGAAGTTTCACTTATGCAGTACAAAATCTTAAGCTCTAGTCAAAAGCTGTTTAATTTACAATCTCAAGTCGGAGCCATTGATTTCAGGTCAAGTACTCCTGCTGAATAAGCCCCTCTATTACGAAAGTGACACACAGGAGACTTCACCAATAAGAGATGGATAACACTAAGATCTATAAGGTCACAGTAATAATGCTATACAGTGATGCAAATCTCGAGTTTTGCCGACATAACACGGATCAGGCTACTCAGATAACCTGTTTCTTCCTACCTTCTTCTAACGTAACAGCTTCTACCTACATCTCTCCTCTTGTTTTCTATTATTTCCTGTTTTCCCTTTCCCAGCCCTGGCTCTGCTGTTCTGCTCCCCACCTTGCACAGTCAGCCTGTTTAACTCATTAACCTCACAGAAAACAAGACACTTTTTTTGTTTTCCTGGCACATAATATTTTCTCAGTGCTCTGTCATCTGTATCATTAACCTGCATGCCAACTCTCCTGCACACCAACCCTGCAATGCACGAGGACTTCACATTCACCTCCACATAAAAGCAGTGGAAATCACAGCAGAGTGAGGCAGGCCTTGCACTTTTAGCTTGTTCACTACTGAGCACAGGGTTGACACAGAAAGTATCAATAACTAATGTAATAAAATACAGTTAGGGTTATACACAAGAGTGCATAAATTACAGAGAACTGAACTAAAGATTAGATATTTCCTTTTCTTAACACAATAATTCCTGGGTTTCTGAATAATTCGTGGTCAAACTCTACCCATAGTTATAAACATACCAGCTGCACTGCCTACAGCAAGACATGCACCTCTGTGTGCCCCTTGAATACAGACTTCAATGTGAAAGAAGTTCTATTAACACTCCAAGTTAATAAACTTGAAAAATACATTTTTTTGCTTAATATGTGTACATGGTAAACCAGTAGCACTGAGCAGAACACAACTATCATTCATCTCAGCAGTTCATTCTGTCATATGCCATGACAGAGGAGCTCAGGAGGTTTTTACAAGCAGTGAGAAAACCTCGAGACTGAAAGAAAACCACAGACTTCACAAGGTTGACCATGTTTTTCAAGAAAAATGATAAATATTTTTTCTGGAATAATTCTCTCTCAGCCCACACCAGTAATAGGAGGCAAGCTTGATATGACAAGAAAAAGTTCAACATGTAGCTGAAACAGAAAGACCACTAGTACATTATGAGAATTGTAAGAAAATTTAAGCTGGTAGTCCCTAGAAGACAATGTAATACCTGTAAATCCTATAATATACGCTACAGGTAACAGCTAAATTGCAGCAAGATTTGTGCAGGTTCCTCTTTTACATAATGCATGCTGTCAGCAATCATTCTCTGTTTAATATGCATAGCAATTCTTCTTCTGTGTCACTTACTCAATAATCTGTCCCTTTCTACCAAAGAAAAGGAATGTGAAGTCCTGTGAAGCTCAGGGTAGTGCAGGCAGGGAGGTGGGAAGCCAAGCAAATGCGTCCTCTGCTGAAGAAGCCCAGGCAAGCAGAACGCCCACAGAGAGAGTGAGGTACGCTGAAGATCATAACAGTCTGCACTGGCTGCCAGGAGGAGTACATTTGCAAGGGAATGAGCCACATCTAAAGCTGGTCATCACCATCAAAGTTATGATGCATTCATTACTCTTTACTTGGCTAAAATTCTGCATGATACATGAGTACAATTTTCTTCAGCTCCTCAATGTCTCAATACAGCACCTACCTTTGGAGATACAGGAACTGATGCAGGAAATTTTTGTATTTCTTTGTAGCTACAAAAACCATTGTAGATACTGCCTGACTGCAAACATGAGCTGCGATTCAATTAGATACTAAATACATGTCAAAGTACAAGCTCTTTAGCAGAACCAATGAACCCGTTTTAACAGGCATGTAGCATGACAGCTATGTTGAATCCAGCCCAAGAGCAGAAATTCTATTTCAGTTCTGAAGGTGGTGGCCATTTCGGTGATATGCTGCCTTTCCTGCTTTGCTTTCACAGCTGATATTCTGGCTTATTTTTGTTAAAATAAAAGTTATGGTACTGGGGACTTAAAAGGGGAGTTTTTATTTCAAAAGCCAAGATGCCACCAAGAAGAACATGGATTTTTCAGTTCAAATAATCTTTCCTTTAGGAGGAAGAGATTTAACATAAAAAATACCATCCAACTCGTCTATCTGAACACAGCAGATATTAGTAAACATTACTGCGCCAGTAAGCTAATACTTGTGAAGATAATGCATAAAAAGTTTCAAAGCTTTACCTCAGGACTGTAGGAAGCAAGAGATAACCGCAGCACAGAAAAAACAGCTATTGAGCTTGATACTTTTCTTGCTAAGAACAGCCACGATGGAATTTTGCCCTTCCCCTTCTTAATTTTTTTACTCTCATAAATCAAAAAAGTCTTACATTAAAAAAATTGGCAAGCAATCAGTCAGAGCAGACTAATTGCTTTTGCTATTTAAAAAGAACCTAATTTTAAATGGCTAAAGTGTTGTGGTTTAAAGTAGCTATTGTACATGTGCATTAATTAATTTCCTAAGAATTTTTATTACATCTCCATGACACGGTCTAATTATCTGATAATGCTTTTTCCCATGTATATGAGAACGACATTGCTACAGCATGTACTTCAATTGTACTCAAAGAGCCTGCAAAGTGTGAAACCAAGACTCAAGGTCTGTCTACTCTGCTAAAAAACAGGTCAGGAAACCCTACTGCGAAATGTTTTCATTCCAAAGGGATACAAGAGATAATATGTCAAACATCATCATCCAACTTATCCATTTTTCATATTCTTTCAAAGACACAGAGAAAGAGAAAAAGTGAGAGAAAGCATGCGCGCAGTATTTCATTAAACATTTCCCTTCTTGAACGAAAAATGTGAACTCTGCTTTCTTAAACTGGTCAGCATAAAGAATGCAAACAACGCTGGCTGGCAGTCTCTTACGCGTACTTTCCTATATTTCTAATACTTAAAATGCTTTTTTGGTAGGTCTGAACTCCACATCACTGGAGTGATGTTCTGTCAGGTTGTTCTCAAATTCAGGTCTAGTGGCTGGCTGTGTAACTTGTTACAACCAGGACACGGGGCACACCAACTTTCCTTCCCAAAATCCTGAAGTAGTTTTCAGAAGCTGAAGAATAAGTCTCACAACAAGCAGGAGGAACACAGAACACAAAAATGTAGCCCAGTCCCTGGAAAGTACCAACTAGATTTGACCCACAATATGCCATAGGAGTTTGCAGTTTTCCTCTGTGCTGCTATTCCATGATGAAGGAAGATAAGGGTTGGAAAGCCCCACAGTGAAGACCACGCTAGGGAGAGGTTCCAGTGGGACTCTCACTCCCTGCAAGGCACTCAGAAGGGTCTGTTGTCCATACTACAGGAGGGAGGGCCCCAGTTTGGAACAAACAGAAGGGTGTATACGTATGTACTACCCCCTGACTAAATTTCCATTACCTGGAAGAAGTCAACGTGTATCAATATCAAAATGAGAAAGATATAAATGTCAGATTGAAAATAAGGAATAGATAAAGGCCCAGGAATCTGCTTATTGAATAAGTCACTGCAACTGGTAGGTGAAAGAGCTTGGATCTCAACTACAGCAAAGGAGATGGGCAACCCAACAAAATGAATGATAAATAGAGGCCTTAGGGAAAAAAGAACTTCTGTATGTTTTTCTTAATTTTCATTCTGTTTAGGAAAAACTCCAGTGAACTCAAATCTTGGCAATGACTTAGACTAACTTCAAATTAATTTAGACTAAATATACTAGATAACAGTAGTGGAAGGCTTCCCTGATAAAGTAACAGTAATTGCTACAGTAACAGGTATGCATCCGGGCAGGTTTCAGTGGAGAACAGCTAATAAAGAGTCCAGTCTCACCTCAAACTGCATTTAGCTTGCCTCCTGTTAAATCATTAGCATCCTGAGTATATACTGAGAGACTCAACACTGAAAATATGGTCTACTTGCTTTAGACTAGGAACCAAGCCACAAATGAACATACCGCTGTTGGCCTAAGCACTACAGAGACTGCTTCACTGAGTTTGTGTGGGTACAAATCAAACAAAATACTGCACAGCATATGGAATATAACCTGGGGGAGGGAAAGCTGGAGAGACAGCAAACTAGTTTGTAAAGTCTGATCTGTGTTTGATGCATACAAGTAACTCCCATTAATGTGAAATCAAGTAATATCACACCAGAGACTGCACTCCAAAAGTGGCTAGCTGCTGCCCACTACAACCCACTCCTCTGCAGTATCTGCTGTACATTCTGCAGTAGCACAACCTTCTGCTAGCTGCTTCTGCTGAATTTAACCAGTTAAGCTTGTGCCAAAGACTGGTTTGAGGGTGAGCTTGGCATCGTTACTAGGTGAGAAATACACACAAATATTCAGACACATTTCAAGCTTAGTTCTTGGGGTTCTTGGCCCTAACTTCCAGCTTAAAGAAACTTTGAATCCAGCAGAGAAGTCAACAAATCATATCCCCAGTCCAGCAGTGTAAGGTCATTTCTCACATGCTGGAATACCTACCTTCTCCCAGCAACCAGCACAAGACACGTCTGGACACCACTTTGCTCCCCGCAGCTGTCAGTAAGCAGCAAGGAGGCTACAGTCATACATTGCAGGGACCTGGATGGTATTACAGCCCCTTGAAGAAGATGCACACGTGTGAGTATACACACTCAAACCCACTTCTCTGGATCAATAATATTGGTTAAACAATACTTGCAAAATTAAGGTCCAAACCTTCTGGACACTGAACACCCTCAGAGAAATCCTTGCTCTCTGGGGAGATAAAGAAGCTCGGTATTTTACCAGAGTGGGATGTAAAACACAGAAAGAAAAAGGAACATGAACTGTGCATCATTCACATACATAATCTTTCTGTTTCCTTGTACACCATGTGCTTGGCATGGGCATGTGCCCTATCTGGCAGAGAAAAGGCTATAGAGTGAAAATGTGAGAGCAATAAAACATTGCTGCACTTTAGGGGAAACTGCAAGTAATTTCCATTCTATTGATCTTCTCTGGACATCAATGACACACTGAGTTTATCTGGAGAACTAAATTCTAGAGCATGTTGCAAGAAGATGCTCTAGTTAAGCTTGTTTGACTGAGTGACTAAAATTTAATTACATTTATTATTGCACTCTAAGATACAGCGAGAAAATACACGCTCACAGCTAAATAAGCATATAAATTGCCATACTTTGTAAATGTAGCATATAGATATAAAACTTCCTGGGATAAAAAGGTGCATTCTCTTTTAGTAGTTTATAGGATTAAAACTTCATTGTAAATTATTATCAAAACTATAGCATTACAAAATTAAATTTTAGCTAAGGTAGAATTCCCTTAATTGTAAAACCTCTAGTATTTGAGCACTTAACTCTTGCAGCTGCTTCAAATGCTATACACCACTTTCCAAAATATTTCCCCAAAGAAACAAACAGAAAAATTGGTATTTAAAAAAAAAATCATGTAAAAAATAAATTTTTAATACTATCTGTCTGCAATATGGAACTGACAATAGTAAAATCTAGATATTAATTTGCATCTTTTCATAATGTACATTGCTGCTCAAGTAGTTTTTGCTGACAACAAAGGTGCCAAGGAACTTTCATGCAAGTTATTTTGAATGAAGGCAATTCTTATCTAGCGCCTTCACTTGCTTATAAATAAGGCAACATTGGCAAACACAGTGGGTGTATCAGCAATATTTGACAAAGGTGTCTGGGCTCCCTTGGGTGGAGAAATGTCATTATGGCACAGGAGAAATCATTACCTGATCTATAAGTGATTATCTGGTGGTGGGATTTTGTCACTCTGTTCACCACTGTTTGCAAAATCTGTGTTTTAAAATAGTCCTGAAAAAAGCGATTCTGCCCTTCAAAGTACGAGCCAGGAACCTGAATCAGCCTTTCTTGTATATGCACATCTTCGTTACATACCTTCAAAGCATCAAGACTGTTCCGCTGCATCAAGGATTACAACATGGGTCCCTCGGTCCTGTAAAACTTGCTTTCCAAAACACTACGTGGACTATCAGCAAGCGCTGACGCATTAACTTGCATTGCAAGACTTTGCTCCTACCCTGCTGTAAACAGATTAATTATCTGACATTCTAGTTTTCAATCATACATTTTTAATAATTTTTAGGAGAGGTCCTCTCTTCTGAAATCTCCTTAAATATTTTTTTGATTCTTCAGACTCCGGAATATTAAGAATATTTTTTCTATTTTTTTGTGAACTTCTCAGTTACTGTTTTGGCCATTACAGGGAGATCCATATAAAGTACAGCAGCACCTTCCTATTCCAGTTCTGCCCAAGATTATACTGACTATCCAAAATAGCATTCACAAGCTCTTGAGAAGATGAGCGTAGTCCTTTCCTTTCTCTTCTGGCACAACTGCATGTGCGTATCAGTTCTGCTCTTCTGCTACTATTACAATGCTCTGCAGACAACGCATTTGTAATCAGGTACACAGGTCGGTGATGATTGCCAAGTATACCTACAAACCTTGTTTTGGCAGCATCTTGAATTCAAATTCTCCATGTCCTGATCTCTCCAAGTATGGCAGAGTTTAGATAAGAATACATTAAAGATGATGTATGAACCAAGGTCCGAATCTTTCAATAAGTGTTGTTCACGATGAGTGAGCCATTTAAATGGATTATTTTACAGAAGAAAAGACTTAATGCTGTGTTATCATAAATCTATATTTCCACGGCAGAGACACTGTAATTTAATAATAATATTGTTTAGATTCTATAGGTATAAGGTGCAACCTTGTCTCCTTTCAAATCCATATGGACAGACAACTTTTCTACCTCAAGGAATATGCCATGTAATTCAGAGAAGCATTGTATAGGAAAACGCAGAATGCTAAGCAGCAAATTGTGAAGGAAGTGCATTTTACTAAGAAAAGGAGCAAAATAAGTGGCCAGGAGGTACTTGACATGGCAAGTAACAGGCACGTTCTTCAAGCAAGTGGTGTGATTTTTGTAATAATGCTATTTGAACATTAAATTGGTTGGCAAAACAAAATCTTACTGATTAGGAGCTGCCTTAAAGAAAAAAGACTAATTTTAGCCATTTTTTATTGTCCACCGCAGAAGACAGTCTAGCATATGCTTTAAGCTACCTGTATAAGAATACTCAAATACCTAATATTGCATGGTGTGAAAAGACTCCTCACCGGGGTCTCCACAGTGGGAATGACACACTCTGGAAGAATGTTTTCACACTGTGAAAAAACGAAGAGGCAGAATTTCACTCAGCAAAAGTTGCTTTTGCAACTTCCTCAACTGCCAATCGCTGTCTAATTGCTGGAATACAAATGACAAACGGACAAATGGAACGAGTTAAGTGCCTTTATCTGCTTGACTGCAAAACTAAACCTACCTAAAGCCACCAGCTAAGCTGTCCAACTTCCTGTAGAGTTAATACTAAGTTAGCACTAAAGAGTATTAATTCATCCAGTTCTGCTCAATGAAGACAGTGTCTTGGAGGTAAAAGAAGTAGTATGATCAACTACTTTAACTACATCTAGAAAGAAAGTCTCTCCAAGGCCTGAAATAAGTGGAAAACCTTAGTCAACTGATGGAAGCTGCACTGACAACCTTGTTCTTAAGCTGTTTATCCAAACTGAGCGTCAACAAATGCCAGGTTCAAGACCATTATTTTGGAAAGTTCATAAGGACATGGCCCACTGTCAAGAGCAAGACTCATTTACAGCTGATTGCTATGAAGAAGGGATAATAAGGGTACCACATGAAAAAAATCACATAACGCATGCTCTCAGTTGCAACCCAGTGAAAGAGGATAAAGCTGTGGCCATCATTAAACCATGCAACTGTACGCTCTTTGCTCAACGTAAACCTGGGGAAAAAACACAAACCAAAAAGAATATAACTTTTCTCTAGAAAAAAAAAAAATTTATTTTCCCCTAAAATGTCACAATCTGAAATGAATCCTTCCTTACTTTATTCTGTTCTCTCATTTGAGGTCTTTATCAAGGCATCAGCATGCTTGAATGGCCTGCACAGCATGAGCTCCATTGGCAGTTTGTTAGCGGAATTAGGTCTCGGACTGTACGCTACTCAGCATCCTGAGGGTAGGAAGCATGTTCCTTTGCTCAGGAAATCTATCATTCTCATCATGTTGCCTGCTTTCTTGTCATTGCCTTTACTGACCAGCAAAGTGAGCTATCAGATTTTAAATCCAAATTATTCAAAATCTAGTTGTATAGCAACTTGCTCATCTTCTAAATAAAAACATTAATTAGACGCCTAATGAAAAATCATTGAATAGACTTTCACATGGGATTTGAAAAAAAATTCTCATCATAATGTCAGATTTCACTGTTTTCTTTTTATTGCCATTTGGTTGATTTTCTTTCCTGTTTCCTTCATAGCTTCTTTCATTCCTTTTAGGTAGACTTCCAGTGGGACAGATGGGAGAACACTAGCCAACGACTCAATCAGCATAGGGCCCACAGTACGCAGTTCAGCTCAGAGCAGTAGGAAATCCTACTGCAGTTTTTTCTCCAGTCTTAGGAGGAAAAAAAAGAAAACCCTAAAGCCTAGTCTTTCACATGTTTTCACACTGTCTACTTGTGTCAGCAGAATTCACTGCCGAGTAACTTGCAATCTGTAACTTTTTCTTAGCAAGTTTGGCCAACTGCCATTAGACAAAAGGGTCACACATGCATGAGAACCAACAGTAAATTGCTGAGAAGACAGTTGAGGATTAATGATTGAGAAGACATTAGACTAATAATGCCCATTTCAAGATTTAATCAAAGAGTGACTTTTTTTTTTTAATGTGGTATTGGACTGGAAAGCCCTCTCCACAGCACTATCCCATGTTTCCAATGCTTACAGGTGAAAAATACTAGATATTAGGGATTTTATCCAAAACCCGCTGAAATCGATGAAAATTTGCCCATCGATTTCAACTGGCTAGTGATCAAGCCTTTAAGGCAGTTTTTATACATAAGGGAAAGCAATACACAAAAGGCAAGACACTACCTGTACATTAGGGCTGGTCTTAAGACATGGAGCATGCAGGCATGTCTTTCTGCCTAAGATTCCAGACAAAAATGAGGAAGCTGTTCTCTCCGGTGGTCAATGCTAAAACAGAAATTTCATATTCCCTCCATGTACAGGAAAAGGTCAAAGAATTGTAGAGGAAATAAGGCCTCACTGACTGATTCATTTTGCAGGACAAGATGCAGACAGCAGCTGCAGTAAATCTGCATTCCAGCCACTGCAGAGATGTGCTCCAGGTAATCCTTCATGCAGCCAGAGTCCAAAGTTAGGTCATGAATTTGCAGTCTCTGTTCCATGAGATCCGTGCAGCAGTTCACATGCTAATTCTACTACAAGCCTAAAACCAAAGCTCATCCAAAACAAAGATTTGCTCCAAACCCTAAACTTGGCAATTTAGCTTTTCATACTCTGTTCCTAGATACAAGATGTTGAGGTGGTTTTATTGTCTCCAAAAAATTTTTTCTTGGTCCTTTAATATTGTGCATGTGTGGCTACTAGATCATCCTACTCGAAACAAGCTTATGGTAGTATTAGCAAAAGAGCTGGGTCTCAAGAAGCACAGAAGATAGATTTTTTTTCTTCAGGAGGAAGAGGCAGAAGTTCATGCCACTTCTTATACTCTGGCAGGGTACTCCTGGCTCCCTCTTTGCTGTCACAGCCACTACTGAGGATGGTGCATCTAGAACCCAGAAAGAACTGAGGAAAGCTAATTTCCCCATGCAGAAGTGAACCACAGAGACGACCTTTTTGCTGCGCAGAGAATCTAGTTTAAGATATTAGCATCTGATTTAAATAAAACAAAAGCTGTTTGGGATTCATTGTTCTGTCTGCTGAGTAGTGAACACCAACATGATAATTACATCAAAATTGATTGGTTTAAAAATGTCTACTTTAATTAATTTATTATAATACTTACAGAACAGTTTCAGACAAGGTCTAATGCACCAAGGATTAAATGCCATTCACTTGCAATGCCTGGAGGATGGACGTACCCATTTGCAAAGAACATTCCCCATGTTAGTCAATGCAGAATATGTTTGTGAAGGATTCTTCCCTTCAGGCACTGATGTTGCTCCATGTGCCACGTGTGCTCAGCATTACAACTTGACATTAAATTCTCTTATTAAAATACATACGTATTAAAAATAATTCCTCCAGACCAATTTTTTTTTACGGTGTTTTAGACTCAATGTTGGAAAATCTTGAAAGAACCTGCAAATAGTTACATTCTTTGTCTCCAGCCAAGTTTAAAAGGAAAATGGAAGTACACTTCAATAGGAGCGATGCAAAGACCAGATCACCCATCAGAGAGCAGTACTTCCTTTTTTGCCATCTTGCATTAAGAAGGCAATAGTTTGCCACAATCCATACAAAGGAATTACAAGAAATTGGAAGGGGATTTACAATCTCATTCATGCTGACTGGCGTATTTGGAGCATAAGGGAGGGGTACTTTCTCCAATCAATCTGATAGCATGAAAATTTTTGTGCAAGAACAGAAATTAGTTTAACTTTTTTCTTTCCCGATCCTTATTTTCTTTGCTCTTAGTATTACGTGAATGTATTTTATATTTAACTTTCTCCTTTGTTACCTTTTTTAAATAAGAAAAGGGAAAAGATGAGAGATCTCTGAAGTCTCAGCTCATAATCTTCTCTTATTTTTTCTGCCTGATGGAAAACCTGGCTAGGGACTCTACTGCTTATCCAAATTGTGGGAAGGACAGCTCTTCTCCTATGAGGTGGGAGTTTAGACACATGCATTAGCTAGAGAGAGAAAGAGTTTAAAAAACAGCAAATAACTGAAGCATGTTGATTTCTTAATTTTCAGATACTTTGCCAAATAACTTAGGCCATAAGAATAAGTTATAATTTCTGCATTAGTATTTACATGGTTCAGCTGTGATTTGATCATATTGAGCTAGGCTCCTCATAAACAAATACTTAGTTCTAGATTTGCGTTATGAGGCCCCCCATCCCAATTGCTGACATCATAAGGTTTCATTTACAGAGTATAAATATGCCCTTCTACTCAAATATATTGGCTGAAAAATATCAGGCAAGTGTTTTAACTATAGATAGAAGGAAAAAAGTGTATTAATCAGAATCCTCAGAATATTTGATAATTTTTCAGATTCTTAAAATAAAATTTGGTAACCTCTACTCAGTCTGGAAAGCTTAACTGTGCAACCCACTGCGTGGGCAAGAGTTTTCTTTTTAAAGAAAGTCAGTTTACATTTCATCAACTGAACACAAGCTTTATTTCTTTTTTGTTTAAAAGCAGGAAAGCGTAATGCCACAAAGACCAAAAGCCCTCTGTTGGTATATAAAAAACTGCTGTGCTATTGAGTAAAAGCTTGGCCTGAGTTGGAGTCCATTAATAGCTATCTGTACTAGAAAGACATTCATGTATTTTTGTTTGTTTCTGTTCTCCAATTCCTACCCTCCTAAAGAGAGCCAAAGGCTAAATTGTGTTGCTTCTAGTAAAGATTAAATAGCAAGCAATTCAACTTCTGGCACTACACTTTCAAATATGAAAGGGGTTATGTCATGCAAAAAGAAAAGGGTTTTCTTTGGAATTGTGCATTCTTCTTCTTTCACGACATGATGAAAGGGAAGGGTTGCATTTTAAAGCTCTGCAACATTATCAAACTTTGCTACAGTCACACTGTTTGAAAGAAGCCCAGTACATCACCAAAGCTATGTAGATACAGAAGACGATAATGAAAAAACAAGCATTAATTGCTCATATAGCCAGTGTATATTACATCGGTGTATACAAATAAGTGCACAGATCTGCCGCATTACTTCATGGTACCAGGAAAAAAAAAGTCACTTTCACACACTGCTTGTTTACTACATAGAGTTACTCAGTGAATAGTAAGAAGAATCTGAGGCACAGCAAGTCAGCAAACAAATCACAATTGGCAGGTTTTTTATTTCAGTCACACTGTGGTAAATTCAAATAATTCTAATGAAGTGAACTGTGCTGCTCCAGACTGACCCACGATTAAACAGAGTGGGACAATCGTAGTGTTAATTTAGCAAACTGAAAAGATACATTGAGATATTTTTGCAGATATGGTGATATATAACTTACATCCTTCATTAATAGTTTCTATTCAAGGTATTTAATTAGCATTATGATAAAACTAACCAAACTGCATACAGTGCAACAAACAATCTAAATTGACTTTGCAGGCTGAACAGTTATACCTCTCTGACAACTATGTGACTGCTTGCAATTCTAATGGCTGGTCTAGCAATTAATGTTCTCTCATTAATCACTACTAATTAACTTCATTGATCCTTAACACTGGGATTGCCACATTAAAGCATACTGCAAGAAGCATCATATTTGTTATGATATAATATTCAGAGGAAATTAAATTTAAAAAGTGCTGTGTCAGGGGACAAAAACACCGTTTAGGCCAGGATGTGAAGTTACACCTAAAACTATGCATTGATCTCAGCATTTCTTTTTTAGCTAAGTCTACTCTCTTGCATAAACTCTACCACTTCAAACACGCAGCCTGAAATCCCTACATTTCCTGAAGTTGTTATTGTTAACTATTGACATTGCAAGTCACACTGGGTAGGGCTCAGTGCATCACTGTGCAAAATACAATAGTAGTAAGCAACAGCCCCACCCCCACGGTCATTGCCCTGGCTGCCATAGTCCTAGCTGCACTGCAATGAAGGCAAGTGTTTGACTCCTCATAATACTGTGAAACTGCTTACTCACATACGGTTGGCTACCAGCCTGGCTAGTGACATGCGGCATTTAGTTGAAAAGACCATGTTGAAACATTTAAAAGATGTTAAGGTTCCGCATCTGTCAAATGTGTAGGAACGGGGGGGCGGAGGGGAGATAAAAGATTTTGTACAGGTTCTCTAACAGGTATCTGAACTTTAAATCAGAAAATGCATATAAGAAGATAACATAAGAATTACAATACTAATCAGGCATGAAGACTGATTCTCTGAAGATAGTCAGAAAGAGCAAACTATCAAAAGGAATTAAAGTTACACTGTACGGTTAAGCTAGCTTGTGCAGTTAGATCAATATAGCATTGACAACATATTTCTGTGCCAGGAAGGTACAATAAAAGCACATGCTTTCACTGCAGCTGGATGTTCTCAATAAAATATAAGCTATCATAGTGCAAAGAACGGAAGAAAAAACATCACGCCTATTTCTTAAAACAACATTTTAATAAACTAATCACCTGAACTGATTCTAGGGACTCCAAGTGGTCCTACTTGTCACTTGACACTGATTTACTGTATGAACTTGAGCAAATTGTATTCCCCACACAAGTCCCAGGCTTTCCTCCAGTTATAAATTTGAAAACTTCTCTTAAAAGAGATTTTTCTTTTTATGAAGAGCTTGAAAAGGGAGCACAGTATTCCAGGGTGCAAATGAGGACATTTTACAGTGTAATAAATCATCAATAAATGGAAAAATAAATTGGGTGAGAAAAAAGTTCTGTATCTGGCAACCTTTTTGATCTTCTTCCACAGGCTAGTTACAGATGGTTTGAAGGTGACACCATAAAGCACATAAAAGAACATACCTTCTCCTGAACTTCAGCTTAAAACACTAGCTGAAAAAGTAGCAAATTCATCGTGTACAGGAGTCACTGAAGTTCTCCCAAGTCTTCCATAAAGGCTCTGCTTAGCTTTCTAAACAGGGAAAATATAAAAAGGATGTACTGCGCACAAAGCAACTCAGTGATGGTGTGGCAGCTAGAAAAGTCCAGTAAGAATTATATGGAAGCAAACATATAAAGATTTTCAAGATGAAAAGTTGTTCAGTTGTGAAGTAAATGCCCAGTATTGTCTCTCAACTTCCTGCCTCGTGCCTTTGGATGACACAATCAACAAGGCTTCCTTTGTATTTTAAGTTCTGTTTGATTGTACATTAATGCACTAGATCGTACTGAATCATCTGTTCTTGTCCGCAAGTAGTGCTGAGGATTTATAGCCATAAGGCGGGAAGTTAGAAGTGACGTGTATGGGCAAAGTTGAAAACAAGAAAGACAAGGTCATCCACAAACAGCATTCCTGAAAAAAAGGAAGAAGTAATATTTTAAAGAGAATTAATTATGGGAAAGATATTAATAAACATATCACAGAGTTTCCATTATATTCTGATCATTAAAACTGTTATCAGGCATGGAATAGAAAGGTTTTGCTCTATTATCACTTAGCTCAGTATCTGGTGCATAATTTCAGTATTAATTTCTTTAGTGTCCAAGAACTCTCTCAGCCATAACCTGCCCCCTTTCTCAGCAGAGGCTCCAGCATTCACTGCTAGGGAGGCCTGGGGAGTTTATACCTCAAGGCTGGGGGTGTGGAGCGATGCAGTGGGCTCTCCACAGTTCCTTTCAGCGTACAAGGCACAAAGCAGGAACATGTTGAAATAAGAGGAATGTGAAGTCACAAATTAATGTCCTTTCAACGTGAAGAGATAGAGAGATTTTGCAGAAAGCTGCTTTTTATCATGTTGTGCTCAAGCAAACCAAGGGTAGATCCAATCGCAAGCACCTGTTTTTTGGATACCGTGTGTGAAACAAAGGATAAACAAACTTCAGCTAGCAGTGTGATGGTGCAGTTGCCATCATTCAGTTAAGGTTTAGATGTTGTGATTTTAAAGCTACATCTTTTGCAAATCTTCTCTGTGGCCCTGGGATTTCTATTCGCATTTCAGATGGCTCAGCTTGCAAAGATCTCTCTAAAGTTAGATCCATGGGACTTATGGGTCTAATTAAAAATAAACACGCATTTCAGTGCTTTCCTGTAGACCTACAATTTGCAAAGTATTGCCAAAAACCCACCCCAGGAGAGTCCCGTTGGTCAGGGTTCACATGCCTGTTTTAGTCACTCAGACTGGACGCTCCTCAGAACCTATATGGACTAATCTGGGAGTGACTCAGTATTCCCCATTTTGGAATGGAGAATAAGACTGAGAACATCTGCTGAAGAAGATAAAACAAACAAACAAAAAAATCACCAACTCACTTCCCTCTGTTTTTTCTCCTGAGCTGCTGCCTCAGTGCAAGTTTTGCTCCAATGTAAATGAAGACCCACTAATCCCATTTCTTCTATCCTTATTTCAAGATTAAAAAAGACCTCATGGGACACCCTATCTGAAGTCTCATCCCAATCTCAGAGATTCATATCGTATCCAGCCTGCTATCCCATAATCCACATTGCTTTGGCTATTCTTTTGTTCTCATCAAAGGCATTTCTAGGTGGCTTCTACTGTAAAAAGAAATAGAACAACGGTATATCTTTGACAGACTGGAAACCAGCAGAGGGTAGGATGAGCAACGCCTGCTAGCTAGAGAGGTGGACAAAACAGGAGCTTTTGCCAGTTCTACAGAATGTGGTACATTTGCCCCAGGAAAAAAAGATGCTTCAAAACAAAATAGCGCAATCTTTGTTGTGCAATGAACTGAATAAAGATCTGATATTGAATGACATTCCATCAAGAGCAGGAGAAGTAAAAATCTGATTCAACCAGGCAGTGCCTACTTGGCCTTCTTAGTAAGTACCAAACATCCTACAGCAATTACCAGCAGAGGAGGCATCTTTCTCTAATTCAGAATAACCTAAGTCCATCAGCTGAATAGAAAATCTTTCAGATGATAGCATTACTTTGACCTATGTCACTGGGTGCCACATGCTTCATGTAAGTGTTTGAGGGCTCTTTCCACAAAAACTTACTGGGTGTGGTGTTCAAGAGAGAATGATAGAGAATGCTTTAGATATTAACTTAATGCAATTGGCAATTTCAAAGTAGCAGCTTTTGGTAACAAAATAAGCATTTTCAAGATCATAGCACAGCTCTGTGATACAAATATTCTCACTTTGACCTGAAATTATTTCACAAGGTTGTCATGGACAAATTTACCTTTGTAACAATACTCTGCTGCTTGAGAAAAGCACACTACAAAGGTCATCAATTCATATAATCAGAGAATCATAGAATCGTTTAAGTTGGAAAAGACCTTTAAGATCATCAAGTCCAACCGTTAACCCAGCGCTGCCAAGTCCACCGCTAAACCATGTCCCTAATTCCTGACTACAAAAAAGACACAGATGTTAAAATGGTCTCCAAAACCTAGCATATTCCTACAGGACCCTAGCACTAACCACCTAAATTACTGGGTTTGCACCTGACTTCACAAGGTTCACAATCCAAGTCTATATTTGATATGCGTATTCCGGTGTTACTTTGTGTATGTAGAACATGAACTAAAATTGTTATGATGTCCAAATGCTAGAAACAGAAGTTAAAAAATTAAAATAAATAAAAAAACACTTGCCCAAACTTTGTCTCCTTCAATCTGTGTAGATAAAGAGTTTTTTACCTGCTTCTCATCAGAAGTAACTATACCTACATCTTTATCATCCACAATTTGCAACAAGATTTAACAATTTGATATCTAACTCTAACTTGTCCCCACCAAGCAGACAATAATAGCAGGCAATATCTACTAAGCATTGGGTTTGTAACGCATTGCAAATTAAATCAATCATAGCACCTGGAATTGGTGCTGTCATCAACATTTTCTGCAGCAGAATTTAGTTTTATTGAGCAAATGGTCATGAAGCATTTAAAGTAAAATAGAAAAAAATTTACATCACTGGAATAAACAAAAACATTTTATAAAGTAGAAAACAATTTGTTCATATTATTATTTTTAAAGTTTCACTGCAAAAACATGAGAATTTAAAAATACAGATCACTCACTACCGAACCGAATGGAGTTAACTCTGAAAAAATCTACCAGATAGTCACACCATATTACAAAAAGAAATCATCTTTCTTAGCAGAAGTGGAATTCTATTAATTATTTGCATTTTTTTGCCTCAAAAGGGGAATGATATTAAGAAAGTTTGGGATAATTTGCTGCAATATTTGTGATTGAAGACAATGCCTATCAAATATAAACTAGCTTTGTGCTTCGTGAATAAATTTAGCTTATATTAGTGCCACATAACACAGGAACAGCATGGAAAAATGGTGAGGGAGGGACACGAAATCAGATAATTCACGACACATTTAAATCTGTTCTGATTCCAGTTGAGTCAAAAGAGTTTTACCACCAATGATTTTGGCCCAACTCTGATATATTCAATTGTTAGAGGCTCTGAGCAAATGAGCATGTGATTTACAAGTGAAATATAAAATCAAGTGCAAATATATTTGCATAAACTGATTTGTATCTATGAGTGATGTTGATTATTTTCTTTGGTGTTTAAAAAACAAATCAAAAAATGTATCACGCTGAGGTAGCATCTCTAAAGGGCAAACATCGCAAATATCACAGACATCTTGTATCTGGAAGTGATTATTGCCGTTCACAATCTCATGTCTAAGTCACAACCTGATTTCATTTCTATGCTCAAACAACACTGCTAGCAAGGGAGGAGGTCACCTGGACTTTTTAAATGATTAGAGAATATTGATTTCACTAGTTCAGAGTAGAAAGCTCCACAGTTTATGAGAAATATATGAATACGAAAAAGACCTTAACTTTGGTTTGCATTTTCTTCTTAATGGAATGGTGATCAAGATGGGTTTGTATTGTAATAGATGTTTAATATTACGTACTAATTTCAATACTTACAAAAAAGTCTTACATGATGATTACTCATTATCAATCCCATATGGTTTGCTGACAGAACATTAACTACAGCTGGGTGTAATATGCTTGCATCAGGGTGAACCCGAACACAGTCAAATAACAACATCTAAATTGCAAGACACCTTAACAGACAGATATCTGTTTTAATTACGTATCTTGCCAGTGAAATAAAGATTCATTACAAAAGTGACTGTTCAGGTTTCTCAACAAATTTTACACCAGCAATATTATTATTGTTTACATTTAATTAATAGTTCTAGTTTTAATGGCACTGTAGGTTAATAACATTAAAACATATTCTTTTAACTTCCATTCATGAAAAAAATAATTAAACAAAACTTAAGTTAAATTAAAAGCCAGCATGCAGATTGATACGATACATTATCCCATCAGTTCACAAAATATAATGGAAATTATAATGTTTGCAATCATATACAAAGAGGTAACAACACGAAGAAGCACCACTGTAGAATATTTAGAGAAATTTCAGTAAAAATTAGCATGAACTGACCCTATAGAGTTTGCAAGCAATTTACTTCTACTGCCTGAGCATTTCATTAAGGCAAAGAACACACCTAGTCTAAAAATGGTTACTGATACAGTGCAGATATTGTTGAAAGCTAGCCAGTCTTTTTTCTTCTTATTATTATTTTTTCCAAATAAACACAATGGTCAGTATGAGGAATACATATGAACACAGTTTTGACTGGAATGAGCTGCTGCAATTATCCCCTCTAGTGATTCCTTTTATTGTATGATCAGAACCAGCTCAAGTAATTAATTTATAGCTTTCTCTGTGACTATGATTAGCTTTCCTGTGATATTCTTCAATAATTTTTTCTGCTTGTGTTCCCTTCAAATAAATGTCCTGATCTTCACCTGTAATACACACAAGGACTTGGCATAGAATATACATCCTATCCCCATAATTAGTAAGCAATATGAAGTAGAAACTCTATCAGTAAATACAAATATTCCATATCAGGCAGCCTAACCACATCTAAGACCAATGTCACTTTTGTTTTCTAGATTATTCTTCCCTCCAAAAAACTTCCCATATTAATTAATAGCATATATGTTCTATATTCATTTCATTCCTTGTTCTAGCTCCAATTTTATTGTCCTTTTTCTACATCTTCCTAAAATGGTTCGGTACTTGAAAATTTTATTGCAAGGTCTCATGTGGTAATTATAACTTTATTTAGATAGGTACTTTTAGGTATTGGTGTGTTTTGTATATTTTTTTATTCTGCTATGTGCTTAGAAAAAGACACATGAATTTACATTAATCCTACAACTCCCATTACCTTTTTTATAAACTTAATACTGACCCAAAGATCTAAAAGATCTAAAAGAAGCTGCTGACATTCCACTTGCTGTCATGTATGCTGTATCACCTGATATACTTATCTAAATACATACCTACTATTAACACTTTTGTCAGCAATATGGAAAAAAATTGGCCTTTCTTTAACCAAATAAAAGAAATCCCTTTGGAACCAAAACCCCAGAAAATAAAATGTATTGAATATTCAAATTTTTATAAACACACACACACAGCTTCTTTTATGTATCTGTGTTTGTGTATTTATTCCATATGCCATTAATATGTCTCCCTAAACTCCCACGCTCACAGACCTGAGAACAGTCCTTCTAATTACATGAAGAACTACACAAGAGTGTAATTTTCCTAAAGATTTCTCTCACTTAATGGAGGATTTCAATATGAAATAGTTGTTAATGATGAACAGGACAGCATCGTTTAAAGTATTCCAAGGTTTCAGACGATGGTCCAAAGATAATTCAGTGCAAATTATCCCTACAAAATACATCCTCATTTTCAAAAGAAGATATAAATGATGTAAATCTGATGTGCTCATCTTGTCAGTCGGTTCTACATTTATATCCAAATAACCAGTTGTTTCCTAAAAACATGAGGGTCAATGCAGCCAGCAACTACACCCATTTATGGTTTGACTAATGTATTTTAAACTACTTGAAAACATGCTTTTCCATGTTCTGACAACAGATACATATGTGTACACCTGCTACAGGAATGTATTTTTTAATATTCAAGCTGAGGCTTTGAGAGCACCAAGTGATATATTTTCTTCTTGATGTACTGATGCATTAAAAGGAATTATGCATGTAAACTTGGCCACAGCAAGAAGAGACCTTATGTCTTATACTGGGCTGAATTTGATTATTCAGATAAAGTTTGTAATAAAATGAAAGCAGTGTCAGGGAAAAAAAAATTATAACTCCAAAGAGCAGCAAGATCTTCAGTAATGAAATGTTTCCACCTGAAATCTTACACCAAGAGCAATTTGAATGGTCAATAAACCACAGGTCTAACTAGTTCATAAATACAGCAGATGTATTAATGCCTGCCTTTGTTTCCTTCACCCTAGTACTGGCTTACAGGCATTTCAATCATTCAAGTGAAAGATCAAGGCTACTAGCATTGAGGGGGACTCAATTTCATCTCATCATTTAAACTGCTACCTAGTACAAGGAGCCTGACATTCACAGACTACAAACCAAATTAAAATACTGGTCCCACAGCACTATTGAAATGCTGCTGAGAGTGGGTTCAAACATCAAGATGAAATTTGGGAAGAAAGTAATATTCAAGTTGACAACGGAAGAGAGAAGGAATAGACTGACAAAGAGACTGACAGGTGAAAATTGCGGAAACAAGGTACATACAATTATGTGTACTACTACTTAGTTACAAGACCTGCTGTCAGATATGCAGAGCAGGACTTGCTTAAAGCTGGAGTCATATTATTAGAAAGCGACTGGAAGGTAAGCTTCTGTCTTCTCAAAAATGGTAAAACACTTTTAACGTGCCTTTATTTCAATGAAGCCTTCCTTACTTTTTGTCCTAACTGCTCATTTCCTATGTGTCACTGAAGAAGTCAGTGAAACAATAAAATCAAAGCAGACCAGGACAAAATCTAACTTGTAAAGAACATTGTAATGCCGAGGGGGGCACGGGGTGTGTGGGACACAAGGTGCCATAGCGCTGGGAGGAGCAGTACCTGGAGACACAAACAGTCTAGGAATATGTACAACTTCTTTTGACAAACTTCCAGTAATAGACTGGGAGTTCATGTAAAGAGGAGACTAAAATACAAGCTAAAAATTAGAAACACTTAAAATGCTTTGTAAGCTTCTGTGAGGAAGTGAATTAAGAGAGGTCCTCTCAGAGTTTCAGATTAAAATTACTGTATTTTCTGAGACAAAGTCATAGTAGATTCTTTTACCAGTGGCCCAAAATATGGCCCTTGTATGAGGCACAAAATTTCCTCCAGGCACAGAATCTTCAGGGGAGGATATTTCTGGCTATTTCTAAGTTATTCAGTTGAACAAAGATTTTGCATTTAATTTGAAGCTGACTGGAAAATGTTATCGAGTTATCTCCTAAACAGATTGAGAATACAGCAGCAAAATCAAATCATGGAATGAGTTTCATGCTCTCTTACAGTAGTGGTTTAAATTTGCTAAAGTTAATGGTGTCTCTGTTGAATTACATCAGCTTTTTAGCTCTAAAAGAACATACTAGTATAAACTAAAATATTATCAACTTCTTATCAGCAATCTGCTTTTCAGTGGCTGCAAGGTCAGAAAGGAAGACTATTGTTTTAGACACAGTCCAGTAAACCAAGCAGACTCGTACACTCTCAAGAAGTCACCGCTCAAAGTAGTTGAAAGGCCTGAAATCCCACTAGATTCCTTGATACTCCTGGATGTAGTGAACAAAACACAGTCACCAGAAACGACTGCTTTTATCTCCAAATGTTCTGAAATCTGTGATTATTCTTCTTAAACACTGATCACAGTAATCTAAATCTTGTACATTCTATTTTCTGGCCGATTGCTCTGACTGATGCTGAGCTAAAAGATCCCTTTAAAGCACCTTGTATCTGCCCTTTAATACATGGAGTGGACTGAGAGCAGCAAATGTCTTGGTATGCCACTGCCCGTTCCTTTTGGATGGACTTCCCAATGCCAGTTTTCATGGTACAAGCCCTCAACAGTCCCAACTGCAGGTCTCTGAAACTCTCTCTTCTGACTCAGCCAGTGCCATAAATCACAGAGAATTCAGGGCTGGGAATCAGAACATCTCTACATTTAGAATTCCGCCTTCTGGAGTTCCAGCCAGCTATAAGCTTGATGAGCAAATTCTTTGAATCTATGCTTTCCATTATTGGCAAGCACAGGTTTTCCCTGGTATTTATCCTTGTGTTAACTACCTTCACAGGATTCCACAAAGAATCAAGTAGGTTACTGCAGGGATTTGACACATATGGATGTGTGTACCCCAATCGTGGCACTATGCTAGTCTTGCCAAAAATAGAATGCCCCTGGCAATGCAATTCTTTAAAAAGTAAATTTGGAAGGAATAACAAATGGTAATTAATTGCCTCAAATAAATGGCTCTGGCCTGAGTACAAACCAGTTTGATTGTATAACAAATAAAAACACCTTCCTAGGTGGTAACCCAATTCATAAAGTTGGGCAGAAAAAAAATTGCTACACAAGTTCTTTGCTGGCCTGCACTCTTCTTCCTTGGCAATTGTATGTCACTCAGCCTAAGGCTTTAGCTGATTTAAGCATGCAGATAGACAAAAGCCAGCTAAAGAATACCCAACCTTCCCTCCCTTTGCTTCAAGCCCGAGAGGAACAGCGTTGGAACCAATTGCCTTGTGCCTTTCAAAGAGGAGACAGAGAGATGCTCTTTCCCTTTGCTTGTACTTCACAACGCGAAAGGTTGTAGGAGTGAACTGACAAAAAGGAGAAAGCCTAATTCCTACCCGCTAAGTAACTGATTGTTGTTGCAAGTGTTTGAAAAGCAGAGGAACAAAAGAGGCAGTGGGGATTGGGTTTTGTGCAAATAAGATGGAAACTGAAAAAGTTCTACTGCCTACCTCCACAGGCTTGCTGTTACAAAGGTTATTTAAACATAAAGTGTCTCATAATTCACATACAGTTTGTCCTTCCTCACCAGCTTCCCTGGGGTCTTACTGATCTCTAATCTCCAAAGGCCTGTGGCACTCTAACCTGACCATATGAATACCACATGCCATTGAATGCTGTCAAGCAACTGCTGTACCCGGACTAGTGACTCCCTGTGGTATTGCTACGGGGTGCCCCACAGACGCAGCCTCGCTTTCCTGGGTACCAGTTCTCTGCCACTGCATTAGCCTCAATGCGAGCATCTGCTAGCCAAACCAGTGCTGCAGAAGGGAACACCTGACAACTCCTGACCTCTTTTCCTGCTGTTTTCACCCATTCGATCCCAGTAAAACCAGAGTTTACTCAAATCGAAACTCAGATTTATGTAGAACAGAATTTGGCTCAATTGTTTTCTTTTCTATTGAACATGTTTTGTTTGATCATAACAAATCAACACAGTGTGATTTAAACTAGCTGATCTTAATCAGAAGTGTACTGAATACTCATTTGACATCTGCATACATTGTTAGGTTCCTGCCTGCTCTGCGTGCGCAATTTAATTAGATGAGTAATAAGTATGTCAAATTTATCAATGGTGTAAAACATTTGACTGCACTGAATTTACATCCTTGATTTGTATTCTTCACAGATGGCTTATTATGGCTAACAGTATTTATCTATTTATCCTAAAAAAAAAAAAATAATAATCTTCTTTCATTTACATTGATTTGTCCAATTTTCCAGGAGGGAAATACAATTAACCACAAATAAGAAGAAAAAATTCAAAGTTGACTGATGAGATGCTGTTTTAAGACACTCAGTTCAATTATGCTAAAAGCATTCTCTCTTTGTTGCAACAGCACTTCCAAAACAAAGCCTGAATTGCAACAGGAGTAATGTAAAAACTCAATCAAAAGTTTGAGGAAGGATTTTCCACATATCATAATTTTCTGTATTGAGCAGTGATTGAGTATTATGCAGAGCCAACATAAATTATTTGTTAGAATAGGTTCCTTGGTACAATAATTTAAAATATTAGTAAATTCTTAATAAATAAATAAATTCTCTCAAAAGCTTTTTTTTTTTTTTTTTTTTAACAGAATTGAAAAACTTGAGTCTTAGATATTGAAGCGATTGTGAAAGTCATGCTAGTAACAAGGCAATACACAAAGGCAAACTCCATTTTAAAAAGGCTGGTCTGCAGGATTACACAGAATATCAAAGCCAGTCTCCTCTTCCGACTCAGTCACTAGAGCAGGCTCTCTTTCTCTGCACCAACTGTAGAAAGAGCCCAGGAAAACTAAACTAGGAGAATATTCAGGGAAGTGTTGCTGTGGCTTGCCACTGCTACGTGCTACAGCTGAAGACCGAATACTGGACTAGAATACTGTTTGATCTGACCCAATACAGCCATTGCTATGTTGTTACATTCTGGTATAGCATTCCTTAGTGGGAGATAGTCTTGGTGAATGACTTCTTTCCTCTCTCCCCAGGTGTCAAGTTGTATCCTAATATGTTTGAAAAATCTCTGCTTAGGTTCCTAAAATGTTAATCCAGAACGCACGTAACTGAACAATTCCTTTGAATTGAATTGGGTTGGAATTAGGCCCAATAAACTTCTGCAGTTTCAAAAATCATAATAGAGAATAGAATTGACTAGCACCAAAGTTTATTACACAGCCACTGGACATAAATGCATTCAATATAATCAAGTTGCTACTTCTCATATTTTAATTATAGGAAAAGCATTGTAAAAGTCAGACTTCCATTAAAAACAGGCAGTTTAACAAGACCTAATAATAAAAATTTTATCAATAGGAATATTCAGAATTAACTTTCTGTGTACAAATTAGATTTTAAATAGGACTTTCATTTCTCCAGTGATCTAATTTAGGTTTTGGTATCAAACAATGTTTCAAACACATAAAAAACCTCCTATGGTAAATTTTTATCCCTAATGTTTTCCAGCTGGTGTCTAATAACTATTCCTAATTGTACTTGTTAAAAAGTGGATTTATGAACCTCAATTAGACTGGTTTTACTTATCCTACAGCAATTTTCAGTACCAACCAAGACCGTTTCAAGATAGAAAAAAGTTTTATGTGGGTGACAGAATAATTATGAAAATAAAAAAGAAAATGCCTTTTATACAACTTAATTCTCAGTAATTCTATTTCAATAATCCAAAACAGAAAATACGGCATGCAATAACCATTTTGGGAACTTTGTTCATTCCACAAGTTACAAGGTACTTTTATTACTAGGATATTCAGCTTTGCTTGTGTGCCCTACTGTGAACATAAAGATTTACATCATTCTCAATGAATCTATTTTAATTTTCTTTGCAAACTTAATATCCTGATTCAGCAAAGTATTGAGATACAAGCATACTCTAAGCACACTGAAGACCCCAGTCAACGTAAATTTTCCTGAAATTCATGCAGGGCAGCTTCAGCAAAGTTGTTAAGTGTATGCTTACCTTTAAAGTTTAATGTGACTAAATCTTCAGCAGGCAGCCAGGTAGCCATTTAGCTAACTATTTTGCTGAACAATGTCCAGTGTTGTGAAAGAAACGTTAGAATACATCTTTTCAAAACAATGGCTTCCCTTCCATGACTGATACATACTCTAATACCAGTTCTCACTTGGCCTCAGTAGAAACATAAGCTATACAAAATTTTCTGTCATCTTACTGTGAAACGTATGCTTAAAGAGACCCTTTACATCACCTCAGTTGCAGGACTTATAAGAGGGCTTTGCAGTTAGGGTTCAGCTATTAAACAGTATCAGCCACATCTTTGCATGAGTGTTATCCATCACCCACAGAAACTTAAGCAAAATTAGTAAACATGACTATGTGCCTGCCCTGCCATGTTTACAAAAGAGCAAAGCTTCCACAGTTTAATAGGAGAAAAAAAAAATTATAAGTGACATGAACTGTTTTAGACTAAAATATATCCCAGATATGCGAAGAAACTTATTCTACAAACACATTTTTTTATTACAGTCTCCTACAACTTTCCCAGATGGCCAGGTAGTGGCTATTCCTTGGGGGTCACCATATGCTCTACAATTAGTGAGTCATGTCTCTGACTAACATTCAGATCTCTGACAAATGCCCATGAAAGCAGAGCTGGAGACCAAGACCCTTATGTATCCAAGAGGGAAAAAGAGGCTCTTCCATGGCAAATTCTCAAAGTCAAAGTCATTATACCTAATGTAATAGCCATGAACATTCTCCTTGAACACCACTTCTAGCCAAGACAATGGACAGGGCTGTCTTATTTCTGCAAGTTTCTATTCATTGCTACGCTGAACGTAGACACAAGAATGCTATTTTTACAACATTACATCACAACATTGTCTGTTGTTGCAGCCAAACGCTTTGGCTTGAAAATTTTACTTCAGATATGTGTTAAGTAATGCACAATAAATTCTCATCCAAAAGAAAAAAAGAAAAAGAAATGCTGGAGTGCATGCAAAACTCTGCTCTGGGCACAGAATAGTTAACACATGCCTGCTGTCCACTCGACATTTTCCTTAAAAGCTGCTGTGAAAAAATCAGATTTCTCCCCAGAAGTATTATGATTGAAAGTAGCAACTTGAAAACAGCAATGTTTTTATGGGCTCCTGTGAAGAGGATTCTCCAGTGCTCAGTAGGGCGAATCCAACCTTCTCAAAAATACTGATCCCATTATTCAGTTTTGGTAATTAAAATGTTTTCTAAATGATTGTTCCCCAGCAGGAGGAAATTGATTAATTTTAATGCATTATTGTATTTTAGCATGGAACAACTTTCTCTTTTTTTTTTTTCCCCTCCTCTTGTTCCCACCATTTGCAGATGAATTATTTAGATGTGAAGATTTGTCTACTGTATTTGACATGAAGCTTTAGGGAGTAAGTAGAGAAACCCAAGGAGTGCCTCATCATTTGCAAGTTCAATTTCTTTCTATTTGGATATTGATTAGCAGAGCATATATCTTGAGGAAGTGGCTTGACTAAGGGAACATAGATCTAAATGTGACTTTAACAGAATTTACATATTTAGAAATGCATTTAGGGGTTTCATTATATGCTGCTTTTTAAAACAAGTTGTTTCTTGTTTTGGGTTTTTTTTTTAAACCAAGCCATAGAATCTTCTTTAATTTAAATATATTTCAATAACACTATGAGTACCCTTTACAAACACAGTGCCTCTTGTTTAGGCCCAAACTCTGAGTCCTTTAAACCACACCCATTGACTTCAGTTGGCTTCGAGTCAGGCTGTTTCTTAGTTACTCACGAGTGTTACAAAAGTTGAAGAAGCAGACACCTGGATAGCTAACTTCAAACACTGGTTCAAAACTAGATCCTGTCCCTTCTGAAGAAGAGAGATGCATGTATCTTACAATTCTGTCACAGCAAGCAATATTTTATAAAATTAAAATTATTTTGTGTTTGTGTTCATCTGTTGCAGTACTTTTCATTTGAGCAGGATCAATGCTGACACAGATGACCTAACATTAAACAGTTTCTTGAAACAGTGTTTCTCCTGCTCCCAACATTTTTTTCCTTTTTAAAAAGGCTTCTGCTTGGTTAGAAATTAGAAGACGAAAAGTCGGATAGGATTTTATCAGATAATAAAAGTTTACTTACATATCCAGTTCTATTTTCAAGCAGACTTCAGATAGATGAGAAAACTGATACATAATCAGATCTTCTGGAATGAAACTATTATCATCCAATTGCACAAAATATAGCAACAAACTGGAACAGAACTAATTGGCTTTGGCCTTAGTAGCAACTGACAGCAGTCGCCTCCATAAAATTAAGAGAAATGAGCAGGGTAGACTGGTCTACAGCTAATGCAAGGCTTATTTACGTAGGGATGCATACAGTACTCACAAGAACTTTGCACAGGATCTTGGCGCACTCTACAAATATTTTAAGATTAAAAAATATCAGGAGCATTAGTATTCCCAGAAAATATAAGGCACTGATGTTAGAGGCAATCTTTGACAAAGCCAAGAATAGGCTTCACCTTTCCTAATTCTGTAACACATCTCTTTTTCTGGCAGTAGATTTATCCAATAAACAACAGTAACCATAACATTTATTACTTAATATCAAATTTACGAAAGTGCTCAAAGGTCCCAAGCAGAATGAAGGCCTATATATTATGTTAAGACATCCAAAGAAACTGTTTGTCCTAAAAAACTTACTGTCCTACATATCTGTAATGAAAGTCTCGTCTTCAAAAGAACAGCAAGACTTCAGTGCAGCAGAATATCCTGACTGCTAGCACTTTCCATCATTGTGGACTTAGATTGAGTTCAGGTTTGAAACTCAGCTCTGACAGAGGCTGAAAACAATAAAAAGTGATGCCCTTCATACAGCAAAGTTATGAACGTATGTTACAATACACTAGTGAGCAACACAGAGGCTACATTATATTTTTGGCATACGCTGTACAGATTTAAGTCTTGTGAGCAATTAAAAAAAAAAGAATATCACAGTATGAAGGCGAATGGCATGGAGATCACCTTACCCTATTTCCAAACAGCCTTTGAAGAATTAGTTTTAGCTAGATGAGAAGAATTCTTTGTCCATTACAAATTCCTATATAATGAATAACAAGCTATTACGCTAATGCAAGAAAATACTTATTTGTACCAAATGTATATGTCTTTTTCTTTTTTTTCTGTATGACAGGCAACATGAAACACAAGACTTCTTTTAATTGATACACAGATGTGCAAGATGTTAGCTGGAAAGAAAGAAAGAGTCTGACTAGCAGCTGGGGTTTCAGTATGAAATGCAAACACTCAAGCACTGCTTGCTCTTTGAGTGGATCAGATGGTCTAAATGGGGATCATATCTGCTCATAAGAAGATCTTTCTCTCTGTGGCTTAAGAATTTACCTGAAGCGACATAACTTTTTGAGACTGTGTTCTTCACACTGCTAACCAGAAAGATCCATGAGAGCAGATGTACTAACCCTCACACACAAGGAGTCAAGCTTATAATTTACAACATAGCCTCCTAACAGTGTTATTTTTATGCGTATTGACTTACATGATTTCTTCTCCAGAACTCTCCAGAGCTTAATGCAAGAGTTAAGACTTTATATTACTTTTTATTTTTCCCACACAATGTAATAAACAAGTGGTATGCAAGTACCCCAGAATATGGAAAAGAGACACTTTTAAACTAAAAAAGTAACCTTTTTGTAAAGAGAGTCAATGTTCCTAAATGGGTTCACAAAAGCAAATCCAGTGCTACCAAATGTACAATGCACTCTGTTGGCAATGGTGAAAAAGAAAAAAAAACCCAACCAACGAACAACAACAACAAAAACCCCAAACAACCCAGAAGCATAAACAAGAATTCTAGTAATGTCTTCTAGTGAATTCAGCATCCATGAGAGAATACTGGGCAAGCTTGTTCAGTTTTCACTGACAGCCCTTAAGAACTTAATTGATCCCAAGTTCACACAATCGCAGAATGGTAGAGGTTGGAAGAGACCTCCGGAGGTCATCTGCTCCAACCCCCCTACTCGAGGAGGGCCACCTTGAGCCAGTTGCCCAGGACAGTGTCAGGTCTCCAAGGATGGGAACTCCACAGTTCAGACAAACTTAGAGAATACCAGGCAGGTGGTAGCAGTCCACAGGGGAGTGGGAGCACACAGGCAGCAGTGTCTGTTAAGTTTATGACAATGGCCAAACTGAGGCCACATTCCACCATAAAACGGAAAAGTAGCAGAGACACCAGTCCTTCCTCTTTCTGGGTGCTGCTTCAGGCACAATTCAGCAGGACAGAACAATCAGATCCTAACAACATTTATGTTTCCCTTCAGGTAAATACAGTGTGCTATATTAAGTGACACCACAACAGGACTTTTGCAAGCTCAGAATACATATTCGCCTTCACCAGTCTGCACATTTGTATGTTGTGTATGAAAGTCAGAGCTTATTTCATTCTAGAATACTTGTGCAAACATGTTTATTTTACAAAAGTAAACAGAACTATGAGTTCTGCTTCCGATGCACATTACTTTAAGTAGGTCTCCTATTTTTTGAATGCCTGCGTGCAAAAGAAACAACCTAAACTTAGCTCTCTACTACAAGAGAACACAGACCCTAAAATTGTCCTCTGTTTAATGTTCTATCAAGCTGCCCTTCAGGTGGAAAACTTTATCCTTAAACAAAGCCTAAAAGAATGCTAGGGAGGACAAGACAAAAGGAAGACCTGTAGGAAAATAAGAGAGCAGGGTTAAAAAAAAACCTGCTAAAAAAATTTAGGAGGATGCCTCGATTATCTAGAAACCATCAGCGTTAAATGCTGGATGTTAATCAGTGCAGCAGCATCCTGCTAACTATTTCTCTTTGTCTCTCTCTTTCTGTCAAGCAAACGGATTTTACAGGCCGTACACAGATCTGATTCCTCACTTTACTATTCTCATTTAACTCAATAACTTTTGGGTGAGCCTTTTATCTGTTGCTGAATTTTATTTAGTCGTCTCTTTGTCTCCTCTTGTTTATTTTCCCAGTTGTGTTTCTTTTTCTTGCTCTTTTCTATATTTAAAAGTGGCTTTCTGTATCATTCTTACCCACACACCCCTGCGTGCCAAGCTATTTCCCATTGCCTTTCTTGTTTAACATTGTTTGCCCCTCATTCAGAGTTCCCACATTTTTTGCATTTTACAGATCAGAGCAAGAGGAACAAGCTCAGTTTCCAGGCTGCACTCAGATCATCCACAAACAATCCCATGAAACATATTTCGAGAAATAAATTTCACGTACATCTTTATCAGCCAAAGTAGTGCAATATAAATGAAAAAGAAAGATTGGAAAAATAAAACTTTTCAGAATTCCTGTGGACTGGACTGGACGTAGCAGCTGCCTCAACTGGTAAGAGCACCCACTGCGTTCATTTGCTTGCTAACAGATACTTCGCTATCTTCTGACCACAAGCAGCAGATGGCATTTTGTCATTCGACAAACCTCAGTTTACATAAATCACAACTTCTGCCCTGAAGAGTTTATAATCCAGTGCCAGGTGACAAGTGGATGGATCCTCTCCTGCAAGGGGCAGCACCATGCAAATGAGTCTCCTTCCATTTGCAGCATACAAATCTTTCTGTATATTTGACCATCATTATTTACCATAAATGAACATTTTGTAAATATAATTTACCACTGTTGTAATTTCTGTAACTTATTCCCAGTAGCCCTCACTGCAGAGACTGTATCTAATCAACCCTCAATTACTATGCAAATACATTCTATAGGCTAGTGATGTCTTTCCTTGCAAACACGTAATACATAATTAACGACAGGCATAATGGCACTGAAGACTCCAAACCAAAAGAACTTCTCACTGTAATTTACACTTACCACCACTAAAGAAGACTGATTTCTTGGAGTACTTATTATTCAAGATATTTGCAGTCTTCTGCAAAAGTGATTATTACTAGTTCTAGTCAGTGACTGCAGTTACAGTACTTTGTTCCTCAAAACAAAATTCTACATAACTAAGTATAATGGTATTTCCTGTCATAACATTACCTGGTAATAGTTAGGGCTATATCCAAAAATCCTCATTCAGGGAAAGCTTACAGTAAAACAGCAAAACCATCACTCTGTATAAGACACGTGCACAGCTCTGTCCTGCTTTAACACTATAGCTATCAAAACCCATCATACCTAAACTAAAGCTCAGTTACAAATGGTAATTTTCAAATTTGTTCATTCATTCATTTACAACAAAGGTTTTAGTCTTTTTACCTTTCTTTACAAGTAAAATGGAAACTAGGCATTATTATGAAAGGGCGGGATTCATCTCCCCGGATTTGGGTAATCCAAAAGTTAGATGCCTGGCCTGGTCTGGTCTGCACCACCGCCTTGAGGACTAGCAGACTACCAGGGCCTACCTTGACTTCCTTGGAGGAAGGGGGCAGGCATCATACCCAGAAAGCAATTCATCCTAAAGGTGATTCCGTCTGCAAAAACAAGCCTCCAAACGTCTAATCCCTTTGCAAAGAAACACTGGTATAAAACTCGTCTTTTCCTAGTGTTTCAGTGCATGACTAGTCACACGGTGTTTTGTAAAAGGCAATGCATAATAACACCGAGAAGTAAATTTTCTGATGCTTGAATTGTATCTATAAAAAAACTGATTGGCCCTGTTTGGTTGATAAAATGCCTACCTGAAATATGCAGAAAAAAGGAAATTAGAAGAGGAGAAGGGATGACGAACATTGCTACATTGGACATTTTCACTAAGTTTGAGAAATGGTAGGTGTTATAACTTTAATGCTTTTGATTTGCCTTATCCATTTTAACACACAGAAGTTAATACGATTTCAAATTAATCGGCCAGCAGTTCTTTAAAGTGATATTTACAGCTTTTACATTTAAATGAAGGCAAACAAAAGTATAATTTATGCTATAATAATGACATATAAAGTATCATTGTTTTAATTCTGTAATAGAATTAAGCTGGCTGTGGCAAGTAGATAAAACCCCTTTGAATAGTGAAACACTGACATAGTTTGTCTTGTCAAGGCTCCTGATTCGAAGAATATTTATGATTTTACTGTTCCTTGAGAACCATAAATGACACAGCATGTCAATGAGACAGTTTCAATCTCAGTCTGGTTATTTCCATCCAGAACTAGAGCATAATTCAGTCTCCTTCCCCAGATAACCCCAGCCTTTCTCCTTATACTGTTAACAAAGGGCCTAATACTAGACTTCCTCCTGAGAAATAAATTCTATACCTTGTGCTAACCCCCATGACTTCGCCAAGACTGCGTGGAATGAAAATGAATGCACCATTTCATTGAGAATTAAGAAAGCACGAATCAGACCCCGGCGTACAAAGTGCAACAGCAGTTTTCTGGAGTGACTGCCTGTCAAGTAGGTACTAGACTATCATGCACAACTCATTTGACAACCTGAGTGTCAGTGAAGTCACCTACCAGTGTCCTACGCTGCTACCAAAAGCATGTTGGCTGCTAAATGACTTTACATTCTTTTTTCTTTTTCTACTGAGCTTATTTTAGAAAGGTTGTATATCAATCTGGAAAGTGCTGTGAACATGATGTTATCATAATGGTACCATATGCCAGTCGACTACTTACAAATCATCCATGCTTCCCTCACTTGGTAGATTTTAAAAGCATGATAAAGAACTTGATTCTCCTCATGCTTACGCTGGCTTTATATCAGTATACTTCCATGTTTTATGCTGGTAAAAAAAAAGGGAGAAAGATTTGTACCAAACCCTCTAAAAACCTTTAAAGGCTCTTAAAATGGCTGTGTCAAATGCCCGTTTTTATTATTCAAGTATTTGCCTCAAAAACTGATGCGAGTATTAAAGATTCAAACCCTATTCAAAAGTAGAATATGCTCCCAAATCACCTTGTCTAGCCATACAATCTATAGAAATAGGTTACATCCTTTAACTAAAGAGCTTTGGAGCTTTTGATTTGCCTTCCTGTTTTGGCCCCTTAAGGAGGTAGCTGCGAATTCCAATACTTCACCTCATAGTTTCTCTATAGCTTTTTCCTACCTTCTTTGTTCCAGAGAAAGCAGATTTTCATGTGTTCACAACACTCCATAAACCTTGCAAAAAAATCGTGTACCGCAAGAGTCATGATAAAAACGGGAGGTTAGCAAAAGTCCAGATCTTAAGAAGGAATCCAAGAAAAAAAGGTTAAAGAGAACTTCAGCTTCATATCTGAACTTAAGAGAACCTGGACTCATTTCCACTCATATCTACTAGTTAAATTAAAATACTGGGGGGGTTCACAAATTTCACATTTGGCTAACCTACAAGCTGTCATATTCTGGCAGTTCTCTGGTGCCTTTTTAACTCTTCAAAATATTTTTCACAGTGACTATTAGTGCTCATAAACTGTGTTGGGTTGAAACACCTAGAAAATGAAGTAGGTGAAGTTAGAGCACAGAACTATTTTTGCTTGGCTACTGTGTCTTACTCCTCTTCCAGGCAGAGCATCTCTCTAGCAGTGAATCTGATTTCAGCGTCATGCCTATTCATTCATTAGCCTTTATAGTCAGGCTGTTACTAGGAGAAATTCTCAGTGCCAGTTCTTATTGCCAAGGAAAAAGTTAGGCCTACTAGTTCTGGTCTTCTTTGCAATCTGGTGCAAGTTGGATGCGCTCTTCTTCCCTGCTGCATTTCTGTGAGCAGGCTAAGTGGTGACCTTCATCTTTTATCTCTCTCCCCCTCTAGAAAGAAGCTTTCATACAAATTTCAATACTTTCCCTTTAGAGCAGCTGCCAGACAGGAGAAACGGCCCAAAGGTTAGCACTACTGTTCATATACAAGTGCTTATAAACACACTTATCTTAGAGAATTCTGGACTTGTCTTTGGACATCCTGACTGAATACCTTAGATTCTCCAGGCAGTAGCCCACTGTTTTACAGCTACCGAGTCTGATCTTCACAAGGGCGAGGAATACTGTCTGTTCATGAATTCGGTACATAACCTTTAATTCCTAAGGTAAGGATCACATTTTGTAAACTCTTAAACAAAATTCCTCCTTTCTGTATGCATACACCAATTGTACATCACTCACAGGAATCTCATAGAAGTATCATATGGCAGAATTCATCTGGCAGTCTTTAAAACTCATTCTATCTGGGATTTGTCTCCTTTGAGAGTAGCTCTTTTAATTTTCTACAAGCTTTTTCATCTCTCTTTCCTTAACATACAGAACTTCCTCACTGAGGTTTCAATCAGTTTTGTGCAAAGAAAAGTACCAATTGCTACTGCAGCACGGTCAGCCTGCACAGTACAGAACAATGAGGTGGAATTTTTTTCATCTTTTCCATTAACATCTGAACAACCCTTTCTAGGGGTAACTCATTTATTCACAATGGTAACTGTAACTATTTCCTTGATCCCAAGTTTTACATATTAGTCATTTTTAGTAATGTGTGAGACAGTCAGGGAATGACTCAGTTGCCCAAACATGGATGCCAAGTGCTATTTGAGACACCCTAGGAAAACCAAGATATCCACATAGAGCACTGGATATGACATATGGCTCACGGGACAACTGAATGCTGGTGGAACAGCATCTAGAGGCCAGGTAGGATACCCTGGAGAACCTAAGATGACTGCGAGACCTGCGAGATTCAGGTCTACAGCTGCTGTAGACCCGCAGCTACAGCACGGTCTAAAGTCCGTCACCATCAGTGGAGAAATTCCCAGTGGCTTTGGCTTTGAATTGGAACTAGGCTCTGACTCTTGCAGTGTCACAGTTTCCTTCGCACAGATATGCAAGGGAGAGAGGGGCAGTGTAAGTAACCTCATGCCTTCCAGCACTCCTCTGCGAGAGGCAACCAGAATTGACATATTTGCATAAAATGGGAATAAGAACGAAGTGGGTAAATAGGTAATTCAGACCCAAAGTGGTACAGATGGATAGTTTGTGGGAACCCACCACACACTCCCTACGCACCTGGAAGTACAGAAAGGCCAATGGCAAGCATATATGTTGCAATAATTAAACTGTAAAAACTACTGCAGGCACCGTACTTCCACACTCCCCAATGCCCGCAGCCCCCATGTTTCAAGAAAAAGAGCTTATAGCTTTTATATAAAGTAACTGTGAACTGTATAAAGTCTCCATTTAAATTCCCGCCCCAGAGATTTGCACAGCAGTACTGCGAAAAGTAGTAATTATATAGAAGCTTTTTAGTATGCAATGGTATGCAGCACTTCTCTTTTTAAGCTGAACAACCAAAGTAGTATCATAAATATTATATTTAAATAGTAGCTCAAACCACATGGTTTTGAAAACAATAACCAAGCACATGCTTTGTAGGAGCACAGAAGTAGAAATGATTTCACAGACAAGGATAAAAGGTTTGCAAGAATTGTGATCACGCTACAGAGAAATAGTTTATACAGGCTGTACTTGAAGGTACATTCATGGCTCCAATATAATTAACTGTTTTCAGAGATTTATAGTTTTGCTGTATGCATTTGCTTAAATATTAATTCTGCTGCCTAGCGTTTAAAGCACGATGGATTATCCAAAGTAAAAATGGCTGAATGCCCCATTCATAGTAAATATGCTTACAGACATGCAACTTATTAAAAGAGAACACCGGCTTCTATTTGATACTTCTGACTATTAATGTGTTTTTAATTGGAAAAACAAGAGATCAAATTAGTTCTTTTTTAATAAGTAAAAATCAGGAGCAACATTATGCATTCCTAATATTGTATATTTTACCTCAGCCAGTTTGTTTTTTTTTTTTAAACTAAGATTACAAAATTTTATAAAGTAGATGACTGGGTGACTGGAGAGAAAGACAACACTGAAATTTTATTTTGAAAAATAAATACTGACCACTCGACCATTTTCAATGTTTCATATGTTGAAACACTGAAACACTTTCACCATAAAACTTTTACAATTCTGTAACAAATTTACTCGGATATTAACAAGAAGCAGAACGAAAACTAAGTTCAACAGTTTGAACATTGAAGAAGCCCCCAGAGGTTGTTACTGATAAATAAGAACTCATGCACTTGCATTGAAACAAATTTTGCAAACATTATCCTCAAACACATGTGCTTATTAGTAGTTATTGTCCTAATGCAAAGCCAATGCAGGTGCCTCACACTAACTTTAAGAGACTCCAGACCAGGTCCCATGAATGTAAACTTGTTTATAAGCTTTTACAAGACCAGATCCTCAGTCTGTAAAAGATCACATAAAATCAAATCCTAAGGTGAGACTGTTTAGTTGGTTTAGCAAGGCAATACACCTAAAAGAATCCATCCATCACACATTTTTCTGGGAAGGAAAACTTGTGGAATTTAATAACAAAGTGGACATGTCAGGAAGGTCCAAACAGAGAGAGGCACAAAAAAGCTCTGGCTGCACTCTAAGAGAAGTCTAACAGAACGGGAAGGATTCAGACTGAGACTTGGATATCCCAGAAGAAATCTCCACAGAATTAATCAGCCCCACAACATGAAATTAAGAGATGTAACATCCAATCACCTGACTTGAGATTTCTATTACCAAAATACAGGACTGAGCATGACTGGGGGGCAAGGGTCTCCCCCATCTGACAGGATATGGAAGGTAGACAGGCTGCTACATTCTAGGTAATTCATATGTTACATATTTATGTTCTAAACCAGGAGGTCATAAAGATTCTGTAGACGTCCTTTTAGTTAACTCTGGACTTTCTTCCTGCGGGGGGGGGAGCAGAGGCTAATGTGCTTCACAGTATTTAGTGGTCACAGGGTTTATTTAAATCTCCAGCCCCTGTGATACTTTGAGAGATGGCTGCCTTGGTTTCACAAAATATTGATCCCTTTCCCACCTCTCTGGGCCAACCAGATGCCCAGTGCTTGCAGACGAATATTAATAAACACAGGCATCAGAACTCTGCGCTGTCACCTGAGGATCTCAGCTGAGCATTGAATTTGGGAGCTGATATCCTGACACTCCCAAACTTCTCTCTCTTTGTTAAGAGCCATCTGGCAGGGGGGCCAGAGTCCTTCCTAGGCAAAAGAAGCGAATATTTGGCAGCAGCGAGTAGCACCAGCGAGAGTGAGATTCCACCAGCTCCCCAGCCTCCAGAAACAGGCATCACTTACACACTCCATCCTACAACTTCTCGCTTGCGCCTCTCCCTACCCCAAAGACCCTCTTCCTCAGGAGCCCTGTTCAGACGAGGGAAGCCGCTACGACCTGAGCAGCGAGCCCCTTCGCCCGCGCAGAGCAGCAGCCCGAGGACGGGGACACGCGGGGACCAAATCTGCCTCCCGCAACCAAAGAAAGTTCGTGCCGACACAACGCCCCAGGAAACCATGCGGTGGGGGGGCGGCTTCTGAGAGAAGCACTGATAGGGGAGAGTCCTAATAAAGCCGTAAGATCTCACCCACGCACACATCTCCTGGATCAGCACTTCCAAAATCACCAACGAGAACCCAAAGAAAGATCGAGGGAAGGGACGCAAACGGGAGGCTGGAGAGAGACTGCCTCCCCCCGGCTCGTCCTGGGTGCCTGGGCCGTTCCAGCAGGAGCAGGGAAGGGGGCTTCCTCCCTTGCAGCCCGAGGGTGCAGACGAAGCTCCTTGCCCCGCAGCAGCAGCACCAGGAACAAACGGGGCGTGGGGGGCCGCAGCTGCAGACGCAGGGGCTCCGGCGCCGCGTCCCCCGCAGCGCCCAGCCCGTCCCGGCTCGCACCTACCTCGGCGGGACCCGGCGCCGGAGCCTCGCCGTCGGGGCTGGATCCGTGGCGCTGCGGCGGCGGCAGCGCAACGCTGCGAGAGGCGGCGGCGGGAGGCGGCGAGCGGCAGCCCGGGCTGCAAGGGCCGAGCCGGGGCCGCTCGCACGGGTGCACCGCGCGGGTGCCGCTGCCCAGGACGGGGAGGCGATGCTGCTGCGGGGGACTCCGGGCGCCTCTTTGGCTCTGTTAGGAAAGTTACCGCGGCCACACGACCCACCTTAAACCCGCCTCCCCGCAGGACCCGGGGGAGGGGGAAGGAGGAGGAGGAGGGAGGGAGGAGACGGGGGTGGGGGCTCGCAGCCGTTCATTTCCCAGCGCTGAACGAAGTCACAGCAGCATCTCTCGGGCTGTCGCTCCGGGATGCAGGGCTGGGCACACCGGTGCGGCCCCGGCTCCCGCAGACGCCGGGCTGGGGGCGCGCTCCGCTACCCCTGGATTCTTACATTTACGCGCGGTACCGCGGGGGCAGCTTCAGGGCGCAGAAACTTTCCCGTTTCCTGCGGCGCTGACGCTGGTTTTTGGCTTATTCGTTTGGTGATGGTTGGTTTGGCATCTCGTTATTTATTTAACCATTTGTTGTTTGGGGGGACGGGGATCTAGTCCTGAAGCCTTGGGGTTTGTGTATGTGTTTTGGGTTTTTTTCTCCACCCGGTTCAGTTAAAATACCTTAAATAGACTAAAAGGACAAAGAATCAGACCGACACCCCGGCATCCCAAGGTTGCCGCCCGAGAACTGTGCATGTGGGAATGAGGAAGCAAACTCTGTAGCTGAGGCAGAAACACTCGGCGGCTCAGCAGAGGGTAGGAGATGGGAAAAAACCACGGCTCCCTGCCTCCTGCAGCTGAAAGAACGGGATCTCCAGAGCACAGACCTATCAAACTCCACAGATGTGCTTAGCAGGAGACCATGCAAACTTCTGGACCCATTTCAAGGTGCCTCGGTTTGCAACTACACACATGCATGCCCGCCGTTCTAGGGGCATGCAGACATAGGCAAACACACGCAGCTCTGACTGCCTAAAGCAGCCCCTGAATGGAGAGAAGCTGGCTAGAGCTGATATCAGGGAAGACTGAGGGGATGCTAATAGAGAAAAGCGCGACGGAAAATTTACCTCTTCTCTAGCATCCTCTACCGTCCAGAGCATCTGCCCTTGTATTGTCAAATCGACTGCAACACTGCTGCTTTGTAGGGTGGCTCAGTGCCACTGGATGCTCAGAGAGGTATCAGACAGGCAACGAATTGTGTCCCATGGTTGTCATTTTCTTCCTGAAAGACGTATCGGAAGTTACAAATGTATGATGATAAAAATCACTAGACCAAAATGCTTATGACAGGTGATTTGAACAACTGCACTAACTAAGCTCTTAGCCAGCAATCTTATGCTTGCACAGTCTTTTCAAGATGAAATACTCTGTGTTATGTACTATTACTGATTATTTTCTAATTATAATAATAAAACTGACCGAGTTCCTGCTTTTTTATCATTTCAGTATGTAAGAAACATAAGACAAAGTCCCTTTTTGATAATGTACCAAAATGGCTAACAGAACTTTTTCGTCATTGTAGCCACACAATGAATCCCCACATGGTGCAATATTTTATGTACATATGAGGCTGCCAAAATCCTTTGTCCTGCACTGTGTGTTTCTTGGCAACACGCCAGTACATGACCGCAGGTGATGGCAGAGTTTCAAAATGGATAAAGATAGTTTGGGCCAGAATTGGTACACTGCTTCCATAACGGACTCCCTGCAATCTTCCAGCCTCCCAAAAAACTTCTCCACTCCCACCACTGCTTCCATGCTTCTAGGTTCCCAGACTTCCCCTTGCTTTGTCCTGGCTTGCAGCCTTCCCAGGATCTTGCACCAGCCACCCAAACCAAGAGAAGGGGGCAGCGGAGAACGCATGTGTGCTGGCGCGACTGCTGGCTTCCCCACCTCTTTTTTGCAAACCCGGCTCTCTGCGCTCTCTCACTAGCTCCAGAAGGCCATTTTTCTTCATTAGCTATGGTTAAGGCAACCTAACCAGGAGCCGCAGCACTGCTGGTGCCTGAGGTGAATTCATCCCCATCTTTCCCGACCTGTTTTTAATTATTTTTACAAACCTCCTAATAATTAATATCAATAATAAATTAGCAATCATGTTTATTTATTAAATTATTTTCAATATTTAATAAAATTTAGCAGATCAAATTTGAACTACATTTATTGAATAAATAAAGATAATTAGGTTTTGTTGTTTGCATAAGAATATTAAAAACACCAGTTGCTCTACACTGATGGCATTGTTTATGACTCAGTTTTGTCACCAGTTTCCTGCTGGGGAACTATTTAGCCTCCCTGATTTTTCTTTTTAAAAGGTAAGATGCTGTCTGAAATGCATGGAGACAAAACCAGTCTGCTTAAAATAAGTTAGGCCAGCTTGCTACTACAATTTTTTTTTACATGTTTTTTTTGTTTTTCAGAATTCTCTCTAAAACTTTCCAAAGAAGTGTTCTGTCAAACTATGACTGCCCTGCACATCAAAAAAAACCAAGATATTACACCGTTGTATGAATGTTTACAGATGTTTGAGACAAAGCATTCAGCCCTGCTCTTCTTTCTCACGTAAAATCCCATCCAGCTCAATAATTTCATTTGGAAAGTATAGCTCTGGTATTCTCTGGGATATGGTTGTCTACCTGAAGGGTAGT
Organism: Platalea leucorodia; assembly: GCF_965183815.1. Taxonomy (NCBI): domain Eukaryota; kingdom Metazoa; phylum Chordata; class Aves; order Pelecaniformes; family Threskiornithidae; genus Platalea; species Platalea leucorodia. The sequence continues at coordinate 49,312,831 of NC_138831.1, forward strand.
AGACATTAGTAAATGTCAATGAATCTGACTATGGTTGCCTTTTACATTTGAGGGTGACTAATACTCATTTATTATTGATTTCTATTTAAATGCAACCCCCCTCTAAAAAGATATTCAGTAAAAAAAACAGCACTAGATTGCATCACACTGATTCTAGTTCACTGGTTCTGTTTTTAAAATGCACAGTTTACAAATAAAGATATAAAAAGATGGTTTGGCTTTTTTCTTGTTATTGTTGATTCAATGAGTCTAGCCTAGAGTTATAACTCTGTAAACTCAAGCTGAATCTTCAAGCTTAGCTAGATACTTTCATAAATCAGAATGAGTTGTTGAAATTCTGAAGGACAAAATAACTCTCAGTTATGGGTGCACAGCCTCAGTTTGATGAAATGATATCTTTGGTTATCCCCATGCAACCTGAGCACCAACATGAAACTGAGAAAAGAATTTGGGGAAAAAAAACCCAAACAAGAGTGCATTACAAGAGTGACTCTGCAACAGAAAACTGCTTAATAATTCTGCTGATAGAGTGTGAGCTAGAGAAGAATTCATTTCCCTCTCCCAGAGCTCAGCTGGGCTGACAGAAGTTTAAAGAAGTGCAGCTCTTTCATAAAGGCAAGCAGGTATGTCCTTCAGTGCAGACAGACAATGGAAGTTTGAAAACACTGAAGTCACCAGGAGCTTTGCCATTGACTTGTGGGGTGGCAAAATTTTACCCCGGGAGAAAATCCGCTGAGTAAGATACCGCCACTTATACCTGCTTTCTCTTCAGAGTCAAATCGCCTTTCAAGAGCATTTTTACTGCTTCTTTTTCCTTGCTTCTACATGTCCAATTCAAAACTAGTTTCTATCCACTTTTTCATTCTCCATATGTTCTTTTTTCTTAAAGGGCGATTTGGGCCTCAGAAAATAACAGCATACTGAATCATGTTATTGTTTGTAAAAGCATCAGTTTTCAACACTCTCAAATTATTACACATTTAATATTGAAGCTCAAGAAATTAAATAAATAAATAATGCAAAATAATATTTCAAATTATTATTGAAAATAATGCTTGAAGAAGAAAAACAAAGCTTTTCAGACATAACATGAATTTTAACTTGTTTTTTATAAAACCAATCAGGGCTTTAGTTTATGCATCATTCTGTTGCCTGCAATAATATGCTGTCTGTGCAATCAGTGATGATAAATGGTACATAATTGTAAACTTGATATTGGTTTTCAATATTGAATTCATCATTCTGTCCTCTTAACACATATTAAATACTTTAAAGAATTTATCTATTTGTTTGATTTATCTGTGATTTTTTTTCCAATATGTAAAATTTATTAGTTTTCTAGTTTTTGAGAAACTAAGAGTAGACAACATCATTAATAATACTGAATAATAGCGTTGGCCTCATTTATGCATGACTCCCTTCTACCAATACAAAGTGTCCAAATCAAATACAAACATATTAGTTGTAGGCAGCGTAGAAAGTACAGTCTTAACTAGAGCCAGTTCTACATATGTTTGGTTTGATTTCCCTGACCCATCCAAATAATGATTGCAAGAATTTACTCTCATTTAGAAAGGTAACTCCTGCATTCATAGGATTTGCATTTCACTTTATCCTATGTCAATAAACTGACAGCCCAAAGGGTGAAAAAGCTTAGATATCCTTCAGAGTTTGGGTCCGCTCCAGAGACAACATTAATTTACCTTTTTTCATATCACGGACCCATTCTCCCAAATACGAAGGTGCACTCAAATTGTCCCAGTACTCTTAACGAATGGGTAATGAAAAAAAATCAGAAAACATTAATCCTGCATAACACTAGCAAAAATATATAGAAGCTATTAATCTAATTCAAAGAGACACTAAGCACATAGGGCCCGATTCAATCATGTCAATTGGTTTTTCCATTAACACAGCTTTTAAGTCTGTTCCCCATATACAATATAAAGGGCACTCAAAATGAGTTAAGAACTGGCCAGTGACTAGAAGTTTTCTGTAAATCTTATCCTATATGAGGTCAAATTCTGCTCTCAATCATGTGTGTATGACCATCATTCTTAGTAACTGCTATTTTTCTTAATCAAGGCATCTGCACTGGACCGGGGCATGAAATTATTCTTTGTTTAGTATGATGTAAATTTAAAAATAAAAAAAGAATTTGGTAAGGCTGAAGAAAATAATTATGCAATGATGCAAATGGAAGAATAGCATTCATTCAACTGAACTATAGCCGATTACTTCAGGGAGAAACTGGATCCAGTAACAAAAATTGCAAAAGAAAGTCAGTTGTACACAGCCATTATTCCTTTTATTATAAAGGAACTGGATAAAAGACCAGTCTTTCACCAAATTTACGAGTGGAATTCCCTGCTGCAGGATAGCTGTGACAGCTTTGTTGTATAAAAAGATCAACTATTTTGATGAATCAGAATAGCCTAAGCAGTGAAAATAGCTTGGGTATATTACAGTCTCTAAGCTTCATATCGTAAATGGTTTGCTATCCAGAGCAAAGCAGAACAGTTTCAGTGTGTAATTCTATATGAAACATATCAGGATCCCCAAGTACATGCTGGCAACAAGAATGACATTCTGCCTTTATTCGAATCACAGGATACTGGCAAGTATTGGAGAAGGATATCAAAATAGATTGATAGTCACTCTGCAACACCTGAATTCTTATTAATGTTAATGAGAGTTATGCATATGAACTGAGAAGCTAAGAGCTCCCTCACAATGGAAAAAAATATGAAAAGCAGCATATATAATGCATAATTAATAGCAATGTCATATAGGTCAACAGCAACTATTGTCTTTCTAGCGAAAAATCCTATGCGGATAGCCTCAAAGACTAGATTTTTTTTCTATCAAGAAAAGACAAACTGCAACTGAAGGAAGAAACCCATTGCTTCCAACCACATCTTCACCTTCTGTTTTTGAGATTAAAGGACAATTCATGTCAGGCTCCTGCGTGTCTACAGGACATTCCTCTTAGCACTGACTGAGGTAGAATCAAGGATATGGGAGGAATGTAACTGATTCCCAACTTCACACCACCAAACAGGCATCTACAGGTTGAACATTATCAGCTGTATTTGTAATTGGGTTAAAAGCTGCATAGCCTATTACCAGCCTCTTGAGTTTGTCCAATCATTCCGAGAGCCATTATTTAAAGACCATACATCTACATTTCCTTAAACTGAGGTTGGACCAAATTGGAAACCTGCTGGCACTGATGTGAAGCAGTAATACTGCAAGAGGTCTTCTGTGAAGAAACGTAGTGATTTTAAGCACCAGAATTTCTCCTTCACTGAAACCCAAAGGCTAGAACAGCCATGAGCAAGCACAGACCAAAAAAGGGGCATAGAATCAGCAGCTAAAGAAGAATGCTGATTCACTTCATCTGCCTGCACCAATACAGTGAGGTCCCCCGAAGATCTGCTCCTTCACACAGAAACCGAAGAGACTGCTCTCCCTTAGAAAATTCCCCTCTGGAGAAAGCTGACCAGAATTCCAAGTGATAGCAAACCAGATAATAAAGTTAAAATAAAGACTGAAGCAGATGATAGAAATTCATGTGGTTGGCACTCTGAAACAAGTCCATATGATAACTTCATTTATAGCTTATTTACAAGTACTTGTAAATGCGCTGGGGCAAATTTATCATCAAGCTTAGCCAGTTTTCTTCAAACAGCTGTCTCCAGATAGACATCATATTAAGGACAGAACTTAAATCTGTATGAAATGTACTGTTACAGAAATTGGCTTTATTTGGACACACTGTGGAACGCACATTGCTCTGCTATGTTTGTATCAAAAGAAATTTTGAGTTCGCTGGTCTTGTATTCAGTGAGGAAGGGGTTTTATTACAGAAAGAAGAGACAAGCTGAAAGAAGCTGTGAATTTATCTTTATGATAGATTTCTGCATGAATTTTTACCCTGAGGTTTTAAGAACTAGCTGAATGTGAACACTGAATATAAACATTCTCGTAACTGTACCCCGTTTCTACGACCGTATTTATCTTTATCCATTATAATTTATTTGCATAAAGGCAGCACCCACAGTTCTTAATCAAGACCAGGACTTCATTTGATTCCCATATATTCACAGTAATATACAATCTCAAAAAAATAATGCAAGCAAGAGTGAAGGCAAAATAGAAGAAAAGCAACTGCCTACAGCTGCAATGACAAAGCAGAGAATAGAACGTGGGAGTTCTGATTCCTAGTCCAAAACTCTGCCAATTGGACTTGTGTATCTCAGTGCTGTGGCCTACTATCTTCATCTTCAATGCGCTCAGCATGGGACTTTTGGAAAAAGGATAATTTGAATTTTTATCTGCTCTGGGATTTTTTGTTACTGCTTTTATTCATCATTGCAGAGATGAGCGGCCTACAGAGCTAGTCCATTCTGCATAAGACCTTGTCCTGTTACAGTGAGATCTAGAGATACACCTTTAGACTGATTGTAATGACTTTTGGACTGGATCACAGATTATTTTATGCCTCACTTTCCTACCTGCAAAAACGGAAACAGCATTCCCTGTGCTGATTAGTATTAAATTCTGTAGAGAACCTAGGTCTGTACTGCATAGGCTAGAGATATGACAATTATAATGGACATTTTCAGATTTTCAAATTTCAAGGAATTATGTTCATTGACATTTTAAATGTAAAAAGTAAACAAGCAAATCCTAACACAAATTCCCACAAGTTTTAGTTCAGTTTTCAAAGAAAATCTAAGAAAACTTAGCTGCAAAATTTTCTTTTCATTTTTCGTCCAGCTCAATAGCCATTCAGAGAATTTAAAAAGTCAGGATCTGCCAGAAGTTTATTCGCAAAATGACAGCATGCCGCAATGCATTTATTTCTCTGTTTTGCCACTTTACAAGGGAAAAAAATGTATTTCTAAGATATTTTTGGTAACATATGACTAAATAGCAAAATTAAAACTAGGAAATTAATAACTACATGGCATTTCAATCCCATCAACTCTAATCAACATAAATCCATTATAATTAAAACCTGCAAATCCTAAGGATACCAAAGAGATAGCCCTCTATTATAGGGAGATGGCAACAACAGGCACATTACATACAAATGGAGAGTATGGAAATCTCTGAGAGAGGCAAAGATGAAGCAGTACTAAAAGCATTCCTGTATTTTTAGAATACCATTAGTCCCCAGTAATCTCTAATTGACAAAAACAAACATAAATTTTGTCCTTAAAAAGCGCTTTCACAAGCTAAATGAAAGATCTGAAGGAAGTGTACAACTTCACAGGCTGAAAAAGGTTACTAAGTTTATCACAATCATCAAACCAGAAATAGTACAGCGATGCAAAGCACGTTCTGATCAGCATGATGAATAACACACATCAGTTTAAATGAAAATAATAGAAATGATATAATTGTACCAGAGCCTTTGTTTCAAAGTCAAAACATCTTAAGTCTTGAGTCTGTCTTTAGGACTTGATCAAAAGCCCATGAACGTTAACGAGAATCTTTGTGCTGACTCCCTCCCTTAAATCAATTCAGGAAGCTCCTCATCTCTCCTATAACCCATTTCAATCTTGCACTTACAATTGGCATCAGCGTTTAGGTACGTGACAATGGATGTCAAACCTATCTGGTTCTGGTAAAATTCTCATGTTATACCGAGATCAATACTTCCCCTCTGCTACTACTGCACTGGCAGGTAAATAAAGGGATCCAAACTGAGCTTGGATGTATATTGTTTGTATACATCTACAGCAGTTAATAGTGATACTTTGGGGTTTAGAGGGAGAACCCATCTCCACCCAGCTCTAAATTTGCTCTTTAAAAAAGGCCTCTCTTGTCTATTGGCGGTTTTTATCCACAACCAGCAGAGATTAAACAAATGCATTTGCTTGGCAGGCAGTGGTTGTCACCCTGCCAATTAGCTCAACAGGAAGCAAACAACCTGCTGACCTTCCTGGGCAAGCAGTCTCTCTGAGGCAAGCAAATGAGATTGTAGTAAGGGCTGTAGCTCAGACAGTTGTTATTATCATATATCATCGCAAACTTATTCTACCATTGCCCTGGGATTATGGCAACAGTACAGAACCACAGAAGTATAAAGCTGGAGGGAACCAAAGCTGTCATTGTGTCTAGCGGTTTCCCAACTGTAATCCGTGAAATCATAGCGAGTGTTGTCTTTATTACGTTTTCAACAACGACTGATACTAAGGGGGTCTGGTGGTCTGTGGAGAGGTCCTGAGAGCTGACAATGCTTTGCTAGACTAGAAAGCCTGGGAATCACTGATTTGATTACTGTGGCAAGGAGCAAGTTACACCTAGACTACTCCTAACAGACATTTGTTTAACTTGTTCTTATAAACTTCCAGTGAATGATATTCCACAATCTCTTTATTCAAACCGTGTCAGAACTTAATACAATCATGATGTTCAAGAATATTTAATGTTAGCTGTCGTTTCCTTCTCAAAACTGCAAATTGTGGGTTGTTGGGTTTTTTTTTTCCTTTTAATGAAGTAGAAGAAAAATGGAACATCACACATATAAATGCTTGGACAGCATAATATTTAGAAAAGCAAGCAAATGAAATCAATCATTCTTCTTCATCCTAGCCTATTGTGATGTCCACTGGTACTAAATTAGTAAAATAACGACTCCCTCTACATTTTCAAAGCGAAGGAACTGTTATAGTTAGCCTTTGCTTTAATATGGCATGCTCTGGAAGCAGTATCTGGAACAGCAAGAGGACTTTGGTGCATAATGAGGAAGGCAGCTTTAGTAAGCCTCCTCAGCTATAAGCATGCAAACTCTTCAGGTGAAAATTTCGTCTAAGTCTCCCCTGCATGTCATACCATTGGATCAAATAAACAGGAGAAGCTGAAACGTAGATTGAGATAACAACGTGTTGGGACACAGAAAGATACTTTAACAGATAAGAAGCTACAGTCTCTTTTAGAAAGGATTTTTCCACTTTGTATTCCTATTGTCTGAAATCAGGACTGAATAGAAACAGCTAACTTGATAAAATATAGGCAAAAAAAAAAAGCATATAAGAAAATAATGGAAATGCTGTTATGGACTTTTGTGAGTATAAATAGTTTTGGAAATTGAAGTGTCAAGCCCAGCATCTGAAATGCTGTAGAAATAAAGTCATTTTAATGGTCAGTCTGCTGCAACCACATAAACATTCTCTAGTTCCTTTCACAGCCTAATATCTTGTGATTTTTTTTTTTTTTTAACCTGACATATAGGGAGACATGAATTGGAGACTCAAGGGGACAGAACCTAACAGAGAAGCAGAAATGGATCAAGGGAAGATAAGGAACAGAAATCAACAGGAGATATTAAATTCCAAAAATGAAACTGAAGGAACGGGACATACCAGAAGAAAAAAAAAAGGAGGGGTAGCGAGATAAGCTGGAAAATAACACGCTGAACTCAATTTTAAGCAAAAATATTAGATTCAAATAATCCAAGATTGTCCCTCCATCTTCTTATATGCTTCTAAAGGTATAAACTGTCATATCTGAAAGAGTGTTCATGTCATCTGACTCTAAATACAGAACTGTTCTGCCACAGAATTGGGTCTGCTCTTTTGCCTTCAGTTTGCACCAGCAGAAAAACTTTCTCTTACCTGCAGCTGCACTCGCTAGTCCAACATGTGGGACACCTCCTCACACTGGTGCTTTGCATTTCCTCAGTAGCACACACTGTATACTGGAATGTGGAATCAGGACTAGAGAAAGAGTGGAAAAAATATCTAAAATAAGCATCAGTATGAAAAATATAAAAAATCAGGCAGTCTCTCACTAGATTAAATGAGCGTCTTGGTATTTGATGGGCATTCTCATGTCCTTCATGTCCCCAGAAAGTTCCACATCATATCAGCTGCCACATAAAGAAGCTCCATTTCTAGAGCTAAACGCAGTTTTCTGAATAGGATGCGTTGAAACGTTGTCCTATCACTGATCTGTTTATAATATCTTAGGCAACCTGTGGCAGCCTCTTTACACCAGGAGAGCACAAGCTCAGATGGTTCTGTTTGGAGCATGCATAGCAGCAGCCACTTTCCTCCCTGTGACCTGTAAAGGAAGGGCATGCAATGTGTTTGGCAATCTGTTTACATTGCCAGTTCTACAGGTCTGGACTGAACTCGGGGGGGGAAGAAGGAAGATCATTACAGAGTGGGCAGTGCTGTGAGAGTATTCATGTCACCCATTTCTAAGCACAAAAGTCTTTCTCCTTGTTCACTAGAAAGAAGCTAGGTCAGCCTACCTCCTTAACTTTAGATATCTACCTGAAGTGTTGAAGTTAAGTGATGTATCTTACAATATCCATGGTAGATTTTCCCTTTGGAGGTCATGGGGACAGCCAGAGGTGACAGACTGCCCGATTGTGCAACAAATACTGGTATCCCCAGGGAAACCCTGTATCCTGGTCCAGACTATTTAACAGAAAAGTAAACTACTGATCCAAGGTTTAATTTCTTCCTCTGAGAATATCTTTTATATCTTGCTTTTTCTTAAGTTTTTATTAGCCCATTAGACTATTTCCTCATTGTAATGGCAGCTCAGGCTCTTTCAGAAACTTCTAAAACATTATGCTGCCTGCCTAATATCTTCATAATCCAGAATGAAATCTACTATTTACAGTCAAGGGTGATGAACCAAGAGAATGGATCTTTGGCTCAAATCCTGGCTGAGCCTCTCAGTTGGCATGTGACCCCATGCAAATAATTTGATCTTCTTTGTTTTAGTTCAAGCAGTTATAAATTTGGCTAAGAAGCAAGACCTTTCTGAAAAGTACTAGCCTTTGACCTCAGCTTGCATGAGTAAAGGCACCTCCAAACCCTCAGGCTGAATGATGCAGCAAATTCTTTTTCAGTTATCTGCCCCTAGAAACCACGCAATTGCACACATAACTTTAACTCTCCAACAAAATAGGGAATTATGACACATAAATGTTGCACTATTTAACTATAGCACTTCATTCAGAAATTACAGTAAGGAAAGAGTACTACTGTAGGCTCACATAAAGGCTATTGCAACTTGCTTTATTAAAAAAAAAAAAGAAAAAAGAGCAAATACTTATACTATTCTTTACCATTGGGCTTCAGATAATTTTTTTTTCTAGATTTATACTGATCTGTAATGAAAATAATTCCTAACTGCCATCCAGGAAAACAAAACCTAAAAATGTCTTTTCTCAATTTCATTTTAAGTCCATCCCTCCAGAAAGTTCTAGGAGGTAGCTGAACGTATAATAACAGAGTAGCTAGGACTGTTTAGTCTTGAGAAGAGAAAGCTCAAGGGGGAATTTATCAGTGTGTATATAGTCCCTCAGATGGGAGGCAGTAAAGAAGACAGACCCAGACTCTTCTCAGTGGTGCCCAGTGACAGGATGAAAAGCAATGGGCAGAAACTGAAAAACAGAAAATTCCACTTAAAACTAAGAAAAAACTCTTTTATTGCGAGGGTGGTCAGGCATGAAGAGGTTTCCAAGAGAGGCTGTGGAGCCTCCATCCTTGGAGATATTTGAAACCCAACTGGACATCGTCCTAGTCAACCTGCTCAATGAGGAGGGTCTAGAGACCTCCTGAGGTCCCTCCTACCCTCAGCTGTTCCATGATTCAGCTCACGGAGGGCCAGGCAACACTGGTATTGAAGACAACACTGGTATATATTAAGCTGCAGAATCTGACACCTTAGCCACAGTTATTACCCCATCACGTTGCCAACTATGATTGAAATGTGATCAGAGGAGGTGTCAGACCATTTTGTGAAGTATTAACAAGTAGCACTTTGGCAGTTGTATAAAGTACTTGGGACTTAGAGTACAGTTACTGATCATCTTTTACTTCAATTAGACCTCGTAGATGAAAGAAGAGAACCTTAAATACATATCCTGCTCCCATGAAAGCAAACAAAGAAAAAAAGTGCAACTTAGCATGCAGGAGCTCAGCGTAAGTAGAAAATAAACAGCAGGTACTGCTTTTTGCGCTCACAGTTGATGATCCAGATTCTTCCCGTCACTAGGTAAGTGTTTCTCCTACATAGGCAGTTACAGAGGGATAACGGGAGTCCCTGAGGCTAGTATGAGCAAGGCCATTGGAAGTAATGTCTCAGCTTTTAGCAAGGGATAATGATCTGAGTTTCTTTGACTCCACCACATTTAAACTCAGAAGTTAGCTTCACAACAAATAAGTTCTTAACTAATTTGAAAAAGAAGCAGCCACATGGTGAACACGCTCTCACCTAGCATCGCTCTAACAGAACCATTTTAGCAATATCAAGAACAAATTTTGCATAATGACTGCAATATGAAGTCATAACAAAACTACCTAACATTTGTGATGAAAGCCTTAAGGACAATGACAAAGGCACCTATTAATAAGACATTCAGCTGCAGAGTATACCCACTAGAGTTGGGCAAATACTGCAATCCATTTCCCTTGGATATTCATTTGAATTTTTAAATGGATTTCTTTTGACTGTTCACATCCCTTTTGTGCTCACTTTCCATGAATAGCAAATGAGCTTTAATAAGGGGAATAATCATGAAAAACACATTTTAAGCTTGAACATTTGCCAAATTAAAACCTCAAATTGCACAATCGATGGTTAGCAGTACATATGTCATTTTATGACTTTTACGCTAAATTCAAAATATTCACTGTCGGTCAGTTTTCACACACTTGCAGTAAGGAAACACAAACAATATCATTACATACAGAACCCAGCAGCATAGTTTAAAGCATTACTATATACAATTAGGTATACCTGAATGATTTGTTGGCTAAGGCTTAGTTCTTGACAATAATTATGACAAAAGAATGTATTTTTAATTTTTTGCATTTTTTTCTTTGTAAACAATTTAAAAAAAAAATATATAAACTGTTATTTACCCAGCCCTGCTGGGCAATAAGATTTGCCAGAGGATAGAGCAGTTATCAGTACAAAATCTTTACTCATAGCTTTGTAGTGAGAAAAATATAAAGCACCTAAGATGCACAACTGCAGACCAGAAATACAGTATGATATATTTTCCTTTAGTTTCATTATACATCTCCGAGCTGTCAAGGAAAACCTTTTTTATCTCATTTGTAGAGCAAATCACAACAGCAGAGTTCCCCATAGGTCAACCCCATTTAATTTCTTATGATAGAAGCCTAAGAGGAAATTAATCAGTTTCACCCAGAAACTTCTCCTTGTGATTTTGAAAGCAGGGGTAAAAAAAGTCACCCTTGCAAATCTGTTTTCTATTTACTGCGGCATATAAATAAATAAACCTTGGAGCATGATATTGTGCAGCACTGACCCCAAACTTGAGCTAGATATACTACAGGGAGCAATCCCAATTTGGTAGTGGGTGGAAAAGGTGACCTGTTAGGTCTTTCCATCTCTAACCACGATTATCCTTTGAACCCATGCAGGAGCTACTCCAGAGGTCGAGGCACCACAGAGCATCATTTCAATGTTAAGGCTCCAACCAAATCAAATGCATTTTGATAACAAAAAGATCAGTATGGTGGAGTCCTCCTTTGATCTATCTAAATTGTTTTTATAATTTCTAGTATAATGAATATAAACGTATTTTATGAAAGCAGAAATACTGGAATCCACAAAATGATTACCATCTACAAATAACCTAAAGCTCCTTAATTAGCTAAAGCTTAACGCTCTAATGATGTTAGTATAAAGGCTCTTTTCCTTTAAATAATGTTGAGATCTCTCATCAGTAAATATAGTAAAAAACATGGAATAAACAAAGTAAAGGTACAGAAAATAAGTGAAACAAAATAGTATACAACTTTGCAATTCACTGATGTAGTAAACTTCTTAACTGCATCCAAGGAGAAAAAGGGTGGTGGGAGGAAAATCAAATGCATACCATAGTAAAAACCAGGTATTGTGATAAATAAACTGCTTTTATGCTTCCAATAATTGTAAACATCTTGTAGTTTCATATTCCTGCCATGCTTGAACAGATCTGCGAGCCTTTTTTTTTTTTTTTTTTTGTATTACAGAACAGCATCAGTTTCTAGTTTATTTTGGAGAAGAAATTTGTCTAGTTATGTTATAAGCAACTCAAAGCAGTTTGTTCATAGAAGCTGAAAGGTTGAATTTTAGCCTATTAGACACGGTAATGGCAGCAAAAGTTACCATTTCAACCCAAAATCAATTAAATAGTGGCTCCCAGTGGTAATAACCGGTATTGCAAACTTAAAAGTAATGAGATGGTTTATGACTAACTGAAATCCAGGGAGAAAAATCGGAAGCCTAACAATGCACGAATACAAAATAATTTTCTTTTCAATAAAATAAAAAGAACATTAGCATGTTCTTTGTAATGCTATATAAAATAATTTTAAAGGATAGATGGGATAATCCAGGTAATTATAGGCCTGTCAGTCAAAGTGCAATCCCAAGCAAAATAACAGAAAGTTTAATTAATATGAGATTCGACAAAAATAATTAAAGGAGGGTGATATAATTAATGTCAGTTGACATAGAATTAAATAGACTTTGTTAAAATAATTTTATATCTTTCTTTGATAAGACTATAGGTTTGTTGAGTAAAAGCAATATTGCCACTGCAATAATAATTCTGCTAGGAATTTAAAGCTTTCGGAAAACTAGCTGTTTGTCAGCATGTATGCAGCTTTTTTGAAAGCTGCAAATCAGCATGGCATATATTAAATTGACTAAGGAAAGTTTAACTAATAGATCTTGTAACTAAATGTTATTTTCAGGTTTCCTACTAGGGTCATTACGGAGATATCTTTTGCATATTTTTGTGACTGGCACACCAGGCAGAGGCCAGGCCACTGACCTAGATCACTTCATAAACTGTATCCCGCAAATAACATATATAGATACAAATGAAGTTAAAGTTTAAGCTTCAAGCAACAAAGAATATAAGCCATGCTTACATAGCAGGGATCCTGGTTAGGAAGTACTGACGCTTAAGAATATTTGAAAATAGTGATAGATGAATAACTGAACCTGAACCCTCAGCACAATGCTAATATGAAAAAGAAGAAAAAAGTCTAATTCTAAGATGCATATACAGGAGAAAGAGGAGTAGGAAGATTTTTGCATAGTATCTGTTTCAGGCCATAGTGCAGTTTTCAGTTCTAGTATACACGACGCAATGAGGATTTTAAGCAATGGCATTCTCTTCAGAAATAAAACACAAAAGAGTTGCAAAACACGAAAAATGAAGAGTTCGACCTGTTTAAGTTATCAAAGAAAAAGCAAAAGAAGTCATTAGACGACAGTGTAAAAGCAGAAGAAAACAGATTTGATGGGAGAGAGCTTTCCAGTTTTACAAATACCTCATGAGGCAAAACCCAAGTTAGCAAATTCAGACTAGAAATGAAGTCAGTTTGTTCCAACAATAAACATAATTAACCTTGGTACGGCTCCTTTAAGTAGGAAAAGATTTCCAACAGGGATTATTGCTGATAAACAGAATAATATAAAAGCATGTGCTACATCAGTTAAGCAGAGCTTCATGGACAAGCTGACCGTTCTGACCTAATGGAATAAAATTCCTGGACCTTCAGCTATGACATCACCATATATTTTGTCACTCCTGCTAACAAATGCAGGGAGTTTTTATAGGCTTTCTCACAAAGGAAGGCAAAGAATTCTACTCCAGAAATGCAGCTACCTGTAATGGAGCCATGGATACTGATCTTGATCTTACATTCTTTCGTTCAGAAAATACAGGCAGCTTCCCTTCGCAGCTGCGTATCTCGGCTGCATAGTAGGAAGGAGACTAAATCTCTAAAGGACACTGAGTATTGGCATCCAGAGCGCAACTGGGCAAGAACTGTGCATTACACTTTTTTACGAGTGCAAGGAATGGCATATTAATCCTGAGACCACTCTAGATGTGGGTACTATTTTTACAATATTTGGCTTTTACTGAGCCAGCAATCCAGGAGAAGGAATCTCCAAGAGAAAAGACAGCATTTATTCAGTTATGTATGAGTTAGAAGCAGATGCTGAACTGCCAGTTGCTTCAAAATTGCTTTAAGAATGGAAGAACCAACCTCAAATATATGCTATAAGATAATCAAATCTTCCATCCTCTACCTCCGTGATGGAGTTCTTGGAGGAAAAAAAAAAAAAAAGAGCTTTTTTCAAATGCAGATACAATTTCTATTGACTCCACAACTGTGTGCATCCCAGACTTTAATATTCTGTCTCTTGTTTGTGTTACTCCATCTTTTTTTTCTTCAGCCAGCCTGTATCAGACCTCATAGCTTACACAACCCCATCTTCAGGCTGTCTACTGCAGAGTTGTTTATAAGCACAGTAGCCGACCAGAAGATAATTTGCAATATACATTTCTATTTATTTTTCTGTCACCATCTTAAGCTTGGCTAATGAAGCCCAATTTAGCTATGCAGCCCACCTCACAACAGGAGGGAGGGAGGAGGGTATAGTAACAGGCTTTACAAATGCAAGGAAGAAATCCCTTTGCAAGAAGAAAACCCAGCAGTTGCTTTGCCAGGGCAGAAGTGAGGTGTATCAAAAGATGCATCTGCATGGTGCCAACCGACAAATACTGGTGAGCAGGTGAACATTAAATGGTCAACACGGTATCACGCCTATATTTGAATACCTGCTTTTGCCTCGTGCACATTTCATTTCCACTTATAGATGCCTAATAACCTACATAATAAACTTTCACTTCTGCATTCAAAATGAGTCTCTGAGGTCATACTCTTTTCAGGCATTTGTCAGATGAGTCAGGTTTCAAGCTTTGGAAACTTGAGCCAAAAGCTGGTATTCTCCAGCGACCTGAAACATTTCTTTGCCAAAATATCGAGCAACTTCTAGCAAAAGGTGCTGCATTGAAATTCTGTACTGCATCTCCTGACATGTTTTTCCAAGCAGGGAGACCTCCTGAGAGGCTCACTCTTCCCAGCATAGGCAAGAACAAACACATAATTGAACTTTAAAGAGACTCCTCTCACTCATTTAAAATAAAAGCTTCTCTAGCACTCACTGGTGTTATCCAAGGGAGCACTGTATGAAGTAAGGAACACTCTATGAAAAGAATATTTGTACTGCTTTCTGTCTGTTCTGCCATGTTTTGTTTCTCAAGCGCTTAATGAAGGAAAACTGCATGAAGAAATGCATGTCCCATCATTCTGCTGCACTCCACCGTCATTCTTCAGCATTTAATGAGATCTTCTGATACTTAAGAACATTTTTGCAGCTTTTATTTTAAAACAATGGAAGATGCTCTTGTTATCCCGTTAGTTTTGGCTCTCCCTGCACAAACTTCTTGCCAGGTATAAAGCATGAATGAGCAGATGAGCACAAAAGTTTGTCTCTGATCTCATTGGGAGAAACTCAGTTGTTAGATAAAGTGTGAAGAGTTCTCTTTGGCTTTAGTGACTCAGCCTTTGACTTTTACTCATATGAGGTTGCTCTCCAAGACAGGAAGGAAGGGAGGGGGAAAACTGAGAATTTTAAAAGTTTTCTGACTAGGATATAGAAGTAAGCATGCAGCTACTCAACAGTATCAGTAATGCATTAACTTAGCCCAAAGATCTTATATTTTTCTCTGTGAAACAGTGAACAAATAAGAGCAGTGGTCTCAGTCACTTTTATTTAATTAACCTTCACTTTACTGCAGTCATTGAATGACACTGAGTAAGCACACTGGTCTGTGTTCTTCACTGCGTCAGCAATCAGCATCCACTACATTTCAAACTGAATTAAATGTCTTTTCTCCCAAATGTTGTGGCTTTCTTCCCCTTCCCATCACCACTGGTTATTTCATCTTCGTACCTACTGAACAAGAGCTCCATCATTTTGGTCTCCATTTCCCCTTTCCTCTCACATCGTGCTTACATAATATGTCTAAAATCATCTTGACTACCAAAACCAAGTCTACATTTCGGTCGTCTCTCACTAAGTTATAACACCTCCTCCTCCTCATATGTTTGAGAACTTGGCTTCTGCAAATCAGTTTCTTACAGATGGTACTTCCATTTACTGGCACCAATTGGTTACTTAGAAGTATTAGTCATTGGAGATACACATTTTATAAAACATGTGAAAAATAAGAAAGTAGAATAAACAGGAACATACAGTGACATACTGCCTTGGCTCTTTCCCAGTCTTTTTTCCGCATAAGGACAAATACTAGATAGTTTGCACCATGTATTTGTGTTCAAGTGAGGTTATGATGTAGGCAATTAATTAATATTGAGAAAGTATTAATGTTTTTTTAATAGTCAAAATAACCATCCCCCAAATGCCATGCTAGCAGCATTACAGCCTTATTCACAGAGCACTGACTCAGATCCAGAAACACCGCATTGGACTCATGACCTTCCACTGCTTTTCTGTTTGATCTCAAGCAAGACTTAATCTTTCAGTGCCTTTATCTTCCCCTCCGTAAATGTGAAGAATATTGGTACCTACTGTAAATTAGCCGACATTAGGGCTTGCCTGCACTCCTCACACACCCTAGCCCCTTTCCCCGCCTCGACTCACTGACTGCTGGCAGGTGATTACACAAAACCAGACGATCTGAGGAACGGACCTGGGATTTCTCCTGGAAGATGCCATGAAAGACCATGGAGGTTCACACACATGCATTTATGCAGGACTACAGCTTAGGCACAGCAAGACAGCCTTGTTCTGTTCTCATTCTTCCCTGGACCCTTTTCAATCCTCCAGTGCCTCCAACACCAAAAAAAACACATCAGTGCCTTTGTAATAGGAAACCTAAAAACAAACAGAAAAACCCCGCATGTATCTTCGCCACGACCACCCCAGCCTAATGCCACTGCAGCCTAACAGAGTCTAACAGGTTCTTGTCATTTGCCTTCCACGGACACCCCAGCTGCTTTTTCAGCATTTTCTCCGTTGTCCCCCAAACCTCTTAGTTTTCCTCACTGAAGGGGACGCTGTCCTCTCTGCTCACCCAGCCACACAACCTAGGGCTCTCCCAGGACTCAGAATCTGATGATGGCCGGTGTCCCCCTTAGCCCCCACACAGTCCCAGCCCCTCAGTCTCGTCTCTGTTGCGGCCCCGGTTCCCTCAGCGCCTCCCCTGAGCTGCCGCCCCGGTTCCCTCAGCTCCTTCCCGCCTGCCCCTCAGAGCCTCCCTCAGCTCCTTCCCACCTGCCCCGCAGCGCCTCCCCTCAGCTCCTTCCCGCCTGCCCTTCACAGCCTCCCCTCAACTCCTTCGAGCCTGCCCCTCAGCCGAAGCCCCGGTTCCCTCAGCGCCTCCCCATAGCTCGCTCCCGCCTGCCCCTCACAGCCTCCCCTCAGCTCCTTCCCGCCTGCCCCTCAGCTGACGCCCTGGTTCCCTCAGCTCCTTCCCGCCTGCCCCTCACAGCCTCCCCTCAGCTGCGGCCCCAGCTCCCTCACAGCTTCCCCTCAGCTGCCGCCCCGGTTCCCTCAGAGCCTCCCCTCAGCTCCTTCCCGCCTGCCCCTCACAGCCTCCCCTCAGCTCGCTCCCGCCTGCCCCTCAGAGCTTCCCCTCAGCTCCTTCCCGCCTGCCCCTCAGCTGCCGCCCCGGTTCTCTCAGCTCGCTCCCGCCTGCCCTTCACAGCCTGCCCTCAGCGCCTCCCCATAGCTCGCTCCCGCCTGCCCCTCAGAGCTTCCCCTCAGCTCCTTCCCGCCTGCCCCTCAGCTGCCGCCCCGGTTCCCTCAGCTCCTTCCCGCCTGCCCCTCAGCCGAAGCCCCGGTTCCCTCAGCTCGCTCCCGCCTGCCCTTCACAGCCTCCCTCAGCTCCTTCCCGCCTGCCCCTCAGCCGAAGCCCCGGTTCCCTCAGCTCGCTCCCGCCTGCCCTTCACAGCCTCCCTCAGCTCCTTCCCGCCTGCCCCTCAGCTGCCGCCCCGGTTCCCTCAGCTCGCTCCCGCCTGCCCCTCACAGCCTCCCCTCAGCTCCTTCCCGCCTGCCCCTCAGCTGCTGCCCCGGTTCCCTCAGCTCGCTCCCGCCTGCCCCTCACAGCCTCCCCTCAGCTCCTTCCCGCCTGCCCCTCACAGCTTCCCTCAGCTCCCTCCCGCCTGCCCCTCACAGCCTCCCCTCAGCTCGCTCCCGCCTGCCCTTCACAGCCTCCCTCAGCTCGCTCCCGCCTGCCCTTCACAGCCTCCCTCAACTCCTTCCCGCCTGCCCCTCAGCGCCTCCCCTCAGCTCCTTCTCGCCTGCCCCTCAGCCGAAGCCCCGGTTCCCTCAGCTCCCTCCCGCCTGCCCCTCACAGCCTCCCCTCAGCTCCTTCCCGCCTGCCCCTCAGCTGTCGCCCCGGTTCCCTCAGCTCGCTCCCGCCTGCCCCTCAGAGCCTCCCCTCAGCTCCCTCCCGCCTGCCCCTCAGAGCCTCCCCTCAGCTCCCTCCCGCCTGCCCCTCAGCTGCTGCCCCGGTTCCCTCAGCTCCTTCCCACCTGCCCCTCAGCTGCCGCCCCGGTTCCCTCAGCTCGCTCCCGCCTGCCCCTCACAGCCTCCCCTCAGCAGCCGCTCCGGTTCCCTCAGCTCGCTCCCGCCTGCCCCTCACAGCCTCCCCTCAGCTGCGGCCCCAGCTCCCTCACAGCTTCCCCTCAGCTGCCGCCCCGGTTCCCTCGCTCCAGCCCATCCCGATCTTTCCCGCCCCTCCACTGAGGCCCTGCCTCGTACGGCTGCACCGCCCCCCGCGCCACGCGCAAGCGCCCTGGGAGCGGCGGGCCTGGCCAAGGGGCCGCAGCTTCCCGCCGTCCCAATGCTCCGTACGGAGAAAGTGCTGCAGCTGCGGGGCCAGCAGGGCCGCTCGGTGCGCGTCGTGCGGGAGCACTACCTCCGCCCCGACGTGCCGTGCCGCAGCGCCCTGTGCCGGGCCGCCTGTCCTCGCGGTGAGGGGGCTGATGGCGGGGGGCCGGGGGTCGGGGCTCCTGGGGGGAGAGGCAGGGGAACCCGGACTGCCAGACCCGGGATCGCCCGGGGGCGGGGGGCAGCTTGCCCCCGGGGGCCGTCGTGTCTTAGCTCACGTAGGCCAAAGCGGGGTGCAGAGGGTGATCCCCGGGCAGAGGTGATCCACACGGCCTTGAGAGGCGGGGGCGGAGGCCTGACAGGACCCGGCGGGACCTGGCGCGGAGAGCAGCGCAGGGGAGCAGCGGTGAATAAAAGAGGAATAACAGCAGGAGAGAGCGGGGAGAGAGCTGGGGCGGGGGCCGGTGTGGTGTGCGGGCGCCGGGGGCTTCGTCCCAGAGCTCTCCTCTGCCCTCCCGAGCCGGGCATGGACGGTGCTGAACAGCAGCGTACAACCTGGTGGAAAAACCAAACGGTACCAAATCAAGGCTATAGCAAAAGTACTCCTTCAAAGCAAAATCTTTCAGAAATAAACGAGGTGTTAAGAAGAGAGAAAAAGGAATTGAGAAGTTGATTGTTACAGGATTTAACTGTGAAGAGTTTACAGACAGTGATAAAAGGCTTATTTATGCAAGTTTCATACTTCCCTTTTTTAAAAAATCTTTTAAAATGCATTACTTTCTGCGGGGTGGTGGTTTATATCATGAGATAAATTCTATACGTACCTGTTAAGTATTCTTACAATGGGGCCAAGCCGTTATCTTGAAGCGATTGTAATTCTGCATCAGCAGTTATTTCTGTTAATTAAATGTAATTGCCAGTGTTATATCGGGCGACTTCAGACACGGGAAGACTGCCAGCCTCTATGATGTCAAGATTTGTTGTTGTTTTTACATCTTGTGGTGGTATTATGTGCATCATAGATCATCATGTGACCTTTGGTTGATATTTCAGGGGGTTTTGTTGTTAAATGGCACAATTTATTTGGCTCAAGAAACTGACTGGCAAATAACTAACATAATATCCAACCTATTTATATCGACCTATATTTGTTTACCTAAAAGAAAAGGTTGAGAATTTTAACTTTTTTTTTTTTTTTTCCTCTGAACTGTAATTGATACAGATGTCACTTTTGGTTTAGGTGCCTGTTGCAATTGAGGGCAGAAGGTAGTGTACTATATTATTGCTATCTAGGATGTCAGGACTAGTGATAGTTACTGCTCCCTAATGTATTGTATTTGGTTATGAATTCCTTAAGGATAAGGCACATACGAGAAAAAAATCTTACCTCTCCCACCATGCTTAACTTCCCCTGTTCTGGACTTAAATGTAAATTGTGCTGTAGATGAGTGTCAGAATATGTCCCTATTCAGAATATGTACCTATTCTGGGTAACTCAGAGGTGAGGTGAACATTTGTTTTCATTCCTGACTTTTCACAGTGTGCTGAGCAAACTTATTTCATGCACTGTGAGAGACTGCCTGCGTAAATCACATCTACAGATACTTGTAATGCTATGCTGTGCGTGCTTAGAAGTTATTCTGATCTAGATGTATAGGTTAGGCAAGGATAGCTTAATGTGGGCAGATTACATAAATCTTCAAGTGACTTCACTTTTAATGCTCTTCTGAGTTATTAATGAATATTAGCTTTCTTGTATGCATTCTGCCATCATCCATTATATGCCTTCAGTGTGAGATGTAGCCGTGTTACTGTACGCAGAATTGTGGCTACTGGATTCACGCTTCTAGTGATCACGGTTAATAGACAGATTGTCCTGTGTCAGCTTCTAAGAAATACATGAAAATAACCTGACTTGTCAAGATCTAGATACTTTTATTATATATAATTTGCCTGCACTACAGTAAGTTCAGCAGTTCACTGTTTATAATATCATAAGGCATAAATAGGCATTGAGAGAAAATATGGTGGAGATCCCCCCCCCCCAAAAGTTAATTGGGTAATCTTTAAAATATCTAAAACAATTAAACTCATTAATTTTGAGGTACACTTTGAGATGTCATCTGTGATGAGTTGGTTGTGGTATTTTGATGGCATATTCCCGAGGGATGGAGTCTCTTGAGAAAATTAGCAGTGATGGTTAATAGTTTAGATTGAAGAACATCTCTTTGCAGTAGCGTTGCTTTTCTCCACGTGTACCCTTATCTGTATTCTTTTATGTGAAGATACAGAAAAAGAGCCTGCTGTAAATGGATAGTGTTGAATAGAGAGATCTGTGGAAGCAGTGTAACAACAGAAGTACCCATAATTCTACACCCTTTGAAAATTCCGTGAAAAGATTTTCTGTGGCAGATGTATAGTCTCTTTTTTCATACGGAAGTAGAGAAAAAAGGACTGTTACCTGCGCTCTTTAAGTTACATCCTTTTCATAATGAAAGTGGATCTTTTTCACTCATTTGGGTAGAATTTGCACTAAATTTTGTCATCAGTGGATGTGAAAGGGTTCTGTCACAAATTTTAGAGATTGTGCCACGGAATTGTACCATAGTAGTCATAGTCTTGTTCATCAGAAGAAGAGATTTGTATACCTTTGAGGATACACAACTCTAATTTCCTGACATCTGAAAGTATTTTTAAGAAACCAGTATTGCAACTC